>NW_027512652.1:1649109-3003219 GCF_048772815.1 Callospermophilus lateralis | reverse complement strand
ATCGAAATTCTTCATGAAATGTACATCAGCCACAGATGCAAAAATATTTATTTTACTAAACATGGATTTATGTATGGCTTGTTGTTCTACTAGGAGGCTCACCCATAGGTTGAATTTTCCACTAGGAGGCTCACCCATAGGTTGAATTTTCAGTTCCAACAGAGTTTAGGAGGAGTGATCTCTTCTCACAATTTGTATTTGCCAAGTCAGACACCTCAGAAGAATATACGTGTGATACCAGGTAGGATTCTATATGTGCATATAAAAATACATGTGCTGAATTGGCTACAGAGAATGGGAGACAGGTATTCACATATTTGTTAACTTTAAAAACATGTGGAGAACTATTTCAATTATAAATTAGCTAGATTTATAACACCTACCCTATATCATTCAAAAGGCAAGTCCAACTATACACCATGCCTCATCTGTACTGCCTGCATTTCCATTCTGTTGGATTATTTTTCTCCATCATATTAGTATTAGTAGTCAGAGTCTAGTAGGTTATGGTTTAGTGTCAGGTGTCCGGGCCGGCTGGACACTTCAACGTGGGCGTTGAACCTTGTTGGGGAGGAATGAAGGGAAAAGAGTCATGAGAGATGACAGCAAGACAACAGTTCTGATCATGCTGAAAACTTTTATAGTTCTCACAGTGTATTTATATGCTGCGGATGAGAAAGCTCTCTTATTGGCAGTTGCTGGATGTTTTCACAGGGTGAGATAACCTCAGGATATTTCAGGAAGACGGATAGCTGCAGGATGTCTCAGGGTGATAGATGGCTGCGGGATGTCTCCCAGGCAGGATATCTTGCAGGGGGCTATTTCTTGTAAGTGTCAGGCTATTCTTTGAAGGAGAACTTCCTTCTAGCCCCTGACATATCCTCCCTTTCTTATATAAAATATTTGAACATACCTTACAGGCCAATGTTTTAGGGGGTATAGAGGCTCTGTTTCTCTAGCAGGCCTTAGAATATCTCCTGATCTGATCGAGCATGTTTACTAGATTTCGTGGTGGCCTTGGCATGTTTTTTGAGGAGACGGCTTTGAGGGGGAAGCATGCCAACTGCCATGCACCAGAGCGTGTCACTCAGAAGACTTGGATTTTGGGAACCATGGATCCATCCTCCTGCAGTCCTTCCTGCACCCTCCGTTATTATGCCCTAACGTCCTCACTCCATGGGTGCGTCCTCCCCCAAGTGGAGCGGCCCATGGAGGACGAACCCTTATGGCAAGTGCAGAAGATCGTTGGTCAGAGCTGTTACTTAGAGTTTTATGTAAGAAAGCGAGATCTGTGGGCATGTAAACTTAAGAAATAAGCTTGTGAGGAGGGTAGAACATCCTTTTAAATGTTGGCAGCACGGTCTTCCATATCCAGGAAATGATAGTGGACCTGTATGGGCTTAGAGGCCAAAATATTAATCTGTTCTTTAATAAATTGTACCAGCCTGTTTATAATGCAGGGTTTTAGGGACACCATTAAAAGTAAACCCAACAAAGGGCCTAATAGGGGAAGAAGGTAGGGTAAAAATCCATTAAGCCCAGTCCAGAGGGGATTTTCAAATATTTCCCTTCATCTCTTTTCTAGATCTTCTTGAAGCTGCTTAATTTTAGTGCATACTATGCCAGAATTATTGGCATAAATGCAGCATCGTTCCCCTAAGGCCAAGCAAATACCTCCCTGGTTAGCTGTCAGCAAATTTAAGCCTCGTCTTTTTTGAAGGAACACTTCTGCCAGGGAGTCTATTTGGTCCTGCAAATCTTTAATGGTTCCTGATAGAGTTTTTATCAGTTGTTCCTGATAGAGTTTATAATTTGTTGAGAGAGGCGATGGTAAGAGTGAATAGACGTGCCTAAGCCAGTGTACCTGTGCCCACAGGAACTGTTATTCCAAGGCTGGCAGATTGTTGGCTGCATCTGAAAAAGAGGAAATTTTGTCCTCATGAGGAGTGCCTCTGTCCCTGTTTTGAGGTAAGTCATTAACCTGTTTAACCAGGAGTTCTGGTAACCATCTTGGGGCTGTTTGATCTTGGTCCAAAACACAAGCTGAGCCTCCTCCCCAGATGAGGACAGGATCTGGGCCTTTCCATTTATTTGTAAGTGGATTGTGTCACATAACAGGTGGGCGAACAGAATTGGACGAGGGATGGCAGTGTCTGTCTGCTGCCGAATCGCCTTCATTGTCTAGGGTAAGAAAAATAAGGGCAAATAATGCATTGTTAAGGCGATGCCTGGGTGTGGTAAATACAAGGGAGGAAGCCTTAAGGAGGGATAGCCAAGTTTTTAAGTTAAGGTGGGCAAGTTCCACAATGCCTTGGCCCTGAGGGTTGTATGGAATTCTAGTAGTATGACAAATTTGCAAGGTAGCACAAAACTGTTTAAACTTGGCAATGGTAAATGTAGGATAAATATCTGTTTTAATATGTATTGGTTTACCCATAACAGAAAAGGCTGAAACAAGATGAGAAAGGACATCTTTGGTAGCCTCTCCAGAATGTGGTGATGCAAAAATAAAGCCGCTGAAGGTATCTACAGAAACGTGTATATATTTGGTTATTACAAATTCAAGAAAATGAGTAACATCCATTTGCCAAAACTGATCGGGCAGTAATCCTCGGGGGTTAACTCCCAAGTGTTGAATGGGGAGGGAGACAGCACAACCAGGGCATGCTTTTACTATTTCTCGTGCCTGTTGCTGGTAATTTTACAAAGTAATCAAAGGCTCTGGAAATTTAAATGGTGTATATTGTGTAACTCCATGGCCTTTTGAATGGAGCCAACAAAAATTGGAAAGATGGAACGAGTTGCTGCATCAGCTTGGGCATTACCTTGAATTAGAGGGCTGGGAAGATCATAGTGTGCCCTGATGTGTCCTAAGAAAAATGGGTGTTGTCTGGCCTGAATTAGCTGCTGAAGCTGGTGAAACAGAAAGGCCGCATTGTTAGAAGCCTTAATGGGGGGTGAAATCACCAGCAGGTGCACAGAATGAGCAATGTAGGCACTGTCTTTATAAATATTAACAGGATTATAAAAAATGTTATAAAAACTTGTGTTATGTCAAACAATTCCACAAACTGTGGTGACTGATAGACAGTATCAAAGGTGGTAGGCTTGTTATTGACAACAAAGACTGCTCGGCCATTACAGGAACCGTCTGTAAAGACAGTAAGGGATTGAGGAATGGAAGCCTTTTGAGTAATTTCAGGAAAAGTAAATGGATGTAACTGGACAAAATGTAAAAGGGGGTCTTTGGGGAGGTAGTGATCAATTGTTCCCAAAAGCCTGATAGGGCAATACCACATTCATCCCTTGTCTCTAGTAAAAATTGGGTTTGGTCCTTAGTATATGGAATAAAAATATTATCAGGGTGTTTGCCAAAATGTTGTAGAGAAATCAAATGACCTTTAAAAATAATAGAAGCTACCTGAGCAAGATAAACAGTAATAACCTTCGAGGATGTGGTGGGTAAATGGACCCAAAACAAGGGGCAGTCTTTATTTTTAAAATGTGGATCTCGCTGCCAAAATATTCCTGTGGGTGTATGAGGAGTGTGTAAAATAACCAGAACCAGAGGAAGGTTATAAGAAATTTGTGTAACAAATTGTTGGGCAATGGCTTCTGTTACTTGGTTTAATGCCTGTCATGCCTTGGGAGTAAGATTTTGAGGGGAGGAGGGGTGGAAATTACCTCTCAAAATATCATTAAGGGTCAAAAGTACACAAGTGCATAATTTTAAATATGTTATTAGATATTGAATATCCCTCAGTAATTTCTGAAAATCTTTAAGGGTGTGAAGATGGTCCACACGTCCTTGTATTTTAGAAATTTGGATCTGATTTTCTAGAATTTTAAGGCCCAAACTCTTATAAGAGTCCTGTGTTTGAACCTTATTAGGAGCTATCTGTAGTCCCAAGGTAGTGAGGATTTTGTAAAAGTCCAAGTAACAATTATTAAGGTCATGGGTATTAGGTGCAGCAATTAACAAATCATCCATATAATGTAAAATATAAATTTGTGGCCCTCACTCTCTCACAGGGTCTACTGCTTGAGCAACCTATTTTTGACAAAGAGTAGGGCTGTTGGCCATACCTTGGGGAAGAACCTTCCATTGAAGTCTCTGCATAGGGCCCTGAATATTAATGCAAGAAAGACTAAAGGCAAAATAGGGTCTATCCTCAGGATGTAAAGGAATGATAAAAAAGCAAACTTTTAAGTCCATAACCATTTTACAATAGTTTTTGTGAATAGCCACTGGTGTGGGAATGTCTGGCTGTAGTGCTCCCATCGGGAGTATAACTTTATTAATGGCACACAAATCTTGTAAATGGCACCACTTGCCTGATTTTTTCTTGATAACAAAAATAGGAGGGTACGATGGTGAGGTTGAGGGCTCTACATGGCGGGCTGCCACCTGTTCCTTCACTAACATGGAGGCAGCCTCCAAATTTTCATGGGTAAGGGACCACTGATCCACCCACACAACAGTCTGAGTCTCCCAAATAATTTTATCTGCCTGGGGTACAGGAGGGTCAGGGACCGACACTAAAAATCCAAATATCCAAGTCCAAATGTATTTTTTTTTATGGGTTGTATAAGCCCCACCAGTCCTTGTCTCAGCCTCCCAAGGCCTGTACCAGGGACAAAATTCATACGGAGCATTTGATGAGTCACCATGGAATTGGGACTGGCAAGAATAACTTCCATTTGACTCAAAATATCTCGGGCCCATAGGTAAACAGGGAGGTCAGGAACAACGAAAGAAGTGACAGTTCCCTTATTACCCTCTTTATCAGTCCAGCTAAGAGCAGTAGAGCTGACCAGAGGATTTTTTGACTTTCCTATCCCTTTAAGGTCAGTCAAGGATGGGGTGAGGGGCCAAGCTGATCGCCAGTACTTTTGAGAAATAATTGTCGCATCAACTCCAGTAACTAAAATTGCTTGGAATTCCTTTCCTTCAATAAGTAAGGTAAGGGTGTGTTTATTATGAGAAATGGGATGAACCCAATATACCTCAGAGGAGCCCAAGGAGGCAGTCCCCCTCAGTAGGTTTGGGTGGTGGAAGTGCCCCTTAATCTAAGGGAAGGAGTATTAATTGTGCAAGACTTTTTCCTCCTGGGATGGCCGCAACTCTATTAGTAACTGTGGCCAGTATTTTTATTTCTCCAGTGAAATCATTATCATTAATGCCAGGGAAGACCTGAACACCTTCTAAGGTAGTAGAGGCTCTTCCAAGAAGAAGGGCACACGTATGAGATGGAGGGGGACCCATAATTCCAGTTGGTATTATCTGGGGCCCTTGCATTGAGTCTAATGTTGTATCAGTGTTGGTACAGAGGTCCAATCCTGCACTGCCTGGAGTGGGTAGTTGGAGGGAGCCAATTGTGGAGAAGGATTTTGAGGTAGGTTGGGAGTTTGGAAGGGAACAAACCTTATTGCCCCAGGGAGTTTCCTGAGAAGCAGGAAGAAATAGGCTGTCCGAGGGCATTTGTCATTGATCTACACTCACTGGCCCAGTGATGAACTTTACCATATCAAGGACAAAGTGTAGCTGGGGGCGGTTTAGCTCCAGTTTGAGGAGACGCTATTCTTACTCTTTGTTTGCCTGTCCGACACTTGCGTGCAAAATGGCCTGGTTGTTTACAAGTAAAGCAAATACGTGAGCCAGGATTGTAAAAGGCCTTGGTAAAGGGAGCAGTAAAGTGAGACCCATGGCATGGGCTGCACCCAACCCTGCACAGACTCTAATAAAGTCAGAAAGTTTCCCTTTATCCTTATGATGTCGAAGAACATCCTGACATGCTGGGTTGGCGTTTTCAAAGGCAAGATGTTTTACAAAGGTGCTTTCGCTTTCGCTTGGTCCAAGCAAGCATTCCGCAGCTAGGTTAAGCCGGGGAACAAAGTCGCTATAAGGCTCGTCGGGCCCTTGTCGAATTCTGGCCAGGGAAGTGATAGCCGAGGCCCTTTCAGGGAGGCGTCTCCAAGTATGTAAGCCAGCCATCTAAATCTGCGCAAAAAGTCCAGCAGGGAAACGTGCCTGTTTAGTTTTAGTGTCAAAAGTTGCATTGCCCACTATCTTAACATAAGTCCAGGATTTAGAGGAGGCCTTTGTTAAATTTTTTTTGAGCAGTTTCTGACAGGGCTCTTTGAAATCTGCATTCCATAGTAGGAAGTCTCCGGCACTGAGGGCAGCTCGGTCTAAAAATTTCCAATCATTGGGAGTAAGAAATTGTGTGTTGTGGCTTTCTAATAAAGCCAACGTGTAGGGCACAGTGGGGCCATAGTGAGCACAAGCCTTTTTAAGTTTTTCAAGAAAATGGAGGCTAAATTTTTTGTAGACACTCTGGGTTCCTTCCTGCCTAGGGGTGAACTTCTCATCCTCTAAGTCCTGATCTCCTTGATCCATTTCCTCCGCTTCCTCCTCTTGATCCTCTTGTAAGTCTTTGACCTCAGCCTGAGCAGGCTTATCTATCTGACTGTTGGTGACTGGGAAGGCGAGCACAGGCCGATGGAGCGGCTTCGCCTTTGTATTAGACCACTGTGGGTCAGCTTGTGTTGACTCCATTCCTAAGGCTAATGGAGAGAGCTCAGAGTCAAGGGATCTTTATTCTTTTAAAAATTGGATCTGTTCCCATCCATGTTGGAGAGACTCTCTCAAGGGAGCCGGATTAGGCAAGGGAAGTGGGGAAAAAATATCTGGGGGGACATTTGGCCCCTGAAGGGCCAGAGCACAAAAGGCAGGAGGGATATAGGAGGGAGGGGAATGTGTAAGTCCTATAGGCTGTGGCAGGGTCCTGAGAGGTGGCGGGTCTTCTGAATGGTAGCGAGCTGCTTCCTTCTCCAAGGTAGCCTCCTCCCCAGGGGTCAATGTTTCTCTGGGATTTAAAACTGCATAAAGGCTGTTGGAAACCATTGGAGCCTTATTCATTAGGGTGGGATTTTGAGGAAGATCAGGAAGGTTCCCAGGGTCCTGGGGAGACTAAGAAGGGTCTATGTCTATACTAACTGATGGGCATGCCAAGAAGGGACGAGAGGTCTTTTGCATAGTCTCTTCCTCAATCCTGACAAGTATTAAGGTACCATTGTCAAAGGGTGAACTTTTAAGAATTTCACTAATTTATTTCCAGAAAGAAAAGGTAGGAACAGACACTTTTTCTGGGCCAAAGGATTCATAATAATCTTTTAAAATGTCTCCTACTCTAAGCCATCTTTTACCATCAATGGTCCCTTCAAGGGGAAACCATGGAAACAATTTTTCAATGTATGAAAAGAAAAATTTTAAGTCATTTTTCTTAACACGTGCCCCCATGTATTTAAGGATTCCTTTTGGCCTGACAAAAACAAATCATGTGACGAAATTGCTTTTCCCATGGTGGGTCACTCACTGTGCGTCATCCCCACTCTCCTCCTGGATCTGTCTCTCAGTGGTGTCTGCTGAGGCAATCGTGAGCTCCACTTGTCCAAATCTTCCAGGAGGACGGGGTTCCCCCTCAGTCAAAGGCTCGAGCCCCAGTCGTTGGGCGCCAGTTGTCCCAGCCTGCAGGACACATCAACGTGGGTAGCGAACCTAGATTGGGAGGAATGAAGGGACAAGAGACATGAGAGATGACAGCAAGACAAAAGTTCGGATCAAGATGCAAACTTTTATTGTTCACACAGGGGAATTTATATGCTGGAGATTTGAAAGCTCTCTTATCGGCAGTTCCTGGATGTCTTCACAAGGTGAGATAACCTCAGAATATTTCAGGAAGACAGATGGCCACAGGATGTCTCAGGAACACAGATGACTACAGGATGTCTTCCAGACAGGATGTCTCCCTGGGGGCTGTTTCTTGTAAGTGTCAGGCTATTCTTTGAGAAAGAATTCCTTCTACCCCTTACAGTCAGGGATTCAGTATTTCAAATGAAAAATTGGAGAAAGAATCCAATGTGTATGCAAATATGTGCTACCCAAAAATCTTCACACTCTCATTCAGAACAATGCTTTGACATTACCTTCACCCCAACTAAGACACAATTAGAGGAGAAGAGTTAGAAAATCTGTGAATACACATCAAGAATGGAAAATGCTCAGGAGTTCACAACTTTGGAGGTGGTAGAGGAGTTTCCAAATGTAAGGGAGAGGGTAAAACTCCACAAACATGGAGCTCTGCTGGACTAAAGACTTCTTGAGAAACTGCCTCTGAGGTTGGGCACTTAAAATATATGTTGTTGTCAGGAGCTTTAGCTCCCTTTGTAGTGAGACCATTAAGCTGGGTCTGCATGTATGTTACCTGGAGGACATAGTTTCTTATTTTCCAAAGGACATGAGGCAGCAGTGCTGAATTCTCTTTTTGTAGGTAAACTGTTGTCACTGGGGGCTAAGTGTCTTCCAGTTTGGAAGCCATTTGCTCATCCTCCAATTTTGTTGTGTTTCTTGCAGCTGCACTGGAAGTTTGGTATTTGCTTCTTGAAATACAAAGAGTTCAACTGGGACACAGTACTGAAAAGAGTTCTGTCACATGTGGTGGGTAAGGGTCTGCACGAGAATGCACCAATCAGGCTTCTATCCCACATAGCTTGCCCCCTTCACCTTAGCAATCTGATTCTAAACATTGCACTGAAACCTCTCCATATAACAACATGCCTTTACATACAAGGGTCTGGGGGCTGCACCATGTCAGTCACAAACCATTTGAAAGCCAATGGCAGATCCACATCACCCAACCACAGATGTTTTAACACACACCTTCACACCACTTTTATAGGCCAACTACTCAGCAGGCTCCAAATTACTGCCATCTCTGTTCTACACCATTTTCATGAAACCCAGTCAATCAGGCACTGTCTGGTACACTCGTGATCATCAATAGGACATCCAAAGATTCTACAGTGCGAAGTGGTCATGGGAATTTCAAAAATTTCATGTTTTTTATCAGGCATTTGTCAAGGATGAAGTTGGAGGCACTGTGGGTTTCAATTCATTCAGGAACCATTAAATGGAGAGGAAGCTCATTTCAATAAAAGCTCTGGAGAATTTTAACAGGCAAGGCTTCCCAAAGACAGGCAAAAAGGTCACATTAAGCCAGGCGTTTGAGGTCTACAATGTGTGGTCCATTTGTGTTTTGACTTGCAACTATGGCTGCCAATTCTTTAAGAATAAAATCATGTGATATTCTTCCTGAGATTCCCAGTGCTCTGTGGAAAGCCACCCTGGGCCTAGATCTCAGTTTCCAAGGGCAACTCTCATGCGTGGCATCCTAAAATCCCAAAACAATACATGGCAATACTTCTTTGAGGTCCATTCCATAACTCAGTCTCTAAGGGTAATCACACCAGTTTTCAAGACCAGGTGGACCCATCATCTTTTCCAACAGCCACAAAAATGACCACAATTAAAAGCAAAACACTTCCACATGGCCCTCATCTTCTTTCATATAGACACTCATCATAACCTCAGGCTGAATTTTTTCATGAGGGGCACAGCCAAAGACAGTATCCAAAATAAGGTCCCTTGCCCCCATTTGCCTAAAGTCAGTGTGGCTGGGACACCCTTCCTGTGAACCAGGAGTGATCAAAGAGGCCTGCCCTTAATACTGCTCTGATTCTCCATTTTGAGGCCTAATGACTGTGGGGTTTAGATTCTTTATGTTAATTGGAGTCATGAGAAACCTATGAACGTATGGTCTAGTCTCTGCAGGGCTTTGAAGAACTCATTGGACCCAAAGGATCCCTATTCTCATAGATGGACGTCAGGAACCTTACAGAGGAAGGTGAGAGACTTCATCCACAATGACTGCTCTTTTGGCTTTTTTGGTTTTGGATGCAAACGTGGGATGTTTCTTTAGATCCATTAGGTGCTGAGAATCTAAGCCGTAGCCTCACACAGGGCCAAGAGGCTGATTCAGACACATCCCTTTCCAAAGCAATTAAGCAAGGAGCCACAGATGATGCCCATTCATTTCCATTTGAAAACTCTTTTCTTCAGGCTTCCCAAAGGGGTGGCCTGAGGCAAAAATCTTCCTGACATTCAGAGCAACAGAACAATAGGTAATTAAAAGTACCAAAGCAGGGTTTCTTCACTGAGACTTGTCAGAAGCCAGTGGTGAGCCACTATCTCTTTTCTCATACAAGCCCCCTCTTCAGAGCCTTCCTGGCATATGGCCATTCTCACATCTGTAGGTACCAAGATAGACTGACTCTGTCCTTGGTAATTCAAAACTAGTGACACCACTGGGAGTGGGACTGGGACAGGCTCTGTGTGCTTGGCTTCCTGGATGTCAATTTCCATCACCGAGGAAGTGAGGTGAGGTTACTTCCTTCAGGATCTGAATGAAGTCACTGCCTTGGCAACCACTTTGTCCTAACAGTTGCTTCCAAGGGTCCCATGAGATGGAGGCTTCCCCTACTTAATGTGACAATTTCATAAGTTAAAATGGTATATCAACCATAGGCACCTGGGAACAGCTCTCCATACAGGCCTGATTTGGTCCATCTTCTCTACATTAAGAAGAGAGAGGCTGATTAAGACACAACCCTTCATCCTGACCAGGTTGTTTGCCATGGAAGATGACTTGTGCTCTCTCAGGTCCTTCATAACTGCCTACATATTCTCCAGGGATCCTTTCAGCATGGATCTTTGATGTTCTCAGCAGGTAGAGGATCCCTACATTCCAGTATTATAAGACCACCTCTGTCCCTGCTCTTCTTTAAAGTAAGATTGAGGGAACAATGTATGTTTAGGGTTAATAACAGGTTCAATTTGGGTTAGGAATCATTTTGTGGATGAATAATGGTATTGGCAACCTGCGAAATTTATAAGAATATAGAGGTGAACAGTGTGTATGAAAACAGAAATCCAAGTAAGATTGGAAGCCCAGAAGGGCATTGGGCCCTTGATTGTGATACTTAGCATTGAATTAAATTCTGCACAGATGTCTCAGATAAATCAATATACAATGGCATGGGACCTTGTACCTTGGATGATTGAATGTAGAAGGGAACATCCAGTCAAAAAGGGATAGTCAGTAGGAATAGGAAGATAGTAGGTAGGTATAGAAAAAAGGGTGAGTGTATGATTTGGAACAAAATTCCTTTAGCAATAGGGTTTCGGTTAGAAAATGAATTTAAATGTCAGCACATGTGAAGAGTCTGTCACAATGATGAAGTGGGAAAAATATGTAGGTAAGCAGATATCAATAGGGACATTATGAAATCAGGCAAAGTAAAAAGTGAGAGATCGGCTTAGACATTTTCAAAGGTTTGAGTTTGAATATGCAATCTTAGGAAGAAACAAATATGTAGTCATCAATAGGATTGACATTTGAGAGCATAAGTAATCTTGGACATGGATGATTTTAGTAATCCATGTTAATTTTCCATTTTGGCTTTGGTACAATCATAAATGTGAACTTTGAATTTAGTGTCCAGTATATTTCTGTGAATAAATGTATATGAAGATCAGGTGACATGAGTATTTCTTCCACCATTTCTGGGAGCAATATTGACTGACTACTTCTGATTGATAGGTACAGATTCTTTATGTGAATTGGAATCATGAGAAACCCAAGCACCTCTTTAGGGATTGAAGAACTCATATGACCCAAAAAATCCCTATTCTCAATTGATGGAGGTCAGGAATCTAATAGAGGAAGGGAAGAAACTTCATCCAAAATGAGTGAACTTTTTGCCATTTTGGTTTTGGATGCACACATGGGATCTTTCTTTAGATCCATCAGGTGCTGAGAATCTAAGTCACAGCCTCACACAGGGCCAAGAGGCTGATTCAGACACATCCCTTTCCAAAGAATTTAAGCAAAGAGCCATAGGTGATGCCCATTCATTTCCATTTGAAAACTGTTTTCTTCAGGCTTTACAAAGGGTTAGCCTGAGGTAAAGAACTTCCTGACATTCAGGGCAACAGAAAAATAGGTAAGCAAAAGGCCCAAAGCAGGGTTTCTCCACTGAGACTTTCCTGGTCACACTGTCCCTGCTCTTCTGTAAAGTTAGATTGAGTAAACAGTGTATGGTTAGGGTTAATAACACATTCGATTTGGGTTAGGAATCATTCTGCAGGATGAATATTCGTTCTGGGAATCTGCAATATTTACAAGAATATATATGTAAAATAAAAGTATGAAAACAGAAATCTAGGCAGGATTTGAAGCTCAGATGGGCATTGGGCCATTGAGTGGGTTACTTATCTTTGAATTATGTTCTGCACAGATGTCTCAGATAAATCGATATACAATGACATAGGACCTTGTACCTTGGATGATTGAAAGTTGAAGAGAACATCCAGTCACAAAGGGAAAGTCTGTAGGTTTCGGACGATATTCTCTAGGTTTAGAAACAACAATGAGTATAGGATTTGGACCAAAAGATTTTTAGCAATTGGTTTTCAATAAGAGAGGGAATGTAAATATCAGAACATGTGAAGAGTGAGACACAATGATGAAATGGGGAAAATATGTAGGAAAGCAGATATCAATAGAGACATTAAGAAATCAGGCAACGTATAAAGTGAGGGATAGGATTAGACATTTTGAACAGGGTTGAGTTTGAATATATAATCTTAGAAAGAAACAAATACATAGGATTTATCAATAGGATTTACATTTTACAGCATTAAGAAACCGGGACATGGATATTTTTAGTAATCCATGCTCACTTTTCTTTTAGGCTTTGCTACAATCATAAGAGTGACTTTTGCTTTCTGTGTCCAGAATATTACTGTGTTGAAATTTATATGTAGATCAGGTGACATGAGCATTTCTTACACCATTACTGGGGGCAATATTTTGAAGACGTATAAATATTGGGGGAAAAAAGTGGAGTACCCTGTGTCAATGGATATAGAAATAATGTATGAATAGACCATACTGTGAATAAATAATATAACTGGTTCCAACTTTAAATAGTGGATTGATTTGATATCTGAAAATATACTGGAAATCTTAAATTGATATTCATACATTCATTACAACCAGTTATACATCTAACGGTAATATTAGGGTTATGGTTTATCATGAAGAGTGTGTGAGTTTTGCTTCAAATATGATTATGAAAATCAAAAATAATGTGTTTGGAAAGAAGTCTCATGACAAGACCAGTCAAGAACCCTGGAGGAATATATGTGTTCTGAAGCAGGAGGTGATTGAAATTGAAACAAATGCCTATAAATTTGTGAACTTGTGGATGAAATATATATCATATGATGTGCATAAACTGAAGAAATAGTAATGTACCACTGTTTAATAAAAATGAACTGCAAAATACACATCATGTCCCATAGGAAAATGCTTGCATTGATGTTGAACTAGGTTTTACTGTAGAAATATTAGGATTTGTGTGCACCATTCACTGAAGTTAGTCTTCAGTACTAGGAAACAAATCTGTATTTAAGGTGGATGAATATTTCTGAGAATAATCTTGTGAATAGTTGATCATAAATCCACATACATAAATATGAATGATTTTAAGGAGTGTATAATAAGATTCATATATTTCATATTTTGAAAAATTTGGAGAGTATATATATATATATATATATATATATATATATATATACACACACACACACACACACACACACACACACACAGACAGAAATTAAAACTAGCAATATATTTGCCAATCGAAATTCATCATGAAATATGTATCATCCACAGGTGCAAAAATATTGATTTCACTGAAAATGGATCTATATATAATGTTGTTCTACTAGCAAGCTCACCCATAGGTTGAATTTTCAATTCCAACAGTATTTAAGAGGAGTGATCTCTTCTCATAACTTGTATCTGCCTAGTCAGCAACCTCAAAAAAATGTACGTGTGATAACAGGTAGGATTCTATATGTGCATATAAAAATACACGTGCTGAATAGTCTACAGAGAAAGGAGACACCAATTTGTTGAAATCCACAGCTTAAGGGGCCCCATTAAACTTCCAGCTACCAGCAACATTCCCCTGCCAGATGATTATTGGCTCACAGCGGCCCCAGCAACATCTAGCTGATTGGCTCCTCTGCGGTGATGCTCATTGGGCAGTTTCCCTGCCCTTTCAGACCACAGAGCTGCTCATTGTGGGACTTTTTTGGCTCCACCCACCTGACCCAGCTAAATAGCCTCAAGAGCAGGAGGATTGTGGGAGGTGGAGAGGCTTGTGGGTGTGACAGAAACTTTGCAAGGAAGCCAGTGGTGGCAGTTGGGCTCTGAGGGTTTTTCCTGACGAGCTGTTTTGTTTGGCATGTGTGGTTCTAAAAATAAAGTTTGTTTCTTTTGAAAAGTGGCTCTTGAATCGTGCCCAGCCAGACTGCAGCATTTTTATGGCTTGCACGGGGAGCCACTGAGGGTAAGTGATAAGGTAAACTGCTCGCCCCTGAACGAAGGGCGAGAGGATGGGTAGCCATTTAAGATTCCTCTTTTGTTTTGCTTCACTTTTGTTGCCTGTCCATGGAGATGAGTGAGATGGATGAAAAACCGCTCACATCTGAGAAAAAATTATTTACTTCTGAGGAACAGATAGGGAGAAAGGACGGATGCACATGTCAGTAGGATATAAAGGCTATAATGACTTTTTGTTGTTCCCTTTTTATTTTATTCTGTCTCGGTTTTGTTTGGCATCGTCTTGTTGGGTTGTATTATAGTAGAAATACGGGATCAGAAATTAGTAAAAAAACAAACTGAAAGAGTGTTAAGTAAATTGTTAGAGGAAGGAGGCATCTCAGTAAAGTCAAGAACAGTCAGGGCATACGTTGATACAATACAAAAATGTAGCCCATGGATTTTTAAGGAGTTGTTAAATATACCATAATGGAACCATCATGGTGAAGATTTAAAAGGGGGTAAAAGAACAGCCCAGGGACTCTGCCAGTTGGCACATTGCCATTGAGGACGTTCATATCTGGTTTGCTTAGTCCAAAGACTTCAGTTCAGACAAAGATAGAAGAACAAAGCTTAGGGCAGAAAAAGCCATCAGGGGCAAAGTTACAAAAGGAGACTGCTACTAACAACTTTCTATCACTAGAGGGCGTAAATGTCCAACCAACAGTGCCTCCTCTACAGGAGACTGTTACTAACACCTTTCTATCACCAGAGGATGTAAATGTCCAAATAACAAGGCCACCTCCATATGCTGGGAGGCCCCCAAACCCCACAGTTGATAGTTCGGATCCTGAGACAGGATCTCAAGTATGAACATGCCCTGATTTTGAGGTAGGAGGGCAGCGAATTCACCATGCTTTAAATTTCAAAATAGTGAACAGCTAAAAGGGGCTGTAACAACCTATGATCCTCAAGCACCCTTCATTGTAAGCTTGGTCGAATCCATTAACAAATTGAATATGACGCCAGTAGATTGGGCTAATATGTGTAAAGCTGTGCTAAATGGAGGTCAATACCTTTTATGGAAGGTTGCCAATGAGGAATTTTGCAAGGAGACGGCTAGGCGTAATGCAGAAACTGGTTATCCTCAGAGAAATCTAGATATGTTGTTAGAAAGGGACCTTATGAGGATCAGCAGCAACCAATTGCATATGATCCTGGCGCATACGCAAAAATTGCTGGAGAGGCGGTTAGGGCATGGAAGACTTTACAACGACATGGAGGTTTACAAGGTCAATTATCTAAGGTAATACAAGGAGCTAATGAATCTTACACTGAATTTGTAGATAGGCTTATTCAAACAGCTACCAGAGTTGTGGGGAATACAGAACAAGCAATGCCATTAATAAAAAACTGGCTTATGACCAAGCGAATCGTTGGTGCAGAGATATCACTAGACCATGGAAACATGAAGATTTAAACACATATATTAAATTATGTAAAGACATTAATGAATAAGAGAAAGTCATGGCAGCTGCAGTAAAACAGGCTTTAGATGCCAGAGACATCAATGAACAAGGGCAATTTGTGGCAGCTGCAGTAAAACAGGCTTTAGATGCCAGACCAGGAACATGCTACAATTGTGAACAAACAGGACATTTTAAATGGAATTGCTCCATAGGAAGAGGGTTTAACAAAACTAGGTACCAAAGGAGTAGAATACGTGGGTATTTGACCACGATGCCATAGAGGGAGACATTGGGCTAATGAATGCCGTTCTCAAACCACCATAGAGGGTACTTCATTATCAAAAATGAACAAGGACTAGCTGTTTATCCACAATATCATGGAGAAAGGCATCGGGCTCCATTGCCAAAAAATGGACAGGGGAGCCCAATGCTCTGGGGCCCAAAACCACAAATATACAGAGCACTGGAGGAACCCAGCAACCCCATCAGTGTAGTGCCCAGGACACATTGTCCATCAGACGCCTCATCAGACAAATCAGAGGGAGCGCAGGGTTAGATATCTGCACCTCCGTCAGATCAGTACTAACTGTAGAGATGGGGGTTCAAATCATTCACACAGGGTGAGAGGACCTCTTCTCAAAGGAACGGTAGGCTTATTATTGGGACGCAGCTCTTCTAATCTAAAAGGACTTATGATAAGTCCTTGGGTAATTGATCCCGATTATGAAGGTGAAATAAAATTATACCCAGTTCTCCAAAGGACATATCAGTAATTTCACCAGGAGATAGAATAGCACAGTTACTAATAATACTCAGTCTGCATGATCAATTTTCCAGTCGTGCTGTAGAAAGAGGTTCCAAGGGATTAGGCTCCACAGGTGTAGATTTGGTTATGCTTTCTTTAAATTTAGATTCTCGCCCCAGGCTAAAACTAAATATTCAAGGACATGAATTTAATGGGCTACTTGATACAGGTGCAGATGTTAGCATCGTCTCTCATCAAGAATGGCCAAAACATTGGCCATTACAACAGTACACTAAAATACTTTGAGACCTAGGAGTGGCAACTAATCCCCATAGAAGTGCAATGGCATTGGATTGGAAGGATCCTGAAGAATGTGAAAGAACTATACAGCCATATGTATTGGATCATCTTCCCGTAAATTTATGGGGATGAGATGTCCTAGATCAATTAGGTTTGACATTAACAAATAACATCAATCAAAATGCACCCACTATTATGGCTAGAGAAGGTTTTAGGAAAGGAAAAAGATTAGAAAAACAAGATCAAGGTATATCAGCACCAATACAAATAGACCAAGCAACAGACAGACATGGGTTGGATTTTCAGAAAGGGCCACTGAGACAATAAAAATTACTTGGAAATCAGAAAGACCAGTATGGGTTCTTCAGTGGACCCTGACTAAAGAAAAGATACAAGCAGCCCAGTTCCTGGTCAAACAACAATTAGCGGAAGAACATATACAACCTTCTGTATCTCCCCATTATACTTTCATTTTTGTCATCAAAAAGAAATCTGGTAAATGGAGATTATTGGAAGTTTTAAGAGCCATTAATAATGAGATGGTTATTTTGGGACCTGCTCAATCAAGGATTCCTCAATTGTCTGCTTTGCCAAAAACTTGGTATGTTTTAGTTATACATATTAAAGATTGTTTTTTTTTTTCATTTCCAATTCTTCCTGAGGATAGTCCAAGTTTTGCATTTACTATCCCTGCACTGAATCATGAAGGTCCTGATCAGAGGTATGAGTGGAAAGTATTCCCTCAAGGGATGGCTAACAGCCCAACTATTTGTCAAATTTATGTTAACAAAGTAATCCAGCCACTTAGAAATCAAAATCCTGAACTACAAATATTTCACAATATGGATGATGTGTTATTAGCACACAAGTTAAAAACCCATTGCTAGAATGTTATGCCACACTTACAAACTTATTAAAAAATTATAATCTAGGGATATCAATTGATAAAGTACAATTAAATTTTCCAATTAATTATTTAGGAGTTCTATTATCCTCAACCATGGTCAGTCCACCAAAAATTCAAATACGAGTAGATCAACTCAAATCAATTAATGACTTTCAAAAGTTATTAGGAGACATTAATTGGATAAGGCCTTATCTAGGTATACCAACAGGAGAGTTGGGACCTATATTTGATATCCTAAAAGGTCCATCTGATCCAAATTCACCCAGAATGTTAATGCCTGAAGCAAGAAAGGCATTAAAAATCATTGAAACATATATGGGAAATATGCATTTGGATAGATTTGATAAAATAATGCCTCTATTATTCATTGTGCTACCAACAAAAAAATATTCCTACAGGAGTATTTTGGCAAGAAGGTCCATTATTATGGATACATTTATCTTATTCTTCTAACACTATTATTACTAGGTATCCTGAGGCTTAGGGACAATTAATACTAATAGGAATAAAAGCAGCAAAGGGAGTGTTTGGAATTTCTCCCAATAAAATTATTACTCCATACACTATGAATCAAATTGATGAATTATCTAATGAGTTAAATACTTGGGCAATAATCCTGTGTAAATCTAATGTTTCATTTGATAACCACTTACCATCTAATCTTTTATTGTCTTTTGGGTCATTGCATCCTGTAATTTTTCCAAAAATTACAAGAAAACACCTATCATGAATGCTCCAAATATATTCACTGATGGGTCAAATAATGGTACAGCAGCAATAGTTACACCTGATCAAATTTTTACATTTTTAGCACCCCAACAATCAGCTCAAAAGGTAGAGCTTAATGCAGTATTATAAGCTTTTGTGATGTTTAAAGATTCTGTGTTTAATTTATTTTCCAATAGTCAGTATATAGTTAATGCTATAGTATCCCTTGAAGATGCTGGTAGGATTTCCCCTTCCTCTACTGTTTTCTCTTTGCTTTCCAGTATACAAAGTCTAATCTGGGACAGAAAAGATCCATTCTTAATAGGACATATCTTGGCACATACAGGATTGCCTGGAGCCCTTAGTTTGGGCAATGATTTAGCAGGTAAAACTACACATGACATACATACATATTTTCTCTACACTAGAAGACGCTATAAATTTTCATGAAAAGTTCCATATCAATGCTAATACTTTACAAAAGCATTTTAAAAAAACTAAGGAGCAAGCTAGACAAATAATAAAACAATGTCAAAATTGTGTGACCATTTTACCACATTTTAATCTTAGAGTCAATCCTAGAGGATTGATACCTTACCATATATGGCAGATGGAAGTCACACACTTGCCAGAATTTGGAAAAGTAAAATATTTGCATGTTACAGTTGATACTTCTTCTGGATTTTTGATGGGCTCCCTTCATTGGGGAAAAAAAAACTAAAGATGTTATAGCTCATTGCTTACAAAATTTTGCCACTGTGGTCATTCCAAAACAGTAAAAAACAGATAATGCCCCCGGTTATACTTCTACCTCTTTTAAACCAGTTTGCTCATCATTTGGCATTACTCATATAACAGGAAACCCATACAATTCACAGGGACAAGCCATAGTTGAAAGAGCACATCACACTATTAAAATGTACTCATTAAAGTAAGAAGACAGAATTGGGAAGGAATATAAATTCCCCAAAGATAAAATTAAAATAACCCTTTTTAATCTAAACTTTTTAAATTTGGATTTTCAGGACTTAGTGCTGCAGAAAGGCATAAGTGTCCAAAAAATGTGTATAAGCCCGAGGTACTTTGGAAGGATATTCTAACAGGAAAATGGAAAGGTCCTGACCCATTAATTTTCTGGAGTTGGAGGTCTGTTTTTTGGTTTCCACAGGAAGAACAGCAGCCGATTTGGATTCCATAGAGATTAACTAAGGTCCCGACCCAGTGATTGCCTGGAGTCGGGGGTCTGTTTATGTGTTTCCACAAGGAGAACAGCAGCCGATTTGGATTCCAGAGAGATTAACTGAAGCGCTTTCAATAGACCAAAATAAGATGATTTGGCTCAAATCCATAACAGCTGATATCGAAAACTCCAGTTTGGCTATCCTTACATCTGCGACAGAACAGGGGTGCTTTTTTCAATATCTATTTTATTATTGCCCTTTCCCACATCATGAAGTTCTCTTTTGTTTTTTTTGAGCTCATACAGACCTAGGATAATGTTTTGCTTATCAGTTCTATTTTTTGACTATAGAGTTTTTAAACATTGCAATGATGATTTCACATGTAAAAAGTTATAAGGCCTTTTCTATTATATTATGTGTTGTATATATTTATTATGTGTGCACACTTGTGTTTTGTGTTATATATTTGAATGTGCGTATGTCCATATATCACATATGATGAGTGCTAATGAAATAATATATCCATTTTTTTTTATTCACGTGAATTAAATTGTTTAATTTAAATTGGGAAAACAACTGTTCAGGATTGTCTTAATATGTGAAAAAATAGGAGGTTAACAGACGTGCTTGTTTACTTTCACTTTTCCTTTTCATTATATTTAATTATTCTCTTCAAGATAATGTAAATTGTTAAGAAAATTGTTTTCTTTTAGTGCCCTCAGGAATGTTACATAATTTTTTCTTTAGCCATTACTGCCAGAATTCCTATTTTCATCCCAGTGCCAGTGAAGACAAAGATAAAACCAATCTACAGATTCTGCAATAGCCATCACTGAACTGCTTGCAGAACTTGCCTGGATTATGTATCACTTGTATGCATTGTGAACTCACTTGTATGCATTGTGAACTATCTGCTGCTGCAGCGAATTGTCGTAGTGTTGGGGTACTTATGCTGATGCTGTCATCAGTGATAGAATTTTTCCAATAGGAGCCATCAATTGACTTGGTGTATCTTTCCTATTCTCACTTGATAGAGGTCAAAAAACTTACAGAGGGAGGTGAAAGACTTCATCAGCAATGACTGCTCTTTTGGCAATTTTGGTTTTGGATGCACACATGGGATTTTTCTTTAGATCTATCAGGTTCTGAGAATCAAAGCCACAACCTCACACAGGGCCAAGAGGCTGATTCAGACACATCCCTTTCCAAAGTAATTAAGCAAAGAGCCACAGGTGATGCCCATTCATTTCAATTTGAAAACTGTTTTCTTCAGGCTCCACAAACGGGTGGCCTGAGGCAAAGACATTCCTAACATTCAGGGCAAGGGAACCATAGGTAAGCAAATTGCCCAAAGCAGGGTTTCTCCACTGAGACTTTTCTGGTTACACTGATCTCTGAGGTTTCTGAGATGTTCCCATTCCATTCAGCTATCCAGTACATGGCTATGTCACAGAGTTTGGAGGTGGTACATATCTTGGACACAAAACCATGAGCCTATTCTGGAGAGAGGCCAGAAATCAGGAGGTGAACAGGAACTTGGGAAGATAGAAGGTGTTGTCTATCCATAAGGCAAGCTGCAGTCCATTCATAAAAAGGGCAGAATAAATGCCTGGAAGCTTCCTACTAGTCAGGACACCTCCATTGATGTATTGGCTTTTCTAATAACTACAACCACGGACACAGTGGATACACAGACATAGAAAAACTCGCCTTCTCAAACGACTTACTAGAAACAGTCGACTCCAAACCAAACAAACCACCTTTGCTACCTATTCTCAGAACATGAGACAAAAGCACGAACTCACACCCACACCCACTAAGGCACCTCATTCCCACAACTAGGTCTGTGACTATCCGGAGTGTCCTCTGACTGGTGGACCATACTATGTTCCCCCCAAATGGCCTGTCCTGTATCAGATCAGGTCCCTTTTGCCAACTCTGTTAAGTTGTCAGGAGCCAGCAATGAGCCACTACCTGCTTTCTCAGGAAAGGCCCCTCTTCAGAGTTCTCCTGGCATTTGGTCATCCTCACATCAGGAGGTACCAAGAAAGACTGACTCTGTCCTTGGAAAATTCAAACAAGTGTGCCCACTGGGAATGGGACTGGCACTGGCTCTGGGTGCCTGGCTTCCTGGATCCCAAGTTCAGAGAGTTCTATCACCAAGGAAGTGAGGTAGGTCACTTCCTTCAGGAATTGAATGAAGCAAAACCTTGGCAACCACTTTGTCCTAACAGTTGTTTACAAAGGTCCCATGAGATGGAGGCTGCCCCTACTTTCTCTGACTCAGTCATAAGTTAGAATGGTATATCAACCACAGGCACCATGGAACAGCTCTCCACACAGGCCTGGTTTTGTCCATCTTCTCTACATTAAGAACAGAGCGACTGATTCAGACACAATACTTCATCCTGACCGGTTTTTTTTGCCATGGAAGATGATTTTGCGCTCTCAGGTCCTTCATAGCTGCCTAAGTCTTCTCCAGGGATCATTTCTGCATGGACCTTTGAGGTTTCAGCAGGTGGAAGATACCCTAAATTCCTGTATTGTAAGACCAACTCTGTCCCTGCTCTATTGTAAAGATAGATTGATGGAACAGTGTATGCTTAGGGTTAATAACAGGTTTGATTTGGGTTAGGAATCATTCTGTGCGATGAATAATGGTTTTGGGAACCTGCGATATTTACAAGAATATATAGGTGAAATATAAGTATGAACACAGAAATCTAGGTAAGATTTGAAACCCAGAAGTGCATTGGGCCCTTGATTGGGATACTCAGCTTTGAATTATATTCTGCACAGATGTCTCAGATAAATTGATATACAATGGCATAGGACCTTGTACCTTGGATGATTGAATGTCAAAAAGAACATCCAGTCAAAAGGATAGTCAGTAGGATTAGGAAGATATTCAGTAGGTTTAGAAAGCAGAGTGAGTATAGGATTTGAACCAAACGTTCTTTAACAGTAGGGTTTCGGGTAGAGAATGAATGTAAATATCAGTACATGTGAAGAGCCAGTCACATTGATGAACTCTGGAAAATATGTAGGAAACCATATATCAATAGAGACATTAGGAAATCAGGCAAAGTATAAAGTAAGTGATAGGATCAAGCATTTTCAACAGTGTTGAGGTTGAATATATAATCTTAGGAAGAAACAAATATGTAGTCACCAATAGGATTGACATTTGATAGCATTAGGCAACCTGGACATAGATGTTTTTAGTAATCCATACTCACTTTCCATTTAGACTTCGGTACAAACATAAGTGTGACCTTTGCATTTTGTGAAAGAAGTCTCATGAAAAGACCAGTCAAGAAACCCTGTGGAAAACATGTTTTCTGAATAAGGAAGTGATGGAAAGTAAGACAAAATGCCTATAAATTTCTGAACTAGTGGATTAAATATATATCCTACCATGTGCATTAACTGAAGAAAAAGTAATGTACCAGTATTGAATAAAAATGAAAGACAAAATACACATCACGTCCCATAGGAATCTACTTGCATTGATATAAAACTGTGTCAGTTACTGCAGAGATATTAGGATTTGTATGCACCATTTACTGTTAGTTTTCAGTACTAGGAATCAAATATGTAGTTCAGGTGGATGAATATTTCTCAGAATAATCTTGTGAAAAGTTGATTATTAATCCACATACATGAATATGAATGAATTTATGGAGTGTATAATAAGACACATATATTTCATATTTTGAAAAATCTGTAGAGTGTGTGTGTTTATATATATATATATATATATATATATATATATATATATATATAAACACACACACACACACACACACACACACACAGGCACGCACACAAACAGACATTAAAAAGTAGCAATATAAGCCAATTGAAATTCACCACAAAATATATGTCATCCACAGATCCAGATAAATTCGTTTTACTGAACATGGATTCATGTATAATTTTATTGTACTAGGAAGCTCATCAATAGTTTGAATTTTCAGTTTCAACAGCGTTTAGTAGGAGTGATCTCTTTTCACAATTTGTGTCTGCCAAGTGAGCCACCTCACAAGAATGTACGTGTGGTACCAGGTAGGATTCTATATGTGCATATAAAAATACATGCGCTGAATAGGATACAGAGAAAGGTAGACAGGAATTCACATATTTGTTAACTTGAAAAACACATGGAGAACCATTCCAACAAAAAATTGACTAGATTTATAACTCCTACCCTATATAAAGCAAAAGGCAATTCCAATGATACACCATTCGTCCTCTGAACTGCTTGTATTTCTATTCTGTTTGGGTTAATTTTCTCCATCATATTAGAATTAGTAGTCAGAGTCTAGTTGGCATGGGTTTGTGTCAGGGATTCAGTATTTCGAATGAAAATTTGGAAAATGATTCCAATGTTTATGCAAATATATGCTACAAAAGTACCTTCCCACTCTCAACAATGCCTTGAGATTACCTTGGCCCCAAGTTAGACACAATTAGAGGAGAAGAGTTAGAAAATCTGTGAATACATATCTGGAATCAAATATGCTCACGAGTTCACAAACTTGGAGGTGGTAGAGGAGATTCCAAAAGTAAGGGACAGGGTAAACACTCCACAAACATGGAGCTCTGCTGGACTAAAGACTTCTTGAGGAACTGCCTCTGAGGTTGGGCACTGGAAATATGTGTTGTAGTCAGGAGATTTAGCTTCCTTTGTAGTGAGACAATCAAATCTGGGTATGCTTCTAAGTGACCTGGAATACATGATTTCTTATTTTCCAATAAACATGAGGAAGCTATCTTTAATTTTCTGTTTGTAGGTAAACTGTGGCCACTGGGGACTAATTGTCTACTCTTGTGGACTCTGAAGCCATTTGGTCATCCTCCAGTTTTCCTGGTGTTTCTTGCTACTGCACTGGGAGTTTCGTATTTGCTTCAAGAAATACAAGGAATTCACCTGGGACACAGTGCTGGAGGGAGTTCTGTCACCTGTGGTGGGTCAGGGCCTGCAGAAGAATGTACCTACCAGGCTTATCTTCCACATAGCTTGCCTCCTTGACCATAGCAACCGGATTCTGAACATTGGCCTGAAACCTCTCCATATAAAAAGATACCTTTACATAGAAGCGTCTGCTGGCTGCACCATGTCAGTCACAAGCCAATTGGAAGACAATGGCAGATCCACATGGCCCCACCACAGATTTTTTTTATCACACACCTGCCCTTCACTGCACTAGGCCCACTACTCTGCAGGGTCCAACTTCCTGGAATCTCTGTTATACACCATTTTCATGAAACTCAGTCAATCAAGTCACTGTCCTGAATAATCATGTTCAGCAACAGGACAACCAAAGTTTCTCCAGTGCCATCTGGTCATGGGAATTTCAAAAATTTCATGGTATTTATCTAGCAATTTTTCAAGGATGAAGTTGGCAGCATGTGGGTTTCAATTCATTCAGGGACCGTTAAATGTTGTGGAAGTTCATTTCAAATGAAGTTCTGGAGAACTCTCACTGGCAAGGTTTCCCAAAGATTGGCCAAAGTGTCACATAAATCCAGGCCCATTGAGGTCTACAATGTAACGTCCATGTGTGTTTTGACTCTCAACTAAGACTGCCAAGTCGTTAAGAATAAAATCATGTGATATCAAGCCTGAGATTCCCAGTGGTCTCTGGAAAGCCACCCTGGGCCTAGATCTCAGTTTCCAATGGTGACTCTCATGCTTGGTCTTCTAAAATCCCAACACAATTCATGTCAATACTTCTCTAAGTTCAGTTCCTGTACTCAGCCTCTAAGGGTTATCACACCAGAGTTCAAACCCAGGTGGACTCAGTCATCCCTTCCAACTGCCACAAAAATAACCACAATTAAATCCAAAACACTCCCACATGGCCCTCATCTTCTTCCATATAGACACTCATCATAACCTCTGACTGGAGATTTTCATGAGGAATGCAGCCCAAGAGAGTGTCCAAAATATGCTTTCTTGCCCCTCATTTACCTAAATTCTGCGTGACCTGGACACCCTTCCTGTGAACCAGGAGTGATCAAATAGGCCTGCCGTTAATACTGATCCACTTCTCAAATTTGAGAACTACTGACTGTGGGGTTTAAATTCTTTATATGAATTGGAGTTATGAGAAAACCCAACCACCTATGGGCTAGCCTCTGCAGGGAACTGAAGAACTCATTTGACCTAAAGGATCCCTATTCTCACTTGATTGATGTCAGAAACCTTACAGAGGAAGGCGAAAGACTTCATCCACAATGACTGCTCTTTTGCTATTTTGGTTTTGGATGCACACATGGGATCTTTCTTTAGATCCATCAGTTGCTGAGAATCTAAGCTACAGCCTAACACAGGGCCAAGACGCTGATTTATACACATCTTTTTGCAAAGCAATTAAGCAAAGAGCCACAGCTGATGCCCATTCTTTTTTATTTGAAAAAGGTTTTCTTTAGACTTCGCAAAGCGTTGTCCTGAGGCAAAGACCTTCCTGACATTCAGGGAAACAGAACAATAGGTAAGCAAAAGGCCCAAAGCAGGGTTTCTCCAATGAGACTTTACAGGTTAAACAGGTATGTGAGTTTTCTGAGATGCTCGCAATTCACTTCAGTTATTCAGTACATGGCCATGTCACAGAGCATGGAGGTGGTACATATCTTGGATACAAAACCATGAGCCTATTATGGAGAGTGGCCAGATTTCAGGAAGAAAACAGGAACTAAGGAAGATCGTAGGTGTTGCCCATCATTATGGCAAGCCGCATTCCATTTATAAATTGGGCAGCATGAATGCTGGTAAGCTTTCTAAAAGACAGGACACATCCATTGATGCTTTCTCTTTTCTAATATCTACAATAACGGACACAGCGGGATACAGCGACACAGAAACACTCGCATTGTCAAATGACTTACTAGAAACAATTCACCCCAAACCAAACAAACCTCATTTCCTACCTCTTCTCAGAACATGAGCCAAAACCACAAACCCACACCCACACCCACAAAGGCACCTCTTTCCTCCAAGTAGGTTGTGACTATTTGGAGTGTCCTCTGACTGTGGGCCATTCTACGTTCCCCCGAAATGGTCTGTCCTGTCTCAGATTTTGTGTCCTTTGCCAACTCTCTGAAGTTGTCAGGAGCCAGCGGTGAGCCACTACCTGTTTTCTCAGGAAAGGCCCCTCTTCAGAGTTTTCCTGCCATTTGGCCATCCTAACATTAGTAGGTACCAAGAAAGACTGACTCTGTCGTTGGGAAATTCAAAAAGTATAACCACTGAGACTGGGACTGGGACTGTCAATGTTTGACTGGCTTCCTGGATCGCAAGTTCACAGAGTTCCATCACCAAGGAAGTGAGGTGAGGTCACTTCCGTCAGAAACTGAATGAGTTCACTGCCTTGGCAACCAATCTGTCCTAAGAGTTGCTTCCAAGCTTCCCATGAGATGGAGGCTGCCCCTGCTTCCTGTGACACTTTCACAAGTTAGAATGGTATATCACCCATAGGCACCCAGGAGCAGCTCTCCACACAGGTCTCATTTTGTCCATCTTCTCTACATTAAGAATGGAGAGCCTGATTCAGACAGAACACTTCACCCTGACCAGGTTGTTTTCCATGGAAGATGACTTTTGCACTCTCAGGTCTTTCAGAGTTGCCTACATCTTCTCCAGAGTTTATATCTGCATGGACCTTTGAGGTTATCAGCAGGTGGAAGATTCCCTATATTCCTGTATTGTAAGACCAACTCTGTCCCTGCTCTTCTGTAAAGTTAGATTGAGGGAACCATGTATGGTTAGGGTTAATAACATGTTTGATTTGGGTTAGGAATCATTATGCTGAATAAATAATGGTATTGGGAACCTGCAATATGTATAAAAATATATAGGTGAAATATATGTATAAAAACAGAAATCTAAGTAACATTTGAAGCCCAGAAGGGCACTGGGCCCTTGATTGGGATACTTAGCTTTGAATAAATTGATATACAATGGCATAAGACCTTGTACTTTGGATCATAGAATGTAGAAGAGAACATTCAGTCAAAAAGGATAGTCGGTAGTGAAAGGTTAATAAAATAGGTACTTGTCACTTCCTGTTTTTCTGTATGCTTAACAAAACACTGTTAAAATCTTGAGAACTGTTTGCTAATCTTGTTCCCAGAATGTGCTGTCCCCAAGTGCCAAAGTGTAGAATGTACTCCCTCACCCGGTTGCACGCAAACCGACCACTCGCCCTGAACCATCAGTAAACTTCCCTCCCTGCCCTCTCCAAGGAAAATATATATGTTCTGCTTAAACTGTTCTCAGGGGTCTCTGATCTATTCAAGTGAGCTCCGAGCCCCAGCATGCTGGACCCAGAATAAACCCTTTGCTGTTGGATAAGACAGTCTGTTAGTGGTCTCTTCCTTCCATGCTCTCCCGACCTTTACATATGGAGATTCCACCGAGTTTTGGCAGCGGCGGACAAAAGACCCTAACGGGTTCCTCTCGGGTTAAGTAAGGCCCCTCTTTCTTGTTTCAGTGTTAAGGTTAGGGCTTGGCAAAATGGCTGTCGATGAAGAGCGTGAGTTCTCTCCGATGGTGGCTGACAGACGTGTCACAGAGCCGCAGGCCACGTCCCTGGGGGACTTCCCAAAGACTCGGGAAATCGAGGAACAATAGTCTCCTCGACTCAGTAATATTTTGTATCGGATTCGGAATTGCCAGGCCATTGGGTTTTGCTGGCTACTCAGTCCTGGTCTCAGTTTTGGATGTCCATTGAATGTCTTTATTGTCTTGTCTTGTCTGTGTCGTGTGTCTTGCATTCACTCTTTGTGTATCTTTCATTATGGGACACAGCACTTCAATGCCCCTGTCCCTGACCCTTGATCACTGGACCAAAGTCCGCTTAAGGGCTCAGAATCTTTCTTTTTTAGTAAAACGTTGGACCTTTCGGAATCTCTGTGCCTCAGAATGGCCCACCTTTGAATTTGGATGGCCCCTAGAAGGATCTTTCTATTTCCCACTAATTTAGGAAGTCAGAGATATTGTCTTTCACCCAGGCACACATAGCCATCCGGATCAACAGCCATATATCTTAACTTTGCAGGACCTCTGCAAATCTCCTTCTCAATGGGTGAAGCCTTTCTTTGTCCCTTCCCCTGCTCCCACTCCTTCCCCCATGATCTCTCAAACCCTCTGCTCCTCCTCCTCCTCCACCCTTTGTAATCCCTGAGTCACAAGATTTGACTCTACTGTACTCTCTTCCCCCTTATTATACCCTGCCCTCGTCCCCCAACCACCAACACCCTCTAAGTGATTCTCCTGCAGCTGACTCAGCCTCTCTACCATTGGAGGAATCTAAGCTGGCCCAGCGCCCTCCAGATAACTCCCCCGCAGCACACACAGCCCCTCCTCCGCAGGAGGAAGCTAGCCCAGCTAAGGGAACTTGATGGTGGCGAATGATTGAAAACCCTGGACCTCCTGTGATGCTCCCCCTATGTCCCTACGGACCATTGATTGACGAAGGCCATGGGGGGAAAATGCAAGCCTACAAATATTGGCCTTTCTCCTCTTTCGACCTATATAACTGGAAAAATAACAATCCCCCTTTTTCCGAGGACCCCATCGGACTCACAGGTCTGGTTGAGTCATTGATGTTTTCACACCTGCCTACTTGGGATGACTGTCAACAATTCCTAGGGACTCTCTTCACGACAGAGGAACAAAAGAGAATCTTCCTGGAAGCTATAAAAAAATGTCCTCCGACCAGATTGGAGACGGACACATCTTCCCAACTTAATCAAAGCTGGTTTTCCCTTGAAACAACCCAACTGGGACACCAACAACATTGAAGTTAGAAAGCATCTGTCCACTTATCGCCAGGTTCTAATAGTGGGCCTCCAAGTGGCCACTAGGTGACCAACTAATTTGGCCAAGGTAATAGAGATTATTCAAAGGCCTGATGAATCTCCCTCTATGTTTCTAGAGAGAATTATGGAGGCATGTAGGAGATATACTCCTTTCGATCCACAGGCAGAGGATCAAAAGGCATCTGTCATGATGGCCTTTATTGGGCAAGCTGCCCTGGATATTAAAAGAAAGTCACAATGCTTAGATGGATTACAAGATATGACTTTGAGAGATTTAGTCAGAGAAGCCAAGAAAATATACCTTAAGAGAGAAACTGAGGAAGAGAAAGAAGCAAAGTGAGGATAAAAGAAACAAAAGACAGACTAAGGCGTTGACTAAGGTCCTGGTCACAACAACAAAAGGGCCAGAAATTAAGAAACAGGGAAACAGGAAGGGATACCTGGTCCCATGCCAGAGGCCACCCCTGGCCTCAGATCAATGTACCAACTGTAAAAAAAAAAGGACACTGGGCCAAAGAGTGCCCTAGAAAGGGACAGCCACGCCAGTCAGCCATTATGACTCTGGAGGATGAGTATGAAAGTCGTGGCTCAGATCCCCTCCCCGAGTTCAGGGTAACTTTTGAAGTGGAGGGGACCCCAGTAATCTTTGAAGTGGATAAAGGGGCAATATACTCACCCCTAATGTCACATTGGGCCCTCTATCAAATAAAAGGTCTCTAGTTCAAGGGGCTAATGACAGTAAATATCGGGCTTGGACAACTAAGAGGATCATGGAACTGGGGAAAGGAAAAATCCATCACTCCTTCCTAGTAATCCCAGAATTCCTAGCCCCATTGATGGGCAGAGATCTGCTCACCAAGTTCCGGTCCAAAATAACTTTTAACCCTGAAGGCCCCCAAGTGGAATTTCTAAATCCTTCAGTAAAAACTCCTATAGTCACAGCTCTAAATACGTCAGTAGAAAATGCACATCAACTCACTCACCTTGGTTCAAAGAAACTGCAGGTATTTCTGAAGTATCAAGAACAGAGTTTTCCACTAACTGACTCACAGCAAAAAGAAATAACTGAATGGGTAAAAAAAGCCTGTCGAGTCCATCAATTGGTAAATTCTTACCCTTCCAAGCTTCCTGCAGGAAAGCACCTACGAGGAACCAGACCAGGACAATTCTGGGAAGTTGACTTTACTGAAATTAAGCCAGCAAGGTATGGACATAAATATCTTCTAGTCTTTGTAGATACATTTTTAGGATGGATTGAAGCCTTCCCCACTAAAAGAAAAAAAAAAGAAACAGTGCAAATGGTGGTCAAGCAGATCCTGAAAGACATTTTTCAAAGATACGGCCTGCCAAAGGTAATACGGTCTGATAATGCACCGGCGTTCATGGCCCAAGTAAGTCAGGGGTTAGCCAGGAACCTGGGGATTCATTGGAAGTTTAATTGTGCTTACAGACCCTAGAGTTCAGGACAGGTAGAAAGAATAAATAGAACCATTAAAGAGACCTCAACGAAATTAAGCTTAGAGACCAGCATAAATGATTGGACTATGCTCATGCCTTATACAATGTTTCGTGCAAGAAATATGCCCTCTGTTTCTTTGAGTAACCACACCCCCTGTGAATATCTAGGGTGCCTCTCTTCCAGTAACGGACCAAAGCCCAACTCTAATACCTAACAATCCCTTTCACACCCCCTTGTTTGACAGACTTAAAGCTCTTGAATGATCTCAGTGATACCTGTGGAAACAGCTGGCCACTCCCTACCAAACTGGGGACGAGGGGACTCCACATCAATATCAAGTAAGAGACTTCATCTACGTAAGATGATATCAGGTGTCATCCCTGGAACCCCACTGGAAAGGACCATACCAGGTGCTACTTATAACATCTATAGTGGTAAAGGTAAACGGAATCACATCCTGGATCCATGCCTCTCATCTCAAGCCTGCGCCCTGTCCACACTCTGGCTGGAAACTGGAAAAGACTGGTAACACTTTCAAATTGCATATTCACCGTGTGGATAAGCCTATAGACTCTCCCCTTGGCCACAAGTAGTCCTAACCCTCATCAGCCCGTTCAGCAGCGATGGCTGATCACAAATTCTACTGGAAAAGAAGTATAATCTATCTTGCATGCAGCCCATTTATGGACCTGGTGACCATCTCTCCACCCAGACATTTGTCAGCTGGCTATAGGTCTTTCCTAATGGGATATCCCTGATGAAGAGGATCCCACTAAAATTCCATTAAATCCCTTCCTTACCATAGATAATGGAAACAAATATTATGGATGTAGGGACACACGAGCCAGATGCAGGTTGGCTAGCCTAGATTACTGTGTTTACCCGGCCGACTGTCAAAGCCAAAAACAGCCATGGCTGTGTGGGGGAAAAGCCGACTTCTTCTGTAAGTCATGGGGATGTTAGCGTACAGGGGCTGCCTGATGGAACCCAAACCCTGCATTAAATTCAGTAGACAGCATTGGCCATATTACGAATTAGATAACAAAAACTGATGGCCACCAGAGGGGATTCTAGATCCTCAAATCCTGCATGACCTTTTTAACATCTGCTAGTGCTCAAAAGGGTGAAAGGAGATTCCACTATGTGGAGGCCTTTTCCCTTCTTCGCTCACATCCTGAACTATGCTTATCCAATAGATCCTCACCTTCAGCCTTCTGTTCCAGAGTCTCTGCTGTCACTCCCACCTCAGCAACCTGATTTCTCCACTACAATTATTAGATCAAAAACCCAAACCTCTGCTGGTTCTCAGACCATTGCCCACTTGCTGAGGTAGCAGGTACTGAGGTACCCCTCCACCCACTCACTCCTCTCTTCTGTTGACAGTGCCCGCACTGGGTCCCACCAGGTCCTCTTACCAACTAACCCAAAGCTCAAACCAGCTGAGGAGAGCCCTCAGACCTCTATCCAAGATGTAATGAAAATGGCCTTTAAAGTTGCTTTGTCATCACTGAAAACAGTTTACTACAAATTTAAAGTCCCTCTGCATTTTGGGATACTCACTACCATCTTCCCCTCTGCTTGACCTGTTCTACTGCTCAAATATTTGTTGCTAGGAAAATTCCAAACCACTTTCCCATTATTTTTTTACATCTCTCTTTTCTCATTCTCAGATCCTCGGAGCTGCTCTCAGCCCCACCTTCTCTGTCTTTCCCCTCTATACCAGGCCCACAGAAAAGTCTTTAACTGACCTTCTCCAGAAGTCTTCACCATGGCTGACTTTAGGACTTTCAGCAAAAGAGTCCCTATAAAAAAGTTCAATGTAGTTAAACTTCCTATTTTCATGTTGCCCTGTTCTACTTGGCCACTGGCTAAAAAAATCAGCACTCCTAATCCAGACACCCCCTTACTAGTTTTTCACAAAAATATGTGAACAAGGCCTCTGGCCTTGACGTGGGGCTTCACGGAGATGGCTACATTTCTAAGTTAACGAAGTTAGCAACTGGGCTCCGTAGTAACAGCTGGCAATGGGAAAATAAGAAAGGGAAGAAAAAGCTCTTTCCCTCCCAGGTGTCCTTGAAAAGTTAACTTGCCCAGAACCGAGGAAAAAACAGAAACAAAAACTGCTTTTTTCAACTTCTGCAGACTGTGAACTTCTGAGCCCCTTGCCTTACATGTTGGGTACAAAATTCTGAAACTACCTAAACTTGGGTTTCAGAGGATTAGTTGATTACAACAGAATCAATGCCCTCTGAATCTGGTTGCAACCAAATAGGACTGTTTCCCTGTCTTCAGTGCTATCGTAGGTGCGTTGCCTTGTCCTTCCCTACTACAGCATGATTCTATATACTTAAACATTGTTAATGTTTTCATGAAATGGTCAACAGATGTGATTAATTGTGTAATCGTGCAGATGTTTCCCAGAGTGCTCTATCACGACGCAGATTCATTTGAAGATCAAATAGGGGGGCATTCAACCCGGTTCCACTGAAAATATATATCTCTCAATGTAGCCATCCTATTAGGAATAGAAATTGCTGCACTGGGGCCACGGGAACCACTGCCTTTGTCCAAGGGACTCAACAAATGACCCAACAAATGACAGCAATAGACCAAAACTAAGATATTAGAAACCTCCATCAGAGCTTTGCATGAGTCTTTTACCTCTCTCTCTCTGAAGTTGTTTTTCAGACCACTCGAGGGTTGGACCTCCTCGTCATGAGAGAAGGGGGCTTTGTGCTACATTGAGAAAAGAAAGTTGTTTGTATGCCGAGCATACTGGACTTGTAATAAAATCTAAGAGTAAATTAAAAAGATGCCTTGAAAAGCATCAACGAGACAGACAGGCCCAAAAAAGGTGGTTTGAGTCTTGGTTCACACAGTCTTCCTGGTTAACTACGTTTTTATCAACCCTGGCCGGTCCAATAGTAATCTTCATGTTATTGCTAACTATTAAACCCTGTTTTCTCATCCGTGTAATTTCTTTTCTCCAGGCTCAAATTGGACGAGTTAAACTTATGGTAATACCCTACTAGTATACATAGAATGTGACACCCCCCCCAATGATCATGTTTATGATTAAAAGTAGCCAGAAGAAGAAGTGGGGAATAAAAGGTTAGTAAAATAGGTACTTGTCACTTCCTGTTTTTCTGTATGCTTAACAAAACACTGTTGAAATCTTGAGAAATGCTTGCAAATCTTGTTCCCAGTATGTGCTGTCCCCAACTGCCCAACTGCAGAATGTGCTCCCTCACCCAGTTGCACGCAAATCGCCCACTCACCCCGATCCATCAATAAACTTCCCTCCCTGCCCTCTCCAGGTAATGTATATAAGCTCTACTTAAGCTATTCTCAGGGCTATCTGCTCTATTCAAGTGAGCTCTGAGCACCAGCATGCTGGACACTCAATAAACCCTTTGCTGTTGCATGAGATAGTCTGTTGGTGGTTTCCTCCTGTGAAGCTCGCTGGACATTTACTATAATGATTGAATGTAGAAGAGAACATCCAGTCAAAAAGGGATAGTTGATAGAAATAGGAAGATAGTACGTTTAGGAAGAAGTGTGAGTATACCATTTGGAACAAAAGTTCTTTAACAATAGGGTTTCGGTTACAGAGTGATTGTTAAAGTCAGCACATATGAAGAGTCAGTCACTATGATGAGCTGGGAAAAAATGTAGAAAAGCAGATATCAATAGAGACATTACGAAATCAGGCAAAGTATAAAGTGAGTGATAGGATTAGACATTTTCAACAGGGTTGAGTTTGAATACATAATATTAGGAAGAAAAAAATATGTGGTCACCAATAGGATTGACATTTGAGAGCATTAGGCAACCTGGACATAGATGTTTTTAGTAATCCATGTTCACTTTCCATTTAGTCCTTCGTGCAATCATAACCGTGACCATTACATTATTTGTCCAGAATACTACTGTGATAAAATGTATATGTAGATCAGGTGACATGAGTATTTCTTCCACCATTTCTGGAAGCAATATATTCAAGACGTAAAATTAGTATTGGGGTTACAAAGAGGTGCACCCTGTGTCTATGAATTTAGAGATAAAGTACGAATAGACAATACAGTGAATAAATAATATAACTTGTTCCAACTTTAAATAATGGATTGAACTGATATCTTAAAAATTACAGGAAATCTTATATTGATATACAATCATTCATTCCCACCAATTATACATCTAATGGTAATATTAGTGTTTTGGTTTATCATGAACAGTGTGTGAGTTTTGTTTCAAAAGTGATTATGGAAATCGAAAATAATATGTTTGGAAAGAAGTCTCATGAATAGACCAGTCAGGAAACCTGGAGGAATGCATATGTTGTAAAGCAGGAAGCGATTGAAATTGAATCAAATGCCTATAAATTTGCTAATTTGTGGATGAAATATATATCCTATGATGTGCATAAACTCATGAAACAGTAATGTACCATTGTTGAATAAAAATGAACGTCAAAATACACATCATGTCCCATAGGAATCTACTGGCATTGATTTTAAACTGGGTCAGTTACTGTAGAAATATTAGGATTCTCGTGCATTATTCACCGAATTTAGTTATCTTTTTTTTTAATTTTTATATATGGTTGCTCAAAACATTACATAGTTCTTGATAAATAATATTTCACACTTTGATTTATGTGGGTTATGAACTCCCATTTTTGCCCCGTTTACAGATTGCAGAATCACATCAGTTACACATCCATTGATTCATATATTGCCATACTAGTGTCTGTTGTATTCTGCTGCCTTTCCTATCCTCTACTATCCCCCCTCCCGTCCCCTCTCCTCCTCTCTTCTCTCTCTACACCCTCTACAGTAATAAATTTCTCCCCCTTGTATTATTTTTCCCTTTCCCCTCACTTCCTCTTGTATGTAATTTTGTATAACCCTGAGGTTCTCCTTCCATTTCCATGCAGTTTCCATTCTCTCTCCCTTTCCCTTCCACCTCTCATCCCTGTTTAATGTTAATCTTCTTCTCATGCTCCTCGTCCCTACTCTGTTCTTAGTTACTCTCCTTATATCAAAGAAGACATTTGGCATTTGTTTTTTTAGGGATTGGCTAGCTTCACTTAGCATAATCTGTTCTAATGCCATCCATGTCCCTGCAAATTCTAGGATTTTGTCATTTTTTAATGCACAGTAATACTCCATTGTGTATAAATGCCACATTTTTTTATTCATTCTTCTATTGAAGGGCATCTAGGTTGGTTCCACAGTCTTGCTATTGTGAATTGTGCTGCTATGAACATCGATGTAGCAGTGTCCCTGTAGCATGCTCTTTTTAGGTCTTTAGGTTTTAGACCGAGAAGGGGAATAACTGGGTCAAATGGTGGTTCCGTTCCCAGCTTTCCAAGAAATCTCCATACTGCTTTCCCATTTGGCTGCACCAATTTGCAGTCCCACCAGCAATGTACAAGTGTACCTGTTTCCCCAGATCCTCGCCAGCACTTGTTGTTGTTTGACTTCATAATGGCTGCCAAACTTACTGGAGTGAGATGGTATCTTAGGGTGGTTTTGATTCACATTTCTCTGACTGCTGGAGATGGTGAGAATTTTTTCATGTACTTGTTGATTGATTGTATGTCCTCCTCTGAGAAGTGTCTGTTCAGGTTCTTGGCCCATTTGTTGATTGGGTTATTTGTTATCTTATTGACAAATTTTTTGAGTTCTTTGTATACTCTGGATATTAGTGCTCTATCTGAAGTGTGAGGAGGAAAGATTTGTTCCAAGGATGTAGGCTCCCTATTTACCCCTCTTACTATTTCTTCTGCTGAGAAAAAACTTTTTAGTTTGAGTAAGTCCCATGTGTTGATTCTAGTTATTAACGCTTGTGCTATGGGTGTCCTATTGAGGAATTTGGAGGCGACCCCACAGTATGTAGATCGTAGACAACTTTGTCTTCTATCAAACACCATGTCTTGATTTGATATCAAGCTCCTTGTTCCATTTTGATTTAACTTTTGTGCATGGCAAGAGAAAGGGATACAGTTTCTTTTTGTTACATATGGATTTCCAGTTTTCCCAGCACCATTTGTTGAAGATGCTATCATTCATCCATTGCATGCTTTTAGCCCCTTTATCAAATATAAGATAGTTGTATTTTTTTGGATTGGTTTCTGTGTCCTTTATTCTTTACCATTGGTCCACCCACCTGTTTTGGTACCAGTACCATGCTATTTTTTTTACTATTGTTCTGTAGTATAGTTTGAAGTCTGGTATCGCTATACGGCCTGATTCTCACTTCCTGCTTAGTGTTGTTTTTGCTATTCTGGGTCTTTTATTTTTCCATATGAATTTCATGATTGCTTTCTCTATTTCTACAAGAAATGCCGTTGGGATTTTGAATTGCATTGCATTACACATATAGAGAACTTTTTGTATTATCGCCATTTTGATTATGTTAGTTCTGTCTATCTATGAACAGGGTACATTTTTACATCTTCTAAGATCTTCCTCTATTTTTCTCTTTAGGGTTCTGTAGTTTTCCTTGTATAAAACTTGCACCTCTTTTGTTAGGTTGATTCCCAATTATTTTTTTTTTTTTAGTATATTGTGAATGGAGTGGTTGTCCTCATTTCCGTTTCAGAGGATTTGTCACTGATATTCAGGAATGTCTTTGATTTATGAGTGTTGATTTTATATCCTGCCACTTTGCTGAATTCATTTATTAGCTCTATTAGTTTCTTTGTAGACCCTTTTGTGTCTGCTAGGTATAGAATCATGTCATCTGCAATAGTGATAATATAAGTTCTTCTTTTCCTATTTATATGCCTTTAATTTCTTTTGTCTGTCTAATTGCTCTGGCCAGTGTTTCGAGAACTATGTTGAACAGAAGTGGTGAAAGAGGGCATCCCTGTCTTGTTCCATATTTTAGGGGGAATGCCTTCAATTTTTCTCCATTCAGAATGATGCTAGCCTGAGACTTAGCATAGATTGCTTTTAAAATATTGAGGTATGTTCCTGTTATCCCTAGTTTTTCTAGAGTTTTGAACATAAAGGAATGCTGTACTTTGTCGAATGCTTTTTCTGCATCTATCGAGATGATTATATGGTTCTTATTTTTAAGTCTATTGATGTGATGAATAACATTTATTGATTTCCGTATATTGAACCAGCCTTGCATCCCACGGATGAATCCTACTTGATCATGGTGCACAATTTTTTTGATATGCTTTTGTATCTGATTTGCCAGAATTTAATTGAGGATTTTTGCCTCTAGGTTCATTAGAGATATTGGTCTGTAGTTTTCTTTCTTTGAAGTGTCTTTGTCTGGTGTAGGAATCAGAGTGATGTTGACCTCATAGAATGAATTTGGAAGAATTCCCTCTTTTTCAATTTCCTGAAATAACTTGAAAAGTATTGGTATTAGTTCCTCTTTAAATGTTTTGTAAAACTCTGCTATATACCCATCAGGTCCTGGGCTTTTCTTACTTGGTAGTGTTTTGATGTTTTTTTCTATTTCCTCAATTGATATTGGTCTGTTTAGGTTGTCTATATCCTCCTGACTCAATCTGGGCAGATCATATGACTTAAGAAATTTATCGATGCCTTCACCGTCTTCTATTTTATTAGAGTACAAAGATTCAAAATAATTTCCGATTATCTTCTGTATATCTGAAATATCTGTTATGATGTTGTCTTTTTCATCCCATATGCTAGTAATTTGAGTTCTCTCTCTTCTTGTCTTCGTTAGCATGGCTAATGTTCTGTCGATTTTTTTATTTTTTCAAAGAACCAAATGGGTTGACGTGTCTGCCGCGCTTGCAGGCCGCTGGGCCTGTTCCGCCTGTCGGTTGCAGGTCTGCCTACCTTGCGGGAGTGGGTGGTGGCTCTGCTCTGGCCCTACTGCCATTGGGGTGTCGTGACTACCATGCTGGCAGATCGCTGGGCCTGTTCTGGGTGCGGGCAAAGGCTCTGCTCTGCCCCTACTCCAATTGGGTTGACGTGACTACCACGCCGGTTGGCCGTTGTGCTTGTACTGGGCACGGGAGAAAGCTCTGCTCTGCCACTACTCCAATTGGGGTGTCATGTCTACCATGGTGGCAGGCCGCTGTGCCTGTTCCGCAGGTCAGTCACAGGTCTGCTTTTGTTGCGGGCGTGGGCGGAGGCCTGCTTGGCCCCTACTACAATTTGGGTGACGTGACTACCACAGCAGCTGGTGACTGGGCCTTATCCGGGCACGGGCAGCGGCACTGCTATTTCCCTACTCCATTTGGGGTGACGTGGCTACCACGCCTGCGGGCCTGATGAATCTTCCTCTATGTTTCTAGAGAGAATTACGGAGGCATATAGGAGATATACTCCTTTCGTTCCTCATGCAGAGGATCAAAAGGCATCTGTCACAATGGCCTTTATTGGGCATGCTGCCTTGGATATTTAAAGAAAGTTACAATGCTTAGATGGATTACAAGATATGACTTTGAGAGATTTAGTCAGAGAAGCCGAGAAAGTATACTATAAGAGAGAAACTGAGGAAGAGAAGGGAGCAAAAGGACGATAAAAGAAACAAAAGACAGACTAAGGAGTTGACTAAGGTCCCGGTCACAACAACAAAAGGGCCAGAAATTAAGAAACAGGGAGACAGGAAGGGATACCTGGTCCCACGCCAGAGGCCACCCCTGACCTCAGATCAATGTGCCTACTGTAAAGAAAGAGGACACTGGGTTCAAGAGTGCCCTAGAAAGAGGCAGCCAAGCCAGCCAGCCATTCTGACTCTTCAGCATGACTACGAAAGTCGGGGCTCAGATCCCCTCCCTGAGCTCAGCATATCTTTTGAAGTGGAGGAGACCCCAGTAAACTTTGAAGGGGATACAGGGGCAACAAACTCAGCGCTTAAGGCCCCATTGGGCCCTCTATCAAATAAAAGGTCTCTAGTTCAAGGGGCTAATGGCAGTAAATATCGGACTTGTACAACTAAGAGGATCATGGACCTGGGGAAAGGAAAAATCCATCACTCCTTTTTAGTAATTCCAGAATGCCTGGCCGACTTTTTCTGTACGTCATGGGGATGTGAGCATACAGGGGCTGCCTGATGGAACACAAACTCCTCATCAAATTCAGTACACAGCATTGGCCATATTACCAATTAGATAACCAAAACCGATGGCCCCCAGAGGGGTCTCTAGATCCTCAAATTCTGCGTGACCATTTTTTTTTTAAAGAGAGAGGCGAGAGACAGAGAGACAGAGAGAATTTTTAATATTTATTTTTTAGTTTTTGGCGGACACGACATCTTTGTTTGTATGTGGTGCTGAGGATCAAACCCGGGCCGCACGCATGCCAAGCGAGCGTGCTACAATTGAGCCACATCCCCAGCCCTGTGTGACCTTTTTAACTTCTGCAAGTGCTCAAAAGGGTGAAAGGAGATTCCCCTATGGGCAGGCCTTTTCCATCCTTCACTCATATCCTGAACTATGCTTATCCAATAGATCCTCACCTTCAGCCTTGTGCTCCAGAGTCTCTGCTGTCACTCTCACCTCAGCAACCTGATTTCTCCCCTCCAATTATTAGATCAAAAACCCAAACCTCTCCCGGTTCTCAGACCATCGCCCCCTTGCTGAGTTAGCAGGTACTCAGGTTCTCATCCACCTACTCACTCCTCTCTTCTCCTGTCCGTGCCCGCACCGGGTCCCACCAGGTCCTCTTACCAGCTAACACAAAGCTGAAACTAGCAGAGGAGAGCCCTCAGACTCCTATCAAAGATGTAATGAAAATGGCCTTTCAAGTTGCTTTGTCATCACTGAAAACAGTTTACTAAAAATTTAAAGTCCCTCACATGCATTTTGGGATACTCACTCTTGTCTTCCCCTCTGCTCTACCTGTTCTGCAGCTCAAGTTTTTGTTACTAGGAAAATACCAAACCCCTTTCCCATTATTCTTTTACATCTCTCCTTCCTTATTCTCAGATCCTCGGAGCTGCTGTCAGCCCCACCTTCCCTGTCTTCCCCTTCTGTACCAGGCCTACAGAAAATTCTTAACTGACTTTCTACAGAAGTCTTCACCATGGCTGACTTTAGGACTTTCAGCAAAAGAGTCCCTATAAAAGAGTTCAATGTAGATAAACTTCCTCTTTTAGTGTTGCCTTGTTCTACTTGGCCACTGGCTAAAAAAATAAGCACTTCTATGCTAGACACCCCATTACTTGTTTTCCACAAAATATATGAACAAGGCCTCTGGCCATGAGCTGGGGCTTTACAGAGATGGCTATATTTCTAAGATAAAGAAGTTATCATCAGGGCTCCATGGTAACAGCTGTCAGGGGCGAAAAATAAGAAAGGTAGGAAAAAGCTCTTTCCCTCCCAGGTGTCCTTGAAAAGTTAACTTGCCCAGAACTGAGGTAAAAACAGAAACAACAACGGCTTTTTTGAACTTCTGAAGACTGTGAACTTCTGAGCCTCTTCCCTTACATGTTGGGTACAAAATTCTGAAACTACCTAAACTTGAGTTTCAGGAGAATAATTGATTACAACAGAAGCAATGCCCTCTGAATCTGGTTGCAACCAAATAGGACGGTTTCCCTGTCTTCGTTGCTATCTTAGGTGCCTTGCCTTGTCCGTCCCTACAACAGCATAATTGTATATAATTAAACATTGTTTATGTTTTAAAGAAATTGTCAACAGATGTGATTAATTGTGTAATGGTGCAGATGTTTCTCAGAGTGCTCTGTCATGATGCAGGTTCATTTGAAAATGAAATAGAGGGGCATACAACCCGTTTCCACTGGGAACATATATCCCTCACTTTAGCCATCCTATTCGGAATAGGAGTTGCTTCAGGGGTGGGCACAGGAACCACTGCCCTCGTCCATGGGACACAACAAATGACCCAATTAGAAGAAGCAATAGAACAAAACTAAGATATTAGATACCTCCATCAGAGCTTTGCATGAATTTTTAACCTCTCTCTCTGAAGTTGTTTTACAGAACAGGCGAATGACACAAAACACACACACACACACACACACAGAAAAAAAAATAGCAAAATATATGTCAATCAAAATTTTCATAAAATATATATCATAAAAAGATCCAAAAATATTCATTTTACTGAACATGGATTTATGTATAATGTTGTTCAACTAGCAAGCTCACCCATTGGTTGAATATTCAGTTCCAACACGGTTAAGTAGGAGTGATCTCTTCTCACAATTTGTATCTGCCAACTCATCCACCTCACAAGAATGTATGTGTGGTACCAGGTATGATTCTATATATCCATATAAAAATATATGTGCTGAATAGGCTACAGAGAAAGGGAGACAGGAATTCACAATTTTTTAACTTTAAAAACACATGGAGAACTATTTCAACAAAAAATTGACTAGATTTTACTCCTACTCTGTATCATGCAAAAGGCAAGTCCAAATATACACCATGCCTCCTCTAAACTGCTTGTATTTCTATTCATGGCAATACTTCTCTGAGTTCAGTTCCAGAACGCAGTCTTTAAGGGAAATCCCAACAGAGTTGAAGCCCAGGTGGACCAAGATATTTCTTACAACCACCACACAAATGACCACAATTAAAAACAAAACACTCAAACATGGTCCTCATCTTCTTCCATATAGTCACTCATCGTAACCTCTGTCTGGAGGTTTCCATGAAGGGCTCACCCAAAGACAGTGTCCAAATATACTCCCTTGCCCCTCATTTGCCTAAAGTCATGTTGGCCTGGACACCCTTTCTGTGAACCAGGAGTGATCAAATAAGCCTCCGGTTAATACTGCTCTGTTTCTCCAATTTGAGGCCTACTGACTTTCAAGTATAGATTCTTTATGTGATTTGGAGTCATGCAAAAACCTAAGCACCTCTGCAGTGATTTGAAGAACTCATTTGACCCAAGGAATACCAATTCTCACTTGATGGAAGTCAGGAACCTAACAGAGGAAGACGAGAGACTTCATCCACAATGACTGATCTTTTGGCAATTATGGTTTTGGATGCACACATGGGATCATTCTTTGGATCCATCAGCTGCTGAGAATCAAAGTCACAGCCACATACAAGGCCAAGAGGCTAATTCAGACACATCCCTTTCCAAAGCAATTAAGAAAGAGCCACAAGTGATGCCCATTCATTTCCATTTGAAAATTGTTTTCTTCAGGCTTCACAAAGGGGTGGCCTGAGGCAAAGACCTTCCTGATATTCAGGGCAACAGAACAATAGGTAAGCAAAAGGCCAAAAGCAGGGTATATCCACTGAGACTTTCCTGGTCACATTGATATCTGAGTTTTCTGAGATGCTGGCCATTCCCTTCAGCTATCCTGTACATGGCCATGTCACAGACCTTGGAGTTGTTACATATCTTGGACACAAAACCATGAGCCTATTCTGGAGAGTGGCCAGAATTCAGAAGAAAACAGAGACTTAGGAAGGTAGTAGGTATTGCCCATCCATAAGGCAAGCCGCACTCTATTCATAAATTAGGCAGGATGCATAATGGGAAGCTTTCTACTAGACAGGACACATCCATTGTTGCTTTCTCTTTTCTCATGTCTACAACCGCGGACACAGTGGGATACACAGACATAGAAACACTCATCTTGTCAAACGACTTACTAGAAACAGTTCACTTCAAATCAAACAAACCGCCTTTCGTACCTATTCTCTGAACATGAGACAAAACAACAAACCCACACTCACAAATGCACCTCCTTCCCTCAAGTAGGTCTGTGACTCTCCGGAGTTAACTCTGACTGCTGGGCCATATTATGTTCCCCCAAAATGGCGTGTCCTCTATCAGATCTGGTTTCCTTAACCAACTCTGTGAAGTTGTCAGGAAAAAGTGGCCAGCTACTACCTGCTTTCGCAGGAAAAGTATCTCTTCAGAGTTCTCCTGGTATTTGGCTATACTCACATCAGGAGGTACCAAGAAAGACGGACTCTGTCCTTGGAAAATCCAATCAAGTGAGCCCACAGGGACATGGACTGGGATTGCCTCTCGGTGTCTTGGTTCTTGGATAGCAAGTTCAGAGTGTTCCATCACCAAGGAAATGAGGTATGTCACTTTCTTTGGAACTGAATGAGGCCACTGCCTTGGCAACCACTTTGTCCTAACACTTGCTTCCAAGGGTCCCATGAGATGGAGGCTGCTCCTACTTCCTGGAACACTTTCACAAGTTAGAATGGTATATCAACCATAGACACCTGGGAACAGCTCTCCACACAGGTCTGGTTTAGTCCATCTTCTCTAAAATAAGTAGAGAGATGCTGATTCGGACACATCCCTTTATCCTGACCAGGTTGTTTGACTTGGAATAGGACTTTTGCTCTCTCAGGTCTTTCATACCTCCCTACAACTTCTCCAGGTATCATTTCTGCATGGACCTTTGAGGTTTTCAGCAGGTGGAAGGTCCCCTAATTCCCTGTATTTTAAGAACAACTCTGTTGCTGCTCTTCTGTAAAATGAGATTTAGGGAACAGTGTATGTTTAGGGTTAATAACAGGTTCAAATTGGGTTAGGAATCATTCTGGGCGATGAATAATGGTATTGAGAACGTGCGATAATTACAAGAATATAGAGGTGAAATATCAGTATGGAAACAGAAATCTAGGTATGATTTGAAACACAGGACCTTGTACCTTGGTAGATTTAATGTAGAAGAGAACATCCAGTCAAAATGGATAGTCGGTAGGATTAGGAAGATAGTCGGTAGGTTTAGGAAGAAGAGTGAGTATAGGATTTGGACCAAAAGTTCTTTAGCAATAGGGTTTCTGTTAGAGAATGAATGAGAATTTCAGCACATGTGAAGAGTCAGCCACAACGATGAACTGGGGAAAATAAGTAGGAAAGCAGGTATCAATAGAGACATTATGAAATCAGGCAAATTATAAAGTGAGTTATAGGATTAGACATTTTCAACAGGGTTTAGTTTGAATATATAATCATTGGAAGAAACAAATATGTTGTCACCAATAGGATTGACATTTGAGAGCATTAGGCAACCTTCACATGGATGTTTTTAGTTATCCATGTTCACTTTCCTTTTAGACTTCGGTACAATCATAAGTGTGACCTTTACATTTTTTGTTCAGAATTTTACTGTGATAAAATATATATGTGGATCAGGTGACATGAGTATTTCTTCCACCATTTCTGGGAGCAATATTTTGAAGACATATACATTAGTGTTAGGGGTACACAGAGGTGTACCCTGTGTCTATGAATATAGAGATAATGCATGAATAGACCATCCTGTGAATAAATAATTTAACTGGTTCCACTTTAAATAATGAATTGAATTGATATCTAAAAAAATATAAGAAATCTTATATTGATATATAATCATTCATTCCAACCAGTTATACATCTAATGGTAATTTTAGGATTATGGTTTATCATGAAGGGTGTTTGAGTTTTGCTTCATAAAAGATAATGAAAAATGAAAATATTGTGATTGGAAAAAGTCTTATGAAAAGACCAGTCAAGAAACATGGAGGAATACATGTGTTCTGAAGCAGGAAGTGACTGATCATTAAACAAATGCCTATAAGTTTTCTAACTTGTGGATGAAATATATATCCTATGATGTGCATAAACTGAAGAAATAGTAATGTACCAGTGTTGAATAGAAATGAACATCAAAATACACATCATGTCCCCTAGGAATCTACTTGCATTGATGTTACACTGGGTAAGTATCTGTAGAAATATTAGAGTTTGTATTCACCATTCTATGAAGTTACTTTTCAGTACTAGGAAAGAAATATATATTTCAGGTGGATGATTATTTCTGAGTATAATCTTGTGGAAAGTTTGTTATAAATCCACATATATGAATATGAATGAATTTAGGGAGCATATAATAAGACACATATATTTCATATTTTGAAAAATCTGGAGAGTATATATATATATATATATATATATATATATATATATATATATGCACGCACACGCACAGACATTAAAAAGTAGCAATATAGGAGATCCAACATGGTGGCGAACATGGAGAAATCAAGTCTCTGACCTCTTAAGCTGCGCAGGCATAGGGAGTCATAAACTGTCTAAATGCTGTTTGTTCAGAATCACTAGGCAATGCTGACCTGACATGGATCTGGTGCGAACAGTCTGGGCCCCTCAGAAAACACACAGAGCCCGGATCTGCTGCATAGAAGCTCAGATTTGCCTGCTTCTTGTGTCTCAGAACTAACATTCCCTCTGAAATAATTGGTCGGCCCTTCTGAATTTACAGAGGTAAAAGGCCACTGGATTGAAATGGGGCTTCGGAGACACAGTCAGGACCCATCCGTTGCATTGGTCACCTGGCAAAAGGAATGAACGGTCACCATTTGCATGGGATACCACCATGGAAGAGAACTGACGTCATGGGCAGAGGAGATAACTTCATTGAAACCAGTACGACAGGTGTGTAATTCCCTATGCATCTCTCTCCACACAGCGGGGAAACATTAAGGGCCCCTTCCAGCTCTCCTTTAAGGGGCCCTCCCAGGTCTCCCGTGAGAGAGATGGCCAGACCGAGGAAATCATGTGTGCTGTGGGACTCGTGGCATGGAATTCCCGGCTACCGCTCCCACCAGTGCTGACAACTGAGGTCTCTTACACCAGCTAATGTGGGCATGAATACCAGAGAGCAAGCAAATTCGCTGGGGGTTCCCAGCCCCAAGCTCTACAAACTTAGGGTCTGAGGGAGGCAAACAGGGAGAGAGTGGCAAGCGTTGATGAAAACAGGACTACCAGGAACAGAGACCTGACGTGTAGCAAGTATTGTGGTGAGTGTCACAGTTGAGCGGAGCCTGGCTTGAGGAAACACTAGAGAAGGTCCTAGGCACTCAGGATTGGAGAACCGCCCAGTCTGGGAGGAAGAGCTGATGCACAGTTATTGGTTCCCACCTATTGAGAGGAGAAGCTTGGCCCAGTGAGCACAGCTCCACCTACTGGAAGAGAAGTTAATTGAACTCTATGACTGCATGTATTATTATTATTATTATTTTATTTTTACTTTTTTTCTTTCATTTTCATTTTTTGTTGTTGTTCTTTAACTTATTTTAATGTTTTTATTTTTTAAATTTTACTATTATTATTATTATTTTAAATTTTAATTTTCATTTTTAATTATCATTATTATTTTAAAAAAATTATTTCTTTCTTTATTTTCTATTTTTTTCTTTTGTCTTTTCATTTCTTTTCAATTTTCTTATTCCCTCATCCTTGAATTCTACCTGCCTATTCTCATTCTCTTTAGTGACTTCTTCCCATCCCTTCTAATATCTTTCCTCCCAAGCTTCAAATAAATTTATAAGAATAAGCAGTAACTCAGCACTCAAACAAACAAGAAGTAACATGAGCAGCATAAAAAAGCAAGAAAGAAAAGGAGTACAAACAATGAAGGATAACCTAAATATTCAGGAGGACCTAGAATCATCAGAAAAATGGTCATATAAAAAACTCAAGGAATACCTTAGACAGATGGAATGAAACCTTAAAGAGGATACGAGAGAGCAAATAAATACAGTGAAAGAACACATTGAAAATGAATTACATAAACAGATAAAAGAAGAAGTTAATCTTCTTTATCAGAAGATAGAGATTATAAAAATTCAAAGAATAATTCTAGAAATGAAGAAAACGATAAACCAAATTAAAAACTCAATTGAGAGTATCACTAACAGAGTGGAGCAAGTAGAAGACAGAATGTCACATAATGAAGACAAAATATATCATCTTGAAAAGAGTCTAGCCAACACAGAAAGGCTGGTAAAAAATCACGAGAAAAACATCCAAGAGATATGGGATAACATAAAAAAACCAAACTTATGAGTCATCTGGATAGAGGAAGGTACAGAGATTCAAACCATGGGAATGAGTAACCTGTTGAATGAAATAATTACAGAAAATTTTCCAGAAATAAAAAAGGAAACGGATATACAAATTGAAGATGCTTACAGGACACAGAGCACACAAAATCACAGTAGACCAACGCCAAGACACATTGTTATGAAGATATCCAATATACAGAACAAAGAGCAAACATTAAAAGCTTCAAGAGAAAGGAGGAAGATTACATTCAGGGGTAAACCAATATGGTTAACAACCTATTTTTCATCACAGACACTGAAAGTGAGAGGATCCTGGAACAACGTATTTCAAACATTGAAAGACAATGGATGCCAAACAAGAATTCTGTATCCAGCAAAATTCAACTTCAGGTACGACAACGAAATAAAAATCTTTCATGATAAAGAAAAGCTAAAAGAATTTGCAGCAAGAAAACCACCATTGCAAAGTGTCTTGAGCAAAACACTACACGAGGAAGAAATGAAAAACAAGAACCAAAACCATCAGTGGGAAGTGCCTCAGTAATGACAGAGGGCGGGGGAAAAGCTAATCATGGAGAAACAAAGTAAATTTAAAAAAACGATAAATATTCAAAAATGGATGGCAGTAGAAACCATATATCAATAGTAGCTCTAAACACTAATGGCTTAAACTCTCCAATAAAGCAACATAGGCTTGTAACTTGGATTCAAAAAACAAATCCAACAATATGTTGCCTCCAGGAGACATATCTGAATGGAAAAGACATACACAGGCTGAAGGTGAAAGGTTGGGAAAAAATATACCATGCACACGGTCCTCATAAGCAAGCAGGGGTGGCCATCCTCAAATCGAATTAAATCGACTTCATGACTAATTTAATCAAAAGGGATAATGAAGGAAATTATATACTGTTAAAAGGAACCATTCACCAACAAGACATAAAAATTATCAATATTTACGCACCATTAAATGGTGCTGCAACGTTCATAAAACAAATTCTCCTCAAGTTCAAGAATCAAATAGACCACAACACAATAATTATGGGTGACTTCAACACACCTCTCTCACCATTGGACAGATCCTCCAAATAAAAGTTGAATAAAGAAACTATAGAACTCAATATCACAATCAATAACCTAGACTTAACTGACATATATAAAATATATCAACCATCATCAAGTGGATATACTTTTTTTTTTAAGCAGCACATGGATCCTTCTCAAAAATAGACCATATATTATGCCATAGAGCAACCCTCAATAAATATAAAGTGGTGGACATAATACCATGAATTTTATCTGATTATAATGGAATGAAACTGGAAACCAATGAAAAAGAAGGAAGGAAAAATCCTACATCACATTGAAAATGAACAACATTTTACTGAATGATTAATGTGTTACAGAAGACATAAATGAGAAAATCAAAAAATTCTTCGAGATAAATGAAAATACAGACACAACATATCGGAATCTATGGGACACAATGAAAGGAGTTTTAAGAGGGAAATTCACCACCTTGACGTCATTCCTCAAAAATAGGAAAGAACAACAAATAAATGAGCTCACACTTCATCTCAAAGCCCTAGAAAAGGAAGAGCAAAACAACAGCAAATGTAGCAGAAGGCAAGAAATAACTAAAATCAGAGCGGAAAACAACAAAATTGAAACAAAAGAAACTATTGAAAAAATTACAAAACTAAAGCTTGGTTCTGCGAAAAATAAATAAGAACAATAGACCCTTAGCATCCCTTTATGTTCAAAACATTAGAAAAATTAGAGATAACAGGAACTTACCTCGACATTGTAAAAGCTATCTATGTTAAGCCTCAGGCTAGCATTATTCTGAATGGAGAAAAATTGAAGCATTCCCTCTAAAATCTGGAACAAGACAGAGATGTCCTCTACCACCACAACTATTCAATATAGTTCTCGAAACACTGGCTAGAGCAATTAGACAGATGAAAGAAATTAAAGGCATGAAAATAGGAAAAGAATAACTTAAATTATCACTACTTGCAGCTGACATAATTCTATATATAGAAGACCCAAAAGGGTCTACAAAAAAAAAAAAAAAAACTACTAGAACTAAGAAATGATTTCAGCAATGTGGCAGGATATAAAATCAACATTCATAAGTCAAAGGCATTTCTGTATATCAGTGACAAAACTTCTGAAATGGAAATGAGAAAAAAAAACACTCCATTCACAATATCCTCAAAAAATAAAAATAAAATCCTTGGGAATCAACTAACAAAAGAGGTGAAAGATTTATACAATGCAAACTACAGAACCCTAAAAAGAGAAGTAGAATAAGATCTTAGAAGATGGAAAAATATACACTGTTCATGGATAGGGAGAACTAACATCATCAAAATGGTGATATTTCCAAAAGTTCTCTATAGGTTTAATGCAATGCCAATCAAAATCCTAACGGCATTTCTTGTAGAAATAGAGAAAGCAATCATGAAATTCATTTGGAAAAATAAAATATCCAGAATATCAAAAGCAATTCTAACCAGGAAGCGTGAATCAGGCGGTATAGCGATACCAGATTTCAAACTAAATTTCAGAGCAATAGTAACAATGACAGCATGGTACTGGTACCAAAACAGGCGGGTGAACCAAAGGTACAGAATGGAGGACACAGAGATTAATCCACAATGCTACAACAATCTTCTATTTGATAAAGGAGCTAAAAGCATCAATGGAGGAAGGATAGCATCTTCAACAAATGGTTCTGGGAAAACTGGAAATCCATATGTAACAAAATGAAACTGAATCCCTTTCTCTTGCATGCACAAAAGTTCACTCAAAATGGATCAAGGACCTTGATATCAAATCAGAGACATGGCGTCTGATAGAAGAAAAAGTTGGCTACGATCTACATACTGTGGGGTCGGGCTTCAAATTCCTCAATAGGACATCCATAGCACAAGAGTTAATAACTAGAATCAACACATGGGACTTACTCAAAGTAAAAAGTTATTTCTCAGCAAAAGAAACAATAAGAGAGGTAAATAGGGAGCCTAAATTCTGGGAACAAATCTTTACTCCTCACACTTCAGATAGAGCCCTAATATCCAGAGTATACAAAGAACTCAAAAAATTAAACAATAAGATAACAAATAACCCAATCAACAAATGGGCCGAGGACCTCCACAGACATCTCAGAGGAGGACATATAATCAACAAGTACATGAAAAAATGCTCACCATCTCCAGTAGTCAGAGAAAGGTGAATCAAAACCACCCTAAAATACCATCTCACTCCAGTAAGATTGGCAGCCATTATGAAGTCAAACAACAAGTGTTAGTGAGAATGTGGGGAAACAGGTACACTTGTACATTGCTGGTGGGACTGCAAATTGGTGCATCCAATTTGGAAAGCAGTATGGAGATTTCTTGGAAAGCTGGGAATGAAACCACCATTTGACCCAGCTATTCCCCTTCTCGGTCAATTCCCTAAAGACCTAAAAAGAGCATGCTGCAGGGACACTGCTACATCGATGTACATAGCAGCACAATTCACAATAGCAAAACTGTGAAACCAACCTATATGCCCTTCAATAGATGAATGGATAAAAAAATGTGGCATTTATACATAATGGAGTATTGCTCTGCATTAAAAAATGACAAAAGTCATAGATTTGCAGGGAAATGGATGGCGCTAGAGCAGATTATGCTAAATGAAGCTACCCAATCCCTTAAAAACAAATGCCAAATGTCTTCTTTGATATATGGAGATTAACTAAGAACAGAATAGGTATGAAGAGGATGAGAAGAAGATTAACATTAAAACAGGGATGAGAGGTGGGAGGGAAAGGGAGAGAGAAGGGATATTGCATGGAAATGGAAGGAGACCCTCAGGGTTATACAAAATTACATACAAGAGGAAGAGAGAAGAAAGGGAAAAATAATACATGGGGAGAAATTTATTAAGGTAGAGGGGGTAGAGAGAGAAGATGGTAGGAGAGGGGAGGGGAGGGGGGATAGTAGAGGATAGGTAAGGCAGCAGAATACAACAGACACTAGTATGGCAATATGTGAATCAATGCATGTGTAACTGATGTGATTCTGCAATCTGTATACGGGGTACAAATGGGAGTTCATAACCCACTTGAATCAAAGTGACAAATATGATGTATCAAGAACTATGTAATGTTTTGAACAAGCATAAATAAAAATTTAAAAAAAAAAGAAAACTAACTTCGGTGAATGATGCACGCGAATCCTAATATTTGTACAGTAACTGACCCAGTTTAACATCAATGCAAGTAGATTCCTATGGTACATGATGTGTATTTTGACGTTCATTTTTATTCAACACTGGTACATACTATTTCATCAGTTTATGCACATCACAGGATATATATTTCATCCACAATTTAGCAAATTTATAGGCATTTGTTTCACTTTCAATCACTTCCTGCTTCAGAACACATGGATTCCTCCATATTTCTTGATTGGTAATTTCATGAGACTTCTTTCCAAACACATTATTTTCGATCCATAATCATTTTTGAAGCAAAACTCACACACACTTCATGATAAAAAATAACCCTAAGATTACAATTAGATATATAACTGGTTGGAATTAATGATTGTATGTCAATATATGATTTCTTATATATTTTCAGATAACAATTCAATCCATTATTTAAAGTGTAACCAGTTATATTATTTATTTACAGTATGTTCTATTCATGCATTATCTCTATATTCATAGACACAGGGTACACCACTTTGTACCCCCAATACTAATTTATATGTCTTCAAATATTGCTCACAGAAATGGTGTAAAAAATACTCATGTCACATGATCTACATATATATTTTATCACAATAATTTTCTGGGCACAAAATGCAAAGGTCACACTTATGATTGTAACAAATCCTAAATGGAAGTTGAATATGGATTACTAAAAACTTCCATTTCCAGTTTGCCTAATGCTTTCAAATGTCATTTCTATTGGTGACTACATATTTGTTTCTTCCTAAAATTATGTATTCAATCTCGATCCTGTTGAAAATGTCTAAACCTATCACTCACTTTACAATTGCCTGATTTTGTAATGTCTCTATTGATATCTTCTTTCCTATATTTTCCGCAGTTCATCATTGTGACTGACTCTTCGCATGTGCTGACATTTACATTCACTGTATAAATGAAACCCTATTGCTAAAGAACATTTGATCCAAATTTTATACTCACTCTTCTTCCTAAACCTACCGACTCTCTTCCTTATCCTACCCACTATCCCAATTTGAGTGGATGTTCTCTTCTACAATCAATCTTCCAAGGTACAAGGTCCTATGCCATTGATTATCAATTTATCTGAGACAACCGTGCAGAACATAATTAAAAGCTAAGTATCCCAATCAAGGGCCTCATTCCCTTCTGGGCTAAAAATCTTACCTAGATTTCTGTTTTCATACTTATATTTCACCTCTATAGTTTTATAAATATCACAGGTTCCCAATACCATTATTCATCCATCAGAATGATTCCGAACCCAAATTGAACATGTTATTAACCCTAACCATACACTGTTCCCTCAATCTAACTTTACAAAAGTTAAGGGACAGGGTTCGTCTTGCAATACAGCAATGTAGGGGATCTGCCACCTACTGAGAACCTCAAAGGTCCATGCATATTTGATCCCTGGAGAAGATGTAGGCAGCTATGAAAGACCTGAAAGACCAAAAGTCATCTTCTATGGCAAACAACCTGTTCAGGATGAAGGGTTGTGTCTGAGTAAGCCTCTCTCTTCTTAATGTAGAGAAGATGGACCAAACCAGGCCTATGAGGAGAGCTGTTCCCGCAAACTGGTGTGGCCAATTTGGAAAGCAGTATGGAGATTCCTGGGAAAGCTTGGAATGGAACCACAATTTGACCCAGCTATTGCCCTTCTCGGACTATTTCCTGAAGACCTTAAAATAGTGTATACCTCTGGGATACTGCCACATCGATGTTCTTAGCAGTACAATTCACAATTGCTGCACTGTGGGCCCAACCTAGATGCCCTTCAATAGATGAATGTATAACAAAAATGTGGCATTTATACACCATGGAGTATTACGCAGCACTAAAATATGACAAAATCATGGAATTTTAAGGGAAATGGATGGTAATAGAGCAGATTATGCTTAGTGAAACTAGCCAATCCCTAAAAAACAAATACCAAATGTCTTCTTGGATATAATGAGAGCAACTAAGAACAGAGCAGGGAGGAAGAGCAGGAAGAAAAGATTTACATTAACAGAGACATGAGGTGGGAGGGAAAGGGAGAGAAAAGGGAAATTGCATGTTAATGGAGGGAGACCCTCATTGTTATACAAAATTACATATAACAGGTTGTGAAGGGAATGGGAAAATAAACAAGGAGAAAAAATAATTACAGTAGATGGGGTAGAGAGAGAAGATGGGAGGGGAAAAGAGGGGGGATCATAGAGTATAGGAAAGGTAGCAGAATGCAACAGTAACTAATAGGGCATTATGTAAAAATGTGGATATGTAACCAATGTGATTCTGCAATCTTTATTTGGGGTAAAAATGGGAGTTCATAACCCACTTGAATCTAATGTATGAAATATGATATGTCAAGAGCTTTGTAACGTTTTGAACAACCAAAAAAAGAAAAAAAAGTAGCCATGTATATGCCAATCGAAAATCATCATGATATATATATATATAATCCACAGATGCAAAAATATTCATTTTACTGAACATGGATTTATGTATAATGTTATTGAACTAGGAAGCTCACCCATAGGTTGAATTTTCAGTTCAAACAGCGTTTAGGAGTAGTGATCTCTTCTCACAATTTGTATCTGCCAATTCAGCCACCTCACAAGTATGTACGTGTGATACCAGGTAGGATTCTCTATGTGCATATAAAAATACGTGTGCTACAGAGAAAGGGAGACAGGATTCCCATATTTGTTAACTTTAAAAACACATGTAGAATTATTTCAACAAAAAATTGACTAGATTTATAGCTCCTATACTATATAATGCAAAATGCAATTCCAACTACACACCATGCCTCCTCTGAACGGCTTGTATTTCTATTCTGCTTGGGTTATGTTTCACCATCATATTAGGATTATTAGTCAGAGTCTAGTAGGGTATGGGTTAGTGTCAGGAATTCAGTATTTCAAATGTAAAATTGGAAAATGAATCCAATGTGTATGCAAATATGTGATATACAATAATCTTCCCACTCTCATCCAGAACAATGCTTTGACATTACCTTTGCCCCAAGTAAGACACAATTAGAGGATAAGAGTTAGAAATTCTGTGAATACTTACCTGGAATGGAAAATGATCAGGAGTTCACAACCTTGGAGGTGGTAGAGGAGTTTCCAAAAGGAAGGGACAGGGGTGATCACTCAACCTGATCTTTCATTAATATTGGGAGCCATCTTGCCTTAAAGCCATGGAAAGATAATTTTTGCTTTACTATAAATTACTGCAAATTCTGAACCTGCTTGGAATGCCTGTCCATGCCTTGAACTCACCCATGCCTGTCTTACTGACCAGATCACAGCCCTCTCTGAAACCTTACTGACACCTCATAAATATTGGCCTTCCCTGGCCAGACAACGACCCTCTCTGAGGCTCTAATGGTCCTCATAATTTCTGATGCTGGGGCCAGCAAATAAAAAATGTTAACTACACTTAGTGTGACGCTTGTCAAAGTTCTGTTTTCTGATACTCCCTTTTTGTGTAACTTTTTGGGCTATAAAGCTGGGGTGTAGGAAAGGTGGGGATGCTGTCTTTTTCCCGCCGTTTTGAGAAGGAGAGTCAGCCTAGCCGGTTGAACTAATAAGCTTGCCTTAATTTGATTTTAATTGGAGTCAGTGGTCTTTTCTTGCATCCTGGTCTAACATTTTGGAGTTCCCCAGCGAGATGACGTGACCAGATCACAAGACCAGACTGCTGGAAATTCTGACGCTGGCCTTTCCTCCAGGGCTCAGGGCTGGAGAGCCAAGTTCCAAAGCCTTGGAGTGAGCCTTCGGTCCAGGGAGCACTGCAGTGAACCATCACACTAAAACTATTAGCAAGCACCTGGTGGAGGAGGCCTCCATTGGTAGGTGGTGCCTTTATAACATCTGATATCTGGTTAAGGGAGATGTCTTCTGATTACAGAGAGGTGGCCTGGGGAGGCTCACATGTACTCCTGTCCAGGACAGTAACAAGAATTGTTCTGTCCTCTGTTCTGTTCTGTATGGAATTTCTCTGAAAGGGTAGAAAGGTGCAGCCGGGTACGCAGGAGTTCCTACCCCGGAGCTTCAGCAAGACATTTCATTGCTCCTCAGTTTTTCTGTATCTTCACCAGGTTTCTGTTTCTTTGTGTTTTGTTTTGTGTTCTATATGTTTTTTGTTTGTTTGTTTTTGTGCATTTTGTTGTTTGATTTCTGTGGTAAAAACTTAAGGATATTGGACGTAAAAATGGGTAATAAAGCAAGTAAGCCTTACACCCTTTGGACTGTGTTCTAAAAAACTGTGATGAAGTTTACCCCCCTTTGTTAAGCAGGATGAGAAAAGCCCCTAGCTGGCAGCCTGGAACTCACCCACTGCAGAGGGCAATGCCTGCTGGCCACCAAGGAACAGAGTATCTCCCAGGTTAACAATGGAAACTCCTTTAAAACCCCTTGTTACTCCAGTTCAAGAGAGTCACAACCTTTGGGCAGAGTCCCCTGTGTTTCTGCTTTGTTAGCAAAGCAGCAAACCTCCCTTTTTATTTTTCTCAAACCCTGTCCTCATTATTAAATAGGTATTAATTCACTTCAAGGTCAGAAACCGAAATTTAAGTTACAAATTTTGATAACCCCCCGACCCTGGAACTTTTTGAGAGCTGACTACTGAAATGTTAGGAGATGGAGCGAGATTGGGGTGGAACCAAACCAGAGGAGCTAGTCCCATAAGTAAAAGGAGGGACTGAGGGACTCCCAGCATCTACCAAAGCCCTGCTGCTTCAAGGAATTCCTTCCTTCGTTCCCTGCACTGTAAGGATTATGCCACCTCTGTCTTCTTAAAAAAAAGAAAAAGAAAAAGGGGACACTAAATGCAGTAAAGTCACCATGGAAACCCTTGATATTACATTTCAGGTTGCCCTCTGTGAAAACATCTGATCCCCTTGTGAGGACATCTATCCTGCCACTGGTGTAGGAAATTTTTCTCTTATCTGCTCTGTTTTTAAGGCTTCTGTCTGTCAGCCATAGTCTGGACCTCCTTTCTGTCTTTCTTGTGTCTTTGTTTCTGGCCCTTTAAGACATGTGCAATAATGTGCTGATATTATAAATTGTTTCTTGGGAATGATATTAGTTCAATGTGTGTCTAAATGATGATGTTTTATTGTAACAATCTGGTATCTGGATGGGTTTTTGTAGCATTGCTCAATCTTGCAGTTAAAAGTCGGGTTTAGGTAATTGTTTAGTTTATGATTTCAGATAATTCATGCCAGATAACTTAAATACTTAGGATGGAAAACTAAAGCACTCTACTTCCAAGTTGGCAAGTAACTTCCCAAACATTCAGTTTTATTTGTCACTAATTTTGAATTGGGTAGACTGAGAAAATATCACAGTGTGTACCAGTGCATTAATTTGGACAAGGATAGTAAATCATAGTATGGTATCTGTTGACAAAACAAGATGTAAAGATATAAAATTTTGTGAATTTCATTTTAAAATTGTATCATAATTTTCAACATCCGAACCTCAAAATTATGGTTAAAATGCCTTAGGCCTGAGGTGTCTGCTCAGAATAGCAGTTTTTCCCTGCTCCTTTTAGACCTCAGCCAGGACTTTTGTTGAAATGCAAATGAAAGAAGCCTGCAAGCTCAGTAGGAGACTGATCTGAGGCCTAAGGCAGGAAAAAAGGTAAATTCTATGGTATTTATTAATTACTGGGCAGCATTTTTTCTAGGACTCTTATTTTTTTCCTTAGATTCTGTATTCTTTTTTTGAGCTCATGAATTTGATCCTACAGACCTAGGTTAATGTTATTCTGATCAGCTCTATCTTTGACCAACAGTGGAGTTTTTGAAACATTGCAATGGACATTTCAACTGCAAAAAGCTACAAGGCCTTTACTATTATTATGTGTGCACACTTTTGTTATGTGTTGTATGTCTATATATACATATATCCCTATATCATATATATGTTATACAAATTAACACATATAAGGAGCACTCATAAAAAAAGCACTCATAAAAACAAATTTTAAAACGTGGATCCAAAGATCTTTAATTCAAGTGATTTAATTGGTACAATTTAAATTGGATAAACAGATAAAAATAAATGTCTTTAAATTTAACCTTACAAGTTTTTCTAGGTGTTCAAAAATCTAATAAAATATTAATGCCGACAAAAGGTCTAATATGCCTTGGTTCTAGGACTTTTTCTTCAACAAAAAATGGTACACTGTTCAATACATTTGTCTAATATTTTGATAAATAAGTAAAGTAAATTTGATATGGGATTACTCATTCATGAGTACTTTTGTTAGATATCTGATTGATTTACTAAGGTCTGTATAAGTTTGTCCTAAAGTCTGTATAAGATTGTAAAAATCAGTCATGTGTTAAAGACACAAAAATTTCTTAAAACATAAGTTTACCCATAACATTGTGGTTATTAAGTTTTATTTTTCTAGAGCAAGCAACCATAAAAATTAAACAACTGATTAAATAAGAACTGTTATTTTAGAGCACTGTACTGCCATTTCTTTAAAAGCTAAACTTGGTTAATGTAGAAAAATCAATGCAATTGTGATGCTATTAATGTGCTCATATCTTCCAGGTATACAAGTCTGTAAGGTAGAAACTTTAAAAGAGCATTATATCAAGCTGGTGTTCTGAAGTTGTATGGTAAAAAAAAAAAAAAATATATATATATATATATATATATATATATATTGGGATTTATTTACCTGTTGTCAATAAGATATGTAAACTTTTATGTTACTTTTTATATTGGGGAACAATTTAAATGTATTTTAAGTTAATGAGAGCCTAATCTATGTAAAGGTTAAAAACTTTCAGCCTTTTTTTAATTCATGTTTTAAATGCTATATCATATGGTGTTAGCTAATGTTCATGTGACCTCAAACAATTTATGTAAACTTTTAAAATGATATTTAAAAAACAAAGATTAGCTTTAGAATTAAAACACTTAAGATTAATAAAGAGCCCTTCCTTACCTGAGATAAGGCTCTGTGTCCCATCATATTATGTGAGAATGACTACGAAAGCAGTAGGTCAGATGTTATTTCATTTAAAGATATTTTCAAAAGTTTTTTTTTCCTGTCAACATTACTAGCATCTCAAACAGAGGATATAATGTATAACTCAGCCAAAAATTTTAGGGTAGCTATTACACGAACTAAGTTTGTTTACTGTTGTTAATTTTATTTTGTAATTTCCTTATGGGTGATATAAAGATTCCCTGTTAGTGTTTTACAGAAGTGTTGCTTTAAGAACACAACATTGCTTAATTTAAGATAATTAGCCATCACCTACAAGACAGACAGAATAATACAGATCCCAAATAATAAAAAGATAAATAATTTTAAATTATAGACATTAAAGCCCAGTACTCTTAATATAAGTCTGTTAAAATTTATTTGATGGATGTTTAAGATTAGGATTTAAAATTAAAGTTATATGAAAAGGGACAAGAAAACCAATATTTGGCTCTTGCCCTCTGAGTCAGTCTGTATCCAGGGAACAGCGGACTTCTCTAAACAGCTTTGCAACTCTGAACCACATAACTTCCTGATCAGGGAGATTAATGAGACCACTGGAGAACAGAAAGCCAATCAGTGCATTTGCTACGAAGAGGAGAGTCATCAGAGAAGGGAGACATCCCTGATGCTTCCGAGGGAAGCCACATGGTCAAACAAGACCTGGACCCACCTAGCGCAAATGGCACTAGCAGAACTGAGAAGCTGCTCTCAAGTTTCCCCAGGAATGACTCCCATAAAAGCTCAGCTGACTGTTCACAATAGATAGAAACAAAAGTCAGTTTGACTGCTTCATCTAAAACACTTAGAAAAGACAGTTAAAAACAAATTACAGCCATTCCTGGGCATTTTATATAATAATAGTAATAATAATATTTTAAGGTATACACTTTATGTTAGCCTCCCAAAATAAGTAAGACTGGAGGCTACAAAGAAGGATTCTCAGCCTGATAACTATAAAAAGAGACTATCAAGATTATCTGCCAGAGGCAGAAGTTTTTAGTTTAAGGCCTACAGATATTCTTAACCTAAACACATAGGCTTGGTATTTGTTAGTATGATTATCCAGCAATGAGTAAGAGAATTAAAGGTTTCTCTATTAGACACAGAGGTCATACTAGTAAAAGTATTTTGCAAGATCAGATGACATTGAATTATTAAACTGAATCTTATGGGGAGGGACAAATGTAACACTAAAAGTTAAATATTAAGTTGATAGTCCTGATAACTGGGGATATTAAAGACTGGTGAGGGAACTTCTATACAGTGACATGTTCCAGCTGCTGCAACATTTATTAAGTACTCATGTTTTTTTGTTTCTCTCATAGAAGAACCCATCCCCAGATGACTTTACTACCTGTTCTTCCCAATCCAGACTTCAAACCTAACTGACTTCTAAAAGGCGATTAATGTCCCTCAGTCGGTGCCCCCTCACGTCACCCTCTCTCAGCTCAGAAGAAGTCTAAATGAGTGACGCCTCTCTTCTTACAACAATGGAGACAAAAATAAATAGAATATCAATATAAGTAATTAATTAAGTCAGGTAAAATCAGGGAGACGTGTTTTTGGGTGAGTTCAAAAAATCGGGAGACTATTACCTGAGGGATTAAAATTCCCACAGTGCTCTTCCTACCCAATCAAATATATGAAAGGAACACATTAGAAAAGGGGGGAATGATTGACCCAACCTTATCTTTTATTAAAATTGGGAGCCATCTTGCCACAAAGCCGTGAAAAAATAATGTTGGCTTAACTATAAATTACAGCAATATCTGAACCTGCTTGGAATGCCTGCCCGTGCCTTGAACTCACCCATGCCTGGCTATCTGACCAGATAACAGCCCTCTCTGAAACTTTGTTGACACCTCATAAATATTGGCCTTCCCTGGCCAGTCAACACTCTCTGAGGCTCTAATGGTCCTCATAAATTCTGATGTTGGGGCCAGCAAACAAAAATGTAAACTACCATTAGTGTGATGCTTGTCAGAATTCTGTTATTTTTAACCCCACTTTTGTGTAACTTTCTGGGCTATAAAGCTGGGCTGCTCTTCTGTTCCCGACGTTTTGGGAGGGAGAGGCAGCCAGGGTGGTGGAAATAATAAGCTTGCTTTAATCTGATTTTAATTGGAGTCAGTGGTCTTTTCTTTCGACCTGGTCTAAAAGGTAAACACTACACAAACCTGGAGCTCTGCCGGACTAAAGACTTCTTGAGAAAATGCCTTTGACGATGCGCACTCGACATATATGTTGTTGTCAGAAGCTTTAGCTTCCATTCAAATGAGACCATCAAAGCTGGGTCTACATCTATGAGACCTGGAAAACATTGTTTCAATTTTTTCAAAGAACATGAGGCAGCAGTGCTGACTTCTCTCTGTAGGTAAACTGTGGCCACTGAAAGCTAAGTGTCTCCGCATGTGGATTGTGAAGCCATTTGGTCATCCTCCAATTTTCATGGTGTTTCTTTCTACTGCACTGGGAGTTTGGTATTTGCTTCATGAAATACAATGAGTTCAACTGGTACACAGTGCTGGAGGGAGTCCTGTCACGTGTGGTGGGTCCGGGTCTGCAGGAGAATGCACCAACCAGGCTTCTATCCCACATAGCTTGACCCTTTGACCATAGCATCCTGATTCTGAACATTGCCCTGAAACGTCTCCATATAACAAAATGCCTTTTATGGAGAGGTTTCAGACATATAAGTGATTCCTGTCTGTAACATGTCAGCCACAAGTCATTTGGATGTCAATGGCAGAATCACATGTCCCGACCACAGATGTTTTATCACACACCTGCACACAACAGCTTTTGGCCCACTACTCAGCAGGCCCCAACATACTGGCATCTCTGTTCTACACCATTTTCATAAAACCCAGTCAATCAAGGCGCTGTCTGGTACACTCAGGATCAGCAACTGTACATCCAAAGGTTCTCCAGTGGCAGGTGGCCATGGGAAGTTCAAAAATTTCATGGTATTTATCTAGCCATTTTCAAAGATGAAGTTGGAGAAACTGTGGGTTTCAATTCATTAAGGAACCATTAAATTTAGAGGAAGCACATTTCAATGAATAATCTAGAGAACTCTCACAGGCAAGGGTTCCCAAAGACTGGCCAAAAGGTCACATGAAGCCAGCCCCATTGAGGTCTACAATGTAAGGTCCATGTGTGTTTTGACTCTCAACTATGGCTTCCAAGTCTTTCAGAATAAAATCATGCGATATCCTGGCTGAGATTCCCAGTGCTCTGTGGAAAGCCACTCTGGGCTTAGATCTCAGTGTCCAAGGGCGACTCTCATGTGTGGCCTCCTAAAATCCCAACACAATTCATGGCAATACTTCTCTGAAGTCAGTTCCATAACGCATTCTCTAAGAAGAATCACACCAGAGTTCAAGCCCAGGTGGACCCAGGCATCTCTTACAACCACCACACAAATGACCACAATTAAAACTAAAACACTCCCACATGCTCCTCATCTTCTTCCACATAGACATTCATCATAAACTCTGGCTGGAGGTTTCCATGAAGGGCACAGCCCAATACACTGTTCAAAATAAGCACCCTTGTCCCTCATTTGCCTAAAGTCAGGGTGGCCTGGACACCCTTGCTGTGAACCAAGAGTGATCAAATAGGCCTGCCCTATATCTGATCTGCTTCTCCAATTTGAGGACTAATGACTGTCTGGTATAGATTCTTTATGTGAATTGGTATCATAGAAAACCCAAGCCCCTATCGGCTAGGCTCTGCAGGGATTTGAAGAAATGATTTGACCCAAATGATCCCTATTCTCACTTGATTTAGCTCAGGAAGCTTACAGAGGAAAGTGAGAGACTTCATCCACAATGACTGCTCTTTTGGCCATTTTGGTTTTGGATGCACACTTGGAAACTTTCTTTAGATCCATCAGGTGCTGAGAATCTAAGCCACTGCCACCACACCGGGCCAAGTGGCTGTTCCAGACACATCCCTTTCCAAAGCAATTAAGCAAAGAGCCACAGGTGATGCCCATTCATTTCCATTTGAAAACTGTTTTCTTCAGGCTTCACAAAGGGTTGGCCTGAGGCAAAGACCTTCCTGACATTCAGGGTAATAGAAACATAAGTAAGCAAATGGCCCAAAGCAGGGTTTCTCCACTGAGACTTTACTGGTCACACTGATATCTGAGTTTTCTGAGATGCTCCCATTCCCTTCAGCTATCCAGTACATGGCCATGTAACAGAGCTTGGACGTGGTACATATCTTGGAAACAAAACCATGAGGATACTCTGGAGAGTGGCCAGTATTCAGGAAGAAAAGAGGAACTTAGGAAGATAGTAGCTGTTCACCTTCCATTAGGCAAGCCGCACTCCATTCTTAAATTGGGTGAGAAGAATGCTGGGGAGCTTTATACTAGACAGGACACAACTATTGATGCATTCGCATTTCAAATGTCTACAACCACGGATACAGTGGGATACACAGACATAGAAACACTCTTGTTGTCAAACGACTTTCTAGAAACTTTCCAGTCCAAACCTACATGAGACAAAACCACAATCTCACACCGACACCCACAACGGCACCTCCTTCCCCCAAGTATGACTGTGACTATCCTGAGTGTCCTCTGACTGGTGGGCCATACTATGTTCCCACGAAATGCCCTGTCCTATCTCAGATCTTGTCTTCTTTGCAAACTTTTTGAAGTTGTCAGGAGCCATGGTTGAGCCACTACCTGCTTTCTCAGAAAAAGCCGCTCTTCAGAGCTCTCCTCAAATTTGGCCATCATCACATAAGTAGGTACCAAGAAACACTGACTCTGTCTTTGGTAAATTCAAACAATTGAGACCACTGGGACTGAAACTAAGACTTGCTCTGGGTGCATGGCTTCCTGGATCCCAAGTTCAGAGAGTTCCATCACCAAGGAAGTGTTGTAGGTCACTTCCTTCAGGAACTGAATGAGGTCACTGCGATGGAAAACCACTTTGTCCTAACAGTTGCTTCCAATGGTCCCATGAGATGGAGGCTGCCCCTACTTCCTGTGACACTTTCACAAGTTAGAATGGTATATCAACCATAGGCATCCGGGAACAGCTCTGTACACAGGCCTGGTTTGGTCCATTTAATCTACATTAAGAAGAGAGAGGCTGATTCAGACACATTCCTTCATTCTGACCAGGTTGTTTGACATGGAAGTTGACATGGATTTGACTTTTGCTCTCTCAGGTCCTTCATAGGTAAAAAGGTCGGTCAAAAGTCGGAGGAAAAGTCCACCAAGAGACTGTCTCATGCCACAGCAAAGGGTTTATTGGGCATCCAGCATGCTGGGGCTCAGAGCTAACTTCAGAGGAGCAAAGAACAAAGAGCCCCAAGAACAACTTGAGCAGAGTTTATTTACATTCTTTAGAGAGGGCAGGGACTTTGCATACATCATAGCCTCCTTTAGCAAATCAACATACCACGGGAAAATCAAATAACAACCCAAAAACATGATTAGCACATTCATTGGCAGGAAGAGGTCGGACAGGGGGTGATTGGTTAGCCCTGAGAAGGGGTATACGTTTAAACTGATTGGTTGAAGTCCTGAGATGTATACGTGATTAGCTGCACGGTTTCTGGGAAGGGGTTGTTTAGTAACTAGGTGGTCAGGGAAGATTTCAACACACATCTAATTGGCAGTTCCGGGAATTGTCTTAACTGCCACAGGAATTTCAGGTTCTGAGTGCAGCTTGGAAACTTTACAAAACCTGGTTCTTTATGTTTCAATTTTAATTTCTTTTATTCTTTCATTTCCCACTCCTTTTTCTTACTACATTTAATCTTAAAAGTAATGAATCATAATTATTGCGGGGTCTCACACTCTATTTCTGCCAGTGGAGCGTATTTCTGTCGGATTACCATGAGTTTTTCCTGCCCAATTTGAGCCTGGAGAAAGGAAACTAAGCGGTTAAGCAAACAAGGTCCCACAGTTAGCAACACCATAAGGATGATCAGGGGTCAAGCTAAGCCTGATAGGAGTGTAGTTAACGAGGGGGACTGGGTAAACCATGACTCAAACCACCCTTGTTGAATCTCCCTTTCTCTCTGGCGCTCTTCAAGGCATTTTCTCAATTTACTCATGTATTCTCTTACAACTCCAGTATGGTCAGCATAAAAACAACATTCTTCTCTCAGTGCAGCACAGAGGCCCTGCTCCCTCATGAAGAGGAGGTCTAATCCTGGCCTGTTCTGTAAAACAACTTCAGAGAGAGAGTTTAAGGATTCCTACAGCACTGTGATGGAGGTCTCTAATGTCTTCCAGTCTTGATCTATTGCTGTTTCTAATCAGGCCATTTGTTGTGACCCATGGATGATAGCAGCTGTTCCCGTACCCACTCCTGCAGCAGCTCCTATCCTCAATAGGATAGCTAGAGTAAGGGACACTGGATGACAGCAAAATCAGGTTGTTTGTCCCCCTAGTAGACCTTAAAATGATTCTGCATCATAATAAAGAACCCTGGGGAGTATCTGCACCATTACACAATAATTTACAAAGCTGTCAAATACATGGGTTGAAATGCAAGGAGTTCTGACTTTGTGGAGTTCAGTACAATTAAGGTTCCTTTAATTAGTTCCCAGGGGCAGGAGTCAACTGTACTCTGGACTGGGGAAGTAGGCAAAGATGGAAACTGGGAAGTATGAGATGGTAGAGGGGTTCTGGTAGATCTAGGCATGGGATATTTTGGAGGCTTAATTCCTGGCTTGAGGGGATTGGGCCCTATTGCTGTGAGATTTTCCTCCTTTTTAAGCAGGATGGTGAACCAGTGACCAACGTCATAACGAGGGCCATAAATATAGAATCGCATTTCTCACGTATTTTCCATAGACCATGTTGTTCTGAGGTAGCCCCTTCCTTTGGAAGTGAAAGTTATATTGAGGGGGTAACATAGACTATTCTTTCCACAGCGAGTTTTTGACACAACTTGGCTAGCGGCACATTTCTTGGGATCAATCCAGGTGTCATTTTTTCCAACCTGAATGATACTGTCTGGGGAGTTTGGGTTCAACCATGTAGCTCCCGTTTGTTCACAACCCCAAGATCTAAAATAAATGTCACTGGGTCCTCCACAGGTTTGGGCCTGTTTGCGACTTCAGAAATCAGCTGGGCACACATAAAAATCAAGACTGGCTAGTTTACACCTGAGCTGGGGAAGATGATATCCATAATTCATGGGGTAAGGTGGTCTATGTTGCCCTGGTTTGGGTTTGAGTGGGATCTGTGTGGAGTCCTCTATGTCAGGGAGATCCTAGTCAGAGAGGCCTATGGCAAGCTGACAAATGTCCAGGTAGAGAGATGGCCACCAAGTCCATAAGAGGGCTGTATGTGAAATAGACCACACTACTTGCCCAGTAGGATTTATAGCTGCCATTGTTGCTGAACAGGCTGATGGTGATAAGGACTGCTGGTGGTCAGGGGAAGAATCCATAGCCCTACCCACATGACGGACACGCAACTTGAGAGGGTTACCAGTCTGTTCCAGTTTCCAGCCGGATGCTGGACAGGGCGCAGGCTTGAGATGGGTGGCACGGATCCAGGAAGTGATTCCATCCACTTTCACCACTGTAGGTGTTATAAGCAGCACCTGGTATGGTCCTTTCCAGCAGCGATCCAGGGATGATACCTGATGCCGTCTCACATAGACGAAGACTCCCACTTGATATCGATGTGGGGTTCCCTCGTCTCCAGGCTGATAAGCAGTGGCCAACTGTTTCCACAGGTATTGCTGGGTGCTGTGTTTGTTCATGGGCTTTAAGTCTGTCAAGCAAGGGGGTGTGAAAGGAATAATTAAGTCTCAGAGTTGGGGTTAGGTCCCTTACTGGAGGAGGGGCACCATAGAGAATTTCATAAGTGGTGAGTTTACACAAAGAGGAAGAGGGTGTACTTCTTGCACGAAACAGTGCTTAAGGTAGGAGCATAGTCCAATTTTTTATGCCGGTCTCCAAGCTTAATTTCTTTAAAGTCTCTTTGATGGTTCTAATCATCCTTTCTACCTGTCCTGAGCTCTGGGGTCTATAAGCACAATGTAACTTCCAATTAATATTCAGGGTCCTGGTGAATCCCTGACTTACCTGGGCAACGAATGCCGGTCCATTATTGGACCCTATTACCTTAGGCAGGCCGAACCTTGGAAAAATGTCTTCTAGAATCTTTTTGAGCACCGTCTGAGCCGTTTCTTTCTTCATGGGGAAGGCTTCAACCAATCATGAAAGAGTATCTACAAAGACTAGGGGATATTTAAGTCCATACCTTCCTGGCTTAATTTCAGGAAAAGTCCACTTCCCAGAATTGTCCTGCTCTGGTTCCTCGTAAGCGCTTCCCTGCAGGAAGCTTGGATGGGTAAGCATTAACTAATTGGCAGACTTGACAAGCTCTAGTCACCTGCTAAGCTATTTCTTTCCTCTGTGAGTCAGTCATTAATAAATCCTTTCTTCGGTCCTTTAAGAGAGCCTATAACTTCTTTGAGCTTAAGTGGGTGAGCTAGTGTACGTCTTTGACATAAAGGTGGGCTTTTTGAAATTTTAAACTTGGCTCTGTAGGGTCCCAGAGTTCTGTATCTGTCTCCTCACATGGTAAGTTGCCTGAATGTTCCAGTGTGGCCAAGTCTCCTGAATGTTGATCCCCCTGGTGTGGAAAAAGTTAACAGAGTCACTCCGTTTAGGGCTGCCAATTAAGCTTCCACATCTGCCCTTCTGTTTTTAACTGCTACGAGGTCGTTTCCCTTCTGGTGCCCTGGACAGTGCACTATAGCTAGTTCCTTAGTGCCCTGCCCTGCTGAGAGAAGGTGGAGAATCTCAACTTTGTTCTTTATTTTTTTCCCAGTGGAGGTTAATATCCCCCTTTGCTGGTAAATAGCCCTGTGCACATTAGCATTGCCAAATGCCTAGCGGCTATCAGTGTAATGGTGGCCCTTTTGCCTGTTGCTAGTTCCAATGCTTTCGTAAGGGCAATCAGTTCTGCCTTTTGGACTTATGTCTCTTCTGGGAGACCAGAGGATCAGATGACATTAGTTTTGCTAACTACTGCTGCTCCAGCCCACCACATACCATCTTGGAGGAAGCTGCTCTCTTTCGTAAACCATACGACTTCAGGGTGAGGCAGTGGCTGGATTTTTCAAGTCTCGTCCTATACTGGTTTCCTCTGACAGTATGTGTTGACACTCATGAGCGACAGGTCCTGATGATTCTTCTGGCAGCCAGGTTGAGTGGAGCAGAAGGTCCAAGAGTTATTCTGTCTTTGCTAATCCAGAGGCTCTGGTAGTGGTTTATTCTGGAGTTTGATAGCCACCTCTCTGGAGGTTGTCAGATGATGCTCTCCAGGGCATGGGGGGCTATCATGGATAGCTTCTGTCCCAACGTTCATTAATGAACATCTTTTATTAGAAGCGCTGCCACTGCTATAGCTCTTAAGCAACGGGACCACCCAGTAGCCACTGGGTCCAGTTTTTTTGATAAGAATGCTACCGACCTTTTCCAAAGTCCCAAATTCTAAGTGAACACTCCCCGTGCTATTCCTTTCTTTTTCTCGATGTAGAGAGTGAAGGGTTTATCTATATCTGGGAGTGCTAAGGCCGGAGCAGATAGCAGCACTTTTTTTGACATTATCAAAAGCTTGTTGGTGCTCAGGGGTCCATTGGAATTGGGCATTACACTTTATCAGCGGGTATAAATGGGCAGCCAGAGAGGTGAACCCAGGAATCCATCACCTGGAAAAGGCAGCAGTCCCAAGAAACTCTCTGAGTTGTCTCTTATTAGATGGGGGTGGTATCTGCACAATGGTTTGTTTTCTGTTCTCAGTGAGCCATCATTTGCCACCCCTAAGAGAATAACCCAGGAAGATTACTTCTTGCTGACAAATTTGGGCCTTTTGGCAGAAGCCCTATATCCAAGCCGAGCAAGCTTGGATAATAGTGCTTGGGTCCAAGACTTATAGTTCTCCTTGGTGTCCGCTGCCAGTAGCAGATCATCCACATATTGGAGTAGGGTGACTTCGGGGTGTGCAGTTCTGAAGTCGTTTATGTCCCTGTGGAGGGCTTCATCAAAGAGAGTGTGGGGGGGTTTGAACCCCTGTGGGAGTCTAGTCTAGGTTAGTTGGCCAGATGTTCCAGTTTCTGGGTCTATCCACTCAAAAGCAAACAGCAACTGACTGTCCTTATGTAGAGGCAAGCAGAAGTAAGCATCTTTTAAGTCCAGCACAGTGTACCATTCCCGCTCCAGATTCAGAGTGCTAAGCAAATTATATGGATTGGGTACTGTGGGGTGAATGTCCTGCACTCTGTTGTTGATCTCTCTTAGGTCTTGAACAGGACTGTAGTCCCTAGTTCCTGGCTTTCTTACTGGTAGCAGGGGGGTATTCCAGGCTGATTGACAGGGCCTTAGGACCCCAATGGCCAATTATTTCTGAATATGGGGACTTATCCCATCCTTAGCTTCTTTGCTTAGAGGATATTGTTTAACACTGATTGGAGAGGCCGAGGCTTTTAATTCTACTACTATTGGAGGTTGTTTTACGGCTAGACCTAACCCAGCAGTTTCTGCCCTGGCATTAGGATAATCTTTTATCCATTTCTGTTGTAGTTTGCCTCTTTGATCAGTCCTAGGGGGCACGAAGTGTTGATGTTCATCTTCTACAGACATAGTCAATTCTCTGACTATGGGAGTTTTTACTGAAGGCTTTAGAACATCCACTTGGGGACCATCAGGGTTAAAAGTTACTCTATCCCCGAGTTTGGTAAGCAGATCCCTGTGCATCAATGGGGCTGGGCATTCTTGGATTACTAGGAAAGAGTGGTGGACTTTTCATTTTTCTACTTCCATAATCCTCTTAGTTGTCCAAGCCCGATATGTAGTGCCATTAGCCCCTTGAACTAGGGACCATTTATTTGATGTGGGGCCCAGTGAAGCCTTAAGGGCTGAGTATACTGCTCCCGTATCCACTTCAAAGTTCACTGGAGTCCCCTCCACTTCAAATGTTACCCTGAGCTTGGGGAGGGGATCCGAGCCCTGACATTCCAAGTCCTCTTCTAGAGTCAGCATGGCGGGCTGACGTGGCTTCTTCTTTTTGGGGCACTCTTTGACTCAGTGTTCTTTTTCTCTACAGTAGGTACATTGATCTGAGGCCAGGGACAGCCTTTGGCGTGGGCCCAAGTATCCCTTTCTGACTCCCTGCTTTTTAATTTCTGGCGTATTTGCTGCTGTGAAGAAAACCTTAGCCAATGCTTTTGTCTGCCTTTTGCTCCTTTCATCCTCCTTTTGTTCCCTTTCCTTCTCTCTCCTCTGTTCCCTCTCCTCCTCAGTTTCTCTCTTATAATATACTTATATACTTATACTATATACTTATAATATATATCTTATAATATACTATTTCAGCTTCTCTGTCTAAATCTCTTAAGGTCGTATTTTGTAACCCATCTAGACATTGTAACTTTCTCTTAATATCTTGGGCAGCCTGCTCAATAAAGGCTATTGTAACAAATGCCTTTTGGTCATCTGCCTGAGGATCAAAAGGAGTATATTTTCTATATGCTTCCTTAATTCTCTCCAGAAACATAGAGGGAGACTCATTAGGCCCTTGGATAATCTCTCTTACATTGGCCAAATTGGTCGGCTCTCTGGCGGCCACTCAGAGACCCGCTATTAGAGCCTGGAGATATGTGGACAGATGCTTCCCACCTTCAAAGGTGTTGGAGTCCCAGTTGGGTCGGTTCATGGGCCCATAGGAATGGAGAGAGAGCATCACAGGGGCTTCTGAGTTTTCTATTATCCGTCGCCGGTGGGTTCCTTTAGGTTGCCCAGCTTCCTTCAGGAGAGGAGGGGTTGCTGCTGCTGCGGGGAAGTCCCCTGGAGGGCTTGGGTCTGGCCCAATTGCCTTTAGCAGTGGAGAGGCTGAGTCAGCGGTGGGAGGATCATCAGGAACTGTGTTGGGGGTTGGGGAGGGAGAGTAGATGATAAGGAGGGGGTGGAGTGTCCAGTCTTGTGACTCAGGGAGAATGGAAGGAAGAGGGAGAGGAGCGGAAAGTTTGAATGATAGGAATGTGGGGGAAGGGGTATATGGCTGTTGATCTGGTTGGCCACGTGGCCCCGGCTGAATGACAATATCTCTGAATTTTCAGATAAGACGAAAGTGGAAGGATTCTTCTGGGGACATCCGAATTCAAGGATGGGCCATTCTGAAGCACAGAGAGTCTGCCAGGTACAGTGTTTTACTGAAAAAGAAAGATTCTGGGCCCTTGAGTGGACATCAGTCCAATGATCAAGGGTCAGGGACAGAGAAGAGGAAGTGCTTCGTCCCATAATGGGAGTTACTCAAACAGGGACAGTGAAGACACAAACACAACACAGACAAAGACAAACAGTAAACGTTTAACATGAGTCCAACACAAAGATTAGAACTGAGTAACTGGCAATGGGTTAGACAATAAAGACAGACAGTAAACTCAACATGAGTTCAGAACAATGACCAAAACTGAGTTACCGGCAAAACCTGATGGGCTGGCAAATTGAATCCTGAAGCAAAACATAACCGAGTTGAGGAAACTACTATTCCTTGAATTCCCTAGTCCTCCGGAGTGTCCCTCAGGGACGTGACCTTGGCTCTGTGACACGTCTGTCACCCCATAGGAGAGAGCTAATGCTCTTCACCAACAGCCACTTTGCCACGCCCTAGCCTGAAACCCGAAACCAGAAAGAGGCGCCTTACTTACCCCGAGAGGAGTCCCTTGAGGTCTTCCTTCCACCGCTGCCGGATATCTCACCTGGGGCCTCCAGATGAAAAGGTGCTGCGAACGTCAAAGGAAAAGACAACAAAGAGGCTTTCTCATGCATCAGCAAAGGGTTTATTGGGGGTCCAGAATGCTAGGGTTCAGAGCTCCCTTCAGAGGAGCAAAGAACAAAGAGCCCCGAGAACAACTTGAGCACCGTTTATATACATTCTTTAGAGAGCTCAGGGACTTTACATACATCATAGCCTCCTTTAGGAAATCATCATGTACCACGGGAAAATCAAGTAACAACTCTAAAACATGATTAGCACATTCATTGGCGGGAAAAGTTGGGGCAGGGGGTGATTGGTCAACCCTGAGAAGGGGTATACATTTAAACTGATTGGTTGAAGCCCTGAGATGAATACGTGGTGAGATGCACGGCTTCTGGGAAGGGGTTGTTAAGTAACTAGGTGGTCAGGGAAGATTTCAACACACATCTAATGGGCAGTTCCAGGAATTGTCTTAACTGCCACAGGAATTTCAGGTTCTGAGTGCAGCTTGGAAACTTTACAAAACCTGGTTCTTTACATTTCAATTTCAATTTCTTTTATTCTTTCAGAACCTTACAGTGGAAGGTGAGAGACTTCATTCACAATGACTGCTCTTTTGGCTATATTGGTTTTGGGTGCACACATGGGATCATTTTTTTTGATCCGTCTGTTGCTGATAATCTAAGCCACAGCCTCACACAGGGCCAAGAGCCTGATTAAGACACATCTCTTTTCAAAGCAATTACTTCTCTGAGGTCAGTTTCAGAACTCAGTCTCTGAGGAGAATCACACCAGTGTTCAAGACCAGGTGGACCCAGTCATCTCTTCCAACCGCCACACAAATGACCACAATTAAAACCAAAACACTCTCACATGGCACTCATCTTCTTACATATATACACTCATTATACCCTTTGGCTAGAGGTTTCCATGAATGGCGCAGCCCAAGAGAGTGTCCAAAATTATCTCCCTTGCCCCTCATTTGCCTAACCTCAGGATGGCCTGAACACCCTTCCTGTGAACCAGGATTGATCACATAGTTCTTCCTTTAATACTGCACTGCTTCTCCAATTTGAGGCCTACTGACTGTCAGGTATAGATTCCTTATGTGATTTGGAGTAATTATTAAACCACAGTAACTTTGCAGCGCTTCAAAGAACTCATTTGACCCAAAGGATCCCTATTCTCACTTGGTGGAGGTGAGGAAACTTACAGAGGAAGGCGAGAGACTTCATGCTCAATGACTGATATTTTGCCATTTTGGTTTTGAATGCACACATTGGATCTTTCTTTAGATTCATCAGTCGCTGATAATCTAAGCCACAGCCTCAAACAGAGCCACAAGGCTGATTCAGACACATACTTTTCCAAAGCAGTTAAGCAAAGAGCCACAGGTGATGCCCATTCACTTCCATTTTAAAACTGTTTTCTTCAAAATTCACAAAGGGGTGGCCTGAGGCAAAGACCTTCCTGACTTCAGGGTAACAGAAAAATAAGTCAGCAAATCCCAATGCAGGGTTTCTCCACTGAGACTTTCTTGGTCACACTGATATCTGAGTTTTCTGAGATGCTTACAATTCCCTTCAGCTATCCAGTACATGGCCATGTCACAGAGCTTGGAGGTGGTACATATCTTGGACAAAAAACCATGAGCCTATTCTGGAGAGTGGCCAGAATTCAGAAAGAAAACAGTAACTTAGGAAGATAGTAGGTGTTGCCCATCGAAAAGCAACCAGCAGTCCTTTCCTAAAATGGGCAGGATGAATGCTGGGAAGCTTTCTACTAGACAGGATACATCCATTAATCCATTCTGTTTTCTAATGTGTACAACCAAGGACACAGTGGGATACATAGACAGAAACACACTCGCCTTGTCAAAGGACTTTCTAGAAACAGTCCACTCTAAACCAAACAAACCGCCTTTCCTACCTATTCTCAGAACATGAGACAAAACCACAAACTCACACCCACACTCAAAAAGTCACCTCCTTCCCCCAAGTAAGTCTGTGACTATCCAGAGTGTCCTCTGACTGGTGGGCCATACTATGTTCCCCCAAAATGGCCTGTCCTGTCTCAGGTCTGGTCTCCTTGTCCATCTCTGTGAAGTTGTATGGAGCCTGTGCTGACCACTACCTGCTTTCTCATTAAAGGCCCATCTTCAGAGCTCTACTTGCATTTTGTCATCCTCAAACCATTAGGTACCAAGAGAGACAGACTCTCTCCTTGGTAAATCCAAACAAGTAAGTCCACTGGGAATGTGACTGGGACTGGCTCTGAGTGCCTGGCTTCCTGGATCCCAAGTTCAGAGAGTTACATCACCAAAGAAGTGAGGTAGGTCATTTCCAACAGGAAGGGAATGAGGTCACTGCCTTGGCAACCACTTTGTCCTAACACTTCTTTCCAAGGGTCCCTTGAGATGGAGGCTGCCCCTACTTCCTGTGACACTTTCAGAAGTTAGAATGGTATATCAACCATAGACACCCAGGAGAAGCTCTCCACACAGGGTTGGTTTGGTCCATCTTCTTTATATCAGTAGGAGAGAGGCTGATTCAGACACATCACTTCATCCTGAACAGGTGGTTTGCCATGGAAGATGACTTTTGCTCTCTCAGGTTCTTCATAGCTGCTACATCTTCTCTAGGGATCATTTCTGCATCAAACTTTGAGATTCTCAACAGGTGGAAGATCCCCTACATTCGTGTATTGTAAGACCAACTCTGTCCCTGCTCTTTTGTGAAGTTAGATTGAGGGAACAGTGTATGGTTAGGGTTAATAACATATTCTATTTGGGTTAGGAAACATTCTGTGGGATGAATAATGGTATTGGGAACCTGCAATATTCACAAGAATATATAGGTGAAATATAAGTATGAAACCTGAAATCTAGGTACGATTTGAAGCCCAGAAGGGCATTGGGCCCTTTAGTGAGATACTTAGCTTTGAATTATGTTCTGCACAGATATCTCAGATAAATCGATGTGCAATGGCAGAGGACCTTGTACCTTGGATGATTAAATGTCCTAGAGAACATTAAGTCAAAAAGGAATAGTCGGCAGGATTAGGAAGGTAGTCAGTAGGTTCAGAAAAAAGAGTGAAAATAGGATTTGGACAAAAGTTTCATTAGCAATAGGGTTTTGGGTAGATAGTGAACGTAAATATGAGCACATATGAAGAGTCAGTCACAATGATGAACTGGGGAAAATATGTAGGAAAGCAGATATCAATAGAGACATTAGGAAATCAGGCAAAGTATAATGAAATAGGGTTAGACATTTTCAACATGGTTGAGGTTAAATATATAATCTTAGGAAGAAAGACATATGTTGCCTCCAATAGGATTGACATTTGAGAGCATTAGGCAACCTGGACATGGTTGTTTTTAGTAATCCATGCTCACTTTCCATTTTGCTTAGGTGAAAGGTTAATTAAATAGGCACTTGTCACTTCCTGTTTTTCTGTATGCTTAACAAACCACTGTTGAAATTTTGAGAACTGTTTGCTAATTTTGTTCCCAGAATGTGCTGTCCCCAAATGCCAAACTGCAGAATATACTCCCTCACCCGGGTGCACGCAAACCGCACACTCGCCCTGACCCATCAATAAATTTCCCTTTCTGCCCCCTCCAAGAAAAGTATATAAGTTCTGTTAAAGCTGTTCTCAGGCTCTCTGCTCTATTCAAATGAGCTCTGAGCCCCAGCATGCTGGACCCCCAATAACCTCTTTGCTGTGGCTGAGTGTAAATGGTATACTGTTCTGTACTTAAAAGATGCTTTCTTTTGCTTGCCTCTGCATAAAGATAGTCAGTTGCTGTTTGCTTTCGAGTAGGTAGACCCAGAAACCAGAACGTCTTTTCAACTAATTGGACTAGACTCCCACAGGGGTTCAAAAACTCCCCCACTCTCTTTGATGAAGCCCTTCACAGACATTTCAACAACTTTAGAATTATGCAACCCGAAGTCATTCTGCTTCAATATGTGGATGTCCAGCTACTGGCAGCCAACACCAAAGAAAACTGTGAGTCTGAGACCCAAGCACTATTATCTGAGCTTGCTCAACTCAGGTAGAGAGCTTCGGACAAAAAGGCCCAAATTTGCCAGCAAGAAGTAATCTTCCTGGGGTATTCCCTTAGGCACGGTAAATGATGGCTCACTGAGCCCAGGAAACAAACCGTTGTGCAGATACCACCCCCATTTAACAGGAGACAACATAGAGAGTTTCTTGGGACTGCTGGCTTTAGCAGGTTATGGACCTGGGTTTGTGTTCTTAGCTGCTCCTTTATACCCGCTGTTAAATGAGAATGCCCAATTCCAATGGACCCTTGAGCACCAGCAAGCTTTTGATAATATCTAAGAACACTGACAATGAACTCCTCAACTTCAGTGAGCCCAGCCTGGAATTTCAGAAAGCCCTACACTATGTTAAAAATGTACATCAACTCAATCAACTTGGTTCAAAAAAACTGCAGGCATTACTGTAGGATCAAGAACAGAGTTTTAGACTAACTCACTCACAGTGAAAGGAAATAATTGAATGGTTAACAAAAGCCTGTCAGTTCTGCCAATTGGTTAATGCTTACCCTTCCAAGCTTCCTGCAGGAAAGCACCTATGAGGAACCAGACCAGGACAAATCTGGGAAGTGGACGTTTCTGAAATTAAGCCAGCAAGGTATGGACTTAAATATCTCCTAGTCTTTGTAGATACATTTTCAGGATGGATTGAAGCCTTTCCCACCAAAAAAATAAAAGAAAACCGGCACAAATTGTGGTCAAGAAGTTCCTGAAAGATATTTATCAAAGACACGGCCTGCCTAATGTAACATGGTCTGATAATTGAACAGCCTTCATGGGCCAGGAAAATCAGGGGTTAGCCAGGACGCTAGGGATTAATTGGAATTTACATTGCGCTTATAGACCCCAGAGCTCAGGACACATAAAAAAAATAAATAGAACCATTAAAGAGACCTTAACGAAATTAAGCTTAGAGACCGGCATAAAAGATTAGACTATGCTCCTGCCTTATGCACTGTTTCATGCAAGAAATACTCCCTTTGTTTCTTTGTGTAACCTCACCCCCTATGAAATTCTCTATGGGGCCCCTCCTCCACTAAGAGACCTAACCCCGACTCTAAGACCTAAGGATCCCTTCCACACACCCTTGCTTGACATACTTAAATCTCTTGTAAGAACTCAGCTATACCTGTGGAAACAGCTGGCCACTGCCTTCCAACCTGGGGACAAGGGCAATCCACATTGATATCAAGAAAGAGACTTCCTCTACATAAGATGACATCAGGTGTCATCCCTGGAACCCCACTGGAAAGGAACATTCCAGGTGCTACTTATAGCACTTACAGCAGTAAAAGTAGAGGGAATCACTTCCTGCATCCATGCCTCTCATCTCAAGCCTGTGCCATGTCCAGACTCTGGCTGGAAACTGGAAAAGACTGTTAACCCTTTCAAATTGCATATTCGCCACGTGGGTAAGGCTATAGACTCTCTCCTTGGCCACCCGTAGTCCTAACGCTCATCAGCCCCTTCAGCAGCGATGGCTGATCACAAATCCTACTAGACAAGAAGTATGGTCTATCTTGCATACAGCCCCCTTAGGGACCTGGTGGCCATCTCTCCACCCAGACATTTGTCAGCTGGCTATAGGTCTTTCCTATTAGAATATCCCTGATGAAGAGGATCCCATTAAAATTCCATTAAATCCTTTCCGTACCATAGATAATGGAAACAAACATTATGGTTGTAGGGACAGGCAAGCCAGATGCAGGTTGGCTAGCCTATATTAGTATGTTTGCCCGGCAGACAATCAAAGCCACAAACCGCCATGGCTGTGTGGGGGAAAAGCCGATTTCTTCTGTAAGTCATGGGGATTTGAGCATACAGGGGCTGCCTGGTGGAACCCAAAATCCTCATCAAATTCAGTACACAGCATTGACCATATTACCACTTAGACAACCCAACCTGATGGCCCCCAGAGGAGTCTCTAGATCCTCAAATTCTGTGTGACCTTTTTAACTTCTGCAAGTGCTCAAAAGGGTGAAAGGAAATTCCCCTATGTGAAGGCCTTTTTCCTCTTTCGCTCACATCCTGAACTATGCTTCTCCAATAGTTCCTCAAACTCAGCCTTCTGCTCCATACTCTCTGCTGTCAGTCCCACCTCAGCAAACCTGATTTCTCTTCTCCAATTACTAGATCAAAAACCGAAACCTCTGCTGGTTCTCAGAGCATTGCCCCCTTGCTGAGGTAGCAGGTACTGAGGTACCCATCCACCCAGTCACTTCTCTCTTTTCCTGTCAGTGCCCACACCGGGTCCCACCAGATCCTCTTACCACCTAACCCAAAGCTCAAACCAGCTTAGGAGAACCCTCAGACCCCTATCGAAGATGTAATGAAAATGGCCTTTAAAGTTTCTTTGTCATCACTGAAAACAGGTTACTAAGAATTTAAAGTCCCTCACAGGCTTTTTGGGATACTCACTCCTGTCTTCCTTTCTGCTCTACCGGTTCTACTGCTCAATTTATGTTGCTAGGAAAATCCCAAAACCCTTTCCCATTATTCTTTTACATTTCTCCTTCCTTATTCTCAGATCCACGGAGCTGCTCTCACCCCCCGCCTTCCCCATCTTCCCCCTCTGTACCAGGCCCACAGAAAAATCTTCACTGAACTTCTCCAGAAGTCTTCACCATGGCTGACTTTAGGACTTTCAGCAAAAGAGTCTCTATAAATGAGTCAGTGTAGATTAACTTCCTCTTTTTCTGTTGCCCTGTTCTACTTGGCTACTGGCTGGAAAAATCAGCACTCCTAAGCTAGACACCCCCTTAATAGTTTTTCACAGAATGTGTGAAAAAGGCCTCTGGCCTTGAGCTGGGGCTTCACAGAGATGGCTACATTTCTAAGATAAAAAGTTACAAACTGGGCTCCATGGTAACAGTTGGCAGGGGGATAAAAGAAAAGGAAAAAAAAAAGCTCTCTGCCTCCCAGGTGTCCTTGAAAAGTTAACTTGACCACAATAGAGGAGAAAACAGAAAAAAAAGCTTCTTTTTTTGAATTTCTGCAGACTGTGAACTTCTGAGTCTCTTCTCTTTCATGTTGGGTACAAAATTCTGAAACTACCTAAACTTGGGGTTCAGGGAGTTAATTGATTACAACAGAAGCAATGCCCTCTGAATCCGGTTGCAACCAAATAGGACTGTTTCCCTGTCTTTGGTGCTATCTTAAGTGCCGTGCCTTGTCCGTCCCTACAACAGTATAATTCTATATACTTAAACATTGTTTATGTTTTCATGAAATGGTCAACAGATTTGATTAATTGTGTAATGGTGAAGATGTGTCCCAGATTGCTCTATAATGACCCAGGTTCATTTGAAGTTCAAACAGGGGGGCATACAACCCGGTTCCACTGGGAACATATATCCCTCACTTTAGCCATCATATTAGGAATTGGAGTTGCGGCAGGGGTAATCACAGGAACCACTGCCCTGCTCCATGGTACACAGCAAATGACCCAAATAGAAGAAGCAAGAGACCAAAACTTAAAGATAATAGAAACCTCCATCACAGCTTTGCAGGAATCTTTAACATCTGTATCTGAATTTGTTTTACACACCAGTTGAGGGTTGGACCTCCTCTTCATGAGAGAAGGGGGCCTTTCTGCTGCATTGATATAAGAATGTTGTTCTGATGCCGACCATACTGAGGTTGTAAAAAAAACCTATGAGTAAAATAAAAGGATGCCTTGAAAAGCGTCAATGAGAGAGAGAGGCCCAAAAAGGGTGGTTTGAGTCTTGGTTCACACAGTCCCCCTGGTTATCTACGCTTTTATCAACCCTGGCCTGTCCAATAATAATCCTCATATTATTTCTAACTATAAAACCCTGTTTTCTCAACCATGTAATTTCTTTACTCCAAGCTCAAATTGGACAAGTTAAACTTATGGTAATACCCCACTAGCAGACATAGAATGTGACACGCCCCAATAATCACTTTTATGATTAAAAGTAGCAAGAAGAAGAAGTGCGGAATTAAAGGTTAATAAAAAAGGTACTTGTAACTTCCTGTTTTTCTGTATGCTTAACAAAACACTGTTGAAATCTTGAGAACTGTTTGTAATCTTGTTCCCAGATTGTGCTGTCCCCAACTGCCAAATTGCAGAATGTATTCCCTCACCCACTTTCACACTAACCGCCCACTCGCTCTGACCCATCAATAAATTTCCGTCCCTGCCCTCTCCAAGGAAAGTATATAAGCTCTGCTTAAGCTGTTCTCAGGGCTCTCTGCTCTATTCATGTGATCTCTGAGCCCCAGCTTGCTGGACCCCCAATTAACCCCTTGCTGTTGCATGAGACACTCTCTTGGTGATCTGTTCCTCCAACGCTTGCAGGAACATTACTTGGATGTTTGAATGTAGAAGAGAAAATCCAGTCATAAAGGGATAGTCGGTAAGATTAAGAAGATAGTCGGTAGGTTTAGGAAGAAGAGTGAGTATAGGATTTGGAAAACAATATCTTTAGCAATAGGGGTTCGGTTAGAGAGTGAATGTAAATGTCAGCACATGTGAACAGTCACAATATTGAAGTGGGGAAAATATGTAGGAAAGCAGATATCAATAAAGACATTACAAAATCAGGCAAAGTATAAAGTGAGTGATACAATTAGACATTTTCAACAGAATTGAGTTAGAATATATATTCTTAAGAAGAAACAAAATGTAGTCACCAATAGGATTGACATTTGAGAGCATTAGGCAACTTTGACATGGATGTTTTTTGTAATCCATGCTCACTTTCCATTTAGGCTTTGGTACAATCACAAGTGTGACCTTTACATTTGTCTCCAGAATACTACTGTGATAAAATGTATATGTAGATGTGGTGACATGAGTGTTTCTTCCACTATTTCTGGGAGCAATATTTTGAAGACATATAAATGGGTATTGGTGGTACAAAAAGGTGTACACTGTGTCATTGAATATAGAGATAATGCATGAATAGACCATAAGTGAATAAATAATATAACTGGTTCCACATTAAATAACAGATTGAATAGATATCTGAAAATATATAAGAAATCTTATATTGATATACAATCATTCATTCCAACCAATGATACATCTAATATTAATATTAGGGTTACGGTTTATCATGAAGATATGTTAGTTTTGCTACAAAAGTAAGTATGGAAATCAAAAAATAATGTGTTTGGAAAGAGTCAGTCACAATGCTGGCAATATGTAAACAAGGCCTCTGAGCTTGAGCTGGGGCTTCACAGAGATGGCTACATTTCTAAGATAAAGAAGTTACCAACTGGGCTTCATGGTAACAGCTGGCAGAGAGAAAAAAAAAAAGAGAAGAAAATAGCTCTGCCCCATTCCCGGTGTCCTTAAAATGTTAACTTGCCCAGAACAGAGAAAAAAAAACAGAAACAAAAACTGCTTTTTATGAACTTCTGCAGACTGTGAACTTCTGAGCCCCTCCCTTACATGTTGGGTACAAAATTCTGAAACAATTTAAACTTGGGGTGCAGGGGATTAAATGATTACAACAGAAGCAATGCCCTCTAAATCCGGTTGTAACCAAATAGGACTGTTTCCGTGTCTTCGGTGCTATCTTAGTTGCCTTACCTTGCCTTGTCCATCCCTTTTCTCATGAAAAGACCAGTCAAGAAACATGGAGGAATGCATGTGCTCTGAAGCAGGAAGTGATTGATAGTGAAACAAATGCCTATAAATTTTCTAACTTGTGGATGAAATATATATCCTATGATGTGCATTAATTGAAGAAATAGTAATCTACTAGTGTTGAATAAAAATGAACGTCAAAATACACATCATGTCCGATTGGAATCTACTTGCATTGATGTTAAACTGGGTCAGGTACTGTAGAAATATTAGGATTTGTGTGCATCATTCACTGAAGTTACTTTTCAGTATAGGAAAGAAATATGTTTTTCAGGTGAATGAATATTTCTAAGAATAATCTTTGGAAAGTTGATTATAAATTTACGTATATGAATATGAATGAATTTGGTGAGTGTAAAATAAGACACATATTTCATATTTTGAAAAATCTGGAGAGTATATGTATATATGTGTGTGTGTGTGTGTGTGTGTGTGTGTGTGTGTGACTAAAGTCACGGTGGCCTGGACACCCTTCTTGTGAACCAGGAGTGATCAAACAGGTCTGCCATTAATACTTTTCCACTTCTCCAATTTGAGGCATTCTGACTTTGGCATTTAGATTCTTTATGTGAAATGGAGTCAAGAAAAAACCGAAGCACCTATGGACTAGCCTCTGCATGGTTTTGAAGAATTCATTTGACCCAAAGGATCCCTATTCCCACTTGATGGAGGTCAGGAACCTTACAGAGAAAGGCGAGAGACTTCATCTACAATGACTGCAATTTTTGCCATTTTGATTTTGTATGCACACATGGGATCTTTCTTTACATCCACCAGGTGTTGGTAATCTAAGCCACAGCCTCACACAGGGCCAAGAGACTGATTAAGACACATCCCTTTCCAAAGCAGTTAAGCAAAGAGCCACAGGTGATGCCCACTCATTTCCATTTGAAAACTGGTTTCTTCAGGCTTCACAAATGTGTTTCGTGAGGCAAAGCCCTTCCTGACATTCAGGGCAAAAGAACAATAGGTAAGCAAAAGGCCCATAGCAGAGTTTCTCCACTGAGACTTTACTGGTCACACTGATATCTGAGTTTTCTGAGATGCTCGCAATTCCCTTCAGCTATCCAGTACATGGCCATATCACAGAGCTTGGAGGTGGTAAATATCTTGAACACAAAACCATGAGCCTATTCATGAGTGTAGCCAGAATTCAGGAAGAAAACAGGAACTAAGGAAGTTTGTAGGTGTTGCCCTTCGATAATCCAAGCCACAGTCCATTCATAAATTGGGCAGGATTGATGCTGGGAAGCTTTCTACTAGACAGGACCCATACATTGATGCATTCTCTTTTCTAATGTCTGCAACAACAGACACATTGGGATACACAGACATGGAAACACTTGCCTTGTCCAATCACTTACTAGAAACGGTTCACTCCAAACCAAACAAACCACCTTTCTTACCTTTTCTCAGAACATGAGATAAAACCACAAACACACAACAAAAACCACAAAGGCATCGCCTTCCCCCAAGTAGGTCTGTGACTATTCGGAGTGTACTCTCACTGGTGAGCCTTACTATGTACCTCCAAAATGGCCTGTCCTGTCTCAGATCTGGTCTCTTTGGCCAACTCTGTGAAATTGTCAGGAGCCCGTGGTAAGCCACTACTTGCTTTCTCTGGAAAGGCCAGTCTTCAAAGCTTTCCTGGCATTTGGCCATTTTCACATCAATAGATACCAAGAAAGACTGACTCTGTCCTAGGAATATCCAAACAAGTGAGCCCACTGGGACTGGGACTAGGACTGGCTCTGGGTGCCTGGATTCCTGGATCACAAGTTCAGAGAGTTCCATCACCAAGGAATAGAGATGAGGTCACTTCCTTCAGGAACTGAATGAGGTCACTGCCTTTGCAACCACTTTTTAATAACAGTTGCTTTCAAGGGTCCCATGAGATAGATTCTGTCCCTATTTCCCGTGACACTCTCACCAGTTAGAATAGTATATCACCCATAGGCACCCGTGAACAGCTCTCCACACAGGCCTGGATTGGTCCATCTTCTGTACATTAGGAACAGAGACACTGAGTCAGAAACAACCCCTCTCCAGACAGGGTTGTTTTCCATGGAAGATGACTTTTGCTCTCTCAGGTCCTTAATAGCTGCCTACATCTTCTCCAGGGATTATTTCTGCATGGACCTTTGAGGTTTTCAGCAGGTGATATATCCCCTACATTCCTATATTGTAAGACCAAGACTTTCCCTGCTCTTTTATAAAGTTAGAATGAGGGAATAGTATATGGTTTGGGTTAATTACTTGTTCGATTTGGGTTAGGAATCATTTTGCTGGATGAATAATGGTATTGGAAATCTGCAATATTTATAAAAATATAGAGGTGAAATATATGTATGAAAACAGAAATCTAAGTAATATTTGAAGCCCAGAAAGGGATTGGGCCCTTGATTGGGAGACTTAGCTTTGAATTATGTCCTGCACAGATGTCTCAGATAAATCAATACACAATGGCATCGGACCTTGTACCTTGAATGATTGAATGTCGAAGAGAACATCCATTCAAAAAAGGATAGTCAGTAGGATTTGGGAGATAGTCGGTAGATTCAGAAAGAAGAGTGAGTATAGGATTTGGACCAAAAGTTATTTAGCAATTGGGTTTCAGGTAGAGAGTGAATGTAAATGTCAGCACAAATGAACAGTCAAAATGATGAACTGGGAAATTATGAAGGAATGCCTATATCAATAGAGACATTAGGATATCAGGCAAAGTTTAAAGTGAGTGATAGGATTAGACATTTTCAACAGGGTTGAGTTTGAATATATAATCTTAGAAAGAAACAAGTATGTAGTCAACAATTGGATTGATATTTGAGAGAATTAGGCAACCTGGACATGGATGTTTTTAGAAATCCATGCTCACTTTAAATTTAGACTTTGGTACAATCATAAGTGTGACCTTTGCTTTATTTTCCAGAATATTACTGTGATAAAATGTATATGTAGATCAGGTGACATGAGTATTTCTTCCACCATTTCTGGGAACAATATTTTGAAGACGTATAAATGAGTATTGGGGGTAGAATGTGGTGTAGTATCTGTCTAAGAATATAGAGATAATGCAAGAATAGACCATACTGTGAATAAATAATATAATTGGTCCGCTTTAAATAATGGACTGAGTTGATATCTGAAAATATACAGAAAATCTTATATTGATATTAAATCATTCATTCCAACCAGTTATACTTCTAATGGTAATATTAGGGTGATATTTCATCATGAAGAGTGTGTGAGTTTTGCTTCAAAAGTGATTATGGAAATCGAATATAATGTGTTTAGAAAGAAGTCCCATGAAAAGTCTTGTCAAAAAACATGGAGGAATACATGTGTTCTGAAGAATGAAGTTATTGAAAGTGAAACAAATGCCTATAAATTTGCTAACTTGTGTATGAAATATATATCTTATGATGTGCATAAACTGAAGAAATAGTAATGTACAAGTGTTGACTAAAAATGAACATCAAAATACACATCACGTTCCATAAATATCTACTTGCATTGGTGTTAAACTGGGTCAGTTACTGTAGAAATATTAGGATTCGTATGCACCATTCACAGAAGTTAGTTTTTAGTTCTAGGAAACAAATATGTATTTTAGGTGGATGAATATTTCTGAGAATAATCTCTTGAATATTTGATTATAAATCCACATACATGAATACGAATGAATTTAGGGAGTGTACATTAAGACCCATATATTTAATATTATGAAAAACTTGGAGAGTGTACACACACACACACACACACACACACACACACACACACAGACATTAAAAAGTAGCAATATATATGGAAATCGAAATTCATCATGAAATGTATATCATCCACTGATCCAAAAATATTCATTATACTGAACATGATTTTATTTATCATGTTGTTCATCTATGAAGCTCACCCATAGGTTGAATTTTCAGTTCCAACTGTGTTTAGGTGGAGTGATCTCTTCTCCCAATTTGTATCTGCAAAGTCAGCCACCTCACAAGAATGTACATGTGATAACAGGAACGATTCAATATGTGCATATGAAATTACATGTGCTGAATTGGCTACAGAGAAATGCAGAAAGGAATTCATCTATTTGTTAACTTTAAAAACACATGGAGAACTATTTCAGCAAAATATTGACTAGATTTATAAGTCCTACCCTGTATAATGCAAAAGGCAAGTCCAGCAATACACTATGCCTCGTCTAAACTGCTTGTATTTCTATTCGGTTTGGGTTATTTTTCTCCATCATATTAGAATTAGTAGTCAGAGTCTAGTAGGGTATGGGTTAGTGTCAGCCATTCAGCATTTTGAATGGAAAATAGGAAAATGAATCCAATGTGTATGTAAATATGTGCTTCACAAAAATCTTCGCACTCTAATCCAGAACAATGCCTTGACTTTACCTTCACCCCAAGTAAAACACAATTAGAGTGGAAGAGTTAGAAAATCTGTGAATACATATCTGGAATGTAATATGCTCAAGAGTTCACAACCTTGAAGGTGGTAGAGGAGTTTCCAAAAGTAAGGGACAGGTAAATACTCCACAAAAATGGAGCTCTGCTGGACTAAAGACTTCTGGTGAAACTGCCTCTGAGTTTGGGCACTTGAAATATTTGTTGTTGTCAGGAGTTTTAGCTTTTTTTGTAGAGAGACCATCAAAGCTAGGTATGTATCTAAGTGACCTGGAGGACATGGTTTCTTATTTTCTAATGAACATGAGGCAGCAGTGCTGAATTCTCTCTTTGTAGGTAAACTGTGGCCACTGGGGGGAAAATCTTTCCGTGTGGACTGTAAAGCCATCCGGCAATCCTCCACTTGTCGATGTGTTTCTTGCTGCTGCAATGTGAGTTTGGTATTTGCTTCACAAAATACAAGGAGTGCAACTGGGACACAGTGCTAAAGGGAGTTCTGTCACGTGTGGTGTGTCAGGTTCTGCAGGATAATGCACCAACCAGGCTTCAATCCCATCCTTGACCATAGCAATCTGATTCTGAACATTGCCCTGAAAACTCTCCATATAACAAGATGCCTTTACATAGAAGGGTCTGCTGGGTGCACCATGTCAGTCACAAGCCATTTGGAAGCCAATGGCAGATCCACATGGCCCCACCACAGATATTTTATCACAAACCTGCACACGACTTTTCTAGGCCCACTTCACATCAGGCTCCAGCTTACTGGCATCTCTGTTCTACACCATTTTCATGGTCATGGGAATTTCAAAAATTTCATGGTATTTATCTAGCCATTTTTCAAGAATGATGTTGGAGGCACTGTGTGTTTAACTTCATTCAGGAACAATTAAATGGTGAGGAAGCTCATTTCAATGAAATCTCTGAAGAAATCTCACAGGCACGGCTTCCAAAGAGTGGCCAAAATTTCACAGGAAGCCAGGGCTATTGCTGTCTACAATGTGAGGTCCATTTGTGTTTTGACTCTCAAATATGGCTGCCATGTCTTTCAGAATAAAACCATGTGATATCCTGGCTGAGATTCCCAGTGCTCTGTGGAAAGCAAACCTGGGCCTAGATCTCGGTTTCCAAGGGCGACTCTCATGCGTGACCAACTGAAATCCCAACATATTTGATGATAACACTTCTCTAAGTCAGTTCCAGAACTCAGTCTTTAAGGGGAATCACACCAGAGTTCAGCCCAGGTGTACCCAGTCATATCTTCCAACTACCACACAAATGACCACAATTAAAACCAAAACACTCCCACATGGTCCTCATCTTCTTCCATATATACACTCTCATACTAAGTTCTGTCTGGAGGTTTACATGAGTGGCGAAGTCCAAGACAGTGTCCAAAATAAGCTCTCTTGCCCCTCATTGCCTAAAGTCATGATGGCCTGGACACCCTTCCTGTGAACCAGGTGTGATCAAATAGGCCTGCCCTTAATACACCTCTGCTTCTCCAATTTGAGGCCTACTGACTGTCAGGTATAGATATTTTTATGTGAATTGGAGTCATGAGAAAATCAAAGAACCTATGTGCTAGACTCTCCAGGGCTTTGAAGAACTCATTTGACACAAAGGATGCGTATTCTCACTTGATGGAGGTCAGTAGCCTTACAGAGGAAGGCAAGAGACTTCATCCACAGGGACTGCTCATTTGGCCATTTTGGGTATGGATTCACACACGGAATGATCCATCAGGTGATGAGAATCTAAGCCACAGCCTCACACAGGTCCAAGAGGCTGATTCAGACACATTATCAGGATCAATCACCTGTTTTTTTCCTCTGTCTAACTAGCTAGAGAGACCTTCTCTTTTAATTGAATTTTTATCTCTGTCTGACTAGCTTGAGAGACCTTCTCTTTTACTTGAATATTTCTAGTATAACTATAATACAACCCAAGAAGATATCGCCAAACAAAACTGAACCAGAATGAAACAAAAGTGGAACAACAGAAAATCATTATAATAGCTTTTCTATCCTCCTGAAATGTCCATCTCTTTTTTCTCTCAATCAGTTCCTCAAATGTGAGTGGTTTTTCTTCCATCTTACCCATCTCCAGGGACAGGCAATTTAAAACAAAAGTGAAGCAAAACAAAAGAGGAATTTTAAAATGGCTTCCCATCCTCTCGCCCTGCCTTCAGAGGTGAGCAGTTTCCCTTATCACTTACCCTCACTCATTCCCCTTGCGGCCCTCCAAATGCCACAGTCTGGCTGGGCAAAATTCAGGAGCCACTTGACAAAAGAAACGAACTTTATTTTAAGAACCACACATGCCAAACAAAACAGCTCCTGAGGAAAACCTTCAGAACTCAACTGCCATCACCGGCTTCCCACAAGCCAGCAGTGACCTACCTCACTTACTTGGTGATGGAACTCTCTGAACTGGAAGCCCGGGACACAGAGCCAGTCCCAGTCTCAGTCCCAGTGGGCTCATTGTTTGGATTTACTAAGGACAGTGTCAGTCTTTCTTGGTACATACTGATGTGAGGATGGCCAAATGCCAGGAGAGCTCTGAAGTGGAGCCTTTCCTGAGAAAGCAGGAAATAGCTGGCTCCTGAAAACTTCACAGAGTTGGCCAAGGAGACCAGATCTGAGACAGTACCGGCCATTTCGTTGGAAAATATTATGGCGCACCAGTCAGAGGAAACTCTGGATAGTCACAGACCTACTTTGGGGAAGGAGGTGACTTGTGGGTATGGGTGTGAGTTTGTGGTTTTGTATCATGTTCTGACAATAGGTAGGAAAAGCAGAATGTTTGGTTTGGGGTGAACTGTGTCTAGTAAGTCCTTTGGCAAGGCAACTGTTTCTATGTCTGTGTATCTCTCTGTGTCCGTGCTTGTAGACCATAGAAGGTGAATTAAAAATTATAGCCAGTTCTCCAAAGGGTATATCTGTAATTTCACCAAGAGACAGAATAGCACAGTTACTAATAATACCAAGCCTACATGATAAATTTTTCAGTCATGCTGTAGAAAGAGGTTCCAAGGGATTAGGCTCCACACGTGTAGATTGGGCTATGTTTTTTTAAATTTAGATTCTCGCCCCATGCTAAAACTAAATATTCAAGGACATGAATTTAATGGGCTATTGGATACAGATGCAGAACTTAGCATCATCTCTCATCAAGAACTTAGCATCATCTCTCGTCAAAACATTGGCCATTACAACAATACACTCAAATGCTTCAAGGCCTAGGATTGGTGACTAATCCCCATAGAAGAGCAATGATATTAGATTGGAAGGATCCTGAAGGATGTGAAGGAACTAAACAGCCATATGTATGGATCATCTTCCCATAAATTTATGGGGATGAGATGTCCTAGATTGATTAGGTTTGACATTAACAAATAACATCAATCAAAATGTACCGACAATTATGGTTAGACAAGGTTTTAGGAAAGGAAAAAGATTAGAAAAACAAGAACAAGGTATAGCAGCCCCAATACAAATAGATCAAAGAACAGACAGACATGGGTTGGATTTTAAGAAAGGGCCACTAAGACAATAAAAACTACTTGGAAATCAGAAATACCAGTATGGGTTCCTCAGTGGCCCCTGACTAAAGAAAAGGTACAAGCAACCCATGACCTGGTAAAACAACAATTAGCAGAAGGACATATACAACCGTCTGTATCTCCCCATAATACTCCCATTTTTGTCATCAAAAAGAAATCTGGTAAATGGAGATTATTGCAAGATTTAAGAGCCATTAATAATGAGACGGTTATTATGCGACCTGCTCATTTGGGAATTCCTCAATGTTCTGCTTTGCCAAAAACCTGGTATGTTTTAATTATAGATATTAATGATTGTTTTTATTCAATTGCAATTCATCCTGAGGATAGTCCATGGTTTGAATTTACTATCCCTGCACTGAATCATGAAGGTCCTGATCAGAGATCCAAATGGAAAATACTCCCTCAAGGGATGGCTAACAGTCCAACTATGTGTCAAATTTATGTTAACAAATTAATCCAGCCACTTAGAAATCAAAATCCTGAACTACAAATATTTCACTATATGGATGGTGTATTATTAGCACAGAAAGCTAAAAACGCATTGCTAGAATGTTATGCCACACTTACAAACTTATTAAAAAATTATAAACTAGAGATAGCAATAGATAAAGTACAATTAAATTTTTCAATTAATTATTTAGAAGTTCTTTTATCCTCAATCATGGTCCATCCACCAAAAATTCAAATACGAATAGATCAACTCAAATCACTTAATGACTTTCAAAAGTTATTATGAGACATAAATTGGATAAGGCCTTATCTAGGTATACCAACAGGAGAGTTTGAACCTTTATTTGATATCCTAAAAGGTCTATCAGATCCAAATGCACCCCGAATGTTAACACCTGAAGCAAGAAAGGCATTAAAAATCATTGAAAAATGTATGGAAAATATTCATTTGGATAGAATTGATTTAAGAATGCCTTTATTATTTATTGTACTACCACCAAAAAAAATATTCCTACAGAAGTATTTTTGGCAAGAAGGTCCATTATTATGAATACATTTATCTTGTTCTCCTAACACTATTCTTACTAGGTATACTGAGGCTTTAGGACAATTAATACTCAAAGGAATAAAAGCAGCAAAGGGCCTGAATGGAATGTCTTCCAATAAAATTATTACTCCATATACTATGAATCAAATTGATGAGTTAGATAATTAGTTAAATACTTGGGCAATAATCATGTGCAAATCTAATGTTTCATTTGATAACCACTTACCATCTAATCCTTTATTGTCTTTTTGGTCATCACATCATGTAATTTTTCCAAAAATGAGAAGAAAAACACCTATTATAAATGCTACAAATATATTCACTGATGGGTCAAATAATGGTACAGCAGTAATAGTTACACCTGATCAAACTTTTACATTTTTAGTACGAAAACAATTAGCTCAAAATGTAGAGCTTAATGCAGTATTACAAGATTTTGTGATGCTTAAAGCATCTGTAATTAATTTATTTTCCGATAATCAGTATATAGTTATTGCTATAGTATCACTTGAAGATGGTGGAAGGATTTCCCCTTCCTCTACTCTTTTCTCTTTGCTTTCCACTATACAAAGTCTAATCTGGGACAGGAAAGATCCGTTCTTTATAGGACATTTCAGGACACATACAGGAATGCCTGGAGCCCTTAGTTTGGGCAATTATTTAGTAGATAAAACAACACATGACATACATACATATTTTCTCTACACTAGAAGAAGCTATAAATTTTTATAAAAAGTTCCATGTCAATGCTAATACTTTACAAAAGCATTTCAAAATAACTAAGGAACAAGCTAGACAAATAATAAAACAATGTCAAAATTGTGTGACCTTTTTACCACAAGTTAATCTTGGAGTCAATCCTAGAGGATTGATACCTAACCATATTTGGCAGATGAACGTCAAAACTTGCCAGAATTTGGAAAATTAAAATATTTGCATGTTACAGTTGATACTTCTTCTGGATTTTTGATGGTCTCCCTTCTTGCTGGAGAAAAAAACTAAAGATGTTATAGCTCATTGCTTACAAAATTTTGCCACTGTGGGCGTTCCAAAAGAGTTAAAAACAGATAATGCCCCTGGTTATATTTCTACCTCTTTTAAACAATTTTGCTCATCATTTGGCATTACTCATATAACAGGAATCCCATACAATCCACAGGGACAAGGCATAGTTGAAAGATCACATCAAACTATTAAAACATACATATTAAAGCAAAAAGAAGGAATTGGGAAGGGGTATATATTCCCCAAAGATAAACTTAAAATAACCCTTTTACTCTAAACATTTTAAATTTGGGTTCATCAGGGCTTATTGCTGCAGAAAGGCATATATGTCCAAATAATGTACATAAGCCCAAGGTACTTTGGAAGGATATTCTAACAGAACAATGGAAAGGTCCTGACCCAGTAATTGTCTGGAGTCCGGGGTCTGTTTTTGTGTTTCTACAGGGAGAAGAGTAGCCAATTTGGATTCCAGAGAGATTAACTAAAGAGATTTCTACAGACCAAAAATAAGATGATTTGGCTCAAATCAATAAGAGCTGATATCCAGAACTCCAGTTTGGCTGTTCTTACATCTGTGAGAGAACCAGAATGTTTTTTTTCAACATCTATTTTATTATTGCCCTTTCTCATATCATGAAGTTTTATTTTGTTTTTTTTTTAGCTCATACAGACCTAGGTTAATGTTTTGCTGATCAGTTCTATTTTTGGACAATAGAGTTTTTAGACATTGCAATGGAGATTTCACCTGTAAAAAGTCATAAGGCCTTTAATATTATGTCATGTGTTGTATGTATTATATTATGTGTGCACACTTGTGTTTTGTGTTATATGTTTGATTTCAGCATCTTTTCTGTGTTGACTATATTCTTTTCAAGTTGATATACTTTGTCTTCATTTTCTGATGTTCTGACTTCTACTTGATCTAGTCTGTTTGTAATATTCTCATTAGCACTTTTAATCTGATTTACGGTTTCTTGCATTTCTATGATTACAACTTGATTATTTTTAACACCTCTATCTCCTGATAAAGCTCATTCTTTGTGGATTTAATTTGTGTGGTTAGTTCCTCTTCAAAATATACTTTCAATGCTTGGATTTGCTGTCTCATGTCTTCTCTAATATTCCGTTCCATCTGAATTAGGAATGCCTTGATTTCTTTCCCTGTCCATATTTCTGATTCTTCTAGGTCCTCCTGTATATTTAGATTGTACTGCATTGTTCGTAACCCTTTTTTCCCTTGTTTTTTCATATTGTTCACGTTGCTTTCCAGCTCTGTTTGACTGCTTTGTAACTGCTTTCTCCTATACATTTGTTTTGGCTTTGTATATCTCTGTTGTCTCTCTTTTGTGGTGGGAGATTATGCCTAGAAATTTTGGGCTTTGTTTTACTTTAAAGCTGATTCATTCAATTCATATAAGGCTTCTAGGTTCTGTATGCATATAATGATTTGCTGTTTGTTCTTAGGACTATATGTTTAGGTTGGGTGCTCTGGTGGTACAATGGTTAGTATGACTTGGCTACTTTAGAAGTTTGCTCCACTGAAGGTGGATACTACCAGGCAATTGGATCAGGGTGTTGGTAGTAGCTAGGTATTTAGGAGTCTTTTAGACAGCCTCGAGACATTCACCTATTTGCATTTAGACAATTACACACAATGGAAGATGTAATGCTTGGGATGAGAGTTGGGCGGTAGGAGAATGAAGGTGCTCTTAAAAAGAAAAAATGATAGAGGGAGAGATAGATTAGAGGGGAATGAAAAGAACAATAAAACTTGAAATGGGATAGAAAGAGAGAAGGAAAAGGGGAGAAAGGAACAGGGAGAGAAGAAGGAGAGAAAAAAAATATCAACAACAGCAACAACAACAACAACAACAAAAAAATTAAAGTCTTAGAGATCCACCTTCTTCTCTTCCAGTAGGCAGAGCTGTGCCTTCCAAGTGGAGTGTCTGCTCTCTACCTGCCAAGAGCTATCCCTGTACGGCTTCTTCTGGGGGTTTCTCAGACTTGTCAGTCCAGAGCCATTTCACTTCTCCAGCTCTTAACCCCCTTCCTCCTGTCAGCCTGCCAGCCAGGTCCTGTTTCCCAGAAGTGATTCTCCAGAGATCTAGTTACACTTGCAGCCCCACCGAGTGTCCCTTTTAAGCCCCAGTGCTGTGGTAAACTGGCGGCTAAGACCTTAGGGGTCACCGCTGGTGATATGGGGGCCTTGGGGTCTGGGCTCCCCTCTGCTTCCCTACGGACATGACCCCTGAGAAGTCAATGAAGTTTCCTGGCTGCTTGTATCAGTATGGGGAGTCACGCACCTGCTAAAGTGGATTCTGCTGGGAAGGAATTTCGCCAGCCGAACTCCGATGATGTCAACTCTCTGCTATGGCGGGCCCCAGGCTTCTTGCCGGATTGACCGAGGGGAGGGGTGGGACTGGCCCGGCCCGGTTCGCCTCAGCTCCTGGCGCGTGGAGGCTTGGCTAAAGACTTCTTCCTGCCAAGCTGTGTCTCAGCGTCTAGCAGGACCCAGTCACTTTGGCTGCGGGCGGGTGGATGGATCTGCAGCTGTGCCCGCGGTGCGCAGACTGTGGCTGGTGAATCTCGAACTCCGCGTCTAGTGGCAGGGTCCCACTCGTCCGGGTCACACAGACGCTTCAAAAAAATTCTAGTAGCTCCCGGGCGGTCTCCCTTCAGTGGAATTTTGCTAGGAGAATCTCCGTTGGTAGAATCCAAGAGTTATCCTTGCGACTTTATGACCCCATCACTGTGAGTGCATTAAAAGCGCAGCCTCTCTGCCCGCCGCCATGTTGGATCCACCTTTTCTTTGCATTATATTTAATAATTCTCTTCGAGACAATGTAAATTGTTAAGAAAATTGTTTTCTTTTAGTGCCTTTTGGAATGTTACATAATTCTTTCTTTAGGCATTGTTGCCAGAATTTCTAACTTCATCCCAGTGCATGTGAAGACAAAGATAAAACCAATCTACAGCTTCTGCAATAGCCATCACTGAACTGCTTGCAGAACTTGCCTGGACTATGTATCACTTGTATGCATTGTGAACTCACCTGCATGCATTGTGAACTATCTGTTGGTGCAGCGACTTGTGGTAGTGTTGGGGTATTTCTCTGATGATGTCATCGGTGGTACAATTTTTTCAAAAAGAGCCATCAATTGCCTTGGTGTATCTTCCTCCCTTCTGCTTGTCATGGTCGTTCAGCTAATATTTGGGTGCCAACAGAGATGAGGCAAAGAACCTCACCCGCCCCTGGTACAAAGACCTCTCCACAGGTGTGGATGTATACTGGACCTGTAGTCAGTGAAGGGTAAGATCCAATTACAATGGTACCAATCTTAGACAGGAGGCTGACACCTTGAGGTCAGCTCATTCGATAATGGGTAAGGACCATATGTACTATTGGACAACCTAAGGCAGGCACGGTCCCTAAGCCACATGCTTGTTGTTTAAACAGAGAGGGTTAGATGTTGAGAGCCACAGCCCAAGGGGCCAAAGCAAACTTTCAGACTGCCAGCTGATGGTTGGCTCACAGCGGCCCCAGCAACATCTAGCTGATTGGCTCCTCTGCGGTGATGCCCATTGGGCTGTTTCCCCACCCTTTCAAATTATGGAGCTGCTTCTTGGGGGACTATTTTGGCTCTGCTCAAACAACCCAGCCAATCGACCTCAAGAGCAGGAGGAGTGAGGAGGTTGAGAGCTTGTGGGAAGCCGGTGGTGGCAGTTGTGCTCTGAGTGTTTTTCCCGAGGAGCTATTTTTTGGCGTGTGTGGTTCTAAAAATAAAGTTAGCTTTTGACAAGTGGCTCCTGAATTGTGCCCAGCCAGACTGTGGCAATCCTAAATTGATGGAGCAAAATAACCAAAACAGAATAGAAATACAAGCAGTTCAGAGGAGGCATGGTGTATAGCTGGACTTACCTTTTGTATGATAAAGGGTAGGTGTTATAAATCAAGTCAATATTAAATTGAAGTAGTTCTCCGTGTGTTTTAAAGATAACAAATACGTGAATTCCTGTCTCCCTTTATCTGTATCCTATTCAGCACATGTATTTTTGTATGCACATATAGAATCCTACCTGGTAACACATGTACACTTTTGTGAGGTGGCAGACTTGGCAGATACAAATTGTCAAAAGAGATCACTCCTCCTGAACGTTGTTGGAACTGAAAATTAAAACTATGGGTGAGCTTCCTAGTTGAACAAGATAATACATAAATCCATGTTCAGTAAAATGAATATTTTTGGATCTGTGAATGATATATATTTCATGATAAATTTCGATTCGCATATATATTGCTACCTTTTAATGTCTGTGCGTGTGCGTGTGTGTGTGTGTGTGTGTGTGTGTGTGTGTGTATACACACACACTCTCCAGATTTTTCAGAATATAAAATATATGTGTCTTATTATACAATCCCTAAATGCATTCATATTCATGTATGTGGATTTATAATCAAATGTTCACAAAATTATTCTCAGAAATATTCATCCACCTCAAATACATATTGTTTCCTAGTACTGAAATCTAAATTCAGTGAATGGTGCATAGAAGTCCTAATTTTTCTACAGTAACTGACCCACTTTAACATCAATGCAAGTAGATTACTATGGTACATGATGTGTATTATGACGTTCATTTTTATTCAACAATGTTACATGACAATTTCTTCAGTTTATGCACATCATAGGATAAATATTTCATTCACAAGTTTGCAAATTTATAGGCATTTGTTTCACTTTCTATCACTTCCTGCTTCAGTACACATGTATTCCTCCATGTTTTTTGACTGGTCTTTTCATGAGAATACTTTTCATTTTAGATTTCAATAATCATGTTGAAGCAAACCTCACACACTCTTCATGAAAAATCATAACCCTAATATTACCATTAGATCTATATATGGTTGTAATGAATGTATGTATATCAATGTAAGATTTCCTGTATATTTTAAGATATCAATTCAATCCATAATTTAAAGTTGGAACCAGTTATATTATTTATTCACAGTATTGTCTATTCATTCATTTTATCAATATTTGTAGACACAGTGTAGACCTATTTGTACACCCAATACTAATTTATACATCTTCAAAATATTGACCACATAATTGGTGGAAGAAATACTCATGTCACCTGATCTACATATACACTTTATCACAGTAATATTCTGGACACAAAATGCAAAGTTCACACTTATGATTGTACCAAAGCCTAAATGGAAAGTGAGCATGGATTACTAAAAACATCCAAGTCCAGATTGCCTAATGCTCTCAAATGTCAATCCTATTGTTGCTAAATATTTGTTTCTTTCTAAGATTGTATATTCAACATCTACCATGCTGAAAATGTCTAATCCTATCACTCAATTTATACTTTGCTTGATTTCTTCCTGTCTCTATTGATATCTGCTTCCCTATATATTTTCCCCAGTTAATCATTGTAACTGACTCATCACATGTGCTGACATTTACATTCATTCTCTACCAGAAACCCTATTGCTAAAGAACTTTTGGAGCAAATCCTATACTCACTCTTCTTCCTAAACCTACTGACTATCTTTCCAATCCTACCAACTACCCTTTTTAGTGGATGTTTTCTTCTACATTTGATCATCCAATTTACAAGGTCCTATGCCATTTTTTATCGATTTATCTGAGACATCTGTGCAGAAGGTATTTCAAAGCTAAGTATCCCAATCATGGACCCAATGCTCTTCTGGGCTTCAAATCTTACCTAGACTTCTGTATTCATACTTATATTTCACCTATATATTCTTGTAAATATCACAGGTTCCCATTGCCATTATTCATCATGCAGAATGATTCCTAACCCAAATCGAACCTGTTATTACCCTAACCATACACTGTTCCCTCAATCTAACTTTACAGAAAAGCAGGACAGAGTTGGTCTTACAATCAGGAGTGTAGGGGATCTTCCACCTGCTGAGAACCTCAAAGGTCAATACAGAAATAATCCATGGAGAAGATGTAGGCAGCAATGAAGGACCTGAGGGAGGAAAAGTCAACTTCCATCGTAAACAACCTGGTCAGGGTGAAGGGATGTGTCTGAATCAGCCTCTCTCTTCTTAATGTAGAGAAGATGGACCAAACCAAGCCTGTGTGGAGAGCTGTTCCCAGGTGCCTATGGTTGATATATCATTCTAACTTGTGAAAATGTCACAGAAAGTAGGTGCACCCTCCATCTCATGGGACCCTTGGAAGCAACTGTTAGGACAAAGTGTTTGCCAAGGCAGTGACTTCATTCACTTCCTGAAGGAAGTTACCTCACATAACTTCCTTGGTAATGGAACTCTCTAAACTTGGGATTCAGGAAGCCAGGAGACCACAGCCAGTTCCAGTCCCAGTTCCAGTGGTCTCACTTGTTTGGGTAAACCAAGGACAGAGTCAGTCTTTCTTGGTTCCTAGTTATGTGAGGATGGCCAAATGCCAGGAAAGCTAAGAAGAGGGGCCTTTCCTGAGAAAGCAGGTAGTGGATCACCAGTGACTTCTGACAACTTCACAGAGTTGGCCAAGGGGACCAGAACTGAGACAGCACAGTGCATTTCGTGGAAATATAGTATATCCCACCCATCATAGGACACTCCGGATAGTCACAGACCTACTTTGGGGAAGGTGGTGCCTTTTTGAGTGTGGGTGTGAGTTTGAGAATATGTAGGAAAGGCGACTTGTTTGGTTTGGAGAGGAGTTTATCTAGTATGTCCTCTGACAAGGTGAGTGTTTCTATTACTGTGTATCCCACTCTGTTTGTGGTCTTGGTATTAGAAAAAGAATGCCTCATGGATGTGTTCTGTCTAGTAGAAAGCTTCCCAGCCTTCATACTGCCAATTTATGAATGGATTGCGGCTAGCCTTATCAATGGGCAAAACCTACTATCTTTCTAAGTTCCTGTTTTCTTCCTGAATTCTGGACACTCTCCAGAATAGGCTCAGAGTTTTGTGTCCAAGCTATGTGGCACCTCCAAGCTCTGTCACATGGCCATGTACTGGAGAGCTGAAGGGAAGGGGAGCATGTCAGAAAACTCAGATATCATTGTGACCAGGAAAGTCTCAGTGGAGAAACCCTGCTTTGGGTCATTTGCTTACCTATTTTTCTGTTGCCCTAAATGTAAGGAAAGTCTTTGGCTCAGGCCACCTTTTTGTGAAGCCTGAAGAAAACAGTATTCAAATGGAAATGAGTGGGCATCACCTGTGGCTCTTTGCTTAATTTCTTTGGAAATGGATGTGTCTGAATCAGCCTCTTGGCTCTCGGTGAAGCTGGGGCTTAGATTGTCAGCACCTGATGGATCTAAAGAAAGATCCCATGTGTGCATCCATAACCAAAATTCAAAAAGATCAGTCATTGTGGATGAAGTCTCTCACCTTCCTCTGTTAGGTTCCTGACCTCCATCAAGTGTGATTATGGACCCTTGGGTAAAATGAGTTCTTCAAAGCCCTGCAGATGTGGTAGTGTTTTCTCATGACTACAAAACACATAAAGAATCTATACCTGACAGTCAGTAGGCCTCAAATAGTAGAAGCAGAGCAGTATTAATGGCAGGCCTATTTGATCACTCCTGGTTGACAGGAAGAGTGTCCAGGCCACACTTACTTTAGGCAAATGAGGGACAAGGAAGCTTATATTGGAAACTGTCTTGAGCTGCGCCACTTATGGAAACCTCTTGCCAGAAGTTATGATGTATGTCTATATGGAAGAAAATGAGGGCCATGTGGGAGTGTTTTGGTTATAATTGTGGTCATTTTTGTGGCAGTTGGAAGAGATGACTCGGTCCACCAGGGCTTCACTCTTGGGTGATTCCCCTTATAGACTGAGTTCTGGAACTGACCTCAGAATAGTATTGCCATGAATTGAGTTGGGATTTTAGGAGGCCACGCATGAGATTCACGCTTGGAATCTGAAATCTAGTCCCAGGTTGGTTTTCCACAGAGCACTGGGAATCTCAGCCAGGATATCACATGATTTTATTATGAAAAACATGGCAGCCATAGTTGAGAGTCAAAACACACATGGACCTCACATTGTACAGTTCAATGGGCCTGGCTTCATGTGACCTTTTGGCCACTCTTTGGGAAGCCTTTCCTGTGAGTGTTGTCCAGAGAATTCATTGAAATGAACTTCCTCACCATTTAGTGGTTCCTGAATGAATTGAAACCCACAGTGCCTCCAACTTCATCCTTGAAAAATGGCTAGATGAATACCATCAAATTTTTGAAATTCCCATGACCAGGTGGCACTGGAGAAACTTTGGATGTCCTGTTGCTGATCATGAGTATACAATACAGTGCCTTGATTGACTGGGTTTCATGAAAATGTTGAAGAACAGTGATGCCAGTAAGTTGGAGCCTCCTGAGTAGTGGGCCTAGAGTAGTGGTGTGCAGGTGTGTGATAAAACATCTGTGGTGGATTCATGTGGACCTGCCATTGGCTTCCAAATAGCTTGTGACTGACATAGTGTAGCCAGCAAACCCTTATATGTAAATGCATCTTGTTATATGGAGAGTTTTCAGGGCAATGTTCAGAATCAGGTTGCTATGGTCAAGGGGGCAAGCTATGTGAGATAGAGGCCTGGTTGGTGCATTCTCTTGCAGACCCTGACACACCACACATGACAGAACTCCCTCTAGCACTGTGTCCCAGTTGAAATCTTTGTATTTCACGAAGCAAATACCAAACTCCCAGTGCAGCAGCAAGAAACACCACGAAAATTGGAGGATGACCAAATGGTTTCAGAGTCCTCACAGGGAGACACATAGCCCCCAGTGGCCACAGTTTACCTACAAAGAGAGAATTCAGCACTGCTGTCTCATGTTCATTGGAAAATAAGAAACAAGATCCTTCAGGTCACATAGATGCAGATCCAGCTTTAATTGTCTCACCACAAATGAAGATTAAGCTCCTGACAACAACATATATTTCAAGTTCCCAACCTCAGAGGCAGTTTCTCAAGAAGTCTTTAGGCCAGCAAAGCTCCATTTTTGTGGAGGGTTTACCCTGTTCGTTACTTTTGTAAACTCATCTACCACCTCCAAGTTTGTGAACAACTGAGCATATTGCATTCCATATATATATATATATATATATATATATATATATATATATATATATATATATACACAGATTTTAAAACTCTTCTCCTGTAATTGTGTCTTACTTGGGGCAAAGGTAATGTCAAGGCATTGTTCTGGATAAGAGTGGGAAGATTTTTCATAGCACATAATTACATACACATTGGATACCTTTTCCAATTTTCCATTCGAAATACTGAATCCCTGACACTAACCCATAGCCTACTAGACTCTGACTACTTATCCTAATATGATGGAGAATAATAATCCAAACAGAATAGAAATACAAGCAGTTCAGAGGAGGCATGGTGTATAGTTGAATTTGCCTTTTGCATTATGTAGTGTAGGAGTTATAAATCTAGTCAACTTTTGTTGAAATTGTTCTCCATGTGTTTTTAAAGTTAACAAATATGTGAATTCCTGTCTCCCTTTCTCTGTAGCCTATTTGCACATGTATTTTTATATGCACATATAGAATCCTACAAGGTACAACACATACATTCTTGTGAAGTGGTTGACTTGGCAGATACACATTGTGAGAAGAGATCACTTCTCCTAAATGCTGTTGGAAGTTAAAATTCGAACTCTCTGTGAGCTTCCTAGTTTAACAACATTATACATAAATCCATGTTCAGTAAAATGAATATTTTTGAAACTGTGGATGATATATATTTCAATGTGAATTTCAATTGGCATATATATTGCTACTTTTTAATGTCTGTGTGCATGTGTGTGTGTGTATATATATATATATATATATATATATATATATATATATATATATACAAACTTTCCAGATTTTTCAAAATATGAAATACATGTGTCTTATTATACATTTCCTAAATTCATTCATATTCATATATGTGAATTTATAATCAACTTTTCACAAGATTATCTTCAGAAATATTCATCCACCTGAAATACGTATTTGTTTCCTAGTACTGAAAACTATCTTCAGTGAATGGTGCCTACAAATCCTAAAATTAATACAGTAACTGACCCAGGTTAAGATCAATGCAAATTGATTCCTATGGGACATGATGTGTATTTTGACGTTCATTTTTATTCAAAACTGGCACATTACTATTTCTTCAGTTTATGCACATAATAGGATATATATTTCATCCACAAGTTCGCGAATTTAGAGGCATTTGTTTCACTTTCAATCACTTCCTGCTTCAGAACACATGTATTTTTTCATGGTTCTTGACTGGTCTTTTCATGAGACTTCTTTCCAAACACATTATTTTTGATTTCCATAATCACTTTTGAAGCAAAACTCACACACTTTTCATGATAAACCATAACCTTAATTTTACCATTAGATTTATAACTAGTTGGAATGAATGTATGTATATCAATATAAGATTTCTTATATATTTTAAGATACGAATCCAATGCATTATATAAAGTGGAACCAGTTATATTATTTATTAACAGTATGGTCTATTCATGCATTAGCTCTATATTCATAGACACAAGGTACACGTCTTTGTACCCCCAATACTAACTTATTAATCTTCAAAATATTGCTCCCAGAAATGATGGAAAAATTACTCATGTCACCTGATCTACATATACATTTTATCACAGTAATATTCTGGACACAAAATGCAAGGTTCACACTTATTATTGTACCAAAGCCTAAATTGAAAATGAACATGGATTACTAAACACAGCCATGTCCAGGTTGCCTAATGCTCTCAAATATCAATCCAATTAGTGACTACATATTGGTTTCTCCTAAGATCAAATTCAAATTCAACCCTATTGAAAATGTCTAATCCTATCACCCACTTTATACTTTGCCTTATTTCGTAACATCTCTATTGATATCTGTTTTCCTACATATTTTCTCCGGTTCACTATTTTGACTGACTCTTCACATGGGCTAACATTTACATTCACACTCTAAACAAAACCCTATTGATAAAGAATATTTTTTTTCCAAAACCTATACTCACTCTTCTTCCTAAACCTAACAACTATCTTCCTAATCCTACCGACTATCCCTTTTTGACTGAATGTTCTTTTCTACACCCAATCATCAAAGTAAACATTGGGCGAGCTTCGGAGGAAGAGACCACCAAAAGACTATCTCATGCAACAGCAAAGGGTTTATAGGGGGTCATCATGCAGGGGGTCCGAGCTCACTTGAATAGAGCAGAGAGCCCTGAGAAGAGCTTAAGCAGAGCTTATATACTTTCTTTGGGGAGGGCAGGGAGCGAAGTTTATTGATGGGTGAGGGAGAGTGGGCGGTTTGCATTCAACCGGGTGAGGGAGTACATTCTGCAGTTTGGCATTTGGGGACAGGACATTCTGGGAACAAGATTAGCAAACAGTTCTCAAGATTTCAACAGTGTTTTGTTAAGCATACAGAAAAAAAAAGTGACAAGTACATATTTTATTAATCTTTCATTCCCCACTTCTTCTTCTAGCTACTTTTAATCATAAAAGTGATCATTGGGGGTGTCACATTCTATGTCTGCTAGTGGGGTATTACCATAAGTTTAACTTGTCCAATTTGAGCTTAGAGAAAAGAAATTACACGGTTGAGCAAACAGGGTTTTATAGTTAGCAATAATATGGAGATTATTATCGGACAGGCCAGGGTTGATAAAAAAGTAGTCAAACAGGGGGACTAGGTGAACCAAGACTCAAACCACTTTTTTTGGTCCTCTCACTCTCTCATTGACGCTCTTCAAGGTGTCTTTTTAATTTAATCATTTTTTTTTTACAACTACATTATGCTCGGAATAAACACAAAATTCTTCCCAGGAAGTGACAAATACCTATTTTATTAACCTTTCACTTCCGACTATCCCTTTTTGACTGGATGTTCTCTTAGACATTCAATCATCGAAGGTACAAGGTCCTATGCCATTGTATATTGATTAATCTGACACATCTGTGCACAACTTAATTCAAAGCTAAGTATTCCAATCAAGGGCCCAATGCTCTTTTGGGCTTCAAATCTTACCTAGATTTCTGTTTTCATACATATATTTCACCTATATATTCTCATACATATCGCAGGTTCCCAATACCATTATTCATCCAGCAGAATGATTCCTAACCCAAATCACACATGTTATTAACCCTAACCATACACTGTTCCCTCAATCTAACATTACAGAACAGCAGGGACAGAGTTGGTCTTACAATACAGGAATGTAGTGGATCTTCCACCTGCTGAAAACCTCAAAGGTCCATGCAGAAATGATCCCTGGAGAACATGTAGGCAACTATGAAGGACGTGAGAGAGCAAAAGTCATATTCCATGGAAAACAACCTGGTAAGGATGAAGGGTTGTGTCTCATTCACCCTCTCTCCTTAATGTAGAAAAGATGGACCAACCAAGGCCTTTGTGGAGAGCTGTTCCTGGGTTCCTATGCTTGAGATACCTATCTACCTTGTGAAAGTGTCAGAGGAAGCATGGAATCAACTGTTCGGAAAAAGTGGTTGCTAAGGCAGTCACCTCATTCAGTTCCTGAAGGAAGTGACCTCACCTCACTTCCTTGGTGATGGAACTCTGTGAACTTGGGATCCAGGAAGTCAGGCATCCAGAACCAGTCCAATTCCCAGTACAGTGGGATCACTTGTTTAAATTTACCAAGGACAGAGTCAGTCTTTCTTGGTACCTACTGATGTGAGGATGGCCAAATGCCAGGAAAGTTTGAAGACTGGCCTTTCCAGAGAAAGCAAGAAGTGGCTCACCGCGGGCTCCTGATATTTCACAGAGTTGGCCAAGGAGACCAGATCTGAGAAAGGACAGGCCATTTCTGGGGAACATAGTATAGCCCACCATTCAGAGGACACTCTGGATAGTCACAGACTTACTTTGGGGAAGGAGGTGCCTTTTTCAGTGTGGGTGTGAGTTTGTGGTTTTGTCTTATATTCTGAGAATAGGTAGGGAAGGCGGCTTGCTTGGTTTGGAGTGGAATGTTTCTAGAAAGTCTTTTGACAAGGCGAGTGTTTCTATGTCTGTGTATCCCACTGTGTCCGTGGTTGTAGACATTAGAAAAGAGAATGAATCAATGGATGTGTCCTGTCTAGTAGAAAGCTTCCCAGCATTCATCCTACCCATTATAGGAATGGATTGCAGGTTGCCTTATCTATGGACAACATGTACTGTCTTCCTAAGTTCCTGTTTTCTTCCTGAATTCTGACCACTCTCCAGAATAGGCTCATGGTTTTGTGTCCAAAATATGTACCACCTCCAAACTCTGTGACATGGCCATGTAATCCATAGCTGAAGGGAATGGCAAGCATCTCAGAAAACTCAGATATCAGTGTGACCAGGAAAGTCTCAGTGGAGAAACCCTGCTTTGGCCCTTTTGCTTACCTATTGTTCTGTTGCCCTGAATGTCAGGAAGGTCTTTGCCTCAGGCCACCCTTTGTGAAGCCTGAAGAAAACAGTTTTAAAATGGAAATGAATGGGCATCACCTGTGGCTCTTTGCTTAATTACTTTGGAAAGGAATGTCTCTGAATCAGCCTCTTGGCCCTGTGTGAGGCTGTGGCTTAGATTATCATCATCGGATGGATCTAAAGAAAGATCCAATGTGTGCATCCAAAACCAAAATGGCAAAAAATCAGTCATTGTGGATGAAGTCTCTTGCCTTCCTCTGTTTGGTTCTTGACCTCCATCAAGGGAGTATTGGGATTTTTTGGGTCAAATGAGTTCTTCCAATCCCTGCAAAGGTGCTTGGGTTTAATAATGACTCCAAATCACATAAGGAATCTATACCTGACAGTCAGTAGGCCTCAAATTGCAGAAACAGAGCAGTATTAATGGCAGAACTATGTGATCAATCCTGGTTCACAGGAAGGGTGTCCAGGCCACCCTGAATTTAGGCAAATGAGGGGAAGGGAGCTTATTATGGACACTCTATTGGGCTGTGCCATTTAAGGAAACCTCCAGCCAGAGGTTATGATGAGTGACTATATGGAAGTAGATGAGGGCCATGTGGGATTGTTTTGATTTTAATTGTGGTAACTTGTGTGGCTTTTGGATGAGATGACTGTGTTCACCTGGGCTTTAACACTGGCGTGATTCTCCTAAGAGACTGAGTTCTGTAACTGACTTCAGAGTAGTAATTGCTTTGGAAATGGATATGTTTTAATCAGCCTCTTGGCCCTGTTTGAGGTTATGGCTTAGATTATCAGCACCAGATGGATCTAAAGAAAGATCCCATGTGTGCATCCAAAACCAATATAGCCAAAATAGCAGTAATTGTCGATGAACTCTCTCGCCTTCCTCTGTAAAGTTCTGAAAGAATAAAAGAAATTGAAATTGAAATGTAAAGAACCAGGTTTTGTAAAGTTTCCAAGCTGCACTCAGCACCTGAAATTCCTGTGGCAGTTAAGACAATTCCCGGATTTGCACATTAGATGTGTGTTGAAATCTTCCCTGAGGACCTAGTTACTTAACAGCCCCTCCCCAGAAACCATGCAGCTCACCACGTATACATCACAGTGCATCCACCAATCAATTTAAATGTATACCCCTTCTTAGGGCTGACCAATCACCCCCTGCCCAACCTGTTCCCGCCAATGAATGTGCTAATCATGTTTTAGAGTTGTTATTTGATTTTCCCGTGGAATATGATGATTTGCTAAAGGAGGCTATGATGTGTGTAAAGTCCCTACCCTCTCTAAAGAATGTATATAAACTCTGCTCGAGTGGTTCTTAGGGCTCTTTGTTCTTTGCTCCTCTGAAGTGAGCCCTGAGCTCCAGCACGCTATACCCCCAATAAACCCTTTGGTGTTGCATGAGAAAGCCTGTTGGTGGTCTTTTCCTCCGATGTTCGCCCCACCTTTTCATCTGGAGGCCCCAGGTGAGATATCCGGCGCAGCGGACGAAAGACCCCAAGGGACTCCTCTCAGGGTAAGAAAGGCGCCTCTTTCTGGTTTCGGGTTTCAGGTGAGGGCTTGGCAAAGTGGCTGTTGGTGAAGAGCATTAGCTCTCTCTGACGGTGGCTGACAGACGTGTCACAGAGCTACTGGCCACGTCCCTGGGGGACACTCCAGAGGATGAGGGAAATCAAGGAATATTAGTTTCCTCAACTCGGTTATATTTTGCTTCAGGATTCGGTTTGCCAGCCCATCAGGTTTTGCTGGCTACACAGTTTTGTTCATTGTCCCGAACTCATGTTGAGTTTACTGTCTGTCTTTATTGTCTAACCCATCAGGTTTTGCCAGTTACTGAGTTCTAATATTTGTCTTGGACCCATGTTAAACGTTTACTGTTTGTCTTTGTCTGTGTTGCGTTTGTGTCTTCACTGTCTCTTTTTGAGTAACTCCCATTATGTGACAAAGCACTTTCTTGCTTCTGTCGCTGACCCTTGATCATTGGACTGATGTCCGCTCAAGGGCCCAGAATCATTATTTTTCAGTTAAATGTCAGACCTGGCAGACTCTCTGTGCTTCAGAATGGCCCATCCTCAAAGTCGGGTGGCCCGCAGAAGGATCCTTCTACTTCCCTCTAATCCGAAAAGTCAGAGATATTGTCTTTCAGCCGGGACCACGTGGCCACCCAGATCAACAGCCATATACCCCTTCCCCAGGATCCTATCATTCAAACCTTCCGTTCCCTCCCCATCTTCCCCCTATTCTTCCTGAGTCACAAGACTGGACAATCCTCCCCCTCCTTATCCTCTACCCTCGCTCCCCAACCGCCAACACATTCCAGATGATTCTCCCACCACTGACTCAGCCTCTCCGCCACTAGAGGCAATTGGGCCAGACCCAAGCCCTCCAAGGGACTTCTCCGCAGCAGCAGCAGCCCCTCCTTTTCTGGTGGAAGCTGGGCCACCTGAAGAAACCCGCCAGCTACGGAAAATAGAAAACTCAGAAGCCACTGTGATGCTCCCTCTTCGTCCTTATGGGCCCATGAACCGACAAAACTGGGACCCCAACACCTTTGAAGATTGGTAGCATTTGTCCACTTATCACCGGGCTCTAATAGCGGGGCTCCGAGTGGCCGCCAGAGGGCCGACTAATTTGGCCATGGTAAGAGAGATAATCCAACGTCCTAATGAGTCTCCCTCTATGATTCTGGAGAGAATTATGGAAGCAAATAGAAAATATACTCCTTTTGATCCTCAGGCAGAGGACAAAAAAACCTCTGTTGCAATGGCCTTTATCCATCAGGCTGCCCTAGATATTAAGAGAAAGTTACAACGTCTAGATGGATTACAAGATATGACCTTAAGAGATTTAGTCAGAGAAACTGAGAAAGTATATTATAAGAGAGAAACTGAGGAGGAATGGGAACAGATGAGAGAGAAGGAAAGGGAACAAAAGGAGGATGAAAGGAGCAAAAGGCAGACTAAATCATTGGCTAAGGTTTTGGTCAGAGCAGCAAATAGACCAGAAGTTAAAAAGCACGGAGACATGAAGGGATACATGGGCCCATGCCAAAGGCTGCCCCTGGCCTCAGATCAATGTGCCTACTGTAAAGAAAAAGAAAACTTGGACAAAGAGTGCCCCAAAAAGAGGCAGAGAAACCAGTATAGGACGAGACTTGAAGGATCCAGCCACTGCCTCACCCTGAAGTCGTATGGTTTACGAACGAGAGCAGCTTCCTCCAAGATGGTACGTGGTGGGCTGGAGCAGCAGTAGTTAGCAAAACTAATGTCATCTGTTTCTCTGGTCTCACAGAAGAGACATCAGTCCAAAAGGCAGAACTGATTGCCCTTACGAAAGCATTGGTACTAGCAACAGGCAAAAGGGCCACCATATACACTGATAGCCGCTATGCATTTGCCACTGCAAATGTGCACGGGGCTATTTACCAGCAAAGGCAGCTATTAACCTCCGCTGGGAAAGAAATAAAGAAATAAAGAACAAAGATATGATCCTCCACCTTCTCTCAGCAGTGCAGGGCCCTACGGACCTAGGCATAGTGCACTGTCCAGGGCACCAGAAGGGAAACGACCCCGTGGCGGTTGGAAACAGAAGGGCAGATGAGGAAGCTAATTGGCAGCCCTAAACGGAGTGCCTCTGTTCACTTTTTCCACACCGGGGGGAACAACAATCAGGAGACTTGGCCGCACCGGAACATTCAGGCAACTTATCATCTGAGGAGACAGATACAGAACTCTGGGAACCTACAGAGCCAAGTACACAATTTTCAAAAGCCCACCTTTATCTCAAAGACATACACCAGCTCACCCACTTAGACTCTAAGAAGTTATAGGCACTCTTAAAGGACCAAAGGAAGGAATTATTATTGACTGACTCACAGAGGAAAGAAATAACTGCGCAGGTGACTACAGCTTGTCAAGTTGGCCAATTAGTTAATACTTACCCATCGAAGCTTACTTCAGGGAAGCACTTATGAGGAATCAGACCAGGACAATTCTGGGAAGTGAGCTTTACTGAAATAAAGCCAGCAAGGATTGGCCTTAAATGTCTCCTAGTCTTTGTAGATACTTTTTCAGGATGGGTCGAAGCCTTCCCCATGAAGAAAGAAACGGCTCAGCTGGTGGTCAAAAAGATCCTAGAAGACATTTTCCAAGGTTCAGCCTGCCTAAGGTAATAGGGTCGGATAAGTGACCGGTATTCATGGCCCAGGTAAGACAGGGATTTGCCAGGACCCTGGGGATTAATTGGAAGTTACATTGTGCTTATAGACCCCAGAGCTCAGGACAGGTAGAAAGGATGAATAGAACCATCATAGAGACCTTAACGAAATTAAGCTTGGAGACTGGCATGAAAAATTGGACTCTGTTCCTAAGTTATGCACTGTTTTGTGCAAGAAATACCAAGTCTTCCTCTTTGTGTAACCTCACCCCTTATGAAATTCTCTATGGTGCCCCTCCTTCAGTAAGGGACCTAACCCCAACTGGGAGACTTAATGATTCCTTTCACACCCCCTTGCTTGACAGACTTAAAGCCCTTGAACAAAACCAGCACCCAGCGATACCTGTGGAAACAGTTGGCCTCTGCTAATCAGCCTGGAGATGAGGGAACCCCACATCGATATCAAGTGGGAGAGTTCATCTACGTGAGATGGCATCAGGTGTCATCCCTGGAACCCCGCTGGAAAGGACCATACCAGGTGCTGCTTATAAGACCCACAGTGGTGAAAGTGGATGAGATCACTTCATAGATCCATACCACCCATCTCATGCCTGCACCCTGTACAGACTCCGGCTGGAAACTGAAACAGACTGGTAACCATCTCAAGTTGCGTGTCCGTCGTGTGGGTAGGGCTATGGATTCTTCCCCTGACCATCAGCAGTCCTAATCCCCATCAGCCTGTTCAGCAACGATGGCAAGTTATAAATCCTACTGGGCTAGTAGGGTGGTGTATTTCACATACAGCCCCCTTATGGAATTGGTGGCCATCTCTCCCCCCGGACATTTGTCAGCTTCCCATAGGCCTCTCTGACTGGGATCTCCCTGACATAGAGGACCCCACACAGATCCCACTCAAATGCAAACCAGGGCAACATAGACCACTTTACCCCATGAATTATGGATGTCATCTCCCCAAGCTCATGTGTAAACTAGCCAGTCAAGACTATTATGTGTGCCCAGCAGATTTCCAAAGTCGCAAACAGGCCCAAACCTGTGGAGGACCCAGTAACTTTTATTTTAGATCTTGGGGTTGTGAACAAACGGAAGCTGCATGGTGGAACCCAAACTCCCCAGACAGCAAGATTTGGGTAGGATGAAATGACACCTGGATTGATCCCAAGAAATGTGCCGCTAGCCAAGTGGTGTCAAAAACTCGCTGTGGAAAGAATAGTCTATGTTACCCCCTCAATATAACTTTCACTTCCAAAGGAAGGGGCTACCTCAGAACAAAATGGCCTATGAGAAATACGTGGGGAATGCAATTCTATATTTATGGCCCCGGTTATGACTTTGGTCTCTGGTTCACCCTCCAGCTTAAAAAGAAAGAAAATCCCACAGCAATAGGGCCCAATCCCCTCAAGCCAGGAATTAAGCCTCCTAAACCTCCCATGCCTAGATCTACCAGAACCCCTCTACCATCTCATAATTCCCGGTTTCCGTCTTTGCCTACTTCCCCAGTCCATAGTACAGCTGACTCCACCCCCTGGGAACTAATTAAAGGAATGTTTATGGTACTGAACTCCACACAGTCAGAACTCATTGCTTTTCAGCCCAGGTATTTGACAGCTCTGTAAATTATTGTGTAATGGTGCAGATACTCCCCAGGGTGCTCTATCATGATGCAGAATCATTCGAAGGTCTACTTGGGGGACAAACAACCCAATTTCACCGGGAGCCATTGTCCCTTACTCTAGCCATCCTATTGGGGATAGGAGGTCCTGCAGGAGTGGGTATGGGAACAGCTGCTATGATCCGTGGGTCACAACAATTGGCCCAATTAGAAACATCAATAGATCAAGACTTGAAGACGTTAGAAACCTCTAACACAGTACTGCAGGAATCCTTAACCTTTCTCTCTCTCTGCATTTGTTTTACAGAACAGGGGAGGACTAGATTTCCTCTTCATGAGGGAGGGGGTCTCTGTGCGGCACTGAGAGAATACTGTTGTTTTTATGCTGACCCTACTGGAGTTGCAAAATAATCCATGAGTAAATTAAGAAAATAACTTGAATAGCGCCAGAGAGAAAGGGAGATTCAACAAGGGTGGTTTGAGTCATGGTTTACCCAGTCCCCCTGGTTAACTACACTCCTATCAGACTTAGCTTGACCCCTGATCATCCTTAAGGTGTTGCTAACTGTGGGACCTTGTTTGCTTAACCGCATAGTTTCCTTATTCCAGGCTCAGATTGGGTAGGTAAAACTCATGCTAATCAGACAGAAATATGCTCCACAGGCAGAAATAGAATTTGAGACGCCAGAATAATTATGAAACATTACTTTTAAGATTAAAAGTAGTCAGAAAAAGGAGTGGGAAATGAAAGAATAAAATATATTGAAATTGAAATGTAAAGAACCAGGTTTTGTAAAGCTTTCAAGCTCCACTCAGAACCTGAAATTCCTGTGGCACTTAAGACAATTCCCAGATCTTCCTATTAGATGTGTGTTGAAATCTTCCCTGACCAGCTAGATACTTAACATCCCTTCCCAGAAACCATGCAGATCTGCACGTATACATCTCAGGGCTTCAACCAATCAGTTTAAATGTTAACCCCTTCTCAGGGCTGACCAATCACCCACTGCACGACCTGTTCCCGCCAATGAATGTGCTAATCATGTTTTAGAGTTGTTATTTGATTTTGCTGGGGTATAAGATGATTTTCTAAAAGAGGCTATGATGTATGTAAAAACCCTGCCCTCTCCATAGAATGTATATAAACTCTGCTCAAGTTGTTCTGGGGCTCTTTGTTCTTTGCTCCTCTGAAGTGAGCTCTGAGCCCCAGCATGCTGGACCCACAATAAACCCTTTTGCGGTGGCATGAGACAGTCTCTTGGTGGTCTTTTCCTAAGACGTTCGTCCGAACTTTTCAGTTCCTGACTTCCATCAAGTGAGAATAGGGATCCTTTGGGTCAAAAGAGTTCTTCAAAGCCCTACAGTGGATAGTCCATAAGGGCTTGGGTTTTGTCATGACTCCAAATCACAGAAAGAATCAATACCTGACAGTCAGTAGGCCTCAAATTGGAGAAGCAGGGCAGTATTAACAGCAGGGCTATTTGATCATTCCTGGTTCAAAGGAAGGGTGTACAGTCCACCCTGATGTTAGGCAAATGAGGGGCAAAAGAGCTTATTTTGGACACTGTCTTGGGCTGCACCCCTTATGGAAACTTTCAGCCAGAGGTTATGATGAGTGTCTATATGGAAGAATATGAGGCCCATGTTGGAGTGTTTTGATTTAATTGCGGTCATTTGTGTGGCGGTTGGAAGAGATGCCTGGGTCCTCTTGGGCCTGAACACTGGTGTGATTCCCCTTAGAGACTGAGTGCTGGAACGGACCTCAGAGAAGTGTTGCCATGAATTGTGTTGGGATTTTAGGAGGCCTCGCATGAGAATTGCCCTTGGAAAATGCGATCAGGGTCGCTTTCCACAGAGACTGGAAATCTCAGCCAGGATATCACATGATTTTATTCTGAAAGACTTGGCAACCATAATTGAGAGTCAAAACACACATGGACCTCACATGTAGACCTCAATGGGCCTGGCTTCATATGACCTTTTGGCCACTCTTTGGGAACCCTTGCCTGTGAGAGTTCTCCAGATCTTTCATTGAAATGAGCTTTCTCACCATTTAAGGCTTCCTAAATGAATTGAAATCCACAGTGCCTCCAATTTCATCCTTGAAAAATGGCTATATAAATACCATTAAATTTTTGAAATTTCAATGACCTGGTGGCACTGGAGAAACTTTGGGTGTCCTGTTGCTGATCATGAGTATACCAGAGAGTGCCTTGATTGACTGGGTTTCCTGAAAATGGTGTAGAACAGAGAAGCCTATAGGTTGGATCCTGCTGAGTAGTGGGCCTAGAGAAGTGGTGGGCATATGTGTGATAAAACATCTGTGGTAGGGGAATGAGGATCTACCATTGGATTCCAAATTGCTTGGGACTGACAGGGTGCAGCCAGCATAAATTTCTATTTAAGGCATCTTGATATATGGAGAGGTTTCAAGGCAATGTTCAGAATCAGCTTGCTATGTTCAAGGGGGTAAACTATGTGGGTTAGAAACCTGGTTGGTGCATTCTCCTGCAGAACCTTACCCACCACACGTGACATAACTCCCACCAGCACTGTGTCCCAGTTGAGCTCCATGTATTTGGTGAAGCAAATACCAAACTCCCAGTGCAGGAGCAAGAAACACAATCTAGAGTGGAAGAGCAATAAATGACTATACAGTCCACACAGGGAGACACTTAGCCACCAGTGGCCACAGTATACCCACAAAAAGAGAATCCAGCACTCTTCCCTCATGTTCGTTGGAATATTACAATTTATGTCCTCCAGGTCACATAGATGCTGACCCAGCTTTGATCATCTCACTAGAAAAAAAGCAAAAGCTCCTGACAACAACATATATTTCAAGTGCCCAAACTCAGAGGCAGTTTCTCAAGAAGTCATTAGGCCAGCAGAGCTCCATTATTGTGGAGTGTTTACCCTGTCCCTTACTTTTGGAAACTCCTCTACCACGTCCATGGTTGTGAACTCCTTATCATATTCCATTCCAGATAAGTATTCACAGATTTTCTAACACTTCTCCTCTAATTGTGTCTTACTTGGGGTGAAGGTAATGTCAAGGCATTGTTCTGGATGAAAGTGGGAAGATTTTTGTGTAGCACATATTTGCATACACATTGGATAAATTTTCCAATTTTCCATTCAAAATACTGAATCCCTGACATTAACACATACTCTACTAGATTCTGAATACTAATCCTAATATGTTGGATAAAAATAACCCAAAAAGAATAGAACTACAAGCAGTTCAGAGGAGGCATGGTGTATAGTTGGACTTGCCTTTTGCATAATATAGGGTAGGAGTTATAAATCCAGTCAATTTTTTTTGGAAATAGTTCTCCATATGTTTTTAATGCCTATTCAGGACCTGTATTTTTATATGCACATATAGAATCCTACCTGTTACCACACGTTCATTCTTGTGTGGTGGCTGAATTGGCAGATACAAATTCTGACAAGGATCACTCCTCCTAAACGCTGTTGGAATTGAAAATTCAACCTATGTGTGAGCTTCCTAGTTGAACAACATTATACATAAATCCATGTTCAGTAAAATGAATTTATTTGAATCTGTGCATGATATATATTTCTTGGTGATTTTCAATTGACATATAGTGCTACTTTTTAATGTCTGTGTATATGTGTGTGTGTGTGTGTGTGTGTGTGTGTGTGCATGAGTGTGTGTATATATATATATACACACACACACACACGCACACACACACTCTCCAGATTATTCAAAATATGAAATATATGTGTCTTATTTTACACTTCCTAAATTTTTCATATTCATGAATGTGGATTTATAATAATCTTTTCACAAGATTATTCTGAGAAATATTCACATACCTTACTAGAGTCTGACAACTAATACTAAGATGATGGAGAAAAATAATGCAAACAGAATAGAAATACAAGAAGTTCAGTGGAGGCATGGTGTATAGTTGGACTTGCCTTTTGCATGATAAACGCTAGGTGTTATAAATCTAGTAAATTTTCAATTGAAATAATTCTTCATGTGTTTTTAAAATTAACAAATATGTGAATTCCTGTATCCCTTTCTCTGTATCCTATTCATCACATGTATTTTTACATGCACTTATAGAATCCTACCTGGTATCACAGGTACATTTTTGTGAGGTGGCTGACTTGGCCAATACAAATTCTGAAAAAAGATCACTCCTCTTAAACGCTGTTGGAAACGAAAATTCAACCTATGGTTGAGTCCCCTGGTAGAACAACAATATACATAAATCCATGTTCAGTAAAATATATGTTTTGTCATCTGTGAATAATATATATTTATTGATGAATTTTGATTGGCATATATATTACTACTTTTTAATGTCTCTGTGTGTGTTTTGTGTATATATAAATATGTGTATATATATACAAATACACACTCTCCAGATTTTTCAAACTATGAAATATATGTGTCTTATGTAATTCCCTAAATTCATTCATGTTCATGGACTTGGATTTATAATCAACTTTTCACAAGATTATTCTCAGAAATATCCATCCACCTGAAAAACATATTTGTATCCTAGTACTGAACACTAAGTTGAATGAATGGTGCATACAAAAACTAATATTTCTACAGTAACTGACCCAGTTTAACATCAATGCAAGTAGATTCCGATGGGACAAGGTGTGTATTTTGACGTTCAATTTTATTCAACACTGGTACTTAATATTTCTTCATATAATGGACATCATAGGATATATATTTCATCCACAAATTCACAAATTTATGGGCATTTGTTTCACTTACAATCAATTCCTGCTTTTGAACACATGTATTTCTCCAGGTGTCTTGATTGGTCTTTTCATTAGACTTCTTTCCAATCACATTTTTTTCGATTTCCATAATCAATTTTGAAGCAAAACTCACACACACTTCATGATAAATTATAACCCTAATATTACCAATAGATATATAACTGGTTTGAATGAATGTATGTACATAAATATAAAATTTCCTGTATATTTTCAGATATCAATTCAATCCATTATTTAAAGTTGAAAACAGTGATACTATTTATTCACAGTATGGTTTAGTCATGCATTATCTCTATATTCATAGAAAAAGGGTGCACCTATTTGTACCCCCAATACTAATTTATATGTCTTCAATATATTGCTCCTAGAAATGGTGGAAGAAATACTCATGTCATCTGATCTACATATATATTTTATCAGTGTAATATTCTGGACACAAAAAAAGCAAATGTCACACTTATGTTTGTACCAAATCCTAAAGAGAAAGTGTGCATGGATTACTAAAAACACCCATGTCCAGGTTGCCTAATGCTCTCAAATGTCTATTTTATTGGTGACTACATATTTGTTTCTTCCTAAGATTATATATTCAATCTCAAGCCTGTTGAATATGTCTAATCCTATCACTCACTATATACTTTGCCTGATTTCCTAATGTCTCTATTGATATCTGCTTTCCTACATATTTTTTCCAGTTCATCACTGTGACCGACTCTTCACATGTGCTGACATTTACATTCACTCTCTAACCAAAACTCTATTGCTAAAGAACTTTTTGTCCAAATCCTATACTCACTTTTCTATCTAAACCAACACTATCTTCCTAATCCTATCGACTATGCCTTTTTGACTGGATGTTCTCTTAGACATTCAATCAACCAAGGTACATGGTCCTTTGCCATTGTTTATCTATTTATTTGAGACATCTGTGCAGAACATAGTTCAAAGGTAAGTATCCCACTAAAGTGACCAATGCCCTTCTGGGCTTCAAATCTTACCTAGAATTCTGTTTTCATACTTATATTTCACCTCTATATTATTAAATATCACAGAATACCAATACCATTATTCATCCAGCAGAATGATTCCTAACCCTAATCAAACCTGTTATTAACCCTAATCATACACTGTTCCCTAATCTAACTTTACAAAAGAGCAGGCACAGAGTTGGTCTTACAATACAGGAATATAGGGAATCTTTCACCTGCTGAGAAGCTCAAAGGTCCATGTAGATATGATCCCTGGAGAAGATGTAGGGAACTATGAAGGACCTGAGAAAGCGAAAGTCCTATTACATGGCAAAAAAAACCTGGTCAGGACGAAGGGATGTGTCTGAATCAGCCTCTATCTTTTTAATGTAGAGAAGATAAACCAAACCAGGCCTGTGTGGAGAGCTGTTCCAAGTGCCTATGGTTAATATAACATTCTAACTTGTGAAATTGTCACAGGAAATAGGGGCAGCCTCCATCTCAAAGGACCGTTTGAAGAAACTGTTAGGACAAAGTGGTTGCCAAGGCAGTGACCTCATTCAGTTTCTGAAGGAAGTGACCTTACCTAATTTCCTTGGTGATGGAACTCTCTGAACTTGGAATCCAGGAAGCCAAGCACCCAGAGGCAGGCCCAGTCTCAGTCCCAGTGTCTCACTTGTTTAGACTTACCAAGGACAGAGTTCGTCTTTCTTGGTAAATACTGATGTGAGTATGGCCAAATGCCAGGAGAGCTCTGAAGAGCGGCCTTTCCTAAGAACGCAGGTAGTGGCTCACTGCTGGGCCCTGACAACTTCACAGAGTTGGCCAAGTAGACCAGATCTTAGACAGGACAGGCCATTTCGGGGGAACAAAAAATGGCCCACCAGTCAGAGGACTCTCTGGATAGTCACATACCTACTTGGGGGAAAGAGGTATCTTTGTGGGTATGGGTGTGAGTTTGTGGTTTTGTCTCATGTTCTAAGAATACGTAGGAAAGGCAGTTTGTTTGGATTGGAATGGACTGTGTCTAGTAAGTCCTTTGACAAGGCGAGTGTTTCTATGTCTGTGTATCCCACTGTGTCTGTGGTTGTAGATATTAGAAAAGAGAATGCATCAATGGATGTGTTATGTCTAGTAGAAAGCTTCTCAGCATTCATCCTCCCTAATTTATGAATGGACTGTGGCTTGCCTTATAGATGTACAACACCTACAATCTTCCTAAGTTCCTGTATTCTTCCTGATTTTGGCCTCTCTCTAGAATAGGCTCATGATTTTGTTTCCAAGTTATGTACCACCTCCAAGCTCTGTGACATGGCTATGTACTGGATAGCTGAAGGGAATGGGAGCATATCAGAAAACTCAGATATCAGTGTGACTAGGAGAGTCTCAGTGGAGAAACCCTGCTTTGGGTCTTTTGCTTACCTATTTGTCCGTTGCCCTGAATGTCAGGAAGGTCTTTGCCTCAGGTCTCCCCTTTGTGAAGCCTGAAGAAAACAGTTTTCAGATGGAAATGAATGGGCATCACCTTGGGCTCTTTGCTTAATTGCTTTGGAATGGGATGAGTCTGAATCAGCCTCTTGGTTCTGTGTGAAGCTGTGGCTTAGATTCTCAGCACCTGTTGGGTCTAAAGAAAGATCCCATGTGTGCATCCAAAACGAAAATGGGCAAAAGAGCAGTCATTGTGCATGAAGTCTCTCACCTTCCTCTGTAATGTTCCTTCCTCCGTCAAGTGAGAATAGGGATTCCTGGGTCTAATGAGTTCTTCAAAGCTCTGTAGACTCTAGCCCATTGGTGCTTGGGTTTTCTCATAACTCCAATTCACATAAAGAATCTAAACTCCACAGTCAGTAGGCCACAAATTGGAGAAGTGAAGCAGTATTAACAGCAGGCATATTTAATCACTCCTGGTTCACAGGAAGGGAGTCTGGGCCTTTAGGCAAATGAGGGGTAAGGGAGCTTCTTTTGGACACTGTCTTGGGCTGTGCCTCTCAAGTAAACCTCCAGCCAGAGGTTATTATGAGTGTCTTTATGGAAGAAGATGAGGGCTAAGTGGGAGTGTTTTGGTTTTAAATGTGATCACTTGTGTGGCGGTTGGAAGAGATGATTGGTTACACCTGGGCTTCAACTCTGGTGTGATTCCACTTAGAGACTGATTTCTGGAACTGACCTCAGAGAAGTATTGCAATGAATTGTGTTGGGATTTTAGGAGGCCTCGCATGAGAGTCGCCCTTGGAAAATGAGTCTTTGCCCAGGGTTGCTTTCCACAGAGCACTGGAAATCTCAGCCAGGATATCACATTATTTTATTCTGAAAGACTTGGCAACCATAGTTGAGAGTCAAAACAAACAAGGACCTCACATTGTAGACCTCAATGGGCCTGGCTTCATGTGAACTTTTGGCCACTCTTTGGGAAGCCTTGCCTGTGAGAGTTCTCCAGATCTTTCATTGAAATGAGCTTTCTCACCATTTAATGGTTCCTAAATGAATTGAAACCCAAAGTGCCTCCAACTTCATCCTTGAAAAATGGTTAGATAAATACCATGAAATGCTTAAAATTCCCATGAGCAGGTGGCACTGGAGAACCTTTGGATGTCCTGTTTCTGATCATATGTATACCTGAAGGTGCCTTGATTGACTGGGTTTCATGAAAATAATATAGAAAAGACATGCTAGTAAGTTGGAGGCTGCTGAGTAGTGGACCTAGAGAAATTGTGGGCAGGTGTGTGATAAAAAATCTGTGGTGTGGCCATGTGGATATGCCATTGGCTTCCAAATGGATTAAGACTGATATGGTGCAGCCAGCAGACCCTTCTATGTAAAGGCATCTTGTGATATTGAGGAGTTTCAGGGCAATGTTCAGAATCAGGTTACTATGCTCAAAGAGGCAAGCTTGTGGGATAGAAGCCTGGTTGGTGCATTTTCCTGCAGACCCTGACCCACCAAACGTGACAGAACTCCCTCCAGCACTGTGTCCCAGTTGAACTCCTTGTTTCGTGAAGCAAATACCAAACTCCCAGTGCAACAGCAAGAAACACCACGAAAGATGGAGTATGAACAAATGGGTTCACAGTGCACATGGGGAGACACTTAGCCCCCAGTGGCCACAGTTTACCTACAAAGAGAGGATTTAGCAATGCTTCCTCATGTTCATTTTAAAATAAGTAAACATGTCCTCCAGGTCCCATAGATGCAGACCCAGCTTTGATGGTCTCACTACAATGGAAGCTAAAGCTCCTGAGAACAACATATATTACATGTGCCCAACCTCAGAGGGAGTTTCTTAAGAAGACTTTAGGCCAGCAGAGTTCCATGTTTGTGTGTGGTGAGCCGCTTCTGCAGATTATGGTCGCCATTGCAGGATGGTGCTGGCTCCACTGTGGTCTGTAACAAACAACTCCTTGTTTGGGAGAGTTGGTGCATGGTTTTTCAGCACCCTGTGAGAAAGTTCCACGTGGAAGCTTTGCATTGGGGCTTGGGATGCTTTATTAAGGCTGGAAGGGGCATCCAACAAGGAAGAAGAAGAAATATCAAGGGCCTGAATAAACTGCTGAAAGAAGATTCCTGAGTTGTGTCTTCCTTGCGGGCAAGGGGTCGCGACAAGTGGTGCTGAAAACCCGGGAACCAGAACTTTCAGCAGTCAGGGGTGGTGCACCGGTTAGTCCCAGGTAAGTGGGACCCACGGTCAAAGCGGAGGTTAGTCCCAGGTAAGTGGGACCCGCGGTCAAAGCGGGGATTACTCCCAGGTAAGTGGGACCCGCTATCAAAGCGGCAGCTCCTCTGTAAAGCCAGAGAGAGCATTACATCTTATTGCAGCTGCACTGTGTACTTTCGCTCTTACTTTCACTTTTGTTTTTTGTGTGTCTTTTGTTGTGTCATGAGTGCCGTATCTTCAAGTCCGCTTCTCCTGGCCCTAGATAACCTGTTACGTTGCAAGGGCCTAGAAGTGAAACGTAGTACTTTACAGAGATTTTTACGGAAGACAGATATTGCTGCACCGTGGTTTGCATTCTCGGGCAGCCTTACTATACCTAGCTGGGATAAGTTAGGCACAAATCTTGACTTTGCTTCTGAGCAGGGCATATTAGAGGGTGGGGTGATACCCCTTTGGAAGATGATCCGTAGTTGCCTCGCAGATGGCAGATGTCAGGAAGCACTTACTAAAGGACAAGAAGTTTTTGAGCAACTACATGAGGAAAAGTCTGAAGGATCACATAGTGAAGTGGCAGAGAATATTGGGAGTAAGAGTAGTGAGAAGGCAAAAGAGCCTGAAACTAAAAATAGGAGAAGGCTCTACCCAGACTTGGCTGAATTAAAAACGCCTGAGAACACAAGTGGCTCAGAGAGTTCTGAGGACCTTGATATATTGTTACAACAACTACGAAAGATAAAAGTGAAGAAAAAGAAAAAAGGGATACAGGGCACGCAGGCCTACTGTAAAAAGGGGACGGGATCCAATATCGGTCAACAACACTCTGAGGAGGAGGAGGTAGAATATCTCAAAGAAGATATGGTGCCGGTTGCCCCACCCCCGTATGTGGGGGGGAGCCAAAATTCCGGGAGATATTTTCATGCGCAAGTTTGGAGGACAGTTAATACAGATATGGGACTTGCATACCCTGTATTTCAGGAAAATAACAGGGGAAGATATCATGAGCCTTTAGACTTTAAGAAAATTAAAACCTTGGCGGAATCTTTCCGCACTTATGGCGTGGATGCCGCTTTCACCCTTACTCAGGTGGAGGGACTTGCTAGATTTTGTATGACTCCTTCAGATTGGGCTAGCCTTGTTCGGGCTTGTATTTCTCCAGGTAAATATTTGGACTGGAGAGCCTTTCTGCTAGAGGGCGCTGTTGAGCAGGCCGCCCAAAACTATGCGGCGGGACACCCCCATTGGGACAAGGATATGCTTTTAGGACAAGGCAGATTTGCTAATAAACAGACAGGATTCCCTCCTTAGGCATATAATCAAATTAACAACATTTGCATTCGGGCATGGAAGTCACTTCCAAATAGAGGAGAGGTGTCTGGTTACTTGACTAAGATTCTGCAGGGCTCTACAGAACCCTTTTCAGATTTTGTAGCAAGGATGGTGGAGGCCGCTGGAAAGATTTTTGGGGACCCTAATAGGCACCTACAGGGGCGTAAGCATCCTGTGCTAGCTCATCAAAAGCTTAACAGGTTTGGTCTGGGTTTTTCCTAGGGGCCACTGGGGCTCAAATACCCATAACATGGCTCACCGAGGAGCCTGTTTGGGTGCCTCAGTGGCCTCTTCCCTCGGATAAACTGGCAGCAGCCCATGATCTAGTCAAAGAACAACTTGATTTGGGTCACATCCAACCTTCTACTTCTCCATGGAATACTCCCATATTTGTCATTAAAAAAAATCAGGGAAGTGGCGCCTACTGCATGATCTACAAGCAGTTAATGCTCAGATGCAACTTATGTGACCCATTCAAAGAGGGCTGCCTCTGCTCTCCTCTGTTCCTCAAGGCTGGGATATAATTGTTATTGACATTAAAGACTGTTTCTTTTCCATTCCTTTGCATCCTAAAGATTCACAACGTTTTGCTTTCACCCTTCCCTCGTGTAATCAGGAGGAACCAGATCAAAGGTTTGAGTGGGTGGTGTTGGCACAGGGGATGCCTAACAGTCCCACGATGTCCCAAATGTATGTGGGGAAGGCACTCGCACCTCTCAGACATAAGTATTCCTCCACCAAGATCATTCATTACATGGATGATGTGTTATTGGCCGCAAAATTAGAACAGACAGTTAATGAGGCTTATAAAGAACTCGTGATGCTGTTGGCTCAACATGGACTGCACATCGCACCTGAAAAGGTTCAAACAGGGGATTCTATCAGGTATTTGGGAGCAACAATTGGGTATGACAAATTAAAACCACAAAAAATTACCATCAGGACTCAAGATTTCCAAACTCTAAATGATTTTCAAAAATTGCAGGGAGACATTAATTGGATAAGAGGATATTTACATATTCCTAATATTGTGCTCCAGCCTTTGTATGCTACTCTTAACGGTGATCCAGATCTTGCTTCCCCTCGTAGCCTCACTACTGAGGCTAGAGCGGCCCTTATAAAAGTAGAAAAAGCTATACAGCATGCCACTCTATGCAGGCTCCAGAGTGATAAACCTTTCCAGTTATGTGTGCTTGCCACTATGCGGCAGCCTACTGGAGTACTGTGGCAAGATGGGCCTTTACTATGGATCCACCCACATGTATCCCCAGGAAAATCCTTAGAATATTATCCTGATGCTGTTGCAGCGTTGGCACTTAAAGGGATTCAACAAAGCATTCAATTTTTCGGCCAATCACCTTCTTCTTTTATCATACCCTACACTAAAGCTCAACTTAATGTTTTATGTGCTACTCTAGACAACTGGGCTATTCTGTGTTGCTCGTTTCAAGGGGGTATTGATAATCACTACCCTTCTCATCCATTACTCCATTTTGTTAAAGAACATCCCATCATTTTCCCTAAGGTAACTTCATCCAGTCCAATTCCGGGGGCTGTTAACATTTTTACTGATGGTTCCAAGTCTGGAATGGGAGCTTATGTAATTAATGACACTCCCCCTATCCAGCATCAATTTGCTCCTGGAAATCCACAATGGATAGAACTACAAATTGTTATTGAAGTTTTTAAACAGTGTTCTTTTCCTTTTAATCTTATTTCGGACTCCAGCTATGTGGTACAAGCACTAAAAGTCCTGGAGGCCGTGGGAGCTATTAGTGATGCCCACAATGTGTCTGCTTACTTTACTCAGCTTCAACAGCTTATCTCTAACCGCACTGCTTCTTTTTATCCAATGCACATCAGGGCTCACACCTCTCTTCCTGGTACGTTATCCCAGGGTAATGCCTGTGCGTGCGGACTTAGCCACTAGAGGTCAATTGATATGCTTGGCTTCCTCCTTAGAGGGGGCTAAGTTGTTTCACCAAATCTTCCATGTTAATGCATTAACGCTGCACAGGCATTTTTCCATTTCAAGAGCGGATGCTCGGCAGATAGTATTGCAATGTCCCCACTGTGTCACATTTCTTCATCCCCCTAATTATGGAGTAAACCCACGGGGATTAAAGCCATTGGTTGTTTGGCAAATGGATGTGACACATATACCTGACTTTGGTAACCTCAAGTATGTGCATGTTTCCGTTGATACGTGCTCTGGAATTATCCATGCTTCTGCTTTATCAGGAGAAAAGGCACGTAATGTCATTACTCACTGTTTAGAGGCATGGGCAGCATGGGGTGCACCTGCATCCCTTAAGACTGATAATGGACCTGCTTATACTGGCAGACAATTTACAGCTTTTTGTTCTACTATGGGAGTGCAACTTACTCATGGTTTGCCTTACAATCCTCAAGGACAAGGCATTGTTGAGTGTGCTCATCGCACCTTAAAGGAAACTTTACAAAAACAAAAAGGGGAATAGGAGCTGAACACACTCCTAAAGAACGCCTGTCCTTAGCTCTCTTTACCATTAATTTTTCGAATTTGGATATTCATGGTGGCTTTGCGGCCGATAGACATGTGTCCCCTCAGCCCTCTGTGATTGGCTATGTTAAGTGGAAGGATGTTCTTATGGGCCAATGGAACGGCCCTGACCCCGTGCTGACATGGGCACGAGGATCTGTATGTGTTTTTCCCCAGGATCGTACGGAACCGTTGTGGGTCCCTGAACGCTTGACAAGAAGAGTCTCGACATCAACTGACCAGCAACAAGAGATACCACAACAATTCTGTGATGAGGATCTTCATTCTGCTAAGTGCTCTGGCTCTGGTGCTGGTGCCGATGGCACAGGCGACACCAATGCGGTGGTGGGCAGTGGCACGGGCATGGCCAATGCCGATGCCGGTTCATGGTAATTCTAGTGTCCTCTTCACTCTTTTTTCTACCTCATGTGAGATGTCTGCTCCCTGTGCCTCTCCTAGAGGGGACATGGAGAGAATTTTTAATCAATCTCAAGTTAATCTAACAGGAGTTTTTTGTTTCAGACTTAAAAACGCTAATTGCATTAGCCTTAAGACCAAAAATTTGACTAACTGGGAGGACCCATTGTGGTCCAATCAGGTCTCAAAGAGCATTATCAGTGCTGTATTGAGCAAGGTAGCTTCGGGGAAGCAATCAGGCTCAGGAACCCCCACAAACAGTAGCTCTGCTCTTAACATAACTACCTTGGCTATTATCTCCGAGGTACTAATCCCAGTGCCTCCTTCTTCTAGTAGTATTCATGATGCCACTCATTTCAAGGCCTCTCCTTACTGTTCCCCTAATCTTGGTTTCCCCCCAACATTTACGCCTTGTCAGGATCATTCTTGGGAGAAACATCAAGTTGCTAAAGGTTTCTCCCTTTCCCCCTCTCTTAAGAGGTATGTTTATAACTTTAACAATAGTGCCACCTCCTCTACAGGAGTAGGTTGGTCCTGGTTTCAATGGCTGATTTCCAATGAAAAGGGGGCTTCAGCCGATATTTCTGCATTGGCTCAGTTGGTAGGAGCCAAAAGTTGGCTGACTAATGTTTCTGGTACTCTTAGGAAAAGTGAACGAGGTAATAGACTTACATCTGTTTCATTCAACTCTCTGTTGTATAATGCCACAATGCCTCCTGCAATGGTCTGTGTCCAATCCCCCTTCTTATTCCTTTTGGCTAAGGCCACCTTGTCGGGGATGCTGGATTGTTCTCATACTACCAGTCTCTTATCTGAGTGTTGGAATGGTTCCTGGACTGTAGCAGTGGTTATGAAAATTCCAACTTTTGTCCCAATCCCGGTCACTGTGGATCAGGATAAATTCCCTATTGTTGAGCTACTTAGAGTCCACAGAGATTTTGGAATCACAGCGGCTATAGTGACAGCCGTGGCGGTATCTGCTGCTGCAGCGGTTACGGCCGGAGTGGCTATGGCCAATCAAGTACAAACTGCTGCCACCATTAATCAAGTTGTCCAACAAACTTCCACCATACTTGAATCCCAAAATACAATTAATCAACATATTTTGTCAGGGATTTTAGCTGCCAACCAAAGAATAGATTTACTCCAAGCTCAGGTAGAAGAATTGGCTGACTTAGTGCTTTTGGGTTGTGTTGACCAACGTGCACATTTATGCATAACCTCTGTCAGATTTAATGATTCCAGGAATGTTTCCCGCATCATTGGCGAATATTTGGCTGGAAATTGGTCCATGGAAGCGGAAGACATGATCCAGTCTCAACTAACCCAGATAGGTGTCTTGAATATCACCCGTGTTGATCCCGTGACTTTGGGTCAATTCACCGATTGGATATCTTCTGCTTTTTCCTTTTTTAAACAGTGGGTGGGGGTAGGCATTTTTGGTGCAATGTGTTGCTTCGGTATGTTTCTCTGTTTGTGGTTTCTCTGTTGCCTCAAGGCCCGCAATGCTCACGATAAGGCTATGATCATCCAAGCTCTTGCAGCTTTAGAAAATGGCAATTCACCTCAAGTCTGGCTTGCGCATCTTAAACAGTAAATCTTTGACATGGTCGTTGCACCCCAAGTTATTATAACATTGCACTGGGATCGGCATGTCTTTCCTCATTATTCTCTTAGTGTTGGAAAGCCCTTGCACTCTGCCGGTCTTGCTGCCATTGCACGCAGGTGGGTTTCCACACTAATGCTTCTCTATCGCCTTAAAGTCCGTGACTTTCTTTCAGGGTGCTGTCAACTCGTTTGTCGTTGTGTACAGCTACAGTTCAGCCTCAGCTGTCCCCCTTCGTCCACCTTCGTCATGATACAGGATGCGAGGCAAGGCACTGCACTTGAGTGATCCTTGAAGTGGACCTCAAGGAGAGCATGTCCTATTGCATGCGGGTTTGATGTCCACGCCCCGCCCCACGAAAAAGGCGTCGGCTGATATGGCTTCAGATCTGGGGAAGGGCCCTCCTTAGGACTGAGCCATACTATGCAGCCACTTCTGCACAGTGGGATAGGACCTCTACTCTCGCCTGTATTGTTTTCAGAAAACAGAAAGGGGGAACTGTGGTGAGCCACTTCTGCAGATTATGGTCGCCATTGCAGGATGGCGCTGGCTCCACTGTGGTCTGTAACAAACAACTCCTTGTTTGGGAGAGTTGGTGCATGGTTTTTCAGCACCCTGTGAGAAAGTTCCACGTGGCAGCTTTGCATTGGGGTTTGGGATGCTTTATTAAGGCTGGGAGGGGCATCCAACAAGGAAGAAGAAGAAATATCAAGGGCCTGAATAAACTGCTGAAAGAAGATTCCTGAGTTGCGTCTTCCTTGTGGGCAAGGGGTCTCGACATTTGTGGAGTGTTTACATTGTCCCTTACTTTTGGAAACTCCTCTACCACCCCCAAAGTTGTGAAAATTGAGCAGTTTTCATTGCAGATATATATTCACAGATTTTTCTAACTCTTCTCCTCTAACTGTGTCATACTTGGGGCGAAGGTAATGTCACAGCATTGTTCTGGATGAGATTGAAAAGATTTTTGTGTAGCAAATATTTGCATACACATTGGATCCATTTTTCAATTTTCCATTTGAAATACTGAATACATGACACTATCCCATACCCTACTAGCCTTTGACTATTCATCCTAATATGATGGAGAAAAATAACCTAAACAGAATACAAATACAAGCAGTTTAGAGGAGGCATGGTATATAGTTGAACTTTCCTTTTGCATGATAAACGGTACGTGTTATAAATCTAGTCAATTTTTAATTAAAATAGTTCTCTATGTGTTTTTAAAATTAACTACTATGTGAATTCCTCTCTCCCTTTCTCTGTAGCCTATTCATCATCACATGTATTTTGATATGCACTTATAAAATCCTACCTGGTATTATAGGTACATTTTTGTGAGGTTGCTGACTTGGCAGGTACAAATTGTGAGAAGAGATCACTCCTCCTAAACGCTGTTGGAACTGAAAATTCCACCTATAGGGGAGCTTCCTAGTAGAACAACATTATACGTAAACTCATGTTCAGTAAAATAAATATTTTTACGTATGTGGATGATATATATTTAAAGATGAATTTCGATTGGCATATATTAGTACTTTTTAATGTCTGTGTGTGTGTTTTGTGTATATATGTATATGTGTATATATATATATATATATACACTCTCCAGATTTTTCAAACTATGAAATATATGTGTCTTATTTAAATTCCCTAAATTTATTCATGTTCATGGACTTAGATTTATAATCAACTTTTCACAATATTATTCTTAGAAATATTCATCCACCTTAAATACATATTTGTTTACTAGTAGTGAAAACTAACTTCAGTGAATGGTGTATACAAATCCTAATAATTCTACAGTAATTGACCCAGTCAAACATCAATGCAAGTATATTCCTATGGGACATGATATGTAATTTGATGTTTATTTTTATTCAACATTGGTACATTATTATTTCTTCAGTTTTTGCACATCATAGGATATATATTTCATCCACAAGTGAGCAAATTTATAGGCATTTGTTTCAACTTTAATCACTTCCTGCTTCAGAACACATGTATTGTCAGGGTTTCTTGACTGGATTTTTCATGAGACTTCTTTCCAAACACATTATTTTCGATTTCCATAATCACTTTAGATGCAAAACTCACACACTCTTCATGATAAACCAAAACACTAATATTACCATTAGATGAATAACTGGTTGGAATGAATGATTGTATATCCATATAAGATTTCCTGTAATTTTTCAGATATCAATTCAAACCATTATTTAAAGTTGGAACAAGTTATATTATTTATTCACAGTATGGTCTATTCATGGTTTATCTCTATATTCATAAACACAAGGTACACCTATTTTTACCCCCAATACTAATTTATACGTCTTCAATATATTGCTCCCAGAAATGGTGGAAGAAATACTTATGTCACCTGATTTATGTATACATTTTATCACAGTAATATTCTGGACAAAAATTGTAAAGGTCACACTTATGATTCTACCAAAGCCTAAATTGAAAGTGAACATAGATTACTAAAAACATCTATTTCAAGGTTGCCTAATGCTCTCAAATATCAATCCTATTGGTAACTACGTATTTCTTTCTTTCTAAGATTATATATTCAAACTCAACCCTGTTGAAAATGTCTAATCCTCTCACTCACTTTATACATTGCCTGATTTAGTAATGTCTCTATTGATATCTGCTTTTCTACATATTTTCCCCAGTTCATGATAGTGACTGACTCTTCATATGTGCTGACATATACATTCGCTCTCTAACTGAATCCCTATTGCTAAAGAACTTTTGGTCCAAATCATATACTCACTCTTCTTCCTAAACCTACCGACTATCTTTCAAATCCTAATGACTATCCTTTTTTGAGTGGATGTTCTCTTCTACATTCAATCTTCCAAGGTACAAGGTCCTGTGCCATTGTATATCAAATTTTCTGAGACATCTGTGCAGAACATAATTCAAAGCTAAGTATCCCAATCAAGGGCCCAATGCCCTTGTGGGTTTTAAATCATACCTAGATTTCTGTTTTCATAATTATATTTCACCTCTACATTCTTGTAAATATCGCAGGTTCCCAATACAATTATTCATGGAGCAGAATGATTTCTAACCCAAATCAAACCTGTTATTAACCCTAAACATACACTGTTCCCTCAATCTCATTTTACAGAAGAGCAGGGACAGAGTTGTTCTTACAATACAGGAAAGTAGGGGACATTCAACCTGCTGAGAACCTCAAAGGTCCATGCAGAAATGATACCTGGAGAAGTTGTAGGCAGGTATGAAGGACCTAAGAGAGCAAAGGCCAATTTGCATGGCAAACAACCTGGTCAGGATGAAAGGATGTTTCTGAATCAGGCTCTCTCTTCTTATTGTGGAGAAGATGGACCAAACCAGGCCTGTGTGGAGAGCTGTTCCCGGGTGCCTATGATTGATATACCATTCTAACTTGTGAAAGTGTTAGAGAAAGTAGGGACAGCCACCATCTCACTGGACCTTTGGAAGCAATTGTTAGGACAAAGGGGTTGCCAAGGCAGTGACCTCATTCAGTTCCAAAGAAAGTGATGTACCTCATTTCCTTGGTGATGGAACTCTCTGAACTTGGTATCCAAGAAGCCAGGCACCCAGATGCATTCCCAGTCCCAGTCCCAGTGGGCTCACTTGTGTGGATTTACCAAGGACAGTTAGTCTTTCTTGGTACCTACTGATGTGAGGATGGCAAAATGCCAGGAGAGCTCTTAAGAGGGACATTTCCTGATAAAGCAGGTAGTGGCTCACCACTTTTTCCTGACAACTTCACAGTGTTGGCCAAGGAAACAAGAGAGGGTACAGGCCATTTCGGGGGAACATAGTATGGCCCACCAGTCAGAGGACACACCGGATAGTCAAAGACTTACTTGGGGGAAGGAGGTGCCTTTGTGAGTGTGGGTTTTTTGTTTTCTCTCATGTTCTGAGAATAGGTAGGAAAGGCGTTTTTGGTTTTTTTTGTTTGTTTGTTTGTTTGTTTGTTTGGAGTGAACTGTTTCTAGTAAGTCCTTTTACAAGGTGAGTGTTTCTATGTCTGTGTATCCCACTGTGTCCGTGGTTGTAGACACGAGAAAAGACAATGCAACAATGGATGTGTCCTGTCTACTAGAAAACTTCCCAGAATTCATCCTGTCTAACTTATGAATGGAGTGTGGCTTTCCTTATGGATGGGCAAAACCTACTACCTTCCTAAGTCCCATTTTTTCTTCCTGAATTCTGGCCACTCTCCAGAATAGGATCATGGATTTGTGTCCAAGATAGGTGCCAACTCCAACGTCTGTGACATGGCCTTGTACTGGATAGCTGAATGGAATGGCCAGTATCTCAGAAAACTCAGATATCAGTGTGACCAGGAAACTCTCAGTGGAGAAACCCTGCTTTGGGTCATTTGCTAACCTATTGTTCTGTTGCCCTGAATTTCAGGAACGTCTTTGCCTCAGGCCACCCCTTTATGAACCCTGAAGAAAACAGTTTTCAAATGTAAATGAATGGGCATCACCTTGGATTCTTTGCTTAATTTCTTTGGAATAGGATGTGTCTGAATCAGCCTCTTGGCCCTGTGTGAGGCTGTGGCTTATATTCTCAGCACCTGATGGATCTAAAGAAAGATTCCATGTGTGCATCCAAAACCAAAATGGCAAAATGTTCAGTCATTGTGAATGAATTCTATTGCCTTCCTCTGTTAGGTTCCTGAAATCCATCAAGTGAGAATAGGGATCCTTTGGGTCAAATGAGTTCCTCAAATCTCTGCAGAAGGGCTTGTCTTTTCTCCTGATTCCAATTCACATAAAGAATCTAAACCCCACAGTCAGAAGGCCTCAAATTGGAGAAGCGGAGCAGTATTAAGGGCAGGAATATTTGATCACTCCGGTTTCACAGGAAGGGTTTCCAGCCCACCCTGACTTTAGCCAAATGAGGGACATGGAGCTTATTTTGGACACTCTTTGGAATGTGCCCCTCATGGAAAGCTCCAACCAGAGGTTATGATGAGTGTCTACATGGAAGAAGATGGAAGCCATGTGGGAGTGTTTTGGTTTTAATTGTGGTCATTTGTTTGGCGGTGTGGAGAGATGACTGGGTCAACCTGGGCTTGAACTCTGGTGTGATTCCCCTTAGAGACTGCGTTCTGGAACTGACTCAGAGAAGTATTGTCATAAATTGTGTTGGGATTTTATGAGGCCACGCATGAGAGTCGCCCTTGGAAACAGAGAGCTTGGCCCAGGGTGGCTTTCCTCAGAGTACTGGGAATCTCAGCCAGGATATCACAGGATTTTATTCTTTAATACTTGGCAGCAATAGTTGAGAGTCAAAACACACATGGAACTCATATTGGAGAACTCAATGGGCCTGGCTTCATGTGACCTTTTGTCCACTCTTTTGGAAGCCTTACCTGTGAGAGTTCTCCAGAGCTTTCTTTGAAATGAACTTCCTCAACTTTTAATGGTTCCTGAATGAATTGAAACCCACAGTGCCTCCAACTTCATCCTTGAAAAATGGCTACATAAATACCATGAAATTTTTGAAATTCCCATGACCTGGTTGCACTGGAGAACCTTTGGATGTTCTGTTGCTGATCATGAGTGTACCAGACCGTGCCTTGTTTGACTGGGTTTCATGAAAATGGTGTAGAACAGAGATGCCAGTATATTGAAGCCTGCAGAGTAGTGGGCCAAGAGCTGTGGTGTGCAGGTGTGTGAAAAAATATCTGTGGTTGAGACATGTGGATCTCCCATTGACTTCCAAATAGCTTGTGGCTGACATGGTGCAGCCAGCAGGCTCTTTCTTGTAAAGGCATCTTTTTATATGGAGAGGTTTCAGGGCAATCTTCAGAATAGGGTTGCTATGGTCAAGGAGAAAGCTATGTGGGATAGAAGCCTGTTTGCTGCATTCTCCTGCAGACCCTGACAAACCACATGTGACATAACTCCCTCCAACACTGTGTCCCAGATGAACTCCTTGTATTTCATGAAGCAAATACCAAACTCCCAGTGCAGGAGCAAGAAACACCATGGAAAGTGGAGGATGACCAAATGGCTTCACAGTCCACACGGGGAGACACTTACCCACAGTGGCCACAGTTTACATACAAATGGAGAATTCGGCACTGCTGTCTCATGTTCATTGGACATAGATGCAGGGTCAGCTTTGATGTTCTCACTACAAAGGAACATAGTTTCTGACAAGCTCCTGAGAACAACAAATATTTCAAGTGTCCAACCACAGAGGCAGTTTCTCAAGAAGTATTATTCCGGCAGAGCTCCATGTACGTGGAGTGTTTACCCTGTCCCTTAGTTTTGGAAATTCCTCTACCACCTCCAAGGTTGTGAACTCCTGATTATTTTCCATTGCAGATATGTATTCACATATTTTCTAACTATTTTCCTCTAATTGTGTCTTACTTGGGGTGAAGGTAATGTAAAGGCATTTTTCTGGATGAGACTAGGAAGATTTTTGTGTAGCACATATTTGCATACACATTGGATACATTTTCCTATTTTCCATTCGACATACTGAATCCCTGACAATAAGCCATACCCAACTAGACTCTTACTGATAATCCTAATATGATGGAGAAAAATAACCCAAACAGAATAGAAATACAAGCAGTTCAGTGGATGTATCACATATATTTGGACTTGCCTTTTGCATAACAAATTGTAGGTGTTACAAATCTTGTCAATTTTAATTGATATAGTTCTCCATGAGTTTTTAAAGTTAACAACTATGTGAATTTCTGTCTCCCTTTTTCTGTAGCCTATTCAGCACATGTATTTTTATATGCACATATAGAATCCTACCTGGTATCACAAGTACATTATTGTGAGTGCATGCATTGGCAGATACAAATTGTGAGAAGAGATCAGCCCTCCTAAACACTTTTGGAATTTAAAATTCAACCTATGGGTGACCTTCCTAGTGGAATATTATACATAAATCCATTTTCATTAAAATATAAATTTTTCCATCTCTGGAGGATATATATTTCATGATGAATTTCGATTGGCATATATATTGCTACATTTTAATGTCTCTGTGTGTGTGTTTTGTATATATATATATATATATATATATATATATATATATATATATATACTGTCCAGATTTTTCAAAATATGAAATATATGTGTCTTATATACACTCCCTGAATTCATTCATGTTCATGTATGTGGATTTATAATCAACTTTTCACAAGATTTTTCTCAGAAATATTCATCCACGTGAAATACATGTTTGTTTCCTAGTACAACAAACTCACTACAGTGAATGGTGGTTACAGATCCTAATATTGCTACACTAACTGACTCAGTTTAACATCAATGCAAGTAGATTCCTATGGGACATGGTGTGTATTTTGAGGTTCATTTTCATTCAACACTGGTATATTACTATTTCTTAAGTTTTTGAACATCATAATATATATATTTCATCCACAAGTTCACAAATTTATAGGCATTTGTTTCAGTTTCCATCATTTCCTGCTTCAGAACACATGATTTCCTCCAGGTTTCTTGACTGGCCTTTTCATGAAACTTCTTTCCAAACACATTTTTTTTGATTTTCATAATCAATTTTAAAGCAAACCTCACACACTCTTCATGATAAAGCATAACCCTAAAATTACCATTAGATGTATAACTGGTTGTAATGAATGGATGTATATCAATATAAAATTTCCTGTATATTTTCAGATATCAATTCAATCCATTATTTAAAGTTTTAGCCAGTTATATTATTTATTCACAGTATGGTCTATTCATGCATTTTCTCTATATTCAGAGACACAGGGCACACCTATTTTTACTCCCAAAATTAATTTATATGTCTTCAAAAACTTGTTTGCAGAAATGGTGGAAGAAATACTCATGTTCCCTGATGTACATATACATTTTATCACAGTAATATTCTGTACACAAAATGCAAAGTCACATTTATGATTGTACCAAATCCTAAATGGAAAGTGAGCATGGATTACAAAAATCATCCATCTGCAGGTTGCCTAATGCTCTCAATTGTAAATCCTATTTTTGACTATATATTTGTTTCCTCCTAAGATTATATACTCAACCTCAAGCCTGTTGAAAATGTCTAATCCAATCACTCACTTTATTCTTTTCCTGATTTCCTAATATCTCTATTGATATCTACTTTCCTACATATTTTCCCCAGTTCATCTTTGTGACTGACTCTTCACATGTTCTGACATTTACATTCACTCTCTACTCGAAACCCTCTTGCGAAAGAACTTATGGTCCAAATCATTTACTCACTCTTCTTCCTAAACCTACCGACTATCATCCTAATCCTACTGACTATCTTTTTTTGACTGGATGTTCTCTTCTACATTCAATTATCCAAGGTACAAGGTCCTATGCCATTGTATATGGATTTGTCTGAGATAACTGTGCGGAACATAATTCAAAGATAAGTATCCAACTCAAGGGCCCAATTTGCCCTTCAGGGCTTCAAATCTTACTTAGATTTCTGTTTTCATAATTATATTTCCCCTTTCTTGTAAACATCACAGGTTTCAAGTACCATTATTCATCCCACAGAATGATTCCTAACTCAAATTGAACATGCTATTAACCCTAAACATACACTGTTCCCTCAATCTAACTTTACAGAAGAGCAGGATCAGAGTTGGTCTTACAAAAGAGGAATGTAGGGGATCTTCCACCTGCTGAGAACCTCAAAGGTCCATGCAGAAATAATCCCTGGAGAAGTTGTAGGCAGCCATGAAGAACCTGAGAGAGCACAAGTCATCTTCCATGGCAAACATCCTGGTCAGGATGAAGGTTTGTGTCTGAATCAGCCTTTCTCTTCTTAATGTAGAGAAGATGGACCAAACCAGGCCTGTGTGGAGAGATGTTCCTGGGTGACTATGGTTGATATACCATCCTAACTTGTGAAAGTGTCACAGGAAGTAGGGGTAGCCTCCATCTATTGGGACCGTTGAATGGAACTGTTAGGACAAAGTGGTCGCCAAGGTAGTGACCTCAGTCTGTTCCTGAATGAAGTGACCTACCTCACTTTCTTGGTGATGGAACTATCTGAACTTGGGATCCAGGAATCCAGGCACCCAGAGCGAGTCCCAGTCCCAGTTCCAGTGGGCTCAGTTTTTTGAAATAACCAAGGACAGTGTCAGTCTTCCTTGGTACCTACTTATGTGAGGATTGCCAAATGCCAGCAGCGCTCTGAAGAGTGTACTTTTTCAGAAAGCATGTAGTTGTTCATCGCTTGCTCCTCACAACTCCTCAGAGTTGGCCAAGGACACCAGATCTGAGACAGGACAAGCCATTTCGGGAAAACATAGTAGGGCCCACGAGTCATTGGACACTCCTGATGGTCACAGACCTATTTGTGAAAACGAGGTGCCTTTGTGGGTGTGGGTGTGAGTTTGTGATTTTGTCTCATGTTCTGAGAATAGGTAGGAAAGGTGGTTTGTTTGGTTTGGAGTTGACTGTGTCTGGTAAGTCCTTTGAGGAGCCGAGTGTTTCTATGTCTGTCCATCTCTCTGTGACCTTGGTTGTAGATATTAGAAAAGAGAATGCATCAATGAATGTGTCCTGTGTAGTAGAAATCTTCCCAGAATTCATCCTACCCAATTTATGAAAGGAATTCAGCTTGCCTTATGGATGGGCAATGCCTACTATCTTCCTAAGTTTCTCTTTTCTTCCTGAATTTTGCCACTCTCCAGAATAGGATCATGGTTTTGTGTCCAAATTATTTACCACCTCCAATCTCTGTGACATAGCCATGTACTGGATAGCTGAAGGGAATTGGAGCATCTCAGAAAACCCAGATATCAATGTGACCAGGAAAGTCTCAGTGGGGAAACCCTGATTTGGGCCTACTGCTTACCTATTCTTCTGTTGCCCTTAATGTCAGGAAGGCCTTTGCCTCTGGCCACACCTTTGTGAAGCCTGAACAAAACAGTTTTCAAATGGAAATGAATGGACATCACCTGTGGCTCTTTGCTTAATTGCTTAGGAAAGGGATGTGTCTGAATCAGCCACTTGGCCCTGTGTGAGGCTTTGGCTTAGATTCTCAGCACCTGATGGATCTAAAGAAAGATCCCATGTTTGCATCCATAACCAAAATGGCAAAAAGTGCAGTAATTGTGGATGAAGTCTCTCGCCTTCCTCTGTAAGGTTCCTGACCTCCATCAAGTGAGAATAGGGATCCTTTGGGTCAAATGAGCTCTTCAAATCCCTGCAGAGTCTAGCCCATAGTTGCTTGTGTTGTCTCATGACTCCAAATCACATACATAATCAATACATGACAGTGAGTAGGCCTCAAATTGGAGAAGCACAGCAGTATTTAGGGCAGGCCTATTTGATCACTCCTGTTTCACAGGAAGTGTTTCCAGGCCACCCAGACTTTAGGCAAATGAGGGGCAAGGAAGTCTATTTTGGACACTGTCTTGTGCTGCACCCCTCATGGAAACATACAGCCAGAGGTTATGATGAATGTCTATATTGATAAAGATGAGGGTCATGTGGGAGTGTTTTGGTTTAAATTGTGGTCATTTGTGTGGCAGTTGGAAGAGATGACTGGGTCCACCTGCTCTTGAACTCTGGTGTGATTTCCCTTAGAGACTGAGTTCTGGAACTAACCTCAGAGAAGTATTGCCATGAATTGTGTTGGCATTTAAGGAGGCCATGCATGAGAGTCACCCTTGGAACCTGAGATCTAGGCCCAGGTGGCTTTCCAGAGAGCGCTGGAAATCTCAGCCGGAATATCACATGATTTTATTCTGAAAAACTTGGCAGCCATAGTTGAGAGTCAAAACACACATGGACCTCACATTGTAGACCTCAACAGCGCTGGCTTCATGTGACCTTTTGGACACTCTTTGGGAAACCTTGCCTGTTATCATTCTCCAGAGCTTTCATTGAAATGAGCTTCCTCACCATTTAATGGTTCCTGAATGAATTGAAACCCACAGTGCCTCCAACTTCATCCTTGAAAAATGGCTGGATAAATAAAATGAAATTTTTGAAATTCCCATGACCAGGTGGCACTGGAGAACCTTTGGATGTCCTGTTGCTGATCAAGAGTGTACCAGACAATTCCTTGATTGACTGGGTTTCATGAAAATGGTGTAGAACAGAGATGCCATTAAGTTAGAGCCTGCAGAGTAGTGGGCCTAGAAAGTGGTGTGCAGTTGTGTGATAATACATTTGTGTTGTGGCCATGTAGATCTGCCATTGGCTTCCAAATTGCTTGTGACTGACATGGTGCAGGCAGGAGACCCGTATATGTAAAAGCATGTTTTTATATGGAGAGGTTTCAGGGCAATGTTAAGAATCAAGTTTCTATGCACAAGTTGGCAAGCTATGTGGGAAAGAAGCCTGGTTGGTGCATTCTCCTGCAGACCCTGACCCACCGCAAGTGACAGAACTCCGTCTAGCACTGTGCCCCTGTTGAACTTCTTGTATTTTGTGAAGGAAATACCAAACTCCCAGTGGAGCAGCAAAAAACACCACGAAAAGTGGAGGATGACCAAATGGTTCCACAGTCCCCACGGAGAGACACTTAGACCCATGTGGCCACTGTTTACCTACAAAGAGTGAATTCAGAACTGCTGCCTCAAGTTTACTGGAAAATAAGAAACCATATCCTTCAGGTCACATAGATGTAGACCCAGCTTTGATGGTCCCACTACAAAGAAAGCTAAAGCTCCTGAAAATAACATATATTTCAAGTGCCCAACCTCAGAGGAAGTTTCTCAAGATGTCTTTAGGCTAGCAGACCTCCATGTTTGAGGAGTGTTTACCATGTCCCTTACTTTTGGAAACTCCTCTACCACCTCCAAGGTTGTGAACTCCCGAGAATTTTCCATTCCAGATATGTATTCACAGATTTTCTAACACCACTGTTCTAACTGTGACTTACTTCAGACGAAGGGAATGTCAAAGCTTTGTTCTGGATGAGAGTGGGATGATTTTTGTGTAGCACATATTTGCATACACATTGGATTCATTATCGTATTTTCCATTTGAAATATTGAATCCCAGACAGTAACCCATAACAAACTAGACTCTGACTACTAATCCTAATATGATGCAGTAAAATAACCCAAACAGAATAGAAATGCAAGCAGTTCAGTGGAGGCATGGTGTAGAGTTGGACTTGCCTTTTGCATAAAAAAGGGTAGGTGTTATAAATATAGTCAATTTTCTGTTGAAATAGTTCTCCATGTGTTTTTAATGTTAACAAATATGTGAATTCCTGTCTCCCTCTCTCTGTAGCCTATTCAGCACATGCATTTTTATATACACATATAGAATACTACCTGGTATCACACGTATATTTTTGTGAGGTGGCTGACGTGGCAGATACAAATTGTGAGAAGAGATCACTCCTCCTAAATGCTGTTGGAACTGAAAATTCAATGTATGGGTAAACTTGCTAGTTCAACAACATTATGCATAAATCTATCTTCAATAAAATGAATATTTTTGGATCTGTGGATGATATATATTTCATGGTGAATTTCGATTGATATATATATATTGCTATTTTTAATGTCTCTGTGTGTGTGTGTGTGTGTGTGTGTATACACACACACTCTCCAGATTTTTCAAAATATGAAATGTATGAGTCTTATTATACACTCCCTAAATTAATTAATATTCATATATGTGGATTTATAATCAACTTTTCACAAGATTATTCTCAGAGATATTCATCCACCTGAAATACATATTTCTTTCCTAATACTGAAAACTAACTTGAGTGAATGGTGCATACAAATCCTAATATTTCTACAGTAACTGACCCAGTTTAACATCAATTCAAGTAGATTCCTATGGGACATGATGTGTATTTAACGTTAATTTTTGTCAACACTGGTACATTACTATTTCTTCAATTAATGCACATCATAGGATATATATTTTATCTACAAGTTAGCAAATATTTAGGCATTTATTTCACTTTCAATCACTTCCTGCTTCAGAACACATGTACACTTCCGGGTTTCTTGACTGGTCTTTTCATGAGACTTCTTTCCAAACACATTATTTTCAATTTCCATAATCACTTTTGAAGCAATACTCACACACTCTTCATGAGAATCCATAACCCTAATATTACAATTAGATATATAACGGGTAGGATTAAATGTATTATATCAATATAAGATTTTCTGTATATTTTCAGATATCAATTCAATCCATTATTTAAAGTTGGAACCAGTTATATTATTTATTCACAGTATTGTCTATTCATGCATTATCTCTATATTCATAGACACATGGTTCACCTATTTCTATCCCCAATACTAATTCATACATCTTCATTTTATTGCTCCCAGAAATGGTGGAAGAAATACTCCTGTCACCTGATCTACATATACATTTTATTACAGTAATATTCTGGACACACAAAGGAAAGTTCACACTTATGATTGTACCAATGTAAAGGTCGGCCGAGCATTGGATTAAGAAACCATGAAGAGACTGTCTCATGAAACAGCAAAGGGCTTTTTGGGGGTCCAGCATGCTGGGGCTCAGAGCTCACTTGAATAGAGAAGAGAGCCCTGAGAACATCTTAAGCAGAGCTTATGTACTTTACTTGGTGAGGGCAGGGAGGGAAATTTATTGATTGGTCAGGTCGAGTGAGTGGTTTGCGTGCCAATGGGAGAGGGAGTACATTCTGCAGTTTGGCAGTTGGGGACAGCACATTCTGGGAACAAGATTAGCAAACAGTTCTCAAGATTTCAACAGTGTTTTGTTAAGCATACAGAAAAACAGGTATTACAAGTACCTATTTTATTAACCTTTCATTCCCCACTTCTCATTCTGGTTACTTTTAATCATAAAAGTGATCATTGGGGGGGTCTCTGATTTTATGTCTCCTAGTGAGGTATATTGTTGTCTGATTACCATAAGTTTAACTTATCCAATTTGAGCTTGTAGAAAAGAAACTACACGGTTGAGCAAACAGGTTCCTACAATTAGCATTAATATGAGGATTGTTAATGGACTGGCCAGGGTTGATAAAAGCGTAGGTAACCAGGGGGACTATGTGAACAAAGACACAAACCAACCTTTATGTGCCCCTCTCCTTTGTTGATGCTCTTCAAGGCATCTTTTTAACTTACTCATAAATTTTTTTACAACTCCAGTATGGTCGGCATAAAAACAACATTCTTCCCTCAATTCAGCACAAAGGCCCTCTTCTCTCATGAAGAGGAGGTCCAACCCTCGCCTGTTCTGTAAAACAAATTCAGAGAGAGAGGTTTAAGAGAATGGTCTGAGAATGAGAAAGGAGAGATGTAAAAGAATAATGGGAAAGGGGTTTGGGATTTTCCAGGCAACAAAATGTTGAGCAGTAGAACACGTAGAGCAGAGGAGAAGACAGGAGTGAGTATCCCAAAAAGCCTGTGAGCGATGTTAAATTTTTAGTAACCTGTTTTCACTGATGACAAAAAAAAACTTTAAAGGCCATTTTCATTACATCTTGGATAGGGTGCTGAGGGCTCTCCTTAGCTTTTTGAGCTTTGGTTTAGTTGGTAAGAGGACTTGGTGGGACCTGGTGAGGGCACTGACAGGAGAAGAGAGGAGTGAGTGGGTGGATGGGTACCTTAGTACTTGTTACCTCAGCAAGGGGGCAATGGTCTAAGAGCCGGCAGAGGCTTCGGTTTTTGATCTAGTAATTGGAGGGGAGAAATCAGGTTGCTTATGTGGGAGTGACAGCAGAGAGTCTGGAGCAGAAAGCAGAGGGTGAGGATCTATTAGAGAAGCATAGTTCAGGATGTGAGTGAAGGAGGGAAAAGGCCTCCACATAGGGGAATTTCCTTCCACCATTTGAGCACTTGCCGAAGTCAAAAAGGTCATGCAGAATTTGAGCATCTAGAGACCCCTCTGGGGGCCATCGGTTTTGGTTGTCTAATTGGTAATATGCCCAATGCTGAGTACTGAATTTGATGAGGAGTTTGGGTTCCACCAGGCAGCCCCTGTATGCTTACATCCCATGACTTACAGAAGAAGTCGGCTTTTCCCCCACACAGCCCTGGCTGTTTGTGGGTTTGATAGTCCGCTGAGCAAACATAGTAATCTGGGATAGCCAACCTGTATCTGGCTCACGTGTCCCTACATCCATAATGTTTGTTTCCATTACGTATGGCACGGAAAAGATTTAATGGAATTTTAGTGGGATCCCCTTCATCAGGGATATCCCAATAGGAAAGACCTATAGCCAGCTGACAAATGTCTGGGTAGAGAGATGGCCACCAGGTCCCTAAGGGGGCTGTATGCAAGATAGAGCATACTTCTAGTACAGTATGATTTGTGATCAGCCATCGCTGCTGAACAGGCTGATGAGGTTTAGGACTACTATTGGCCAAGGGGAGAGTCTATAGCCTTATGCACATGGCGAATACACAATTTGAAAGGATTACCAGTCATTTCTATTTTCCAGCCAGAGTCTGGACAGGGCGCAGGCTTGAGATGAGAGGCATGGATCCCGGAAGTGATTCCCTCTACCTTTACCACTGTAGGTGTTATAAGTAGCACCTGGTATGGTCCTTTCCAGCGGGGTTCCAGGGATGACACCTGATGTCGTCTTATGTAGATGAAGTCTCTTACTTGATATTGATATGGAGTCCCCTCGTCCCCAGGTTGGTAGGTAGTGGCCAGCTGTTTCCACAGATATCACTGTCTTCTTTCAAGAACTTTAACTCTGTCAACTCAGGAGGTGCGGAAGGGATCATTAGGTCTTAGAGTTGGGGTTATGTCCCTTACTGGAGGAGGGACCATAGAGAATTTCATAGCGCATGAGATTACACAAAGAAACAGAGGGAGTATGAGTATTTCTTGCATGAAACAGTGCATAAGGCAGGAGCATAGTCCAAGTTTTTATGCTGATATCTAAGCTTAATTTTGTTAAGGTCTCTTTAATGCTTCTATTTATTTATTTTACCTGTCCTGAGATCTGGGGTCTATAAGCACATTGTAACTTCCAATTAATCCCCAGGGTCCTGGCTAACCCCTGACTTACAAGGCCATGAACGCCAATCCATTTTCAGACCCTATTACCTTAGGCAGTCCGTTTCTTGGAAAATTATCTTTCAGGATCTTCTTGACCACAATTTGTGCCTTTTTTTTGTGGGAAGGCTTCAATCCATCCTGAAAATGTACCTACAAAAACTTGGAGATATTTAAGTCCATACCATGCTGGCTTAATTTCAGTAAAGTCCACTTCCAAGAATTGTCCTGGTCTGGATCTTTGTAGGTGGTTAACTGCAAGAAACTTGGAAGGGTAAGCATTAACCAATTGACAGGCCTGACAGGCTTTTGTTACTTGTTCAGTTATTTCCTTTCGCTCTGAGTTGGTTAGTGGAAAACTCTGTTCTTTATTCTTCAGGAATGCCTGAAGTTTCTTTGAACCAATGTGAGTGAGTTGATGTACATTTTTAACGTACCATAGGGCTTTCTGAAAATGCAGGCTGGGCTCAGTGAAGTTGAGGATTTCAGTTTCAGTGTCATTAGATGTTGTCAAAAGCTTGCTGGTGCTCAGGGGTCCATTAGAATTGGGCATCTCCTTTGAACAGCGGGTATAAAGGAGCAGCTAAGGACGCAAACCCGAGTATCCATAACCTGCAAAAGCCAGCAGTCCCAAGAAACTCTCTGAATTGTCTGCTATTAGATGGGGCTGGTATATGCTCAATGGTTTCTTTTCTGGGCTCAGTGAGCCATCGTTTACTGCCCCTAAGGGAATATCCCAGGAAGATTACTTCTTTCTGGCAAATTTGGGCCTATTTGGCAGAAGCACTATACCCGAGTTGAGCAAGCTCGGAAAATAGTGCTTGGGTCCCAGACTCACAGTTTTCCTTGGTGTTGGCTGCCAGTAGCAGGTCATCCACATATTGAAGCAGGGTGTCTTCAGGGTGTGTAGTTCTGAAGTTGTTGAGATCTCTGGGGAGGGCTTCATCAAAGAGAGTGGGGGAAATTTTGAACCCCTGTGGGTATCTAGTCCAAGTTAGTTGACCAGACGTTCTGGTTTCTGGGTCTACCCACTCAAAAGCAAATAGCAAATGACTATCTTTATGCAGATGCAAGCAAAAGAAAGCATTTTTTTAAAGTACAGAACAGTATAGCAATTCCGCTCAGGGTTCAGAGTGCTAGGCAGATTGTACAGATAAGGTACCGTGGGGTGAATGTTCTGCACTCTGTTGTTGATCTCTCTTAGGTCTTGAACGAAGCGATAGACCCCAGTTCCTGGATTTTTTTTACTGGTACCAGGGGTGTGTTCCAGTTTGAATGACTGGGCCTTAGGACCCCTAAGGCCAGATATTTCTGAATACAGGGCCTTATCCCATCTTTTGCTTTCTTGCTCAGAGGATATTTTTTGACATTGATTGGGTGGGCTGTAGTTATTAACCCCACTGTTATTGGAGGTTGTTTCATGGCTAGGCCTAACTCAGCAGTTTTTTCCTAGGCATCTGCAAAATCTGTTATCCATTTCTGGGGTAGCTTGCCTGTTTGATCAGTCTTGGGGGGGGTGACGAGTTGATGTTCATCTTCTACTGACATAGTTAAAGCCGTGACTATAGGAGTTTCTACTGAAGGTTTTAGAAATTTCACTTGGGGGCCTTCAGGCATAAAAGTTATTCTGGCCTGGAGCTTGTTGAGCAGATCTCTGCCCATCAATGGGGGGGGGCATTCTGGGATTACTAGAAAGGAGTGATGGATTTTTCCTTTCCCCAGGACCATGGTCCTCTTAGTTGTCTAAGCCCCATATTTACTGCCATTAGGCCCTTGAACTAGAGTCATTTTATTTGATAGATGGCCCAATGGTGTCTTAAGGGCTGAGTATACTGCCCCTGTGTCCACTTCAAAATTTACTCACTGCCGGCAAGTTCTTTGAGTTCTATTGGCAGGGCCAGCTTCCTCCAGGGAAGGAGGGGCTGTGTGTGCCACGGGGTAGTCATCTGGAGAGAGCTGGGCTGGCCTAGATTCCTCCAATGGTGGAGAGTCTGAGTCACCAGCAGGGGAATCACTTAGAGGGAGTTGGGGGTTGGGGGACGAGGACAGGGCATAAGGAGGGGGAGGAGAGTCCAGTAGAGTCTTGAGACTCAGGGAGAACAGAGGGTGGAGGAGGAGGAGCAGAGGGTTTGAGAGATACAATCGTGGGGGAAGCAGTAGGAGTGGGGGCAGGTTCAAGGAAAGGTTTCACCCATGGAGAAGGAGATTTGCAGAGGTCCTGCTAAGTTAAGATATATTGCTGTTGATCTGGATGGCTAAGTGGCCCTGGCTGAAAGACAATATCTCTGAGTTTTTAAATTAGTGAGAAGTAGAAACATCCTTCTGGGGGCCATCCGACTCCGAAGGTGGGTCATTCTGAGGCACAGAGTGTCTACCAGGTCCGGCGGTTTTACTGAAAAAGAAAGATTCTGAGCCCTTAAGCAGACTTTGGTCCACTGATCAAGGGTCAGGGACAGAGGCGTTGAAGTGCTCTGTTCCATATGAAAGATACACAAACAGTGAAACCAATGACACACGACACAGACAAGACAAGACAATAAAGACAGGCAATGGACGTCCAGTACTGAGACCAGGACAGAGTAGCCGGCAAAACCTGATGGGAGGGCAATACCGAATCCAAAACAAAATATCACTGAGTCGAGGAGACTATTGTTACTCGATTTCCCAAGACCTCCAGGGCGTCCCCCAGAGACATGACCTGTGGCTCTGTGACACGTCTGTCAGCCACCCTCAGAGAGAGCTCATGCTCATCACCGATAGCCATTATGCCCATCCCTAACCTGAAACCTGAAACCAGAAAGAGGCACCTTACTCACCCTGAGAGGAGCCCATTGTCTGTCTTTCATCCACCACTGCTGGATCTCCCTGCGGCCCTCAGATGTAAAGTTCGGGCGAGCGTTGGAGGAAGAGACCACCAAGAGACTGTCTCATGCAACAGCCAAGGGTCCAGAATTCTGGGACTCAGAGCTCACTTGAATAGAGCAGAGAGCCCTGAGAACAGCTTAAGCAGAGCTTATATACTTTCCTTGGAGAGGGCAGGGAGGGAAGTTTATGGATGGGTCAGGGCGAGTGGGCGGTTTGCGTGTAAACGGGAGAGGGAATACATTCTACAGTTTGGCAGTTCGGGACAGGACATTCTGGAAACAAGATTAGCAAAAAGTTTTCAAGATTTCAACAGTGTTTTGTTAAGCATACAGAAAAACAGAAAGTGACAACTACCTATTTTATGTAATTTCACCAAAGCCTAAATGTAAAGTGAGCATGGATTACTAAAAACATTCTTGTCCAGGTTGCCTAATGCTCACAAATGTCAATTCTCTTCGTGACTACATATTTGTTTCTTCCTAAGATTATATATTCAACCTCAACCCTGTTGAAAATGCCTAATCCTATGACTCACTTAATACTTTGCCTGATTTCATAATGTCTCTATTGATATCTGCTTTCCTACATATTTTCCCCAGTTCATCATTGTGACTGACTCTTCACATGGAATGACATTAACATTCACTCTCTAACTGAAACTCTATTGATAAAGAACTTTGGTCCAAATCCTATACTCACTCTTCTTTCTAAACCTTCCGACTATCTTCCTAATCCTAACAACTATCCCTTTTTGACTGGAGGTTCTCTTTGACATTCAATCATCCAAGGTACAACGTCCTATGCCATTGTATATCGATTTATCTGAGACATCTGTGCAGAAAGTATTTCAATGCTAAGTATCCCAATCAAGGGCCCAATTCTCTTCTGGGCTTCAAATCTTACCTAGATTTCTGTTTTCAATACTTGAATCATACGTCTATATTCTTATAAATATCACAGATTCCCAGTACCATTATTCATCCCACAGAATGATTCCTAACCCAAATCAAACCTGATATTAACCCTAACTACACAGTGTTCCCTCAATCTAACTTTAGAGAAGAGCAGGGACAGAGCTGATCTTAAAATACAGAAATGTAGGGGATCTTCCACCTGCTGAGAACCTCAGAGGTCCATGCAGAAAGGATCCCTGAAGAAGATGTAGGCAGCTATGATGGACGTGAGAGAGCAAAAGTCATCTTCCATGGCAAAAAACCTGGTCAGGATGAAGGGAAGTGTATGAATCAGCCTCTCTCTACTTAATGTAGAGAAGATGGACCAAACCAGGCCTTTGTGCAGAGCTGTTCTTTGGTGCCTATGAATGATATATCATTCTAACTTGTGAAAGTGTCACAGGAAGTAGGGGCAGCCTCCAGCTCATGGAACACTTGGAAGCAACTGTTAGAACAAAGTGTTTGGCAAGGCAGTGACCTCATTCAGTTCCTAAAGGAAGTGACCTACCTCACTTCCTTGGTAATGGAACTCTCTAAACTTGGGATCCAGGAAGCCAGGTACCCAGAGCCAATCCCAGTCCCAGTCCCAGTGGGCTCACTTGTTTTGTGTTACTAAGGACAGAGTCACTCTTCCTTGGTACCTACTGATGTGAGGATGGCCAAATGCCAGGGTCATTCTTGAGAAAGCAGGGAGTGTCTCACCACAGGCTCCTGACAACCTCACACAGTTGGCCGAGGAGACCAGATCTGAGAATGGATAGTCCATTTCAGGGGAACATAGTATGACCCACCAGTCAGAGGACACTCCGGAGAGTCACAGACCTACTTGGGGGAAGGAGGTGCCTTTTTGCGTGTGGGTGTGAGTTTGTGGTTTTTTCTCATGTTCTGAGAATAGGTAGAAAAGGCGGTTTGTTTGGTTTGGAGTGGACTTTTTCTAGTAAGTTGTTTGATAAGGCGAGTGTTTCTATGTCTGTGTATTCCACTTTGTCCGTGGTTGTAGACATTAGAAAAGAGAATGCATCAATGGATGTGTCCTGTCTAGTAGAAAGCTTCCCAGCATTCATTCTGCCCAATTTGTGAATGGACTTTGACTCGCCTTATGGATGGGCAATGCCTACTATCTTACTACCTTGCTGTTTTCTTCCTGAATTCTGGCCACTCTCGAGACTAGGCTCATGGTTTTGTGTCCAAGATATGTATCACCTCCAAGCTCTGTGACATGGCCATGTACATGATAACTGAAGGGAATTGGAGGATCTCAGAAAACTCAGATATGAATGTGACCAGTAAAGTCTCAGTGGAGAATCCTTGCTTTGGGCCATTTGCTTACCTATTGTTCCATTGCCCTGAATGTCAGGAAGGTCTTTGCCTCAGGCCACCCCTTTGTGAAGCCTGAACAAAACAGTTTTCAAATGGAAATGAATTGGCATCACCTGTGGCTTTTTGATTAATTGCTTTGGAAAGGGATGTTTCTTAATCAGCCTCTTGGTCCTGTGTGAGGCTGTGGCTTAGATTCTCAGCACCTGATGGATCTAAAGAAAGATTCCCTGTGTGCTACAAAACCAAAATGGTCAAAATAGCAGTCATTGTGTATGAAGATTCTCGCCATCTTCTGTAATATTTCTGACATCCATCAAGTGAAAATAGGGATCCTTTGGGACAAATGAGTTCTTCAAATGCCTGCAGAGGCTAGACCATAGATGCTTGGGTTTTTTTCATGACTCCAATTCACATAAAGAATCTATAACTGGCAGTCATTAGGCCTCAAATTGGAGAAGTGAAGCCGTAATAAGGTCAGGCATATTTGATCACTCGTGGTTCACAGGAAGGGTGTTCAGGCCACACTGAATTAGGGAAAATAGGGGCAAGGGAGCATATTTTGGACACTGTCTTGGACTGCGCCCCTTATGAAAACCTCCAGCCAGAGAATTTGATGAGTGTCTATATGGAAGAAGATGAGGGCCATGTGGGAGTGTTTTGGTTTTAATTGTGGTCATTTTTGTGGCGGTTGGAAGACATGACTGTGGCCACCATGACTGGAACTCTGGTGTGATTCCCCTTAGAAACTGAGTTCTGGAACTGACCTCAGAGAAGAATTGCCATGAATTGTGTTGGGATTTTAGGAGGCCACTCATGAGAGTCGCCCTTGGAAACTGAGATCTAGGCAAACTCAGATGGAGACTGCTGAATAGTGACACAGAGCTGTGGTGCACAGGTGTGTGATAAAACATCTCTGGTGGGGCCATGTGGATCTGCCAATGACTTCCAAATGGCTTGTGGCTGAAATGGTGCAGCGCGTAATCCCTTATACGTTTGACCTCTTCATATAAAGGCATCTTGTTATATGGAGAGGTTTCAGGGCAATGTTCACAATCAGGTTGCAATGGTTAAGGGGGCAAGCTATGTGGGATAGAAGCCTGGTTGGTGTATTCTCCTGCAGACCCTGACCCACCACACGTATGAGAAATTCCTCCAGCACTGAGTCCCTGTTGATCTCCTTGTATTTTGTGAAGCAAATACCAAACTCCCAGTGCAACAGCAAGAAACACCATGAAAAGTGGAAGATGAGCAAATGGCTTCACAGTCCACACGGGGAGGCACTTAGCCTTCAGTGGCCACAGTTTCCCAACAAAGAGAGAATTCAGCACTGCTGCCTCATGTTCATTTGAAAATAAGAAACTATATCTTCCAGGTCACATATATGCAGACCCAGCTTTGATGGTCTCACTACAAAGGAAGCTAAAGCTCCTGACAACAACATATATTTCAAGTGCCCAAGGTCAGGGGCAGTTTCTCAAGAAGTTTTAGGCCGGCAGAGCTCCATATTTGTGGAGTGTTTACCTGTTAGACCAGGACATGACAAAAGACCACTGACTCCAATTAAAATCAAATTAAACCAAGCTTATTATTTCCACTGGCTTCCTCTCCCTCTAAAAATGGTGGAAACTAGACAGCAACCCCACCTTTCCTACAGCCCACCTTTATAGCCCAGAAAGTTACACAAAGGCGGGTTACAGATAAGAGAACTCGGAGAAGCATCACATTAATGCTAGTTTACATTTTTTGTTTTTTGCTGGCCCCTCATCAGAATTTATCAGGACCATTAGAGCCTCAACGACTGTTGTTGTCTGGCCAGGGAAGGCCAATATTTATGAGGTGTCACTAAAGTTTCAGAGAGGGCTGCTATCTGGTCAGAGAGCCAGGCATGGGTGAGTTCAAGGCATGGGCAGGCATTCAAAGCAGATTCAGAATTTGCAGTAATGTATAGTAAAGCCAAAATTATCTTTTCATGGTTTTGTGGCAAGATGGCTCCCAATTTTAATAAATGATCATGTTGGGTCTATCATTCCCCCTTTCTAATGTGCCCCTTCCAAATCTTTGATAGGGTAGGAAAAGAGCAATGAGGGAATTTTAATTCCTCAGGTAACAGTCTCCAAATTTTTAGAACTCACCCAAAACTGGATTCCTGATTTTACCTGACATAATTAATTACTTATATTGATAGTCTATTTATTTTTGGCTCCATAGTTGTTAGACGAGAGGCGTCACTCATTTTGGCGTCTTCAGAGCTGAGAGAGGGTGACGTGAGTGGGCACAGCATATGGGACATGACTTGTCTTTTAGAAGTCAGTTGAGGGACATGGGTTGCCTTTTAGAAATCAGTTCGGTTTGAAGTCTGGTTGGGGAAGAACAGGTTGTAAAGTCATCTGGGGATGGGTTCTTCTATGTGAGAAACAAAAACCATGAGTACTGAAAAAATGTTGCAGCAGCTGGAACATGTCACTGTATAGAAGTTCCCTCAGCAGGCTTTAATATCCCCAGTTATCAGAATATCAACTTAATATTTAACATTTAGTGTTACATTTGTCCCTCCCCATAAGATACAGTTTAATAATTTAATGTCATCTGATCTTGCAAAATTCTTTTACTAGTATGACCTCTGTGTGTAATAGAGAAACCTTTAATTCTGTTACTCAGGGCTGGATAATCATACTAGCAAACACCAAGCCTACCTGTGTAGGTTAGGAATATCTGTAGGCCTTAAACTTAAAATTTGTGCCTCTGGCAGCTCCTCTTGATAGTCACTTTTTATAGTTATCAGGCATTGCTGACTGAGAATCCTTCTTTGTGGCCTCCAGTCTTACTTATTTTTGGAGGATAACATAAAGTGAATACCTTAAAATATTATTATTATTATTATTATTATAATTATTATTATTTAAAATGTCAGGAATGGCTGTATTTTGGTTTTAACTCTCTTTGCTAAGTGTTTAAGATGAAGCTGTCAAACTGACTTTTGTTTCTATCTATTGTTAACATTAGCTGAGTTTTATGAAAGTCATTCCTGGGGAAACTTGAGAGCAGCTTCTCAGTTCTGCTGGTGCCATTTGCGCTAGGTGGGTCCAGGTCTTGCTTGACCATGGGGCTTCCCTCGGAAGCATCAAAGATGTCTCCCTTCTCTGATGACTCTCTTCTTCATAGAAAATGCACTGATTGGCGTTCTGTTTTCCAGTGGTCTCATTAATCTCCCTGATTGGGAGGTTATGAGGCCCAGAGTTGCAAAGCTTTTAGAGAAGTCCCCTGTTCAATGGATTCAGACTGACTCAGAGCGCAAGAGCCAAATATTGGTTTTCTTGGCTCTTTTCATGTAAATTTAATTTTAAATCCTAATCTTAATTATCCAGCAAATAAATTTTAACAGCCTTATATTAAGAGTACTGGGGTTTAGTGTCTATAAGTTTATAATTATTTATCTTTTTATTAATTGGGATCTGTATTGTAGGTGTCTTGTAGGTGATGACTTATTATCTTAAATTAACCCATGCTGTGTTCTTAAAGCAACACTTCTGTAAAACACTAACAGGGAATCTTTAGATCACTTATAAGGAAATTACAAAATAAAATTTTTTAACAAGTGTAAAAATACTTAGTTCGTGTAATAGCTCCCCTGAATTTTTTAGCTGAGTTATACATTATATCCCCTGTTTGAGATCCTAGTAATCTTAACAGAAAACAAAACAACTTTTGAACATAACTTTAAATGAAACATAATCTTACCTACAGCTTTCGTAGTCATTCTCACATGTAGTAATATGGGACACAGAGCCTTATCTCAGGTAAGGCAGGGCTCTTTATAAATATTAAGTGTTTTAGTTCTAAAGATGAACTTTGTTTTTTTAAATATCATTTTACAAATTTTATATAAATTGTTTGAGGTCACATGAACATTAGCTAACACCATAGGATATCACATTTAAAACATGAATTTAATAAACACTGAAAGTTTTTAACCTTTGCATAGATAAGGCTCTCATTAACATAAAAATACATTTAAATTGTTCCCCAATGTAAAAAGTAACATAAAACTTTACATATCTTATTGAAAACTGGTAAATTAATGCCCAATATATTTTTTTTACTATACAACTTCAGAACACCAGCTTGGTATAATGCTCTTTTAAAGTTTCTACCTTACAGACTTGTATACCTGAAAGATAGGAGCACATTAATAGCATCACAATTACATTGATGTTTCTACATTAAGCAAGTTTAGCTTTTAAAGAAATGGCAGTACAGGGCTCTAAAATAACAGTTCTTATTTAATCAGTTGTTTAATTTTTATGGTTGCTTGCTCTAGAAAAAATAAAACTTAATAAAACACAATGTTATGGGTAAACTTATGTTTTCAGAAATTTTTGTCTCTTTAACACATGACTGATTTTTACAATCTTATACAGACTTTATTACACACTTCTACAGACCTTAGTAAATCAATCAGATATGTAAAAAAAGTACTCATGAATGAGTAATCCCATATCAAATTTACTTTACTTATTTATCAAAATATTAGACAAATGTATTGAAGATTGTAAACCATTTTTTTTTTTTGTTGAAGGAAAAGTCCTAGAACCAAGTCATATTAGAATTTTTGTAGACATTAATATTTTATTAGATTTTTGAACACCTAGAAAAACTTGTAAGCTGAGTTTTAAAGACATTTATTTTTATCTGTTTACCCAATTTAAATTCAACAATTTAAATCACGTGAATTAAAGATCTTTAGATCCACTTTGTAACATTTGTTTTTATGAGCGTTGTTTTTATGAGTGCACTTTATATATGTTAATTTGTGTATCATATATATGATATACGGACATATGTATATATAGATATACAACACATAACAACAGTGTGTACACATAATAATAGTAAAGGTCTTGTAGCTTTTCACAGGTGAAATATCCATTGCAATGTTTCAAAAACTCCACAGTTGGTCAAAGATAGAACTGATCAGAAAAACATTAACCTAGGTCTGTAGGATCAAAATCATGAGCTCAAAAAAATAAAGAATCTAAGGAAAAATATAAGAGTTCTAGAAAAAAAGACTGGTAATTAATTAGTAAATACCATACAATTTAACTTTTTTTTCTCTTAGGCCTCAGATCAGTCTCCTACTAAGTTAGCAGGCTTCTTTCATTTGCATTTCAACATAAGTCCTGGCTGAGGTCCAGAAGGAACAGGGAAAAGCTGCTAATCTGAGCAGACACCTCAGGCCTAAGGCATTTCAACCATAATATTCAGGTTTGGATGTTGAAAATTATCATACAAGTTTAAGATACAATTCACAAAATTTTATATCTTTACATCTTTTTTTTGTCAACAGATACCATACTATGATTTACTATCCTTGTCCAATTTAATGCACTGCTACACACAGTGACATTTTCCCAGGCTACCCAGTTCAAAATTGGTGAAAAATAGCCTGAATGATTGGGAAGTTACTTGCCAACTTGGAAGTTGTGTTGTTTTGTTTTGCATCCTAACTATTTAAGTTCTCTGACATGAATTATCTGAAATCATAAACTAAACAATTACCTAAACCCGACTTTTAACTGCAAGATTGTGCAATGCTTTAAAAACCCATTCAGATACCAGATTGTTACAATAAAACATCATCATTTAGACACACATTCAGCTAAGATCATTCCCAAGAAACAATTTATAATATCAACATATCATTGCACATGTCTTAAAGGGCCAGAAAAAAAGACACAAGACAGACAGAAAGGAGCTCCAGAATATGGCTGACAGACAGAAGCCTTTAAAACAGAGCAGATAAGAGAAAAATCAACTACACCAGTGGAACCATAGATGTCCCCACAAGGGAACCAGATGTTTTCACAGAGGGACAACCTGAAATGTAATATCAAGGGTCTCCATGGTTACTTTACTGCATTTAGTGTCCCCTTTTTCTTTTTCTCTTTTTTAAAAAAACAGAGGTGGCATAATCCTTACAGTGCAGGGAAGGAAGGAGGTAATTCTCTGAAAAAACAGGGCTTTGGCAGCTGCTGGGAGTCGCTCAGTCCCTCCTTATACTTACAGGATTAGCTCTTCTGGTTTCGTTCCACCCCAAGCACGCTCCATCGCCTAACATTTCAGTAGTCAGCTCTCAAAAATTTCCGGGGCGGTGGGGGGTACCAAAATTTGTAACTTAAAGTTCACTTCCTGAATTTGAAGTCAATTCATGCCAATTTAATAATGAGGACAGGGTTTGAGAAAAAGAAAAAGGGAGTTTTACTGCTTTGCTAACAAAGGAAAAACACAGGGGTCTCTGCCCAAAGGTTGTAACTCTCTTTGTCTGAAGGGACAAGGGGTTTTAAAGGAGTTTCAATTGTTAACCTGGGAGATACTCAGTTCTTACGTCCCCAGCAGGCATTGCCCTGTGCAGTGTGTGTGCTCCAGGCAGCCAGCTAGTGGCTTCTCTTATCCTGCTTAACAAAGGGGGGTAAAGTTCATCACAGTTCTTTAAAACACAGTTCAAAGGGATGTCAGCCTTACATGCTTTATTACCCATTTTCATGTCCAATATCCTTAAGTTTTTTCCACAGAAATCACGCAACAAAACACACAAAAACAAACAAACAAAAAACATGTAGAACACAGAAAAAAAAACACAAAAAAAACAGAAACTCGGCGCAGAAACAGAAAAACAGAGGAGCAATGGAACATCTTACTAATGCTCCGGGATAGGAACTTCTGTGTGTCTGTTGGCACCTCTCTACCCTTTCAGAGGAATTCACTACAGAATAGAACAGAGGACAGAATGATTCTCGTTACTGTCCCAGACAGGAGTATATGTGTGCCTCCCCAGGCCACCTCTCTGTCATCAGAAGAGATCTCCCTTTACCGGATATCAAAAGTTATATAGGTGCTACTTACCAATGGAGGCCTCCTCCACCATGAGCTTGCTAATTGTTTTAGTGCGGTGGTTCACTGCAGTTCTCCCCGGAACAAAAGCTCACTCCAAGGCCTTGGAACTTGCCTCTCCAGGACGGAGCCCTGGAGGGAAGGCCAGCTTCAGAATTTCCAGCAGTCTGGTCTTGTGATCTGTTGGGGCAGGTTCATCTCGCTGCGGAACTACAAAATGTTAGACCACGATTCAAGAAAAGACCACTGACTCCAATTAAAGTCAAATTAAGACAAGCTTATTATTTTCAGTGGCCGGGCTGCATCTTCATCTCAAAATAGTGGAAACAAGACAGCAAACCCACCTCTCCTACAGCCCAGCTTTATAGTCCAGAAAGTTACACAAAAGGGGCGTTACAGAAAACAGAATTTTGATAAGCATCACACTAATTTTTGTTTACATTTTTTTTTGCTGGCCCTAGAATCAGAAATTATGAGGACCATTAGAGCCTCAGAGAGGGTCGTTGTATGGTCAGGGAAGGCCATTATTTATGAGGTGTCACTGAAGTTTCAGAGAGGGCTGCGATCTGGTCAGAGAGCTAGGCATGGGGGAGTTCAAGGCACGGGCAGGCATTTCAAGCAGGTTCAGAATTTGCAGTAATTTATACTAAAGCCAAAATTATCTTTTCATGGTTTTGTGGAAAGATGGCTCCTAATTTTAATAAAAGCTTAGGTTGGGTTTATCAACCGTGTCCCTTACTTTTGGAAACTCCTCTACAACCTCCAAGGTTGTGAACTACTGAGCATTTTCCAATCCAGATATGTATTCACAGATTTTCTAACTCTTCTCCTCTAATTGTGTCTTACTTGAGGCCAAGGTAATGTCAAGACATTATTCTGGATGAGACTGGGAAGATAATTGTGCAGCACATATTTGCATATACATTGGATTCATTTTCCAATTTTCCATTCGAAATACTGAATCCCTGACACTAACCCATAGCTTACTAGATTCTAACTACTAATACTAATATGATGGAGAAAAATAACCCAAATAGAATTGAAATACAAGCATTTCAGAGGAGGCATGGTGTATACTAGAATTGCCTTTTGCAAGATAAAGGGTAGGTGTTATAAATCTAGTGAATTTTTTATTAAAATATTTCTCCATGTGTTTTAAAAATGAACAAATATGTCAATTCCTGACTCCCTTTCTCTCTAGCCTATTCCGCACGTGTATTTTTATATGCACATATAGAATCCTACCTGGTATCACACGTACATTTGTGTGAGGTGCCTGACTTGGCAGATACAAATTGTGAGAAGAGATCACTTCTCGTAAACGCTGTTGGAACTAAAAATTCAACCTATGGGTGAGCTTCCTAGTAGAACATTATACATAAATCCATTTTCAGTAAAATAAATATTATTTTTCCATCTGTGGTTGGTATATATTTTATGATGAATTACGTTTTTCATATATATTGCTACTATTTAATGTCTGTGTGTATTTTGTGTGTATGTATGTGATGTATGTGTGTGTGTGTGTGTGTGTGTTTATATATATATATATATATATATATATATATATATATATACACTCTAAAAATATTTCAAAATATGAATTACATGTGTCTTATATACACTCTCAAAATTCATTCTTTTTCATGTATGTGGATTAATAATCAACTTCTCACAAGATTTATCTCAGAAATATTCATCCACTTGAAATACATATTTGTTTTCTGTAACAGAAAACTCACTACAGCGAATGGTGGTTACAAATATCAATATTTCTACATTAACTGACCCAGTTTAACATCAATGCAAGTGAATTCCTATGGGACATGATGAGTCTTTTGACGTTCAATTTCATTCAACACTGGTACATTAATATTTCTTCAGTTTTTGCACTTCATAATATATATATTTCATCCACTAGTTCACAAATTTATATGCATTTGTTTCACTTTCAATCATTTCCTGCTTCAGAACACATGCATTCCTCCAGGTTTCTTGACTGGTCTTTTCATGAGACTTCTTTCCAAACACATTTTTTTCAATTTCCATAATCACTTTTGAAGCAAAACTCACACACATCATGATAAACCATAACCCTAATATTACCATTAGATGTATTACTGGTTGGAATGAATGATTGTATATCAATATAAGATTCCCTGTATAATTTCAGATGTGAATTCAATCCATTATTTAAAGTTGGAACCAGTTACATTACTTATTCACAGTATGGTCTATTCATGCATTATCTCTATTTTCATAAACACAGGGTACATCTATTTGCACCCCCAATAATAATTTATAGTCTTCAAATATTGCTCCCAGAAATGGTGGAAGAAATACTCATGCACCTGATCTACACATACATTTTGTCACAGTAATATTCTGGACACAAATGCAAAGTTCACACTTATGATTGTACCATATCCTAAGTGGAAAGTGAGCATGGATTCCTAAAACATCCATTTAACCTTTGTCTAATGCTCTCAAATATAAATCCTATTGGTGACTACATATTTGTTTCTTCCTAAGATTATGTATTCAACCTCAAGCCTGTTGAAAATGTCTAATCCTGTCACTCACTTTATACTCCTTCTGAATATACTCACAGGAATAGAGCAGAGAGCCCTGAGAACAGCTTAAGCAGAGCTTATATACTTTCTTTGGAGAGGGCAGGGACAGAAATTTATTGATGGGTCAGAGCGAGTGGGTGGTTAGTGTGAATCTGGGTGAGGGAATACATTCTGCAATTTGGCAGTTGGGGACAGCACAATCTGGGAACAAGATTACAAACAGTTCTCAAGATTTCAACAGTGTTTTGTTAAGCATACAGAAAAACAGGATGTTACAAGTACCTTTTTTATTAACCTTTCATTCCGCACTTCTTCTTCTTGCTACTTTTAATCATAAAAGTGATTATTGGGGCGTGTCACATTCTATGTCTGCTAGTGGGGTATTACCATAAGTTTAACTTGTCCAATTTGAGCTTGGAGAAAAGAACTTACATGGTTGAGCAAACAGGGTTTTATAGTTAGCAATAATATGAGGATTATTATTGGACAGGCCAGGGTTGATAAAAGCGTAGATAACCAGGGGGACTGTGTGAACCAAGACTCAAACCACCCTTTTTGGGCCTCTCTCTCTCATTGACGCTTTTCCAGGCATCCTTTTATTTTACAACCTCAGTATGGTCGGCATCAAAACAACATTATTACATCAATGCAGCACAAAGGCCCCCTTCTCTCATGGAGGGGAGGTCCAACCCTCAACTTGAGTGTAAAACAACTTCAGAGAGAGATGTTAAAGATTCCTGCAAAGCTGTGATGGAGGTTTCTATTATCTTTAAGTTTTGGTCTCTTGCTGCTTCTATTTGGGTCATTTGTTGTGTACCATGGAGCAGGGCAGTGGTTCCTGTGACTACCCCTGCCACAACTCCAATTCCTAATATGATGGCTAAAGTGAGGGATATATTTTCCCAGTGGAACCGGGTTGTATGCCCCCCTGTTTGAACTTCAAATGAACCTGGGTCATTATAGAGCAATCTGGGACACATCTTCACCATTACACAATTAATCACATCTGTTGACCATTTCATGAAATCATAAACAATGTTTAAGTATATAGAATTATACTGTTGTAGGGACGGACAAGGCACGGCACCTAAGATAGCACCAAAGACAGGGAAACAGTCCTATTTGGTTGCAACCGGATTCAGAGGGCATTGCTTCTGTTGTAATCAATTAACTCCCTGAACCCCAATTTTAGGTAGTTTTAGAATTTTGTACCCAACATGAAAGAGAAGGGACTCAGAAGTTCACAGTCTGCAGAAATTCACAAAACGAAGCTTTTTTTTTTTTTCTGTTTTTTCCTCTATTGTGGGCAAGTTAACTTTTCAAGGACACCTGGGAGGCAGAGAGCTTTTTTTTTTCCTTTTCTTTTATCCCCATGCCAACTGTTACCATGGAGCCCAGTTTGTAACTTTTTATCTTAGAAATGTAGCCATCTCTGTGAAGCCCCAGCTCAAGGCCAGAGGCCTTGTTCACATATTCTGTGAAAAACTATTAAGGGGGTGTCTAGCTTAGGAGTGATGATTTTTCCAGCCAGTAGGCAAGTAGAACAGGGCAACAGAATAAGAGGAAGTTAATCTACACTGAACTCATTTATAGAGACTCTTTTGCTGAAAGTCCTAAAGTCAGCCATGGTGAAGATTTCTGGAGAAGTTCAGTGAAGATTTTTCTGTGGGCCTGGTACAGAGGGGGAAGATGGGGAAGGTGGGAGGTGAGAGCAGCTCCGTGGATCTCAGAATAAGGAAGGAGAGATGTAAAAGAATAATGGGAAAGGATTTTGGGATTTTCCTAGCAACATAAATTGAGCAGTAGAAACGGTAGAGCAGAAAGGAAGACGGGAGTGAGTATCCCAAAAAGCCTGTGAGGGACTTTAAAATTTAGTAACCTGTTTTCAGTGATGACAAAGCAACTTTAAAGGCCATTTTCATTACATCTTCGATAGGGGTCTGAGGGCTCTCCTAAGCTGGTTTGAGCTTTGGGTTAGGTGGTAAGAGGACCTGGTGGGACCCGTTGTGGGCACTGACAGGAAAAGAGAGAAGTGAGTGGGTGGATGGGTACCTCAGTACCTGCTACCTCAGCAAGGGGGCAATGCTCTGAGAACCGGCGGAGGTTTCGGTTTTTGATCTAGTAATTGGAGAAGAGAAATCAGGTTTGCTGAGGTGGGACTGACAGCAGAGAGTATGGAGCAGAAGGCTGAGTTTGAGGAACTATTGGAGAAGCATAGTTCAGGATGTGAGCGAAAGAGGAAAAAGGCCTTCACATAGGGGAATTTCCTTTCACACTTTTGAGCACTTGCAGAAGTTAAAAAGGTCACACAGAATTTGAGGATCTAGAGACTCCTCTGGGGGCCATCAGTTTGGGTTGTCTAAGTGGTAATATGGCCAATGCTGTGTACTGAATTTGATGAGGATTTTGGGTTCCACCAGGCAGCCCCTGTATGCTCAAATCCCCATGACTTACAGAAGAAGTCGGCTTTTCCCCCACACAGCCGTGGCGGTTTGTGGCTTTGATAGTCTGCCGGGCAAACATACTAATATAGGCTAGCCAACCTGCATCTGGCTTGCCTGTCCCTACAACCATAATGTTTGTTTCCATTATCTATGGTACGGAAAGGATTTAATGGAATTTTAATGGGATCCTCTTCATCAGGGATATTCTAATAGGAAAGACCTATAGCCAGCTGGCAAATGTCTGGGTGGAGAGATGGCCTCCAGGTCCCTAAGTGGGCTGTATGCAAGAGAGACCATACTTCTTATCTAGTAGGATTTGTGATCAGCCATTGCTGCAGTAGGGGCTGATGAGCGTTAGGACTACGGGTGGCCAAGGAGAGAGTCTATAGCCTTACCCACGTGGCGAATATGCAATTTGAAAGGGTTTCCAGTCTTTTCCAGTTTCCAGCCAGAGTCTGGACATGGCACAGGCTTGAGATGAGACGCATGGATGGAGGAAGTGATTCCCTCTACTTTTACTGCTTTAGGTGCTATAAGTAGCACCTGGAATGGTCCTTTCCAGCGGGGTTCCAGGGATGACACCTGATGTCATCTTATGTAGAGGAAGTCTCTTTCTTGATATCAATGTGGATTCCCCTCGTCCCCAGGTTGGAAGGCAGTAGCCAGCTGTTTCCACAGGTATATCTGAGTTCTTACAAGAGATTTAAGTCTGTCAAGCAAGGGTGTGTGGAAGGGATTCTTAGGTCTTAGAGTCGGGGTTAGGTCTCTTAGTGGAGGAGGGGCCCCATAGAGAATTTCATAGGGGGTGAGGTTACACAAAGAAACAAAGGGAGTATTTCTTGCATGAAACAGTGCATAAGGCAGGAGCATAGTCTAATCTTTTATGCCGGTCTCTAAGCTTAATTTCGTTAAGGTCTCTTTAATGGTTTTATTTATTTTTTTTACGTGTCCTGATCTCTGGGGTCTATAAACACAATGTAACTTCCAATTAATCCCCAGGGTTCTGGCTATCCCCTGATTTACCTGGCCCATGAAGGGTCTTCAATTATCAGACCATGTTACATTAGGCAGGCCGTGTCTTTGATAAATATCTTTCAGGATCTTCTTGACCACAATTTGTGCCGGTTTTCTTTTATTTTTTTTTTTGGTGGGAATGGCTTCAATCCATCCTGAAAATGTATCTACAAAGACTAGGAGATATTTAAGCCCATACCTTGCTTGCTTAATATCAGTAACGTTCACTTCCCAGAATTGTCCTGGTCTAATTCCTCATAGGTGCTTTCCTGTAGGAAGCTTGGAAGTGTAAGCATTAACCAATTGACTGAACTGACAGGCTTTTGTTACCCATTCAATTATTTCCTTTCACTGTGAGTGAGTTAGTCTAAAACTCTGTTCTTGATCCTACAGTAATGCCTGCATTTTTTTTGAACCAAGTTGATTGAGTTGATGTACATTTTTAACGTAGTGTAGGGCTTTCTGAAATTGCAGGCTGGGCTCACTGAAGTTGAGGAGTTCATTGTCAGTGTTCTTAGATGTTATCAAAAGCTTGCTGGTGCTCAAGGGTCCATTGGAATTGGGCATTCTCATTTAACAGCGGGTATAAAGGAGCAGCTAAGAACACAAACCCAAGTCCATAACCTGCTAAAGCCAGCAGTCCCAAGAAACTCTCTATGTTGTCTCCTGTTAAATGGGGGTGGTATCTGCACAACGGTTTGTTTCCTGGGCTCAGTGAGCCATCATTTACCGAGCCTAAGGGAATACCCCAGGAAGATTACTTCTTGCTGGCAAATTTGGGCCTTTTTGTCCGAAGCTCTCTACCCGAGTTGAGCAAGCTCAGATAATAGTGCTTGGGTCTCAGACTCACAGTTTTCTTTGGTGTTGGCTGCCAGTAGCTGGACATCCACATATTGAAGCAGAATGACTTCGGGGTGTGTAGTTCTGAAGTTGTAGAGATGTCTGTGAAGGGCTTCATCAAAGAGAGTGGGGGAGTTTTTGAACCCCTGTGGGAGTCTAGTCCAAGTTAGTTGAAAAGACGTTCCGGTTTCTGGGTCTACCTACTCGAAAGCAAACAGCAACTGACTATCTTTATTCAGAGGCAAGCAAAAGAAAGCATCTTTTAAGTACAGAACAGTATACAATTTTCACTCGGCCACAGCAAAGAGGTTATTGGGGTTCCAGCATGCTGGGGCTCAGAGCTCACTTAAATAGAGCAGAGAGCCCTGAGAACAGCTTTAACAGAGCTTACATACTTTTCTTGGAGAGGGCAGAAAGGGAAATTTATTGATTGGTCAGGGCGAGTGTGTGGTTTGCGTGCACCCGGGTGAGGGAGTATATTCTGCAGTTTGGCAGTTGGGGACAGCACATTCTGGGAACAAAATAGCAAACAGTTCTCAAGATTTTAACAGTGGTTTGTTAAGCATACAGAAAAACAGGAAGTGACAAGTGCCTATTTAATTAACCTTTCACCTAAGCAAAATGGAAAGTGAGCATGGATTACTAAAAACAACCATGTCCAGGTTGCCTAATGCTCTCAAATGTTAATCATATTGGAGGCAACATATGTCTTTCTTCCTAAGATTATATATTCAACCTCAACCATGTTGAAAATGTCTAACCCTCTTACATTATACTTTGCCTGATTTCCTAATGTCTCTATTCATATCTGCTTTCCTACTTATTTTCCCCAGTTCATCATTGTGACTGACCCTTCGCGTGTGCTGACACTGACATTCACTCACTACCCAAAAATCTATTGCTAAAGAATTTTGTCCAAATGCCATAATCACTCTTTTTTCTAAACCTACAGGCTATCTTCCTAATCCTACCGACTATGCCTTTTTGACTGGATGTTCTCTTCGACATTCAATCATCCAAGGTAGAAGGTCCTATCCCATTTTATATCGATTTATCTGAGACATCTGTGCAGAATGTAATTCAAAGCTAAGTATACCAATCATGGGCCCAATGCACTTCTAGGCTTCAAATCTTACCTAGATTTATATTTTCATACTTATATTTCACCTATATATTCTTGTAAATATTGCAGATTCCCAATACTATTAGTCATCACGCAGAATGATTCCTAACCCAAATCGAACCTGTTATTAACCCTAACCATACACTGTTCCCTCAATCTAACTTTACAGAAGAGCAGGCCCAGAGTTGGTCTTTCAATACAGGAATGTAGGAGATCTTCCACATGCTGAGAAACTCAAAGATCCATGTAGAAATGAACTCTGGAGAAGTTGTAGGCAGCTATGAAGGACCTGAGAGAGCAAAAGTCATCTTCAATGGCAAACAACCTTGTCAGGATGAAGGGTTTTGTCTGTATCAGTCTCTCTGTTCTTAATATAGAGAAGATGGACCAAACCAGGCCTGTTTGGAGAGCTGTTCCCTGGTGCCTATGGTTGATATACCATTCTAACTTGTGAAAGTGTCACAGTAAGTAGGGGCAGCCTCCATCTCATGGGACACTTGGAAGCAACTCTTAGGACCAAGTGGTTGCCAAGGCAGTTAGCTCATTCAGTTCCTAAAGGAAGTGACCTACATCTCTTCCTTGGTGATGGAACTCTCTGAACTTGGGATCCAGGAAGCCAGGCACTCAGAGCCAGTTGCAGTACTAGTCCCAGTGGACTCACTTGTTTGGATTTACCAAGGAAAGAGTCAGTCTTTCTTGGTACCTGCTGATGTGAGGATGGAAAAAGCCAGAAGAGCTCTGAAGAGGGGCCTTTACTGAGAAAGCAGGTAGTGGCTAACCGCTGGCTCCAGACAACTTCACAGTGTTGGCCAAGGAGACCTGATCCGAGACAGGACAGGCCATTTCAGGAAAACATAGTAGGGCCCACCAGTCATAGGACACTCTGGATAGTCACAGACATACTAGGGGGAAGGTGGTGCCTTTGTGGGTGTGGGTGTGAGTTTGTGGTTTTGTCTCATGTTCTGAGAATAGGTAAGAAAGGCGGTTTGTTTGGTTTTGAGTGGACAAATTCTAGTATGACTTATGACAAGGTGAGTGTTTCTATATCTGTGTATCCCACTGTGTCCTTCGTTGTAGACATTAGAAAAGAGAATGCATCACGGATGTGTCCTGTCTAGTAGAAAGCTTCCCAGCATTCATCCTACCCTATTTATGAATGGACTGTCAATTGCCTTAGGGATGGGCAACACCTACTTCCTTCCTAAGTCCCTGTTTTCATCAGGAATTCTGGCCACTCTCCAAAATAGGCTCATGGTTTTGTGTGCAAGATATGTACCACCTCCAAGCTCTGGGACATGGCCGTGCACTGGATAGCTGAAGGGAATGGGGAGCATCTCAGAAATCTCAGATATCAGTGTGACCAGGAAAATATCAGTGGAGAAACACTGCTTTGGGCCTTTTGCATACCTATTGTTCTGTTGCCCTGAATCTCAGGAAGGTTTTTGCCTCAAGCCACCACTTTGTGAAGCGTCAAGAAAACAGTTTTTAAATGGAATTGAATAGGCATCACCTGTGGCTCTTTGCTTAATTGCTTTGGAAAGGGACTTGTCTAAATCAGGTTCTTGGCCCTGTGTTAGGCCGTGGATTAGATTCTCAGCACCTGATGGGTCCAAAGAATGATCCCATGTGTACATCCAAAACCAAAATAGCAAAAAGTTCAGTCATTGTGGATGAAGTCTCTTGCCTTCCTCTGTTAGGTTACTGATCTCCATCAAGTGAGAATAGGGATCCTTTCTTTCAAATGAGCTCTTCAAAGCCCTGCAGAGGCTAGCCCATAGGTGCTTGGGTTTTCTCATGACTCCATATCACATTAAGAATCTATACCGGACAGTCATTAGGCCTCAAATTGGAGAAGCAGAGCAGTATTAAAGGCAAGCCTATTTGACCACTCCTGGTTCACAGAAAGGGTGTCCAGCCCACCATGACTTTAGCCAAATGAGGGGAAAGGGACCTTATTTTGGACACTGTCTTGGGCTGCACCCCTCATGGAAAACTCCAGCCATAGGTAATGATGAGTGTCTATGTGGAAGAATATGAGGGCGATGAAGGAGTGTTTTGGTTTTAATTGTGGTCATTTGCGTGGCAGTTGAATGAGATGACTGTGTCCATCTGGGCTTGAACTCTGGAGTGATTCCCCTTAGAAAATGAGTTCTGGTACTGAACTCAGAGAAGTATTGTCATGAATTTTGTTGGGATTTTAGCAGGCCACGCATGAGATTCACCCTTGGAAACTGAGATCTAGGCCCAGGGTGGCTTTCCACAGAGCACTGGGTATCTCATCCAGGATATCACATGATTTATTCTGAAATAATTGGCAGCCATAGTTGAAAGTCAAAACACACATGGACCTTACATTGTAGAACTCAATGTACCTGGCTTCATGTGACCTTTGGCCACTCTTTGGGAAGCCTTGCCTGTGAGAGTCCTCCAGAGCTTTCATTGAAATTAGCTTCCTCAACACTTAATGGTCCCTGAATGATTTTAACCCACAGTGCCTCCAACTTCATCCTTGAAAAACGGGGAAGATATATACCATGAAATGTTTTAAATTCCCATGACCAGGTGGCACTTGATAACCTTTGGATGTCCTGCTGCTGATCTTGAGTGTTCCAGCAAAAGCGTTGATTGACTGTGTTTCATTTAAATGGTGTAGAACAGAGATGCCAGTAAGTTGGAGCCTGCTGAGTAGTGGGCCTATTGCAGTGGTGTGCAAGTGTGTGATAAAGCATTTGTGGTGGGGCCATGTGAATGTGCTATTGGCTTTTAAATGGCTTGGGACTGACATGGTGCAGCCAGCAGACCCTTATATGTAAAGGCATCTTGTTATTTGGAGAGATTTCAGGGCAATTTTCAGAATCAGGTTGCTATGGACAAGGGGGCAAGCTATGTTGGATAGAAGCCTGGTTGGTGCTTTCTCCTGCAGATCCTGACCCACCACACATGACAGAACTCCCTCCAGCACTGTCTCCCAGTTGAACTTGTTGTATTTCATGAAGCGAATACCAAAGTCCCAGTGCAGCACCAATAAAAACCACGAAAAGTGGAGGAATTCCAAATAGCTTCACAGTCCACATGGGAAGAAACTTAGCCTCCAGTGGCACCAGTTTACCTACAAAGAGAGAATTCAGCAATGCTGCCTGAAGTTCAATGTAAAATAAGAAACCATGTCCTCCAGGTCACATAGATGCAGACCCAGCTTTGATGGTCTAACTAGAAAGGAAGCTAATGCTCCTGAGAATAGCATATATTTCAAGTGCCCAATCTTGGAGGCAGTTTCTCAAAAAGTCTATAGGCCAACAGAGCTCCATGTTTGTGGAGTGTTTACCCACACAGGTAATGTCAAGTCATTGTTCTGGATGAGAGTGGGAATAATTTTGTGTAGCACATATTGCATACACATTGGATTCCTTATCAAATTTTCCATTCGAAATACTGAAACCCTGACACTAACACATACCCTACTAGACTCTGACTACTAATCCTAATATGAGGGAGAAAAATAACCCAAACAGAATAGGAATACAAGCAGATCAGAGGAGGCATGGTGTATATTTGGACTTTCCTTTTGCATTTCATAGGGTAGGAGTTATATATCTAGTCAATTTTTTGTTGGAATAGGTCTCTATGTGTTTTTAAGTTAAGAAATATGTGAATTCTTGTCTCCGTTTCTCTGTAGCTTATTCAGCACATGTATATTTATATGCACATATAGAATCCTTCCTGGTATGAAACATGCATACTTGTGAGGTGGCTGACTTGGCAGATACAAATTGTGAGAAGAGATCACTGCTCCTAAACAGTGTTGGAACTGAAAATTCAACCTATGGGTTAGCTTCCTAGTTGAATAACACTATACGTAAATCCATGATCAGTAAAAAGAATATTTTTGGATCTGTGGATAATATATATTTCGTGGTGAATTTCGATTGGCATATATATTGCTCTTTTTAATATCTCTGTGTGTGTTTGTGTGTGTGTGTGTATATATATATATATATGTATATACACACACACACACAAGAAGTATATATATATATATATATATATATATATATATATATATATATATATATATATATTCTCCAGATTTTTCAAAATATGAAATATATGTGTCTTATACCCACTCCGTAAATTCATTCATATTCATGTATATGGATTTATAATGAACTTTTCACAAGATTATTCTCAGAAATATTCATCCCCCTGAAATACATATTTGTTTCCAGTACTGAAAACTAACTTCAGTTAATGTTGCATACAAATACTAATATTTATACAGTAACTGACCCAGTTTAACCTCAATGCAAGTAGATTCCTATGGGACATGTTGTGTATTTTAATGTTTATTTTTATTCAACACTGGTACATTACTATTTCTTCAATTTATGCACATCATAGGATATATATTTCATCCACCAGTTAGCAAACTTAAAGGCATTTGTTTCACTTTCAATCACATCCTGCTTCAGAGCACATGGATTCCTCCGTGTTTCTTGAATGGTCTTTTCATGAGACTTCTTTCCAAACACATTATTTTAAATTTCCATAATCAGTTTTGAAGCAAAACTCACAGACTCTTCATGATAAACCATAAACCTAATATTACCTTTAGATGTATCAGTGGTTGGAATGAATGTATGTGTATCAATATAAGATTTCCTTTATATTTTCAGATATAAATTGAATGCATTATTTAAATTTGGAACCCATTATATTATTTATTCACAGTATGGTCTATTCTTGCATTATCTCTATATTCATAGTCACAGGGTACACCTATTTGTACACCCAATACTAATTTGTACATCTTCAAAATATTGCTCCCAGAAATGGTGGAAGATATACTCAAGTCACCTTATCTACATGTACATTTTATCACAGTAATATTCTGGACACGAAAAGCAAAGGTCACACTTATTATTTTACCAATGTAATGGTCAGGCGAGTGTCAGAGGAAGAGACCACAAGAGACTGTCTCATGCAACAGCCAAGGGTTTATGGGGGTCCAGCATGCTGGGGCTCAGAGCTCCCTTGAATAGAGCAGAGAGCCCTGAGAACAGCTTAAGCAGAGCTTATGTACTTTCCTTGGAGAGGGCAGGGAGGGAAGATTATTGATGGCTCAGGGCGAGTGGGCAGTTTGCATGCAAACAGGTGAGGGAGTACATTCTGCAGTTTTGCAGTTGGTACAGCACATTCAGGGAACAAGATTAGCAAACAGTTCTCAAGATATCCACAATGTTTTGTTAAGCATACCAAAAAATTGGAAGTGACAAGTACCTATTTTATTAACCTTTCATTCCCCACTTCTTCTTTTGGTTACTTTTAATCATTAAAGTGATCATTGGGGGTGTCACATTTTATGTCTGCTAGTGTGGTATATTGTTTTCTTATTACCATAAGTTTAACTTGTCCAATTTGAGCTTGGAAAAAGGAAACTACACGGTTGAGCAAACAGGGTCTCACAGTTAGCAATAATATGAGGTTTATTAATGGACCAGCCAGGGCTGATAAATGCGTAGTTAACCAGAGGGACTCTGTGAACCAAGACTCAAACCACCCTTTTGGGGCCTCTCTCTCTTGTTGATGCTCTACAAGGCGTCTTCTTAATTTAATCATAGATTCTTTTACAACTCCAGTATGGTCGGCATAATAACAACATTCTTCACTCAATGCAGGACAAAGGCCCCTTCTCTCAATAAGAGGAGGTCGAACCCTCGCCTGTTCTGTAAAACAACTTCAGAGAGAGAGGTTAAAGATTCCTGTAAAGCTGTGATGGAGGTTTTTAATATCTTTAAGTTTTGGTCTATTGCTACTTCTAATTGGGTCATTTGTTGTGTCCCATGGACTAGGGCAGTGGTTCCTGTGCCCACCGCTGCAGCAACTCCTATTCCTAATAGGATGGAGAAAGTGAGGGATACGGGTTCCTGGTGGAACCAGGTTGTATGCGCCCCTATTGGAACTTTAAATGATCCTGCGTCATGATAGAGGACTCTGGGAAACATCTGCACCATTACATACTTAATCAGAGGAAGAGACCACAAGAGACTGTCTCATGCAACAGCCATATGTTGATCATTTTATGAAAACATAAACAATGTTTAAGTATATAGAATTATACTGTTGTAAGGACGGACAAGGCAAGGCACCTAAGATAGCACAGAAGACAGGGAAACAGTCCTATTTGGTTGTAACCAGATTTAGAGGGCATTGCTTCTGTTGTAATCTTTTAATCCCCTGAACCCCAAGTTTAGGTAGTTTCAGAATTTTGTACCCAACATGTAACATAAGGGGCTCAGAAATTCACAGTCTGCAGAAGTTCACAAAAAGCAGTTTTTGTTTCTGTTTTTTTTCCTCTGCTCTGGGAAAGTTAACTTTTAAAGGACACCTGGTAGGGGGAGAGCTTTTTTCTTCTTTTTTTTTCTTCCTGCCAGCTGTTACCATGGAGCCCAGTTGGTAACTTCTTTATCTTAGAAATGTAGCCATCTCTGGAAGCCCCAGCTCAACGCCAGAGGCCTTGTTCACATATTTTGTGAAAAAATAGTAAGGGGGTGTCTAGCTTAGGAGTGCTGATTTTCCCAGCCAGTGGCCAAGTAGAACAAAGCAACACAAAAAGAGGAAGTTTATCTACACTGAACTCTTGTATAGGGCCTCTGTTGCTGAAAGTCCTAAAGTCAGCCATGATCAAGGCTTCTGGAGAAGGCCATTTAAGATTTTCCTGTGGGATTGGAACAGAGGGAAAGACAAGGAAGGTGGGGGGTGAGAGCAGCTCCGTGGTTCTGAGAATGAGGAAAAAGAGATATAAAAGAATAATGGGAAAGGGGTTTGGGATTTTCCTGGCAATAAAACTTGAGCAGTAGAACAGGTAGAGCAGAGGGGAGGATGGGAGTGAGTATCCCAAAAAGCCTTTGAGGGACTTTAAATTCTTTGTAACCTGTTTTCAGTGATGACAAAGCAACTTTAAAGGCCATTTTCATTACATCTTGGATAGGCGTCTTAGGGCACTCCTCAGCTGGTTTGAGCTTTGTGTTAGCTGGTAAGAGGACCTGGTGGGACCCGGTGCGTGCACTGACAGGAGAAGAGAGGAGTGAGTGGGTGGAAGGGTACCTCAGTACCTGCTACCTCAGCAAGGAGGCAATGGTATGAGATCCAGCGGAGGTTTTTGTTTTTGATCTAGTAATTGGAGGGGAGAAATCAGGTTGCTCATGTGAGAGTGACTGCAGAGAGTCTGGAGCAGAAGGCGGGGGGTGAGGATGTATTGGAGAAGCATAGTTCAGGATGTGAGCAAAGGAGGGAAAAGGCATAAACATAGGGGAATTTCCTTGGAAGGAAATTCCCAATTGATGGATCTTTTTGAACACTTGCCGAAGTTGAAAAAGTCACACAGAATTTGAGGATCTGGAGACCCCTCTGGGGGCCATCAGTTTTGGTTGTCTAATTGGTAATATGGCCAATGCTGTGTACTGAATTTGATGAGGAGTTTGGGTTCCACCAGGCAGCCCCTGTATGCTCACATCCCCATTATTTTCAGAAGAAGTCCGCTTTTCCCCCACACAGCCATGGCTGTTTGTGGCTTTGATAGTCTGCCGGGCAAACATAGTATTCTAAGCTAGCCAACCTGCATCTGGCTCGCGTGTCCCTAGATCCATAATGTTTGTTTCCATTATCTGTGGTACAGTAGGGATTTAATGGAATTTTAGTTGGATCCTCTTCATCAGAGATATCCCAATATGAAAGACGTATAGCCAGCTGACAAATTCTGGGTGGAGAGATGGCCACCAGGTCCCTAAGGGGGCTGTATGCGAGATAGACCATACTTCTTGTCTAGTAAGATTTGTGATCAGCCATCGCTGATGAACGGGCTGATGAGGGTAAGGACTACTGGTGGACAAGGGGAGAGTCTATAGCCTGATCCACATGGCGAATATGCAATTTGAAAGGGTTTCCAGTCTTTTCCAGTTTTTCAGCCAGAGTCTGGACAGGGCGCAGGCTTGAGATAAGAATTAGGATCCAGGAATTGATTCCTTCTACATTTACCACTGTAGGTTTTATAAGTAGCACCTGGTATGGTCCTGTCCAGCGGGGTTACAGGGATGACACCTGATGTTGTCTTATGTAGAGGATGTCTCTTATTTGATATCGATGTGGAGTCCCCTCTTCACCAGGTTGGTAGGCAGTGGCCAGCTGTTTCAACAGGTATCGCTGAGTTCTTTCAAGAGCTTTAAGTCTGTCAAACAAGGGGTTGTGGAGGGGATCACTAGGTCTTAGAGTTGGGGTTAGGTCCCTTACTGGAGGAGGGGCTCCATAAAGAATTTCATAGGGGGTGAGGTTACACAAAGAAATAGAGGGAGTATTTCTTGCATGAAACAGTGCATAAGGCAGGAACATAGTCCAATCTTTTATGCCGCTCTCTAAGCTTAATTTCGTTAAGGTCTCTTTAATCGTTCTATTTATTTTTTTTACCTGTCCTGAGCTATGGGGTCTATAAGCACAATGTAACTTCCAATTTATCCCCAGTGTCCTGGCTAACCCCTGACTTACCTGGGCCATGAACGCCGGGCCATTATCAGACCCTATTACCTTAGGCAGGCCGTGTCTTGGAAAAATATCTTTCAGGATCTTCTTGACCACCAATTGTGCCTTTTTTTGTGGGGAAGGCTTCAATGCATCCTGAAAATATATCTACAAAGACTAGGAGATATTTAAGTCCATACCTTGCTGGCTTAATTTCAGTAAAGTCCACTTCCCAGAATTGTACTGGTCTGGTTCCTAATAGGTGCTTTCCTGCGGAAAGCTTGGAAAGATAAGCATTAACCTATTGACAGACCGGACAGACTTTTGTTACCTGTTCAGTTATTTCCTTTTGCTGTGAGTGGGTTAGTGGAAAACTCTGTTCTTGATCCTTCAGGAATGCCTGCAGTTTCTTTGAACCAAGGTGTGTGAATTAATGTACATTTTTAACGTAGTGTAGGGCTTTCTGAAATTGCAGGCTTGGCTCTGTCAAGTTGAGGAATTCAGTGCCAGTGTCGTTAGATGTTATCAAAAGCGTTCTGGTGCTCAGGGGTCCATTGGAATTGGGTATCTCCATTTAACAGCGGGTATAAAGAAGAAGTTAAGGACGCAAACACAGAAATCCATAACCTGCAAAACCCAGTAGTCTCAAGAAACTCTCTGTGTTGTCTGCTGCTAGATGGGGGTGGTATCTGCACAACCGTTTGTTTTCTGGGCTCAGTGAGCCATCGTTTACTGCCCCTAAGGGAATAGCCCAGGAAGATTACTTCTTGCTGGCAAATTTGGGCCTATTTGGCAGAAGCTCTATACCCGAGTTGAGCAAGCTCATATAATAGTGCTTGGGTCCCAGACTCACAGTTTTCTTTGGTGTTGGCTGCCAGTAGCAGGTCATCCACGTATTGAAGCTGGGTGACTTTGGGGTGTGTAGTTCTGACGTTGTTGAGATCTCTGTGGAGGGCTTCATCAAAGAGAGTGGGAGAGTTTTTGAACCCCTTTGGGAGTCTAGTCCAAGTTACTTGATCAGACGTTCCAGTTTCTGGGTCTACCCACTAGCAAGCAAACAGCAACTGACTATCTTTATGCAGAGGCAAACAAAAGATAGCATCTTTTAAGTCCAGAACAGTATACCATTTCTGCTAAGGGTTCAGAGTGATAAGCAGATTGTACGAATTAGTTACCGTGGAGTGAATGTCCTGCACTCTGTTATTAATCTCTCTTAGGTCTTGAACGGGGGATAGTCCCCGGTTCCTGGCTTTTTTTACTGGGAGCAGGGGAGTCTTCCAGGCCGATTGACAGGGCCTTAGGACCCTAAGGCCAGATATTTCTGAATATGGGGCCTTATCCCATCTTTAGCTTTTCTGCTCAGAGGATATTGTTTGATATTGATTGGGGAGGCTGAGGTTTTTAACTCCACTGTTCTTGGAGGTTGTTTCACGGCTAGGCCTAACCTAGCCGTTTTTGCCCAGGTATCTGGGTAATCTGTTATCCATTTCTGGGGTAGCTTGCTTGTTTGAGCAGTCTTGGGGGGTGTGAAGAGTGGATGTTCATCTTCTACTGACATTTATAAAGCCAAGACTATAGGAGTTTTTACTGAAGGATTTAGAAATTTCATTTTGGGGCCTTCGGGGTTAAAAGTTGTTTTGGCCTGGAGCTTACTGAGCAGATCTCTGCCCATCAATGGGGCCAGGCATTCTGGGATTACTAGGAAGGAGTGATGGATTTTTCCTTTCCCCATGTCCATGGTCCTCTTAGTTGTCTATGTCTGATATTTACTGCCATTAGCCCTTTGAACTAGAGACATTTTATTTGATAGTGTGCCCAGTGGGGCCTTAAGGGCTGAGTATACTGCTGCTGTATCCACTTCAAAGTTTACCTGGGTCCTCTCCACTTCAAAAGTTACCCTGAGCTCGGGGAAGGGATCTGAGCCCCGACGTTCTTAGTCATCCTTTTGAGTCAGAATGGCTGGCTGTCGTGGCTGTCTCTTTTCTAGGGCACTCTTTGGCCCAGTGACCTTTTTCTTTACAGTAGGCACAATGATCTGAGGCCAGGGGTGGCCTCTGGCGTGCGCCCAGGTTTCCGTTCCTGTCTTCCTGTTTGTTAATTTCTGGCCTATTTATTGTTGTGACCAGGACCTTAGTCAATGCCTTAGTCTGTCTTTTGCATCTCTCATCTTCCCTTTGCTCCCTTTCTTTCTCTTTGTTTCTCTCATATAGTATACTTTCTCGGCTTCTCTGACTAAATCTCCCAAAGTCATATCTTGTGATCCCTCTAAGAGTTGTAACTTTCTTTTAATATCCAGGGCAGCTTGCCCAATGAAGGCCATCATGACAGATGCCTTTTGATCCTCTGCCTGAGGATCAATAGGAGTAAATCTCCTATATGCCTCCATAATTCTCTCTAGAAACATAGAGGGATATTTATCAGGCCCTTAAATTATCTCTCTTACCTTGGCCAAATTAGGTGGTTCCCTAGCGGCCGATTGGAAACCCACTATTAGGGCCTGGCAATAAGTGGACAGATGGTCCCTACCTTCAAAGGTGTTGGGGTTTCAGTTGGGTCAATTCAAGGGGAAGCTGGCTTTGATTATGTTGGGAAGTTGTGTTGGTCACACATCTGGTCCGAGAATATATTTTTTAGCTTCCAGGAGGTTTTTCTCTCATTCCTCTGCCGTAAAGAGAGTCCCTAGGATTTGTTGGCAGTCATCCCAAGTAGGCAAGTGTGAAAACCCCAGGGAGTTCTTTGAGTTCTTTTAGCCGGGCCAGCTTCCTCCAGGGAAGGAGGGGCTGTGTGTGACGCGGGGGAGTCATCTGGAGGGCACTGGGCCGGCCTAACTTCCTCCAATGGCAGAGAAGCAGAGTCAGCAGGGGAATCACTTAGAGGTTGTTGGGGGTTGGGGACAAGGGCAGGGGATAAGAAGGAGGAGGAGAGTCCAGTAGAATCTTGAGACTCAGGGAGAACAGAGGGTGGAGGAGGAGAAGCAGAGGGTTTGAGAGATAGAATCGTGGTGGAAGGAGTAGTAGCGTAGGCAGGGACAAGGAAAGGCTTCACCCATGCAGGAGGAGATTTGCAGAGGTCCTGCCAAGTTAAGATATATGGCTGTTGATCTGGATGGCTATGTGGCCTCAGCTGAAAGACAATATCTCTGATTTTTCAAATTAGTGGGAAGTAGAAACACCCTTCTGGGGGCCATCCAACTCCAAAGGTGTGTCATTCTGAGGCACAGAGAGTCTGCCAGGTCCAGCGTTTTAATGAAAAAGAAAGATTCTGGGCCCTTAAGCAGACTTTGGTCCAGTGATCAAGGGTCAGGGAGAGAAGTGTTGAAGTGCTCTGTCCCAAAATGAGAGATACACAAACAGTGAAAGCAACGACATACTACACAGAGAAGACAAGACAATAAAGACAGACAATGGACGTCCAATACTGAGACAAGGACTGAGTAGCCCTCAAAACCTGATGGGCTGGCAATACCGAATCCGAAACAAAATATCACAGAGTCGAGGAGACTATTGTTCCTTGATTTCCTGAGTCCTCTGGGGCGTCCCCCAGGGATGTGGCCTGTGGCTCTGTGACACGTCTGTCAGCCACCATCAGAGAGAGCTCATGCTCAACACCGATAGCGATTTTGCAAAACCCTAACCTGAAACCTGAAACCAGAAAGAGTCACCTTACTTACCCTGAAAGGAGCCCCTTGGGGGTCTTTCGTCCGCCGCTGCTGGATCTCGCTGGTGCCTCCAGATGTAAAGATCGGGTGAGCGACAGAGGAAGAGACCACCAAGAGAATGTCTCATGCAACAGTAAAGGGTTTATTGGGAGACCAGCTTTCTGGGGCTCAGAGGTCACTTGAATAGAGCAGAGAGCAATGAAAACAGCTTAAGCAGAGCTTATATACTTTCCTTGGAGAGGGCAGGGAGGGAAGTTTATTGATGGGTCAGGGCAAGGGGGAGGTTTGCGTGCAAACGGGTGAGGGTGTGTATTATGCAGTTTGGCAGTTGGGGACAGCACATTCTGGAAACAAGATTAGCAAACAGTCCTCAAGTTTCCAACAGTGTTTTGTTAAGCATACAGAAAAACAGGAAGTGACAAGTACCTATTTTATTAACCTTTCACCAATGCCTAAATGGAATGTGAGCATGGTTTTCTAAAAACATCCATGTCCACGTTGCCTAATGCTCTCAAATCAATCTTATTTGTGACTACATATTTGTTTCTTCCTAAGATTATATATTGAACCTCAACCCTGTTGAAAATGACTAATCCTATCACTCACTTTGTATTTTGCCTGATTTCCTAATGTCTCTATTGATATCTGCTTTCCTACATATTTTCACGAGTTCATCATTGTGACTGACTCTTCACATGTGCTGACATTTACATTCACTCTCTATCCGAAATCCTATTGCTAAAGAACTTTTGGTCGAAATCCTATACTCACTCTTTTTTTCTAAATCTACTGACTATCTTCCTAATCCTACCAACTATACCTTTTTGACTGGATGATCTCTTCTACAATAAATCATCCAAGGTACAAGATCTTAAGCCATTGTATATTGATTTATCTGAGACATCTATGCAGAATATAATTCAAAGCTAAGTATTCCAATCAACAGCCCAATGCCCTTCTTGGATTCAAATCTTATCTAGATTTCTGTGTTCATACATATATTTCACCAATATATTCTTGTAAATATCGCAAGTTCCCAATACCATTGTTTGTTCCTCAGTATGATTCCTAACCCAAATCGAACCTGTTATTACCCTAAACATACACTGTTTCCTCAAACTAAGTTTACAGATGAGCCGGGACAGAGTTTGTCTTACAATAGTAATGTAGGGGGTCTTCCACCTGCTGAGAACATCAAAGTTCCAGGCAGAAATGATACCCTGGAGAAGTTGCAGGCAGCTATGAAGGACCTAAGAGATCAAAAGTCATATTCCATGGCAAGCAACCTGGTCAGTATGAAGGGATGTGTCTGAATCAGCCTCTCCTTTCCTATTGTAGAGAAGACTGATCAAACCATGCCTGCGTGGAAAGCTGTTCCCAGGTGCCTATGCTTGATATACCATTCTAACTTGTGAAAGTGTCACAGGAAGTAGGAGCAGCCTCCATCTCATGGGACCCTTGGAAGCAACTGTAAGTACAAAGTGGTGGCCAAGGCAGTGACTTCATTCAGTTCCTGAAGGAAGTGACCTCACCTCACTTCTTTGGTGATGGAAATCTCTGGACTTGAGATCCAGGAAGCCAGGCACCCAGAGCCAGTCCCAGTCCCAGTTCCAGTGGTATCACTTGTTTGGATTTACCAAGGACAGAGTCAGTCTTCCTTGGTACCTACTGATATGAGGATTGTCAAATGCCAGAAGAGCTCTGAAGAGGGACCTTTCCTGAGAAAGCAGGTATTGGTTCACCACTGGCTCCTGAAAACTTCACAAAGTTGCCCAAGGAGACCAGATCTGAGACAGGACAGGCCATTTCAGGGGAACATAGTATGGCCCACCAGTTAGAGGACACTCTGGATAGTCACAGACCTACTTGTTTTAAAGAGGTGCCTTTTTGCGTGTGGGTGTGAGTTTGTGGTTTTCTCTCAATTTCTGAGAATAGGTAGGAAAGGCTCTTTGTTTGGATTGGAGTGGACTGTTTCTAATAAGTCGTTTGACAGGGGTAGTGTTTCTATGTCTGTGTATCCCACTGTGTCTGTGGTTGTAGACATTAGACAAGAGAATGCATCAATGCATGTGTCCTGTCTAGTAGAAAACTCTCCAGTATTTATTCTGCCTAATTGATGAATGGACTGTGGTGTGCCTTATGGATGGGCAACACCTACTAACTTCCTAAGTTAATGTTTTCTTCCTGAATTCTGGACACTCTCTAGTATAGGCTCATGGTTTTTTGTCCAAGATATGTACCATCTCCAAGATATGTGACATGTCCATATACTTGAGAGCTGTAGAGAATGGGAACATCTTAGAAAACTCAGATATCAGTGTGACCAGTAAACTCTCAGTGGAGAAACCCTGCTTTGGTTCATTTGCTTACCTATGGTTCTGTTGCCCTGAATTTCAGGAAGGTCTTTGCCTCAGGCCACCCCTTTGTGAAGCCTGAATAAAACAGTTTTCAAATGAAAATAAATGGGCATAACCTGTGGCTCTTTGCTTAATTGCTTTGGAAAGGGATGTGTCTGAATCAGCCTCTTGGCCCTGTATGAGGTTGTGGCTTAGATTCTCAGCACATGATGAATCTAAAGATAGATTCCATGTGTGCAATCAAAAGCAAAATGGCCAAAAATCTGTCATTGTTGATTAGTCTCTTGCCTTCCTCTGTTAGGTCCCTGACCTCTATCAAGTGAGAATAGGGATCATTTGGGTCAAGTGAGTTCTTTGAAGCCCTGAAGAGATGCTTGTGTTTTCTTATGACTCCAAATCACATAAAAAATCTATCGCTGAGAATCAGTAGGCCTCAAATTGAAGAAGCAGAGCAGTATTAACGGCAGGTCTATTGGATCACTCCAGGTTCACAGGAAGGGTGTCCATGCCACCTTGACTTTAGGCAAATGAGGGGTAAGGGAGATTTTTTTGGACACTCTTTTGGGATGTGTCCCGCTTTGAAACCTCCAGCCACAGGTTATGATGAGTGTCTATATTTAATAAGATGAGGGCCATGTGGGAGTATTTTGGTTTAAATTGTGGTCATTCATGTGGCAGTTGGAAGAGATGACTGGATCCACCTGGGCTTGAACTCTGGTGTCATTCCCCTGAAAGACTGAGTTCTGGATCAGACATCAAAGAAGTATTGCCATGAATTGTGTTGGGATTTTCGGAGGCCACACATGAGATTCGCCTTTGGAATCTGGGAACTAGGCCCAGGGTGGCTTTCCACAGAGCACTGGGAATCTCAGCCAAGATATCACATAATTTTATTCTGAAAGACTTTGAAGCCATATTTACTAGTCAAAACACACATGGACCTCAATTGTAGACCTCAGTGGGCCTGGATTCTTGTGACCTTTTGGCCACTCTTTGGGAGGACTTGCCTGTGAGAGTTCTCCAAAACTTTCATTGAAATCAGCTTCCTCACCATTGAATGATTCCTGAATGAATTGAAACCCACAGTGCCTCCAACTTCATCCTTGAAAATTGACTAGATAAATACCATAAAATTTTTGAAATTCCAATGACCAGATGGCACTGGAGAACCTTCGGATGTCCTGTTGCTGATCATGACTGTACCAGACAGTGCATTGATTGACTGGATTTCATGAAAATTGTGGAGAACAGAGATGCCATTAAGTTGGTGCCTTCTTAGTAGTGGGACTAGAGCAGTGGTGAGCAAGTGTGTAATAAAACATCTGTTGTGGGGTCATGTGGATCTGCTATTGGCTTCCAAATCGCTGTGACTGACATGGTGCAGCTAGCAGACCCTTATATGTACAGACATCTTGTTATATGGAGAGGTTTCAGGGCAATGTTCAGAATCAGGTTGCTTTGGTCAAGGGGGCAACCTATGTGGTATACAAGCCCTGTTGGTGCATTATCCTGCAGACCCTGACCCACCACATTTGACAGAACTTCCTCCAGCATGGTGTCCCAGTTGAACGCATTGTATTTCCTGAAGCAAGTACCAAACTCCGATTGCAGCAGCAAGAAACACTGTGAAAAGTGGAGGATGATGAAATGGCTTCACAGACCACGTGGGGAGACACTTAGCCCCCAGTGGCCACAGATTACATACAAAGAGAGAATTCAGCACTGCTGCCTCATTTTCATTGTAAAATAAGAATCCATGTCCTCCAGGTCACATAGATGCAGACCCACCTTTGATGCTCTCACTACAAAGAGAATTCAGCACTGCTGCTTCATGTTCATTGGGAAATTATAACCATATCCTCCAAATCACAGAGATGAAGACCCATCTTTGATGGTCTCACTAGAAAGGAACCTAAAGCTCCTGACAACTACATGTATTTCAAGTCCCCAACCTAAAGGCAGTTTCTCCAGACGTCGTTAGGCAGGCAAATCTCCATGTTTGTGGAGTTTTTACACTGTCCCTTATTTTTGGAAACTGTTCTATCATCTCCAAGGTTGTGAACTTCTGAGCATTTTCTATTTCAGATATGTATTTAAAGATTTTCTAACTCTTCTCCTCTAATTGTGTCTTACTTGGGGCGAAGGTAATGTCAAGGCATTGTTCTGGATGAGAGTAGAAAAATTTTTTGTGAAGCACATATTTGATAAACATTGGATTCTTCTTCTTATTTTCCATTCGAAATACTGAATCCCTGACACTAACTCATACCCTACTATAATATGACTACTAATCCTAATATGATGGAAAAAAATACCCAAGCAGAATGAATATGCAAGCATTTCAGAGAAGGCATGGTGTATAGTAGGACTTCCCTCTTGCATGATAAAGGGTAGGTTTTATAAATCTAGTCAATTTTTAATTGAAATAGTCCTCCATGTGTTTTCAAAGTTAACAAATATGTGAATTCCTGTCTCCCATTCTCTGTAGCCTACTCAGCACATGTATTTTTATATGCACATATAGAATTCTACCTGGTATCACACGTACATTTTTATGAGTTGGCTGACTTGGCAGAAACAAATTGTGAGAAGAGATCTCTCCTCCTAAACGCTGTTGGAACTGAAAATTCAAACAATGGGTGAGCTTCCTAGTAGAACAATGTTATCCATAAATCCATGTTTAGTAAAATAAATAATTTTGCATCTGTGGATGATTTATATTACATGATGAATTACGATTGGCATATAGATATTGATACTTTTTAATGTATTTTTGTGGTTTTTTAATATATAAATATATATATATATATATATAAATACATATATAAATATATATATATACAAATATATATATATATATATATATATATATATATATATATATTCACACTCTTCACATTTTATAAAATATGAAATATATGTGTCTTATATAACTCCGTAAATTCATTTATGTTCATGTATGTGGATTTATAATCAACTTTTCACAAGATTATTCTCAGAAATACTCATCCACCTGAAATACATATTTGTTTCCCAGTTCTGAAAAGTAACTTCAATAAATGGTGCTTACAAATCCTAATATTTCTAGAGTAAATGACCCAGTTTAACATCAATGCAAGTAGATTCCTATAGGACATGAATTCTATTTTGACGTTCATTATAATTCAACACTGGTACATTACTATTTCTTCAGTTTTTGCACATCATAAGATATATATTTCATCCACAAGTTCACAAATTTATAGGAATTTGTTTCACTTACAGTCACTTCCTGCTTCATAACACATGTATTCCTCCATGTTACTTGACTGGTCTTTTCATGAGACTTCTTTCCAAACACATCATTTTCGATTTCCATAATCAATTTCAAAGCTAAACTCACACACTCTTCAAGATAAACCATAACATTAATATTACCATTAGATGTATAGCTGGTTGGAATAAATGTATGTATATCAATAAAAGATTTTCTGTATATTTTCACATTCCCGTTCAATGCATTATTTAATGCTGGAACCAGTTATGTTTTTTATTCACAGTATGGTCTATTAATGCATTATCTCTATATTCAAAGACACAGTGTACACCTCTTTGTCCCCCCAATACTAATTTATACCTCTTCAAAATATTGCTCCCAGAAATGGTGGAAGAATTACTCATATCACCTTATCTATATATATATTTATATATATTTTTTATCACAGTAATATTCTGGACACAAAAAGCAAAGGTCACAATCATGATTGTATCAAACCCTAAATGGAAAGTGAGCATGGATTACTAAAACAACAATGTCCAGGTTGCCAAATGCTCTCAGATGTAAATCCTATTGGTGACTACATATTTGTTTCTTCCTAAGATTATATATTATAGTTCGAGCCTGTTGAAAATGTCTAATCCTATCACTCACTTTATACTTTGCCTGATTTCCTAATATCTCAATTGATATCTGTTTTCCTACATATTTTCCCCAGTTCATCATTGTGTCTGACACTTCACATTTGGTGACCTATACATTCACTGTCTACCCTAGACCCTATTGCTAAAGAAATTTTGGTCCAAATCCTATACTCACTCTTATTTCTAAACCTACTGACTATCTTCCTAATCCTACTGACTATTGAATTTTGACTCGATGTTCAATTCGACAATCAATCGTCCAAGGTATAAGGTCCTAAGCCATTGTATTTCAATTTATCTGAGACATATATACAGAAAATTATTAAAACCTAAGTATCCCACTCAAGGGCCCAATGCCCTTCTCGTTTCAAATCTTACCTAGGTTTCTGTTTTTATACTTATATTTCAGCTATATATTCTTGTAAATATCACAGGTTCCCAATACCATTATTCATCCGGCAGAGAGATTCTTAACCCAAATAAAACATGTTATTAACCCTAAACATACACTGTTCCCTCAATCTAACTTTACAAAAGAGGAGGGACAGAGTTGGTCTTACAATACTGGAATGTAGGGGATCTTCCACCTGCTGAGAACATCAAAGGTCCATGCAGAAATGACCCCTGGATAAGATATGGGCAGCTATGAAGGACATGAGAAAGCAAAAGTTAAATTCTATGGCAAACAACCTGGTCATGATGAAGGGATGTGTCTGAATCAACCTCTAAATATAGAGAAGATGGACCAAACAAGGCCTGTGTGAAGAGCTGTTCACAGGTGCCTATGGTTGATATACCATTCTAACTTGTGAAAGTGTCACAGAAAGTAGGGGCAGCCTGCATCTCATGGGACCCTTAGAAGTAACTGTTAGGACAAAGAGGTTGCCAAGGCAGTGACCTCATTCAGTTTCGGAACGAAGTGACCTCACCTCACCTCCTTGTCGATGGAACTCTCTGAACTTGTGATCCAGGAAGAGACACACCCTGAGGCACTCGCAGTTCCAGTTCCAGTGGTCTCACTTGTTTCAATTTACCAAGGACAGAGTCAGTCTTTCTTAGTTCCTACTGATGTGAGGATGGCCAAATGCCAGGAAAGCTCTGAAGAGGGGACTTTCCTGAGAAAGCAGGTAGTGGCTCACCCATGGCTCCTGACTACTTCACAGAGTTGGCCAAGGAGACCAGATTTGAGACAGGAGAGGCCATTTTGGGGGAATATAATATGGCCCATCAGTCTGAGGACACTCCGGATAGTCACAGATCTACTTGGGCAAAAGAGGTGCCTTTGTGGGTGTGGATGTGTGTTTCTGGTTTTGTCTCATGTCCTGAGAATAGGTAGGAAAGGCTGTTTGTTTGGATTGGCGTTGACTGTTTCTAGTAAGTCGTTTGACAAGTCAAGTGCTTCTATATCTGTGCATCCCACTCTGTCCGTGATTGTAGACATTAGTAAAGAGAATGCATCAATGGATGTGTCCTGTCTAGTAGAAAGATTCCAGGCATTCATCCTGCCAAATTTATGAATGGACTGTGGCTTGCCTTATTGAAGGGTAACACCTGCTATCTTCCAAAGTTTCTGTTTTCTTCCTGAATTCTGGCCACTCTCCAGAATAGCCTCATGGTTTTGTGTCCAAGATATGTACCACCTACAAGTTCTGTGATATGGCCATGTTCTGGATAACTGACGGCAATGGCGAGCATCTCAGAAAACTCAGATATCAGTGTGACCAGAAAAGTCTCAGTGGAGAAACCCTGCTTTGTGCCTTTTGTTTACCTCTTGTTTGTTGCCCTGAATTTCAGGAAGGTCTTTCCCTCAGGCCACTCCTTTGTGAAGCCTGAAGAAAACAGTTTCAAATGGAAATGAATGGGATTCACCTGTGGCTCTTTGCTTATTTGCTTCGGAAATGGATGTGTCTGAATCAGACTCTTGGCCCTGTGTGAGGCTGTGGTTAGATTCTCAGCACCTGATGGATCCCATGTTTTCATCCAAACCCAAAATGGCCAAAAGAGCAGTCATTGTGGATGAAGTCTCTCGCCTTCCTCTGTAAGGTTCCTGAACTTCATCAAGTGAGAATAGGGATCCTTTGGGTCAAATGAGTTCTTCAAAGCCCTGAAGAGGGAAGCCCATAGGTGCTTGGGTTTTCTCATGTTTCTAATTCACATAAAGAATCTAAACCCCACAGTCAGTATTCCTCAAATTGGAGAAACAGAGCAGTATTAACGGAAGGCCTACTCGATTACTCCTGGTTCACAGGAAGGTGTTCAGGCCACCCCGACTTTAGGCAAATGAGGGGAAAGGGAGCTTATTTTGGACACTGTCTTGGGCTGCGCCCCTCATGGAAACCTCTAGTCAGAGGTTATAATGACTGTCTATATGGAAGAAGATGAGGGCCAAGCGGAAGTGTTTTGGTTTTAATTGTGATTATTAGTTTGACGGTTGGAAATGATGACTGGCTCCACCTGGGCTTGAACTCTGCTGTAATTCTTTTTACAGACTGAGTTCTGGAACTGACCTCAGAGAAGTATTGCCATGAGTTGTGTTGGGATTTTAGGAGGCCATGCATGAGAGTCACCCTTGGAATTGAGATGTGTGCCCAGGAAGGCTTTCCACAAGGCACGGGGAATTTCAGCAAGGATATCACATGATTTTATTCTGACAAACTTGGCAGCCATAGTTGAGAGTCAAAACACACATGGACCTCACATTGTAGACCTCAATGGGCCTGGCTTCATGTGACCATTTGGCCACTCTTTGAGAAGACTTGCCTGTGTGTGTTCTCCTGTGCTTTCATTAAAATGAGCTTCCTCAACATTTAATGGTTCCTGAATAAATTGAAAATCATAGTGCCTCCAAATTCATCCACGAACAATGGCTAGATAAATACCATGGAATTTTTGAAATTTTCATGTCCAGGTGTCACTGGAGAACCTTTTGATGTCCATTTGCTGATCATGAGTATACCAGACAATTCGTTGATTGACTGGGTTTCATGAAAAATGGTGTAGAACAGAGATGCCAGTAAGTTGGAGCCTGCTTAGTAGCGGGTCTAGAGCAGTGGTGGGCAGGTGTGTGATAAAACATCTGTGTTGGGGCCATGTGGATCTGCCATTGGCTTCCAAATGGCTTGTGACTGACATGGTGCAGCTAGCAGACCCTTAGATGTTAAGGCATCTTGTTATATTGAGAGGGTCAGGGCAATGTTCAGAATCAGGTTGCTATGGGCTTGGGGGCAAGCTATGTGAGATAGAAGCCTGATTGGTGCATTCTCCTGCAGACCCTGACCCACCGCATGTGACAGAACTCCCTCCAGCATTATGTCCCAGTTGAACTCCTTGTATTTCGTGAAGCAAATACCCAACTCCCAGTGAAGCAGCAAGACACACCAGGAAAACTAGAGGATGACCAAATGGCTTCACAGTCTACACGGAGAGACACTTAGACCGCAGTTGCCACAGTTTACCTACAAAGTGAGAATTCAGCATTGCTGCCTCATGTTCATTGAAAAATAAGATACCATGTCCTCCAGGTCACATAGATGCAGATCCAATTTTGGTGCTCTCACTACATAGGAAGCTAAAGCTCCTGACAACAACATATATTTCAAGTGCCCAAACTCAGAGGCAGTTTCTCAAGATGTCTTTAGGCCTGCAGAGCTCCATGTTTGTGGAGTGTTTACCCTGTCCCTTACTTTTGGAAACTCCTTTACCACCTCCAAGGTTGTGAACTCCTGAGCATATTCCATTCCAGATATGTATTCCCAGATTTTCTAACTCTTCTCCTCTAATTGTGCATTACTTCAGGCAAGGGTAATATCAAGGAATTGTTCTGGATGAGAGTGGGAAGATTTTTGTGTAGCACATATTTGAAAACACATTGGGTTTATTTTCCTATTTTCCATTCGGAATAATGAATCTCTGACACTAACCCATACCCTACTAGACTCTGACTACTAATCCTAATATGATGGAGAATAGTAACTCAAACAGAATAGAAATACAAGCAGTTCAGAGGAGGCATGGTGTATATTTGGACTTCCCTTTTTCATTATATAGGATAGAAGTTATAAATAAGTCAATGTTTATTGAAATAGTTCACCATGTGTTTTTAAAGTTAAGAAATATGTCAATTCCTGTCTCTCTTTAGCCTTTTTCAGCTCATGTATTATTATATGCACATATAGAATCCTACCTGGTATCACACGTACCTTCTTCTGAGGTGGGTGACTTGGCACATACAAATTGTGAGAAGAGATCACTCCTCCTAAACGCTGTTGGAACTGAAAATTCAACCTAAGTGTGAGCTTCCAAGTTGAACAACATTATACATAAATCCATTTTTAGTAAAATGTATATTTTTGGATATGTGGAAGATATATATTTCATGATGAATTTCGATTGGCATATATACTGCTTCTTTTTAATGTCTGTGTGTGTGTGTGTGTGTTTGTGTGTGTATATATATATATACTCTCCAGATTTTTCAAAATATAAAATATATGTGTCTTATTATACACTCCCTAAAATCATTCATATTCATGTATGTGGATTTATAATCAACTTTTCACAAGATTATTCTCCGAAATATTCATACACCTGAAATTCATATTTGTTTTCTAAAACTGAAAACTGACTTCAGTAAATGGTGCATACAAATCATAATATTTCGTCATTGCAAGATGGCCACGAATAGAGTGCATCACACCAAGTGTACTGCACCACTGCACAGGTGAATAACGAGTTAGAGTGACAAAAAAACTATCTTGTTAGGAAATTACAGCAAAATGGGGGTGCACCAAAACCTAGAAGAAGGATTTCTAGCACCATGGTCCGGTAATTGAGTCTCAAACACGAGCCAAATGTGCGACCCGAGATCCCATTTGAGTGATCCGCGCGGCCCACCCAGTGGCTAAAGACGGTGCGGCACCACCGAGATGGGTCCAATAAGCAGGGAGAAACGTTGATAAGGATTCTGTGGAATCCTGCCGGTAGAGCCCCCACTGAGCCCTGAGCTGAGTTCAGGATTTCAGACAGGGAAGGAAGCGGTACAGTTCTATCTCCCACAATGGAAACTCTTCCAAGGAAACCAATGGCCATCATCTTGGAGAGCTGAAGTAACCACAGCCACTCTCCTACAGATTACAACAATAAAACAGGAGTGTGTTATTCAGCTCATCTCCCATATATCGGGGAATTCGCATAAAATCTTTCCTAGGATTTCCGGGGGAGAGATTATCAGAGCGAGCCTGCATAAAGATGGGGGAAAACAAGAGGCAACTGACCTTCAACTCCCCCTCTCATCAACTGTGAAAATAAAACCTGTCTAACCAGTGCTGGGGGAGGGGCAAGTGGAAAAAATCAAAACAATAGAGTGTCTGGCTTCCCAATAGACACCCTCCACAACCAACAAACGGCAGGCCCAGAGTACAGTTTGAACTGCCGAGAGCCATCACTCAGGGGAAATCTGGTCTTGCAGGAAAAACCAGGACTAGCAGGAGAAACCAGAGGACTAGAGGCCAGGCCCTTGTGACTGGGCAGCGGGAGACTGCAGGCCCACAGGCGACAGTCCACCCGCTGCCCGCCTGACTAGGCGGCTTGAGAACGCCCTGCCGCCGGCGACCGACCGCACCACTGGGTGGCTAGAGATCGCCCGCCCGCCAGTGACAGCCCACCTGCTGCACAAGTGACTGGGCAGCTGGAGACCGCCTGCCCGCCGGCCACCGACCGCACGACTGGGCAGCTGGAGACCGCCTGCCCGCCAGTGACCCGGAGCTGAAACCAACAAGTGACAGTACTGTCCCACCCCCCTATACGGACACCTCAGCAAGGAGCCTTGGGCCTGCCAAAACAGAGAGGTGACGTCACTGGAGCTCGGCCTTCGGAATTTCTTCCAAGCGGAATCCACTTTAGCATGCATAGTCTACCAACACAAAGGAGAGACAACAGAGACATACAACACCAAAACAAATCTCTAGAATAAAGCAGAAACACAGCAATCAAATAGAGCTGGAAAGTAACGTGAACATCATGAAAAAACAATGGAATAAAAGGAGTACAAACAATGCAGGACAACTTAATTCTACAGGAGGACCTAGAAGCACCAGAAACAGGGATAGGGAAAGAAATCAAGGCATACTTAACTCAGATGGAAAGAAATATTAGAGAAGACATGAGGCAGCAAGTCCAAGGAATAAAAGTATATTTTGAAAATGAATTAAACAAACAAATTCAAATGGCAAAAAATGAGCTTTACCAAAAAATAGAGATCTTAAAAAAATTCAAACAGTAATTCTAGAAATGCAGGAAACTATAAACCAAATTAAAAACTCAAACAAGAATATTACAAATAGAGTAGATCAAGTAGAAGTCAGAAAATCAGAAAATGAAGACAAAGTTTATCAACTTGAAAAGAATATAGTCAACACAGAAAAGATGCTTAAATCTATTCAAGAGATAAGGGATGTCAAAAAAAAAAAAAACTTGAGAGTCATCGGGATAGAAGAAGGCATAGAGATTCAAACCAAAGGAATGGACAACATATTAAATGAAATAATTCTAGAAAACATCCCAGAGATGAAAGATGGATTGGATTGCCAAATCCTGGAAGCCTACAGGACCCCAAACATTCAAAAACATAATAGACCAAATCCAAGACATATAATTATGAAGATAGCCAGCATACAGAACAAGGAGACAATATTAAACGCTTATAAGAGAAAGGAGGCAGATTACATTCAGGGGTAAACCAATTAGGTTAACGACTGATTTTTCATCACAGACTTTGAAAGAGAGAAGATCCTAGAACAATGTATTTCAAATGCTGAAAAATAATGGATTCCAACCAAGAACACTGTACCCAGCAAAATTAAGCTTCAGATTTGAAAATGAAATTAAAGTCTTTCATGATAAACAAAAGCTAAAAGAATATGCAGCCAGAAAACCAGCACTGCAAAGCATTTTGAGCAAAATACTACAAGAAGAAGAATTGAAAAATAGTGCCCAAAACTAACAGCAGGAGGTATTTCAGTAAAGGGGGAGGAAAATAACCAAAAAAGTAAAAACTAGCCAAACTAAAATATAATAAATAAATAAACATGACTGGAAGTACAAATCATATTTCAATTGTAACCTTAAATGTTAATGGCCAAAACTCACCAATCAAGAGACATGGGCTAGTAACGTGGAAAAAAAAATCCAACAATATGTTGTCTTCAGGAGACCCATATTATAGGAAAAGACATACACAGGCTGAAGGTAAAAGTTTGGGAAAAATCATACCACTCACACGGCCCTCGGAAGCAAGAAGGAGTGGCCATACTCATATGGAATAAAATCAACTTCAAACCTAAGTAAATCAAAGGGATAAAGAAGAACACTATATTCTTTTAGAAGGAACCATCCACCAACAAGACTAACAATTATCAATTTGTATGCACCAAGCAATGGAATTGCAACGTTCATAAAACAAACTCCCCTCAAGTTCAAGAGTCACATAGACTACAACACAATAATTATGGGTGAATTCAACACACCACTCTTGGCATTGGACAGATCCTCTAGAGAGAAACTGAATAAAGAAACTATAGAACTCAACAGCACAATCGATAACCTAGACTTAACAGACATATATAGAATATATCAACCATCATCAAGTGGATACACGTTCTTCTCAGTAGCAGCACATTGATCCTACTCAAAGATAGACCATATATTATGCCATAGGGCAATTCTTAGTAAATATAAAGGCATGGAAATAATACCATGCACCATATCTGATCATAATGGAATGAAACGGGAAATCAATGATAAAAGAAGGAAGGAAAAATCCTGCATCACATGGAAAATGAACAACATGCTACTGAATGATCAATGGGTAACAGAAGACATAAAGGAGGAGATAAAAAAATTCTTAGAGACAAATGACAATACAGACACAATGTACCGGAATCTATGGGACACAGTGAAAGCAGTTTTAAGAGGGAAATTCATTTATTGGAGTTCTTTCCTCAAAAAAAGAAAAACCAGCAAATAAATGAACTCATGCTACACCTCAAAAACCTAGAAAAGGAAGAGCAAAACAACAGCAAATGTAGTAGAAGACAAGAAATAATCAAATTTAGAGAAGAAATCAACAAAATTGAAACAAAGAAAAACATTGAAAAAATTGATAAAACTAAAAGTTGGTTTTTTGAAAAAATAAATAAGATCGACAGGCCCTTAGCCATACTAATGAACAGAAGAAGAGAGAGAACTCAAATTACTAAAATACGGGATGAAAAAGGCAATATCACAACAGACACTACAGAAATAAAGAAGATAGTTAGAAAGTATTGTGAAACACTATATTCCAATAAAATTGAAGATAGTGAAGGTATTGATAAATTTCTTAAGTCATATGATCTGCCCAGATTGAGTCAGGAAGACACACACAATTTAAACAGACCAATAACAAAGGAAGAAATAGAAGAACCATCAAAGGACTGCCAACCAAAAAAAACCCTGGACTCGATGGGTATACAGCGGAGTTCTACAAAACCTTCAAAGAAGAACTAATACCAATATTATTCAAGCTATTTCAAGAAAAACAAAAAGAAAGAGCTCTTCCAAATTCATTCTATGAGGCCAACATCACCCTGATCCCGAAACCAGACAAAGACACTTTAAAGAAAGAAAACTACAGAACAATATCTCTAATGAACTTGGATGCAAAAATTCTCAATAAAATCCTGGCGAATCGAATACAGAAGCATATCAAAAAAATTGTGCTTCATGATCAAGTAGGATTCATCCCTGCGATGCAAGGCTGGTTCAATATATGGAAATCAATAAATGTAATCCACCACATCAATAGACTTAAAGACAAGAACCATATGATCATCTCCATTGATGCAGAAAAAGCATTCGACAAACTACAGCATCCCTTTATGTTCAAAACACTATAAAAACTAGGGATAAAAGGAACTTACCTCAACATGGTAAAAGCTATATATGCTAAAAATCAGGCTAGCATCATCCTAAATAGAGAAAAGCTGAAGAAATTCCCTCTAAAATCTGGAACAAGACAGGGATGCCCTCTATCACCACTTCTATTCAATTTAGTTCTAGAAATACTAGCCAGAGCAATTAGACAGACAAAAGAAAATAAAGGCATAAAAATAGGAAAGGAAGAATTTAAATTATCGCTATTTGTAGATGACATGATAATATATTTAACAGACCCAAAAGGGTCTACAAAGAAACGGCTTGAGTAAATAAATGAATTCATCAAAGTGGCAGGATATAAAATCAACACACATAAATCAAAGGCATTTTTGTATATCAGCAACAAAACTTCTGAAATGGAAATGAGGAAAACCACTCCATTCACAATATCCTCAAATAAAATAAAGTACTTGGGAATCAACCTAACAAAAGAGGTGAAAGATTTATATAATGAAAACTACAGAACTCTAAAGAGAGAGATAAAAGAAGATCTTAGAAGATGGAAAAATGAACCCTGTACATGGATAGGCAGAAATAACATTATCAAAATGGCAATATTACCCAAAGTTCTCTACAGGTTTAAAGTGATGCCAATCAAAATCCCAACAGCATTTCTTGTAGAAAAAGATAAAGCAATCATGAAATTCTTATGGAAAAACAAAAGACCCAGAATAGCGAAAGCAACTCTAAGCAGTAAGTGTGAATCTGGAGTTATAGCGATATCAGAGTTCAAACTGTACTACAAAGCAATAGTACCAAACACAGTGTGGTACTGGTACCAAAACAGGAAGGTGGACCAATGGTACAGAATAGAGGACACAGAAACCAATCCACAAAATTACAACTTTCTTATATTTGATAAAGGGGCTAAAAGCATGCAATGGAGAAAGAATAGCATCTTCAACAAATGGTGATGGGAAAATTGGAAATCCATATGCAAATAAATGAAACTGAATTTCTTTCTCTTGCCATGCACAAAGGTTAACTCAAAATGGATCAAGAAGCTAGATATAAAATCAGAGACACTGCGTCTGATAGAAAAAAAGTTGGTTACGATCTTCATACTGTGGGGTCGGGCTCCAAATTCCATAATAAGACTCCCATAGCCCAAGAGTTAATAACAAGAATAAACAAATTGGACTTACTTAAACTATAAAGTTTTTTCTCAGCAAGAGAAACAATAAGAGAGGTAAATAGAGAGCCTACATCCTGGGAACAAATTTTTACCCCTCACACTTCAGATAGAGCCCTAATATCCAGAATATACAAAGAACTCAAAAAATTAAACAATAAGATAACAAATAATGTAATCAACAAATGGGACAAGGAACTGAACAGACACTTCACAGAGGAAGACATACAATCCATCAACAAGTACATGAAAAAATGCTCACCATCTCTAGCAGTCAGAGAAATGCAAATCAAAACCACCCTAAGATACCATCTCACTCCAGTAAGATTTGCAGCTATTATGAAGTCACAGAACAACAAGTGTTGACGAGGATGTGGGGAAAAGGGTACACTTGTACACTGCTGGTGGGACTGCAAATTGGTGAAGCAAACTTTGAAAGCAGAATGGAGATTCCTGGGAAAACTGGGAATGGATCCACCCTTTGAACCAGCTTTTGCCCTTCTCAGACTATACCCTGAGGATCTTAAAAGAGCGTACTATAGGGATACTGCCACATCAATGATCATAGTGGCACAATTCAAAATAGGTAGACTGTGGAAACAAACTAGATGCCCTTCAATATATGAATGGATAAAAAAAATGTGGCATCTATACACAATGGAGTATTATGCAGCACTAAAAAATGACAAAATCATAGAATTTGTAGGGAAATGGATGGCATTAGAGCAGATTATGCTAAGAGAAGGTAGCCACTCTTTAAAAAACAAAAGTCAAATGTCTTCTTTGATATAAAGAGAGCAACTAAGAATAGAACAGGGAGAAAGAACTTGAGGAAAAGATTAACATTAATCAAAGACGAGAGAGGAAAGCAAAAGGGAGAGAGAATGGAAACCATATGGAAATGGTAGGAGACCCACAATGTTACACAAAATTACATATAAGAGGTAGTGAGGAGAAAGGGGGGTGGAATAGGGAGAGAAGTGAAAAACAGCAGATGAGGTAGAGAGGGAAGATGGGAGGGGAGGGGAGGGAAGATAGTAGGGGATAGGAAATGTAGCACAATACAACAGTCACTTATATGACATTTTGTAAAAATATGAATGTGTAACCATTGTGATTCTGCAACTTGTATTTGGGGAAAATTGGGAGTTCATAACCCAATTGAGTCAAATGTATGAAAGATGATATACCATGAGCTTTGTAATGTTTTGAACAACCAATAAAAAATAAATAAATAAAGGTTTAAAATTGAGTGGGAAGATATCAGCTAAAAAAGTGTTGAGATGCATTCATTTTGCTAAGCAGAAACTTTGTTTTGTTTAGTTGTATCTATCACAATTTTATTGTACCAGAAAACTGGTTTTAAAAATGCACATAATTGAGATTAAAGGTTAATCCACCTACCCTCCTGAAAAATTCATAGTATTTCCTATATTTTTCATATTTCATTTTTTAGTGAATATTTTGTCATGGACCAGTTCTAGTCTTAGGCTATTCTTCCAGAATACTAACTCAACTGACAAGTTGGTACAATGTGTTGGATTGTTCTTTTCATCTTTTATTTAATAGTTTCTAACTGATAATGTGTATTTTTTCTTATCTTTATTTGGACATACATACCCAACTGTATCTTTGCATTTTATGTTTTACTGGGAAAGAGACTCATCAAAAGCTCTGTATTATATGTATCAGTAATCAAACATTTAGAGATCGCAATTATTCTTAATTTTGCCTGAAAATATCTTTGTACCATTTTTCTTATAAAGATTTAGAATTATTAATACTGCCCCTACTGTAATAAGTAACTACTTACAAAAAGGATTAAACAATTGACTTTATATCAATTATGAATATGAAAATTACTAAAATAAGTATTTTTTAATTAACACACAATTGATAGAAATTGAAATCACAAGAAGGCCATTTGAAATGTCAGTGCATATGGTCCTTAAATAATAGGTTGTTCAAAAAAAATTTCTCTAATTCATAAGAGTTAATATGCCATATTACAACTTAATGTGATATAAAACCTTAAATTATCAGTATTGATAAATAAGAATGATACCTGTTAACTTAAACATGTTTATTTGATTTTCACTCTAAGATGTTAATTCTGGAAGACTTGAAAATTAAGAAAGACTTGGTATATATTATTTCTAAAAGGCTAATCAAAGTAATTTTAAATATATATGTATATATATGTAATACATGTGAATGAATATAGATGCATATGTATAATAAATGTATTGTAATATATCTATCAGGTGATTATAATTTTTAAATTTTCTCAAGAAAAAAGAATGACTATAAAATCAGTTTTAAATGTAAATTTCATAGCATACTAGTGTTTGTAATGACATGAGAGAAAAATACATAAGGAGGGAAAGTGAAAAAGAATAGAGAGAAGGGGGAATACGATTAAGAAAGTGAGTAATGAAGAGGGTGAGGAGTGTTTGATGATAAGATAAAGTGGAGGAGCTGGGTTTCTGACTCAGTGTTAACATGCTTGTCTAGCATGTGTGAGGCACTGGGTTATATTCTCATCACCACATACAAATAAATAAAATGAAGGTCTATGAACAACTGACAAAATAAAAAATGAAAAAGGAGAAATATTACCAAAATTCCAAGTTTTTATGAATGTTAAATAAAAAACAATTATGTTACATAGCCTTATGCAATTTCTAGACTCCCCAAAATAGTCATTAAATGTTAGATTTTTAGTGCTATAACTGAAAATCTATTGCTCTTTCCTCTACATTCTGTGGCATGCTAGTGCTAAAATAAAGTGTATTATGACACCAAAAAAAATCAAATATTTCTACAGTAACTGACCCAGTTTAACATCAATGCATGAAGATTCCTATGGGATATAATGTGTATTTTGACGTTCATTTTCATTTAAAACTGGTACATTACTGTTTCTCCAGTTTATGCACATGATAGGATGTATATTTCATCCACAATTTAGCAAATTTATACGCATTTGTTTTACTTTCCATCACTTCCTGCTTCAGAACACATGGATTACTCCATGTTTCTTGACTGCTCTTTTTAAGAGACTTCTTTATAAACACATTATTTTTGAATTCCATTATCAATTTTGAAGCAAAACTCACACAACCGTCATGATAAACCATAACCCTAATATTATCATTAGATATAAAACTGGTTGGAATGAATGATTGTATTTCAATATAAGATTTCTTGTATACTTTCAGATATCAATTTAATCCATTATGTAAAGTGGAACCAGTAATATTATTTATTCACAGTATGGTCTATTCATGCATTATCTCTATATTGATAGACACAGGGTACACCTCTGTGTACGCCCAATAATAATTTGTATATCTTCAAAATATTGCTCCCAGAAATGGTGGAAGAAATACTCATGTCAACTGATTTATACATACATTTTATCACAGTAGTATTCTGGACACAAAATGCAAAGGTCACACTTAGGATTCTCCCAAAAGCCTAAATGGAAAGTGAACATGGATTACTAAACTCATCCATGTCCAGGTTGCCTAATGCTCTCAAATGTCAATCATATTGGTGACTACATATGTGTTTCTTCTGAAGATTACATTTTCAATCTCAACCCTGTTGAGAATGTCTAAACCTACGACTCATTTTATAATTTGCCTGATTTCTTAATCTCTATTGATATCTGCTTTCCTACTATTTTCCCCAGTTCATCATTGTGACTGACTTTTCACATGTGCTGACATATATATTCAATCTCTACCCGACACCCTATTGCTAAAGAACTTTTGGTCCAAATCCTATACTCAATCTTCTTCCTAAACCTACCGACTATCTTCCTAATCCTAGCGACAAATCCTTTTTGACTGGATGTTCTCTTCGTTATTCAATCATCCAAGGTGCAAATTCCTGTTCCATTGTATATCGCTTTATCTGAGACATATGTGCAGTACATAAGTCAAAGCTAATTAAACCACTCAAGGGGCAAATGCCCTTCTGGGCTTCAAATCATACCTAGATTTCTTTTTCCATACTTATATTTCACCCACAAGTTAGCAAAATTATTTGCATTTTTGTCACTTTCAATTACTTCCTACTTCAGAACACATGCATTCCTCTATGTTTCTTGACTGGTCTTTTCATGAGACTTCTTTCCAAACACATTATTTTCCATTTCCATACTCACTTTTGAAGCAGAACTCACACACCTTTCATGATAAAATATAACCCTAATATTACCATTAGATGTATAACTCATTGGAATGAATGATTCTATATAAATATAAGATTTCTTATATATTTTTAAATATCAATTCTATCAATCCATTATTTAAAGTGGAATCAGTTATATTATTTATTCACAGTATTGTCAATTCATGCATTACTTCTATATTCATAGACACAGGGTACACCTCTGTGTACGCCCAATAATAATTTGTATATCTTCAAAATATTGCTCCCAGAAATGGTGGAAGAAATACTCATGTCAACTGATTTATACATACATTTTATCACAGTAGTATTCTGGACACAAAATGCAAAGGTCACACTTAGGATTCTCCCAAAAGCCTAAATGGAAAGTGAACATAGATGACTAAAATCATCCATGTCCAGGTTGCCTAATGCTCTCAAATGTCAATCTTATTGGTGACTACATATTTGTTTCTTCCTAAGATTATATATTGAAACTCAACCCTGTTGATAATGTCTAATCCTATCACTCACTTTGTACTTTGCCTGATTTCCTAATGTCTCTATTGATATCTGCTTTCCTACATATTTTCCGCATTTCATCATTGTGACTCATTCTTCACATGTGCTGACATTTACATTCACTCTCTAACCGAAACCCTATTGCTAAAGAACTTTTGGTCCAAATCCTATACTCACTCTTCTTCCTAAACCTACGGACTATATTCCTAATCCTACCGACTATCCCTTTTTGACTGGATGTTCTATTCTACATTCAATCATCCAAGTAACGGTCGGGCGAGCGTCGGAAGAAGAGACCACCAAGTGTCTATCTCATGTAACAGCAATGGGTTTATTGGGGGTCCAGCATGCTGGGGCTCAGAGTTCACTTGAAAAGAGTAGAGAGCCCTGAGAACAGCTTAAGCAGATGTTATAAACTTTTCCTTGCGAGTGCAGGGAGGGAAGTTAATTGATGTGTCAGGGCGAGTGTTCAGTTTGCATGCAACCTGGTGGGGGAGTACATTCTGCAGTTTGGCAGTTGTGGACAGCACATTCTGGGAACAAGATTGGCAAAAATTTCTCAAGATTTCAACAGTGTTTTGTTAAGTGTACAGAAAAACAGGAAGTGACAACTACATATTTTATTAACCTTTCATTCGACACTTCTTTTTCTGGCTACTTTTAATCATAAATATGATCATTGGGTGGTGTCACATTCCATATCTGCTAGTGGGGTATTACCATTAGTTTAACTTGTCCAATTTGAGCCTGGAGAAAATAAATTACATGGTTGAGCAAGCAGGGTTTTATAGTTAGCAATAATGTGAGGATTATTATTGGACCCGCCAGGGTTGATAAATGCGTAGTTAACCAGGGGGACTTTGTGAAAAAAGATTCAAAACACCCTTTTTGGGCCTCTCTCTCTCGTTGACGCTCTTCAAGTCGTCATTTTAATTTACTCATAGATTTTTTTACAACTCCAGTATGGTTGGCATAAAAACAACATTCTTCCACCAATGCAAAACAAAGGCCCTCTTCTCTCATGAAGAGAAATTCCAATCCTCGACTGTTCTGTAAAACAACTTCAGAGAGATAGGTTAAAGATTCCTGCAATGCTGCGATGGAGGTTTCTAATATCTTTAAGTTTTGGCCTATTGCTGCTTCTATTTGGGTCATTTGTTTTGTCCCATGGACCAAGGCAGTGGTTCTTGTGCCCACCCCTGCAGCAACATGTATTCCTAATAGGATGGCGAAAGTGAGGGATATATGTTCCCAGTGGAACCAGGTTTTATGCCCCCCTATTTGATCTTCAAATGAACCTGTGTCATGATAGAGCACTCTGGGAAACATTTGCACAACTACACAATTAATCACATCTTTTGACCACTTCATGAAAACATAAACAATGTTTTAAGTATTTAGAATTATACTGTTGTAGGGATGGACAAGGCAAGGCACCTAAGATAGTACCAAAGACAGGAAAACAGTCCTATTTGTTTGCAACCATATTCAGAGGGCATTACTTCTGTTGTAATCAATTAAATCCCCGGAATCCCAAGTTTAGGTAGTTTCAGAATTTTGTACCCAACATATAAGGGAAGGGCCTCAGAAGTTCACAGTCTTAAGAAGTTCACAAGAAGCCATTTGTCTTCTTTTTTTTTCCTCTGTTCTGGGAAAGTTAACCTTCCAAGGACACCTGGGTGAGGGAGAGCTTTATATTCCCTTTATTTTTCCCCCTGCCAACTGTTACCATGGAGCCCAGTTGGTAACTTCTTTATCTTACAAATGTAGCCATCTATGTGAAGCCTCAGCTCAAGGCCAAGGCCTTGTTCACATATTTTGTGAAAAATTAGTATGGGGGTGTCTAGCTTAGAATTGCAGATTTTTTTAGCCAGTGGCCAAGTAGAATAGGGCAACATGAAAAGTGGAATTTTATCTACTTAGAAATCTTTTATTGGGACTCTTTTGCTGAAATTCCTAAATTCAGCTATGTTGGAGATTTCTGGAGAAGGTCAGTTAAGACTTTTCTGTGGGCCTGGTACAGAGGGGGAAGACGGGGAAGGCATGGCTGTGAGCAGTTCCGTGGATCTGAGAATGAGGTAGGAGAAATGTAAAAGAATAATGGAAAAGGGGTTTTGGATTTTTCTAGGAACAAATCTTGAGCAGTACAACAGGTACAGCAGAGGGTAAGATGGGAGTTAGTATCCCAAAAAGCATTTGAGGGACTTTAAATACTTAGTAACATGTTTTCAGTGATGAAAAAGCAACTTTAAAGGCCATTTACATTGCATCTTGGATAAGGGTGTGAGGGCTCTTCTCAGCTGGTTTGGGCTTTGTGTTAGGTAGTAAGAGGACCTGGTGGGACCCAGTGCGGGCAATGACAGGAGAAGAGAGGAGTGAGTTGGTTGAGGTGTACCTCAGTACCTGCTACCTCAAGAAGGGGCAATGGTCTTAGAACAGGCGGAGGTTTGGGTTTTTGATCTAGTAATTGGAGGGGAGAAATCAGGTTGCATAGGTGAGAGTAAGAGCAGAGAGTCTGGAGCAGAAGCCTGAGGGTGAGGATCTATTGGAGAAGCATAGTTCAGGATGTGAACAAAGGAGGGAAAAGGCCTCCACATAGGGGAATCTCCTTTTACCCTTTTCAGCACTTGCAGAAGTTAAAAAGGTCACGCAGAATTTGAGGATCCAGAGACCCCTCTGGGGGCCATCAATTTTGGTTATCTAATTGGTAATATGGCCAATGTTGTGTACAGAATTTGATGAGGAGTTTGGGTTCCATCAAGCAGTCCCTGTATGCTCACATCCTCATGACTTACAGAAGAAGCCGGCTTTCCCCCAACACAGCCTTGACTATTTGTGGCTTTGATAGTCCGCCGGGCAAACATAGTAATCTAGGCTAGCCAACCAGCATCTGGCTCGCGTGTCCCTACATCCATAATATTTGTTTCCATTATCTATGGTAGAGAAGGGATTTAATGGAATTTTAGTGGGATCCACTTCATCAGGGATATCCCAATGGAAAAGACCTATAGCCAGCTGACAAATGTTTCTGTGGAGAGATGGCGACCATGTCCCTAAGTGGGCTGTATGCGAGATAGACCATACTTCTTGTCCATTAAGATTTGTGATCAGCCATTGCTGCTGAATGGGCTGATGAGGGTTAGGACTACTGGTGGTCAAGGGGAGAGTCTATTGCCTTATCCACATGGCAAATACACAATTTGAAAGCGTTACCAGTCTTTTACAGTTTCCAGCCAGAGTCTGGACAGGGCACAGGCTTGAGATGAGAGGTATGGATCCAGGAAGTGATTCTGTCTACCTTTACTGCTGTAGGTGTTATAAGTAGCACCTGCTATGGTCCCTTCCAGCAGGGTTCCAGGGATGACACCTGATGTCGTCTAATGTAGACAAAGTCTCTTTCTTGATATTGATGTTGATTCCCCTCGTCACCGGGTTGGTAGGCAGTGTCCATCTGTCTTCACAGGTATCTATGTGGCTCTGGCTGAAAGACAATATCTCTAAATTTTTAAATTAGTGGGAAGTAGAAAGATCCTTCTAGGGTCCATCCAAATCCAAAGGTGAGCCATTCTGAGGCACAGAGAGTCTGCCAGGTCCAGCATTTTACTGAAAAAGAAAGATTCTGATCCCTTAAGCAAACTTTGTTGCAGTGAACAAGGGTCAGAGACAGAGGCATTGAAGTGCTCTGTCCCATAATGAAAGATACACAAACAGTAAAAGCAACAACACATGACACAGACAAGACAAGACAATAAAGACAGGATATGGAAGTCCAACACTGAGACCAGGACTGCGTAGTTGGCAAAACCCGATGGGTTGGCAATACCGAATCTGAAACAAAATATCACTGAGTCATGGAGACTATTGTTCCTCGATTTTCTGAGTCCTCTATGACGTCCCCCAGGGACTTGGCCTGTGGCTCTGTGACATGACTGTCAGCCACCATCGGAGAGAGCTCACGCTCTTCATCGACATCCATTTTGCCAAGCCCTGACCTGAAACCTGAAACCAGAAAGAGGCACCTTACTTACCCCAAGAGGAGTTCGTTGGGGTCGCTTGTCCACGGCTGCCGGATCTCGGTGGAACCTCCATATGTAAAGGTCCGGTGACAATCGGGTGAAGAGACCACCAAGAGACTGTCTCATGCAAAGCAAAGGGTTTATTGGGGGTCCAGCATGCTGGGGCTCAGAGCTCACTTGAATAGAGCAGAGAGCCTTGAGAACAGCTTAAGCAGAGCTTATATATTTTCCTAGGAGAGGGCAGGGGGGGAAGTTTATTGATGGGTCTGGGCAAGTGAGCGGTTTGTGTGCAACCGGTTGAGGGAGTACATTCTGCAGTTTGGCAGTTTTGGACAGCACATTCTGGGAATAAGACTATCAAAAAGTTCTCAAGATTTCAACAGTGTTTTGTTAAGCATACTGAAAAACAGAAAGTGACAAGTACTTATTTTATTAACCTTTCACTGCGAACTATACTTTTCCAGAATTCCTAATGTTTCTATTGTGTTTGTTAAAGTTCATTTTTATTCAAACCTGGTACGTAATTATTTCTTCAGTTTATGGACATCATTAGACATATCCATTCATTCACAAGTTCACAAATTTATAAACATTTGGTTCACTTTCAATCACTTCCTCCTTTGGAAGACATATATTCCTCCATGTTTCTTGACTGGTCTTTTTACTAAACTTCTTTCTAAACATATTATTTTCGATTCCATAATCATTTTTGAAGCAAAACTCACACACTATTCATGATAAATGATAACCCTAACATTACCATTTGATATATAACTGGTTGGAATGAATGTATGTATATCAATATAAGATTTCCTATATATTTTCAGATATCAATACAATCCATTATTTAAATTTGGAACCAGTTATATAATTTATTCACAGTAGGGTCTATTAATGCATCATCTCTATATTCATCAAAACAGGGTAAACCTATTAGTATCCCCAGTACTAATTTATAAGTTTTCAAAATATTGCTCACAGAAATGGTGGAAGAAATACTCATGTCACCTTAGCTACATATACATATTATCACAGTAATATTCTGGACACGAAATGCAAAGGTCACACAGAACATAATTTAAGCTATGTATCCCAATCAAGGGCCCAAAGTCTTTCTGGGCTTCAAATATTACCTAGATTTCTGTTTTCATACTTATATTTCACCTCCATATTCTTATAAATATCGCAGGTTCCCAATATCATTATTCATCCAGCAAAATGATTCATAACCCAAATCGAACATGCTATTAACCCTAACCATTCTGTAAACTGAGATTGTTCACTCAATCTCACTTTACAGAAGAGCAGGGACAAAGTTAGTATTACAATACAGGAAGTTAGGAGATCTTTCACCTGCTGAGTACCTCAAAATCCATGCAGAAATGATCCCTGGAGAAGACGTAGGCAGCTATGAAGGACCTGAAACAGCAAAAGTCATCTTCCTTTGCAAACCACCCGATCAGGATGAAAGGATGTGTCTCAATCAGCCTATCTCTTATTAATGTAGGGATGATGTATGAAACCAGGCATGTGTGGAGAGCTGTTCCCAGGTGCCTATGTTTCTATACCATTCTAACTTGTGAAAGTGTCACAGGAAATAGAGACTGCCTCCTTTTCCTGAGACACTAGGAAGCAACTGTTACGACAAAGTGGTGGCCATACAGTGGCCTCATTCATTTTCTGAAGGAAGTGACCTCACCTCACTTCCTTGGTGATGGAAATCTCTGAATTTTGTGATCCAAGAAGCCAGGCACCCAGAGCCAGTCCCAGTCCCAGTCCAAGTGGGCTCACTTGTTTGGATTTACCAAGAGGCTAGATAAATACCAAGAAATTTTTGAAATTCCCATGACCAGATGGTATTGGAGAACATTTGGATGCACTTTTACTGATCATGAGTGTACCAGACAGTGCCTTGATTGACTGGGATTTATGACAATGGTGTAGAACAGAGATGCTATTAAGTTGGACCCTCCTGAGTAGTGAGCCCTGAGCTGTGGTGTGCAGGTGTGTGATGAATCATCTGTGGTTGCGCCATGTGGATTTGCCATTGATTTCCAAATGGCTTGTCACTGACATGGTGCAGTGACCAGACACTTATATGTAAAGGTGTCTTGTTAAATTGATAGTTTTCAGGGCAATGTGCAGAATCAGGTTGCTATAGACAAGGGGGCAAGCTATGTGGGAATGAAGCCTGGTTGGTGCATTCTCTTGTAGACCCTGAAAAAACACAAGTGACAAAACTCCCTCCAGCACTGTGTTCCAGTGGAACCCCTTGTATTTCGTGAGGCAAATACCAAACTCCCAGTGCTGCAGCAGGAAACACCACGAAAAGTGGAGGATGAACAAAAGGCTTCACAGTCCACACGGGGAGACACTTAGACCCCAGTGGCCACAGTTTACATACAAAGAGAGAATTCAGCACTGCTGCCTCATGTGCATTGGAAAGCAAGAAATAATGTCCTCCAGGTCACATAGATGCAGACCCAGCTTTGATGATCTCACTACAAAGGAAGCTAAAGCTACTGACAACAACATATATTTCAAGTGCCCATCCTCAGAGGAAGTTTCTCTAGAAGTGTTTAGGCCAGCACACCTCCATATTTGTGGAGTGTTTACCCTGTACCTTACTTTGGGATACTCCTCTACCACCTCCAAGTTTGTGACCTCCTAAATATTTTCCATTCCAGATATGTATTTACAGATTTTCTAACTCTTCTCCTCTAATTGTTTCTTATTTGGGGAGATGGTAACGTCAAGGCATTGTTCTGGATGAAAGTGGGAAGATTTTTGTGAAGGACATATTTGTATACACATTGGATTCATTTTCCAATTTTCCATTCCAAAAACTGAATCCCTGACACTAACACGTACCCTACAAAACTCTGACTACTAATCCTAATATGATGGAGAAAAATGACCCAAACCGAATAGAAAAACAAGCAGTTCTGAAGAGGCATGGTGTATAGTCAGACTTGCCTTTTGCATGATAAAGTGTAGGTGTTATAAACCTAGTCAATTTTTAATTGAAATAGTTCTCCATGTGTTTTTTTCCTTTGATATTTATTGTTTGTTCTTCAAAACATTACATAGTTCTTGACATGTCATATTTCACACTTTGATTCAAGTAGGTTATGAACTTCCATTTTTCCCCGTATACAGATTGCAGCATCCCATCAGTTACACATCCACTGTTTTGCATATTGCTATACTAGTGTCTGTTGTATTCTGCTGCCTTTCCTGTCCTCTACTATCTCCCCTCCCCTCCCCTCCAATCCTCTCAATGTACCCCATCTGCTGTAATTCATTTCTTCCCCTTGTTTTCGTCCCCTTTCCGCTCACTTCATCTTGTATTTAATTTTGTATAACCATGAGGGTTTCCTTCCATTTCCATGCAATTTTGCTTCTCTTTCCTTTTCCCTCCCACCTCTCACCCCTGTTTAATGTTAATCATCTTCTCATGCTCTTCCTTCCAACTCTGTTCTCAGTTACTCTCCTTATATCAAAGAAAACATTTGGCATTTGTTTTTTAGTGATTGGCTATCTTCACGTAGCATAATACGTTCTAATGCCATCCATTTCTCTGCAAATTGTATGATTTTGTCATTTTTTAATGCAGAGTAATACTCCATTGTGTATAAATGCCACATTTTTTTAATCCATTCATCTATTGAAGGGCATCTAGGTTGGTTCCACAGTCTTCCTATTGTGAATTGTGCTGCTATGAACATAGATTTATCAGTGTCCCTGTAGCATGCTCTTTTTGGGTCTATAGGGATTAGACCGAGAAGGGGAATTGCTGGGTCAAATGGTGGTTCCATTCCCAGCTTTCCAAGAAATCTCCATACTGCTTTCCAAATTGGCTGTGCCAATTTGCAGTCCCACCAGCAATGTACAGGTGTACCCTTTTCCCCACATCCTCGCCAGAACTTGTTGTCGTTTGACTTCATAAAGGCTGCTAAGCTTACTGCAGTGAAATGGTATCTTAGGGTGGGTTTGTTTTGCATTTCTGTGAATGCTCGAGATGGTGAGAATTTTTTGATGTACTTATTGATTGATTGTATGTCCTCCTCTGAGAAGTGTCTGTTCAGGTCCTTGGCCCATTTGTTGATTGGGTAATTCATTTTCTTATTGTTAATTTTTTGATTTCTTTGTATAACTCTGGATATTAGGGCTCTATCTGAAGTGTGAGGAGTCAAGATTTGTTCCCAGGGTGTAGGCTCCCTTTTTACCTCTCTTATTGTTTCTTTTTCTGAGAAAAATCTATTTAGTTTGAGTAAGTCCAGTTTGTAGATTCTAGTTATTAACTCTTATGCTATGGGTGTCCTATTGAGGAATTTGGAGCCCGACCCCACAGTATGTAGATCATAGCCAAAGTTTTCTTCCATCAGATGCCGTGTCTCTGATTTGATATCAAGCTCCTTGATCCATTTTGAGTTAACTTTTGTGCATGGAGAGAGAAAGGGATTCAGTTTCATTTGTTACATATGGAATTCCAGTTTTTCCAGCACCATTTTTTAAAGATGCTATCCTTACTTCATTTCATGCTATTAGCTCCTTTATCAAATATAAGATAGCTGTAATTTTGTGGATTGATTTCTGTGTCCTCTATTATGTACCATTGGTCCACCCACCTGTTTTGATACCAGTACCATGCTCTTTTTGTTACTATTGCTCTGTAGTATAATTTGAGGACTTGTATCGCTATACCGCCTGATTCACACTTTCTGCTTAGAGTTGTCTTTGATATACTGGGTTTTGTATTTTTCCATATGAATTTCATAATTGTTTTATCTATTTCTACAAGAAATGCCCTTGGGATTTTGATTGGCATTGCATTAAACCTATAGAGAACTTTTGGTAATATCGCCATTTTGATGATGTTAATTCTGCCTATCCATGAACAGGGTATATTTTTCCATCTTGTAAGATCTTCTTCTATTTCTCTCTTTATTGTTCTGTAGTTTTCATTGTGTAAGTCTTTCACATCTTTTGTTACGTTGATTCCCAAGTATTTTATTTTTATTTTGAGGATATTCTGAATGGAGTGGTAGTCCTCATTTCCATTTCAGAGGATTTGTTGCTGATATACAGGAATGCCTTTGATTTATGATTGTTGATTTTATATCATACCACTTTGCTGAATTCATTTACTAACTCTAATAGTTTCTTTGTAGACCCTTTTGGGTCTGCTTGGTATAGAGTCATGTCATCTGCAAATAGTGATAATTTAAGTTCTTCTTTTCCTAATTTTATGCCTTTAATTTCTTTCATTTGTCTAATTTCTCTGGCCAGTGTTTCGAGAACTATGTTGAACAGAAGTCGTGAGAGAAGGCATCCCTGTCTTGTTCCAGATTTTAGAGGGAATGCTTTCAATTTTTTCACAATTCAGAATGATACTAGCCTGAGGCTTAGCATAGATTGCTTTTACAATATTGAGGTATGTTCCTGTTATCCCTAGTTTTTCTAGAGTTTTGAACATAAAGGGATGCTGTACTTTGTTGAATACTTTTTCTGCATCTATTGGGGTGATCATATGGTTCTTATTTTTAAGTCTATTGATGTGGTGAATAACATTTATTGATTTCCGTATATTGAACCAGCCTTGTATCCCAGGGATGAATCCTACTTGATCATGTTGCACAATTTTTTAAATATGTTTTTGTATCTGATTCGCCAGAATTTTATTGAGGATTTTTGCATCTAGGTTCATTAGAGATATTGGTCTGTAGATTTGTTTCTTTGAAGTGTCTTTGTCTGTTTTATGAATCAGGGTGATATTGGCCTCCTAAAATGAATTTGGAAGTTCTCTCTCTTTTTCTATTTCCTGAAATATCTTGAAAAGTACTGGTATTAGTTCCTCTTTAAAGGTTTTGAAAAACTCTGCTGTATACCTATTCGGTCCTGTTCTTTTCTTAGTTGGTTGTCATTGGATGGTTTCTTCTATTTCCTCAATTAATATTGGTCTGCTTAGGTTGTCTATATCCTCCTGACTCAATCTGGGCAGATCATATGACTTAAGAAATTTATCAATGCCTTCACTATCTTCTAATTTATTGGTGTATAAGGATTCAAAATAATTTCTGATTATCTTCTGTATTTCAGAAGTGTCTGTTGTGATATTGCCATTTTCATCCAGTATGATAGTAATTTGAGTTCTCTCTCTTCTTCTCTTTGTTAACATGGCTAAGAGTCTGTCAATTTTATTTATTTTTCAACTTTTAGTATTGTCAAATTTTTCAATTGATTCTTTTGTTTTGATTTTATTAATTTCAGCTCTGATTTTAATTATTTCTTGCCTTCTACTTCTTTTGCTGTTGTTTTGCTCTTTTTTTTCTAGGATTTTGAAATGAACTATGAGATCATTTATTTGTTGTTTTTTTTTCTTTTTTTAAGGAAAGAACTCCAAGCAATGAATTTTCCTCTTAGAACTGCTTTCAATGTGTCCCATAGATTCTGATATGTTCCGTCTGTCTTTTTCATTTATCTCTAAGAATTTTTTATTTTCCTCCTTGATGTCTTCTATAACCCATTGATCATTCAGTACGTATTGTTCATTCTCCAAGTGATGCATGAAGTTTCCTTCCTTCTTTTATTGTTGATTTTTCAGTTTCATTCCATTATGATCAGATAAGATGCCTGGTATTATCTATACTCCTTTATATTGTCTAAGAGTTGCTATGTGACATAATATATAATCTATTTTTGAGAGGTATCCATGTGCTGCTGAGAAAAAAGTGTAACTGCTTGATGTTGGGTGGTATATTCTATATATGTCTATTAAGTCTATGTTATTAATTGTGTTATTCAGTTCAATAGTTTCCTTATTCAACTTTTGTTTGGAAGATCTGTCCAGTAGTGAGAGAGGTGTGTTGAAGTCTCCCATGATTATTGTATTGTGGTCTATCAGACTCTTGAACTTGAGAAGAGTTTTTTTGATGAACATAGCTGAACCATTGTTTGGGGCATATATATTTATGATTGTTATGTCTTGTTGGTGTATGGTTCCCTTGAGCAGTATGTAGTGTCCCTCTTTATCCCTTTTGCTTAACTTTGGCTTGACATCTATTTTATTTGATCTGAGTATGGACACTCCTGCTTGTTTCCGAAGTCCATATGAGTGATATGATTTCTCCCAACCTTTCAACTTCAGTCTATGTTTCTCTTTTCCTATCAAATGCATCTCCTGCAGGCAGAAAATTGTTGGGTCTTCTTTCGTGATCCATTCTACTAGCCTGTGTCTCTTAATTGGTGAGTTTAAGCCATTAACATTTAGGGTTACTATTGAGATATGGGTTGTTATTCCAGCCATATTTGTTTATTTATGTTACTAACCATGTTTTTTTTTTCCTCTTTGATTATTTTCCCCCCCTTTACTGTACTACCTCCCACTGTTGGTTTTCATTGTTATTTTCCATTTCGTCTTCCTATAATGTTTTGCCAAGGATCTTTTGAAGAAAGGGTTTTCTAGCTGCAAATTCTTTTAACTTTTGTTTATCATGGAAGGTTTTAATTTTATCTTCCATCCTGAAGCTTAAATTCGCTGGATACACAATTCTTGGTTGGAACCCAATTTCTTTCAGTGTTTGAAAAATGTTATTCCAGGATCTTCTAGCTTTCAGAGTCTGTGTTGAAAGATCAGCTGTTATCCTGATTGGTTTACCCCTAAATGTAATCTGCTTCCTTTCTCTTGTAGCTTTTAAAATTCTCTCTTTATTCTGTATGTTTGGCATCTTCATTATAATATGTCTAGGTCTTTATCTCTTATGATTTTGCACATTCGGCATCCTGTAGGCTTCTATGATTTGGGATTCTGTCTCATTCTTCATGTCTGGGAAGGTTTCTCATATTATTTCATTGAATATATTGCTCATTCCTTTGTTTTGCACCTGTATACCTTCCTGTATCCCAATTACTCTTAAGTTTGGTCTCTTCATGTTATCCCATATTTCTTGGATTTTCTGCTCATGGTTTCTTAACAGTCTTGCTGAGCTGTCTATGTTCTTTTCAAGTTGAAATACTTTGTCTTCATTGTCTGATGTTCTATCTTCTACGTGATCTACTCTGCTGGTAGTATTCTCAATTGAGTTTTTAAGTTGGTTTATTGCTTCCTGCATTTCTATGGTTTCTGTTTGTTTTTTTTTTATAACCTCTATCTCCCTGTATAGTTGATCTTTTGCTTCTTGGATTTGTTTATGTAATTTATTGTTGAAGTGATCTTTCATTGTCTGATTTTGCTGTCTAATGTCTCCCTGTTGACTCAGATCATCGGAAGCAAGTATATCCTAAATTCTTTATCTGACATTCCATCTGCTGCAGATATTACCTCTTCTAATGTTGAGTTGACCTGCATTGCTTGTGGTCCTTTCTTTCCTTGTCTTTTCCTACTGTTCGCGTTTTTTTCTGTTTGGTGGAACTTTTGTGTTATTGAATTTTACCCCTAAATGTTTATATTGCTATTGTATTCATGAAAAGTCTCCCTCACAGGTGTGGGCGGTGGCTCTGCCCCTCCTCCAATTGGGCAATGTGCCTACCACACCAGCAGCCCTCTGGACCTGTTCTGCCGGTCGGTAGCCTGTCCGCCTACCTTGCAGGTGCGGGCAGTTGCTCTACCCCTCTTCGGGCGCTTCTCCTGTTCAGCCAGTGGGTCACAGGTCCACCTACCTTGCAGGCGCAGGTGTCGGCTCTGCCCCTCCGCGTGCCGCTGGGCCTCTTCTGTCTGTGGATTGCAGGGCTGTCTACATTGCAGGCGCGAGTGGCAGCTCTGCCCCTCCCTAAACCGGGGCGATATATCTACCAGGCTGGTAGGTTGCTGGGTCTGTTCTGCCAGAGGGTGAGAGGTCCACCTGCTTTCCAGGCACGGGCAGTGGCTCGGCCCCTCCCCAAACCTGGTTATGTGTCTAGCACCGTGGCGGGGCCTAGCGCCTGGTCTGTCGGTGTTCGCAGGTCTGCCTACTTCGCAGGCGCGGGGGCCGGCTCTGCCCCCTGAAGGCAGCTGGGCCTCTTCTGCCGGTGGGTCACAGGTTCACCTATCTAGAAGTTGCAAGGGGTGTCTCTGCCCCTCCGCGGGTTGCTGGGCCTGTACTCCCTGTGGGTCACATGTCCGCGTTCCTTGCAGGCGCGCAGCGGCTCTGCCCAACCCCCAACCAGGGCGATGTGTTTTGTACGATTGCGGGCCGCTAGGCCTGTTCTACCGGTGGCTCGCAGGTCCGCCTATCTTACAGGCGCGGTTGGCGGCTCTGCCCCTCCCTTCTCCATGTGTTTTTAAAGTTAACAAATATGAGAATTCCTGTCTCCATTTCTCTGTACCCTATTCAGCACATGTATTTTTATATGCACATATAGAATCCTACCTGGTATCACACGTAGATACTTGTGAGGTTGCTGACTTGGCAAATACAAATTGTGAGAAGAGATCACTCCTCCTAAATGCTGTTGGAACTTACAAAACAAACTATGGGTGAGCTTCCTAGTTGAACAACATTATACTTAAATTGATGTTCAGAAAAGTGAAGATTTTTGGATTTGTGGATGATATATATTTCATGATGTATTTCGATTGGCATTTATATTGCTACATTTTAATGTATATGTGTGTGTGTGTGTGTGCATATATATATGTATAAACTCTCCAGATTTTTCAAAATATGAAATGTATGTGTCTTATTATATACTCCCTAAATTCATTGATGTTAATGAATGTGGATTTTTATTAAACTTTTCATAAGAATATTCTCTGGAATATTAATCCACCTGAAATATATATTTGTTTCCTAGTACTGAAAGCTAACTTCAGTGAATGGTGCATACAAATCCTAATATTGCTACAGTAAATGACTCAGTTTAACATCAATGCAAGTAGATTCCTATGGGACATGATATGTACTTTGACGTTCATTTTTATTCAAAACTGGTACATTAATATTTCTTCAGTTTTTGCACATAATAGAATACATTTTTTATTCACAAATTCACAAATTCATAGGATTTTTTTTCACTTTCAATTACTTCCTGCTTCAGAACATATGTATTCCCCCAGGTTTCGTGACTGTTGTTTTAATGAGACTTCTTTCCAAGCACATTATTTTTGATTTCCATAATCATTTTAGAAGCAAAACTCACAGACACTTCATGATAAACCATAACACTAATATTACCATTAGATGTATAACTGGTACGAATGATTGTATGAATATCAATATAAGTTTTCCAGTATATATCCAGATATCAATTCAATCCATTATGTAAATTTGGAACCAGTTATATTATTTATTCACAGTATGGTCTATTCATGCATTATCTCTATATTCGTATAACAGCCTATACCTATTTGTACCCACAATACTAAATTATATGTCTTCAAAATATTGCTCCCAGAAATGGTGGAAGAAATACTCATGTCATCTGATCTATATATACATTAATCACAGTAATATTGTGGAAACAAAAAGCAAGGTCACACTTATGATTGTACCAAATCCTAAATGGAAAGTGAGCATGGATTAAAAAAAAAAATCCATATCCAGGTTGCCTAGTGCTCTCAAAGTGAATCCTATTGGTGACTACATATTTGTTTCTTCCTGAAATTACATATTCAACTTCAACCCTGTTGAAAATTTCTAATCCTATCACTCACTTTATACTTGTCCTGATTTCCTAATGTCTCTATTGATATCTGATTTCCTGTATTTTTTACCCAGTTTATCACTGTGACTGACTCTTCACATGTGCTGACATTTACTTTCAGTCTCTACCCAAAACCCTATTGCTAAAGATCTTTTGGTCCAAATTCTATACACACTCTTCATTCTAAACCTACCGAATATCTTCCTAATCCACCAACTATCCCTTTTGGACCAGATGTTCTCTTTGACATTCAATCATCCAAAAGACAAGATCCTATGCCACTGTATATCAATTTATCTGAGACACCTGTGCAGAACATAATTGAAAGCTAAGAATCCCAATCATGGGGCCAATTCCCTTCTGTCCTTCAAAAATTACCTAGATTTCTTTTTTCATACTTATATTTCACCTATATATTCTTGAAAATATCGCAAAATCCCAATACCATTATTCATCCCAGAGAATGATTCCTAACCAAAATGGAACCTGTTATTAACCTTAACCATACAATGTTCCCTCAATCTAACTTTACAGAAGAGGAGGGACAGAATTGGTCTTCCAATACAGGAATGTAGGGGATCTTCCACCTCTGAGAACCTCAAAGTTCCATGCAGAAATGATCCCTGGAGAAGATTTAGGCAGCTATGAAGGACCTGAGAGAGGAAAAGTCATCTTCCATGGCAAACAACCCGGTCAGGATGAAGGGATGTGTCAGAATCAGCCTCACTCTTCTTAATGTAGAGAAGATGGACCAAACCAGGCCAGTGTGGACAGCTGTTCCCGGCTGCCTATGGTTGATATAAAATTCTCAGTTGTGAAAGTATCACAGGAAATAGGGGCAACCTCCATCTCATGGGAACCTTGGAAGCAAATTTTAGGACAAAGTGGTTTCCAAAGCAGTGACCTCATTCAGTTCACAAAGGAGGTGACCTTCCTCACTTCCTTGATGATAGAACTCTCTGAACTTGGGATCCAGGAAGCCAGGCAACCAGAGGCAGTCCCAGTACCATTCCCAGTGGGCTCACTTATTTGGATTTACAAAGAACAGAGTCAGTCTTTCTTGGTACCTACTGATGTGAGAATGGCCAAATTTCAGGAGAGCTCAGAAGAGGGGCCTTTCCTGAGAAAGCAGGTAGTTGCTCACAGCCGGCTCCTGACCACTTCGCAGATTTGGCCAAGGAGACCAGATCTGAGACAGGACAGGACATTTCAGGGAACATAATAAGGCCCACAAGTCAGAGGACACTCCGGATTGTCACAGACCTCTTTGGGGGAAGGAGGTGCCTTTGTGGGTGTGAGTGTGAGTTTGTGGTTTTGTCTCATGTTCTAAGAATAGGTAAAAAAGGTGGTTTGTTTGGTTTGGAGTGGACTGTTCCTAGTAAGTCGTTTCACAAAGTGAGTGTTTCAATGTCTGTGTATCCCACTGTGTCCGTGGTTGTCGACATTTGAAAAGAGAATTCATCAATGGATGTGTCCTGTTTAGTAGAATCCTTCCCAGCATTCATCCTGCCCAATTGATGAATGGACTGTGGCTTCCCTTATGGATGGAAAACACCTACTAATTTCCTAAGTTCCTGTTTTCTTCCTAAATCTGGCCACTCTCCAGAATAGGCTCATGGTTTTGTGTCCAAGATATGTACCACCTCCAAGCTCTGTGACAAGGCCATGTAGTGGATAGCTAAAGGGAATGGCTAGCATCTCAAAAAACTCAGATATCTGTGTTACCAGGAAAGCCTCAGTGGAGAAACTCTGCTTTGGGCCTTTTGCTAACCAATTCTTCTCTTCCCCTGAATGTGAGGAAGGTCTTGGCCTCAGGACACAGTTTGTGAAGCCTGAAGAAAACAGTTTTAAAATGGAATTAAATGGGAATCACCTGTGGCTCTTTGTTAATTGCTTTGGAAATGGATGTGTCTGAATCAGTCTCTTGGCCCTGTGTTAGGCTGTGGCTTAGGTTCTCAGCACCTGATGGATCTAAAGAATGATCCCATGTGTGCATCCAAAACCAAAATGTGAAAAAGATCAGTCATTGTTGATGAAGTCTCTCGCCTTCCTCTGTTAGGTTCCTTACCACCATCAAGTGAGAATAGGGATCCTTTGAATCAAATGAGTTTCTCAAAGCCCTGCAAAGGTAATTGCATACATGCTTGTGTTTTCTCATGACTCCACATCACATAAAAAATCTATACCGACAGTCAGTAGGCCTCAAATTGGAGAAGCAGAGCAGTATTACTGGAAGGCATATTTGATCCCTCCTGGTTCACAGGAAGGGTGTACAATCCACCCTGACTTTAGGAAAATGATGGGCAAGCGAGCTTATTTGGACACTGTGTTGGGCTGCGCCCCTCATGGAAACATCCAGCCAGAGATTATGAGGAGTGTCTATATGGAAGAAGATGAGGGCCATGTGGGAGTGTTTTGGTTTTAACTGTGGTTATTTGTGTGGCAGTTGGAAGCGATGACTGGGTCCACCTGGGCTTGAACTCTGGTGTGATACCCCATAGAGACTGAGTCCTGGAACTGACCTCAGAGAAGTATTGCCATGAATTGTGTTGGGATATTAGGAGGCCACACATGGGAGTCGCCATTGGAAACAGAGATCTATTCCCAGCGTGGCTTTCCACAGAGCACTTGTAATCTCAGCCAGGGTATCACATAATTTTATTCTGAAACACTTGGCAGCCATAGTTGAGAGTCAAAACACAAATGCACTTAACATTGTAGACTTCAATGGGCCTGGCTTCATGTGGCATTTTGGCCACTTTTTTAGAAGCCTTAGCAGTTAGAGTTCTCCAGAGCTTTCATTGAAATGAGCTTCTTCACCATTTAATGATTACTGAATTAAATGAAACACTCAGTGACTCCAACTTCAACTTTGAAAGATGGGCTCGATAAATACCATTAAATTTTTGAAATTCCCATATCTAGGAGGCAGTGGAGAACCATTGGATATCCTGTTGGTGATCATGAGTGTACCAGACAGTGCCTTGATTGGCTGGGTTTCACAAAAATGGTGTAGAACAGAGATGCCAGTAAGTTGGAGCCTGCTGAATAGTGGACCTAGAGCAAAGGTGGGCATGTGTGAGATAAAACATCTGTGGTGCTTCTATCTGGATTTGCCAATGGCTTCCAAATGCCTTGTGACTGACATGGTGTATCCAGCAGACCATTATATGTAAATGATTCTTGTTATATGGATAAGTTTCAGGGCAATGTTCAGAATCAGGTTGCTATGGTCAAGGTGGCAAGCTATGTTGGAAAGAAGCCTGGTTTGTGCATTCTCCTGCAGACCCTGTTCCACCACACGTGACAGAACTCCCTCCAGCACTGTGTCCCAGTTAAATTCCTTGTATTTCGTGAAGCAAATACTGAACTCCCAGTGCAGCAGCAAAAAACATCACAAAAATTGGAGGATGATCAAATGGCTTCAGAGTCCACATGAGGAGACACTGAGCCCCAAGTGGCCACAGTTGACCCAGAAAGAGAGAATTCATCAATGCTGCCTCATTTTCATTGGTAAATAAGAAAGCATCTACTCCAGGTCACATAGATGCAGACCCAGCTTTTATGGTCTCACTACAAACGAAGCTAAAGCTCCTGACAACAACATATATTTCAAGAGCCCAACATCTGAGGCAGTTTTTCCAGAAGTCATTAGGATAGCAGAGCTCCATGTTTGTGGAGTGTTTACATTGTCCCTTACTTTTGGAAACTCCCCTTCTACCTGCAAGGTTGTGAACTCCTGAGCATATTCAATTCCAGATATGTACTCACAGATTTTCTTACTCATCTTCTCTACATGTGTTACTTGGGACGAAGTTAAGGTCAAGGCATTATTCTGGATGAGAGTCGGAAGATTTTTGTGTAGCACATATTTGCATACACATTGGATTCATTTTCCAATTTTCCTTTCGAAATTCTGAATCCCTGACACTAACCCATACCCTACAAGACTCTGACAACTAATCCTAACTTGATGGAGAAAAGTAACCCAAACAGAATAGAAATGCAAACACATCAGAGGAGCCATGGTGTACCGTTGGAATTGCCTTTTCCATTATATAGGGTAGGAGTTATAAATCTAGTCAATTTTTTTGTTGAAAGAGTTGTCCATGTATTTTTAAACTTATCAAATATGTGAATTCCTGTCTCCCCCATTTCTCTGTATCCTATTCAGCACATATATTTTTATATGCACATATAGAATTGTACCTTGTATCACACATATATTCTTCTGAGGTGGCTGACTTGGCAGATACAAATTGTGAGAAAAGTTCAGTCCTCCTAAACGCTGTTGGAACTGAAAATTCAACCTATGGGTGAGCTTTCTAGTTGAACAACATTATACATAAATCCATGTTCAGTAAAATGAATATTTTTGAATACGTGGATGATATATATTTCATGATGAATTTCGATTGGCATATATATTGCTGGTTTTTAATGTCTGTGTGTGTGTGTGTGTGTGTGTGTGTAGATATAGATATAGATATAGATATAGATATAGATATAGATATAGATATAGATATACAGTGTCAAGATTTTTCAAAATATGAAATATATGTATATTTTGGCCACTCTTTGGGAAGCCTTACCTGTGAGAGTTCTCTAGAGCTTTCATTGAAATGAGGTTCCTCAACATTTAATGGTTCCTGAATGAATTGAAACCCACAGTGCCTCCAACTTCATCCTTGAAAAATTGCTCCATAAATACCTTGAAATTCCCCTGACCAGGTGGCACTGGAGAACCTTTGGATGTATTGTTGCTGATCATGAGTGTACCAGACAGTGCCTTGACTGACTGGGTTTCACGAAAATTGTGTAGAACAGAGATGTAAGTAAGTTGGAGAGTGCTGACAAGAGGGCCCAGAGCTGTGGTGTGCAGGTGTATAATAAAATATCTGTGGTGGGGCCATGTGAGTCTGCCATTAACTTCTAAATGGCTTGTGGCTTACATGGTGCAGCTAGCAGACCCTTATATGTAAAGGCATCTTGTTATAAGGAAAGGTTTCAGGACAATGTTCAGAATCAGTTTGCTATGGACAATGTTGCAAGTTATGTGTGATAGAAGCCTGGTTGGTGAATTCTCCTGTAGACCCTGACCCTCCACACGTGACAGAACTCGCTCCAGCACTGTGTCCCAGTTGAACTCCTTGTATTTCATGAAGGAAATACCAAAAGCCCAGTGCAGCAGCAAGAAACACCACGAAAATTGTAGGATGACCAATTGGCTTCACAGTCAAGACGGGGAGACACTTAGCCCTCCGTGGCCACAGTTTACCTTCAAAGGTAGGATTGAGCACTGCTGCCTCATGTTCTTTGGAAAATAAGAAACCATGTCCTCCAGGTCAGATAAATGAAGACCCATCTTTGATGGTATCACTACAAAGGAAGCTAAAGCTCCTGAAAAGAAAATATATTTCAAGTGCCCAACCTCAGAGGCAGTTTCTCAAGAAGTCTTTAGGCCAGCAGAGTTCCATGATTGTGGACTGTTTATCCTGTCCCTTAATTTTGAAAACTCCTCTAAAATGTTCAAGCTTGTGAACTCCTGAGCATTTTCCATTCCAGATATGTATTCACAGATTTTCTAACTCTTGTCCTCTAATTGTGTCTTACTTGGGGTGAAGGTAATGTCAAGGCATTGCTCCGAATGAGAGTGGAAAGATTTTTTGTAGTGCATATTTGCGTAAACAATGGATTCATTTTCCTTTATTTTTATTTGAATTACTGAATCCATGACACTAAAGCATACCCTACTAGACTCTGACTACTAATGCTAATATGATGGAGAAAAATAACCCAAACAGAATAGAAATACAAGCAATTCAGAGGAGGCATAGTGTATAGTTAGACTTGCCTTTTGCATGATAAAGGGTAGTTGTTAAAAATCTGGTTAATTTTTAATTGAAATAGTTCTCCATGTGTTTTGAAAGGTATCAGATATGTGAATTCCTGTCTCCCTTTCTCTGTTGCCTATTCAGCACATGTATTTTTATATGCACAAATAGAATCCTACCTGGTACCACACGTACATTATTGTGAGGTGGCTGACTAGGCAGATACAAATTTTGAGAAGAGATCACTCCTCCTAAACGCTGTAGGAACTGAAAATTCAACATTTGCGTGAGCTTCCTAGTTGAACAACATTACACATAAATCCATGTTCAGTAAAATAAAGATTTTTGGATCTGTGTATGATATGTATTTCATGATGAATTTTGATTGGCATATATATTGCTACTTTTTAATATCTCTGTATGTGTTTTGTGAAAAATCTACACTCTATAGATTATTCAAAATATGAAATATATGTGTCTTATTATACACTCCTTAATTTCATTCATGTTCATGTATGAGACCAAGGCTCATGCAACAGCAAAAGACATTTATTGAGGATCCAATCCAGCATGCTGGTGCTCTGTGCTCACTCAAGAAGGGAGAGCAGCCCAGATCCCCAAGCAGGGGTTGAGCAGTGCTTAAGTACACAATTTGGGGAGTGTGAGACTTTACATATATCACAGTCTCCTTTAGCAAATCATCATACACTGTGGGAAAATGAAACAACAAATCCTAAACATGATTAGTTCATTCATTGGCTTGAACACGTCAGGCGGGAGTGATAGGTCAATTCTAAAGCGGGGTACACATTGAAATTGATTGATTTAGGCCCTGCGATGCATATGTGGTAGGCCACACAGGGTCCTAGGTTATTAAACAACCAGGCGGTCAGGGGGAATATTTACTGGGCAGTCCAGAAATTGTCCTACAATTTACAGGAATTTCAGGTTTTGCGTGTAGCATGGAAACTTAAAAATACCTGGTCCTTTACATTTTAAACCAGGCCTTGAAGATTAGAAACTTTACAACACCCGGTCTTTTACACTTTAACTTTAACACTTTAATTTCAATTTCTTTTACCCTTACAGATCACTCCTGGTTCAGAAGAAGGGTGTCCAAGCCACCCTGACTTTAGGCAAATGAGGGGCAAGGGAGCTTATTTTGGACACTGTCTTGGGCTGTGCCCCTCATGGAAACCTCCAGCCATATGTTATGATGAGTGTCTTTATGGAAGAAGATGAGGGCCATGTAGGAGTGTTTTGGTTTTAATTGTGGTCATTTGTGTGGCGGTTGGAAGAGATGACTTGGTCCACCAGGGCTTGAACTCTGCTCTGATACTCCTTAGAGCCTGAGTTCTGGAACTCACCTGAGAGAAGTATTGCCATGAATTGTGTTGGGATTATAGGAGGCCACACATGAGATTAGCCCTTGGAAACTGAGATCTAGGCCCAGGGTGGCTTTCCACTGAGCACTGGGAATCTCAGTCAGGATAACACATGATTTTTTTACTGAAAGACTTGGAAGTCATAGTTGACACTCAAAACACACATGTACCTCACATTGTAGACCTCAATGAGCCTGGATTCATGTGACCTTCTGGCCACTCTTTGGGAAGCCTTGTCTGTGAGAGTTCTCCAGAGCTTTCATTGAAATGAGCTTACTCACCATTTAATGGTTCCTGAATGAATTGAAACCCACAGTGCCTCCAACATCATCCTTGAAAAATGGCTACATAAATACCATGAAATTTTTAATATTCCCATGACCAGGTGGCACTGGAGAAACTTTGGATGTCCTGTTGCTGATCATGAGTGTACCAGACAGTTCCTTGATTGACTGGTTGTCATGAAAATGGTATAGAACCGAGATGTCATAAGTTGGAGCCTGCTGAGTATTGGGGCTAGAGCAGTGGACTATATGGTTGTGAATAAATATCTGTTGTGGGACCACGTGGATCGGCCATTGGCTTCCAAAATACTTGTGACTGACATGGTGCAGGCAGCAGACCCTTATATGCAAAGGCATCTTGTTATATTGAGATGATTCAGGGCAATGTTCAGAATTCGGTTGCTATAGTCAAGGGGGAAAGCTATGTGGGATAGATCCATGTTTTGAAAATTCTCCTGAAGACCCTGACCAATCACACGTGACAGAGCTCCCTCCAGAATTGTGTGCCAGTTGAACTCCTTGTATTTCATTAAGCCAATTCCAAACTCCCAGTGCAGCAGTAAGAAACACCACGAAAATGGAGGATGACCAAACGGCTTCACAGACCACACGGGGAGAAACTTAACTCCCAGTGGCCACAGTTTACCAAGAAAAAGAGAATTCAGAACTGCTGTCTCATGTTCATTAGAAAATAAGGAACCATTTCCTCCAGGTCACATAGATGCAGACCCACATTTGATGGTGTCACAACAAAGGAAGCTAAATCTCCTGACAACTTCATATATTTCATGTGCCCAACCTGAGAGGCATTTTCTCAAAGAGTCTTTAGGCCAGAAGAGCTCCAAGTTTGTGGAGTGTTTAACCTCTCCCTTACTTTTGGAAACTGCTCTACCACCTCCAATGTTGTGAACTCCTGAACATTTTCAGTTCCACATATGTAATCACAGGTTTTCGAACTCCTCTCCACTAATTGTGTCTTACTTGGAGCGAAGTAAATGTCAAGGAATTGTTCTGGATGAGAGTGGCAAGATTTTTGTGTAGCACATATTTGCATACACATTAGATTCATTTTTCTATTTTCATTTGAAATAATGATCCCTGACACTAACACATACCCTAATAGACTCTGACTACTAATGCTAATATGATGGATAAAAAGAAACGTAACAGAATAGAAATACAGGCCTTTCATAGGAGGCATGGTATATACTTGGATTTGCCTTCGGCTTTATCAAGGGTATGTATTATAAATCTTGTCAAATTTTAATTGTAATATTTCTCCATGAGTTTTACATATATATATATATATATATATATATATATATATATATATATATATATATATACACTCTCTAGATTTTTCAAAATATGAAAAAAATGTGTCTTATTAAACACTCTCTAAATTCATTCATATTCATGTATGTGGATATATAATCAACTTTTCACAAGATTATTCTCAGAAACATTCAACCACCTGAAATACATATTTGTTTCCTCGTCCTGAGAACTAACTTCAGTGAATGGTGCTTACAAATCCTAATATTTCTACAGTAACTGACACAGTTTATCATCAAAGCAAGTAGATTCCAATGGACATGATGTGTATATTGATGTTCATTTTAATTCAACACTGGCACATTACAATTTCTTCTGTTTATGCACATCATAGGATATATATTTCCTCCACAGGTTAGCAAATATATAGGCATTTGTTTCACTTTCAATCACTTCCTGCTTCAGAACACATGCATTCCTCCGTGTTTCTTGACTGGTCTTTTCATGAGACTTCTTTCCAAACACATTATTTTCGATTTCCTTTATCAGTTTTGAAGCAAAACTGAAACAGACTTCATGATAAACCATCACTGTAATATCATCATAAGATGTATAACTGGTTGGAATGAATGATTATATATCAATAAAAGATTTTTTATACATTTTCTGATATCAATTCAATACATTATTTAAAGTGTAACCAGTTATATTATTTATTCACATTATGGTCTATTCATGCATTATCTCTATATTCATAGACACAGGGTACACCTCGTTGTACCCCCAATACTAATTTATACATTTTTAAAATATTGCTCCCAGAAATGGTGGAAGAAATACTCATGTCACCTGATCTACATATGCATGTTATCACAGTAATATTCTGGACACAAAATGCAAAAGTCACACGTATGATTGTACCAAAGCCTAAAGGGAAACTCAACATGGATTACTAAAAACATCCATGACCAGGTTGCCTAATGCTCTCAAATGTCAATCCTATTGGTGACCACATTTTTGTTTCTTCCTAAGATTATATATTCAACCTCAAAACTGTTGAAAATGTTTAATTTTTTTCACTCACTTGATACTCTTTGACTGATTTCCTAATGTCTCTATTGATATCTACTTTCCTAGATATTTTCTCCAGTTCAACATTGTGACTGACCCTTCACATGTGCTGACATTGACATTCACTCTCTAACGGAAACACTATTGCTTATGAACTTTGGTCCAAATCCTATACTAGCTCTTCTTCCAAAACATACTGACTATCTTCCTGATCCTATCGACTATCACTTTTTGAGTGGATGTTCTCTACTGCATTCAATCATCCAAGGTGCATGGTCCTATGCCATTGTATATCGATTTTTCTGAAACATGTATGCAGAACGTAATTCAAAGCTACGTATCGCAATCAGTTGCCCAATGCACTTCTGAGCTTCAAATCTTACCTAGATTTCTGTTTTCATACGTATATTTCATCTCTATATTCCTATAAATATTGCAGGTTCCCAAGATCATTATTCATTCTGCAGAATGACTCCTAATCCAAATCAAACCTGCTATTTACGATTACCATACACGGTTGCCTCAATCTAACATTACAAAAGAGCAGGGACAGAGTTCGTCTTACAATACAGGAATGTAGGGTATCTTCAAACTGCTGAGAACCTGAAAGTTCGATGCAGAAATAATCCCTGGATAAGATGTCAGCGCTATGAAGGACCTGTGAGAGCAAAAGCCATCTTCAAAGGCGAACAATCTAGACAGGAAAAAGGAATGTGTATGCATCAGACTCTCTCTTTGTAAGGTAGAGAAGATGGACCTAACCAGGCCTGCGTGGAGAGCTGTTCTCAGGTGCCTATTTTGATATACCATTGAAACTAGTCAAATTGTCAAAGGAAGTAAGGGCAGCCTCCATCCAATGTGACCCTTGGAAGCAATGGTTAGGGCAAAGTTGTTGCCAAGGTAGTGACCTCATTCAGTTCCTGAAGGAAGTGACCTACCTAACTTCCTTGGTGATGGAACACTCTGAAATTTTGATGCAAGAAGCCAGGCACTGAGAGCCAGTCCAAGTCCCAGTCCCAGTGCGCTCACTTGTTTGGATTTACCAAGTACAGAGTCAGACCTTCTTGGTACCTACTGATGTGAGGATGGCCAAATGCCAGGAGAGCTCTGAAGAGAAGCCTTTCCTGAGATAGCAGGTAGTGGCTAGCCGTTGGCTCCTCACAGCATCACAGAGTTTGCCAAGGAGACAAGATCTGAGACAGGAGAGGTCATTTTGTGGAGAACATAGTATGGCCCACCAGTCAGAGGACACTCCGGATAGTCACAGACCTACTTTTGTGAAGGAGTTGCCTTTGTTTGTGGATGTGAGTTTGCGGTTTTGTCTCATGTTCTGAGAATAGGTAGGAAATGTGGTTGGTTTTGTTTGGAGTCGACTGTTTCTAGTAAGTCTTTTGACAAGGCGACTTTCTATGTCTGTGTATCCACTGTGTCCATGGTTGTCGACATTAGAAAAGAGAATGCATCAATGGAGGTGTCCTGTCTAGTAGAAAGCTTCCCAGCATTTATCCTGCACAATTGATGAATGGACCGTGGTATGCCTTATGGATAGGAAACACCTACTAACATCCTAAGTTCCTGTTTTCTTCCTGAATTCTGGCCACTCTCCAGAATAAGCTCATGATGTATTGTCCAAGATATGTACCACCTCCAAGCTCTGTGACATGTCCATGTTCTTGATAGCTGAAGGGAATGGGAACATCTCAGAAAACTCAGATATCAGTGTGAGCAGTAAAGTCTCAGTGGAGAAACCCTGCTTTGGTCCATTTGCTTACCTATGGTTCTGTTGCCTTGAATGTCAGGAAGGTCTTTGCATCATGCCACCCCTTTGTGAAGCCTGAAGAAACAGATTTCAAATGGAAATGAATGTGCATCACCTGTGGCTCTTTGCTTAATTGCTTTGGAAAAGGATGTGTCTTAATCAGACACTAGGCTCTGTTTGAGGCTGTGGATAAGATTTTCAGCTCCTGGTAGATGTAAAGAAGATCCCATGTGTGCATCCAAAACCAAAATGGCAAAAAGATCAGTCATTGTAGATGAAGTCTCCTGCCTTCCTCCGATAGGTTCCTGACCTCCATCAAGTGAGAATAGGGATTTTTTTTGGGTCAAATGAGTTCTTCAAAGTCCTGCAGAAGTACTTGGGTTCTCTCATGATGCCAAATCACATAATGAATCTATACCTGACTGTCAGTAGGCCTCAAATTGGAGAAGCAGAGCAGCGTTAACGGCAGGCTTTTTTGATCACTCCTGGTTCACAGGAAGGGTGTCCAGGCCACCATGAATTTAGACAAATGAGTGGCAAGGGTGCATATTTTGGACACTGTCTTGGCTGCGCCCCTCATGGAAACCTCCAGCCAGAGTTTATAATGACTGTCTATATGGATGAAGATGAGGGACATGTGGGAATGTTTTGGTTTTAATTGTTGTCATTTGTGTGGCGGTTGGAAGAGATAACAGGGTCCACATGGGCTTGAACTCTGGTGTGATTCCTCTTAGAGACTGAGTTCTGGAACTGACCTCAGAGAAGTGTTGCCATGAATTGTGTTGGGATTTTAGGAGGCCACGCATAAGAGTTGCCCTTGAAACCTGAGATCTAGGCCCAGGGTGGCTTTCCACAGAGAACTGAAATTCTCAGCAAGGATATGGCATGATTTTATTCTGAAAAACTTGGCAGCCATAGTTAAGAGTCAAAAGACACATGGACCTCCCGTTGTAGACCTCAATGGGCCTGGCTTCATGTGACCTTTTGGCCACTGTTTGGGAAGCCTTGCCTGTGAGAGTTTTTCAGGGCTTTCATTGAAATGAGAGTCCTCCCCATGTAATGGTTCCTGGAAGAATGGAAACCCCAAAGTGCCTCCAACTTCATTCTTGAAAAATGGATAGATAAATACAATGATGTTTTTGAAATTCCCAATGACCAAGTGGTACTGGAGAACCATTGGTTGTTCTCTTGCTGATCATTAGTGTTACAGACAGTGCCTTGATTGGCTGGGTTTCATGAAAATGGTGTGGAACAGAGATGCCTGTAAGTTGGAGCCTGCTGAGTAGTGGGCCTAGAGCAGTGGTGGGCAGGTGTGTGATAATACAACTGTGGTGTGGCCATGTGGATCAGCCATTGGCTTCCAAATAGCTTGTGACTGACTTGGTACAGCCAGCAGACTATTATATGAAAAGGCATCTTGTTATATGGAGAGGTTTCTGAGCAATGTTCAGAATCAGGTTGCGATGGTCAAGGGGGCAAGCTATGTGGGATAGAACCCTGGTTGGTGAATTCTCCTGCAGACCCTGACCCAACACACGTCACAGAACTCCCTCTAGCACTATATCCTAGTTGAACTCCTTGTATTTCGTGAAGCAAATACCAAACTCCCAGTGCAGCAGCAAGAAACACCACAAAAAGTTCAGGATGACCAAATGGCTTCACAGTCCACTCAGGGAGACACTAAGCTTCCAGTGGCCACAGTTTACCAACAAAGAGAGAAATCAACACCGGTACCTAATGTTCAATGGAAAATAAGAAACGATGTCCTCCAGGTCACATAGATGCAGATCCAGCTTTGATGGTCTCACCAGAAATGAAGCTAAAGCTCCGGACAACAAGATATATTTCATGTGTCCAAACTCAGAGGCAGTTTCTCAAGAAGGCTTTTGGCCAGCAGAGTTCCATGTTTGTGGAGTGTTTATGCAGTCACTTACTTTTGGAAACTCCTCTACCACCTCCAAGGTTGTGAACTCCTGAGCATTTTCCATTCCAGATATGTATTCACAGATTTTCTAACTCTTCTCTTCGAATTGCATCTTACATAGGGTGAAGATAATGTCAATGGATTTTTCTGGATGAGAGTGGGAAGACTATTGTGTAGGACATATTTGCATACATATTGGATTCATTTTCCAATTTTCCATTTGAAATACTGAATCCCTGACACTAAACCATACCCTACTAGTGTCTGACTACTAATCCTAATATGAGGCAGAAAAATAACCCAAACATAATAGAAATACAAACAGTTCAGAGGAGGCATGTTGTATAGTTGGACTTGCCTTTTGCATTATAAAGGTTAGGAGTTATTAATCTAGACAATTTTTGTTGCAATAGTTGCCCATGTGATTTTAAAGATAACAAATATGTGAATTCTTGTCTCTCTTTCTCTGTAGCCTACTCAGCACATATATTTTTATATGCACATAGAGAATCCTACCTGGTACTACACGTACATTCTTGTGAGGTGGCTGACTTGGCAGATACAAATTGAGAGAAGAGATCACTCCTCATAAACGCCGTTGGAACTGAAAATTCAACCTATGGGTGAGCTTCCTAGAGAACAAAATTATACACAAATCTTTGTTCAGTAAAATGAATATTTTTGGATCTGTGGATGATATATATTTCATGGTGAATTTTGATTGGCATATATTGCTATTTTTAATGTCTCTCTCTGTGTGTGTGTGTGTGTATATATATATATATATATATATATATATATATATATATACACACTCTCTCCATATTTTTCAATATATGAAATATATGTGTCTTATATACACTTCCTAATTTCATTCATGTTCATGAACGTGGATTTATAATCAACGTTTCACAAGATTATTCTCAGAAAATTTCATCCACCTGAAATACATATTTGATTCTTAGTGCTGAAAACTAACTTCAGTGAATGGTGCATACAAATCCTAACATTTCTACAGTAACTGACACAGTTTATCATCAATGCAAGTAGATTCCTATGGGACATGATGTGTATATCGACGTTCATTTTTATTCAACACTGGGACATTACAATTTCTTCAGTTTATGCACATCATAGGATATATATTTCCTCCACAATTTAGCAAATTTATAGGCATTTGTTTCAATTTCAATCACTTCCTGCTTCAGAACACATGTTTTCCTCCATGTTTCTTGACTGATCTTTTCATGAGATTTCTTTCCAAACACATTATTTTCGATTTCCTTTATCACTTTTAAAGCAAAACGGACACACACTTTATGATAAACCATAACTATAATATCACTATTAAATGTATAACTGGTTGGAATGAATGATTTTATATCAATAAAAGATTTCTTATATATTTTTTGATATCAATTCAATACATTTTGTAAAGTGGAACCAGTTATATTATTTATTCACAGTATGGTCTATTCATGCATTATCTCTATATTAATAGACACAGGTTACACCTCTTTGTATCCCCAATACTAATTTATACATCTTCAAAATATTGCTCCCAGAAATGGTGGAAGAAATACTCATATCACCTGATCTACATATGCATGGTATCACAGTAATATTCTGGACACAAAATGCAAAATTCACACGTATGACTGTACCAAAGCCTAAATGGAAACTGAACATGGATTACTAAAAACATCCATGACCAGGTTGCCTAATGCTCTCAAATGTCAATCCTATTGGTGACTACATATTTGTTTCTTCCTAAGATTATATATTCAACCTCAATACCATTGAAAATGTCTAATTTTTTCACTCACTTTGTACTTTTCCTGATTTCCTAATGTCTCTATTGATATCTACTTTCCTACATATTTTCTCCAGTTCAACATTGTGACTGACCCTTCACATGTGCTGACATTGACATTCACTCTCTAACCGAAACCCTATTGCTTATGAACTTTGGTCCAAATCCTATACTCACTCTTCTTCCGAAACATACTGACTATCTTCCTGATCCTATCAACTATCCCTTTTTGAGTGGATGTTCTCTACTACATTCAATCATCCAAGGTACAAGGTCCTATGCTATTGTATATCGATTTTTCTGAAACATGTATGCAGAACGTAATTCAAAGCTACATATCACAATCAGTTGCCCAATGCACTTCTGAGCTTCAAATCTTACCTAGATTTCTGTTTTCATACTTATATTTCATCTCTATATTCCTATAAATATTGCAGGTTCCCAAGACCATTATTCATCCTGCAGAATGATTTCTAACCCAAATCGAACCTGTAATTAACCCTAACCATACACTGTTGCCTCAATCTAAAATTACAAAAGAGCAGGGACAGAGTTCATCTTACAATACAGTAATGTAGGGTATCTTCCAACTGCTGAGAACCTCAAAGTTCGATGCAGAAATGATCCCTGGAGAAGATGTAGGCAGCTATGAAGGATCTGAGAGAGCAAAAGCCATCTTCCATGGCAAACAACCTGAACAGGATGAAGGGATGTGTATGCATCAGCCTTTCTCTTCTTAATGTAGAGAAGATGGACCTAACCAGGCCTGCGTGGAGAGCTGTTCCCAGGTGCCTATTTTGATATACCATTTTAACTAGTCAAATTGTCACACAAAGTAGGAGCAGCCTCCATCTAAAAGGACCCTTGGAAGAAACTGTTAGGACAAAGTTGTTGCCAAGAGAGGGACCTCATTCAGTTCCTGAAGGAAGTGACCTAGCTAACTTCCTTGGTGATGGAACTCTCTGAAATTGTGATGCAAGAAGCCAGGCACCGAGACCCAGTCCCAGTCCCAGTCCCAGTGGGCTCACTTGTTTGGATTTACCAAGTACAAGTAAGACTTTCTTGGTACCTACTGATGTGAGGATGGCCAAATGCCAGTTGAGCTCTGAAGAGGGGCCTTTTCTGAGATAGCAGGTAGTGGCTAACTGCAGGCTCCTCACAGCATCACAGAGTTGGCCAAGGAGACATGATCTGAAAGTGGAAAGGCCATTTCGAGAGGAACATAGTATGGCCCACCAGTCAGAGGACACTCTGGATAGTCACACACCCACTTTTGGGAAGGAGGTGCCTTTATGTGTGTGGGTGTGAGTTTATGGTTTTGTCTCATGTTCTGAGAATAGGTAGAAAAGGTGGTTGGTTTGGTTTGGAGTCGACTGTTTCTAGTTACTCTTTTGACAAGGCAAGTGTTTCTATGTCTGTGCATCCACTGTGTCCGTGGTTTTAGACATTAGAAAACAGAATGCATCAATGGAGGTGTCCTGTCTAGTAGAAAGCTTCCCAGCATTCATCGTTCACAATTGATAAATGGACTGTGGTTTGCCTTATGGATAGGAAACAACTACTAACTTCCTAAGTTCCTGTTTTCTTCCTGAATTCTGGCCACTCTCCAGAATAAGCTCATGATTTATTGTCCAAGATATGTACCACCTCCAAGCTCTGTGACATGTCCATGTTCTTGATAGCTGAAGGGAATGGGAACATCTCTGAAAACTCAGATATTAGTGTGAGCAGTAGAGTCTCAGTGGAGAAACCCTGCTTTGGTCCATTTGCTTACCTATGGTTCTGTTGCCTTGAATGTCAGGAAGGTCTTTGCCTCAGGCCACCCCTTTTAGAAGCCTGAAGAAACAGTTTTCAAATTTAAATAAATGGGTATCACGTGTGGCTCTTTGCTTAATTGCTTTGGAAAGGGATGTGTCTTAATCAGACACTGGGCCCTGATTGAGGGGGTGGCTAAGATTCTCAGCTCCTGATAAATCTAAAGAAGATCCCATGTGTGCATCCAAAACCAAAATGGCAAAATGATCAGTCATTGTGGATGAAGTCTCTTGTCTTCCTGTGTTAGGTCCTGAACTCCATCAAGTGAGAATAGGATTCCTTTGGGTCAAATGAGTTCTTCAAAGTCCTGCAGAAGTGCTTGGGTTCTCTCATGATGCCAAATCACATGAGCAATCTATACCTGACATTCAGTAGGCCTCAAATTGGAGAAGCAGAGCAGTATTAACAGCAGGCCTATATTATCACTCCTTGTTCACAGGATGGGTTTCCAGGCCACCCTAAATTTAGACAAATGAGGGGCAAGGGTGCATATTTTGGACACTGTCTTGGGCTGCGCCCCTCATGGAAACCTCCAGCCAGAGTTTATGATGAGTGTCTATATGGATGAAGATGAGGGCCATGTGGAAATGTTTTGGTTTTAATTGTGGTCATTTGTGTGGCGGTTGGAAGAGATGACTGGGTCTACATGGGCTTGAACTCTGGTGTGATTTCCCTTAGAGACTGAGTTTGGGAACTGACGACAGAGAAGTATTGCCATGAATTGTGTTGGGATTGTAGGAGGCCACACATGAGAGTTGCCCTTGAAACCTGAGATCTATGCCCAGGATGGCTTTCCACAGAGAACTGAAAATCTCAGCAAAGATATCACATGATTTTATTCTGAAAAACTTGGCAGCCATAGTTAGAGTCAAAAGACACATGGACCTCACGTTGTAGACCTCAATGGGCCTGGCTTCATGTGACCTTTTGGCCACTGTTTGGGAAGCCTTGCCTATGAGAGTTCCTCAGAGCTTTCATTGAAATTAGCTTCCTCCCCATGTAATGGTTCCTAGATGAATGGAAACCCCAAAGTGGCTCCAACTTCATTCTTGAAAAATGCATAGATAAACAGCATGAAATTTTTGAAATTCCCAATGACCAGGTGGCACTGGAGAACCATTGGATGTCCTGTTGCTGATCATAAGTATAACAGACAGTGCCTTGATTGACTGGGTTTCATGAAAATTGTGTAGTACAGAGATGCCAGTAAGTTGGAGGCTGCTGAGTAGTGGGCCTAGAGCAGTGGTGGGCAGATGTGTGGTAATACATCTGTGTTGTGGCCATGTGGATCTGCCATTGGCTTCCAAATGGCTTGTGACTGACTTGGTGCAGCCAGGAGACCATTATATGAAAAGACATCTTGTTATATGCAGGGGTTTCAGGGCAATGTTCATAATCAGGTTTCTATGGTCAAGGCGATAAGCAATGTGGGATAGAAGCCTAGTTGGTGCATTTTCCTGCAGAGCCTGACCCACCACACGTTACAAGACTCCCTCAAGCACTGTGTGCCAGTTGAACTCCTTGTATGTCATGAAGCAAATACCAAACTCCCAGTGTAGCAGCAAGAAACACCACGAAAAGTGGAGGATGACCAAATGGCTTCAAAGTCCACACGGGGAGTCACATTGCCCGAAGTGGCCACAGTTTACCTACAAAGAGAGACTTCAGCACTGGTGCCTCATGTTCATTGGAAAATAAGAAACCATGTCCTCTAGGTCACATAGATGCAGACCCAGCTTTGATGGTCTCACAACAAAGGTAGGTAAAGCTCCTGACAAAAACATATATTTCAAGTGCACAACCTCAGGGGCAGTTTCTCAAGAAGTCTTTAGTCCAGCAGAGCTCCATGTTTGTGAAGTGTTTACCCTGTTCCTTACTTTTGGAAACTCATCAACCACTTGCAAAGTTGTGAAATCATGAGCATATTCAATTCCAGATATGTACTCACAGATTTTTTACCTCTTTTCATATAATTGTGAATTACTTAAGGTGAGGGTAAGTCAAGGCATTGTTCAGGATGAGAGTGGAAAGATTTTTTGTATCACAATTTTGCATACACTTTGGATTAATTTTCCTAGTTGAACAACATTATACATAAATCCATGTTCAGTATAATAAATATTTTTGCATCCGTGGATGATATATATTTCACTATGAATTTCAATTGGCATACATATTGCTACTTTTTAATGTCTTTGTTTTTTTGTATATATATATATATATATATATATATATATATATATATATATATATATATATATATCTCCTATCCAGATTTTTCAAAATATATGTGTTTTATTATACACTCCCTAAATTCTATTATGTTCATATATGTGGATGTATAATCAACTTTTCACAAGATTATACTCAGAAATATTCATCCACCTGAAATACATATTTGTTTCCTAATACAGACAACTAACTTCAGTGAACGATGCATGCAAATCCTAATATTTCTACAGTAACAGACTCAGTTTTACATCAATGCAAGTAGATTCCTATGGGGCATGACATGTATTTTGACGCTCATTTTTATTCAAGACTTGTACGTTGCTATTTCTTCAGTTTATGCACATCATATGATATATATTTCATCCACAAGTTAGCATATTTATAGGCATTTGTTTCACTTTCAATCACTTCCTGCTTCAGAACAAATGTATTCCTCCATGTTTCTTGACTGGTCGTTTCATGAGACTACTTTCTAAACACATGATTTTTGAATTACATAATCACTTTTGAAGCAAAAATCACACCCTTCATGATAAACCATAACCATAATATTACCATTAGATGTATAACTAGTTGGAATGAATGATAGTATTTCAATATAAGATTTCTTATATATTTTAAGATATCAATTCAATCCATTATTTTATGTAGAACTAGTTATATTATTAATTCACAGTGTGGTCTACTCATGCATTTTCTCTAGATTCATATACACAGGGTACATCTCTTTGTACCCCCAATACTAATTTATACATCTTCAAAATATTGCTTCAAAAAATGGTGGAAGAATTACTCATGTAACCTGATCTACATATATATTTTATCACAGTGATATTCTGGACACAAAACGCAAGGCTCACACTTATGTTTGTACCATAGCCTAAATGGAAATTGAACATGTATTACTATAAACATCCATGTCCAGGTTGTCTAATGCTCAATATCAATCCTATTGGTGACTACATATTTGTTTCTTCCTAAGATTATATATTCAAACTCAACCCTGTTGGAAATGTCTAATCCTATCACTCACATTATACTTTGCCTTATTTCCTAATGTGTCTATTGATATCTGTTTTCCTACATATTTTCCCCTGTTCATCATGTGACTGACTCTTCTCATGTGCTGACATTTACGTTCACTCTCTAACCAAAAACCTATTACTAATGAAATTTGTTCCAAAACCTATACTCACTCTTCTTCCTAAACCTACTGACTATCCCAGTTTGAGTGGATGTTCTCTTCTACATTCAATCATCCAAGGTACAAGGTCTTTTGCCATTCGATATCGAATTATGTGAGACAACTGTTCAGAATGTAATTCAAAGCTAAGTATCCCAATCAAGGGCAAAATGCCCTTCTGGGCTTCAAGTCTTACCTAGATTTCTGTTTTCATACTTATATTTCACCAATATATTCTTATAAATATTGCATGTTCCAATACCATTATTCATCTCACAGAATGATTCCTAACCCAAATGGAACATGTTATTAGCCCTAAGAATGCACCGTTCCCTCAATCTAATTTTACAGAAGAACAGGGACAGAGTTTGACTTACAATACAGAAATGTAGGTGATCTTCCACCTGCTGAGAACCTCAAAGGTCCATGTAGAAATGATCCCTGGAGAAGATGTAGGCAGCTATGAAAGACCTGAGAGAGCAAAAGTCATCTTCCATGGCAAACATCCTGGTCAGGATGAAAGGATATGTCTGAATCAGCCTCTCTCTTCTTAATGTAGAGAAGATGGACCAAACCAGGCCTGTGTGGAGAGCTGTTCCAGGAGCCTATGGTTGATCTACCATTCTAACTTGTGAAAATTTCAAAGGAAGTAGGGGCAGCCTCCGTTTCATTGGTCAATTGAAAGCAACTGTGAGGACAAAGTGTTTGCCAAGGCAGTGACCTCATTCAGTTCCTTAAAGAAATGACCACACCTCACACTTTTGGTGATGGAACACTGTGAACTTTTGATCCAGGAAGCCAGGAACCCAGAGTCAGTCCCAGTCCCAGTCCCATTGGGCTCGCTTGTTTTGATTGAACAAGGACAGAGATATTATTTTTTGGTCCTACTGTTGTGAGGATCACCAAATGCCAGGAAAGCTCTGAAAACTGGCCTTTCCAGAGAAAGCAGGTAGTGGCTCATCGCGGACTCCTGACAACTTCACAGAGTTGGCTAAGGAGACCAGATCTGAGACAGGACAGGCCATGTTGGGGGAATATATTATGGCCCACGAGTCAGACCACCCTCTGGATAGTCACAGACCTACTTGGGGGAAGGAGGTGCCTTTGTGGTTGTGGGTGTGAGTTTTTGGTTTTGTCTCATGTTCTGAGAATAGATAGGAAAGGCGGTTTGTTTGGTTTGGTATGGACTGTTTCTAGTAAGTCATGTGACAAGGCGAGTGTTTCTATGTCTGTGTGTCCCACTGTGTCCGTGGTTGTAGACATTAGAAAATAGAATGCATCAATGGATGTGTCCTGTCTAGTAGAAAGCTTCCCAGTATTCATCCTGCCCAATTTATGATTAGGCAGAAGATTGCCTTATGGATGGGCAACACCTGCTATCTTCCTAATTTCCTATTTTCTTCCTGAATTCTGGCCACACTCCAGAATAGGCTCATGGTTTTGAGTAAAAGATATGTACCACCTCCAAGCTCTGTGATATGGCCATGTACTGGATAGCTGAAGGGACTGGCGAGCACCTCAGAAAACTCAGATATCAGTTAGACCAGAAAAGTCACAGTGGAGAAACCCTGCTTTGGGCCTTTTGCTTACCTATTTTTCTTTTGCCCTGAATGTCAGGAAGGTCTTTGCCTCCAGCCACCCCTTTGTGAAGCCCTAAGAAACAGTTTTCAAATGGAAATGAATGGGCATCACCTGTGGCTCTTTGCTTAATTGCTTTGGAAAGGGATGTGTCGGAATCAGCCTCCTGGCCCTGTGTGAGGCTGTGGCTTAGATTATCAGCACCTGATGAATCTAAAGAAAGATCCCATGTGTGCATCCAAAATCAAAGGGCAAAAATTGCAGTCATTGTGGATGAAGTCTCTAGCTTTCCTCTGTAAGGTTTCTCACTTCAATCAAGTGAGAATAGGGATCCTTTGGGTCAAAAGAATTCTCCAAATCCCTGCAAAGCTTGCCCATGTGTGCTTGGATTTTCTCATGACTCCAAATCACATAAAGAATCTAAACCCCACAGTCAGAAAGCCTCAAATTGTAGAAGTGGAAAAGTATTAATGGCAGACCTATTTGATTACTCCTGGTTCACATGAAGGGTGTCCAGGCCACTGAGATTTTAGGCAAATGAGGGACAAGGGAGCTTATTTTGGACACTGTCTTTGACTGCGCCCCTAATGGAAAACTCCAGCCAAAGGTTATGAAGAAGATGAGGGCCGTGTGGGAGTGTTTTGGTTTTAATTGTGGTCATTTGTGTGGCAGTTGCAAGAGATGATTGGGTCCACCTGGGCTTGAACTCTGGTGTGATTCCCCTTAGAGACTGAGTTCTGGAACTGACCTCAGAGAAGTATTGCCATCAATTGTTTTGGGATTTTAGGAGACCACACATGAGAGTGACCATTGGAAACTGAGATCTAGGCCCAGATTGACTTTCCACAGATCACTGGGAATCTCAGTGAGGAAATCACATTATTTTATTCTGAAAGACTTGGCAGCCATAGTTGAGAGTCATAAAACACATGGACCTCACATTGTAGAACTCAATAGGCCTGGCTTCATGCGACCTTTTGGCCACTCTTTGGGAAGCCTTGCCCTTGAGAGTTCCCCAGAGCTTTCCTTGAAATGAGCTTCCTCACCATTTAACAGGTCCTGAATATATTGAAACCCACAGTGCCTCCAACATCATCCTTGAAAAATGGCTAAACAGATACCATAAAATTTTTGAAATTCCCAAGACCAGGTGGCACTGGAGAACCTTTGGATGTCCTGATGCTGATCTTGAGTACACCAGACAGTGCCTGGATTCACTAGGTTTCATGAAAATTGTGTTGAATAGAGATGCCAGTACGTTGGAGCCTGCTGAATAGTGGGCCTAGAACAGTGCTTGGCAGGTGTGTGATAAAACATGTGGTGGGGCAATGTGGATCTGCATTTGGCTTCCAAATGGCTTGTTACTGACATGGTGCAGCCAGTAGATACTTCTGTGTAAAGGTATCTTGTTATATGGAGAGCTTTCAGGGCAATGTTCAGAATCAGGTTGCTATGGTCAAGGGGGCAAGCTATGTGGGATAGAAGCCTGGTTGGTGCATTCTCCTGCAGACCCTGACCCACCACTTGTCACAGAACTCCCTCCAGCACTGTGACACAGTTGAACTCCTTGTATTTCGTGAAGCAAATACCAAATCCCCAATGCAGCAGCAACAAACACCACGAAAATTGGAGGATGACCAAATGGCTTCACAGCCCACACTGGGAGACACTTAGCCCCCAGTGTCCACAGGTTACCTACAAAGTGAGAATTCAGCACTGCTGCCTCATTTTCATTAGAAAATAAGAAACCGTGTCCTCCAGATCACATAGATGCAGACCCAGGTTTGATGGTCTCACTACAAAGGAAGCTAAAGCTTGTGACAACAAGATATATTTCAAGTGCCCAAATTCAGAGGCAGTTTCTCAAGAAGTCTTTAGTCCAACAGAACTCCATGTTTGTGGAGTGTTCACCCTGTCCCTTACTTTTGCAAACTCCTCTACCACCTCCAAGGTTTCAAAATCCTGAGCATATTCCATTCAAGATGTGTTTTCACTGATTTTCTAACTCTTCTCCTCTAATGATGTTTTAGTTGGAGCGAAGGTACTGTCAAGGCATTGTTCTGGATAAGAGTGGAAACATTTTTGTGTAGCACATGTTTACATACACATTGTATTCATTTTCCAATTTTCCATTCGAAATACTGAATCCCTGACACTAACCAATACCCTACTATATTCTGACTACTAATACTAATATGATGGAGAAAAATAACCCAAACAGAATGAAAATACAACCATTTCAGAGGAGGCATGGTGTATAGTTGGACTTACCTTTTGCATTATATAGGGTAGGATTTATAAATCTAGTCAATTTTTTGTTGAAATAGTTCTCCATGTTTTTTTTTAAAGTTAACCACCTATGAATTCCTTTCTCCCTTTCTCTGTAGCCTATTCACCACCTGTATTTTTATATGCACAGATAGAATCCTACCTGGTACCACACGTACATTCTTGTGAGGTGGCTGACTTGGCAGATACAAATTGTAAGGGATCACTCCTCTTAAACGATGTTGGAACCGAAAATTTAAATTATGGGTGATCTTCCTACTTGAACAATATTATTCATAAATCCATGTTCAGTAAAATAAATATTTTTCTATCTGTCGATGATATATATTTCATTATAAATTTCAATTGGCATATATATTGCTGCTGTTTTTAATGTGTGTGTGTGTATATATATATATATATATATATATATATATATATATATATATATATATACACTCTCCAGATTTTTCAACAAATGAAATATGTGTCTTATTTTACACTCATCAAATTCATTCATATTCATGTATGTGGATTTATAATCAACTTTTCACAAGATTATTCTTAGAAATATTCATTCACCTGAAATACATATTTGTTTCCTAGTACTGAAAACTAACTTCAGTGAATGGTGCATAAGAATCCTAATATTTCTACAGTAACTGACCCAGTTTAATATTAATGCAAATAGATTCCAATCGGACATGATGTGTATTTTGACGTTCATTTTTATTCAACACTGGTAGATTAGTATTTCTTCAATTAATGCACATCATAGGATATAAATTTCATCCACAAGTTAGGAAATTTATAGGCATTTGTTTCACTATCAATCACTTTCTGCTTCAGAACACATGTATTTCTCCATGTTTCTTGACTGGTCTTTAAATGAGAAAAGGGATGGACAAGGCGAGGAAAGGCACCTAAGATAGCACCGAATACAGGGAAACAGTCCTATTTGGTTGCAACCAGATTTAAAGGGCATTGCTTCTGTTGTAATCAGTTACTTCCCTGAACCCCAAGTTTAGGTTGTTTCAGAATTTTGTACCCAACATGTAAGGGAGCGGCTCAGAAGTTCACAGTCTGCAGAAGTTCAGAGAAAGCAGTTTTTGTTTCTGTTTTTTTTTTCTCTGTTCTGGGCAAGTTAACATTTTAAGGACACCTGGGAGGGGGAGAGCTTTTTTCTTCTCTTTCTTTTTTCTCCCTGCCAGCTGTTACCATGGAGTCCAGTTGGTAACTTCTTTATCTTAGAAATGTAGCCATCTCTGTGAAGCCTCAATTTGAGGCCAGAGGCCTTGTTCACATATTGCCAGCATTGTGACTGACTCTATCCAAACACATTATTTTGGATTTCCATAATCGCTTTTGAAGCAAAACTAACATATCTTCATGATAAACCATAACCATAATATTAATATTAGATGTATAACTGGTTAGAATGAATGATTGTAAATCAATATAAGATTTCTTATATATTTTCAAATATCAATTCAATCCATAATTTAAAGTGGAAACAGTTATATTATTTATTCACTGTATGGTCTATTCATGCATTATCTCTATATTCATGGACAAAGTGTACACCTCTTTGTACACCCAATACCCATTTATATGCCTTCAAAATATTGCTCCCAGACATGGTGGAAGAAATACTTGTGTCACCAGATCTACATATATATTTTATCACAGTAAAATTCTGGACACAAATGCAAAGGTCACACTTAGATTGTACCAAAGCCTAAATAGAAAGTGAGCATGGTTTACAAAAATCATCCATGTCAAGGTTGCCTTATGCTCTCAAATGTCAATCCTATTGGTGACTACATATTTGTTTCTTCCTAAGATTATATATTCAAACTCACCCTGTTGAAAATGTCTAATTGTATCACTCACTTTATACTTTGCCTGATTTAGTAATGTCTTTATTGATATCTGCTTTCCTACATATTTTCCTCAGTTCATTATTGTGACTGTTCTCATGTGCTGACATTTATATTCACTCTCTAACAGAACCCCTATTGCTAAAGAACTTTTGTTCCAAATCCTATACTCAGTCTTCTTCCCAAACCTACCGACTCTCTTCTTAATCCTACTGGCTATCCCTTTTTGACTGGATTTTCTCTTATACATTCAATCATTCAAGTAATGTTCGTGCGAGCATCAGAGGTAGAGACCACGAAGAGACTGTCTCATGCAACAGCAAAAGGTTTATTGGAGGTCAAGCATGCTGGGGCTCAGAGCTCACAGAAATAGAGCAGAGAGCCCTGAGAACAGCTTAAGCAGAGCTTATATTCTTTCCTTGGAAAGGGCAGGGACGGAAGTTTATTGATGGGTCACGGTGAGTGGGCGGTTTGCATGTAAACGGGTGAGGGAATACATTCTGCAATTTGGCAGTTGGGGACAGCACATTCTGGGAACAAAATTAGCAAACAGTTCTCAATATTTCAACAGTGTTTTTGTTAAGCATACAGAAAAATAGGAAGTTACAAGTACCTATTTTGTTAACCTTTCATTCCCCACTTCTTCTTCTGGCTACTTATAATTATAAAAGTGATCAAGGCTGGTGTCACATTCTATGTCTGCAAGTGGGTTATTACCATAAGTTTAACTTGTCCAATTTGAGCTTGGAGAAAAAAAATTACACGTTTGAGCAAACAGGGTTTTATACTTTGCAGTAATATGAGGATTATTATTGGACCGGCCATGGTTGATAAAAACATAGTTAACCAGAGGGAATGTATGGATCAGAATCAAACCACCCTTTTTGGTCCTCTCTCAGTGACGCTCTTCAAGGTTTCTTTTTAATTTACTCATAGATTTTTTTTACAACTCCAGTATGGTCGGCATAAAAACAATATTTTTCCCTCAATGCAGTACAAAGGCCCCCTTCTCTCATGAATGGGCGGTCCAACCCTCGACTGTTCTGTAAAACAACTTCAGACAGAGAGGATAAATATTCCTGCAAAGCTGTGATGGAGGTTTCTACTATCTTTAAGTTTTGTTCTATTGCTGCTTCTAATTGGGTCATTTGTTGTGTCCCATGGACTAGGGCAGGGGTTTCTGTGCCCACCCCTGCAGCAACTCCTATTCCTAATAGGATGGCTAGAGTTAGGGATATATGTTCCCAGCGGAACCGTGTTGTATGCCCGCCTCTTTGAATTTCAAATGAACCTGCATCATTATAGAGCACTCTGGGAAACATCTGCACCATTACACAATTAATCACATCTGTTGACCATTTCATGAAAACATAAACAATGTTTAAGTATATAGAATTATACTGTTGTAGGGACAGACAAGGCAAGGCACCTAAGATAGCACCGAAAACAGGGAAACAGTGCTATTTGGTTGCAACCGGATTCAGAGTGCATTGCTTCTGTTGTAATCAATTAACGCCCTGAACCCCAAGGTTAGGTAGTTTCAGAATTTTGTACCCAACATGAAAGAAAAGGGGATCAGAAGTTCACAGTTGGCAGAACTTCACAAAAAGACTTTTTTTTCTGTTATTTCCTCTGTTCTGGGCAAGTTAACTTTTCAAGGACACCTGGGAGGGGGAGAGCTTTTTCTTCCTTTTCTTTTATCCTCCTTCAGCTGTTACCATGAAGCCAAGTTGGTATTTTTTATTTTAGAAATGTAGCCATCTCTGTGAAGCCCCAGCTCAAGGCCAGAGGCCTTGTTCACATATTGTGTGAAAAACTATTAAGGGGTTGTCTAGCTTAGAAGTGCTGCTTTTTCCAAGCAGTGGCCAAGTATAACAGGGCAACAGAAAAAGAGCAAGTTTATCTACACTGAACTCTTTTATAGGGACTCTTTTGCTGAAAGTTCTAAAGTCATCCATGGTGAAGACTTCTGGAGAAGTTCAGTTAAGATTTTTCTGTGGGCCTGGTATAGAGGGGAAAGACGGGGAAGGCGAGGAATGAGAGCAGCTCCGGGGATCTGAGAATGAGAAAAGAGAGATGAAAAAGCATAATGGAAAAGGGGTTTGGGATTTTCCTAGGAACAAAATCTTGAGCAGTAGAACAGGTAGAACAGAGGGGAAGATGGGAGTGAGTATCCCAGAAAGCCTGGGAGGGATTTTAAATTCTTAGTAACCTGTTTTCAGTGATGACAAAGCAACTTTAAAGGCCATTTTTATTACATCTTGGATAGGGGTCTGAGGGCTCTTCTGAGGGTTACCTGGTAAGAGGACCTGGGGAGACCGGGTGTAGGCACTGACAGGAGAAGAGAGGAATGAGTGTTTAGAGGGGTACCTCAGTACCTGCTACCTCAGCAAGGGAGCAATTATCTGAGAACTGGCGGAGGTTTGGGTTTTTGATCTAGTAACTGGAGGAGAGAAATCAGGTTGCTGAGGTGGGACTGACAGTAGAGAGTCTGGAGCAGAAGCCTGAGGGTGAGGATCTATTGGAGATGCATATTTCAGGAAGTGAGCGAAGGAGGTAAAAGTCCTCCACATAGGGGAATTTCCTTTCATCCTCTTGAGCACTTGCAGAAGTTAAAAAGGTAACACAGAATTTGAGGATCTAGAGACTCCTCTGGGGGCCATCAGTTTTGGTTGTCTAATTGGTAATATGGCCAATGCTGTGTACTGAATTTGATGAGGATTTTGCGTTCCACCAGGCAGCCCCTGTATGCTCAAATCCCCATCACTTACAGAAGAAGTTGGCTTTCCCTCCACACAGCCATGGCTGTTTGTGGCTTTGATAGTCTGCTGGGCAAACATACTAATCTAGTCTAGCCAACCTGCATCTGGCTCACGTGTCCCTAAATCCCTAATGTTTGTTTCCATTATCTATGGTATGGAAGGGATTTAATTGAATTTTAGTGGTATTTTCATCAGCGATATCCTAATAGGAAAGACTTATAGCCAGCTGACAAATGTCTGAGTGGAGAGCTAGCCACCAGGTCCCTAAGGGAGCTGTATACGAGTTAGAGCATACTTCTTGTCTAGTAGGATTTGTGATAAGCTATCGCTGCTGAACGGGCTGATGAGCGTTAGATGTACTGGTGGCCAAGGGGAGAGTCTACAGCCTTATCCACATAGCGAATATGCAATTTGAAATGGTTACCAGTCTTTCCCAGTTTCCAGACAGAGTCTGGACAGGGCGCAGGCTTGAGATGAGAGGCATGGATCCAGGAAGTGTTTCCGTCTACTTTTACCGCTGTAGGTGTTATAATTAGCACCTGGTATGGTCCTTTCAAGCAGGGTTCCAGGGATGACACCTGATGTTGTCTTATGTAGATGAAGTCCCTTACTTGATATCAATGTGGAGTCCCCTTGTCCCCAGGTTGCAAGGCAGTTGTCAGCTGTTTTCACTGGTATCATTGAGTTCTTTCAAGAGATTTAATTCTGTCAAGCAAGGGGGTGTGGAAGGCATCGTTAGGTCTTAGAGTTGGGGTTACATGCCTTACTGGAGGAGGTGCACCATAGAGAAATTCATAGGGGGTGAGTTTACACAAAGAAACAGAGGGAGTATTTCTTGCATGAAACAGTGGATAAGGCAGGGGCATAGTCTAATATTTTATGCCGGTCTCTAAGCTTAATTTCGTTAAGGTCTCTTTAATGGTTCAATTTATTTTTTTTTCCTGTCCTGAGCTCTGGGGTCTAGAAGCACAATGTAACTTCCAATTAATCCCCTGGGTCCTGGCTAAGCCCTCACTTACCCGGGCCATGAACACCGTTCAATTATCAGACCCTATTACCTTAGGCAGGCCTTGTCTTGAAAAAATATCTTAATATCTTTCAGGATCTTCTTGACCACCGTTTGAGCCGTTTTTTTTTGTTTTGTTTTGTTTTGTTTTTTTGTGAGAAAGGATTCAATCCATCCTGAAAATTTATCTACAAAGACTAGGAGATATTTAAGTCTATACCTTGCTGGCTTAATTTCAGTAAAGTCTACTTCCCAGAATTGTTCTGGTCTGGTTCATCGTAGGTGCTTTCCTGCAGGAAGCTTGGAAGGGTAAGCATTAACCAATTGACAGAACCGACAGGCTTTTGTTACCCGTTCAGTTATTTTTTTTCACTGTGAGTAAGTTAGTCGAAATCTCTGTTCCTGATCTTTCAGGAATGCCTGCAGTTTCTTTGAACCAAGGTGAGTAAGTTGATGTACATTTTTAACGTAGTGTAGGGCTTTCTGAAATTGCAGGCTGGGCTCAGTGAAGTTGAGGAGTTCAGTGTCAGTGTTCTTAAATGTTATCAAAAGCTTGCTGGTGCTCAAGGGTCCATTGGAATTGGGCATCCTTATTTAACAACGGGTATAAAGAAGCAGCTAAGAACACAAACCCAGGTATCCATAACCTGAAAAGGCAGCAGTCCCAAGAAACTCTCTGTGTTGTCTCCTGTTAGATGGAAGTGGTATCTGCACAACGGTTTGTTTTCTGGGCTCAGTGAGCCATCATTTCCGCCCCTAAGGGAATAACCCAGGAAGATTACTTCTTGCTTTCAAATTTGGGCCTTTTTGGCAGAAGCTCTATACCCGAGTTGAGCAAGCTCGGATAATAGTGCTTGGGTCCCAGACTCACAGTTTTCCTTGTTGTTAGCTGCCAGTAGCAGGACATCCACATATTGAAGAAGGGTGACTTTGGGGTGCGTAATTCTGAAGTTGTTGAGATCTCTGTGGAGGGCTTCATCAAAGAGACTGGGGGAGGTTTTGAACACCTGTGGGAGTCTAGTCCAAGTTAGTTGACCAGAAGTTCCGTTATCTGGGTCTACCCACTCGAAGGCAAACAGCAACTGACTATCTTTATGCAGAGGCAAGCAAAAGAAAGCATCTTTTAAGTACAGAACAGTATACCATTTTCACTCAGCAACAGCAAAGTGTTTATTGGGGTTCCAGCATGCTGGGGCTCAGAGCTCACTTGACTAGAGCAGAGAGCCCTGAGAACAACTTAAACAAAGCTTATATAATTTTTTGGAGAGGGCAGGGAGGGAAATTAATTGATGGGTCAGGGCAAGTGGGCAGTTTTTGTGCAACCGGGTGAGGGAGTACACTCTGCAGTTTGGCAGTTGGGGACAGCACATTTTGGGAACAAAATTAGCAAACAGTTCTCAAGATTTCAACAGTGTTTTGTTAAGCATAAAGAAAAACAGGAAGTGACAAATACCTATTTTATTAACCTTTCATCCAAAGCAAAATGAAAAGTGAGCATGGATTACTAAAAACAACCATGTCCTGGTTGCCTAATGCTCTCAAATGTCAATCCTATTGGTGACTACATATTTCTTTCTTCCTAAGATTATATATTCCACCTCAACCATATTGAAAATGCCTAATCCTATCACTCACATTATACTTTGTCTGATTTCCTAATGTCTCTATTAATATCTGCTTTCCTACATATTTTTCCCCAGTTCATCATTGTGACTGACTCTTTATATGTGCTCATATTTACTTTCACTCTCTACCCGAAACCCTATTGCTAATGAACCTTTTGTCCAAATCCTATACTCACTCTTTTTTCTAAACCTACTGACCATCTTCCTATTCCTACCGACTATTCCTTTTTGACTGGATGTTCTCTTGAACATTCAATCATCCAAGGTACAAGGTCCTATGCCATTGCATATTGATTTATCTGAGACATCTGTGCAGAACATAATTCAAAGCTAAGTATACCACTAAAGGGCCCAATGTCCTTCTGGCTTCAAATCGTACCTAGAATTTTGGTTTCATACTTATATTTCACCTATATATTCTTGTGAATATCGCAGGTACCCAATACCATTATTTGTCCAGCAGAATAATTTCTAACCCAAATAGAATATGTTATTAACCCTAACCATACACTGTTCCTCAATCTAACTTTGCAGAAGAGCTTGGACAGAGTTGGTCTTACAATACAGGAATGTACGGGATCTTCCACCTGCTGAGAACCTCAAAGGTTGATGCAGAAATGATCCCTGGAGAAGATTTAGGCAGCTATGAAGGGCCTGAGAGAGCAAAAGTCATCTTCCAAGGCAAACAACCTAGTCAGGATGAAGGGATGTATCTGAATCAGCCTCTCTCCTCTTGATATAAAGAAGATGGACCAAACCAACCCTGTGTGGAGAGATTCTCCTGGGTGCCTATGGTTGATATACAATTCTAACTTCTGAAAGTGTCACAGGAAGTAGTGGCAGCCTCCATCTCAAGGGACCCTTGAATGCAACTGTTAGGACAAAGTTGTTGCCAAGGCAGTGACCTCATTCCGTTCTTGAAGGAATTGACCTACCTCACTTCTTGGGGGATGGAACTCTCTGAACTTGGGATCCAGGAAGCCAGGCACAAAGAGCCAGTACCCGTCCCATTCCCAGTAGGCTCACTTGTTTGGATTTAACAAGGACAGAGTCTGTCTTTCTTGGTACCTAAAGATTTGAGGATGGCCAAATTCAAGTAGACCTCTGAAAATGGGCCTTTCCTGAGACAGCAGGTAGTGGTCAGCACAGGCTCCTGACAACTTCACAGAGTTGGACAAGGAGAACAGATCTGAGACAGGACAGGCCATTTTGGGGAAACATAGTATGGCCCACCAGTCAGAGGACACTTCGGATAGTCACAGACTTACTTGGGGGAAGGAGGTGACTTTTTGAGTGTGGTTGTGAGTTTGTGGTTTTGTCTCATGTTCTGAGAATAGGTAGGAAAGGCTGTTTGTTTGGTTTGGAGTGAACTGTTTCTAGAAAGTCCTTTGACAAGGTGAGTGTTTCTAGGTCTGTGTATCCCAGTGTGTCTGTGGTTGTAGACATTAGAAAAGAGCATGCATCCATAGATGTGTCCTGTCTAGTAGAAAGCTTCCCAGCATTCATTCTTCCCAATTTATGAATGGACTGTGGCTCGCCTTATAGAAAGGCAACACCTACAACCTTCATAATTTCCTGTTTTCTTCCTGAATTTTGGCCACTCTCCAGAATAGGCTCATATTTTTGTGTCAAAGATATGTACCACCTCCAAGCTCTGTGACATGGCCATGTACTGGTTAGCTGAAGGGAATGGCGAGCATCTCAGAAAACTCAGATATCAGTGTGACCAGGAAAGTCTCAGTGGAGAAACCATGCTTTGGGCCTTTTGCTAACCTATTGTTCTGTTGTCCTGAGTGTCAGGAAGGTCTTTGCCTCAGGCCACCCTTTGTGAAGCCTGAAGAAAACAGTTTTAAAATGGAAATAAATGGGCATCACCTGTGGCTCTTTGCTTAATTACTTTGGAAAGGGATGTGTCTGAATCAGCCTCTTGGCCCTTTGTGAAGCTATGGCTTAGATTCTCAGTGCCTGATGGATCTAAAGAAAGATCCAATGTGTGCATCCAAAAGCAAAATGGCAAAAATATCAGTCATTGTGGATGAAGTCTCTCACCTTCCTCTGTTATTTTCCTGATGTCCATCAAGTGAGAATAGTGATCTTTTGTGTCAAATGAGTTCTTCCAAGCCCTGCAGAGGTGCTTCAGTTTTCTCATGACTCCAAATCACATAAGGAATCTATACCTGACAGTCAGTAGGCATCAAATTGGAGAACCAGAGCAGTATGAACTGCAGACCTATGTGATCAATTCTGGTTCACTGGAAGGGTGTCCAGGCTACCCTGAGGTTAGGCAAATGAGGGGCAAGTGAGCTTATTTTGCACACTCTCTTGGACTGCGCCATTCATGGAAACCTCCAGCCAGACGTTATGATGAGTGTATATATGAAAAAAGATGAGGGCCTTGGGGGAGTGTTTTGGTTTTAATTGTGGTCATTTGTGTGGCGGTTGGAAGAGATGACTGGGTCCATCTGGGCTTGAACTCTGGTGTGATTCTGCTCAGAGACTAAGTTCTGTAACTGACCTCAGAGAAGTAATTGCTTTGGAAAGGGATGTGTCTTAATCAGCCTCTTGACCCTGTGTGAGGCTGTGGCTTAGAATATCAGCACAAAATGGATCTAAAAAAGATCCCATGCATGCATCCAAAACCAAAATGGCAAAAAGAGCAGCCATTGTGGATGAAGTCTCTGGCCTTCCTTTGTAAAGTTCAGAAAGAATAAAAGAAATTGAAATTGAAACGTAAAGAACCAGGTTTTGTAAAGTTTACAAGCTGCACTGAGAACCTGAAATTCCTGAGTCAGTAAAGACAATTCTTTGATGTGTCCATTAGATGTGAGTTGAAATCTTCCCAGACGACCTTGTTACTTAACAACCCCTTCCCAGAAACCGTGCAGCTCAGCACATATACATCTCAGGGCTTCAACCAATCAGTTTAAATGTCTACCCCTTCACTAGGCTGACCAATCACCCCCTGCCCGACCTGTTCCCGCCAATGAATGTGATAATCATGTTTTGGAGTTCTTATTTGATTTTCCCAGGGTACATGGTAATTTGCTAAAGGAGGCTATGATGTATGTAAAGTCCCTGCCCTCTCTAAAGAATGTATATAAACTCTGCTCAAATTGTTCTCTGGGCTCTTTGTTGTTTGCTTTTCTGATGTGAGCTCTGAGCCCCAGCATGCTGGACCCCCAATAAACCCTTTTCTGTTTTATGAGAAAGTCTCTTGGTGGTGTTTTTCTCCGACCTTCGCCCCACCTTTTCATCTGGAGGCCCCAGGTGAGATATTCGGCAGCAGCGGACCAAAGACGCCAACTGACTTCTCTTAGGGTAAGTAAGGCGCCTGTTTCTTGTTTTGGGTTTCCGTTTAAGGCGTGGCAAAGTTGCTGTGGGTGAGGGCATTAGGTCTCTCCTATGTTGGCTGACAGAAGTGTCACAGAGCCAAATGTCACGTCCCTGGGGGCACTCCAGAGGACTAGGGAAATCAAGGAATAGTAGTTTCCTCAACTGGGTTATATTTTGCTTCAGGATTCGGTTTTCCAGCCCAAAAGGTTTTGCCAGCTACTCAGTTTTGTTCATTGTCCTGAACTCAGGTTGAGTTTACTGTCTGTATTTATTGCCTAGCCCATCAGGTTTTGCCAGTTACTCAGTTCTAATCGTTGTCTTGGACTCATGGTAAACGTTTACTGTTTGTCATTGTGTGTGTCGAGTTTGTGTCTTCACTGTCCCTGTTTGAGTAACTTCCATTATGGGACAAAGCACTTCTATGCCTCTGTCCCTGACCCTTGATCATTGGACTGATGTCCGCTCAAGGGCCCAGAATCTTTCTTTTTCAGTAAAACGCCAGAGCTGGCAGACTCTCTGAGCTTCAGAATGGCCCATCCTGGGCGTCGGATGGCCACCAGAAGGATCCTTCCACTTCCCTCTAATCCAAAAAGTCAGAGATATTGTCTTTTAGCTGGGGCCACGTGGCCACCCAGATCAACAGACATATACCCCTTCCCTCATGATTATATCATTCAAACCTTCCACAACTCCCGCTCTCCCCACCATTCTCCCTGAGTCACAAGACTGGATACTCTTCCCCCTCCTCACTCTCTACCCTCGCTCCCCAACCCCCAACATGTTCCAGATGATCCTCCCGCCGCTGACTCAGCTTCTCAGCTGCTAGAGGCAATTGGGCCAGACTCAAGCCCTCCAGGGGACTTCCCTGCAGCAGCAGCAGCCCCTCCTCCCCTGGAGGAAGCTGGGCCACCTAAAGGAACCCGGCGGTGATGGATAATAGAAAACTCAGAATCCCCTGTGATGCTTCCTCTCCGTCCCTACGGGCCAATGAACCGTCCCAACAGGGAACCCAACAACTTTGAAGGTAGGTAGCATCTGTCCACTTATCGCCGGGCTCTAATAGCGGGTATAGCGGGTCACCAAGCGACCGCCAGAGGGCCGACTAATTTGGCCAATGTAAGAGAGATTATCCAAGGGCCTAATGAGTCTCCCTGTATGTCTCAGGAGAGAATTATGGAAGCATAAAGGAAATATACTTCTTTTGATCCTCAGGCAGAGGACCAAAAGGCATCTGTTGCAATGGCCTTTATCGAGCAGGCTGCCCTAGATATTAAGAGAAAGTTACAATGTCTAGATGGATTACAAGATATGATGTTAAGAGATTTAGTCAGAGAACCTGAGACAGTATATTATAAGAGAGAAATTGAGGAGGAGAAGGAACAGAGGAGAGAGAAGGAAAGGGAACAAAAGAAGGATGAAAGGAGCAAAAGGCAGACTAAAGCATTGGCTAAGGTTTTGTTCACAGCAAAAAATACTCCAGAAGGTTAAATGCAGGGAGACAGAAAGGGATACCTGGGCCCACGCCAAAGGCTGCCCCTGGCATCAGATCAATGTGCCTACTGAAAAGAAAAAGGACACTGAGCCAAAGAGTGGCCCAAAAAGGAGCAGCCACACGAGCCCGCCATGCTGACTCTAGAAGAGGACTAAGAAAGTCGGGGCTTGGATCCCCTCCCCGATCTCAGGGTAACATTTGAAGTGGAGGGGATTCCAGTGAACTTTGAAATGGATACAGGAGGGAGCAGGATACTCAGCCCTTAAGACCCCACTGGGCCCCCTATAAATAAATAAATGGTCCCTAGTTCAAGGGGCTAATGGCAGTAGATATCAGGCTTGGACAAAAAAGAGGATTATGAACCTAGTAAATGGAAAAGTCCACACTCTTTTCTAGTAATCCCAGAATGTCCAGCCCCATTGATGAGCAGGGATCTGCTTACCAAACTCTGGTCTAGAATAACCTTTATCCCTGATGGTCCCCAAGTGGAGTTTCTAAAGCCTTCAGTAAAAGCTCCCATAGTCACGGCTTTGACTATGTCCGTAGAAGGTGAACATCACTCTCCGTGTCCCCGAGAACTGATCAACAAAGCAAACTCGCACAGAAATGGATAAAAGATTATCCTAATGTCTGGGCAGAAACTGCTGGGTTAGGTCTAGCCCTTAAACAACCTCCAATAGCAGTATAATTAAAAGCCTCTGCCTCTCCAATCAGTGTTAAACAATATCCCCTAAGCAAAGAAGCTAAGGATGGGATAAGGCCCCATATTCAGAAATACCTGACTCTTGGGGTCTTAAGGCTCTGTCAATCAGCCTGGAATACCCCGCTGCTACCAGTTAGAAAGCTAGGAACTGGGGACTACCATCCTGTTCAAGACCTAAGAGAGATCAACAACAGAGTGCAGGACATTCACCCCACAGTACCCAACCCATATAATTTGTTTAGCACTCTGAATCCGGAGCGGGAATGGTACACTGTGCTGGACTTAAAAGATGCTTACTTCTGCTTGCCCCTACATAAGGACAGTCAGTTGCTGTTTGCTTTCAAGTGGATAAACCCAAAAACTGGAACATCTGGCCAATTAACCAGGACTAGATTCCCACAGGAGTTCAAAATCTCCCTCACTCTCTTTGATGAAGCCCTCCACAGGGACTTCAACGACTTCAGAACTGCCCACCCTGAAGTCACCCCACTCGAATATGTGGATGATCTGCTACTGGAAGCTGACACCAAGGAGAACTCTGAGTCTGGGACCCAAGCACTATTATTCGAGCTTGCTCGGCTTGGATATAGGGCTTCTGCCAAAAGGCCCACTTTTGTCAGCAAGAAGTAATCTTCCTGGGTTATTCTCTTAGGGGTAGCAAACGATGGCTCACTGAGCCCAGAAAACAAACCGTTGTGCAGATACCTCCCCCTTCTAATAATAGACAACTCAGAGCGTTTTTTGGGACTGCCAGCTTTTGCAGGTTATGGATTCCTGTGTTCGCATCTCTGGCTGCACCTTTATACACTCTGATAAAAGGGGATGCCCACTTCCAATGTACCCCTGAGTACAAACAAGCTATTGATAATGTCAAAAAAAGGTGCTGCTCTCTGCTTCAGCCTTAGCACTACCAGATGTAGATAAACCCTTCAATCTCTACATAGAAGAAAAGAAAGGAATAGCACGGGGAATGCTCACTCAGACATTGGGACCTTGGAAATGGCTAGTAGCATTCTTATAAAAAAAACTGGACCCAGTGGCTAGCGTGTGGCCCCTTTGCTTAAGAGCTATAGCAGTGGCAGCCCTTCTAATAAAAGATGCTCATGAATGAACGTTGAGACAGAAGCTCACCATTATAGTCCCCCATGCCCTGGAGAGCATCATCTGCCAGCCTCCAGAGAGGTGGCTATCAAACTCCAGAATTAAGAACTACCAGAGCCTCTTGCTTGACAAAGACAGTATAATGCTGGGACCCCCTGCTCCACTCAACCCGGCTACACTGCTGCCAGAAGTATCATCAGGACCCGTCGCTCATGAGTGTCAAAACATACTGGCAGAGAAAACCAGTATACGACAAGACTTGAAGGATCAGCCACTGCCTCGCCCTGAAGTCGTATGGTTTATGGACGGCAGCAGCTTTCTCCAAGACGGTAAGCGGCGGGCTGCACGAGCAGTACTTAGCAAAACTAATGTCATCTGGACCTCTGGTCTCCCAGAAGGGACATCAGTCCAAAAAGCAGAACTGATTGCTCTTACGAAAGCATTGGAACTAGCAACAAGCAAAAGGGCAACCATATACACTGACAGCCGCTATGCATTTGCCAGTGCTCATGTGCACAGGGCTATTTACCAGCAAAGAGAATAGTAACCTCTTCCAGGAAAGAAATAAAGAATGAAGATGAGATCCTCCACCTTCTCTCAGCAGTGCAGGGCCCTAAAGAACTAGCTATAGGGCACTGTCCAGGGCCCCAGAAGGGAAACGACCCCGTGGTGGTTGGAAACAGAAGGGCAGATGAGGAAGCTTAATTGCCAGCCCTAAACGAAGTGACTCTGTTAACTTTTTCCAAATGGGGGGGAACAAAAATCAGGAGACTTGGCAGCTCCGGAACCTTCAGGCAACTTATCATCTGAGGAGACAGATACAGAACTCTGGGACACTACAGAGCCAAGTTTACAATTTCAAAAAGCCCACCTTTATGTCAAAGACTTACACTAGCTCACCCACTTAGACTCAAAGAAGTTGTAGGCACTCTTAAAGGACCGAAGAAAGGACTTATTATTGACTGACTCAAAGAGGAAAGAAATAGCTGAGCAGGTGACTAGAGCTTGTCAAGTCTGTCAATTAGTTAATACTTACCCATCCAAGCTTCCTGCAGGAAGCACTTACGAGGAACCAGACCAGGACAATTCTGGGAAGTGGACTTTACTCAAATTAAGCCAGCAAGTTATGGACTTAAATATCTCCTAGTCTTTGTAGGTACTTTTTCAGGATGGGTCGAAGCCTTCCCCATGAAGAAAAAAACGGCTCAGATGGTGGTCAAAAAGATCCTAGAAGACATTTTTCCAAGGTCCGGCTTGCCTAAGGTAATAGGGTCCGACAATGGACCGGCATTTGTAGCCCAAGTAAGTCAGGGATTCGCCAGGACCCTGGGGATTAATTGGGAGTTACATTGTGCTTATAGACCCCAGAGCTCAGGACAGGTAGAAAGGATGAATAGAACCATCAAAGAGACCTTAACGAAATGAAGCCTGGAGACCGGCATAAAATATTGGACTATGCTCCTATCTTATGCACTGTTTCCTGCAAGAAATAACCTCTATGCCTCTTTGTGTAACCTCACCAATTATAAAATTCTCTATGGTGCCCCTCCTCCAGTAAGGGACCTAACCCCAACTCGAGACTTAATGATTCCTTTCACACACCCTTGCTTGACAGACTTAAAGCCCTTGAACAAACCCAGCACCCAGCGATACCTGTGGAAATAGTTGGCCACTGCTTATCAGCCTGGAGACAAAGAAACCCCACATTGTTATCAAGTGGGAGACTTAGTCTACGTGAGACGGCATCAGGTGTCATCCCTGGAACCCCGCTGGAAAGGACCATACCAGGTGTTTCTTATAACACCTACAGTGGTGAAATTGGATGGGATCACTTCCTGGATACATGCCTCACATCTCAAGCCTGTGCCCTGTACAGATTCCGGCTGGAAACTGAAACTGACTGGTAACCCTCTCAAATTGCGTGTCTGTCGTGTGGATAGGGCTATGGATTCTTCCCCTGGCCACCAGCATTCCTAATCCCCATCAGCCTGTTCAGCAACAATGGCAAGTTATAAATCCTACTGGGCAAGTAGTGTGGTCTATTTCACATACAGCCGCCTTATGGACTAGGTGGCCATCTCTCCACCGAGACATTTGTCAGCTTGTTATAGGCCTCTCTGACTGGGATCTCCCTGACATAGAGGACCCCACACATATCCCACTCAAACCCAAACCAGGGCAACATAGACCACCTTACCCCATGAATTATGGATGTCATCTCCCCAACTGAGGTATAAACTAGCCAGTCTTGATTTTTATGTGTGCCCAGCTGATTTCCGAAGTTGCAAACAGGCCCAAACCTGTGGAGGACCCATTGACTTTTATTGTAGATCTTGGGGATGTGAACAAACGGGAGTGCATGGTGGAACCCAAACTCTCCAGACAGTATGATTCAGGTAGGACCAAATGACACCTGGATTGATCCCAAGAAATGTGCCGCTAGCCAAGCGGTGTCAAAAACTCGCTGTGGAAAGAATAGTCTATGTTACCCCCTCAAATAACTTTCACTTCCAAAGGAAGGGGATACCTCAGAACAACATGGCCTATGGGAAATACTAGGGGAATGCGATTTTATATTTATGGCCCTGGTTATGACTTTGCTCTCTGGTTCACCATCCAGCTTAAAAAGGAAAAAAAGCCCACAGCAATAGGGCCCAATCCCCTCAAGCCAGGAATTAAACCTCCTAAACCTCCCATGCCTAGATCTACCAGAACCCATCTACCATCTCATACTTCCTGGTTTCGGTCTTTGCCTACTTTCCCAGTCCAGAATACAGCTGACTCCTCCCCCTGGGAACTAATTAAAGGAACCATTATGGTACTGAACTCCACACAATCAGAACTCCTTGCATTTCAGCCCAGGTATTAGATAGCTCTGTAAATTATTGTGTAATGGTGCAGATACTCCCCAGGGTGCTCTATGATGATGCAGAATAATTTGAAGGTCTACTAGGGGGACTAACAACCTGATTTCACCGGGAGCCAGTGTCTCTTACTCTAGCCATCCTACTGGGGATAGGAGTTACTGCAGGAGTGGGTACGGGAACAGCTGCTATGATCCGTGGGTCACAACAAATGGCCCGATTAGAAACAGCAATAGATCAAGACTTGAAAACATTAGAGACCTCCATCACAGTTTTGCAGGAATCCTTAACCTCTCTCTCTGAGGTTGTTTTACAGAAAAGGCAAGGATTAGACCTCCTCTTCATGAGGGAGGAGGGCATCTGTGCTTCACTGAGAGAAGAATGCTGTTTTTATGCTGACCATAGTGGAGTTTTAAAGAATCCATGAGTAAATTGAGAAAATGCCTTGAAGAGCACCAGAGAGAAAGGGAGATTCAACAAGGGTGTTTTGAGTCATGGTTTACCCAGTCCTCTTGGTTAACTAAACTTTTATCAGACTTAGCTGGACCCCTGATCATCCTTATGGTGTTACTAAATGTGGGACCTTGTTTGCTAAACTGCATAGTTTCCTTTCTCCAGGTTCAGATTGGGCAGGAAAAAACTCATGGTAATCAGATAAAAATACTATCCACTGGCAGAAATAGAATCTGAGAACCCGCAATAATTATGATTCATTACTTTTAAGATTAAAAGTAGTCAGAAAAAGGAGTGGAAAATGAAAGAATAAAAGAAATTTAAATTGAAACGTAAAGAACCAGGTTTTGTAAAGTTTCCAAGCTGCACTCAGAACCTGAAATTCCTGTGGCAGTTAAGACAATTCCCAGAACTGCCCATTAGATGTGTGTTGAAATCTTCCCTGACCACCTAGTAGCTAAACAACCCCTTCCCAGAAACCCTGCAGCTCAGCACGAATACATCTCAGGGCTTAAACCAACCAGTTTAAATGTATACCCCTTCTCAGGGCTAAAAAATCACCCCCTGCCCGACCTGTTCCCGCCAATGGATGTGCTAATCTTGTTTTAGAGTTGCTATTTGATTTTCCTGCGGCGTATGATGATTTCCTACAGGAGGCTATGATGTATGTAAAGTCCCTGCCCTCTCTAAAGAATGTATATAAACTCTGCTCAAGTTGTTCTCGGGGATCTTTTTTCTTTCCTTCTCTGGAGTGAGCTCTGAGCCCCAGATGCTGGACCCCCAATAAACCATTTCTTTTGGCATGAGACAGTTTCTTGTTGGTCTTTTCCTCCAACGTTCGATGACCTTTTCAGTTCCTGACAACCTTCAAGTGAGAATAGCAATCCTTTGAGTCAAATGAGTTCTTCAAAGACCTGAAGAGGCTAGCCCATAGGTGCTTGGGTTTTCTCATGACTCCAAATCACAGTAAGAATATATACCTGACAGTCAGTAGGCCTCAAATTGGAGAAGAAGAGCAGTATTAACAGCAGGGCTATTTGGTCATTCCTGCTTCAAAGGATGGGGTCCAGGACACCCAACGCCCTTATGGACTTCAAATCTTACCTAGATTTCTGTTTTCATACTTATATTTCACCGCATATTCATGTAAATATCACAGGTTTCCAATACCATTATTTATTCTGCAAAATGATTCCTAATCGAAATCGAACCTGTTATTAACCTTAACCATACACTCTTCCCTCAATCTAACTTTACAAAAAAACAGGGAAATTGTTGATCTTACAATACAGGAATGTAGGCGATCTTCCACCTGCTGAGAACCTCAAAGTTCCATGCAGAAATCATCCCTGAAGAAGATGTAGGCACCTATGAAGCATGTGAGAGAGCAAAAGTCAACTTCCATGTCAAACAACCTGGTCAGGATGAAGGAATGTGACTGAATCAGCCTCTCTCTTCTTAATGTAGATTAAATGGACCAAACCAGGCCCAGGCCTGTGTGGAGAGCTGTTCCTGGGTGCCTGTGGTTGATATACCATTCTAACTTGTGTAAGTGTCACAGGAAGTAGGGGCAGACTCCATCTCATGGGACCCTTTGAAGCAACTGTTAGTACAAAGTGGTTGCCAAGGCAGTGACCTCATTCATTTCCTGAAGGAAGTCACCTACCACACTTCCTTGGTGATTGACTGCCAGGCACCCAGAGAAGTCCCAGTCCCAGTCCCAGTGGTCTCAATTGTTTGGATTTATCAAGGACAGAGTCAGTCTTTCTTGGTACCTACTTAAGTGATGATGGCCAAATGCCAGGAGAGGTCTGAATAGAAGCCTTTTCTGAGAAAGCAGGTAGTGGCTCAACCATGGCTCCTGACAACTTCAAAGAGTTGGCAAAGAAGACCAGATCTGAGACAGAACAGGCCACTTCGGGGAACATAGTATGGCCCACCAGTCAGAGGACACTGAGGATAGTCACAGACATACTTGGGGGAAGGAGGTGCTGTTGTGGGTGTCCCTATGAGTTTGTTGTTTAGTCTCATGTTCTGAGAATAAGTCGGTTTGTTTGTTTGGAGTGGAATGTTTCTAGAAATTTGTTTGACAACATGAGTGTTTCTATGTCTGTGTATCCCACTGTATACATGGTTATAGACATTTGAAAAGAGAATGCATCAATGGTTGTGTCCTGTCTGGTAGAAAGCTTCCCAGCATTCATCCTGCCCAATTTAAGAATGGAGAGTGGCTTGCCTTATGGATGGGCAACACCTACTACCTTCCTAAGTTTCTCTCTTCTTCTTGAATACGGGCCACTCTCCAGAATAGCCTCATGGTTTTGTTTCCAAGATATACACCACCTCCAAGCTCTCTGACATGGGCATGTACTTAATAGCTGAAGGGAATGGGAGCATCTCAAAAACTCAGAATTCTGTGTGACCAGTAAAGTCTCAGTGGAGAAACACTGCTTTGGGCTTTTTGCTTACCTATTGTTCTGTTGTCCTGAATGTCAGGAAGGTCTTTGCCTCAGGCCACCCCTTTGTGAAGCCTGAAGAAAACAGTTTACAAACGGAAATGAATGGGCATCACCTGTGGCTCTTTGCTTAATTGCTTTGGAAAGGGATGTGACTGAATCAGCCTCTTGGCCCTTTGTGAGGCAGTGGCTTAGATTGTCAGCATCTGATGCATCTAAAGAAAGTTTCCAAGTGTGCATTCATAACCAAAATGGCCAAAAGAGCAGTCTTTGTGGATGAAGTGTCTCGCCATCTTTTGTAACCTTCCTGACCTCCATCAAGTGAAAATAGGAATTCTTTGGGTCAAATGAGTTCTTCAAAGCCCTCTAGAGGCTAGCCGATAGGTGCTTGAGTTTTCTCATGACACAAATTCTCATGAAGAATCTATACCAGACAGTCAGTAGGCCTCAAATTGGAGAAGCGGAGCAGTTATAGAGCAGGACTAATTGATCACTCTTTGTTCACAGGAAGGGTGTCCAGGCCAAGCTGACTTTAGGCAAATGAGGCACAAGTGTGCTTATTTTGGACAGTGTCTTGGGCTGCGCCCCTCATGGAAACCTCCAGCCAGAGGTTATGATGAGTGTATATGTGGAAGAAGATGAGGGCCATGTGGGAGTGTTTTGGTTTTAATTGTGGTCAGCTGTGTGGTGGTTGGTAAAGATGCCTGGGTCCACCTGAGCTTGAACTATGGTGTGATTTCCCATAGAGACTGAGTAATGGAACTGACCTCAGAGAAGTATTGCCATGAATTGTGTTGGGATTTTAGGTGGCCATGCATGAGATTCACCCTTGAAAACTGAGATATAGAAAAGGGTGGCTTTCCAAAGAGTACTGTCAAACTCAGCCTGGATATCACATGACTTTATTCTGAAAGATTGGCCGCCATAGTTGAGAGTCAAAACATACATGGACCTTACATTGGACACATCAATGGGCCTGGCTTCATGTGTCCTTTGGGCCACTCTTTGGGAAGCCTTGCCTCTGAGAGTTCACCAGAGCTTTCCTTGAAATGTGCTTCTTCAAAATTTAATGGTTCCTGAATGAATTTAAACCCACAGTTTCCCCAAATTCATCCTTGAAAAATGGCTAGATAAATACCATGAAATTTTTGAAATTCCCAGGACCAGGTGGCCCTGGAGAATCTTTGGATGTCCTGTTGCTAATCATGAGGGTACCAGACAGTGCCTTGATTGACTGGGTTTCATGAAAACGGTGTATAACACAGATACCAGTATGTTGGAGGCTGCTGAGTAGTGGGCCCAGAGCTGTGATGTGCAGGTGTGTGATAAAGCATCTCTTGTCAAGCCATGTGGATCTGTCATTGACTTCCAAATGGCTTGTGGCTGACATGGTGCAGACAGGAATCACGTATATGTCTGAATCCTCTCCATAAAAGGCATCTTGTTATATGGAGATGTTTCAGGGCAATGGTCAGAATCAGGTTGCTATGGTTAAGGGGACAAGATATTTGGAATAGAAGCCTGGTTGGTGCATTCTCCTGCAGACCCTGACCCACCACACGTGACAGGACTCCCTCCAGCACTGTGTCCCAGTTGAACTCCTTGTATTTCGTGAAGCAAATACCAAACTCCCAGTGCAGCAGCAAGAAACACCATGAAAAGTGGAGGATGACCAAATGGCTTCACAGTCCACATGCGGAGACACTTAGCTTTCAGTGGCCACAGTTTACCTACAAAGAGAGAAGTCAGCACTGCTGCCTCATGTTATTTGGAAAATAAGAAACAATGTCCTCCAGGTCACATAGATGCAGACTCAGCTTTAATGGTCTCCTTAGAATGGAAGCTAAAACTCCTGACAACAACATATATGTCAAGTGCCCATCCTCAGAGGCAGTTTCTCAAGTAGTCTTTAGGCAGGCAGAGCTCCATGTTGGTGGAGTGTTTACCTTTTAGACCAGGACGCAAGAAAAGACCACTGACTCCAATTAAAATCAAATTAAAGCAAACTTATTATTTCCACCACCCGGGCAGTGTCTCCCTCCCAAAACCGCGGGAACAAGAGAGCAACCCCACCTTTCCTACAGAATGGCTTTATAGCGCAGAATGTTACAGAAAAGGGTGGTTACAGATAACAGAACTCTGACAAGCATCACACTGATGATAGTTTACATTTTTTTTTTTTGCTGGCCCCAACATCAGAATTTATGAGAACCATTAGAGCCTCAGAGAGTGTCGTCTGGCCAGGGAAGGCCAATATTTATGAGGTGTAAATAAAGTTTCAGAGAGGGCTGTTATCTGGTCAGAGAGCCATGCATGGGTGAGTTCAAGGCATGGGCAGGCATTCAAAGCAGGTTCAGAATTTGCTGTAATTTATAGTTAAGCCAAAATTATCTTTTCATGGCTTTGTGTCAAGATGGCTCCGATTTAAATAAAATATCAGGTTGGGTCTATCATTCCCCCATTTTCTAATGTGTCCCTTTCAAATCTTTGATAGTGTAGGGGACGAGCACTGAGGGAAATTTAATTCCTCAGGTAACAGTCTCCCCATTTTTTGAACTCACCCAAAACTGGTCTCCCTGATTTTACTGACTTAATTAATTACTTATATTGATAGTCTATTTATTTTTGGCTCCATTGTAGTAAGAAGCGAGGCGTCACTCCTTTTGACTTCTTCTGAGCTGAGAGAGGGTGACGTGAGGGGGTACGGTCTTAGAGACATGAGTTGCCTTTTCGAAGTCAGTTCGGTTTGAAGTCTGGTTGGGGAAGTACAGGTTGTAAAGTCATCTGGGGATGGGTTCTTCTATGAGAGAAACAAAATACATGAGTACTGAATAAATGTTGCAGCAGCTGGAACATGTCACTGTATAGAAGTTCCCTCACCAGTCTTAAATATCCCCAGTTATCAGGACTGTCAACTTAATATTTAACATTTAGGGTTACAGTTGTCCCTCCCCATAAAATACAGTGTTATAATTTAATACCATCTGATCCTGCAAATTTCTTTTACTAGTATGACCTCTGTGTCTAATAGAGAAACCCTTAATTCTGTTACTCAAGGCTGGATAATTGTACTAGCAAACTCCAATATTACCTGTGTAGGTTAGGAATATCTGTAGGCCTTAAACTAAAAACTTCTGCCTCTGGCAGCTCCTCTTGATAGTCTCTTTTTATAGTTATCAGGCATTCCTCTCTGAGAACCCTTCTTTGTAGCCTCCAGTCTTATTTATTTTGGGAGGCTAACATAAAGTGTATACCTTAAAATATTATTATTACTGTTATTATTTAAAATGCCCAGGAATGGCTCTATTTTGCGTTTAACTGTCTTTCCTAAATGTTTAAGATGAAGCAGTCAAACTGACTTTTGTTTCTATCTATTATGAACAGTCAGCTGAGCTTTTACGGGAGTCATTCCTGGGGAAACTTGAGAGCAGCTTCTCAGTTCTGCTAGTGCCATTTTCGCTAGGTGTGTCCAGGTCTTGCTTGACCCTGTGGCTTCCCTCGGAAGCATCAGGGATGTCTCCCTTCTCTGATGACTGTATTCTTCATAGAAAATGCACTGATTGGCTTTCTGTTCTCCAGTGGCTCAGAGTTGCAAAGCTCTTTAGGGAAGTCCCCTGTTCCCTGGATACAGACTGACTCAGAGGGCAAGAATCAAATTTTGGTTTTCTTGGCCCTTTTCATTTAACTTTAATTTTAAATCCTAATTTTAAACATCCAGCAAATAAATTTTAGCAGCCTTATATTAAGAGTACTGGGCTTTAATGTCTGTAATTTAAAATTATTTATCTTTTTATTAATTGGGATCTGTATTTTTCTGTCTGTCTTTTGGTGATGACTTGTTATCTTTAATTAACCCATGTTGTGTTCTTAATGCAACACTTCTGTAAAACACTAACAGGGAATCTTTAGATCACTTATAAGGAAATTACAAAATAAATTTAACAAGAGTAAATATACTTAGTTCGTGTAATAGCTACCCTGAATTTTTAGGCTGAGTTATTTATTATATTTCTTGTTTGAGATCCTAATAATCTTGATATAAAAAAAAAGAACTTTTGAATGTAACTTTAAATGAAATAACATCTGACCCACTGCTTTCGTAGTCATTCTCACATGTAGTAAGTTGGGACACAGAGCCTTATCTCAAGTAAGGCAGGGCTCTTTATAAATCTTAAGTGTTTTAGTTCTAAAGATGATCTTTGTTTTTAAATATCAGTTTAAAAAGTTAACATTAATTGTTTGAGGTCACATGAACATTAGTTAACACCATATAATATAACATTTAAAACATGAATAAAATAAACGCTGAAAGTTTTATCCTTTTCATAGCTAAGGCTCTCATTAACATAAAAATACATTCAAATTGTTCCCCAATGTAAAAAGTAACATAAAAGTTTACATATCTTATTGATAAAAGGTAAATAAATGCCCAATATATTTTTTTTTTACCATACAACTTCAGAACACCAGCTTCACATAATGCTCTTTTAAAGTTTCTACCTTAGAGACTTGTATTCCTGGAAGATATGAGCACATTAATAGCATCACAATTGCATTGATGTTTCTACATTAACCAAGTTTAGCTTTTAAAGAAATGGCAGTACAGTGCTCTAAAATAACAGATCGTATTTAATAAGTTGTTTAATATTTATGGTTGCTTGCTCTAGAAAAATAAAACTTAATAAACACAATGTTATTGGTAAACGTATGTTTTAAGAAATTTTTGTGTCTTTTACACATGACTGATTTTTACAATCTTATACAGACTTTAGAACAAACTTATACAGACCTTAGTAAATCAATAACATATCTAACAATAATACTCATGAATGAGTAATCAAATATCAAATTTAATTTATTTATTTATCAAAATATTAGACAAAAGTATTGAACAGTGTAGACCATTTTTTTGTTGAAGGAAAAGTCCTAGAACCAAGGCATATTAGACCTTTTGTCGACATTAATATTTATTAGATTTTTGAACACCTAGAAAAACATGTAAGCTTAAATTTAAAGACATTTATTTTTATCTGTTTATCAAATTTAAAGTGAACCATTTAAATCACGTAAATTAAAGATCTTTGGATCCGCTTTTTAAAATTTGTTTTTGTGAGTGCTCCTTTTTTTATGAGCGCTCCTTATGTATGTTAATTTGTATATAATATACATGATATACGGACATATGTATATATACACATACAACACATAACAAGAGTGTGCACACATAATTATAGTAAAGGCCTTGTAGCTTTTCGCAGGTGAAATCTCCATTGCAATATTTCAAAAACTCCACTGTTGGTCAAAGATAAAACTGATCAGAAAAACATTAACCTAGGTCTGTAGGATCAAAATCATGAGTTAAAAACAATACAGAATCTAAGGAAAAAAATAAGAGTCCTAGAAAAAGTGACTGGGCAGTTATTAGTAAATACCATACAATGTAATTTTTTCTCCCCCCCCCTTAGGCCTCAGATCAGTCTCCTACTGAGCTAGTAGGCTTCTTTCATTTGCATTTCAACATAAGGCCTGGCTGAGGTCTGGAAGGAGCAGGGAAAAACTGCTATTCTGAGCAGACACCTCAGGCCTAAGGCATTTTAACCATAATTTTCAGGTTTGGATGTTGAAAATTATGGTACAATTTTAAGTTACAATTCACAAAATTTTATATCTTTACATCTTGTTCTGTCAACAGATACCATACTATGATATACTATCCTTTTCCAAATTAATGCACTGGTACACACTGTGATATTTTCCCAGTCTACCCAATTCAAAACTGGTGAAAAATAAGACTGAATGTTTGGGAAGTTACTTGCCAACTTGGAAATAGAGTTCTTTAGTTTTCCATGCTAAGTATTTAGGTTCTCTTGCATGAATTATCTAAAATCATAAACTAAACAATTATATGAACCAGACTTTTAACTGCAAGATTGTACAATGCTTCAAAAACCCATTCAGATACCAGATTGTTACAATGAAACGTCATCATTTAGACACACATTGAGCTAAGATCATTCCCAAGAAACAATTTATAATATGAACACATTATTGCACATGTCTTTAAGGGCCAGAAACAAAGACACAAGACAGACAGAAAGGAGCTCCAGACTATGGCTGACAGACAGAAGCCTTTAAAACATAACAGATAAGAGAAAAATCTCCTACACCTGTAGCACGATAGATGTCCCCACAAGGGGAACAGATGTTTTCAAAGAGGAGCAACCTGAAATGTGAAATCAAGGGTCTCCATGGTGACTTTACTGCATTTAGTGTCCCCTTTTTCTTATTCTCTTTTTTAATAAGACAGAGGTGGCATAATTCTTACAGTGCAGGGACGGAAGGAGGGAATTCTCTGAAGCAACAGGGCTTTGGCAGCTGCTGGGAGTCCTTCAGTCCCTCCTTTTACTTACAGGATTAGCTCCTCTGGGTCAGTTCCACCCCGAGCACGCTCCGTCTCCTAATATTTCAGTAGTCAGCTCTCAAAAAGTCCCAGGGTCCGGGGGAGGGTATCAAAATTTGTAACTTAAATTTTGGTTCCTGATGTTGAAGCCAATTAATACCAATTTAATAATGAGGACAGCGTTTGAGAAAAAGAAAAAGGGAGGTTTACTGCTTTGCTAACAAAGGAGAAACACAGGGGATTCTGCCGAAAGGTTGTGACTCTCTTGATCTGGAGGGACAAGAGGTTTTAAAGGAGTTTCACTTTTTCACCTAAGAGATACTCAGTTCTTAGGTCACCAGCAGGCATTGCCCTCTGCAGTGGGTGTGCTCCAGGCAACCAGCTAGGGGCTTCTCTCATCCTGCTTGACAAAGGGGGGGAAAGTTCATCACAGTTCCTTAAAACACAGTCCAAAGGGGTGTCAGGCTTACTTGCTTTATTACCCATTTTCACGTCCAATATCATTATGTTTTTACCAAAGAAATCACACAACAAAACGCACAAAAACTAACAAACCAAAAATATACAGAACACAGAAAAAAACACAAAGAAACAGAAAACCGGTGAAGAAACAGAAAAACAGAGGAGCAATACAACGTCTTGCTAAAGCTCCGGGGAAGGAGCTCCTGCGTGCCCGTTGGCACCTCTCTTCCCTTTCAGAGGAATTCCCTACAGAACAGAACAGAGGACAGAATGATTCTTGTTACTGTCCCGGACATGAGTATATGTGAGCCTCCCCATGCCACCTCTCTGTCATCAGAAGAGATGTCCCTTTACCGGATATCAGATGTTATAAAGATACCACTTACCTATGGAGGCCTCCTGCACCAGGTGCTTGCTAATAGTTATAGTGCGATGGTTCACTGCAGTGCTCCCCGGACTGAAGGCTCACTCCAAGGCCTTTGAACTTGGCTCTCCAGCCCGGAGCCTTGGAGGAAAGGCCAGCTTCAGAATTTCCAGGAGTCTGGTCTTGTGATCTGGTCGGGTCATCTCACTGGGGAACTCTAAAATATTAGACCAGGATGCAAGAAAAGACCACTGACTCCAATTAAAATCAAATTAAAGCAAGCTTATTATTTCATCCGGGTGGGCTGCCTCTCCCTCTCAAACAGTGGAAACAAGACAGCATCCCCACATTTCCTACAGCCCAGCTTTATACCCCAGAAAGTTACACAAAAGGGGAGTTACAGAAAACAGAACTTTAACAAGCATCACACTAATTATAGGTTACATTTTTTATTTGCTGGCCCCAGCATCAAAAATTATGAGGACCATTAGAGCCTAGAGAGGGTCTTTGGCCAGGGAAGGCCAATATTTATGAGGTGTCACTAAAGTTTCAGAGAGGGCTGCAATCTGGTCAGAAAGCCAGATATGGGTGAGTTCAAGGCATGGGCAGGAATTCCAAGTAGGTTTGGAATTTGCACTAATTTATAGTAAAGAAAAAATTATCTTCTCATGGCTGTGTGGCAAGATGACTCCCAATTTTATTGAAAGATCAGGTTGGGAGATCAACCCTGTCCTTTACTTTTGGAAACTCCTCTACCACATCCATGTTTGTCAACTCCTGAGCATTTTCTATCCCAGATATGTATTCACAGATATTTTAACTCTACTCCTCTAATTGTGTCTTACTTGGGGCGAAGGTAATGTCAAGGCATTGTTCTGGATGAGAGTGGGAAGATTATTGTATACCATATATATGCATACTCATTGGATTCATTTTTCAATTTTCCATTCAAAATACTATATCCCTCACAATAACCCATACTCTATGAGACTCTAACAACTAATACTAATATGATGGAGAAAAATAACCGAAACAAAATTGAAATACAAGCAGTTCAGAGGAGACATGGTGTATATTGGACTTGCCTTTTGCAAGATAAATGGTAGGTGTTATTAATCTAGTCAATTTTTAATTGAAATAGTTCTCCATGTGTTTTTAAAGTTAAAAAATATGTGTATTCCTGTCTCCCTTTCTCTGTAGCCTATTCAGCACATGTATTTTTATATGCACATATAGAATCCTACGTGATATCACAAGTAAATTTTTGTGAGGTGCCTGACTTGGCAGTTACAAATTGTGAGAAGAGATTACTCCTCCTAAAAGCTGTTGGAACTGAAATTTCAAGCTATAGGTGAGCTTCCTAGTAGAACAACATTATACATAAATCCATGTTCAGTGAAATGAATGTTTTTGGATCTGTGGATGATATATATTTCATGGTGAATTTTGTTTGGCATATGAATTGGTATGTTTATTGTCTGTGGTTGTTTGTGTGTGTGTGTGTGTGTGTGTGTGTGTGTGTGTGTGTTTGTGAGTGTGTGTATATATATATATATATATATATATATATATATATATATATATATATATATACACCCACACACACTCTCCAGAATTTTCATAATATGAAATGTATGTGTCTTATATACACTCCCTAAATTCATTCATGTTCAAGTATGTGGATTAATAATCAACTTTTCACAACATTATTCTCAGAAATATTCATTCACCTGAAATATATATTTGTTTCCTAGTACTGAAAACTAACTTCAGTGAAAGGTACATACAAATCCTTATATTTCTACAGTTACTGACCCAGTTTAACATTAATGCAAGTAGATTCCTATGGGATATGATGCATCTTTTGATGTTCATTTTTATTCAACAGTGGTACCTTACTATTTTTCAGTTTTTGCACATCATAGGATACATATTTCATCCACTACTTAGCAAAATTATAGGCATTTGTTTCACTTTTAATCACTTTCTTCTCCAGAACACATGTATTTCTCTGTTTCTTGACTGGTCTTTTAATGAGACTTCTTTCCAAATACATTATAATCGATTTCCATAATCATTTTGAAACAAATCTCACACACCCTTCATGATAAACCATAACCCTAAGATGACCATTAGATATATAACTGGTTGGAATGAATGATTGTATATCAATATAACATTTCTGATATATTTTCAGATATCTATTCAATCCATTATTTAAAGTGGATCCAGTTATATTGTTTATTCACAGAATGGTGTATTCTTGCATTATCTCTATATTCATAGACACAGGGTACGCCTATTTGTACCCCCATACTAATTTATAAGTCTTCAAAATATTGCTCCCTGAAATGGTGGAAGAAATACTCATGTCACCATATCTGCATATACATTTTATCACAGAAATATTCTGGACACAAAAAGCAAAGGTCACATGTACAATTGTATCAAAGCCTAAATGGGAAGTGAACATGGATTACTAAAATCATCCATGTCCATGTTGCCTAATGTTCTCAAATGTCAATTCTATTTGTGACTACATATTTGTTTCCTCTTAAGATTATAAATTCAAGCTCCAGCCTGTTGAAAATGTGTAATCCTATCACTCACTTTATACTTTACTTGATTTCCTAATGTCTTTATTGATATGTGCTTTCATACATGTTTTCCCCAGTTCATCATTGCGACTGACTCTTCACATGTGCTGACATTCACCTTCACTCTCTACCCGAAACCCTATTGTTAAGAACTTTTGGTCCAAATCCTATACTCACTCTTCTTCTTAGCCTACCGAATATCTTCCAAATCCTATCGACTATTGCTTTTTGACTGGATGTTCTGTTCAACATTCAATCATCCAAGTTACAAGGTCCTATGCCATTGTATATTGATTTATCTGAGACAACTGTGCAGGACATAATTCAAAGCTAAGTATCCCACTCAAGGGCCCAATGCCCTTCTGGGCTTCAAATCTTACCAAATTTCTGCTTTCATACTTATATTTCACCTATATACTCTTGTAAATATCGCAGGTTGCCAATACCATTATTCATCCCGCAGAATGATTCCTAACCAAAATCGATGCTATTATTGAACCTAACCATACACTCTTCCCTTAATATAACTTACAGAAGAGCAGGGACAGAGTTCATCTTACAAAATAGTAATGTAGCTGATCTTTCCCCGGCTGAGAAACTCAACGATCCATGAAGAAATGATCCTTATAGAAGATGTAGGCAGCTATGTAGGACCTGAGAGAGCAATAGTCATCTTCCACAGCAAACAACCAGGTCAGGATGAATTGATGTGTCTGAATTAGTCTCTCTCTTCTTATTGTAGAGAAGATGGACCAAACAAGGCCTGTTGTCGCGACCCCTTGCCCGCAAGGAAGACGCAACTCAGGAATCTTCTTTCAGCAGTTTATTCAGGCCCTTGATATTTCTTCTAATTCCCCGTCGGATGCCCCTCCCAGCCTTAATAAAGCATCCCAAGCCCCAATGCGAAGCTGCCACGTGGAACTTTCTCACAGGGTGCTGAGAAACCATGCACCAACTCTCCCAAACAAGGAGTTGTTTATTACAGACCACAGTGGAGCCAGCGCCATCTTGCAATGGCGACCATAATCTGCAGAAACGGCTCACCACAGTTCCCCCCTTCTGTTTTCTGAAAACAATACAGGCGAGAGTAGAGGTCCTATCCCACTGTGCAGAAGTGGCTGCATAGTATGGCTCAGTCCTAAGGAGGGCCCTTCCCCAGATCTGAAGCCATATCAGCCGACGCCTTTTTTCGTGGGGCGGGGCGTGGACATCAAACCCGCATGCAATAGGACATGCTCTCCTTGAGGTCCACTTCAAGGATCACTCAAGTGCAGTGCCTTGCCTCGCATCCTGTATCGTGACGAAGGTGGACAAAGGGGGACAGCTAAGGCTGAACTGTGGCTGTACACAATGACAAACGAGTTGACAGCACCCCGAAAGAAAGGCACGGACTTTAAGGCGATAGAGAAGCATTAGTGTGGAAACCCACCTGCGTGCAATGGCAGCAAGACCGGCAGAGTGCAAGGGCTTTCCAACACTAAGAGAATAACGAGGAAAGACATGCCGATCCCAGTGCAATGTTATAATAACTTGGGGTGCAATGGCCATGTCAAAGATTTACTGTTTAAGATGCGCAAGCCAAACTTGAGGTGAATTGCCATTTTTTAAGCTGCAAGAGCTTGGATGATCATAGCCTTATCGTGAGCATTGCGGGCCTTGAGGCGACAGAGAAACCACAAACAGAGAAACATACTGAAGCAACACATTGCACCAAAAATGCCTACCCCCACCCACTCTTTAAAAAAGGAAAAGGCAGAAGATATCCAATCGGTGAATTGACCCAAAGTCACGGGATCAACACGGGTGCTATTCAAGACAGCTATCTGGGTTAGTTGAGACTGGATCATGTCTTCCGCTTCCATGGACCAATTTCCAGCCAAATATTCGCCAATGGTGCGGGAAGCATTCCTGGAATCATTAAATCTGACAGAGGTTATGCATAAATGTGCACGTTGGTCAACACAACCCAAAAGCACTAAGTCAGCCAATTCTTCTACCTGAGCTTAGAGTAAATCTATTCTTTGGTTGGCAGCTAAAATCCCTGACAAAATATGTTGATTAATTGTATTTTGGGATTCAAGTATGGTGGAAGTTTGTTGGACAACTTGATTAATAGTGGCAGCAGTTTGTACTTGATTGGCCATAGCCACTCCGGCCGTAACCGCTGCAGCAGCAGATACCGCCACGGCTGTCACTATAGCCGCTGTGATTCCAAAATCTCTGCGGACTCTAAGTAGCTCAACAATAGGGAATTTATCAGGATCCGCAGTGACCGGGATTGGGACAAAAGTTGGAATCTTCATAAACACTGCTACAGTCCAGGAACCATTCCAACACTCAGATAAGAGACAGGTAGTATGAGAACAATCCAGCATCCCCGATGAGGTGACCTTAGCCAAAAGGAATAAGAAGGGGGATTGGACACAGACCATTGCAGGAGGCAATGTGGCATTATACAACAGAGAGTTGAATGAAACAGATGTAAGTCTATTACCTTGTTCACTTTCCCTAACAGTACCAGAAATATTAGCCAGCCAACTTTTGGCTCCTACCAACTGAGCCAGTGCAGAAATATCGGCTGAAGCCCCCTTTTCATTGGAAATCAGCCATTAAAACCAGGACCAACCTACTCCTGTAGAGGAGCTGGCACTATTGTTAAAGTTATAAACATACCTATCAAGAGAGGGGGAAAGGGAGAAACCTTTAGCAACTTGATGTTTCTCCCAAGAATGATCCTGACAAGGCGTAAATATTGGGGGGAACCAAGATTAGGGGAACAGTAAGGAGAGGCCTTGAAATGAGTGGCATTATAAATACTACTAGAAAAAGGAGGCACTGGGATTAGTACCTCGGAGATAATAGCCAAGGTAGTAATGTTAAGAGCAGAGCTGTTGTTTGCAGGGGTCTCTGAGCCTGATTGATTCCCCGAAGCTACCTTGCTCAATACAGCACTGATAATGCTTCCTGAGACCTGATTGGACCGCAATGGGTCCTCCCAGTTAGTCAAATTTTTGGTCTTAAGGCTAATGCAATTAGCGTTTCTAAGGCTGAAACAAAAAACTCCAGTGAGATTAACTTGAGATTGATTAAAAATTCTCTCCATGTCCCCTCTAGGAGAGGCACAGGGAGCAGACATCTCACATGAGGTAGAAAAAAGAGTGGGGAGGACACTAGAATTACCATGAACCGGCATTGGCATTGGCCATGCCCGTGCCACTGCCCACCACCGCATTGGTGTCGCCTGTGCCATCGGCACCCTCACCAGAGCCAGAGCACTTAGTAGAATGAAGATCCTCATCACAGGATTGTTGTGGTATCTCTTGTTGCTGGTCAGTTGATGTAGAGACTCTTCTTGTCAAGCGTTCAGGGACCCACAATGGTTCCGTACGATCCTGGGGAAAAACACATAAAGATCCTCATGCCCATGTCAGCACGGGGTCAGGGCCGTTCCATTGGCCCGTAAGAACATCCTTCCACTTAACATAGCCAATCACAGAGGGCTGAGGGGACACATGTCTATCGGCCGCAGAGCGACCATGATTATCCAAATTCAAAAAATTAATGGTAAAGAGAGCTAAGGACAGGCATTCTTTAGGAGTGTGTTCAGCTCCTATTCCCCCTTTTTGTTTTTGTAAAGTTTCCTTTAAGGTGCGATGAGCATGCTCAACAATGCCTTGTCCTTGAGGATTATAAGGCAAACCATGAGTAAGTTGCACTCCCATAGTAGAACAAAAAACTGTAAATTGTCTGCCAGTATAAGCAGGTCCATTATCAGTCTTAAGGGATGCAGGTGCACCCCATGCTGCCCATGCCTCTAAACAGTGAGTAATGACATTCCGTGCCTTTTCTCCTGATAAAGCAGAAGCATGGATAATTCCAGAGCACGTATCAACGGAAACATGCACATACTTAAGGTTACCAAAGTCAGGTATATGTGTCACATCCATTTGCCAAACAATCAATGGCTTCAATCCCCGTGGGTTTACTCCATAATTAGGGGGATGAAGAAATGTGACACAATGGGGACATTGCAATACTATCTGCCGAGCATCCGCTCTTGAAATGGAAAAACGCCTGCGCAGCATTAATGCATTAACATGGAAGTTTTGGTGAAACAACTTAGCCCTCTCTAAGGAGGAAGCCAAGCATATCAATTGGCCTCTAGTGGCTAAGTCCGCACAGGCATTACCTTGGGATAACAGACCAGGAAGAGAGGTGTGAGCCTGATGTGCATTGGATAAAAAGAAGCAGTGCGGTTAGAGATAAGCTGTTGAAGCTGAGTAAAGTAAACAGACACATTGTGGGCATCACTAATAGTTCCCACGGTCTCCAAGACTTTTAGTGCTTGTACCACATAGCTGGAGTCCGAAATAAGATTAAAAGGAAAAGAACACTGTTTAAAAACTTCAATAACAATTTGTAGTTCTACCCATTGTGGATTTCCAGGAGCAAATTGATGCTGGATAGGGGGAGAGTCATTAATTACATAAGCTCCCATTCCAGACTTGGAACCATCAGTAAAAATGTTAACAGCCCCCGGAATTGGACTGGATGAAGTTACCTTAGGGAAAATGATGGGATGTTCTTTAACAAAATGGAGTAATGGATGAGAAGGGTAGTGATTATCAATACCCCCTTGAAACGAGCAACACAGAATAGCCCAGTTGTCTAGAGTAGCACATAAAACATTAAGTTGAGCTTTAGTGTAGGGTATGATAAGAGAAGAAGGTGATTGGCCGAAAAATTGAATGCTTTGTTGAATCCCTTTAAGTGCCAATGCTGCAACAGCATCAGGATAATATTCTAAGGATTTTCCTGGGGATACATGTGGGTGGATCCATAGTAAAGGCCCATCTTGCCACAGTACTCCAGTAGGCTGCCGCATAGTGGCAAGCACACATAACTGGAAAGGTTTATCACTCTGGAGCCTGCATAGAGTCGCATGCTGTATAGCTTGTTCTACTTTTATAAGGGCCGCTCTAGCCTCAGTAGTGAGGCTACGAGGGGAAGCAAGATCTGGATCACCCTTAAGAGTAGCATACAAAGGCTGGAGCACAATATTAGGAATATGTAAATATCCTCTTATCCAATTAATATCTCCCAGCAATTTTTGAAAATCATTTAGAGTTTAGAGATCTTGAGTCCTGATGGTAATTTTTTGTGGTTTTAATTTGTCATACCCAATTGTCGCTCCCAAAAACCTGATAGAATCCCCCGTTTGAACCTTTTCAGGTGCGATGTGCAGTCCATGTTAAGCCAACAGCATCACGAGTTCGTTATAAGCCTCATAAACTGTCTGTTCTAATTTTGCGGCCAATAACACATCATCCATATAGTGAATGATCTTGGTGGAGGAATACTTACGTCTGAGAGGTGCGAGTGCCTTCCCCACATACATCTGGCACATCGTGGGACTGTTAGCCATCCCCTGTGGCAACACCACCCACTCAAACCTTTGATCTGGTTCTTCGTGATTACACGAGGGAAGGGTGAAAGCAAAACGTTGTGAATCTTTAGGATGCAAAGGAATGGAAAAGAAACAGTCTTTAATGTCAATAACAATTATATGCCAGCCTTGAGGAACAGAGGAGAGCAGAGGCAGCCCTCTTTGAATGGGCCCCATAAGCTGCATCTGAGCATGAACTGCTCGTAGATCATGCAGTAGGCGCCACTTCCCTGATTTTTTCTTAATGACAAATATGGGAGTATTCCATGGAGAAGTAGAAGTTTGGATGTGACCCAAATCAAGTTGTTCTTTGACTAGATCATGGGCTGCTGCCAGTTTAACCGAGGGAAGAGGCCACTGAGGCACCCAAACAGGCTCCTCGGTGAGCCATGTTATAGGTATTTGAGCCCCAGTGGCCCCTAGGAAAAACCCAGACCAAACCTGTTAAGCTTTTGATGACCTTGCACAGGATGCTTACATCCCTGTAGGTGCCTTCCTAGTCCTAGACCTGGCCTATACCCCATATTTTGCATGATATGTTGAGACACTGGGGAATAGTCATTACTAAGAGTGAACCCCATGTCTTTCATCAGATCACGGCCCCATAAAGAAATGGGTAAATCAAGTACATAAGGCTGAAAAGTACCATCATGTCCTTCCGAGTCCTTCCAAGATAGATGTCTACAGCTGATTTGAGGGGCTTGGGCATATCCAAGTCCTCTTAAGGATTGATCAGAAGCCTGCACTGGCCATCCCCTAGACCAGTCCTTAAGGGCTATGATACTACGATCTGCTCCTGTGTCCAGCAATCCCACAATAGATTTACCTTCTATGCTTAATTCCAAAGTGGGGCGATTGCTCATATCCAGTGACAAATAGGCACAATTTCCTCCGGTGGTACCAATCTGATTTCCTGTCCGTGACCTTGAGTCAGCAGGGAAGTGATTATGCAAACTAGGCAAAATTAGCAATTGAGCAATCTGATCCCCTGGGGAGATAGACACAATGCCCCTTGGAGCTTCCACCATAACTTTTACTGCCCCTACAGTATCAGGGTTTATAACTCCGGGGAAAACACGAAGACCTTGTAGGATAGAGGATGCACGTCCAATTAACAAACCTACAGTGCCAGGGGGTAAAGGCCCTTTGAACTCAGTTTCCACCAATTGGATTCCCATCTTAGGTGTTAATACGAGTCTGGAGGTGGAACAGAGGTCCAATCCCGCGGCACCTGTAGTGGCTCTCCGCATCTCGTGGGATGGCGCAGAGAAGGCCATGTCTTGGGTTCGGGTGTGACATTCTCCATTGCCCCATATATTCGTGGGCCCTGGGGTCGGGGGCCCCTTCGGCCGTTTTTTGGCCCAGCTGAAATAGGCTGTCCATGGATGTCCCTCACTGATCTACACTCTCTTGCCCAATGCTTCCCCTTTTTGCATTTTGGACACAGCCCCGGTTGACGAGGGCTATTAGAAGGGCCACCGCGAGGATGTCCAGTAAAATTGCATTTTTTGGGACAGTCACGTTTGAAATGGCCGGATTGACCACAATGGAAGCATGTTCCGGCACCAGGACCGCCCCCTTTTGCGATCGGAAGGACAGCAGCTGCAAGACCTGCATTAGTTAAAGGTCCTCCAAGCTCTCTACACACTTTCATCCAAGCTTCTATGCCCTTGTTTTTATAAGGAGCGATTGCTGCTTTACATTCTTTGGTGCATTGCTCAAAAACAAGTTGTTTAATCAAGGGCATTGCTCTACCAGGGTCACCAAAGATTTTTCCTGCGGCATCCACCATCCTAGCAACAAAGTCCGAGAAAGGTTCTGTGGGGCCTTGCATGATTTTTGTTAAATTGCCAGACACTTCTCCTCTATTTGGGAGTGATTTCCATGCACGGATACAAATGTTATTGATCTGTTCATATACCTCAGGGGGGTATCCTGTTTGTTGATTAGCAAATCTGCCTTGTCCCAAAAGCATTTCCTTGTCCCAATGGGGGTGTCCGGCCGCATAGTTTTGGGCAGCCTGCTCTACAGCGCCCTCTAGCACAAAGGCTCTCCAGTCCAAATATTTGCCTGGAGAAACACAAGCCCGAACAAGGCTAGCCCAATCAGAGGGAGTCATACAGTATCTAGACAGACTCTCCACCTGAGTTAATGTGAAGGCGGCATCCACCCCATAAGTGCGCACAGACTCTGCCAGGGTCTTCACAATTTTGAAATCTAAAGGCTCATGGAATCTTCCCCTATTGTTATCCTGGAAAACTGGATAAGCAAGACCCATCTCAGCGTTAACAGCCCTCCATGCTTGGGCATGGAAAGCTCTCCTCGAAACACCCTCACCATACGGCGGCGGGTCTCGAGGATCATTTTTCTTGAGCTCCTGTTTATTTTTGTTCCCTTCTCCCACAGTTAAACTCCCTAGCTGCCGAGACAGTCTCCCGAGCTCCTCCTTCTCATCCTCCTCCTCTTCTGACCCACTTTTGCATGGGAGTGTGCGCAGTGTACTGAGATATGGATACAAGCGTTTCCTCCCCCGTTTCTCGCTCTGCACATTCCCTTCCTCCTGAAATATTTCACTCCGTGCCAGAGACAATCGCCTCCTCCCCTGTTTCTCGCTCTGCACATTCCCTTCCTCCTGAAATATTTCACTCCGTGCCAGAGACAATCGCCTCCTCCCCTGTTTCTTGCTCCGCACACTGCCATCCTCCTGAAATACGTCACTGCCTGCCGGAGATAATTGTTTCCTCCCCTGTTTCTCGCTTCACACACTCCCACCCTCCTGAAATACCTCACTGCCTGCCATTTCTGATCTTTCTTCATGTAATTGCTCTAAAACTTCTTGTCCTTTAGTAAGTGCTTCCTGACATCTGCCATCTGCGAGGCAACTACGGATCATCTTCCAAAGGGCTATCACCCCACCCTCTAATATGCCCTGCTCAGAAGCAAAGTCAAGATCTGTGCCTAACTTTTCCCAGCTAGGTATAATGAGGCTGCCAGAAAATGTGAACCACGGGGCAACAATATCTGTCTTCTGTAAAAATCTCTGTAAAGTACTACGTTTCACTTTTAGGCCCTTGGAACGTAACAGGTTATCTAGGGCCAGGAGAAGCGGACTTGAAGATACGGCACCCATGACACAACAAAAGACACACAACAAACAAAAGTGAAAGTAAGAGCGAAAGTACACAGTGCAGCTGCAATAAGATTTAATGCTCTCTCTGGCTTTACAGAGGAGCTGCCGCTTTGATAGCAGGTCCTAATTACCTAGGACTAATCTCCGCTTTGACCGCGGGTCCCAATTAATCTGGGACTAATCTCCGCTTTGACCGCGGGTCCCAATTAATCTGGGACTAATCTCCACTTTGACCGCGGGTCCCACTTACCTAGGACTGATCTCCGCTTTGATAGCGGGTCCTACTTATCTAGGACTGATCTCCGCTTTGACCGTGGGTCCTACTTACCTGGGAATAATTGGTGCACCACCCCTGACTGCTGAAAGTTCTGGTTCCCGGGTTTTCAGCACCACTTGTCGCGACCCCTTGCCCGCAAGGAAGACGCAACTCAGGAATCTTCTTTCAGCAGTTTATTCAGGCCCTTGATATTTCTTCTAATTCCCCGTCGGATGCCCCTCCCAGCCTTAATAAAGCATCCCAAGCCCCAATGCGAAGCTGCCACGTGGAACTTTCTCACAGGGTGCTGAGAAACCATGCACCAACTCTCCCAAACAAGGAGTTGTTTATTACAGACCACAGTGGAGCCAGCGCCATCTTGCAATGGCGACCATAATCTGCAGAAACGGCTCACCACAGCCTGTGTGGAGAGCAGTTCCCGGGTGCCTATGGTCGATATACAATTCTAACTTCTGAATGTGTCACAGGATGTAGGGGTAACCTCCATCTCATGGGAACCTTCGAAGCATCTGTTAGAACAAAGTGCTTACCAAGGCAGTGACCTCAATCAGTTCCTGAAGGAATTGACCTACCTCACTTCTTTGTTGATGCAATTTGCTGAACTCGGGATCCAGGAAGCCAAGCACCCAGAGCCAGTCCCAGTCCCAGTCCCATTGGGTTCACTTGTTTGGATTTACCAAAGACAGAGTCAGTCTTTCTTGGTAAATACTGATCTGTGGATGGTTAAATGCCAGGAAAGCTCTGAAGAGGGGCCTTCCTGAGAAAGCAGGTAGTGACTCCCTGATGGCTCCTGACAACTTTACAGAGTTGGTAATGAAGACCAGATCTGAGACAGGACAGGCCATTTCGTGGGAACATAGTATGGCCAATCAGTCTGAGGACACTCTGGATAGTCACAGACCTACTTGGGTAAAGGAGGTGCCTTTGTGGGTGTGCATGTGAGTTTGGTTTTGTCTCATGTTATGAGAATAGGTAGGAAAGGCAGTTTGTTTGGTTTGGAGTGGACTGTTTTTAATTAGTCATTTGACATGGCGAGTGTTTCTTTTTTTGTGTATCCCACTGTATCCGTGGTTGTAGACCTTTGAAAAGCGAATGCATCAACGGTTGTGTCCTGTCTAATATAAAGTGTCCCAGCGTTCATCCTGCCCAATTTAAGAATGGAGAGTGGCTTGCCTATGGATGGGCAATACCTACTATCTTTCTAAGTTCCTGTTTCTTCGTGAATTCTGGCCACTCTCCTGAATAGGCTCATGGTTTTGTGTCCAACATATGTACCACCACAAGGCTCTGTGACATGGCCATGTACTGATAGCTGAAGGGAATGGGAGAATCTCAGAAAACTCAGGTATCAGTGTGACCAGGAAAGTCTTAGTGGAGAAACCCTGCTTTGGGCCTTTTGCTTACTTATGTTTCTATTACCCTGAATGTCAAGAAGGTCTTTACCTCAGGCCACCCCTTTGTGAAGCCTTAAGAAAACTGTTTTCATATGGAAATGAATGGGCATCACCTGTGGCTCTTTGCTTAATTGCTTTGGAATGGGATGTGCTTGAATCAGCCTCTTGTCCTTGTGTGAAGTTGTGGCTTAAATTCTCAGCACCTGATAGATCTAAATAAAAATCCCCTGTGCTTCCAAACCAAAATGGCCAAAAGAGCAGTCATTGTGGATAAATTTTTTTGCCTTCTTAGGTTGGGTTCCTCACCTACATCAAGTGAGAATAGGGATCCTTTGGGTCAAATGCGTTCTTCAAATCCCTGCAGAGGCTATCCCATAGGTGCTTGGGTTTTCTCATGACTCCAAATCACATAAAGAATCTCTACCTGACAGCTAGTAGGCCTCAAATTGGAAAAGCGGAACACTTTATCAGCAGGAATATTTGATCATTCCTGGTTCAAAGGAAGAGTACCCAGGCCACCATGATTTTAGGCAAATGAGGGGCAAGTGAGCTTATTTTGGACACTTTCTTGGCCTTGCCTCTCATAGAAACCTCCAGCCACAGGGTATGATGAGTGTCTATATGGAAGAAGATGAGTGTCATGTGGGAGTGTTTTGGATTTAAGCGAAGAAAGAGAGAACTGAAATTACTGACATATGGGATCAAAAAGGCAATATAACAACAGATGCTACAGAAATAAAGAAGACAATTAGAAATTATTTTGAAAACCTATATTCCAATAGAATAGAAAATAGTGAAGACATTGATAAATTTCTTAAGTCATATGATTTGCACAAACTGAGTCAGGAGGATACACACAATTTAAACAGACCAATATCAAAGGATAAAATAGAAGAAGCAATCAAAAGACTACCAACCAAGAAAAGTCCAGGTTCAGATGGGTATACAGCGGAGTTTTACAAGACCTTTAAAAAAGAATTAATACCAATAATTTTCAAGATATTTCAGGAAATAGAAAAAGAGGGAGCTCTGCCAAATTCATTCTATGAGGCCAAGAACACTCTGATTCCGAAACCAGACAAAGACACCTCAAAGAAAGAAAACTACAGACCAATATCTCTGATGAACCTAGATGCAAAAAACCTCAATTAAATTCTGGCGAATTGGATACAAAGGCACATCAAAAAAATTGTGCATCATGATCAGGTAGGATTCATCCCTGAGATGCAAGGACGGTTCAATATACAGAAATCAATAAATGTTATTCACAACATAAATATACTTAAAGATAAGAAGCATATGATCATCTAGATAGATGCAGAAAAATCATTCGACAAAGTAGAGCATCCCTTTATGTTCAAAACATTAGAAAAACCAGGGATAACAGGAACTTACCTTGACACTGTAAAAGCTATCTATGCTAACCCTCAGGCTAGTATCATTCTGAATGGAGAAAAATTGAAGGCATTCCCTCTAAAATCTGGAACAAGACAGGGATGTCCTCTATCACCACTTCTATTCAATATAGTTTTCGAAACTGGCCAGAGTAATTAGACAGACGAAAGAAATTAAAGGCATAAAAATAGAAAAAGAAGAACTTAAAATATCACTATTTGCAGATGACATTATTCTTTATATAGAAAACCCAAAAGGGTCTACAAAAAAACTACTAGAACTAATAAATGAATTCAGCAATGTGGCAGCATATAAAATCAACATGCATAAATCAAAAGCATTTCTGTATATCAGTGACAAAACTTCTGAAACAGAAATGAGGAAAAACACTCCATTCACATATCCTCAAAAAAAAAAAAAAAATCTTGGTAATCAACCTAACAAAAGAGGTGAAAGATTTATACAATGCAAACTACAGAATCCTAAAAAGAGAAGTAGAATAAGATCTTAGAAGATGGAAAATATACCCTGTTTATGCATAGGCAGAACTAACATCATCAAAATGGTGATATTACCAAAAGTTCTCTATAGGTTTAACGCAATGCCAATCAAAATCCCAAGGGCATTTCTTGTAGAAATAGAGAAAGCAATCATGAAATTCATATGGAAAAATAAAAGACCCAGAATAGCAAAAGCATTTCTAAGGAGGAAGTGTGAATCAGGCGGTATAGCGATACCAGATTTCAAACTATATTACAGAGCAATAGTAAAAAAAAAAAACAGCATGGTACTGGTACCAAAACAGGCAGGTGGACCAATGGTACAGAATGGAGGACACAGAGACTAATCCAAAAAGCTACAACTGTCTTATATTTGATAAAGGAGCTAAAAGCATGCAATGGAGGAAGGATAGCATCTTCAACAAATGGTGCTGGGAAAACTGGAAATCCATATGTAACAAAATGAAACTGAATCCCTTTCTCTCGCCATGGACAAAAGTTATATCAAAATGGATCAAGGAGCTTTATATCAAATCAGAGACATGGCGTCTGATAGAAGAAAAATTGGCTACGATCTACATACTGTGGTGTTGGGCTCCAAATTCCTCAAAAGGACACCCATAGCACAAGAGTTAATAACTAGAATCAACAAATGGGACTTACTCAAACTAAAAAGGTTTTTTGCAGCAAAAGAAACAATAAGAGAGGTAAATAGGGAGCCTACATCCTGGAAACAAATCTTTATTCCTCACACTTCAGATAGAGCCCTAATATCAAGAATATACAAAGAACTCAAAAAATTAGACAATAAGATAACAAATAACCCAATCAACAAATGGGCTAAGGATCTGAACAGACACTTCTCAGAGGAGGACATACAATCAATCAACAAGTACATGAAAAAATACTCACCATCTCCAGCAATCAGAGAAATGCAAATCAAAACCACCCTAAGATACCATCTCACTCCAGTAAGATTGGCAGCATTTATGAAGCCAAACAAACACAAGTGCTGGGGAGGATGTGGGGAAAGAGGTACACTTGTACATTACTGGTGGGACTGCAAATTGGTGTAGCCAATTTGGAAAGCAGTATGGAGATTTCTTGGAAAGCTGGGAATGGAACCACCATTTGACCCAGCTATTCCCTTTCTCATTCTATTCCCTAAAGACCTAAAAAGAGCATGCTACAGGGAAACTGCTACATCGATGTTCATAGCACCACAATTCACAATAGCAAGACGGTGGAACCAACCTAGATGCCCTTCAATAGATGAATGGATTAAAAAAAAAAGTGGCATTTATTCACAACGGAGTATTACTCTGCATTAAAAAATGACAAAATCATAGAATTTGCAGGGAAATGGATGGCATTAGAGGAGATTATGCTAAGTGAAGCTAGCCAAACCCTAGCAAACAAATGCCAAATGTCTTCTTTAATATAAGGAGAGTAACTAAGAACAGAGAAGGGACGAAAAGCATGAGAAGAAAATTAACATTTAACAGGGATGTGAGGTGGGAGGGAAAGTGAGAGAGAAGGGAAATTGCATGGAAATGGAAGGAGACCCTCAGGGTTATAAAAAATTACATATAAGAGGAAGTGAGGGGAAAGGGAAAAATAATACAAGGGGGAAAATTTATTAGAGTAGTGGGATTAGAGAGAGAAGAGGGGAGGAGAGGGCATGGGAGGGGGGATAGTAGAGGATAGGAAAGGCAGAAGAATACAACATACAGTAGTAAGGCAATATGTGAATCAATGGATGTGTAACTGATTTGATTCTGCAATCTGTATACAGGGTAAAAATAGGAGTTCATAACCCACTTGAATCAAAGTGTGAAATATGATACATCAAGAACTATGTAATGTTTTGAAGAATCATAAATAAAAATTAAAAAAAAGAAAACTCACTTAGGTGAATGATGCACGCGAATCCTAATATTTCTACAGTAACTGACCCAGTTTAACATCAATGCAAGTAGATTCCTATGGGACATGACGTACATTTTGACATTCATTTTTATTCAACACTGGTACACTACTATTTCATCAGTTTATGCACATTATTGGATATATATTTCATCCACAATTTAGCAAATTTATAGGCATTTGTTTCACTTTCAATCACTTCCTTCTTCAGAACACATGTATTCCTCCATATTTTTTGACTGGTCTTTTCATGAGACTTCTTACCAAACACAATATTTTCCATTTCCATTATCACTTTTGAAGCAAAACTCACACACACTTCATGATAAACAATAACCCTAAGATTACCATTAGATACATAACTGGTTGGAATGACTGATTTTATGTCAATTAATGATTTCTAATATACCTTCAGATATCAATTCAATCTATTATTTAAAGAGGAACCAGTTATATTATTTATTCACAGTAAGTTCTATTCATGCATTATCTCTATATTCATAGACTCAGGGTACACCACTTTGTACCCCCAATACTAATTTATATGTCTTCAAATATTGCTCCCAGTAATAGTGGAAGAAATAATCATGTCACATGATCTACATATATATTTTATCACAATAATTTTCTGGGCACAAATGCAAAGGTCACACTTATGATTGTACCAAATCCTAAATGGAAAGTGAACATGGATTACTAAAAACATCCATGTCCAGGTTGCCTAATGCTTTCAAATATCATTCCTATTGGTGACTACCTATTTTTTTCTTCGTAAGATTATGTATTCAATCTCAATCCTGTTGAAAATGTCTAATCCTATCACTCACATTATAATTGCCTGATTTTGTATTGTCTCTATTGATATCTTCTTTCTTATATTTTTTCCAGTTCATCATTGTGACTGACTCTTCACATGTGCTGACATTTACATTCACTCTATAACCAAAACCCTATTGCTAAAGAATATTTGGTCCAAATTTTATACTCACTCTTCTTCCTAAACCTACCAACTATCCTATTTTGAGTGGATGTTCTCTTCTACAATCAATCATCCAAGGTCCAAGGTCCTATGCCATGGATTATCGATTTATCTGAGACAATTTTGCAGAACGTAATTAAAAGCTAAATATCCGAAACAAGGGCCTAATCCCCTTGTGGACTTCAAATCTTACCTAGATTTCTGTTTTCATACTTATATTTCAGCTGTATATTCTTGTAAATATGGCAGTTTTCCAATACCATTATTCATCCAGCAGAATGATTACTAACCCAAATCGAACATGTTATTAACCCTAACCATATACTGTTCCCTCAATTTAACTTTACAGAAGAGCAGGTACAGAGTTCATCTTACAATACAGGAATTTAGGGTATCTTCCACCTGCTGAGAACCTTTGAGGTTCCATGTAGATTTGATCCCTGAAGAAGATGTAGGCAGCAATGAAGGACCTGAGAGAGCAAAAGTCATCTTCCATGGGAAATAACCTTTTAAGGATGAAGGGTTGTGTCTGAATAAGCCTTTCTCTTCTTAATGTAGAGAAGAAGGACCAAACCAGGCCTGTGTGGAGAGATGTTCCCGCAAACTGGTGCGGCCAATTTGGAAAGCAGTATGGAGATTCTGGGGAAGGCTGGGAATGGAACAACAATTTGACCCAGCTATTGCCCTTTTTGGACTATTCCCTTAAGACCTTAAAATAGTGTACTACAGGGATACTGCCACATCGATGTTCATAGCAGCACAATTCACAATTGCTACACTGTGGAACCAACACAGTTGTCCTTCAGTAGATGAATGGATAAAGAAAAAATGTGACTTCTATACACCCTGGAGTATTACACAGCACTAAAAAATGACAAAATCATGGAATTTGCAGGAAAATGGATGGTACTAGAGCAGATTATGCTTAGTGACGCTAGTCAATCCTAAAAAACAAATACCAAATGTCTTCTTTGATATAAGGATTGCAACTAATAACAGAGCAGGGAGGAAGAGCAGGAAGAAAAGATTAACATTAAACAAAGATATGAGGTGGGAGGGAAAGGGAGAGAAAAGGGAAATTGCATGGTAATGGAAAGAGACCCTCATTGTTACACAAAATTACATGTAAGAGGTTGTGAGGGGAATGGGAAAATAAACAAGGAGAGAAATGAATTAGAGTAGATGGGGTAGTGAGAGAAGATGGGAGGGGAGAGGAGGGGGGATAGTAGAGTATTGGAAAGGTAGCAGGATACAAAAGTAACTAATAGGGCATTATGTAAAAATGTGGATGTGTAACCGATGTGATTCTGCAATCTGTATTTGGGGTAAAAATGGGAGTTCATAACCCACTTGAATCTAATGTATGAAATATGATATGTGAAGAGATTTGTAATGTTTTGAACAACCAATAAAAGAAAAAAAAGTAGCAATATATATGCCAATCGAAATTCATCATGAAATATATATAATCCACAGATGCAAAAATATTCATTTACTGAACATGGATTTATGTATAATGTTATTCAACTTGGAAGCTCACCCATAGGTTGAATTTTCAGTTCCAACAGCGTTTAGGAGGAGTGATCTCTTCTCACAATTTGTATCTGCCAATTCAGCCACCTCACAAGTATATACGTGTGATACCAGATAGGATTTTCTATGTGCATATAAAAATACATGCACCGTATAGACTACAGAGAAAGGGAGACAGGAATTCACATATTTGTTAACTTTAAAAACACATGTAGAGTTATTTCAACAAAAAATTGACTAGATTTATAACTCCTACACTATATAATGCAAAAGGCAATTCCAACTACACAACATGCCTCCTCTGAACTGCTTGTATTTCTATTCTTTTTGGGTTATTTCTCACCATCATATTAAGATTATTAGTCAGAGTCCAGTATGGTAGGGGTTAATGTCAGGGATTCAGTATTTCAAATGGAAAATTGGAAAATGACTCCAATGTGTATGTAAACATGTGCTACACAAAAATCTTCCCACTCACATCCAGAGAAGTGCCATGATATTACCTTCGCCCCAAGTAAGACACAATAAGAGGAGAAAAGTGTGAAAAACTGTGATTATGTATCTGAATGGAATATGCTCGGGAGTTCACAACCTTGGAGGTGGTAGAGGAGCTTCCAAAAGTAAGGGACAGGGTAAACACTCCACCAACATGGAGCTCTGCTGGCCTATGACTTCTTGGGAAACTGCCTCTGAGGTTGGGCACTTGAAATATATGTTTTTGTCATGAGCTTTAGCTTCCTTTGTAGTGAGACCATCAAAGCTGGGTCTGCATCTATGTGACCTGGAAGACATGGTTTCTTATATTCCAATGAACCTGAGGCAGCAGTGCTGAATTCTCTCTTTGTAGGTAAACTGTCGCCACAGGAAGCCAAGTGTCTCCTGGTGGGGACTGTGAAGACATTTGGTCATCCTTCACATTTTGTGGTGCTTCTTGCTGCTGCACTGGGAATATGGTTTTTGCTTCACAAAATACAAGGAGTTCAACTGGGACAGAGTGCTGGAGAGAGTTCTGTAACGTGTGTTGTGACTCATTTATTTGTTGGTTTTTCCTTTTTTTTTTTTGAGGAATGACCACCAGGCGATGAATTTCCCTTTTAAAACTGCTTTCATTGTGTCCCGTAGATTCCGATATGTTGTGTCTGTGTTTTCGTTTATCTCTAAGAATTTTTTGATTTCCACCTTTATGTCTTCTGTAACCCATTGATCATTCCGTAACATATCGTTCATTTTCCATGTGATGTAGGACTTTTTCTTCCTTCTTTTATCATTGATTTACAGTTTCATTCCATTATAGTCAGAAAAAATGCATGGTATTATCTCCACCCCTTTATATTTACTGAGGGTTGCCCTATGGCATAATATATGGTCTATTTTTGAGAGGGATCCATGTGCTGCTGAAAAAAAGTATATCCATTTGATGATGGTTGGTATATTCTATATATTTCAGTTAAGTCTAGGTTATTGATTGTGATATTGAATACTATATTTTTTTAATTCAACTTTTGTTTGAAATATCAGTCCAATGGTGAGAGAGCTGTGTTGAAGTCACCGATAATTATTGTGTTGTTGTCTATTTGATTCCAGAACTTGAGGAGAATTTGTTTTATGAAGGTCACAGCACCATTATTTGGTTCATAAATATTGATAATTTTTATGTCTTGTTGGTGAATGATTCCTTTTAAAGTTATATAATATCCATACTTATCCCTTTTGAATAACTTAGTCTTGAAGTCGATTTTATTCTATGTGAGGATGGCCAACCCTGGTTGCTTACGAGGACCGTGTGCATGGTATATTTTTTCCCAACCTTTCACCTTCAGCCTGTGTATGCCTTTTCCATTCAGATGTGTCTCCTGGAGGCAACATATTGTTGGATTTGTTTTTATAATCCAAGTTACCAGCCTATGTCGCTTTATTGGAGAGTTCAACCATTAAGGTTTAGAGTTACTATTTATATATGGTTTGTTCTGCCAGCCATTTTGATTATTTATTTTTTTTAATTTAGTTTGTTTCTCCATGATTAGCTTTTCCCCCGCCCTCTGTTATTACTGAGGCACTTCCCAGTGATAGTTTTGGTTGTTGTTTTTCATTTCTTCCTCATGTAGTGTTTTGCTCAAGACACTTTGCAATGCTGGTTTTCTGGCTGCAAATTCTTTTAGCTTTTGTTAATTATGAAATATTTTTATTTTGTTGTTGTACCTGAAGCTTAATTTTGCTGGATACAGAATTATTGGTTGGCATCCATTGTCTTTCAGTATTTGAAATACATTGTTCCAGGATCTTCTCGCTTTCAGCGTCTGTGATGAAAAATCTGTTGTTAACCTTATTGGTTTACCCCTGAATGTCATCTGCCTCCTTTCTCATGTACCTTTTAATAATTTCTCTTTGGTCTGTTTATTGGATATTTTCGTAAAAATGTGTCTTGGCATTGGTCTACTGTGATTTTGTGTGCTCGGTGTCCTGTATGCATCTACAATTTGTATATCCGTTTCCTTTTTTATTTCTGGAAAGTTTTCTAAAATTATTTCATTCAGCAGGTTACTCATTCCCTTGGTTTGAATCTCTGTACCTTCCTCTATCCAGATGACTCATAAGTTTGTTTTTTTATGTTATCCCATATCTCTTGGATGTTTTTCTCATGATTTTTTACCAGTTTTTCAGAGTTGGCTAGACTCCTTTCAAGATGATATATTTTTTCTTCATTATTTGACGTTCTGGCTTCTACTTGCTCCACTCTGTTAGTGATACTCTCAATTGAGTTTTTAATTTGGTTTATCGTTTCCTTCATTTCTAGAATTATTGTTTGATTTCTTTTATAATCTCTATCTCCTGATAAAGACGCTTAACTTCTTCTTTTATCTGTTTATGTAATTCATTTTCAATGTGTTCTTTCACTGTTTGGAATTGCTGTCTCGTGTTCTCTTTAAGGTTCTATTCCATCTGTCTAAGGTATTCCTTGAGTTCTTTATATGGCCATTTTCCTGATGATTCTAGGTCCTCCTGATTATTTATGTTGTCCTTCATTGTTTGTACACATTTTCATCCTTGCTTTTTTATGCTGCTAATGTTACTTCTTGTTCTGTTTGACTGCTGAGTTACTGCTTACTCTTATAAATTTATTTGAAGCTTGGGAGGAAAGATAGTAGTAGGGATGGGAAGAAGTCACTAAAGAGAATGAGAGTAGGCAGGTAGAATTCAAGGAAGGGAGAATAAGAAAATTGAAAAGAAATAAAAAGACAAAAGAAAAAAAATAGAAAATAAAGAAAGAAATAAATTTTTTTAGAAATAATAATGATAATTATAAAAATGAAAATTAAAATTTAAAAGAATCATAAAATAATAAATTTTAAAAATTTTAAAAAATAAAAACATTATAAAAAGTTAAAGAACAACAACAAAAAAATGAAAATGAAACAAAAAGAAGAAAATAAAAAGAAAAAAATAATAATAATACATGCAGTAATAGAGTTCAATTAACTTCTCTTCCAGTAGGTGGAGCTGTGTGCATTGGGCCAAGCTTCTCCTCTCAATAGGTGGGAAGCAATCACTGTGCAGCAACTCTTTATCCCAGAATGGGCGGATCTCCAATCCTGAGTGTCTAGGGCCTTCTCTTTTGTTTCCTCAAGCCAGGCCCCCCAACCTGTGATGCTCACCACAATACTATGTAATGTTTTGAACAACCATTAATAAAAAGTTTTAAAAAAAGAAAACTAAATTCAGTGAATGATGCACGCGAATCCTAATATTTCTACAGTAACTGACTCAGTTTAACATCAATGCAAGTCGATTCCTATGGGACATGATATGTATTTTGCCGTTCATTTGTATTCAACACTGGTACACAACTATTTCATCAGTTTATGCACATCATTGGATATATATTTCATCCACAATTTAGCAAATTTATAGGCATTTGTTTCACTTTCAATCACTTCCTGCTTCACAACTCATGTATTCCTCCATATTTCTTGACTGGTCTTTTCATGAGACTTCTTTCCAAACACATTATTTTCGATTTCCATAATCACTTTTGAAGCAAAACTCACCCACACTTCATGATAAACAATAACCCTAAGATTACCATTAGATATATAACTGGTTGGAATGAATGATTGTATGTCAATATATGATATCTTATATATTTTCAGATATCAATTCAATCCATTATTTAAAGTGGAACCAGTTAGATTATTTATTCACAGTATATTCTATTCATCCATTATCTCTATATTCATTGACACAGGGTACACCACTTTGTACCCCCAATACTAATTTATATGTCTTCAAATATTGCTCCCAGAAATGGTGAAAGAAATACTCATATCACATGATCCACAGATACATTTTATCACAATAATTTTCTGGGCAGAAAATGCAAAGGTCACACTTATGATTGTACCAAAGCCTAAATGGAAAGTGAACATGGATTACTAAAAACATCCATGTCCAGGTTGCCTAATGCTTTCAAATGTTATTCCTATTGGTTACTACATATTTTTTTTCTTCCTAAGATTATGCATTCAATCTTAACCATGTTGAAAATGTCTAATCCTATCACTCACATTATAATTGCCTGATTTTGTAATGTCTCTATTGATATCTTTTTTCCTATATTTTCTCCAGTTCATCATTGTGACTGAGTCTTCACATGTGCTGACATTTACATTCACTCTATAACCGAAACCCTATTGCTAAAGAACATTTGTTCCAAATTTTATACTCACTCTTCTTCCTAAACCTACAGACTATCTTCCTAATCCTACTGACTCTCCCAATTTGAGTAAATGTTCTCTTCTACAATCAATCATCCAAAGTACAAGGTCCTTTGCAATTGTATATCGCATTATCTGAGACATCTCTGCAGAATGTAATTCAAAGCTAAGTATCCAAATCAAGGGCCTAATGCCCTTCTGTGCTACAAATCTTACATAGATTTCTGTTTTTGTACTTATATTTCACCTCTATAATCTTATAAATATTGCAGGTTACCAATAGCAGTAATCATCCTGCAGAATGATTTATAACCCAAATCGAACAAGGTATTAACCCTAACCATACACTGATCCTTCAATCTAACTTTACAAAAGGGCAGGGTCAGAGTTCATCTTAAAATACAGGAATGTAGGGGATCTTCCACCTGCTGAGAACCTCAAAGGTCCATGCAGATTTGATCCCAGGGAAAGATGCAGGCAGCTATGAAGTACCTGAGAGAGCAAAAGTCACCTTCCATGGGAAACAACCTGGTAAGGATGAAGGGTAGCTTCTGAATAAGCCTCTCTCTTCTTAATGTAGAGAAGATGGACCAAACCAGTCCTGTGTGGTAAGCTGTTCCCGGATGCCTATGGTTGATATACCATTCTAACTTGTGAAAGTATCACAGGAAGTAGGGGCAACCTCCATCATAGGACCATTGGAAGGAACTGTTAGGACAAAGTGGTTGCCAAAGCAGTGACCTCATTAAGATATTGAAGGAAGTAACCTCACCTTACTTCTTTGGTGATGGAAGTCTCAGATCCGGGAAGCCAGGCACCAAGAGCCAGTCCCAGTCCCAGTCTCAGTGTTCTCACTTGTTTGGATTTACCAAGGACAGAGTCAGTCTTTCTTGGTACCTACTGATGTGAGGATGGCCAAATGTCAGGAAAGCTCTGAAGATGGGCCTTTCCTGAGAAACCAGGTAGTGGATCACCGCTGGCTCATGAAAACTTCACAGAGTTGGCCAAGGAGACCAGATCTGACACAGGACAGGCCATTTCAGCGGAACATAGTATGGCCCACCATTCAGAGGACACTCCCGATAGTTACAGACCTACTTGGGGGAAGGAGGTGCCTTTGTGGGTTTGGGTGTGGGTTTGAGGTTTTGTCTCATGTTCTAAGAATAGTTAGGAAAGGTGGTTTGTTTGGTTTGGAGTGAACTGTTTCTGGTAAGACGTTTCGCAAGGCGAGTGTTTCTTTTTCTGTGCATCCACTGTGTCTGTGGTTGTAGACATTAGAAAAGAGAATGCATCAATGGATGTGTCCTGTCTAGTAGAAAGCATTCCAGGATTTATCTTGTCCAGTGTATGAATGGACTGCGGCTTGACTTATGGATGGGCAACATCTACTATCTTCCTAAGTTCCTGTTTTCTTCCTGAAAACTGATCACTCTCAGAATAGGCTCACGATTTTGTTTCCATGATTTGTACCACCTCCAAGCTCTGTGCTTACCAATTGTTCTGTTGCCCTGAATGTGAGGAAGGTCTTTTCTTCAGGCCAAACCTTTGTGAAGCATGAAGAAAACAGTTTTCAAATGGAAATGAAAGGGCATCACCTGTGGCTCTTTACTTAATTTCTTTGGAAAGGGATGTGTCTGAATCAGATATTTGGCCCTGTGTGAGGTTATGTCTTAGATTCTTAGCACCTGAAGGATCTAAAAAAAAAGATCCAATGTGTGCATCTAAAACAAAAATTGCCAAAAGAGCAGTCATTGTGAATGAAGTCCCTTGCCTACCTCTGTAAGGTTCCTGACCTTCATCAAGTGAGACTAGTGATCATTTGGGTCAAATGAGTTCCTCAAAACCCTGCAGAGGCTAGCCCATAGGTGCTTGGTTTTTCTCACGACTCCAATTCACATAAAGAATCTAAACCCCACAGTCAATAGGCCTCAAATTGGAGAAGCAGTGCCGTATTAACGAGTATTAGGGATTAACGTATTAGGGATTCTTTGGGTCAAATGAGTTCTTCAAAGTCCCGCAGAGGTTATTGTGTTTTCTCATGACTCCAAATCACATAAATAATCTATACCTAAAAGTCAGTAGGCCTCAAATTGGAGAAATAGAGAAGTATTAACGGCAGGCTTATTTGATCACTCGTGGTTCACAGGAAGGGTGTCCAGGCCACCTTGAATATTGGCAAATGAGGGGCAAGGGAGTTTATTTTGGACACTGTCTTTGGCTGTGCCCCTCATGGAAAACTCCTGGCAAAGGTTACGATGAGTGACTATATGGAAGAAGATGAGGGCCATGTGGGAGAGTTTTGGTTTTAATTTTGGTCATTTGTGAGGCGGTTGGAAGAAATGACTTGGTCCACCAGGGCTTGAACTCTTGTGTGATTCCCCTTAGAGACTGGGTTTTGGAACTGACCTCAGAGAAGTATTGCCATGAATTTTGTTGGGATTTTAGGAGGCCACGCATGAGAGTCGCCCTTGGAAACTGAGATCTAGGCCCAGGGTGGCTTTCCTCAGATCACTGGGAATCTCAGCCAGGATATCACATGATTTTATTCTGAAAGACTTCGGTACCATAGTTGAGAGTCAAAACACACACGTACCTCACATTGTAGACCTCAATGGGCCTGGCTTCATGTGTCCATTTGGCCACTCTTTGGGAAGACTTGCCTGTGAGAGTTCTCCAGAGCATTCACTGAAATGAGCTTCCTCAACATTTAATGTTTTCTGAATGAATTGAAACCAACAGTGCCTCCAACTTCATCCTTGAAAAATGGCTAGAAAAATACCATAAAATTTTGGAAATTCATTGGAGAAGATTTGTATGTCCTGTTGCTGATCATGAGGGTACCAGACAGTGCCTTGAATTACTGGGTTTCATGAAAATGGTGTAGAACAGAGATTTCAGTATGTTGGAGCCTGCTGAGTAGTGGGCCTAGAGGAGTGGTGGGCAGGTGTGTGAAAGAACATCAGTGGTAGGGCCATGAGGATCTACCATTGGATTCCAAATGGCTTTTGACTGACATGGTGCAGCCAGCAGACCCTTATATGTAAAGGCATCTTGTTATATGGAGAGGTTTCATGGCAATGTTCAGAATGAGTTTGATATGGACAAGGCGGCAATGGGACAAGATATGAGGGATAGAGCCTGGTTGGTGCATTCTCTCGCAGACTCTGACCCACCACTCGTGACAGAACTCCCTCCAGCACTGTGTCCCAGTTGAGCTCCTTGTATTTTGTGACGCAAATACCAAACTCCCAGTGCTGCAGCAAAAATACCACAAAACGTTGAGGAGGAACAAATGGCTTCACAGTCCACACGGGGAGACACTTAGTTTCCAGTGGTCACAGTTGACCTACAAAGAGAGGATTCTGCACTGCTTCCTCCTGTTTATTGGAAAATAAGAAACCCTATTGCTAAAGAACTTTTGGTCCAAATCATATACTCACTCTTCTTCCTAAACGTACCGACTATCTTTCAAATCCTAATGACTATCCTTTTTTGAGTGGATGTTCTCTTCTACATTCAATCTTCCAAGGTACAGGTCCTATGCCATTGTATATCAAATTTTCTGAGACATCTGTGCAGAACATAATTCAAAGCTAAGTATCCCAATCAAGGGCCCAATGCCCTTCTGGCCTTCAAATCATACCTAGATTTCTGTTTTCATTCTTATATTTCACCTCTATATTTTTGTAAATATCGCAGGTTCCCAATAACATAATTCATCACAGAGAATATTTCCTAACCCAAATTGAACCTGTTATTAACCCTAAATATACACTCTTCCCTCAATCTCATTTTACTGAAAAGCAGGGACAGAGTTGTTCTTAGAATACAGGAAAGTACGGGACCTTCCACCTGCTGAGAACCTCAAAGGTCCATACAGAAATGATACCCAGAGAAGTTGTAGGCAGGTACGAAGGACCTGAGAGAGCAAAAGTCATATTCCATGGCAAGCAACCTGGTCAGGATGAAGCAATGTGTCTGAATCAGCTTTTCTCTTCTTATTGTAGAGAAGATGGATCAAACCAGCCTGTGTGGAGAGCTGTTCCTGGGTGCCTATGGATGATATATCATTCTAACTTGTGAAAGTGTCACAGAAAGTAGGGGAAGCCTCCATCTCATGGGACCCTTGGAAGCAACTCTTAGGACAATGTGGTTTCCAAGGCAGTGGCCTCATTCAGTTCCAAAGAAAGTGACATGCCTCATTTCCTTGGTGATTGAACTCTCTGAACTTGGTATCCAAGAAGCAAGGCACCAAGAGGCAGTCCAAATCCCAGTCCCAGTGGGCTCACTTGTTTGGATTTTCCAAGGACAGAGTCAGTCTTTCTCGGTAACTACTGCTGTGAGGATAGCCAAATGCCAGGAGAGTTCTGAAGAGGGACATTTCCTGAGAAAGCAGGTAGTGGCTCAACACTTTGTTCCTGACAACTTCACAGAGTTAGCCAAAGAAACCAGATCAGAGAGGTGGTTTGTTTGGTTTGGAGTGAACTGTTTCTAGTAGATTCTTTTACAAGGTGAGTGTTTCTATGTCTGTGTATCCCACTGTGTCCCTGGTTGTAGACATTAGAAAAGAGAATGCAACAATGGATGTGTCCTGTCTAGTAGAAAGCTTCCCAGCATTCATCCTGCCCAATTTATGAATGGAGTGTGCCTTGCCTTATGGATGGGCAACACCTACTACCTTCATAAGTCCCTGTTTTCTTCCTGAATTCTGGCCACTCTCCAGAATACACTCATGGTTTTCTGTCCAAGGTATGTACCAACTCCAAGGTCTGTTACATGACCATGTACTGGATAGCTGAAGGGAATGGCCAGCATATCAAAAAACTCAGATATCCGTGTGACCAGGAAAATCTCAGTGTATAAACCTGCTTTGGGCCTTTTGCTTACCTATTGTTCTTTTGCCCTGAATGTCAGGAAAGTCTTTGCCTCAGGCCACCCCTTTGTGAAGCCTGAAGAAAACAGTTTTGAAATGGAAATGAATGGGCATCACCTGTGGCTCTTTGCTTAATTGCTTTGGAAAGGGATGTGTCTGGATCAGGCTCTTGGCCCTGTGTGAGGCTGTGGCTTAGATTTTCAGCACCTGATGGATCTAAAGAAAGATCCCATGTGAGCATCCAAAACCAAAATGGCAAAAAGTTTAGTCATTGTTAATGAATTCTATTGCCTACCCCTTTTAGGTTCCTAAAATCCATCAATTGAGAATAGGGATCCTTTGGGTCAAGTGAGTTCTTCAAATCTCTGCAGAGGACCTTGGTTTTCTCATGACTCCAATTCACATAAAGAATCTAAACCCCACAGTCAGAAGGCCTCAAATTGGAGAAATGGAACAGTATTAAGGGCAGGCCTATTTGATCACTTCTGGTTCACAGGAAGGGTGTCCAGGCCACCCTGAATTTAGGCAAATGAGGTGCAAGGGAGATTATTTTGGACATTGTCTTGGCCTGCGACCCTCATGGAAAACTCCAGCCAGAGGTTATGATGAGTGTCTATATGGGAGAAGATGAGGGCCATGTGGGAGTGTTTTGGTTTTAATTGTTTTTATTTAAGTCGTGGTTGGAAGAGTTGACTGGATCCACCTGGGCTTGAACACTGGTGTGATTCCCCTAGAGACTGAGTTCTGGAACTGACCTCCAAGAAGTATTGCTGTGTATTGTGTTGGGATTTTAGGAGGCCACGCATGAGATTCGCCCTTGGAAACTGAGATCTAGGCCCAGGGTGGCTTTCCACAGAGCACTGGGAATCTCAGGAATGATATTACATGATTTTATTCTTAAAGACGTGGCAGCCATTGTTGCAAGACAAAACACACATGGACCTCACATTGTAGACCTCAATGGACCTGGCTTCATGTGACCTTTTGGCCTGTCTTTGGGAAGCCTTGCCTGTTAACGTTTTCTAGAGCTTTCATTGAAATGAGCTTTTTCTCCATTTAATGGTTCCTGAGTGAATTGAATCCCACAGTGCCTCCAATGTCATCGTTGAAAAATGGCTAGATAAATACCATTAAATTTTTGAATTCCCATGACCAGGTCGCACTGGAGAAACTTTGTATGTCCTATTGATGATCATGAGTGTATCAGACAGTGCCTTGATTGACTGGTGTTCATGAAAATGGTGTAGAAGAGAGATGCCAGTAATTTGGAACCTGATGAGTAGTCGGCCTAGAGCAGTGGAGTGCAGGTGTGTGTTAAAACATCTGTGGTGGGGTCATTTGGATTTGCATTGGCTTCCAAATGGTTTGTTACTGACATAGTGTAGCCACTAGATCCTTTTATGTAAAGGCATCTTGTTATATGGAGAGGTTTCAGTGCAATGTTTAGAATCAGATTGCTATGGTCAAGGGTGCAAGCTATGTGGGATAGAAGCCTGCTTGGTGCATTCTCTTGCAGACCCTTACCCACCACACATGACAGAACTCCCTCGAGCACTGTGTCCCAGTTGAACTCCTTGCATTTCGAGAAGCAAATACCAAACTCCCAGTGCAGCTACAAGAAACACCACAAAAGTGGAGGATGATTAAATGTCTTCACAGTCCACACTGGGAGACACTTAGCCCCCATTGGCAACAGTTTACCTACAAAGAGAGAATTCAGCACTGCTGCCTCATATCCATTGGAAAATATGAAACCATGTCCTCCAGGTCACATAGATGCAGACCCAGATTTGATGGTCTCAATAGAAAGGAAGCTAAAGCTCCTGAAAACAGCATATATTTCAAGTGCCCAACCTCAGAAGCAGTTTCTCAAGAAATCTTTATGCCGGCAGAGCTCCATGTTTGTGGAGTTATTACCCTGTTCTTTGCTTTTGGAAACTCCTCTACCACCTTCAAGTTTGTGAACTCCTGAGCATTTTCCATTCCAGATGTGTATTCACAGATTTTCAAATCTTCTCTAATTGTGTCTTACTTGGGGTGAAGGTAATGTCAAGGCATTGTTCTGAATGAAAGTGGGAAGATTTTGGGGTAGCACATATTTGCATACACATTGCATTCTTTTTTCAGTTTTCCATTGGAAATACTGAATCCCTGACTGTCAGGGGTAGAAGGAATTCTCCTTCAAAGAATAGCCTGACACTTACAAGAAACAACACCTAGGGAGACATCATCTCTTGGAGACATCATTTAGCCATCTGTGTCCCTGAGACATCCTGTGGCCATCTGTCTTCCTGAAATATCCTGAGGTTATCTCACCTTGTGTAGACATCCAGGAACTGCCGATAAGAGAGCTTTCCCATCTCCAGCATATAAAATCCCCTGTGTGAACAATGTATTTTGAAGGTTGATCAGAACTCCTGTCTTGCTGTCATCTCTCGTGTCTCTTGTCCCTTCATTCCTCCCTATCTTGGTTCGCTGCCCACGTTGATGTGTCCTGCCAGCCGGGACATCTGGCGCCCACTGACTGGGGCTCGAGCCTTTGAGTCATAGGGAACCCCGTCCTCCTGGAAAACTTGGTCAAGCGGAGCTCACAATTGCCTCAGCAGACACCACCGAGAGACAGATCCAGGAGGAGAGTGGGGATGACGCATGGGGAGTGACCCACCATGGGTCAAGCAGTTTTGTCACATGATTTGTATTTGTCGGGCCTCAAGGATTCCTTCAAGACATGGGGGGCACGTGTTAAGAAAAAGGACTTAAAATTTTTCTTTTCATACATAGGGGAATTGTGTCTATGATTTCACCTTGAAGGGACCATTAATGGTAAAAGATGGCTTAGAGTAGGAGACTGTTTAAAAGATTATTATGAATCCTTTGGACAGAAAAATTGCCTGTTCCCACCTTTTCTTACTGGAAATTAATTAATGAATTTCTTAAAAGTTCACCCTTTGACAATGGTACCTTAAAACTTTTCAGGATTAGGAAAGAGACTATGCAAAAGACCTCTCGTCCCCCCTCGCATGCCCATCAGTTAGTATAGACATAGACCATTCTCAGTCTCCCCAGGACCCTGGAAACCTTCCTGGTCCCCCTCAAAATACCACCCTAATGAATAGGGCTACAATGGTTACCAACCGCCTTTATCCAGTTTGAAATCCTGGAGACACATTGACCCCTGGGGAGAAGGCTAACTTGGAGAAGGAAGCAACTCCCTATGATACAGAAGACCTGCCACTGCTTAGGACCCAGCCACAGCCTATAGGACTTACACATCCACCTCCCTCCTATATCTCTCCTGCTTTTTGTGCTCTGGCCCTTCAGGGGCCAAATCCCCCCACCAGATATTTTTTCCCCAATTTCCTTGCCTAACCTGGCTCCCTTGGGAGAGTCTCTCCAACATAGACTGGAAGAGATCCAAGTTTAAAAAGAATTAAGATCCCTTGACTCTGAGCTTTATTCATTAGCCTTATTGCTGGAGTCAACACAAGCTGGCCCAAAGTGGTCTAATACAAAGGCTAAGCCGCTCCATTGGACTGTTCTCACTTTTCAGTCACCCTCAGTTAGATAGTTAAGCCTGCCCAGGTTGATGTCAAAGACTTAGACGAGGATCAAGAGGAGGAAGCGGGGGAAATGGATCAAGGAGATCAGGAGTCAGAGGATGAGGACTTCATCCCTAGGCAGGAAGGAACCCAGAGTGTCTACAAAACATTAAGCCTGCGTTTTCTTGAAAAAACTTAAAAAGTCTTGTGCTCACTATGGACCCATTGCACCCTACACGTAGGCTTTATTAGAAAGCTACATGACACAATGTCTTACTACCAATGATTGGAAATTTTTAGACCAAGCTACCCTCAATGCCGCAGACTTCCTGTTATGGAATGCAGATTTCAAAGAGCACTGTCAGGAAACTGCTCAGAAAAATTTAACTAAGCCCTCCTCTAATTCCTGGAATTATGTTAAGCTAGTGGGCAATGCGCCTTTTGACACTAAAACTTAACTGGCACGTTTCCCTGCTGGACTTTTGACACAGATTCAGATGGCTGGCTTACATGCTTGGAGACGCCTCCCTCCAAAGGCCTCTGCTACGACTTCCCTGGCAAAAATTCGACAAGGGCCCGACAAGCCTTATAGCGACTTTGTTCCCCGGCTTAACCTAGCTGCGGGATTCTTGCTTGGACCAAGTGAAAGCGAAAGCACCTTTGTAAAACATCTTGCCTTTGAAAATGCCAACCTGGCATGTCAGGATGTTCTTCGACCACATAAGAAAAAAGTGAAACTTTCTGACTTTATTGGACTCTGTGCAGGGTTGGGTGTAGCCCTTGCCATGGGTCTCACCCTCGGTGCCGCCTTTACCAAGGCCTTTCACAATCCTGGCTCACGTAGTTGCTTTACTTGTAAACAACCTGGCCATTTTGCACGTGAGTGTCCGACAGGCAAACAAAGCCTAAGAATAGTGTCTTTTCAAACTGAGGCTAAACTGCCCCCAGCTACCCTTTGCCCTAGATGAGGTAAAGGTCATCACTGGGCCAGTGAGTGTAGATCTAAGACAAATGCCCTCAGCAGCCTATCTCAAAATCCTTCTCCACAATTGCCTCATTCCAATTAGCCACCCCAGGCAGCGCAGGATTGGACCTTTTTGCCGCCACCGATACAATATTAGACTCAATGCAAGGGCCCCAGATAATACCCACTGGAATTATGGGTCCCACTCCATCTCATATGTGTGCCCTTATTCTTGAAAGAGCCTCTACTACCTTACAAGGTGTTCAGGTCTTCCCTGGCATTAAAGATAATGATTTCACTGGAGAAATAAAAATACTGGCCACAGCTATTAATGGAGTTGTGGCCATCCCAGCAGGAACAAGACTTGCACAATTAATACTCCTTCCCTTGGATTCAGGAGGCACTTCCACCACTCAAACCTACCGAGGGGGACTACCTCCTTGGGCTCCTCTGATGTATATTGGGTTCAGCCCATTTCTCACAATAGACCCACCCTTATCTTACTTATTGAAGGAAAGGAATTCCAAGGAATTCTTGATACTGGAGCTGATGTCACAATTATTTCTCAAAAATACTGGCCAACAGGTTGGCCCCTCACCCCATCCTTGACAGACCTTAAAGGGATAGGACAGTCAAAAAATCCTCTGGTCAGCTCTAGGGCTCTTAGCTGGACTGATAAAGAGGGTAATATGGGAACTGTCACTCCTTTCTTTGTTCCTGACCTTCATCTTAACCTATACGTCCGAGATATTTTGAGTCAAATGTAAGTTATTCTTTCCAGTCCCAATTCCATGGTGACTCATCAAATGCTTCATATGAATTTTGTCCCTGGTACAGGCATGGGGAGACTGAGACAAGGACTGGTTGAGCCTATACAACCCTTACAAAAAACAAATACATATAGACTTGGGTATTTGGATTTTTAGTGTTGGTCCCTGACCCTCCTGTACCCCATGCAGATAAAATTATTTGGGAGACTCAGACTCCTGTGTCGGTGGATCAGTGGCCCCTTACCCAAGAAAAATTGGAGGCTGCCTCCATGTTAGTGCAGGAACAGCTGGCAGCTGGCTATGTAGAGCCATCAAGCTCACCATAGAATAATTCTATTTTTGTTATCAAGAAAAAATCAGGCAAGTGGCGCCTTTTACAAGATTTGTGTGTCATTAATAAAGTTATATGCCTGATGGGAGCACTACAGCCAGGCATTCCCACACCAGTGGCTATTCCCAAAAACTATTGTAAAATGGTTGTTGACTTAAAAGATTGCTTTTTTACCATTGCTTTACATCCTGAGGATAGACCCTATTTTGCCTTTAGTCTCCCTCACATTAATTTTCAGGGCCTTATGCACAGATTTCAATGGAAGGTTCTTCCCCAAGGTATGGCCAACAGCCCTAGTCTTAGCCCAAAATACGTTGCTCAAGCAGTAGACCCTGTGAGAGAGCAATGTTCACAAATTCATATTTTACATTAATTGGATGATTTGTCAATTGCTGCACCTAATATCCATGACGTTAATAATTGTTACCTGGACCTTTACAAAACCCTCACTACCTTGGGACTGCAGATAGCTTCTGATAAGGTTCAAACACAGGACTGTTATACCTATTTGGGCCTTAAACTTCAAGATAATCAGATTCAAATTCCTAAAATACAACTACGTGTGGACCATCTTCACACTCTTAATGATTTTCAAAAATTACTGGGGGATATTAAATGGCTAAGAACATATTTAAAATTACCCACTTGTCTACTTTTGTCCCTTAATTATATTTTGAGAGGTGATTCCCACCCCTCCTGCTCTCAAAAGCTTACACACGAGGCATTACAGGCATTAAACCAAGTCACAGAAGCCATTGCCCAACAGTTTGTTACACAAATTTCTTATAACCTTCCTCTGGTTCTGGTTATTTAACAAACTCCTCATACACCCACAGGAATAATTTGGCAGCGAGATCCACATTTTAAAAATAAAGGCTGCCCCTTGCTTTGGGTCCATTTACCCACCACATCCTCCAAGGTTATTACTGTTAATCTTGCTCAGGTAGCTTCTATTATTATTAAAGGTCATTTGATTCTCGACAACATTTTGGCAAAGAACCTCATAATAATTTAATTCCATAAATGAAGGACCAAACCAAATTTTTAATACAGACACGGGATGAATGGGGTATTGCCCTATCAGGCTTTTGGGGAACAATTGATAACCACCTCCCCAATGACCCCCTTTTACATTTTGTCCAGTTACATCCATTTATTTTTCCCAAAATTACTCAAAAGGCTCCCATTCCTCAAGCCCTTAATGTCTTTACAGAGGGTTCCAGTAATGGCTGAGCGCTCTTTGTTGTCAATACCCAGCCTACCATCTTTGATACTATCTATCAGTCAGCACAGGTTGTGGAATTGTTTGCCATAACACAAGTTTTTATAATATTTTTTGATAATCCTGTTAATATTTATACAGACAGTGCCTACATTGCTCATTCTGTGCCCCTGCTGGACATTTCCCCCACCATTAAGGCTTCTTCCAATGTGGCCTTTCTTTTTCATCAGCTTCAGCAGCTAGTTCAGGCCAGACAACACCCATTTTTCTTAGAACACATCAGGGCACACTCTGATCATCCCAGGCCTCTAACACAAGGTAATGCCCAAGCTGATGCAGCAACTCGTTCCATCTTTCCAATTTTTGTGGGCTCCATTCAAAAGGCCACAGAGTTACACAATCTTCACCATCTAAATTCCAAGAGCCTTCAATTACTTTTTAAAATTACCATGCAACAGGCACGAGAAATAGTAAAAGCATGCCCAGGTTGCACTGTCTCCCTCCCCATTCAACACATGAGAGTTAACCCCCGAGAATTACTGCCCAATCAGTTTTGGAAAATGGATGTTACTCATTTTCCTGAATTTGAAATTACCAAATATATACACGTTTCTATATATACCTTCAGCGACTTTATTTTTGCATCACCACATTCAGGAGAGGCTACCAAATATGTTCTTTCTTCTCTTATTTCAGCCTTTTCCATAATGGGTAAACCAATACATATTAAAACAGATAATTATCCTGCATATACCTGTGCCAAGTTTAAATAGTTTTGTGCTACCTTGCAAATTCGTCATACTACTGGAATTCCATACAACCCTCAGGGCCAAGGCGTTGTGGAACGTGCCCACCTTACCTTATAGACTTGGATAACCCTCCATAAGGCTTCTGCCCTTGTATTTACCACTCCCAGGCATCGCCTTAACCATGCCTTACTTCCCCTTATTTTTCTTACCCTAGACAGTGAAGGCCATTCGGCCGCAGACAGAAACTGGCATCCCTTGTCCAATTCTGTTCGCCCACCTCTTATGTGGTGTAATTCCCTTACAAATAAATGGAAAGGTCCTGTTCTCATCTGGGGACGAGGCTCAGCTTGTCTTTTGGACCAAGAGCAATCAGCCCCAAGAAGGTTACCAGAATGCCTGGTTAAACAGGTTAATGACTTACCTCAACACAGGGATGGAGGGCCTCCCCCTGAGGACAAATTTTGTTCTTTTTCAGATGCAGCCAACAATCTGTGTGAGGATCCTGATTTAGGCACTTCTGCTTAACAGGTTTGTACATGGAGGCCTTGGCCCTCCACGTTCCAACATCATGGTGTAAGTTTTTGGTCCCCCCTGTGAATGCAAGTGATGATCTTGGACTCAGGCTCCCACTAGTTGGACCGAGACTGCTGACTGCGTGACTAAGGTGGCTTACCTCCATGCCGAGGTTGACCATAAACTTGGAGGAGTTCATCAGCCTAAATGGGTATGTGTTAACAAGCCAAAGTTTATTCCCCCTAGTACAAGTAAAGCTCTCCAAAATTCTTCTGCAACCTGTTCGCATACCCAGGCGAGGCATGACTCTTGTTATGTGTCGCCCTCAATTTGTGTTAACAAGCAGGGAGAACAATTTTTTGAAGCCTCCCAAACTAAAACTCATGCAGCAGGGGGGACCACTATTCATTATACCTCCGTTCTATTTGACCAGGGAGTAGAAGGCAAATACACCAAGCTACAGTCAGCTGGTTGCCAAGGCCCTGTCGGTAAACCCTCCTGCTTGCCCATTAAGGCCCCTACAGGGGTCACTGATGGTGGAAGAACCACTGATGCTGTCAAACATCCTCACATAATCAAACTTTTGAAACCCCAAATCCCTGAGCTCACATATCATCCCTTAATGTTGCCTAAATCTCAGCTCCCAGGTTTAGATACCAATACATTAGATATTTTGGAAACTACCTTCTACTTGCTTAATAATTCCAACCACACCCTTGCTGGTGATTGCTGGCTCTGCATGACAACAGGGGCAATTATGACTATGGCAGTTCCTATTAATTCTATCATAGACAATGATAATACATGCCAACCCGGATTTCCTTTTTAAGTACAACTTATAGGCACTATTACATTATGTCTTTTAGGCGCGATGCAGAATAACACCTATGATATTGATGTTGGAGTTACTTTCTTTGAAAATTGCTCAACATACAAAATTATTCCTCACCCACCCCAACTCTTTGTCCTCCCAATGGCAGAGTTTTAATGGGTGGAGGAAACTTGGCCTTCCCCAGGCTTCCAGCGAATTAGACCGGTGGCTCTGTTCTTGCCTTATTACTCCCTGATATAACTATAGTCCCAGGAGATGAACCTCTACCCATTCCTAGCCTAGACACCTTAGTCAAAAGACACAGGCGGGCAATACAGGCCTTACCACTCATTGCCAGCTTTGGAATAACAGCTGCTGTGGGCACAGGTACACTGGCTTAGGCACAGCTATACACTCTTACCATCGCCTGTCTCAACAACTTATAAATGATGTACAAACTCTATCAGGAACCATTAAAGATCTGCAGGACCAAATAGACTCCCAGGCAGAAGTGTTCCTTCAAAAAGACGAGGCTTAGATTTGCTGACAGATAACCAGGGAGGTATTTGCTTGGGCTTAGGGGAACGATGCTGCTTTTATGCCAATAAATCAGGCATAGTATGCACTAAAATTAAGCACCTTCAATAAGATCTAGAAAGAGATGACGCGAACTATTTGAAAATCCCCTCTGGACTGGGCTTTATGGATTTCTACCCTACCTTCTTCCCCTATTAGGCCCTTTGTTGGGTTTACTTATAATTGGGTCCATAGGACCCTGCATTATAAACAGGCTGGTACAATTTATTAAAGAACAGATTAATATTTTGGCCTCTAAACCCATACAGGTCCATCATCGTCTGGAGATGGAAGACCGTGCTGCCAACATTTAAAAGGATGTTCTACCCTTCTCACAGGCTTATTTCTTAAGTTTACATCCCCACAGATCTCTCTTTCTTATATAAAAGTATGAGTAACAGCTCTGACCAACTATCTTCTGCCCTTGCCATAATGGTTCGTCCCCCATGGGCCCCTCCACTTGGCGGAGGATGCACCCATGGAGTGAGGATGTTATCCCAGTTCATTATTGTGATTGACTCTTCACATGTGCTGACATTTATATTCAATCTCTACGCAAAAGCCTATTGCTAAAGAAATTTTGGTCCCACTCCTATACTCACTCTTGTTTCTAAACCTACCAACTATCATCCTAATCCTACTTACTATCCCTTTTTGACTGGATGTTCTCTTCAACATTCAATCATCGAAGATACAAGGTCCTATGCCATTGTATATCGATTCATCTGAGACGTCTGTGCAGAATATAATTCAAAACTAAGTATCCCACTCAAGCGCCTAACGCCTTACTGGGCTTCAAATCTTACCTAGATTTCTGTTGGTTCCAATACCATTATTCATCTCGCAGAAGGATTCCTAACCCAAATCGAACCTGTTATTAACCCTAACCATACACTGTTCGCTCAATCTCACTTTACAGAAGAGCAGGTACAGAGTTGGTCTTACAATACAAGAATGTAGGGGATCTTCCACCTGCTGAGAACCTCAAAGGTCCATGCAGAAATGATCCCTGGATAAGATGTAGGCAGCTATGGAGGACCTAAGAGAGCAAAAATCATCTTCCATGGCAAAAACCCTGGTCAGGACGAAGGGATGTGTCTGAAACAGCCGCTTTCTTCTTAATATAGAGAAGATGGACCAAACCAGGCCTGTGTGGAGAGCTGTTCCCAGGTGCCTATGGTTGAAATACCATTCTTACTTTTGAAAGTGTCACAGGAAGTAGGGGCAGCCTCCATTTCATGGGACCCTATGAAACAACTGTTAGCACAAAGTGGTTGTCAAGGGAGTGACCTCTTTCAGTTTCTGAAGGAATTGACCTACCTAACTTCCTTGGTGTTTGAAATCTCTGAACTTGGGATCCAGGAAGCAAGGCATCCAGAGCCAGTCCCAGTCTCAGTCACATTGGGCTCACTTGTTTGAATTTACCAAAGATAGGGTCAGTCTTTCTTGGTACCTACTGATGTGAGGATGGCCAAATGCCAGGAGAGCTCTGAAGAGGGGCCTTTCCAGGGAAAGCAGATAGTTGCTCACCAATGGCTTCTGGCAACTTCACAGAGTTGGAAAAGGAGACAAGATCTGAGACCCTACAGGGCATTTCGGTGGAACAGAGTATGGCCCACCAGTCAGAGGACACTCCATATATTCACACACCTACTTGGGAGAAGGAGGTGCCGTTTGAGTATGGGTGTGAGTATGCGGTTTTTTCTCATGTTCTGAGAATAGATAGGAAAGTCGGTTTGTTTGGTTTGGAGTGGACTGTTTCTTGTATGTCATTTGACAAGGCAAGTGTTTCTATATCTGTGTATCCTACTGTGTCCGTGGTTGTAGACATTAGAAAAGACAATGCATCAATGGATGTGTCCTGTCTAATAGAAAGCTCCCATCATTCATCCGGCCCAATTGATGAATGGACTGCAGCTTGCCTTATAGATGGGCAAAACCTATTATCTTCCCAAGTTCCAGTTGTCTTCCTGAATTCTGGAAACTCTCCAGAATAGGCTCATGGTTTTGTGTCCAAGATATAAACCACTTCCACACTCTGTGAAATGGCCATGTACTGAATAGCTGAAGGGAATGGGGGCATCTCAGAAAACTCAGATATCAGTGTGACCAGGAAAGTCTCAGAAAAGAAACCCTGCTTTGGGCCTTTTGCTTGCCTATTGTACTGTTGCCCTTAATGTCAGGATGGTTTTTGCCTCAGGCCACACTTTGTGAAGCGTGAAGAAATTAATTTTCATATGGAAAAGAATGGGCATCACCTGTGGCTCTTTGCTTAATTGCTTTGGAAAGGGATGCGTCTGAATCAGCATCTTGGCCCTCTATGAGGCTGTGGCTTAAATTCTCAGCACCAGATGGATCTAAAGAAAGATCCCATGTGTGCATCCAAAAAAATGGCAAAATGTTCAGTTTTTGTGGATGAAGTTTCTTGCCTTTCTCTCTTAGTTTCATGACCTTTATCAAGTGAGAATAGGGATCCTTTGGGTCAAATGAGTTCTTGAAAGCCATGCAGAGGTGCTTGGGTTTCCTCATGACTCCAAATCACATGAAGAGTCTATACCTGACAGGCAGTAGGCCTCAAATTGGAGAAGCAGAGCAGTATTAAGAGCTGGCCTACTTGATCACTCCTGGTTCACAGGAAGGGTGTCCAGGCCACAATGACTTTAGGCAAATGAGGGGCAAGGGAGCTTTTCTTGAACACTGTCTTTGGATGTGCCCCTCATGGAAATATCCAGCCACAGTTTATGATGAGTGTATATATGGAAGAATATGAGGGCTATGTGGGAGTGTTTTGGTTTTAATTCTGGTCATTTGTGTGGCAGTTGGGAGATGACTGGGTCCACCGGGGTTTAAACTCTGGTGTGATTCCCCTTAGAGACTGTGTTGTGGAACTGACCTCAGAGAATTATTGCCATGAAATGTGTTGAGATTTTTGGAGGCCACACATGGGAGTCACCCTTGGAAACTGAGATCTAGACCAAGGGTGGCTTTCCACACAGCACAGGGAATCTCAGCAATGATATCATGTGATTTTATTCTGAAAGACTTGGCAGCCATAGTTGAGAGTCAAAACAAACATGGACCTCACATTGTAGACTTCTATGGGCCTGGCTTCATGTAACATTTGGCCACTCTTTGGGAAACCTTGCCTGTGAGAGTTCTCTAGAGCATTCATTGAAATGAGCTTCCTCACCATTTAACGGTACCTGAATGAATTGAAACCCAGAGTGCCTCCAAATTCATCCTTGAAAAATGGCTACATAAATACCATGACATTTTTGAAATTCCCATGACCAGGTGGCACTGGACAACCATGAATGTCCTGTTGCTGATTTGAGTGTACCAGACACTGCCTTGATTGACAGGGTTTCATGATAATGATGTAGAACAGAGATGTCAGTAAGTTGGAGCCTGCTGATTAGTGGTCGTAGAGAAGTGTTGTGCACGTGTGTGTTAAAAAATCTGTGGTGCGGTCATGTGGATCTGCCATTGGCTTTCAAATGGGTTGTGCCTGACATGGAGCAGCCAGCAGAACCTTGTATGTAGAGGCATCTTGTTATATGGAGAAGTTTCAGGGCAATGTTCAGAATCAGGTTGCTATGGTCAAGGGGGCAAGCTATGTGGGATAGAAGCCTGATTGGTGTATTCTCCTGTAGACCCTGACCCACAACACGTGACAGAACTCCCTCCAGCAGTTTGTCCTAGTTGAACTTTTTGAATTTCGTGAAGCAAATACCAAACTCCCAGTGCAGCGGCAAGAAACACCACAAAAAGTGGAAGGTGACCAAATAGCTTCACACTCCACATGGGGAGACACTTAGCCCCCAGTGGCCACAATTATCTACAAAGAGAGAATTCAGCACTGCTGCCTAAAGTTCATTGGAATATAAGAGACCATGTCCTCCAGGTCACATAGATGCAGACCCAGCTTTGATGGTCTCACTACAAAGGAAGCTAAAGCTCCTGACAACAACATATATTTCAAGTGCACAACCTCAGAGGCAGTTTCTGAAGAAGTATTTAGGCCAGCAGAGCTCCATGATTGTGGAGTTTACACTGTCCCTTACTTTTGGAAACTGGTCTACCACCTTCAAAGTTCTAAACTCCTGAGCAATTTTCATTCCAGATATATATTCACAGATTTTATAACTCTTCTCCTCAAATTGTGTCTTACTTGGAGCGAAGGAAATGTCAAGGAATTGTTCTGGATGAGAGTGGAAGGATTTTTGTGTAGCACATGTTTGCATACACATTGGATTCATTTTCCAATTTTCCAATTGAAATACTGAATCCCTGACACTACCCCATACCCTACTAGACTCTGTGTACTAATCCTAATATGATGGAGAAAAATAATCCCCAAAAAATTGAAATACAAGCATTTCAAAAGAGGCCTGGTGTATATTTGGACTTGCCTTATGCACTGTATAGGGTAGGAGTTATAAATCTAGTCAATTTTTTGTTGAAATAGTTCTCCAGTTGTTTTTAAAGTTAACCAATATGTGAATTCCTGTCTCCCTTTCGCTGTAGCCTATTCAGCATATGTATTTTTATAAGCACATATACAATCCTACCTGGTACCACACGTACACTATTTTGTGGTTGCTGACTTGGCAGATACAAATTGTGAGAAGAGATCACTCCTCCTAAATGCTGATGGAACTGAAAATTCAACCTATGGGTGAGTTTCCCAGCTGAACAACATTATATATAAATCCATGTTCAGTAAAATGAATATTTTTGATCTGTGAATGATATATATTTCATGGTGAATTTCAATTGGCATATAGTGCTAATTTTTAATATCTGTATATATATATATATATATATATATATATATATATATATATATATATATATATATATATACTATCCAGATTTTTCAAAATATGAAATATATCTGTCTTATTATACATTTCCTAAATTCATTCATATTCATGTATGTGGATTTATAATTATCTTTTCACAAGATCATTCTCAGAAATATTCATCCACCTGAAATACATATTTGTTTCCTACTACTGAAAACTAACTTCAGTGAATGGTGTATACAAATCCTAATATTTCTTCAGTAACTGACCAAGTTTAACATCAATGCAAGTAGATTCCTATGGAACATGATGTGTATTTTGATGTTAATTTTTTTTCAACACTGGTGCATTACAATTTCTTTAGTTTATGCACATTATTGGATATAGATTTCATCCACAAGTTTGAAAATTTATAGGCATTTGTTTCACTTTCAATCACTTTCTACTTCAGAACACATATATTTCTTCGTGTTTCTTGACTGGTCTTTTCATGAGACTTCTTTCCAAACACATTATTTTTGATATCCATAAGTACTTTTGAAGCAAATCTCACACACCCTACATGGTGAACCATAACCCTAATATTACGATTAGATGTATAACTGGTTAGAATGAATGATTGTATATCAATATATGATTTCTTATATATTTTCAGATATCAATTCAATCCATTATTTAATGTGGAACCAGTTATATTATTTATACACAATATTGTCTATTCATGCATTATCTCTATATTCATAGACACAGGGTACACCTCTTTATACCCCCAATACTAATTTACATGTCTTCAAAATATTCCTCCTTGAAATGGTGGAAGAAATACTCATGTCACCTGACCTATGTATACATTTTATCACAGTAATATTCTGGACACAAAAAGCAAAGGTCACACTTATGATTGTACCAATGTAAAGGTTGGTCGAGCGTTGGAGTAAGAGACCACCAAGAGACTGTCACATGCAACAGCAAAGTGTTTATTGGGGGTCCAGCATGCTGTGGTTCAGAGCTCACTTGAATTTAGCAGAGAGCCCTGAGAACAGCTTAAGCAGAGCTTATATACTTTCCTTAGAGAGGGCAGGGAGTGAAATTTATTGATGGGTCATGGCAAGTGGGCGGTTTGTTTGCAAATGTGTGAGGGAGTACATTCTGCAGTTTGGCAATTGGGGACAGTACATTTGGGGAACAAGATAAGCAAACAGTTCTCAAGATTTCAACAGTGTTTTGTTAAGCATACAGAAAAACAGAAATTGACAAGTACCTATTTTATTATCCTTTCATTCCCCACTTCTTGTTCTGGTTACTTTTAATCATAAAAGTGATCATTGGGGGGTGTCACAATTCATGTCTGCTAGTCGGAAACATTGTTGTCTGATTACCATAAGTTTAACTTGTCCAATTTGAGCTTGGAGAAAAGAAACTACACGGTTGAGCATACAGGGCCCTACAGTTAGCAATAATATGAAGATTATTAAAGGACCGGCCAAGGCTGATAAAAGTGTAGTTACCCACGGGGACTGTGTGTACCAAGACTCAAACCACCCTTTTTGGGCCTCTGTCTCTCGTTGACACTCTTCAAGGCGTTTTTTTTTAATTTACTCATAGATTCTTTTACAACTCCAGTATCGTCAGCATAAAAACAATATTCTTCCCTCAATGCAGCACAAAGGCCCCTTCTCTCATGAAGAGAAGGTCCAAATGTCACCTGTTCTGTAAAACTACTTCAGAGAGCGAGGTTAAAGATTCCTGTAAAGCTGTGATGGAGGTTTTTAATATCTTTAAGTTTTGGTCTATTGGTACTTGTCATTGGGTTATTTGTTGTGTCCCATGGACTAGGGCAGTGGTTCCTGTGCCCACACCTGCAGCAACTCCTATTCCGAATAGGATGGCTAAAGTGAGGAATACAGCTTCCCAGCGGAACCGAGTTTTTTGCCCCCCTATTTGATTTTTAAATGAACCTGTTTAATGATAGAGCACTCTGGGAATCATCTGCACCATTACATAATTAATCACATCTGTTGACCATTTTATGAACCCATTAACAATGTTTAAGTATATAGAATTACACTTTTGTAGGGACAGACAAGGCAAGGCACCTAAGATAGCACCGAAGCTAGGGAAACAATCCTATTTGGTTGCAAACGGATTTAGAGGGCATTGCTTCTGTTGTAATCAATTAATCCGCTGAACCCCAAGTTTAGGTAGTTTCAGAATTTTGTACCCAACATGTAGGTAAAGTGGCTCAGAAGTTCACAGTCTGCAGAAGTTCACAAAAAGCTGTTTTTGTTTCTGTTTTATTTCCTCTGTTCTATGCAAGTTTAGTTTTTAAGGACACTTGGGAGGGGGAGAGATTTTGTCTTCTCTTTTTTTTTCTCCCTGCCAGCTATTACCATGGAGCCCAGTTGGTAACTTCTTTATCTTAGAAATGTAGCCATCTCTGTGAAGCCCCAGCTCAAGGCCAGAGGCCTTGTTCACATATTTTGTGAAAAACTAGTAAAGGGGTGTCTAGCATAGCAGAGCTGATTTTTCCAGGCCATGGTACGTAGAACAGGGCAACAAGAAAAGAGGAAATTTATCTACATTGAACTCCTTCATTGGGACTCTTTTGCTAAAAGTCCTAAATTCAGCCATGGTGAAGACTTCTGGAGAAGGTCAGTTAAGAATTTTCTGTGGTCCTGGTACAGAGGGGGAAGACGTGAAAGGCGGGTGGTGAGAGCAGCTCCGTGGATCTGAGAATGAGGAAGAAGAGATGTAAAAGAATAATGGGAAAGGGCTTTGGGATTTTCCTAGCATCAAAAAGTTGAGCAGTAGAACAGATAGACCAGAGGGGAAGATGGGAGTGAGTATCTCAAAAAGCCTGTGAGGGACTTCAAATTCTTAGTAACCTGTTTTCAGTGTTGACAAAGCAACTTTAAAGGCCATTTTCATTACATCTTGGATAGGGGTCTGAGGGCTCTCCTCTACCTGTTTGAGCTTTGGGTTAGCTGGTAAAAGGACCTGTTGGGACCCGGTGTGGACACTGACAGGAGAAGAGAGGAGTGAGTGGGAAGAGGGGTATCTCAGTACCTGCTACCTCAGCAAGGGGGCAATTGTCTGAGAACCAGCGGTGGTTTGGGTATTTGATCTAGTAATTGGAGAGGAGAAATCAGGTTGCTGAGGTGGGATTGACAGCAGAGCATCTGGAGTAGATGGCAGAGGGTGAGGATCTATTGGAGATGTATAGTTCAGGATTTGAGTGAAGGAGGAAAAAGGCCTCCACATAAGGGAATTTCCTTCCACGCTATTGAGCACTTGCCGCAGTTAAAAAGGTCACACAAAATTTGAGGTTATAGAGACCACCCTGGGGGCCATCGGTTTTGGTTGTTAATTGGTAATATGGCCAATGCTGTGTACTGAATTTGATGAAAAGTTTGGGTTCCTCTAGGCAGCCCCTATATGCTCACATCCCTATGACTCACAGAAGAAGTCGGCTTTTTCCTCACACAGCCTTGGCTTTTGTGGCTTTGATAACTGCCGGGTAAACATAGTAATCTAGGCTAGCCAACCTGCATCTGGCTCACGTTTTCCTTCACCCACAATAGCAAAACTCACACACTCTTCCTGATAAACCATAACCCTAATATTACCATTAGATGTTTAACTCGTTGGAATGAATGTATGTATATCAATATAAGATTTCCTGTATATTTTCAGATATCAATTAAATCCATTATTTAAAATTGGAACTAGTTATATTATTTATTCACATTATGATTTATTAATGCATTATCTCTGTATTCATAGATACAGGGTAAACTTATTTGTATCCCGAATACTAATTTATAAGTCTTCAAAATATTGCTCTGAGAACTGGTGGAAGAAATACTCATGTCACCTTATCTACAAATATATTTTATCACAGTAATATTCTGGACACAAAAACCAAAGGTCACACTTATGCTTCTACCAAAATCTAAATGGAAAGTGACCAGGGATTACTAAAAACATCCACGTTCAGTTTGCCTAATGCTCTCTAATGTCAATCCTATTGGTAATTACATATTTGTTTCTTCCTAAGATTATATATTCTCTCAAGCATGTTGAAATTGTCTAATCCAATCACTCACTTTATACTTTGCCTGATTTCCTAATGTCTCTATTGATATCTGCTTTCCTACATATTTTCACCAGTTCATCATTGTGACTGACTCTTCACATGTGCTGACATTTACAGTCATTCTCTACAAGAAACCCTATTTCTAAAGAACTTTTGGTCCAAATCCTATACTCACTCTTCTTTCAAAATATACCGATTACCTTCCTAATCCTGCCGACTCTTCCTCTTTCACTACATTCAATCATCCAAGGTAAATGGTCCTATACCATTGTATGTCGATTTATCTGAGACAACTGTGCAGAAAGTAATTCAAAGCTAAGTATCCCCATCAAGGGCCCAATGCCCTTCTGGGCTTCAAATCGTACCTAGATTTCTGTTTTCATACGTATATTTCTCCTCTATATTCTTATAAATATCGCAGGTTCCCTATACCATTATTAATCCAGCAGAATGATTCCTAATGCAAATTGAACATGTTATTAATACTAACCATACACTGTTTCCTCAATCTAACTTTACAAAAGAGCAGGGACAGAGTTGGTCTTAAAATACAGGAATGTAGGGGATCTTCCACCTGCTGAGAACCTCATAGGTCCATGCAGAAATGATCCCTGGAGAAGATGTATTCAGCTATGAAGGACCTGAGAGGGCAAAAGTCATCATCCATGGCAAACAACTTGATGTGGATTGTCTGAATGAGGCACTCTCTTCTCAATGTAGAGAAGGTGGACCAATCCAGGCCTGTGTTGAGAGCTCTTACAGGGAGCCTATGGTTGATATACCATTCTAACTTGTAAAAGTGTCACAGGAAATAGGGGCAGCCTCCATCGCATGGGACTCTTGGAAGCAACTGTTAGGACATATGGTTACCAAAGCAGTGATCTCATTCAGTTCCTGAAAGAAGTGACCTCACCTCATTTTCTTGTTGATTTAACTCTCTGAACATGGGATCCAGGAAGCCAGGCATCCAGAGCCAGTCCCAGTGCCAGTTTCAGTGTGCTCACTTGATTGGAATTAACAAGGATAGGGTCAGTCATTCTTGGTACCTTCTAATGTGAGGATCGGCAAATGCCATGAAAGCTCTGAAGAGGGGCCTGTCCTGAAAAAGATGGTAGTGGCTCAGCACTGGCTACTGACAACTTCGGAGACTTGCCCAAAAAACCAGATCTGAGACAGGACAGGACATTTCAGGGAAAGTCTGTCAGTCAGAGGACACTCCAGTTAGTCACAGACCTACTTGCTGGAAGGAGGTGCCTTTGTGGGTGTGGGTGTGTGTTTGTGGTTATGTCTCATGGTCTGAGAATAGGTAGGAAAGGCGGTTTGTTTGGTTTGGACTAGACTGCTTCTAGAATGTCATTTGACAAGGGGAGTGTTTCTATATCTGTGTATCACACTGTGTCTGTGGATGCAGACATTAAAAAAGAGAATGCATCAATGATTGTTTCCTGTCTAGTAGACAGCTTTCCAGCGGTCATCCTGCCCAATTTATGAATAGAGTGTGGCTAGCCTTATTGATGTGCATCACCTGCTACCTTCCTAAGTTCCTGTTTTCTTCCTGAATTCTGGCCACTCTGCTTTAGGCCTTTTGCTTACCTAATGTTCTGTTGCCCTGAATGTCAGGAAGGTCTTTGCCTCAGGCCACCCTTTTTTGAATCCTGAAGAAAACAGTTTTCAAATGGAAATGAATAGGCATCACCTGTGTTTCTTTGATTAAATGCTTTGGAAAAGGATGTGTCTCAATCAGCCTCTTAACCCTGTGTGAGGCTGTGGCTTAGATTCTCAGCACCTAATTTATCTAAAGAAAGATCCCATATGTGCATCCAAAACCACAATGGCAAAAAGATCAGTCATTGTGGATGAAGTCTCTTGCCTTCCTCTGTTAGGTTCCTGACCTCTATCAAGTGAGAATAGGGATCCTTTGGGTCAAATGAGTTCTTCAAAGCCATGCAGAAGTTCTTGGGTTTTCTCATTACTCCAAATCGCATAAAGAATTTATACCTGACAGTCAGTAGGCCTCAAATTGGACAAGCAGAGCAGTATTAATGGCAGGCCTATTTGATCACTCCTGGTTCACCGGAAGTGTGTCCAGGCCACTCTGACTTTAGGCAAATGAGTGGCAAGGGAGCATATTTTTGACACTGTCTTGAGCTGTGTCCCTCATGGAAACCACCAACCGGAGTTTATGATGAGTGCCTATATGGAAGAAGATGAGGGCCATGTGGGAGTGTTTTGGTTTTAATTTTGGTTATTTGTGTGACAGTTGGAAGAGATGACTGGGTCCACCTTGGCTTGAACTCTGGTGTGATTCCCCTTAGATACTGAGTTCAGGAAATGACATCAGAGAAATATTGCCATGAACTGTTTTGGGATTTTAGGAGGCCACGGATAAGAGTTGCCCTTGGAAACTGATCTAGGGCCAGGTTTGCTTTCCACAGAGCACTAGGAATTTCAGCTTGGATATCACATGATTTTATTCTGAAAAACTTGACAGCCAGAGTTGAGAGGCAAAACACACATGGACCTCACATTGTAAACCTCAATGGGCATGGCTTCATGTGACATTTTGGCCACTCTTTGGGAAGTCTTGCCTGTGATAATTCTCCACAGCTTTCTATGAAATGAGCTTCCTCACCATTTAATGTTTCCTGATAAATACCATGAAATTTTTGAAATTCCCATGAACAGGTGGCACTGGAGAATCTTTGGATGTCCTGTTTCTGATCATGAGTGTACCACACAGTGCCTTGATTGACTGGGTTTCATGAAAATGGTGTAGAACAGAGATGCCAGTAACTTGGTGCCTTCTGAGTAGTGGGCCTAGAGGAGTGGTGGGCAGGAGTGTGATAAAACATCTGTGGTGGGGCCATGTGGATCTGCCATTGTCTTCAAAATGGCTTGTGACTGACATGGTGCAGCCAACAGACCCTTATAAGTAAAGGCATTTTGTTATATGGAGAGGTTTCAGGGCAATGTTCAGAATCAGGTTGCTATAGTCAAGGGGGCAAGCTATATAGGATAGAAGCCTAGTTGGTGCATTCTCTTGCTGACCCTGTTTCACCACACGTGACAGAACTCCCTCCAGCCCTGTGTCCCAGTTGAATTCCTTGTATTTCGTGAAGCAAATACCAAACTCCCAGTGCAGCTGCAAGAAACACCAGGAAAAATGGAGGATGACCAAATGACTTCACGGTCCACAGGGGGGGAGACACTTAGTCCCCAATGGCCACAGTTGACCTAAAAAGATAGAATTCAGCACTGCTGCCTCATGGTCATTGGAAAATAAGAAACCACTTCCTCCAGGTCACATAGATGCAGACCCAGCTTTGATGGTCTCACTACAAAGGAAGCTAAAGCTCCTGACAACAGCATATATTTCATGTGTCCAAACTCAGAGGCTGTTTCTCAATAAGTCTTTATTCCACCAGAGCTCCATGTTTGTGGCGTGTTTACCCTGTCCCTTACTTTTGGAATCTCCTCTACCACCTCCAAGTTTGTAAACTCCTGAGCATGTTCCATTCCAGATATATAATCACGGATTTTCAAACTCTTCTCTTCTAATTGTGTCATACTTGGGGTAATGGTTATGTCAAGGCTTTGTTCTGGATGAGTGTGGGAGGATTTTTTGTAGCACATATTTGCCTACTCATTGAATTCTTTTTCTAATTTTCCTTTGGAAGTACTTTATCCCTGACACTACCCCAAACCCTACTAGACTCTGACTACTAATCCTAATATGATGGAGAAAAATAACCCAAACAGATTGGAAATGCAAGCAGTTCAGAAGTACAGTTGGAATTGCCTTTTGCATGATAAAGTGTAGCTGTTGTAAAACTTGTCAATTTTTTGTTGAAATAGTTCTCCATGTGTTTTTAATTTAACAAATAAAAAAAATCCTGTCTCCCTTTCTCTGTGGCCTATTCAGCACATGTAATTTCATATGCACATATAGATTCCTACCTGGTATCACATGTACATTCTTTTGAGATGGCTGATTTGGCAGATACAAATTGTTAGCAGAGATCACTCCTACTAAACGCTGTTGGAACTGAAAATTCAAACTATTCGTGAATTTCCTAGTTGAACAACATTATACATAAATCATGTTGAGTAAAAATAAATATATTTGGACCTGTGGATGATATATATTTCACAAGAAATTTCGATTGTCATATATATTGCTACTTTTTAATGTCTGTGTGTTATATGTATATCCAAATATATGTGGATGATATATATTTCACAACAAATTTTGATTGTCATATGTATTGCTACTTTTTAATGTCTCTGTGTTATATGTATATATATATACATATATACACACACACACACACTCCAGATTTTTCAAAATATGAAATATATGTGTCTTACTGTACACTCTATCAATTCATTGATGCTCATGTATGTGGATTTATAATCAATATTTCACAAGATTATTCTCAAAAATATTCATCAACCCGAAATACATATTGTTTCCTAGTACTGACAACTAACTTCAGTGAATGGTGCATACAAATCCTAATATTTCTACAGTAACTCATCCTGTTTAACATCAATGCAAGTAGATTCCTATGGGATATGATGTAACTTTTGACATTCATTTTTATTTAACACTGGTACTTTACAATTTCTTCAGTTTATGCATATCATAGGATATATATTTTATCCACAATTTCGCAAATTATAGGCATTTGTTTCACCTTCAATCACTTCCTGTTTTAGAACACATGTATTCCTCCAGGTTTCTTGACGGGTCTTTCAGTGAGACTTCTTTCCAAACACTTTATTTTTGATTTCCATAATCACTTTTGAAGCAAAACTCACACACCCTTCATGATAATCCATAACCCTAATGTTAACATTAGATGTACAACTGGTTGAAATGAATGAATGTATATCAATATAAGATTTCGTATATATTTTCAGATATTAATTCAATCCATTATTTAAAGTGGAATCAGTTATATTATTTATTCACAGTATCGTCTATTCATGCATTATCTCTATATTCATAGACACAGGATAAACCTCATTGAACTCCAGTACTAATTAATACATCTTCAACATATTGCTCCCAGAAATGGTGGAAGAAATACCCATGTCACCTGATCTACATATACATTTTATCACAGTAATATTCAGGACACAAAAAACACAAACGTCACACTTATGATTGTACCAAACCTAAACGGAAATTGAACATGGATTACTAAAAACATCCATGTCCAGGTTGCCTAATGTGCTCAAATGAAAATCCTATTGGTGACTACATATTTGTTTCTTCCAAAGATTATATAATCAAACTCAACCCTTTTGAAAAAGTCTAATCCTGTCACTCACTTTATACTTTGCCTGATTTTGTAATGTCTCAATTGATATCTTCTTTCCTAGATATTTTCGCCAGTTCATCATTGTGACTGAATCTTCACATGTGGTGACACTTACATTCACCCTCTAACCGAAACCCTATTGCTAAAGAACATTTGTTCCAAATCTATTATTCCCTCCTTCCTAAACCTACCGAATATCTTCCTAATCCTAACTTCTATCACTTTTTGACTGGATGTTCTCTTCTACATTCCATCATCCCAGGTACAAGATACTATGCCATTGTATATCGATTTATCTGAGACATCTGTGCAGAAAGTAATTCAAAGCTAAGTATACCAATCAAGGGCCCAATGACCTTCTGGGCTTCAAATCTTACTTAGATTTCTGTTTTCATAATTATATTTCACCTATATATTGTTGTAAATATTGCAGGATCCCAATACCTTTATTCATCCTGTAGAATGATTCCTAACTGAAATTGAATCTGTTATTAACCCTAAGCATACACTGTTCCCTCAATCTTACATTACAGAAGAGCAGGGACAGAGTTGGTCTTAAAATACAGGAATGTAGGGGATCTTTAACCTGCTAATAACCACAAAGGTCCTTGCAGAAATGATCCCTGGAGAAGATATAGGCAGCTCTGAAGGACCTGAGAGAGCAAAAGTCATCTACCATGGAAAGCAACCTGGTCAGGATGAAGGGTTGTGTCTGAATCATCCTCTCTGATCTTAATGTAGAGAAGATGGACCAAAGCAGGCAATTATGGAGAGCTGTTCCTGGGTGCCTATGTTTGATTTATCATTCTAACTTGTGAAAGTGTCACAGAGAGTAGGGGAAGCCTCCATCTCATGGGACCCTTGGAAGCAACTGTTAGGACAAACTGGTTGCCAAGGCAGTGACCTCATTCAGTTCAGGAAGGAAGTGACCTCACCTCACTTCCTTGGTGATGGAATTCTCTGAACTTGGGATTCGGGAAGCCAGGCACCCAAAAGCAGTCCCAATCCAAGTCCCATTGGTCTCACTTGTTTGGATTTACCGAGGACAGGGTCAGTCTTTTTTGGTACCTACTGATGTGAGGATGGCCAAATGCGAGGAAAGCTCTGAAGAGGGTCCTTTTCTGAGAAAGCAGGTAGTGGCTCAGCGCTCGCTTCTGACAATTTCAGAGAGGTGGCCAAAGAGACCAGATCTGAGATAGGACAGGCCATTTCTGGTGAACATAGCATGGTCCACCACTCAGAGTAAACTCCGGATAGTCACAGACCTACTTGGGGGAAGGAGGTGTCTTTGTGGGTGTGGGTGTGGGTTTGTGGTTTTGTCTCATATTCTGAGAATAGGTAGGAAAGGCGGTTTACTTGGTTTGGAGTGAACAGCTTTTACTAAGTCATTTGACAAGGCGAGTGTTTCTATGTCTGTGTAACCCACTGTGTCCGTGGTTGTAGATATTAGAAAAGAGGATGCATCATTGGATGTGTCCTGTCTAGTAGAAAGCTTCCCAGCATTCATCCTGCCCAATTTATGAATGTACTGCAGCTTGCCTTATCGATGGGCAACACCTGCTATCTTCCTAAGTTCCTGTTTTCTTTCTGAATTCTGGCCACTCTGTAGAATAGGCTCATGGTTTTGTGTCCAAGGTATGTACCACCTCCAATCTCTGTGACATGGCCATGTACTGAACAGCTGAAAGGAATGGCGACCATGTCAGAAAACTCAGATTTCAGTGTGACCATGAAAGTCTCAGTGGAGAAACCCTGCTTTGGGCCTTTAGATTACCTATTGTTCAGCTGCCCTGAAAGTTGAGAGAAACAAAAACCATGAGTACTGAATAAATGTTGCAGCAGTTGGAACATGTCGCTGTATTGAGGTTCCCTCACCAGACTTTAGTTTCCCCAGTTATCTGGACTGTCAACGTAACCTTTTAATTTTAGTGTTACAGTTGTCCTTCCCCATTAGATACAGTGTAATAATTTCATGTCATCTGATCTTGCAAAATCCTTTTACTACTATGACCTTTGTGTCTAATAGAGAAATCTTCACTTCTGTTACTCAGGGCTGGATAATCGTACTAGCAGACACGAAGACTACCTGTTTGGGTTAGGAATATAAGTAGGTCTTAACCTAAAAAATCTGCCTCTGGCAGCTCCTCTTGATAGTCTCTTTTTATAGTTATCAGGCATTCCTGTCTGAGAATCCTTCTTTTAGTTTCCAGTCTTACTTATTTTGGGAGGCTAACATAAATTGTATACCTTAAAATTTTATTATTATTATTATTATGATGATGATGATGATTATTATTATTATTAATTAAAATGCCCAGGAATGGCTGTATTTTCGTTTTAACTGTCTTTGCTAACTGTTTAAGATGAAACAGTCAAACTGACTTCTGTTTCTATCTATTTTTCACAGTCAGCTGAGCTTTTATGGGAGTCAATTCTGGGGAAACTTGAGAGCAGCTTCTCAGTTCTGATAGTGCCATTTTCGCTAGGTGGGTCCAGGTCTTGCTTGACCATGTGGTTTCCCTCAGAAGCATAAGAATGTCTCCCTTCTCTGATAACTCTCCTCTTCATGGCAAATGCACTCATTGGCTTTATGTTCACCAGTGGTCTCATTATTTTTCCTGATCTGGAGGTTATTTGGCCCAGAGTTGCAAAGCTCTTTAGAGAAGTCCCCTGTTCCCTGGATTCAGACTGACTCAGAGGGCAAGAGCCAAATATTGGTTTTCTTGGCCCTTTTCATTTAACTTTAATTAAATCCTAATCTGAAACATCCAGCAAATAAATTTTAACAGCCTTATATTACAAGTACTGGGATTTAATGTCTATAACTTTATAATTATTTATCTTTTAATTAATTGGGATCTGTATTATTCTGTCTTATAGGTGATGACTTATTATCTTAAAATAACCCATGTTGTGTTCTTAAAGCAACACTTCTGTAAAACACTAACAGGGAATCTTTAGATCACTTATAAGGAAATTACAAAATAAAAATTTTTAACAAGAGTAAAAATACTTAGTTCGTGTAACAGCTACCCTAAATTTTTTGGCTGAGTTATACACTATATCCCCTGTTTAAATCCTAGTAATCTTGACACAAATCAAAAACCAAAGAAACTTTTGAACATAACTTTAAATGAAATAAAATCTGACCTACTGCTTTCGTAGTCATTCTCACATGTTGTAAGACGGGACACACAGCCTTATTTCAGTTAAGGCAGGGCTCTATATGAATCTTTAGTGTTTTAGATCTAAAGGTGATCTTTGTTTTTTAAATATCATTTTACAAAGTTTACATAAATTGTGTCAGGTCACATGAACATTTGCTAACACCGTATGATATCAGATTTAAAACATGAATTAAAGAAAGGCTGAAAGTTTTTAACCTTTACATAGATTAGGCTCTCAATAACTTAAAAATACATTTAAATGGTTCCCCAATGTAAAAAGTAACATAAAACTTTACATATCTTATTGATAACAGGTAAATAAATCCCCAATATATTTTTTACCATATAAATTTAGAACAACAGATTGATATAATGCTCTTTTCAAGTTTCCACCTTACAGACTTGTATACCTGGAAGATATGAGCACATTGACAGCAACACAATTACATTGATGTTTCTACATTAACCAAGTTTAGCTTTTAAAGAAATGGCAGTACAGTTCTCTAAAATAACAGTTCTTATTTATTCAGTTGTTTAATTTTTATGGTTGTTTGCTCTAGAAAAAAATAAAACTTAATAACACAGTTTTATGGGTAAACTTATGTTTTCAGAAATTTTTGTCTCTTTAACACATGACTGAATTTTACAATCTTATACACACTTTAGTACAAACTTATACAGACCTTAGTAAATCAATCAGATATCAAACAAAACTACTCATGAATGAGTAATCCCATATGAAATTTACTTTACTTATTTATTAAAATATTAGACAATTGAATTGAAAATTGTAAACCATTTTTTTGTTGTTGAAGGAAAAGTCCTTGAACAAAGGCATATTAGACCTTTTGTAGACATTAATATTTTATTAGATTTTTGAACACCTAGAAAACCTTGTGAGCTTAAATTTAAAGAGCAATTCCCTACAGAACAGAACAGAGGACAGAACCATTCTCATTACTGTCCCGGAGAGGGGTATATGTTAGCCTACCCAGGCCACCTCCCTGTCATCAGAAGTACTCTCCCTTAACTGGATAGCAGATGTTATAAAGGCGTCACTTACCTATGGAGGCCTCCTCTACCAGGAGCTTGCTAATAGTTTTAGTGCTTTGGTTCTCTGCAGTGCTCCACGGACTGAAGGCTCAATCCAAGGCCTTGGAACGTCTTAAGTTGCACACCCCCTAGAGTGGCTCTCCAGTGTGGAGCCCTAGAGGGGAGGCCAGCTTCAGAATTTCCACAGTCTGGTCTTGTGATCTGGTCGGGCAGGGTTATCTCGCTTTGGAACTCCAAAATGTAAGACCAGAATGCAAGAAAAGACCACTGACTCCAATTAAAATCAAATTAAGGCAAGCTTATTATTTCAACCGGCCAGGCTGCCTCTCCCTCCCAAAATGGCGGGAACAAGACAGCAACCCAACTTTCCTACAGCCCAGATATGTAGCCCAGAAAGATACACAAAAGGGGGGTTACAGATAAGAGAACTTTGACAAGCATCACACTAATGGTATATTACATTTTTTTTTTTTGCTGGCCCTAACATCAGAATTTATGAGGACCATTAGAGCCTCAGAGACACGTTGTCTGGCCAGGGAAAGAAAAATATTTATGAGGTATCATTAAAGTTTTAGAGAGCGCTGCTATCTGGTCAGAGATCCAGACATGGGTGAGTTCAAGGCACTGGTAGGCATTCCAAGCAGGTTCAGAATTTGCGCTAATTTATAGTAAAGCCAAAATTATCTTTTCATGGCTTTTTGGCAAGATGGCCCCCAATTTTAATGAAAGATCAGGTTGGATCTATCAACCCTGTCCCTTACTTTTGGAAACTCCCCTACCACCTCCAAGGTTGTGAACTCCTGAGGATTTTGCATTCCTGATAGGTATTCACAGATTTTCTAACTGTTCTCCTCTAATTGTGTCTTACTTGGGGCCGAAGTAATATGAAGGCATTATTCTGGATGAGAGTGGAAAAATTTTGTGTAGCACATATTTGCATACACATTGGATTCATTATCTAATTTTCCATTCGAAATACTGAATCCCTGACACTAACCAATAGCTGACTAGACTCTGACTACTAAACCATTATGATGGAGAAAAATAACCCAAACAGAATAGAAATACAAGCAGTTCAGAGGAGGAATGGTGTACAGTTGGACTGGTCTTTTGGATGATAAAGGGTTGGTGTTATAAATCCAGTAAATTTTTTGTTTAAATAGTTCTCAATGTGTTTTAAAGTAAACAAATATGTGAATTCCTGTCTCCCTTTCTCTGTAGCCTATTCAGCACATGTAATTTTATATGCACATATAGAATCCTACCTGGTATCACACATACATACTTTTGAGGTTACAGTTACTAGGAAGATACAAATTTTGAGAAGAGATCACTCCTCCAAAACGATTTTGGAACTGAAAATTCAAACTATGGGTGAGCTTCCTAGTTGAAAAACATTATACATAAATCCATGTTTACTAAAATAAATACTTTTGCATCTGTTGATGATATATATTTAATGATGAATTTCGATAGGCATAAATATTGCTACATTTTAAAGTCTGTGTATATATATATACACACTCTCCAGATTTTTCAAAATATGAAATATATGTGTCTTACATTAACTCCCTGAATTCATTTATGTTCATGTATGTGGATTTATAATCAACTTTTTACAAGATTATTCTCAGAAATATTCATCCACCTGAAATACATATTTGTTTTCTAGTACTGAAAACTAACTTCAGTTAATGTTGCATACAAATCCTAATATTTCTACAGTAACTGACCCACTTAAACATCATTGCCTGTAGATTTGTATGGGACATAATGTGTATTTTGACGTTCATTTTTTTACAACACTGGTACATTATTATTTCTTCAGTTTATGCACATCATAGGATATATATTTCATCCACAAGTTCACAAATTTATAGGCATTTGTTTCACTTTCAATCACTTACTGCTTCAAAACACATGTATTCCTCCAGGTTTCTTAACTGGTCTTTTCATGAGACTTCTTTCCAAACACATTATATTTGATTTCCATAATCAATTTTGAAACAAAGCCCACACACTCTTCATGATAAACCATAAACCTAATATTAAAATTAGATGTATAACCGGTTGGAATGAATGATTGTTTATCAATATAAGATTTCCTATATATTTTCAGATATTAATTCAATCTATTATTTAAAGTGGAATCAGTTATATTATTTATTCACAATATCGTCTATTCATGCATTATCTCTATATTCATAGACACAGGATACACCTCATTGAACTCCAGTACTAATTAATACATCTTCAACATATTGCTCCCAGAAATGGTGGAAGAAATACCCATGTCACCTGATCTACATATACATTTTATCACAGTAATATTCAGGACACAAAAAACACAAACGTCACACTTATGATTGTACCAAACCTAAACGGAAATTGAACATGGATTACTAAAAACATCCATGTCCAGGTTGCCTAATGTGCTCAAATGAAAATCCTATTGGTGATTATATATTTGTTTTTTCCTAAGATTATATATTCAAACTCAAGCCTGTTGAAAATGTCTAATCCTATTACTCACTTTATACTTTGTCTCATTTCGTAATGTCTCTATTGATATCTGTTTTCCTACATATTTTCCCCAGCTCATTATTGTAACTCATTCTTTACATGTGCTTACATTGACATTCACTTTCTAACCAAAACCCTATTGCTAAAAATATTTTGGTCCGAATCCTATACTCACGCTTTTTTCTAAACCTACTGACTATCTTCTTAATCCTACCTACTGTCCCTTTTTGACTGGATGTTCTCTTCGACATTCAATCATCCAAGAAAAAAGGTCCTATGCCATTTTATATCGATTCAGCTGAGGCATGTGTGCAGAACATAATGCAAAACTAAGTCTCCCAATCAAGGGCCCAATGCACTTCTGAGCTTCAAATCTTACCAGGATTTCTGTTTTCATACTTATATTTCACCTATATATTCTTGTAAATATCGCAGGTTTCCAATACCATTAATCATCCCGCAGAATTATTCCTAACACAAATCGAACATGTTTTTAACCCTATCCATACACTGTTCCCTCAATCTAACATTGCAGAAGAGCAGGGAAAGTGTTGGTCTTACAATACAGGAATGTAGGGGATCTTCCACCTGCTGAGAACCTCAAAGATACATGCAGAAATAATCCCTGGAGAATATGTGTGCAGCTATGAAGGACTTTTGAAAGTGAAAGTCATCTTCCATAGCAAACAACCTGGTCAGGATACAGGTTTGTGTCTGAATCAGCCTCTCTCTTTTTAATGTAGAGAAGATGGACCAAACCAGGCCTTTGTGGAGAGCTCTTCCCAGGTGCCTATGGTTTATATACCATTCTAACTTGTGAAAGTGTCACATGAAGTAGGGGCAGCCTCCATCTCAAGGGACCATAAGAAGAAACTGTTAGCACAAAGTGGTTGCCAAGTCAGTGACCTCATTCATTTCAGGAGGAAGTGACCTCACCTCACTTCCTTGTTTTTGGAAGTCTCTGAACTTGGAATCCAGGAAGGCAGGCACCCAGATCCAGTCCCAGTCCCACTCCCAGTGGTCTCACATGTTTGGACTTACCAAGGTGAGAATCGGTCTTTCTTGGTGCCTACTAATGTGAAGATGACCAAATGCCAGAAGAGCTCAGAAGAGGGGCCTTTCCTGAGAAAGCCGGTAATGGCTCACTGCTGGCTCCTGTCAGCTTCACACAGTTGGCCAAGGATACTAGATCTGAGACAAGATAGTCCAATTCCGTGAAACATAGAATGGCCCACCAGTCAGAGAACACTCTGTATAGTCACAGACCTCCTTGGGGGAAGGAGGTGCCTTTCTGGGTGTGGGTGTGTGTTTGTGGTTTTGTCTCATGTTCTGAGAATAGGTAGGAAAGGCAGTTTGTTTGGTTTGGTGTGAACTGTTTCTGGTAAGTCATTTGACAAGGCGATTGTTTCTATTTCTGTGTATCCCACTGTGTCTGTGGTTGTAGAAATTAGAAAAGAGAATGCATCAATGGATGTTTCCTGTCTAGGAGAAAGCTTCCCAGGATTCATCTAGCCCCAGATATGTACAACCTCCAAGATCTTTGACAAGGCCATGTACTGGACAGCTGAATGGAATGGGAGCATCTCAGAAAACTCAGATATCAGTGTTACCAGGAAAGTCTCAGTGGAGAAACCCTGCAATGGGCCTTTTGCTTGCCTATTGTTATGTTGGCCTGAATGTCAGGAAGGTCTTTGCCTCAGGCCACCCCTTTGTGAAGCCTGAAGAAAACAGTTTTCAAATGGAAATGAGTGGACATCACCTGTGATTCTTTCCTTAATTGCTTTGGAAAGGGATGTGTCTGAATCAGCATTTTGGCCCTGTGTAAGGCTGTGGCTTAGATTCTCAGCACGTGATGGATCTAAAGAAAGATCCCTTGTGTGCATCCAAAACCAACATCTCCAAAAGAGCACTCATTGTGGATGAAGTCTAACCAACTCCACTAACCAACTCACAGTTATAGTAAATAACTTTTGAAGTTGAAGGGACCCCAGTAAACTTTGAAGTAGATACAGGGGCATTATACTCAGCCTTTAAGGCCCCATTGGGCCCTCTATCAAATAAAAGGTCTCTAGTTCAAGGGGCTAATGGCAGTAAATATCGGGCTTGGACAACTAAGAGGTACATGGACCTGTGGAAAGGAAAAATCCATCACTCCTTCCTAGTAATCCCAGAGTTCCCGGCCCCATTGATGGGTGGAGATCTGCTCACCAAACTCTGGGCCATAATGACTTTTAACCCTGAAGGCCCCCAAGTGGAATTTCTAAATCCTTCAGTAAAAACTCCTATAGTCATGGCTTTAACAATGTCAGTAGAAAATGTACATCAACTCACTCACCTTGGTTCAAAGAAATTGCAGGCATTCCTGAAAGATCAAGAACAGAGTTTTCTACTAACCGACTCACAGCGAAAGGAAATAACTGAATGGGTATCAAAAGCGTCTCAGGTCCATCAATTGGTTAATGCTTACCCTTTTAAGCTTCCTGCAGGAAAACACCTTCGAAGAACCAGACCAGAAAAATTTTCAGAAGTGAACTTTACTGAAATTAAGCCAGCAAGGTATGGACTTAAATATCTCCTAGTCTTTGTAGATACATTTTCAGGATGGATTGAAACCTTCCCCCCCCAAAAAAAAAAAAAAAAAAAAACAATGGCTCAAATCGTGGTCAAGATGATACTGAAGGATATTTTTCCAAGATACGGCCTGCCTAAGGTAATAGGGTCTGACAATGCACTGGTGTTCATGGCCCAGGTAAGTCATGGGTTAACCTGTACCCTGGTGATTAATTGGTAGTTACATTATGCTTATAGATCCCAGAGCTCAGGACAGGTAGAAAAAGTAAATAGAACCATTAAAGAGACCTTAATGAAATTAAGCATAGAAACCAGCTAAAAGATTGGACTATACTCCTGCCTTATGCACTGTATCATCTAAAAAATACTCCCTCTGTTTCTTTGTGTAACCTCTCCCCCTGTGAAATTCTCTATGTTGCCCCTCCTCCAGTAAGGGACCTAACCCCAACTCTAAGACCTAAGGATCCCTTCCACACCCCCTTGCTTGACACACTTAAAGCTCTTGAAAGAACTCAGCGATACCTGTTAAAACAGCTGGCCACGGCCTACCAACCTGGGGACAAGGAGACTCCACATCGATATCAAGTAAGAGACTTCATCTACATAAGATGACATCAGGTGGCATCCCTGGAACCCCGCTGGAAAGGAAATACCACGTGCTACTTATAACACCTACAGCAGTAAATGTAGACGGAATCCTTTCCTGTATCCATGCCTTCCATCTCAAGCCTGCGCCCTGTCCAGACTCTGGCTGGAAACTGGAAATGACTGGTAACCCTTTCAAATTGTGTATTTGGCATGTGTATAAGGCTATAGACTCTCCCCTGGGCCACCACTAGTCCTAACTCTCATCAGCGAATTCAGCAGCAATGGCTGATCACAAATCCTCATAGACCAGAAGAATGGTCTATCTCGCTTACAGCCCACATAGGGACCTGTTGGTCATCTCAACATTTGTCAGCTGCCTATAGGTTTTTCCTATTGGGATATCCCTGATAAAGCAGATCCCACTAAAATTTCATTAAATCCCTTTCGTATCATAGATAATGAAAACAAATATTATGGATGTAGGGACACGTGAGCCAGATGCAGGTTGGCTAGCCTAGATTACTATGTTTGCCTGGAAGACTATCAAAGCCACAAACAGCCACGGCTGTGTGGGGGGAAAGCCGACTTCTTCTGTAAGTCATGGGGATGTTAGCATACAGGGACTGCCTGGTGGAACCCAAACTGCTCATCAAATTCAATACACAGAATTGGCCATATTACCAATTAGACAACCAAAACCTGTGACCCCCAGAGGGGTCTCCAGATCCTCACATTCTGCATGACCTTTTTAACTTCTGCAAGTGCTCAAAAGGGTTAAAGGAGATTCCCCTATGTGGAGGTTTTTTCCCTCCTTTGCTCACATCCTGAACTATACTTCTCCAATAGTTCCTCAAACTCAACCTTCTGCTCCAGACTCTCTGCTGGCACTCCCACCTCAGCAACCTGATTTCTCCCCTCCAATTACTAGATCAAAAATCAAAACCTCTGCCGGTTCTCAGACAATTGCCCCCTTGCTGAGGTATCCGGTACTGAGGTACCCCTCCACACACTCACTCCTCTCTTCTCCTGTCAGTGCCCGCACTGCGTCCCATAAGGTCCTCTTACCAGCTAACCCAAAACTCAAACCAGCTGAGGAGATCCCTCAGACCCCTATCCAGGATGTAATTAAAATGGCCTTTAAAGTTGCTTTGTCATCACTGTAAACAGGTGACTAAGAATTTAAAATACCTCACATGCTTTTTGGGATACTCACTCCCGTCGTCCCCTCTGCTCTACCTGTTCTACTGCTCAAGTTTTTGTTGCTAGGAAAATCCCAAACCCCTTTTCCAATATTCTTTTACATTTCTACTTCCTCATTCTCAGATCCATGAAACTGCTCTCAGCCTTGCCTTCCACGTCTTCCCCCTCTCTACCAGGCCCACAGAAAAGTCTTAAATGACCTTCTCCAGAAGTCTTCACCATGGCTGACTTTAGGACTTTCAGCAAAAGAGTTCCTTTAAAAGAGTTCACTGTAGATAAACTTCTTCTTTTCGTGTTGCCCTGGTCTACTTGGCAACTGGCGAAAAAAAATCAGCACTCCTGAGCTAGACACACCCATACTAGTTTTTCACAAAATATGTGAACAAGGCCTCTGGCCTTGAGTGGGGGCTTCACAGAGATGGCTACATTTCTAAGATAAAGAAGTTACCAACTAGGCTCCATGGTAACAGCTGGCAGGGCGAAAAAATTAAGAGAATAAAATCTCTCCCCCTTTCAGGTGTCCTTGAAAAGTTAACTTGCCCAGAACAGAGGATAAAATAAAAGATAGAAAAACAGCTTTTTGTGAACTTCTGCCGACTTTGAACTTCTGAGCCCCTTCCCTTACATGTTGGGTACAAATTATGAAACTACCTAAACTTGGGGTTCAGGGGATTAATTGATTACAACAGAAGCAATGCCCTCTAAATCCGTTTGCAACCAAATAGGACTTTTTCCCTGTCTTCAGTGCTATCTTAGGTGCTTTGCCTCGTCCGTCCCTATAACAGAAAGATTCTATATACTTAAACATTGTTTATGTTTTCATGAAATAGTCAACAGATGTGATTAATTATGTAATGGTGCAGATGTTTCCCAGAGTGCTCTATGATGACGCAGGTCCATTTAAAGATCAAATAGGAGGGCATGCAACTCAGTTCCGCTGGGAACCTGTATCTCTCACTTTAGCCATCCTATTAGGAATAGGAGTTGCTGCATGAGTGGGCACAGGAATCAATGCCCTAGTCCAAAGGACACAACCAATGCCCTAATTAGAAGCAGCAATAGACCAAAACTTAAAGATAATAAAACCTCCATCACAGCTTTACAGGAATGTTTAACCTCTGTCTATGAATCTGTTTTACAGAACAGGCGAGCGATAAAACCTCCTCTTCATGAGAGAAGGGGGAATTTGTAGTGCATTGAGGGAAGAATGTTGTTTTTGTGCCGGCCACACTGGAGTTAAAAAGAATCTATGAGTAAATAAAGAAAACGCATTGAAGAGCGTCAAGGAGAAAGAGAGGCGCAAAAAGGGTGGTTTGAGTCTTGGTTCACACAGTCCGTCTGGTTAACTATGCTTTCATCAGCCCTGGCTGGTCCATTAATAATCCTCATATTATTGCGAACTGTAGGACCCTGTTGGCTAAACCATGGAGTTTCCTTTCTCCAAGCTCAAATTGGACAAGTTGAACTTATGGTAATCAGACAACAATATACCACACTAGAAGACATAAAATGTAACACCCATCAGTGATGACTTTTATGATTAAAAGTAACCAGAAGAAGAAGTGGGGAATGAAAGGTTAATGAAATAGGTACTTGTCACTTCCTGTTTTTCTGTACACTTAACAAAACACTGTTGAAATCTTGAGAACTGTTTGCTAATCTTGTTCCCAGAATGTGCTGTCCCCAACTGCCAAACTGGAGAATGTGCTCAGTCACGCAGTTGAAAGCAAACGGCCTACTCGCCCTGACCCATCAATAAACTTCCATCCCTGCCTTCTCCAAGAAAAGTACATAAGCTCTGCATAAGCTGTTCTCAGGGCTCTCTGCTCTATTCAACTGAGCTCTGAGCCCCAGCATGCTGGACCCACAATGAACCCTTTGTAGTTGCATGAGACAGTCTCTTGGTCATCTCTTCCTCCTATACTCGCCTGACCATTACAATATTTCACCTCTATATTCTTAAAAATATCTCAGGTTCCCAACACCATTATTCATCCAGCAGAATGATTCCTAACACAAATCAAACATGTTATTAATCCTAACCATACCATCTACCCTCAATCTAACTTTACAGAAGAGCTGGCACAGAGTTGGTCTTACAATACAGGAATATAGGGGATCTTTCACCTCCTGAGAAATTCAAAGTTCTATGCAGAAATGATCCCTGGAGAAGATGTAGGCACCTATGAAGGACCTGAGAGAGCAGAAGTCATCTTCCATGGCAAACAACCTGGTCAGGATGAAGGGTTGTGTCTGAATCAGCCTCTCTCTTCTTAATGTAGAGAAGATGGACCAAACCAGGCCTGTGTGGAGAGTTGTTTCCTGGTGCCTATGGTTGATATACTATTCTAACTTGTGAAACTGTCACAGGTAGTAGGAGCAGCCTGCATCTGAAGGGACCCTTGGAAGCAACTGTTAGGACAAAGTGGTTGCCAAGGCAGTGACCTCATTCAGTTCCTGAAGGAAGTGACCTCACCTCACTTCCTTGTTGATGGAACTCTCTGAACTTGGGATCCAGGAAGCCAGGCACACAGAGCCAGTCCCAGTCCCAGTCCCAGTGTTCTCACTTGTTTGGATGTACCAAGGACAGAATCAGTCTTTCTTGGTACCTACTGATGTGAGGAAGGCCAAATGCCAAGAGAGTTCTGAAGACGGGCCTTTCCTGGGAAAAAAGGTAGTTGCTCACAGCTTGCTCTTGACAACTTCACAGAGTTGGATAAGAAGAGGAGATCTGAGACAGGACATGCCATTTTGAGGGAACATAATATGGCCCACCAGTCAGAAGACACTCCAGATAGTCTCAGAATTACTTGGGGTAAGGAGGTGCCTCTGTGGGTGTGGTTGTAGGTTTGTGATTTTCCCTTGTTCTGAAAATAGGTAGGAAAAGTGGTTTGTTTGGAATTAGTGAACATTTTCTAGAAAGTCCCTTGACAAGGCGAGTGTTTCTGTGTCTGTGTATCCCACTGTGTCCATAGTTGTAGACATTAGAAAAGAGAATGCATAAATGGATGTGTCCTGTCTAGTAGAAAGCTTCACAGCATTCATTTTGCCCAATTTATGAATGGACTGCGGCTTGCCTGATCGATGGGCTACACCTGATATCTTCCTAAGTTCCTGTTTTCTTCCTGAATTCTGGAGACTCTCCAGAATAGGCTCATGGTTTTTTGTCCAAGTTATGTACCATCTCCAAGTTCTTTGACATGGCCATGTACTGGATAGCTGAAGGGAATGGCGAGCATCTCAGAAAACTCAGAAATCACTGGGACCAGGAAAGTCTCAGTGGAGAAACCCTGCTTTGGGCCTTATGCTTATCTATTGTTCTGTTGCCCTGAATTTCAGGAAGGCCTTTGCCTCAGGCCACACCTTTTTGAAGCCTGAAAAGAAGAGTTTTGCAATGGAAATAAATGGGCATTACCTGTGGCTCTTTGCTTAATTTCTTTGAAAAGAATGTGTCTTATTCAGACTCTTGAGCCTGTGTGAGGTGGTGGCTTAGAGTCTCAGCACCTGATGGATCTAAAGAAAGATTCCATGTGTACATCCAAAACCAAAATGGCCAAAGAGCAGTCCTTGTGGATGAAGTCTCTCACCTTGCTCTGTAACTTTCTTGACCTCCATCAAGTGAGAATAGGGATTCTTTGGGTCAAATAAGTTCCTCAAACCCTGCAGAGGCTAGCCCATAGGTGCTTAGATTTTCTCATGACTCCAATTCACATAAAGAATCTAAAACCCACAGTCAGTAGGCCTCAAATTTGAGAAGCAGAGCAGTATTAATGGCAGGCCTTTTTGATCATTCCTGGTTCACAGGAAGGGTGTACAGGCCACCCTGACTTTAGGCAAATGAGATGCAAGGGAGATTTTTTGGACACTGTCTTGGGGTGAACACCTCATGGAAACCTCCAGCCAGAAGTTATGATGAGTGTCTAAATGGAAGAAGATGAGGTCATGTGGGATTGTTTTGGTTTGAATCGTGGTCATTTGTGTGGTGGTTGGAAGAGACGACTGGGTCCACCTTGGCTTGAACTCTGGTGTGATTACCCTAAGAGACTGCATCCTGGAACTGACGTCATCGAAGTATTTCCATGAATTGTGTTGGAATTTTAGGAGGCCACGCATGAGATTTGCCCTTGGAAACTGAGATCTAGGCCCAGGGTTGCTTTCCGCAGAGCACTGGGAATCTCAGCCAAGATATCACATGATTTTATTCTGAACGACTTGGCAGCCATAGTTGAGAGTCAAAACACACATGGACCTCACGTTGTAGACCTCAATGCACCTTGCTTCATGTGACCTTTTGGCTACTCTTTGGGAAGACTTGTCTCTGAGACTTCTCCAAAGCTTTTATGGAAATGAGCATCCTCAACATTTAATTGTTCCTGAATGAATTGAAACCCACATTGCCTCCAACTTCATGCTTGAAAAATGGCTCAATAAATACCATGAAATTTTTTTTTAAATTTTCATGAACAGGTGGCACTGGAGGACCTTTGGATATCCTGTTGATGATTATGAGTATACCAGACAGTGCCTTGATTGACTGGGTTTCAAGAAAATGGTGTAGAACAGAGATGCCAGTAAGTTGGAGTCTGCTGACTAGTGGGCTTATAGCCGTGGTGGGCCGGTGTGTGATGGAATATCTGTGGTGGGGCCATGTGGATCTGCCATTGGCTTCCAAATGGCTTGTGGCTGACATGGTGCAGCCAACAGACCCTTACAAGTAAAGTGACCTTGTTATATGGAGAGGTTTCAGGGGAATGTTCAGAATCAGGTTGCTATGGTCAAGGGGCAAGCTATGAGGGATAGAACCTTGGTTGGTGCATTCTCCTACAGACCCTGACCCACCACATATGACAGAACTCCCTTCAGCACTGTTTTTCAGTTGAACTCCTTGTATTTCGTGAAGCAAATACTAAACACCCAGTGCAGCAGCAATAAACACCACAAAATGTGGAGGATGACCCAATGACTTCACAGTCCACAAGGGGAGACACTTAGCCCCCAGTGGCCCCAGTTTACCGACTAGGATTGAATTCAGCACTGCTACAGCATGTTCATTGGAAAATATTAAACCATGTCCTCCAGGTAACATAGATGCAGACCCAGCTGTAATGGTCTCACTACAAGGAAGGTAAAGCTCCTGACAACAACATATATTTCAAGTTCTCAAACTCAGAGGCAGTTTCTCAAGAAGTCTTTATGCCAGCACAGCTCCATGTTTGTGGAGTGTTTACCCTGTCCCTTACTTTTGGAAACTACTCTACCACCTCCCAGGTTGTAAACTTTTGAGCATATTCCATTCCAGATATTTATTCCCAGATTTTCTAACTCTTGACTTTTAATGATGTATTACTTGGGACGAGGGTAATGTCAAGGCATTGTTCTGGATGAGAGTGGGAAAATTTTTGTGTAGCATATATTTGCATACACATTTGGTCCATTTTCCAATTTTCCATTCGAAATACTGAATACCGAACACTGACACCTAATCTACTAGACTCTGACTACTAATCCTAATAAGATGGAGAAAAACAACCCAAACAGAATAGAATTACAAGCATTTCAGAGGAGGCATGGTGTATAGTTGGACTTGCATTTTGCATTATATAAGGTAGGAGTTATACATCTAGTCAATTTTGTGTTGAAATAGTTCCCCATGTGTTTTTCTTTCGATTATTTTATTTTATTTTATTTTATTAGTTGGTTGTTCAAAACATAACAAAGCTCTTGACATATCGTATTTTATACATTAGATTCAAGTGGGTTATGAACTTCCATTTTTACCCCAAATATGGATTGCAGAATCACATCGGTTACACATCCACATTTTACATAATGCCCTATTAGTAACTTGTATTCTGGTACCTTTCCTATCCTCTACTATCCCTGCTCCCCTCAACTCCCATCTTCTCTCTCTACCGAATCTACTGTAATTCATTTCTCTCTTTGTTTATTTTCCAATTCCCCTCACAACCTCTTATATGTAATTTTGTGTAACAATGAGGGTCTCCCTCCATTACCATGAAATTTACCTTTTCTCTACCTCCCCCCCCAACTCACGTCTCTGTTTAATGTTAATCTTTTCTTCCTGCTCTTCCTCCCTGCTCTGTTCTTAGTTGCTCTCATTATATCAAATAAGACATTTGGTATTTGTTTTCTACGATTGGCTAGCTTCACTAGGCATTATCTGCTCTAGTGCCATCCATTTCCCTGCAAATTCCATTTTTTTGTCATTTTTTAGTGCTGCATATTACTCCATGGTGTATAAATGCCACATTTTTTTAATCCATTCATCTATTGTAGGGCATCTGGGTTGGTTCCACAGTCTAGCAATTGTGAATTGTGCTGCTATGAACATCGATGTGGCAGTATCACTGTAATACGCTCTTTTAAGATTCAGGGAATAGTCCGAGAAGGGCAATAGCTTGGTCAAATGGTGGTTCCATTCCCAGCTTTCCCAGGATTCTCCATACTGCTTTCCAAATTGGCTGCACCAGTTTGCAGTCCCACCAGCAATGTACAAGAGTACCCTTTTCCCCACATCCTCAGCAGCACTTGTTGTTGTTTGACTTCCTAAAGGCTGTCAATCTTACTGGAGTGAGATGGTATCTTAGGGTGGTTTTGATTTGCATTTCTCTGACTGCTAGAGATGGTGAGCATTTTTTCATGTACTTATTGATTGATTGTATGTCCTCCTTTGAGAAGTGTCTTTTCAGGTCCTTGGCCCATTTGTTGATTGGGTTATTTGTTATCTTATTGTCTAATTGTTTGAGTTTTTTGTATACTCTGGATATTAGGGCTCTATCTGAAGTGTGATGAGTAAAAATTTGTTCCCATGATGTAGGCTTCCTATTTACCTCTCTTATTGTTTCTTTTGCTGAGAAAAAACTTTTTAATTTAAGTAAGTCCCATTTGTTGATTCTTGTTATTAACTCTTGTGCTATGGGTGTCCTATTAAGGAATTTGGAGCCCGACCCCACATTATGTAGACCAGAGCCAACTTTTTCTTCTAACACATGCAGAGTCTCTGATTTGATATCTAGCTCCATGATCCACTTTGAGTTAACTCTCTTGTGCATGGCGAGAGGAGGGGATTAAGTTCCATTTTGTTGCATATGGATTTTCAGTTTACCCAACACCATTTGTTGAAGATGCTATCCTTCCTCCATTGCATGCTTTTAGCTCCTTTATCAAATATAACATAGTTGTAGCTTTGTGGATTAGTCTCTTGTGTCCTGTATACCGTACCACTGGTCTACCCGCCTGTTTTGGTACCAGTACCATGCTGTTTTTGTTACTATTGCTCTGTAATATAGTTTGAAATCTGGTATCACTATACCGCCTGATTCACACTTCCTGCTTAGAATTGCTTTTGTATTTCTGGGTCTTATATTTTTCCATATGAATTTCATGATTGCTTTCTCTATTTCTACAAGAAATGCCATTGGGATTTTGATTGGCATTGCATTAAACCTATAGATAACTTTTGGTAATATCGCCATTTTGATGATGTTAGTTCTGCCTATCCATGAACAGGGTATATTTTTCCATCTTCTAATATCTTCTTCTACTTCTTTTTTTAGGGTTCTATTGATTTATTGTATAAATCTTTCACCTCTTTTGTTAGGTTGATTCCCATGTATTTAATTTTTTTGAGGATGTTTTGAATGAACTGCTTTTCCTCATTTCCGTTTCAGAAGATTTGTTGCTGATATACAGAAAGGCCTTCGATTTATGCGTGTTGATTTTAGATCCTGCTACTTTGCTGAATTCATTTATTAGTTCTAGTAGTTTTTTTTGTAGACCCTTTTGGGTCTTCTATGATTCTATAGAATCATGTCACCAGCACATAGTGATAATTTACGTTCTTCTTTTCCTATTTTTATGGCTTTGATTTCTTTCGTCTAATTTCTCTGGCCAGTGTTTTGAGAACTATATTGAATTGAAGTGTGGATAGAGGGCATCCTTGTCTTGTTCCAGATTTTAGAGTGAATGCCTTCAATTTTTCTCCATTCAGAATGATCCTAGCCTGAGGCTTAGCATAGATAGTTTTTACAATGTCGAGGTAAGTTCCTGTTATCCCTAGTTTTTCTAATGTTTTGAACATAAAGGGATGCTGTACTTTGTCAACTGCTCTTTCTGCATCTATCAAGATGATCATATGGTTCTTATCTGTAAGTCAATTGATGTGGTGAATAATATTTATTGATTTCCATATATTAAAACATCCTTGCATCCCAGGGATGAATCCTACTTGATCGTGGTGCACAATTATTTTTTATGTGCCTTTCAATACGATTCTCCAGAATTTTACTGAGGATTCTTGCATCTAGCTTCATCAGAGATATTGGTCTGTACTTTTCTTTCTTTGAGGTGTCTTTGTCTTGTTTCAGAATAAGGGTGATGTTGGCCTCATAGAATGAATTTGGCAGAGCTCCCTCTTTATCTGTTTCTCGAAATAACTTGAAAAGTATTGGTATTAATTCTTCTTTAAAGGTTTTGAAACATTCTGCTGTATACCCATCTGGTCCTGGGCTTTTCTTGGTTGGTAGTCTTTTGATTGCTTCCTCTAAATCATCCATTGATATTGGTATGTTTAAATTGTGTGTATCCTCCTGACTCAGTCTGGGCAAATCATGTTACTTAAGAAATTTACCGATGTCTTCATATTTTCTATTTTATTGGAATATAGGTTTTCAAAATAATTTCTAATTGTCTTCTGTATTTCTGTAGCATCTGTTGTGATATTGCCTTTTTCATCCTGTATGTTTGTAATTTGAGTTCTGTCTCTTCTTCTCTTCATTAGCATGGCTAAGAGTCTGTTGATCTTATTTATTTTTTCGAAGAACCAACTTATATTTTTGTTAGTTTTTTCAATAGTTTCTTTTGTTTCAATTTCATTGGTTTCCACTCTGATTTTAATTATTTCTTGCCTTCTGCTACATTTGCTGTTGTTTTGCTCTTCCTTTTCTAGGGCTTTTAGATGAAGTGTGAGCTCATTTATTTGTTGGTTTTTGCTTTTTTTGATGAATGACCTCCAGGTGATGAATTTCCCTCTTAAAATTGCTTTCATTGTGTCCCATAGATTCCGATATGTTGTGTCTGTATTTTCATTTATCTCTAAGAATTTTTTGATTCCCTCCTTTATGTCTTCTGTAACCCATGGATTATTCAGTAACATATTGTTTATTTTCCTAGTGATGTAGGATTTTTTCTTCCTTCTTTTATCATTGATTTACAGTTTCATTCCATTATGATCAGATAAAATGCATGGTATTATCTCCACCTCTTTATATTTACTGAGTGTTGCCCTATTGCATAATATATGCTCTATTTTTGAGAGGGATCCATGTGCTGCTGAAAAAAAAGTATATCCACTTGATGATGGTTGATATATTCTATATATGTCAGTTAAGTCTAGGATATTGATTGTGATATTGAGTTCTATATTTTCTTTATTCAACTTTTGTTTGGAGGATCTGTCTAATGGTGAGAGAGGTGTGTTGAAGTCACCCATAATTATTAGGTTGTGGTCTATTTGATTCTTGAACTTGAGAAGAATTTGTTTTATGAACATTGCAACACCATTATTTGGTGCATAAATATTGAAAATTGTTATGTCTTGTTGGTGAATGGTTTCTTTTAACAGTATATAATGTCCTTCTTATCCCTTTTGATTAACTTAGTCTTGACTTCGATTTTATTCTATATGAGGATGGCCACCCCTGCTTGCTTACGAGGACCGTGTGCATGGTATAAATTTTCCCAACTTTTCACTTTCAGCCTGTGTATGTCTTTTCCATTCAGATGTGTCTCCTGGAGGCAACATATTGTTGGATTTGTTTTATTAATCCAAGTTACCAGCCTATGTTGCTTTATTGGAGATTTTAAGCCATAAACGTTTAGAGCTACTATTGATGTATCGTTTGTACTTCCAGCCATGTTTAATTATTTATCTTTGTTTTTAATTTACTTTGTTTCTCCATGATTAGCTTTCCCCCTGCACTCTGTCATTACCCAGTCACTTCCCACTGATGGTTTTGGTTGTTGTTTTTCATTTCTTCCTCATGTAGTGTTTTTCTCAAGATGCTTTGCAATGCTGGTTTTCTGGCTGCAAATTCTTTTAGCTTTTGTTAATCATGAAAGATTTTTATTTCATTTTCGTACCTGAAGGTTAATTTTGCTGGATCCATTGTCTTGGTTGGCATCCATTGTCTTTCAGTGTTTAAAATACGTTGTTCCAAGATCTTCTCGCTTTCATCAACTGTGATGAAACATCCTTTGTTAACCTTATTGATTTACCCCTGAATGTAGTCTGCCTCCTTTTTCTTGTAGCTTTTAATATTTTCTATTTGTTCTGTATATTAGATATGTTTATAACAAATGTCTTGGTGTTGGTCTACTGTGATTTTTTGTGCTCAGTGTCCTCTATGAATCTACAATTTGTATATCCGTTTCTTTTTTTTATTTCTGGAAAGTTTTCTGTAATTATTTCATTCAGTAGGTTACTCATTCCCGTGGTTTGAATCTCTGGACCTTCCTCTATCCAGATGACTCATAAATTTGGTTTTTATATGTTATCCCATATCTCTTGGATGATTTTCTCGTGATTTTTTACCAGCCTTTCTGAGTTGGCTAGACTCTTTTCAAGATGATATATTTTGTCTTCATTATGTGACATTCTGTCTTCTACTTGCTCCACTCTTTTAGTAATTCTCTCAATTGAGTTTTTAATTTGGTTTTTCGTTTCCTTCATTTCTAGAATTATTGTATGATGCTTAACTTCTTTTTTTTAATCTGTTCATGTAATTCATTTTCAATGTGTTCTTTCACTGTTTGGATTTGCTGTCTCATATCTTCTTTAAGGTTCCATTCCATCTGTCTAAGGTATTCCTTGAGTTCTTTATATGATCATTTTTCTGATGACTCTAGGTCCTCCTGAGTATTTAGGCTGTCCTTCATTGTTTGTACTCTTTTTCTTTCTTGCTTTCTTATGCTGCTCATGTTACTTCTTGTTCTGTTTGAGTGCTGAGTTACTGATTAGTCTTATAAATTTATTTCATGCTTGGGAGGAAAGATATTAGAAGGGAAGGGAAGAAGTCAATAAGAGAATGAGAGTAGGCAGGTAGAATTCAAGGAAGGGGGAAAAAGAAAATTGAAAAGAAATGAAAAGACAAAAGAAAAAAACAGAAAATAAAGAATGAAAGAAAAATTAAAAAAATAATAATGATAATAAAAAAATGAAAATTACAATTTAATAATAATAATAATTAATAATAAAATAAAGAAATTTAAAAACTTAAAAACATTAAAAAAGTTAAAGAAAAACAACAACAACAAGAATGAAAATGAAAGAAAAAGAAAAAAAAACAAAAAAATCCCAAATTTAAAAAATAAATAAATAATGATAATAATAAATGCAGTCATAGAGTTTGATTAACTTCTCTTCCAATAGGTGGTGCTGTGCCCACTGGGCCAAGGTTCTCCTCTCAGTAGGTGGGAACCAATCACTATGCAGCTGCTCTTCCTTCCAGACTGGGCGGGTGTCCAATCCTGACACCCTAGGGCCTTCTCTTGTGTTTCCTCAAGCCATGCCCTGCTCACCTGCGACGCTCACCACAATACTGGCAACACGCCAGGTCTGCTGCTCCTGGGAGACCTGTTTTTATGAATACCTGGGCACACTCTCCGGTTTGCTTCCCTCAGACCCTAAGTTTGTAGAGCTTGGGGCTGAGATCCCCAAGCGAATTTGTTTCCCCTCCGGGAGCCACGCCCCAGTAGCTGGTGCAAGAGACCTCAGTTGTCAGCACTGGTGGGAGCGGTAGCCTGGAGTTCTGTGCCACAAGTCCCGCGCCACTCCTGATTTTCTCGGTCTGGCTATCGCGCTCATGGTAGAGCTGAGAGGGACCCTTACAGGAGAGCTGGGAGGGGCCCTTAAGGATTTTCTGCTGTGTGGAGAGAGATGGCTAGGGAATTACAAACCTGTCGTGCTGGTTTCAATGAAGTTATCTCCTCCATCCTTGACGTCAGTTCTATGCCATGGTGGTATCCCATGCAAATGGTGATCATTCGTTCCCTTTGCCGGGTGACCGATGCAACTGGTGGGTCCTGACTGTCTCTCCCATGCCCCGTTTCAATCCTTTGGCCACTGCCTATGAAGGCTAGGTTGGCTTCTACCTCTGTAAGTTCAGAAGGGCAGACCAGTTATATCAGCTGGATCGTTAGTGTTGAGTCACGAAACGCAGGCAAACCAGAGGTTGAATGCAACCGATCCGGGCTCGGTGTGTGTTGTGCGTGGCCCAGACTGTTCACCCCAGATTCATGTCAGTGCATCATTGCCTAGTGATCCTGAGCAAACAGTATTTAGACAGTTTATGACTCCCTATTCCAGCGCAGCTGAAGAGGTCAGAGACTTGATCTCTCCATACCCGCCGCCATTTTGGATATCTCTCCATGTGTTTTAAAGTTAACAAATATGTGAATTCCTATCTCCCTTTCTCTGTAGCCTATTCAGCAGATGTGTTTTGATATGCACATATAGAATCCTAACTTGTATCACATGTACATTCTTGTGAGGTGGCTGACTTGGCAGACACAAATTGTGAGAAGAGATCACTATCCTAAACACTGCTGGAACTAAAAATTCAACCAATGGGTGAGCTTCCTAGTTGAACAACATTATACATAAATCCATGTTCAGTAAATTGAATATTTTTGGATCTGTGGATGATATATATATCTCGATCAATTACGATTGGCATATCTATTGATACTTTTGAATGTCTGTGTGTGTGTTTTGTTATATATATATATATATATATATATATATATATATATATATATATATATATACAATCTCCAGATTTTTTAAATATGAAATATATGTGTCTTATATACACTCCCTAAATTCATTCATGTTCACGTATGTGGATTTATAATCAACTTTTCACAATATTATTCTCAGAAATATTCATCCACCTGAAATACATATTTGTTTTCTAGTACTGAAAACTAACTTCAGTGAATGGTACATACATATCCTAATATTTCTAGAGTTACTGTCCCAGTTTAACATGAAGGCAAGTAGATTCCTATGGTACATGATTTGTATTTTTACGTTCATTTTTATTCAAAACTGGTACATTACTATTTCTTAAGTTTATGCACATCATAGGATATATATTTTATCCACAAGTTCGCAAATTTATACGAATTTGTTTCACTTTCAATCACTTCCTTCTTCAGGACACATGTATTCTTCCATCTTTCTTGACTGGTCTCTTCCTGAGACCTCTTTCAAAACACATTATTTTCGATTTCCATAATCACTTTTGAAGCAAAACTCACATCCCCTTCATGATAAATTATAACTCTGATATTTCCAATGGATGTATAACTGGTTGGAATGAATGATTGTATACCAATATCAGATTTCTTATATATTTTCAGATATCAATTCAATCCATTATTTAGAGTAAAACCAGTTATATTATTTATTCACAGTATGGTCTATGCATGCTTTTTCTTTATATTCATAGACACAGTGTACACCTCTTTTTACCCCCAATACTAATTTATATGTCTTCAAAATATTGCTCCCAGAAATGGTGGAAGAAATACGCATGTCACCTGATCTACATATACATTTTATCACAGAAATATTCTGGACACAAAATGCAAAGATCACACTTATGATTGTACCAAAGCCTAAATGGAAAGTAAATATGGATTACTAAAATCATCCATGTCCAAGTTGCCTAATGCTCTCAAATGTCAATCCTATTGGTGACTACATATTTGTTTCCTCTTAAGATTATATATTCAAACTCAACCCGATTGAAAATGTTTAATCCTATCCCTCACTTTATACATTGCCTGATTTCATAATGTCTCTATTGCCATCTGCTTTCTTACATATTTTCCACAGTTCACCACTGTGACTGAACCTTCACATGTGCTGACATTTGCTTTCACACTCTAATTGATAACTTATTGCTGAAGAATTTTTTTCCAAATCCTATACTCACTCTTATTCCTAAACCTACTGACTATCTTCCTAATCCTACTGACTATCCCTTTTTGACTGGATATTCTCTTCTACATTCAATCATCCAACGTACAAGGTCTTATGCCATTGTATATCGATTTATCTGAGACATCTGTGAGAACGTAATTCAATGGTAAGTATCCCAATCAAGGGCCCAATGATTTTCTGAGCTTCAAATCTTACTTAGATTTATTTTTTCATACATGTATTTCACCTCTATATTCTTATAAATATCGCATGTTCCCAATACCATTAATCATCCAGCAGAATGATTCCTAAGCCAAATGGAAAATGTTATTCAACCTAACCATACACTGTTCCCTCAATCTCATTTTACAGAACAGCAGGGACAGTGTTGGTCTTACAATACAGAAATGTAGTGGATCTTCCATCTGCTGAGAACCTCAAAGCTCCATGCAGAAATGATCCCTGGAGAAGATGTAGGCAGCTATGAAAGACCTGAGAGAGCAAAAATCATCTTCCATGGCAAACAACCTGGTCAGGATGAAGGGTTGCATCAGAATCAGCCAATCTCTCCTTAATGTAGAGAAGATGGACAAAACCATGCCTGTGTGGAGAGCTGTTACCATTTGCCTACAGGTGATATACCATTCTAACATGTGAAAGTGTGACAGGAAGTAGGGGCAGCCTCCATCTCATGGTACCGTTGGAAGCAATTGTTATGATAAAGTGGTTGCTAAGGCAGTGATCTCATTCAGTTCCTGAAGAAAGCGATCTCATCTCACTTCCTTGGTGATGGAACTCTCTGAACTTGGGATACAGAAAGCCAGGCACCCAGAGCCAGTCCCAGTCCTAGTCCCAGTGGTCTCACTTTTTTGGATTAACCAAGGACAGAGTCAGTCTTCCTTGGTACCTACTGATGTGAGGATGGCCAAATGCCAGGAAAGCTCGGAAGAGGGGCTCTTCCTGAGAAAGCAGGTAGTGGCTCAATCCTGGCTCCTGACAACTTCACAGAGTTGGCCAAGAAGACCAGATCTGAGACAGGACAGGCCATTTTGGGGGATCATAGTATGACCCATCAGTCAGAGCACACACCGGACAGTCACAGACCTATTTGAGGGAAGGAGGTGCCATTGTGGGTGTGGGTGTGCGTTTGTGGTTTTGTCTCATGTTCTGAGAATAGGTAGGAAAGGCGGTTTGTTTGATTTGGAGTGAACAGTTTTTAGTAAGTCGTTTGACAGCGCAAGTGTTTCTATGTCTGTGTATCCCACTGTGTTTGTACTTGTACACATTAGAAAAGAGAATGCATTAATGGATGTGTCCTGTCTCGTAGAAAGCTTCCCAGCATTCATCCAGCCCAATTTATGAATTGACTATGGCTTGCCTTATTGATGGGCAATACCTGCTACCTTCCTAAGTTGCTGTTTTCTTCCTGAATTATGGCCACTTTCCAGAATAGGCTCATGGTTTTGTGTCCAAGATATGTACTACCTCCAAGCTCGGTGACATGGCCATGTACTGGATAGCTGAAGGGAATGGCGAGCATCTCAGAAAACTCAGATATCAGTGTGACCAGTAAAGTCTCAGTGGAGAATCCCTGCTTTGGGCCATTTGCTTACCTATTGTTCTGTTGCCCTGAGAGTCAGGAAGGTTTTTGTCTCAGGCCACAGCTTTTTGAATCCTGAAGAAAAGATTTTTCAAATGGAAATTAATAGGATTCACCTTTGGCTCTTTTCTTAATTGATTTGGAAAGAGGTGTGTCTGAATCAGCCTCTTGGCCCAGTGTGATTCTTTGACTTAGATACTCAGCACCTGATGGATCTAAAGAAAGATCCCATGTGTGCATCCAAATCCAAAATGGCAAAAAAGAGCAGTCATTGTGGATGAAGTCTTTTGCCTTCCTCTGTAAGGTTTCTGAATTCCATCAAGTGAGAATAGGGATCATTTGGGTCAAATGATTTCTTCAAATTAATTCAGAAGCTTTCCAATAGGTGCTTGGGTTTTCTCATCTCTCCAATTTACATAAAGAATGTGTACCCGACACTCGGTAGGCCTCAAATTGGTGAAGCAGAGCAATATTAAGGTCAGGCCTATTTGATCACTCCTGGTACACAGGAAGGATGTACAGGCCACCGGGAATTTAGGCAAATGAGGGCAACGGAGCTTATTTTGGACACTGTCTTGGGCTATGCTAATGCTCTCAAATGTCAATCCTATTGTTGACTTCATCTTTGTTTCTTCCTAAGCTCATACATTCAACCTCAACCCTGTAGAAAATATCTAATCCCATAACTCACTTTATTCTTTTCCTGATTTCCTAATGTCTCTATTGATATCTGCTTTTCTACATATTTTCCCCTGTTCATCATTGTGACTGACTCTTCACTTGTGTTGATATTTACATTGACTCTCTAACCAAAACCCTATTGGCAAAGAACTTTTGTTCCAAATCCTATACTCACTTTTCTTCCTAAACCTACCAACTATCTTCCTAATCCTACTGACTATAACTTTTTGAATAGATGTTCTCTTCTACATTCAATCATCCAAGTAAAGTTTGGGCGAGTGCCGGAGAAAGAGACCACCAAGAGACTATCTCATGCAACAGCAAAGGTTTTATTGGGGGTCCAGCATGCTGGGGCTCAGAGCTCACTTGAATAGAGCAGAGAGACCTGACAACAGCTTAAGCAGAGCTTATATACTTTCCTTGCAGAGGGCAGGGATGGAAGTTCATTGATGGGTCAGGGAGAGTGGATGGTTTGTATTCAACTGGGTGAGGGAGTACATTCTGCAGTTTGGTAATTGGGGACAGCATATTCTGGGAACAAGATTAGCAAACAGTTCTCAAGATTTCAACAGTGTTTTGTTACGCATACAGAAAAACAGGAAGTGACAAGTACATATTTTATTAACCTTTCATTCCCCACTTCTTCTTCTGGCTATTTTTAATCATAAAAGTGATCATTGTGGGGTGTCACATTCTATGTCTGCTAGTGGGGTATTACCATAAGTTTAATTTGTCCAATTTGAGCTTGGAGAAAAGAAATTACACGGTTGAGAAAACAGGGTTTTATAGTTAGCAATAATATGAGGATTATTATTGGACTGGCTAGGGTTGATAAAAACGTAGTTAACCAGGGGGACTGTGTAAAAAAAGACTCAAACTACCATTCTTGGGCCTCTCTCTCTCTCGTTGTCGCTCTTCAAGGCATCTTTTTAATTTACTCATAGATTTTTTTTACAACTCCAGTATTGTAGACATAAAAACCACATTCTTCCCTCAATGAAGCACAAAGGCCCCCTTCTCTCATGAAAAGGAGGTCCAACCCTCGACTGTTCTGTAAAACAACTTCAGAGAGAGAGGTTAAAGATTCGTTCAAAGCTGTGATGGAGGTTTCTAATATCTTTAATTTTTGATCTATTGCTGCTTTGGGTCATTTGTTGTGTCCCATGGGCCAGAGCAATGGTTCCCGTGCCCTACCCTGCAGTAACTACTATTCGTAATAGAATGGCTAAGGTGAGGGACATATGTTTTCAGCGGAACCGTGTTCTATGCCCCCCTCTTTGATCTTCAAATGAACCTGCATCATGATAGAGTACTCTGGGAAACATCTGCACCATTACACAATTAATCACATCTGTTGACCATTTCATGAAAACATAAACAGTGTTTAAGTATATAGAATTATACTGTTCTAGGGACGGACAAGGCAAGGCACCTAAGATAGCACCAAAGACAGGAAAACAGTCTTTTTTGGTTGCAACCAGATTCAGGGGGCATTGCTTCTGTTGTAATCAATTAATCCCCTGAAACCCAAGTTTAGGTAGTTTCAGAATTTTGTACACAACACGTAAGGAAAGGGGCTCAGAAGTTCACAGTCTGCAGAAGTTCACAAAAAGCACTTTTCGTTTCTGTTTTTTCCTCAGTTTGGGGCAAGTTAACTTTTCAAGGACACCTATGTGGGGGAGAGCTTTTTCTTCCCTTTCTTTTTTTTCAACCTGCCAGCTGTTTCCATGCAGCCCAGTTTGTAACTTCTTTATCTTAGAAATGTAGCCATCTCTGTGAAGCCCCAGCTAAAGGCCAGAGGCCTTTTTTTCACATATTTTGTAAAAACTATTAAGGGTGTGTCTAGATTAGGAGTGCTGGTTTTTTTTAGCCAGTTTCCAAGTAGACCAGGGCAACACGAAAATAGGAAGTTTATCTACAGTGATCTCTTTTATAGGGACTCTTTTGCTGAAAGTCATAAATCAGCCATGGTGAAGACTTCTGGAGAAGGTTAATTAAGACTTTTCTGTGGACCTGGTACAGAGGGGGACGACTTGGAAGGCAGGGATGAGAGCAACTTCCGTGGATCTGAGAATGAGGAAGGAGAGATGTAAAAGAATATTGGGAGAGGGCTTTGGGATCTTAATAGCAAGAAAAATTTGAGCAGTAGAACAGATAGAACAGAGGGGGAAACGGGAGTGAGTATCCCAAAAAGCCTGTGAGGGACTTTAAATTTTTAGTAACCTGTTTTCAGTGATGACAAAGCAACATTAAAGGCCATTTTCATTACATTTTGGATAAGGGTCTGAGGGTTCTCCTCAGTGGGTTTGAGCTTTGCATTAGCTGGTAAGAGGACCTGGAGGGACCCAGTGCGGGCACTGACAGGAGAAGAGCGTAGTGAGTGAGTGGAGTGGTACCTCAGTACCTGCTACCTCAGCAAGGGGGCAATGGTCTGAGAACTGGCGGAGATTTGGGTTTTTGATCTAGATATTGGAGGGCAGAAATCAAGTTGCTGAGGTGGGAGTGACAGCAGAGAGTCTGGAGCAGAAGGCTGAGGGTAAGCATCTATTGGAGAAGCATAGTTCAGGATGTGAGCAAAGGAGGGAGAAGGCCTCCACATAGGGGAATCTCCTTTTACCCTTTTGAGCACTTTCAGAAGTTTAAAAGGTCACGCAGAATTTGAGGATATAGAGACCCCTCTTGGGGCCATCGGTTTTGGTTATCTAATTGGTAATATGGCCAATGCTGTTTACAGAATTTGATGAGGAGTTTGGGTTCCATCTGGCAGTCCCTGTATGCTCACAGCCCCATGACTTACAGAAGAAGTCTGCTCTCCCCCCCGCACAGCCGTGACTGTTTGTGGCTTTGATACTCCGCCGGGCAAACATAGTAATCTAGGCTAGCCAAACTGCATCTGGCTCACGTGTCCCTACATCCATAATGTTTGTTTCCATTTTCTATGGTACCGAAGGGATTTAATGGAATTTTAGTGGGATCCTCTTCATCAGGGATATCTCAATAGGAAAGACCTATAGCCAGCTGACAAATGTCTGGGTGGAGAGATGGCCACCAGGTCCATAAGGGGGCTGTATGTGAGATAGACCATACTTCTTTTCCAGTAGGATTTGTGATCAGCCATCGCTGCTTAAGGGGCTGATGAGGGTTAAGACTACTGGTCGTCAAGGGGAGAATAAATGTCTTCCAGGATCTTCTTGACAACCATTTGCTCTGTTTCTTTTTTTTTTCTTTTTTCTTTCTTTTTTTTGTGGGGAAGGCTTCAATCCGTCCTGAAAATGTATCTTCAAAGACTAGAAGATATTTAAGTCCATACCTTGCTGGCTTAATTTCAGTAAAGTCCACTTCCCAGAATTTTCCTGGTATGGTTCCTCGTAGGTGCTTTCCTGCAGGAAGCTTGGAAGGGTAAGTATTAACCAATTGATGGACCTGACAGGCTTTTGTTACCCATTCAGTTATTTTCTTTCACTGTGAGTCGGTTAGTGGAAAACTCTGTTCTTGATCTTTCAGGAATGAATGCAGTTTCTTTGAACAAAGATGAGTGAGTTGATGAACATTTGCTACTGACATAATTAGAGCCATGATTATAGGAGTATTTACTGAAGGATTTAGAAATTCCACTTGGGGGCCTTCAGGGTTAAAAGTTATTTTGGCCCAGAGCTTGGTGAGCAGATCTCTGCCCATCAATGGGGCCGGGCATTCTGGGATTACTAGGAAGGAGTGATGGATTTATCCTTTCCCCTGGTCCATGGTCCCCTTAGTTGTCAAAGTCTGATATTTACTGCATTTAGACCCTGGAATTAGAGACCTTTTATTTGATAGAGGGCCCAATGGGGCCTTAAGGGCTGAGTATATTGCCCCTGTATCTACTTCAAAGTTTACTGGGGTCCCCTCCACTTCAAAAGTTACCCTGAGGTCGGGGAGAGGATCTGAGCCCCGACTTTCTTAGTCATCCTCCAGAGTCAGAATGTCTGGCTGGCGTGGCTGTCTCTTTCTAGGGCACTCTTTGGCCCAGTGTCCTTTTTCTTTAGAGTAGGCACATTGATCTGAGGCCAGGGGTGGCCTCTAATGTGGGCCCAGGTATCCCTTTCTGTCTCTCTGTTTCTTAATTTCTGGCCTGTTTGTTGTTGTGACCAGGACCTTAGTCAATGCCTTAGTCTGTCTTTTGCTTCTCTCATCCTCCCTTTGCTCCCTTCTCTTCCTCAGTTTCACTCTTATAGTATACCTTTTTGGCTTCTCTAACTAAATCTCTCAAAATCATATCTTGTAATCCATCTAAGCATTGTAACTTTCTTTTAATATCTAGGGCAGCTTGCCCAATAAAGGCCATTGTGACAGATGCCTTTTGATCCTCTGCCTGAGGATCGAAAGTAGTATATCTCCTATATGCCTCCATAGTTCTCTCTAGGAACATAGAGGTAGATTCACCAGGCCCTTGAATAATCTCTCTTACCTTGGCCAAATTAGTTGGTCGCCTAGCGGCCACTAAGATACCCACTATTAGAGCCCGGTGATAATTGGACAGATGCTCCCTACCTTCAAATGTGTTGGGGTCCCACTTGGGTCGTTTCAAGAGAAAGCCGGCTTTGATTATGTTGGGAAGTTGTGTTGGTCACCCATCTAGTCCGAGGATATTGTTTTCTAGCATCCAGGAGGATTCTCTTTTGTTCCTCTGTCATGAAGAGAGTCCCTATGAGTTGTTGGCAGTCATCCCAAGTAGGCTGGTGTGAAAACATCAATGACTCAACCAGACCTGAGAGCCAGGTTGGGTCCTCGGTAAAAGGAGGATTGTTATTTTTCCATTTATATAGGTCTGAAGAGGAGAAGGCCAATACTGGTAGGCTTGCATTTTTCCTCCATGGCCGTTGTCAATCATTGGCCCATAGGAATGGAGGGGGAGCAACACGGGAGTTTCAGGGTTTTAAATCATTTGACGCTGTCGAGTTCCTTTAGCCAGGCCAGCTTCCTCCAGGGGAGGAGGGGCTGTGTGTGCTGCAGGGGAGTTATCTGGAGTGCGCTGGGCTGGCTTATCTTTCTCCAATGGCGGAGAGGCTGAGTCAGCAGCAGGGGAATCACTTAGAGGGTGTTGGGGGTTGTGGGATGAGGGTAGAAGATAAGGAGGGGGATGAGAGTCCAGTAGAGTCAAATCTTGTGACTCAGGGAGAACAGAGGGTGGAGGAGGAGGATGAGCAGAGGGTTTGAGAGATCGTGGGGAAAAGAGTAGGAGCGGGGACATGGCAAGGAAAGGCTTCACCCATGGAGGAGGAGATTTGCAGAGGTCCTGCCAAGTTAAGATATATGGCTGTTTATCGGGATGGCTATGTGGCCCTGGCTGTAAGACAATATCTCTGACTTATTAAATTAGTGCGAAGTAGAAAGATCCTTCTAGGGGCCATCCGAATGCAAAGGTGGGCCATTCTGAGGCACAGAGAGTCTGCCAGGTCCAGCGTTTTACTGAAAAAGAAAGATTCTGAGCCCTTAAGCGGACTTTGGTCCAGTGATCAAGGTCAGAGACAGAGGCATTGAAGTGACCTGTCCCATAATGAAAGATACACAAACAGTAAAAGCAACTCTCACGACACAGACAAGACAAGATAATAAAGACAGGCAATGAACGTCCAACACTGAGACCAAGACTGAGCAGCCGGCAAAACCCGATGGGCTGGCAATACCGAATCTGAAACAAAACATCACTGAGTCGAGGAGACTATTGTTCCTTGATTCCCGAGTCCTCTGTGGCGTCCCCCAGAGCCTGTGGCTCTGTGACACATCTGCCATCCACCGTCAAAGAGAGCTCATGCAACTTCATCAACAGCCATTTTGCCAAGCCCTAACCTGAAACCTGAAACCAGAAAGAGGGGCCTTACTTTCCCTGAGAGTAGCCCATTGAGGTCTCTCTTCCGCCCCTGCCGGATCTCGAAGGAACCTCCATATATAAAGGTCGGGAGAGCGTTGGGGGAAGAGACCACCAAGAGACTCTCTCATGCAAAAGCAAAGGGTTTATTGGGGGTCCAGCATGCTGGGGCTCAGAGCTAATTTGAATAGAGCAGAGCTCATATACTTTCCTTGAAGTGGGCAGGGAGGGAAGTTTATTGATGTGTCTGGGCGAGTGAGCAGTTTGCGTGCAACTGGGTGAGGGAGTACATTCTGCAGTTTGGCAGTTGGGGACAGCACATTCTGGGAAAAAGATTAGAAAACAGTTCTCAAGATTTCAACATTGTTTTATTAAGCATACAGAAAAACAGGAAGTGACAAGTACCTATTTTATTAACATTTCACAACCAACTATACTTTGCCAGATTTCCTAAAGTCTCTATTGATATCTGCATTCCTACATATTTTCCCCAGTTCTGCATTGTGACTGATTCTTCACATGTTCTGACATTTACATTCACTGTATACCCGAAACCCTATAGCTAAAGAACTTTTGGTCCAAATCCTATACTCACTCTCCTATATAAACCTACCGACTATCTTCCTAATACTACCGATTACTCCATTTTGACTGGAAGTTCTCTTTTACAATCAATCATCCAAGTTACAAGGTCCTATGCAATTATATATCAATTTATCTGAGACATCTTTGCAGAACATAATTCAAAGCAAAGTATCCCATCTGTGCAGAAAATAAATCAAAGCTTAATACCGAAATCAAGGGCTCAATGCTTTTCTGGACTTCAAATCTTACCTAGATTTCTGTTTTCATACTCATATATTTCACCTATATATTCTTGTAAATATTGCAGGTTTCCAATACCATTATTCATCCAGCAGAATGATTTCTATTCAAAATTGAACCTGTTATTAACCCTAACCATACACTGTTCCCTCAATCTAACATAAGAGAAGAGCAAGGACAGAGTTGGTCTTAAAATACAGGAATGAAGGAAATCTTCCAACTGCTGAGAAACTAAAAGGTCCATGCACAAATGATCTCTAGAGAAGATGTAGGTAGCTATGAAGGAACTGAGAGAGCAAAAGTCATCTTCCTTTGCAAACAACATGGTCAGCATGAAGTGATGTGTCTGAATCAGCCTCTCTCTTCTTTATGTAGAGAAGAAGGACCAAACCAGGCCTGTGTGGAGAGCTATTCCCAGTTACCAATGGTTGATATACCATCCTAACTTGTGAAAGTCTCACATAAAGTAGGGGAAGCCTCCATTTCATGGGACCTTTGGAAGTAAATGTTAAGACAATGTGGTTGCCAAGGCAGTGACCTCATTCAGTTCCTGAAGGAAGTGACCTCACCTCACATCCTTGGTGATGGAACTCTCTGAACATGGGATCTAGGAAGCCAGGCACACAAATCTAGTCCCAGTCCCAGTCCCAGTGGTCTCATTTCTTTTGATTTACCAAGGACAGAGTCAGTCTTTCTTGGTACCTACTGATGTGAGGATAGCCAAATGACAGGAAAGATCTTAAGAGTGGCCTTTCCTGAGAAAGCAGTAAGTGGCTCACCGCTGTCTCCTGACAACTTCACAGAGTTGGCCAAGGAAACCAGATCTGAGACAAGACAGGCCATTTGATGGGAACATAGTATGGCCCAGCCGTCAGAGGACACACACGATAGTCAGAGACCTACTTTGAGGAAAGAGGTGCCTTTGTGGGTGTGGGTGTGTGTTTGTGATTTTGTCTAATGTTCTGAGAATAGGTAGGAAAGGCGGTTTGTTTGGTTTGGAGTGGACGGTTTCTAATAAGGGTTTTGACAAGGCGAAGGTTTCTATGTCTGTGTATCCCACTGTGTCCATGGTTGTAGACATTAGAAAAAAAGAATGCAGCAATTGATGTGTCCAGTCTAGTAGAAAGCTTACCAGCATTCTTCCTGCCCAATTTATGAATGGAATGCGGCTTGCCGTATGGATGGGTAACACCTGCTATCTTCCTAAGTTCCTGATTTCTTCCTGAATTCAGGCCACTCTCCAGAATTGGCTCATGGTTTTGTGTCCAAGATATGTACCACCTCCAAGCTCTGTGACATGGCCATGTACAGGATAGCTGAAGGGAATGGCGAGCATCTCAGAAAACTCAGATATCAGTGTGACCAGGAAAGTCTCAGTGGAGAAACCCTGCTTTTGGCCTATTGCTAACCTATTGTTCTGTTGCCCTGAATGTCAGGAAGGTCTTTGCCTCATGCCACCCCTTTGTGAAGACTGAAGAAAAAGTTTTCAAATGGAAATGAATGGGGATCTCCTGTGGCTCTTTGCTTAATTGCTTTGGAAAGGGATGTGTCTGAATCAGCCTCTTGGCCCTATGTGAGGTTGTGGCTCAGATTCTCAGCACCTGATGGATGTAAAGAGAGATCCCATGTGTGCATCCAAAACCAAATTGGTCAAAAGAGCAGTCATTGTGGATGAAGTCTCTCGCCTTTATCTTTAAAGTTCTTGAACTCGATCAAGTGAGAATAGGGATCCTTTGGGTCAAATGAGTTCTTCAAAGACCTGCAGAGGTGCTTGTGTTTTCTCATGACGGCAAATCACATAAAACTATATACCTGATACTCAGTTTTCCACAAATTGGAGAAGCATAGAAGTATTAACGTCTAGCATATTTGATCAATCCTGGTTCACATGAAGGGTGTCCAGACCACCCTGATGTTACACCAATGAGGGCAAGGGAGTTATTTTGGCCACTCTCCTGGACTCCGTCACTCATGGAAACCTACAGCCAGAGGTTATGATTAGTGTCTATATGGAAGAAGATGAGGGCCATATGGGAGTGTTTTGGTTTTAATTTTGGTCATTTGTGTCCGGTTGGAAGACATGACTGAGAAAACCTGGGCTTGAACTCTGGTGTGATTCCCCTTATAGACTGAGTTCTGGAACTGACTTCAGAGAAGTATTGCCATGAATTTTGTTGGGATTTTAGGAGGCCACCTATGAGAATCACCCTTGGAAACAGAGATCTAGGCCCAGGGTGGCTTTCCAAAGAGCCCGGGAAATCTCAGCCAGGATATCACATGATTTTATTCTGAAAGACTTGGCATCCATAGTTGAGAGTCACAACACCCATGGACGTCACATTGTAGACCTCAATGGGCCTGGCTTCATGTGACCTTTTGGCCACTCTTTGGGAAGCCTTGCCTGTGAGAGTTCTCCAGAGCATTCATTGAAATGAGCTTCCTCACCATTTAATGGTTCCTGAATGAATTGAAACCCACAGTGCCTCCAACGTCATCTTTGAAAAATGCCTTGATAAATACCATGAAATTTTTGAAATTTCCATGACCAGGTGGCACTGGAGAACCTTTGGAAGTTGCTGATCATGAGTGTACCAGACAGTGCCTTGATTGACTCGGCTTCATGAAAATGGTGTAGAACAGAGATGCCAGTAAGTTGGAACCTGCTGAGTAATGTGCCTAGAGCAGTGGTGGGAAGGTGTGTGATAAAAAATTTGTTTTTGGGCCATGTGGATCTGCCATTGGCTTCCAAATGGCTTGTGACTGACATGGTGCAGCCAGCAGACCCTTACATGAAAAGGCATCTTGTTATATGGAGATGTTTCCGGGCAATGTTCAGAATCAGGTTGCTATGGACATGGGGCCAAGCTATGTGCGTTAGAAGCCTGGTTGGTGCATTCTCCTGCAGACGCTGACTCACCACACATGACAGATTTGCCTCCAGAACTGTGTCCCAGTTGAACTCCTTTAATTTCATGAAGCAATTGCCAAAGTCCCAGTGCAGCAGCAAGAAACACCACGAAAATAGAAGATGACCAAATGGCTTCACAGTCCACATGAAAAGACACTTATCCCCCAATGGTCACCGTTTACTTACAAAGAGAGAATTCAGCACTGCTGCCTCATGTTTCTTTGGAAAATAAGAAACCATTTCCTCCAGGTCACATAGATGCAGACACAGATTTGATGGTCTCACTAGAAAGCAGCTAAAGCTCCTGACAACAACATATATTTCAAGTGCCCAACCTCAGAGGCAGTTTCTCAAGAAGTATTTAGGCCAGCAGAGCTCCATGTTTATGGAGTTTTTACCCTGTCCCATAGTTTTGGAAACTCCTCTACCACTGCCAAGGTTGTAAACCCCTGAGCATATTCCATTCCATATATATATTCACAGATTTTCTAACTCTTCTCCTCTAATTGTGTCTTACTTTGGGCGAAGGTAATGTCAAGGAATTGTTCTGGATGAGAGTGGGAAGATTTTGTTTAGCACATATTTGTATACACATTGGATTCCTTTTTCTATTTTAAATTTGAAATACTGAATCCCTGACACTAACACATACCCTAATAGATTCTGAGTACTAATCATAATATGATGGAGAAAAATAACCGAAACAGAATAGAAATACAAGCAGTTCAGAGGAGGCATGTTGTATTTTTGGACTTGCGTTTTGCATTATATAGGGTAGGAGTTATAAATCTAGTCCATTTTTAATTGAAATAGTTCTCCATGTTCTTTTAATGTTAACAAATATGTGAATTCCTGTCTCCCTTTCTCTGTAGTCTATTCAGCACATGTATTTTTATATGCACATATAGAATCCTACCTGGTATCACACGCAAATTTTCATGAGTTACATGACTTGGCAGATACAAACTGTGAGAAGAGATCACTCCTCCTAAACGATGTAGGAACTGAAAATTCAACCTATGGGGGAGCTTCCTAGTTAAAAAAAGTTATACATAAATCCATATCGACTAAAATGAATATTTTTGGATCTGTGGATGATATATATTTCACTGTGTAATTAAATTGGCATATATATATATATATATATATATATATATATATATATATATATATATATATATATATACTCTCCAGATATTTCATAATATTTAACATATGTGTCTTATTATACACTCCCTAAATTTATTCTTGTTCATATATGTGGATTTATAATCAAATTTTCACAAGATTATTCTCAGAAATATTCATTCACCTGAAATACATATTTGTTTCCTAGTATTGAAAACTAACTTCAGTGAATAGTGCATATAAATGCTAATATTTCTACAGTAACTAACCCAGTTTAATATCAATGCAAGTAGATTCCTACGGGACATGACATTTATTTTGAAGTTCATTTTTATTCAACACTGGTACATTTCTATTTCTTGAGTTTATGCACATTATAGCATATATATTTCATCCACACGTTCACAAATTTATAGGCATTTATTTCACTTTCAATCACTTTCTGCTTCAGAAACATGTATTCCTCCATGTGTCTGACTGGTCTTTTCATGAGACTTCTTTCCAAACACATTATTTTCGATTTCCATAATCACTTTTGAAGCAAAACTCACACACTCTTCATGATAAACCATAACACTAAGATTACAATTAGACGTATAACTAGTTGTTATGAATGATTCTATATCAATATATGATTTCTTATATATTTTCAGATATCAATTCAATCCATTATTTAAAGTGGAACCAGTTATATTATTTATTAACTGTATGATCTATTCATGCATTATCTCTATATTTATAGACACAGGGTACACCTCGTTGTACCCCCAATACTAATTTATACATATTTTAAATATTGCTGCCAGAAATGGTCGAAGAAATACTCATGTCATCTGATCTACATATACATTTTATCACAGTAATATTCTGGACCAAAAAAGCAAAGGTCACTCTTAAGGTTGTACCAAAGCCTAAATGAAAAGTGAGCATGGATTACTAAAACCTTCCATGTCCAGGTTTCCTAATGCGCTGAAATGTCAATCGTATTGGTGACTACATATTTGTTTCTTCCTAAGATTATATATTCAACCTCAAGCCTGTTGAAAATGTCTAATCCTATCACTCACTTTATACTTTGCCTGATTTAGTAATGTCTCTATTTATGTCTGTATTCCTACATATTTTCCCCTGTTCATCATTGTGACTTACTCTTCACATATGCTGACTTTTACATTCACTGTCTACCCGAAACCCTATTGCTTAAGATCTTTTGCTCTAAATCCTATACTCACTCTTCTTTCTAAACCTACCGACTATCTTCCTAATCCTACCGACTATCTCTTTTTGAGTGGATGTTCTCTTCGACATTCAATCATCCAAGGTACAAGCTCCTATGCCATTGTATATAGATTTATCTGAGACATTTTTGCAGAACATCATTCAAAGCTATGTGTACCAATTAAGGGCCCAATGCCCTTCTGGGCTACATATCTTCCCTAGATTTCTATTTTTATACTTATATTTCACCTATATATTCTTGTAAATATCATAGTTTCCCAATACCATTATTTGTCATGCAGAAATATTCCTAACCCAAATTGAACATGTTATTAACCCAAACCATACACTGTTCTCTCAATCAAACTTTACAGAAGAGCAGGGACAGGGTTAGTTTTACAATACAGGAATGTAGGGCATCTTTCACCTGTTGAGAACATCAAAGGTCCATGCAGAAATGATCTTTTGAGAAGATGTAGGCAGCTATGAAAGACTGAGAGAGAAAAGTCATCTTCTATGGCAAACAACCTCGTCAGCATGAAGGGATGTGTATGAATCAGCCTCTCTCTTCATAATGTAGAGAAGATGGACCAAACCAGTCCTAGGTGGAGAACGGTTCCCGAGTGCCCATGGTTTATATACCATTCTAACTTATGAAAATGTCACAGGAAGTAGGGGCAGCCTCCATCTCATGGGACCCTTGAAAGCAACTGTTCGTACAAAGTGGTTGTCAAGGCAGTGACCTCATTCAGTTCCTGAAGAAGTGATCTACCTCACTTTCTTGGTGATGGAACTCTCTGAACTTCGGATCCAGGAAGCCAGGCACCTGGAGCCAGTCCAGTCCAATACCCATTGGCTCATTTTTTTGGATTTACCAAGGAGAGTGTCAGTCTTTCTTGGTACCTACAGATGTGAGGATGGCCAAATACCAGGAGAGCTCTGAATAGGGTCCTTTCCTGAGAAAGCAGGTGGTGGTACACTGCTGGCTCCTGACAACTTCACAGAGTTGGCCAAGGAGACCAGATCTGAGATAGGACAGGCCATTTTGGGGGAACATAGTTTGGCCCACCACTCAAAGGACACTCCGGATAGTCACAGAGTTACATGGGGGAAGGATGTGCCTTTGTGGGTGTGATTCAGGTTTTGTCTCATGATCTGAGAATAGGTAGGAAAGGTGGTTTGTTTGATTTGGAGTGGACTTCTTCTAGTAAGTAGTTTGACAAGGCGAGTGTTTCTATGTCTGTGTATCCACTGTGTCCGTGGTTGTAGATATTAGAAAAGAGAATGCAACAATTGATGTGTCCTGTATAGTAGAAAGATTCCCAGCATTCATCTTGCCCAACTTATGAATGAACTGAGGCTTGCCTTATCCATGGGCAACACCTGCTATCTTCCTAAGTTTCTGTTTCCTTCCGGAATTCTAGCCACTCTCCAGAATAGGCTCATGGTTTTGTGTCCAAGATATGTATCACCTCCAAGATCTGTGACATGGCCATGTACTGGATAGCTGAAGTGAATGGCGAGCATCTCAGAAAACTCAGATATCAGTGTGACCAAGAAAGTCTCAGTGGAGAAACCCTGCTTTGGGCCTTTTGCTTATCAATTGTTCTGTTGCCCTGAATGTCAGGAAGGTCTTTGCCTAAGGCCACCCCATTGTGAAGCCTGAAGAAAACAGTTTTCAAATGCAAATGAATGGGCATCACCTGTTGCTCTTTGCTTAATTGCTTTGGAAAGGAATGTGTCTGAATAAACCTCATGGCCCTGTGTGAGGTTGTGGCTTAGATTCTCAGCACCTGATTTATGTAAAGAGATATGCCATGAGTGCACCCAAAACCACAATGGCCAAAAGAGCAGTTATTGTGAATGAAGTTTCTCACATTCATTTGTAAGTTTCCTGACCCCCATCAAGTGTTAATAGGGATCCTTTGGGTCAAATTATTTATTCAAAGCCCTGCAGAGGCTAGCCCATAGGTTTTTGGGTTTTCTCATGACTCCAAATCATATAAAGAATCTATACCTGACAGTCAGTAGGCCTCAAATTGGAGATGCAGAGCAGTATTAACACCTGGCCTATTTGATAACTCCTGGTTCACAGGATGGGTGTCCAGGCCACCGTGAATTTAGGCAAATGAGGGGCAAGAGAGCTTATTTTTGAGACTGTCTTGGGCTGCACCCCTCATGGAAAACTCCAGCCAGAGTTTATGATTAGTGTCTATATGGAAGAAGATGATGGCCATGTGGGAGTGTTTTGGTTTTAATTGTGGTCATTTGTGTAGCGGTTGAAAGAGATGACTGGATCCACCTGGGCTTGAACTCTGGTGTGATTCCTCTTAGAGACTGAGTTCTGAAACTGACCTCAGAGAAGTATTGCCATGAAATGTGTTGGGATTTTAGGAGGCCACGCATGAGAATCGCCCTTGGAAACTGAGATCGAGGGCCAGGGTGGCTTTCCAGATTGCACTGGGAATCTCAGCCAGGATATCACATGATTTTATTCTGAAAGACTTGGCAGCCATAGTTGAGAGTCTAAACACACATGGAACTCACATTGTAGACCTCAATGATCCTGGCTTCATGTGACCTTTTGGCCACTCTTTGGGAAGGCTTGCCTGTGAGTGTTCTCCAGAGATTTCATTGAAATGAGCTTCCTTACCATATAATGGTTTCTGCATGAATTGAAACCCACAGTGCCTCCAACATCATCCTTCAAAAATGGCTAAATAAATACCAACAAATTTCTGAAATTTCCATGACCAGGTGGCACTGGAGAACCTTTGGATGTCATGTTGCTGATCATGAGTGAAATAATTCCCCACGCAAAGACACTTCAAAGGGAGAATTCCAATTTTATTGCAAAAAAGCTGTGTGATTATATAGAACTAAGGGGGAGATGGTAGGGCTTAGATAAATGGCAGCAACCCGTTTATTGAAAGCAAGTTCTTTCAGATATCATCTCCAGAACCCAGGAATTAGTTCTCATTGGGGCTAAGGTTCTCCACCAGTGAGATTTGAAATTGGCGCTGGCGGGAGAGTTCACAAGTGCGGGAACTTTTCGCACCACTGCAGAAATGAAGAAGGTAGGAAGAAGAAGTCCTTAGGCACCATGTTGGGGTTTTTCTCTGGGGTATGGCTGCCATTTATACTTTTCCCAACATTCCTCCCTTTTTGTTTTCTTAGGAAGTGGGGCGTCGTTTTTAGATCCGGCTGCTTCCTGCTGTATGGGGGTGCTGTGAGGCCTAGAAAGGGAAGGGGAGGAATGCTCGGGGGGCAGGTCTGGGAATATCATGGCAGCAAGAAATAAAACCCAGTGGCTATAGACAGCTACTTCCGTAGGGGTGAAGTCAATGAAAGTTCCCTGAAGCCACAAGTTGTCGATGGCATGGAACCAGTCCTGGATGGAGGAGATTGTTGGTATCAGCCACTGGTCCTGTAACAGAGACTCTAGAAAATACTGGAAGCGTTGCCTGGACAAGGTGCCACAGGACCTGAAGAAGATCAGAGTGAATAAAAACAGAATGAAGATAAAAATTAAAGCAAAGGTCAATTTTTGGCAGAAGTTCCATGTTGGGGGAGTGACATAGAAGAGGCCAAGGGCCATGAGGAAGCTTAGAAGGTCATAAAGATTCAAGAATCCAGGATGGCAGATTAAGAGGTTTTCCGAGCTTGTTGTCTCCCACTGTCTGATGTCCATTGCATTCCATCGTGCCTGGTAGTGAGCTTCATCACGGAGTGAACTGTTCTCTTGGAGATGTTGGGGGTTCGTCGGTCATCAGAGGCTGGTAGTGCCTAAGCAAAAGCTGGTTGAAAGTTTGATTACGAATTTTTTTGCAGTTGGGTTTGAAGGAACTTCATTATGCAGGGCAAGAGAGCACAAAAAAGGAGCATCCCAATAAGGGGCCCAGAGAGAGGTAGTAAGTACATGGCAAGATAGGATTGGAAGAACCTCGTTATGGGATTGGAGGAGGTAGGTTTGAGCAATTGGGTCCATAATTCCTGCAATTTAACAACTTTTTTTTATTAGCCCAGATTCATTAACATAATAGCAACATTCTCTCTGAGGAATAGGCATGTACCCCCTTTTTCTGCAGTGAGAAGATCAATTGCCCTTCGGTTCTGTAAAGCCACTTGTGCCAATGAAGTAACCTGCCACTGCAAGGAGCCAAGAGACTCAGCAGTGGTATCGAGTGCTTCCTGCAGTTTTTGTTGCACGTCATTGGATGCCCATAGAGCATGACCTATAGCTCTACCAGAGAGACCGAGACTCGCCACTGAGGTTGTTAAAGTGAGGCCTACCAGAACCGGCAGAAAGACTGCCCTATGGGTGCGGGAAGGTAGGGCCAACTGTCGGAATTCAGTGGGAGTATACAAAGAAAGCAGAGGAACTACAGTAACCAAGATACAGGTGCCAGAGACATTGATCGTTGAGGTACTTAAAGACCAATTACACCAGATGAAATGTCCAGGTTGCATAAACGCAGGGCTCTATGGGGTGCTATAGCTCAAGGAACAAATGGGTAAAGGATTCATTATTGGCAGGTGGATACAGATGAAAGGAAATAAAGTATTGTTGGAATAACTTTCCCACAGTGGGATATGTGTCACATGTAGGGGTTGTCCTTACTTAGAGAAATTGTAGGTTTTTGCTGAAATATTTCCTGCCGCTAATGGGACCGCTGCTAGAAGTGGACGACTAAGTGAAGCACAGAGAAAGCACTGAGAAGTAGGCACCAAAAGAATGGAGGAGTTTAATAATCGAAGAGTTTGGTGTAGCAAATTGAGCCATGTGGAAGGGGGACCTTAGGGGGTTGAAGGCTCTGAATCCTCTTTGGATGAGCTATGGATAAGGTCTCGAAGTTTTGATTCTGACTCCTTAATGTGTTCGACTACCTGGATGGTTGCCTTAGGTGCCGTAATCAGGGTGCGGCCAACAGTCATCCACCCTGTGGGTCTGGCTGAGGTTGTCCGAGCATAGACAGCAAACTCAACATAGCCCCAACGTTTGGCCTTGGGGTCAGGTGTATCTGAAGTATATGATCCATTGTTATCGGATGAAGAGGCTTTATGCCACTTTAGGTAACTAGAAGTCCACCCTTCAGGGTAGCCAAGTGAGTGGTAAGAACAGCTACCACGTTCATCATGGAACCTGCATGACCAATAGGGACACCCATTATATATCTCAGGCCATCAATGACAATAGTCTTTGGTTTGATTAAAAAGGAAGCAAATGAAAGGCCAGTTCCAGCTACCAGGGACGAAGGTCCTTGAAGGTGACAATTTTAGGGGAATAGAGGTGCAGTTGTGGATGAAGCAAGTAGTTGCATCCACTGCGCGGACCTTCTGCATGCCATGTTCTGAGTATCGTTCCCGAAGAGTGAATAAATACATGGTAGGTTAGGAGGGTAAAGACAAGTCCCAACAGAGCACAGAAAAGAAGCAGAGCACAAAAAAACAAGCAGTTAGAGAAGACTAGGGTGTTGGGAGAGCTCATTGTGCCTTCTTTAAGAGGAATTGGGCTGCAGGGAACACCGTGTGAGCCGCAACTTAAATGGGTGAGATGGGTGTGGAAAGCAGGAGTAAAGGGGAGGTTCAGGAGGTGATTCTTGGAGTTCCTCTGGGGTGGTCCTGTCGTCAGCAGGTGGGGCCTCCTGGTGATATGGCTTCAACCTAGAAATGGGAATCCAGGGAGTGAGATGGTTGTCTGATAAGGAGAGTTTGGCGGCGGTGGGGTTACAGAGAATGACAGGATAGGGGCCTTCCCATTTTGGTGCAAGAGTCCCTTTCTCCTCTGGGGTATTATAATAGACTAGACTCCCAGGTGTTAAGGGAGGAGTGTTTGGAGAGGAGACTGGGTCTGGAAGAAGCCAGTTCTGATATTTCCAGTATTCCGAGCGGAGATGAAACAAGAGAGGCAAAGACAAATCTCGGGTGAGATGTCCTTGTGAAATGACCAACCCAGGGGTTATAAGAGGTCTTCCATACATTATCTCAAAGGGAGACAGTAAAGATGGTTTCTTAGGGAGAGCTCTGATTCGAAGCAAAGCCAAGGGAAGGATTTTGACCCAGTCTAAGTTTAATTCCATTGTCAATTTGGTAAGGACTTCCTTCAGAGTACGATTTACCCTTTCCACTTTCCCTGAAGCCTGGGGGTAATATGGACAGTGGAAATGCCACTTGAAAGAGAGGGCTTGAGGGACCTTTTTTGTGATCCTAGAAATAATCTCAGGGCCATTGTCATATTGTAGGGAAGTCGGCATACAAAACCTGGGGATGATGTCTGTCAGTTAGATTGAAGCTACAGTGGAAGCCTTTTTATTGGAAGTGGGAAATGCCTCAACCCAGACAGAGAAAGTGTCCACAAAGACAAGGAGGTATTTAGTGTGCCATACTGTGGGCATGTTGGTGAAGTCTACTTGCCAGTCAGCAGCGGGAATGTGTCTCCGGGCTTGGTGGAAAGGGAAAGGTTTGGGCCTTAAAGGAGTATGAGGTTTGGTCCGCTGACAGATCTGACAATTAGAGGCTATATTCTCTAGCATGGCTATGTCAGAAGGGTTGAGGGAGAAGAAGCTCTGTAAAAAAAGGGTCAAAGACTGAGAATTGGAATGGTGTAGAGTATGAAGGAACTTGAAAAGATTTTTGTTCTTACTGGAAGAAGTAGGGGCTTCAGATGAGCTGTCTAAAGTGGCCATAATATGTCCCCCATGGGGGCCATAATTGGAAGTGGTAGCAGCCATTCGTGCCGCCTGGTCAGCTTTGGCATTGCCCTCAGTGATAAGAGAGCCGTCCTTCTGATGTGACCTACAATGGACAACTCCCAACTGGGTGGGTAAGTGGGAGGCCTCTATCAGATTGGTTAAAAGAGCCGAATTAGTGATCGCATTACCTTTGGTGGTAAGTAGGCCTCGCTCCTTTCATATTGAAGCATGGGATAATAAGATCTGGAAGACATATTTTGAATCAGTATAGAGGGTGAGGGATTTGCCTTGTGCTAGTAGGCAGGCACGAGTGGCTGCTATAAGTTCAATCTGCTGGTTGGTAGTTCCTGAAGGCATAGCTTTGGCCTCTATAATCTCAGTGGCTGAAACTACAGCGTATCCAGAGTAATGAGTGCCGTTCTGCCTAAAGGAACTGCTGTCAGTAAACCAGATAAGGTCAGGCTTGGTGAGTGGTTCCTCAGAAATGGAACAATGACAGCGGAGGAAATCATCTAAGGTTTCCAAGCAATTATGAGTTGGTGTGTTAGACGTGGGAGTCATTGGGAGCAGTGAGGCAGGGTTCAGTGCAGAGCATGGGAGGAAAGTAATATTAGGGTTTTCCTGAAAGAAAGTGAGGAGCGACAGAACTCTGGATGGAGGAAGGGTTTGAAGGCCCTTATAAGCTGAAAGATCTTTCAAGTGATGAGGGGAGTGGATAGTTCAAGGTGCCCCAAAAGTCAACTTAGAGGCTTCTTTGTGTAAAATTTGTCCAGCAACCAGAGCTCTTAAGCAAGGGGCCCACCCACGAATGGTAGAGTCTAGTTTCTTGGAAAATATGCCACAGGTGCAAATGTAGGCCCATAGTTTTGACCTAAGACCCTAAGTGCTTGCCCCCCTTTTTCATGGACATATAGATGAAATGGTCTTGAAAGATCAGGAAGGTGAAGGGCAGGTGCCTTTAAGAGGAGTTGCTGAAGCCTGCGGAAGTGGTAGATGGGGGAGAAGACAAGAGATTCACTAGGGGGTCCATTTGCTAGGTCATACAGGGGTTTGGATAGAAGAGAATAATTTGGGATCCAGGCCCTAAAATAACCTGCTACTTCTAGGAATGATAGTATTTTGGCTTTCATATGGGGCACTGGAAGATCAGAGAGGAGTTGCCTCCTATCCAGTGTTATTTCCATTTTCCCGGGTGTAAGGCAAAAACCAAGAGAGGTGACAGAAGACTGGGAAACCTGTGCCTTGTGGGGAGACTCCCTATATCCCTTGTCTGCTAGGAAATTAAGAAGCTGAGCGGTGTGGGATTGAGAGTGTTCCCAGAGGGACTACATAGAAGAAGGTCATTGACATATTGAAGGAGAATAGAGTCAGGACAGGTCGGGTGAAAGGATGTGAGGTCCTGGGCAAGAACTTGGCAAAAGAGATGGGGGCTGAATCCCCGTGGGAGGACAGTCCAGGAAAGCTGATGAGAATGGTGGATGTGAGAGTCAGTCCACGTAAAAGCAAAGATATTCTGAGATTCTGAGAACAAGGGAATAGAAAAGAATGCATCTTTTAAATCTAGGACCGAGAAGTGGGTAGTAGTGGCAGGAATCTGAGAGAGGAGGGTGTAAGGGTTGGGCACTAGCGGGTGGATGGGGACCACAGAGGAGTTGACAAGGAGAAGGTCTTGAACCAGCCTGTAGGACACGTTAGGTTTCTTAAGTGCCAGAATGGGGGTGTTGAAAGGAGAGTGTGTAGGCCTAAGATACCCCTTTCGTAATAAATCCTGGATGATGGGTTCTAATTCGAGGAGGGCTGTGGTTGTGAGTGGATATTGTGGTTGACTAATATATCTTGAAGGGTCCTGTAAGACAATATGAATAGGACTGCATTTAGCCATAAAGGGTGTAGTTGTGTCCCAAACCTCAGGCTTAACTAGTTTAGAGAGTCATGGAGGAGTGCATGAAGGAGGTGTATCTGCCCCTAGGAACATCATGAGGAAATGAGAGATAGGAGAGGTGTGGGGTGATATGTGAATGGTGACTTTTCATAGTGAGAGTATGTCCCTTCCCAGAAGGGGAATGGGGCAATGGCTCATAACGAAAAAGAAGTGAGTGAAGGACAAAAGGGATCCCTGCATATAACATGATGGGGGGGTTTGAGGTAAAATCTGTTTAACTCCTACCCTGACAATAGGAGTTTTTGAGGGTGTGGTAGAACCCCAATACTCCCTTAAGACTGATAAAGCGGCACCAGTATCCAAGAGGAAGGTAATGAAGCATCCATCCACCAGGAAGGTAACCCTAGGCTCTTGATTCTTGATGGTAATAGTCTGGAGGGAAAGCCCAGGACTCCGTCAATCCTCCTCTGCCAAGCCCAAGAGAGGCTGTGGTTGCCGGGCGGCTGACCAATCTCCCTTTTGGGTTGTTGGGCAGTCTGCCCCCCAGTGTCCCCTTTGATGGCATTTTGGGCAGGGGTTGTACGGTGTCCTCAGTGAAGGACAATCCCTGGCCCAATGTCTCTCCTTACCACATTTGAAGCAAGTTCCCGGGGGTGTCATATTGGGATGGCGTGGTGATGGCCTTCTCTGAATGACCTGGGCCAACATTTGGAATTTGGCATTTTCAGCCCTCTGCCTACGGCATTCACTTTCATCCTCTCTATCATAAAAAACCTTGAAAATGAAGATTTTGGTCTAAGGAGTAGCAGGGCCCTGTTCAAGCTTTTTAAGCTTGGCTTTAATGTCAGGGTAGCTTTGGGCCAGAACATATGTCATTAAGACATGACGGCCATCAGGGGTTTCTGGGTTGAGGTTTGTGTACTGTTGAAGGGCCTTGGTTAGTCTATCCAGGAATTCTGAAGGTGTTTCCTCCTTCCTTTGAATGACCTCCTGCACCTTTTTAAAGTTAACAGCCTTACGGATGGCCTTTTTCAGGCCCGCCAAGAGGCAGGATGTAAAAAGGTCACGAGACTGTAAGCCTTCAGGGGTGTTGTAATCCCATAGAGAATCCTGCTCTGGGACAGCATGAGGGCCTGTGGGGTGGTTAGGATTGGTCCTATGATTTTCATCAGCATGGGCTTGGGCTAGCTCCCAGACCCATTGCCTTTCCTCAGGGAGAAGTGTATTGGCCAAGAGCATGTAGATGTCATGTTGAGTGAGGCTATATGCTTGCAAGACCCATTGAAACTCCCGAATGTAAGTGGTGGGGTCAGTGGTGAATGAGCCTAACTTCCTCTCTAGCTGAGTAATGTCCGACATGGAGAAGGGCACGTGGACTCTGATGACACCCTCGGGACCAGCTACCTCACGAAGGGGTGCGATGGTCTTGGGGGTGGGAAGGAGTCCCTTAGACAGGAGAGGGAGGACTGAAAGAGGCAGGAGGCGGACAGGAAGGAGAGGGAGGGGAAGGGAGTGTCTCTTTGGAAGAGGAGGAGGTGGAGCAGGCAGAAGAGGGCGGAGGGGAGGAGGATGAAATGGAAGGCTAGGATCCTTGGAATCAGGCAGAGGAAGAGGAGGGTATAGCGGGAGAGAAGGGGCAGATAGGACTGGGGGATAAGGTGGGGGTTAATCTGCTGGGCTGAATGAGGAAGAATCTGTGAAGTCAGGAGTAGAAGTAGGGGAAGAGAAGGGTTTGCAAACAAGGAGGACCTGAGAGGGAGGGCAGGAGGAGCAGCGACAGGGTGCTGTGTGAGAAGGCTAAAACCTTAAATGCAGGGAATCTCACTCCACTTTTTCAGATGCTGGCAGTAGTTAAAAAGATCCCAGAGAAGGTTTGGATGTAAGGAGCCTTCTGGAGGCCAATGATTTCCATTATCCAGTGTATATGTAGGCCAATCTTGGGTACAGAATTTGATTAGAAGTTTGGGCTTGATGTCTGGTGTGAGGGAGAGTGTGGCCAGATTTTTTATTAAACATTTGAGAGGTGAGGCTTCAGGTACAGATGAAGAGGTGCCCATTGTCACAGGGAGAGAAGGAAGAGAGAGAGAGAGAGAGAGAGAGAGAGAGAGAGAGAGAGAGAGAGAGAATAAGAGTAAGCGAGAGAGACAAAGAGAAAACCCGGGCTGGAACGGCTTCCAGGAAGCTCAGGGTGAACGGTGGTCAGGTGGGCGTCCCCAAAATGACCAGCCGTCATGAGGAAATACAGAGGGCACTACCTGGTCGTCACCAGTTAAGTGCGATCTGTGAGACCCAATGGGTTCGGAGCCACGGGCAACCTGACGTCAGGAAAGTTTTCGAACGCAGCAGAAAAAGTCAGTAATAAAAACAGAACTCTGGTTCCGGCAGAATGCAGTTCCAGGACGGGAGTTCAGTTTTCCCCGAGCAGAGAGGCAGCTTCAGCCAGACACAGCAGCCCTGTAGCAAACAGCAACTCTAGCCAGCAGCGGCAGCGGCAGCAGAGGAGAAAAACCAAAGAGCCTCTCATGTAAACTCAGAAGCCTCACACCCCAAAGGAAAACGGATCACCAGAGGGTCCACTGCGACCAGTAAAGGTCTTAGTGGCAGGAATTTCCTGCCCCCTACAGGGCGTCTAGAGTGTGCCAGATGATCACGGTCACAAAACCAGCGGTAGCCTGAAGGGAGTTGGAGAGCCAGGGTCAGGGGAGGCTTACATATATCAGATCTGTTGTGAGTGCAGGAAGCCGGCATCTGAAAAGAGTGGACCAGGGCGGAGTGTCTTGGCGGGGCAGGGGACGGGGCTCTTGTTAGAAACAGCTCACCCATATTCTCACACGGGGCAACAGAATGAAAGAACTTCCCACGCAAAGGCACTTTGCTGGGAGAATTCCAATTTTATTGCAAAAAGCTGTGTGCTTATATAGAACTAAGGGGAAGATGGAAGGGCTTAGATAAATGGCAGGCAAAACGTTTATTGGTAAGTTCTTTCAGATATCAGCTCTGGAGCCCAGGAATTAGTTCTTATTGGGGCTAAGGTTTCCCACCAGCGAGATTTCAAATTGGCGCCAGCAAGAGAGTTCACACGGGTGGAAACATTTCGCACCACTGCAGAAAAAAGAAGGTAGGAAGAAGAAGTCCTTAGGCACCATGTTGGGGTTTTTTTCTGGGGTATGGCTGCCGTTTATACTTTTCCCAATGAGTATACCAGACAGTGCCTTGATTGACTGGTTTTCATGAAAATGGTGTTTAACAGAGATGCCAGAAAGTTGGGTCCTGCTGAGTAGTGGGCCTAGAGCAATGGTGGGCAGGTGTGTGATAAAACATCTGTGGTGGGGCCATGTAGATCTGTCATTGGATTCCAAATGGCTTGTGACTGACATGGTGAAGCCAGCAGACCCTTATATGTAAAGGCACCTTGTTACATAGAAAGGTTTCAGGACATTGTTCAGAATCAGGTTGCTATGGTCAAGGGGGCAAGCTATGTGGGATAGAAGCCTAGTTCTTGTATTCTTCTGCAGACCCTGACCCACCACACGTGACAGAAATCCCTCCCGCACTGTGTCCCCGTTGAACTCCTTGTATTTCGTGAAGCAAATACCCAACTCCCAGTACAGCAGCAAGAAACACCACGAAAATAGAGGATGACCATATGGATTCAATGTCCACACAGGGAGACATTTAGCCCCCAGGGGCCACAGTTTACCTACAATGGAAAATTCAGCACTGCTGTCTCATGTTCATTGGAAAATAAGAAACCATGTCCTCCAGGTCACATTGATGCAGACCCAGCTTTTATGGTCTCACTATAAAGGAAGGTAAAGCTCCTGACAACAACATATATTTCAAGTGCCCAACCTCACAGGCAGTTTCTCAAGAAGTCTCTAGGCCAGCAGACCTTCATGTTTGTGGAGGGTTTACCCTGTCCCTTACTTTTGGAAACTCCTCTACCACTTCCAAGGTTGTGAACTCCTGATCATATTCCATTCTATATATGTATTCACGGATTTTCTAACTCTTCTCCTCTGATTGTGTCATACTTGGGCCGTAGGTGTTGTCAAGGCATTGTTCTGAATGAGAGTGGGAAGATTTTTGTGTAGCACATATTTACATACACATTGGATTCATTTTTCAATTTTCCATTCAAAATACTGAATCCCTGACACTAACACATACCCTACTAGACTCTGACTACTAATCCTAATATGATGGAGAAATATAACCCAAACAGAATAGAAATACAAGCAGTTGAGAGGAGGCATGGCGTATAGTTGGTATTGCCTTTTGCATGATATAGGGTAGGAGTTATAAATCTTGTTAATTTTTTGTTGAAATAGTCCTCCATGTGTTTTTAAAGTTAACACATATGTGAATTTCTGTCTCCCTTTTTCTGTAGCCAATTTAGCACATGTATTTTTATATGCACATATAAAATCCTACCTGGTATCACATGTACATTTTTGTGAGGTGGCTAACTTGGGAGATACAAAGTATGAGAAGAGATCACTCCTCCTAAATATTTTTGGAACTGAAAATTCAAAGTATGAGTGAGCTTCTTAGTTGAAAAACATTATACATAAATCCATGTTTAGTAAAATTAATATTTTTGGATCTGTGAATGATATATATTTCATGATGAATTTTGATTGGCATATATATTGCTAATTTCTAATGTATCTGTGATATATATATATATATATATATATATATATATATATATATATATATATATATAATTTTCAAAATATGAAATATATGTGTCTTATTATACACTCCCTAAATAATTCACTCATGTTCATGTATGTGGTTTTATAATCAACTTTTCATAAGATTGTTTTTAGAAATATTCATCCACCTGAAATACATATTTGTTTCCAAGAACTGAAAACTCACTTCAGTGAATGGTGCAAACAAAGCCTTATAGTTCTACAGTAACTGACCCAATTTAACATCAATGAAAGTAGATTTCTATGGGACATGATGTGTATTTTGATGTTCATTTTAATTCAACACTGGTACATTACTATTTCTTCAGTTTTTATACATCGTAGAATATACATTTCATCCACAATTTCACAAATTTAAAGACATTTGTAACACATTCAATCACTTCCTGCTTCAGAACACATGTATTCCTCCTTGTTTTTGACTGGTTATTTCATGAGACTTCTTTCCAAACACATTATTTTCGATTTCCATAATCAATTTGGAAGCAAAACTCACACACATTTTATGATAAACTACAACCCTAATATTACCATTAGATGTATAACTGGTTGGAATGAATGTATGTATATCAATGTAAGATTTCCTGTGTATTTTGGGATATCAATTTATTCCAATTTCTAAATTTGGAAACAATTATATTATTTATTCACAGTATGGTCTATTCATGTATTCTCTCTATATTCATACACACATGGTACACCTATTTGTGCCCCCAATACTAATTTATATCTCTTCAAAATATTGCTCTCAGAAATGGTGCAACAAATACTCATGTCACCTGATCTACATATACATTTTATCACAGTAATATTCTGGCCACAAAATGCAAAGTCACACTTACGACTGTACCAAAGCCTAAATGGAATGTGAGTATTGATTATGAACATCACCCATGTCCAGGTTGCCTAATGCTCTCAAATGTCAATCCTATTGGTGACTACATATTTGTTTCTTCCTAATATTATTTATTCAAACTCAAGCCTGTTGAAAATGTCTAATCCTATCGATCACTTTATCATTTGCCTGATTTTCTAATGTCTCTATTGATATCTGCTTTCCTACATATTTTCCCCAGTTCATCATTGTGACTGAGTCTTCACATCTGCTGACATTTACATTTTCTCTCTACCCGAAACCCTATTGCTAAAGAACTTTTTGTCCAAATCCTATACTCACTCTTTTTCCTAATCCTACCAAATATCTTCCTAATCCTACCAACTATCCTTTTTTGACTGGATGTTTTCTTTGACATTCAATCATCCAAGGTACAAGGTCCTATGCCATTGTGTATAGATTTATCTGAGACACATGTGCAGAACATAATTCAAACCTAAGTATCCCAATCAAGGATCCAATTCCCTTCTGGGCTTCAAATCTTACCTAGATTTCTGTTTTCATACATATATTTCCCCTCTATATATTCTTATAAATATCACAGGTTCCCAATAACATTATTCATCCAGCAGAATGATTCCTAAGCCAAATCAAACATGTTATTAACCCTAACCATACTCTGTTCCCTCAATCTAACTTTACAGAAAAGCAGAGACAGAGTTGGTCTTACAATACAGGAATGTAAGAAATCTTCCACCTGCTGAGAAACAAAAAGGTCCATGCAGAAATGAACCCTGGGGAAGATATAGGAAGCTATGATGGACCTGAGAGAGCAAAAGTCATCTTCCATGACAAACAACCTGGTCAGGATGAAGGGGTGTGTCTGAAGCAGTCTCTCTTTTCTTAATGTAGAGAAGATGGACATTACCAGGCCTGTGTGGAGAGCTGTTCCCGGGTGCCTATGTTTGATATACCATTCAAACTTGTGAAAGTGTCACAGGAAGTAGGGGCAGACTCCATCAATTGGGACACTTGGAAGCAACTGTTAGGACAAAGTGGTTGCCAAGGCAGTGACCTCATTCAGTTCCTGAAGGAAGTGACCTACATCACTTTCTTGGTGATGGAACTCTCTGAACTAGGGATCCAGGAAGCCAGGCACCCAGAGGCAGTCCCATTCCCAGTCCCAGTGGCCTCACATGTTTGGATTTACCAAGGACAGCATCAGTCTTTCTTGGTAACTACTGATGTGAGGATGGCCAAATGCCAGGAAGGTCTGAAGAGGGGCCTTTCCTGAGTAAGCAGGTAGTGTCTCACCACTGGCACCTGACAACATCACAGTGTTGGCCAAGGAGTCCAGATCTGACATAGGACAGTCCATTTTGGAGTAACATACTATGGCCCATCAGTCAGAGGACACTCCGGATAGTCATAGACCTACTTGGGGGAAGGAGGTGACTTTGTGGGTGTGTGTGTGAGTTTGTGGTTTTGTCTAATGATCTGAGAATAGGTAGGAAAGTCGGTTTGTTAGGATTGGAGTGGACTGTTTCTAGTAAGTCTTTTGACAATGTGAGTGTTTCTATGTCTGTTTATCCCACTGTGTCCGTGGTTGTAGACATTAGAAAAGAGAATGCATCAATGGATGTGTCCTGAATAGTAGAAAGCTTCACAACATTCATCCTGCCCAATTTATGAATGGATTTTGGCTTGCCTAATGGATGGGCAAAAACCACTGTCTTCCTAAATTCCTGTTTTCTTCTTGAATTCTGGCCACTCTCCAGAATAGGCTCATGGTTTTGTTTCCAAGACATGTACCACCTCCAAGCTCTGTGACATGGCTATGTACTGGATAGCTGAAGGGAATGGGATCATCTCGGAAAACTCAGATATCATTCCAGAAACCCTGCCTTGGGTCATTTGCTTACCTATTGTTCTGTTGCCCTGAATGTCAGAAAGGTCTTTGCCTCAGGCCACCCCTTTGTGAAGCCTGAAGAAAACGGTTTTCAATGGAAATTAATGGGCATCAGCTGTAGATCTTTGCTTAATTGCTTTGGAAAGGGATGTGTCTGCATCAGACTCTTGGCCATGTGTGAGGTTGTTGAATAGATTCTCAGCACTTGATGGATCTAACGAACAATTACATGTGTGCTTCCAAAACCAAAATGGCCAAAAAAGCAGTCATTGTGGACAAAGTCTCTCGCTTTCCTCTGTAAGATTCCTGATCTCCATCAAGTGAAAATAGGGATCCTTTTTGTCAAATGAGTTCTTCAATCCCTGCAGAGGATAGCCCATAGGTGCTTGGGTTTTCTCATGATTCCAATTCACATAAAGAATCTATACCCGAGAGTCAGGAGGCCTCAAATTGGAGAATCAGAGCAGTATTTTCGGCAGGCTTATTTGATCACTCCTGGTTCTCAGGAAGGGTGTCCAGGCAACCCTGACTTTAGGCAAATGACGGGCAAGGGAGGTTATTTTGTACACTGTCTTGGGCTGAGTCCTTCATGGAAACCTCCAGCCACAGGTTATGATGAGTGTCTATATGGAAGAAGATGAGGGCCTTGTGGGTGTGTTTTGGTTTTAATTGTGGTCATTTGTTTGGCGGTTGGAAGTGATGACTGGGTCTATCTGGGCTTGAACTCTGGTGTGATTCCCCTTAGAGTCTGAGTTCTGGAACTGATCTCAGAGAAATATTGCCATAAACTGCATTCAGATTTTAGGAGGCCACGCATGGGATTCGCCCTTGGAAACTGAGATCAAATACCAGGGTGGCTTTACACAGAGCCTTGGAATATCAGCTAGGATATCACATGATTTTATTCTGAAAGATTTGGCAGCCATAGTTGACAGTCAGAACACCCATGGACGTCACATTAAAGACCTCAATGGGCCTGGCTTCATGTGACCTTTTGACCACTCTATGGGAAGACTTGCCTGTGAGATTTCTCCAGAGAATTTAATGAAAATAGCTTCCTCACATTTAATAGTTCCTGAATAAACTGAAACCCACAGTGCCTCCAACTTCATCCAAGAAAAATGGCTAGATAAATACAATGAAATCTTTGAAATTCCCTTAACCAGGTGGCACTGGAGAACTTTTAGATGTCTTGTTGCTGATCATGAGTGTACCAGAGAATGCCATGATTGACCGGGTTTCATGAAAATGGTGTAGAACAAAGATGCCAGTAAGTTGGAGCCTGCTGAGTAGTGGGCCTATTGCAGTGGTGGGTAGGTGTGTGATAATACATATGTGGTGTGGCCATGAGGATTTGCCATTGATTTCCAAATGGTTTGTGACTGACATGGTGCAGCCAGCAGACCCTTCTATGTAAAGGCATCATGTTATATGGAGAGGTTTCTGGGCTAAGTTCAGAGTCAGATTTCTAAGGACAAGGGGGCAAGCTCTGTGAGATAAAAGCCTGGTTGGTGCATTCTCCTTCAGACCCTGACCCACCACAAGTGACAGAACTCCCTCCAACACTGGGTTCCAGTTGAACTCGTTGTATTTCATAAAGCATATACCAAACTCCCAGTACAGGAGCAAGAAACACCACAAAAAGTGGAGGATGACCAAATGGCTTCACAGTCCACACGGGGAGACACTTAGCATCCAGTGGCCACAGTTTACCTACAAACAGAAAATTCAGCACTGCTGCCTCATGTTCATTAGAATACAAGAAACCATGTCCTCCAGGTCACATAGATGCAGACTCAGCTTTGATGGTATCACTAGAAAGGAAGCTAAAGCTCCTTACAACAACATATATTTCAAGTGCCCAAACTCAGAGGAAGTTTCTCAAGAAGTGTTTAGGCCAGCAGAGCTCCATGTTTTTGGAGTGATTACCTGTTAGACCAGGACACAAGAAAAGACCACTGACTCTAATTAAAATCAAATTAAATTAAGCTTATTATTTCCACTGGCTGTGCTGCCTCTCCCTCACAAAATGGCGGGAATAAGACAGCAACCCCAGCTTTCCTACAGGCAGCTTAATAGCCCAGAAAATTACACAAAAGGGGGTTTACAGATAACAGAACTCTGACAAACATCACACTAATGGTAGTCTACATTTTTTTTGCTGTCCCTACATCAGAGTTCATGAAGACCATTAGAGCCTCAGAGAGGGTTGTTGTCTCGCCAGAGAAGGCAAATATTTATGATGTGTCACTAAAGTTTCAGAGAGGGCTGCTATCTGGTCAGAGAGCCGGGCATGGGTGAGTTCCAGGCGTGGGCAGGCATTCCAAGCAGGTTTAGAATTTGAAGTGATTTATGCTAAAGCCAAAATTATCTTTTCATGGCTTTTTGGCAAGATGGCTCCCAATTTTAATTAAAGATCAGGTTGGGTCTATCATTAACCCCTTTTTTTTGTGTCCCTTTCAAATCTTTGATAGATTACGGGAAGAGCACTGAGGAAATTTTAATCCCTCAGGTAAGAGTCTCCAAATTTTTAGAACTCACCCAAAACCGATCTCCCTGATTTTACCTGACTTAATTAATTACTTATATTGATAGTCTATTTATCTTTCTCTCCATTGTTTTAAGAAGAGTGGTGTCACTCATTTTTTCTTCTTCTGACCTGAGACAGGGTGACATGAGTGGGCATGGCATGAGGGACATGAGTTGCCTTTTAGAAGTCAGTTGAGGGACATGAGTTGCCTTTTAGAAGTCAGTTCGGTTTGAAGTCTGATTGGGGAAGAACAGGTTGTAAAGTCATCTGGGGATGGGTTCTTCTATGAGAGAAACAAAAACCATGAGTACTGAAAAAATGTTGCAGCAGCTGGAACATGTCACTGTATAGAAGTTCCATCACCAGTCTTAAATATCCCCAGTTATCCGGACTGTCAACTTAACTTGTACTGTTACACTTGTCCCTCCCCATAAGATACAGTTTAATAATTTAATGTCATCTGATCTTGTAAAATCTTTTTACTAGTATGACCTCTGTGTCTCTTAGAGAAACCTTTAATTCTGTTACTCAGGGATGGATAATTGTACTAGCAAACACCAAGCCTAACTGTGTAGGTTAGGAATATCTGTAGGCCTTAAACTGAAAACTTATCCCTGTGGCAGGTCTTCTTGATAGTCTCTTTTTATAAGTATCAGGCATTCCTTTCTGAGAATTCTTCTTTGTAGCCACCAGTCTTACTTATTTTGGGAGGCAAACATAAAGTGCATACCTTAAAATTATATTATTATTATTATAATTTAAAATGCCCAGGAATGGATGTATTTTGTTCTTAACTGTCTTTGCTAAGTGTTTAAGATGAAGCAGTCAAACTGACTTTTGTTTCCATCTATTGTTAACAGTCAGCTGAGCTTTTATGGGAGTCAATTCTGGGGAAACTTGAGAGCAGATTCTCAGTTCTGCTAGTGCCATTTGCGCTAGGTGGGTCCAGATCTTGCTTGACCATTTGGCTTCCCTCGGAAGCATCAGGGATGTCTCCTTTCTTTGATGACTCTCCTCTTCGTAACAAATACCCTGATTGGCTTTCTGTTCTCCAGTGGTCTCATTAATCTCCCTGATCAGGAGGAGGTTATGTGGCTCAGAGTTTCAAAGCTCTTTAGAGAAGTTCCCTGTTCCCTGGATTCAGACTGACTCAGAGGGCAAAAGCCAAATATTGGTTTTCTTGGCGCTTTTCATTTAACTTTAATTTTAAATCCTAATCTTAAACATCCAGCAAATAAATTTTAACAGCCTTATATTAAGAGTACTGGGCTTTAATGTCTATAACTATATCATTATCTTTTTATTAATTGGGATCTGTATTTTTCTGTCTGTATTGTAAGTAATGACTTATTATCTTGAATAAACCCATGTTGTGTTCTTAAAGCAACACGTTTGTAAAACAGTAACAGAGAATCTTTAGATCACTTATAAAATAATTTCAAAATAAAATTAACAAAAGTAAAAATACTTAGCTTGTGTAATAGCTACCCTGAATTTTTTGGCTGAGTTATACATTATATCCCCTGTTTGAGATCCTAGGAATATTGACCTTAAAGAAACCAACTTTTTAACACAACTTTAAAGAAATATTATCTGACCTACTGGTTTTGTAGTCATTCTCACATGTAGTAAGATGGGACACAGAGCCTTATCTCAGGTAAGGCAGGGCTCTTTATAAATCTTAAGTATTTTAGTTCTAAAGATAATCTTTATTTATAAATATCATTTGACAAAGTTTACATAAATTGTTTGAGGTCACATGAACATTAGCTAACACCATATGATATCACATTTAAAACATGAATTAAAGAAAGGCTGATAGTTTTTAACCTTTACATCGATTAGGCTCTCATTAACTAAAAAATACATTTAAATTTTTCCCCAATGTAAAAAGTAACATAAAAGTTTACATATCTTATTGATAACAGGTAAATAAATCCCCAATATATTTTTTTACCATAAAACTTCAGAGCACCAGCTTGATATAATGCTCTTTTAAAGTTTCTACCTTACAGACTTGAATACATATAAGATATGAAAACATTGATAGCATCACAATTACATTGATGTTTCTACATTAACCAAGTTTAGCTTTTAAAGCAATGGCAGTACAGTGCTCTAAAATAACAGTTCTTATTTAATCAGTTGTTTAATTTTTATGGTTGCTTGCTCTAGAGAAAATAAAACTTAATAAACACAACGTTATGGGTAAACTTATGTTTTAAGAAATTTCTGTCTCATTAACACATGACTGATTTTTATATTCTTATACAGACTTTAATAAAAACTTATTCAGACCTTAGTAAATCAATCAGATATCTAACAAAAGTACTCATGAAGAGTAATCCCAATCAAATTTACTTTATTTATTTATCAAAATATTAGAGAAATGTATTGACAGTGTAAACCATTTTTATGTTGAAGGAAAGGTTCTAGTACCAAGGCATATTAGACATTTTGTAGATATTAATATTTTATTAGATTTTTGAACACCTAGAAAAATTTGTAAGCTTAAATTTAAAGACATTGATTTTTATCTGTTTATCCAATTTAAATTGAAACATTTAAATCACGTGAATTAAAGATCTTTGGATCTCCTATTTAAATTTGTTTTAATGAGCTCTTTTTTATGAGCGCTCCTTGTATATGTTAGTTTGTGTATCATATATATGATATACGGACATATGTATATATAGACATACAACACATAACAAAAGTGTGCACACATAATAATAGTAAAGGCCTTGTAGCTTTTCTCAGGTGAAATCTCCATTGCAATGTTTCAAAATGTCTACAGTTGGTCAAAGATAGAACTGATCTGAAAAACATTAACCTAGGTCTGTATGCTCAAAATCATGAGCTCAAAAAAAAAAGTATCTAAGGAAAAAAAAAGAGTCCTAGAAAAATTGACTGGCTAGTAATTAGTAAATACCATACAATTTACCTTTTTTTTTCCCCCTTAGGCCTCAAATCAGTCTCCTACTAAGATTGCAGGCTTCTTTCATTTACATTTCAACATAAGTCATGGCTGAGGTCTGGAAGGAGCAGGAAAAACTGCTATTCTGAGCAGACACCTCAGGCCTAAGGCATTTTAACCATAATTTTGAGGTTCGGATGTTGAAAATTATGATATAAATTTAAGATACAATTCACAAAATTTTATATCTTTACATCTTGTTTTGTCAACAGATACCATTCTATGATTTACTATCCTTGTCCAAATTAATGCACTGGTACACACAGTGATATTTTCCCAGGCTATCCAATTCAAAATTGGTGAAAAAAAGACTGTATGATTGGGAAGTTACTTGCCAACTTGGAAGTAGAGTTCTTCAGTTTTCCATCCTAAGTATTTAAGTTCTCTGGCATGAATTATCTGAAATCATAAACTAAACAATTACCTAAACCCGACTTTTAACTGCAAGATTGTGCAATGCTTCAAAAACCCATTCAGATACCAGATTGTTAAAATAAAACATCATCATTTAGACACACATTCAGCTAAGATCATTCCCAAGAAACAATTTATAATATCAACACATTATTGCACATGTCTTAAAGGGCCAGATACAAAGACACAAGACAGACAGAAAGGAGGTCCAGACTATGGCTGTCAGAGAGAACCCATTAAACCAGAGCAGATAAGAGAAAAATCTCCTACACCAGTGTGCACCATAGATATCCACAGCGGGGGGGGGGACCACATGTTTTAACAGAGGGGCAACCTGAAATGTAAAATAAAGTGTCTCCATGGTGACTTCACTGCATTTAGTGTCCCCTTTTTCTTTTTCTCTTTTTTAACAAGACAGAGGTGGCTTAATTCTTACAGTGCGGAAAGGAAGGAGGTAATTCCCTGAATCAACAGGGCTTTGGCAGCTGCTGGGAGTCCCTCAGTCCTTCCTTTTACTTACAGGATTAGCTCCTCTTGTTCAGTTCCACACCAAGCATGCTTCATCTCCTAATATTCCAGTAGACAGCTCTCACAAAGTTCCGGGGAGGAGGGGGGGTACCAAATTTGTAAATTAAAGTTCGATTCCTGAACTTGAAGCCAATTAATACCAATTTAATAATGAGGACTGAGTTTTGAGAAAAAGGAAAAGGGAGGTTTATTGCTTTGCGAACAAAGGAGAAACACAGGGGACTCTGCCAAATGTTGTGACTCTCTTGATCTGGAGCGACAAGGGGTTTTAAAGGAGTTTCACTTGTTAACCTGGGAGATGCTCAGTTCTTAGGTCCCCAGCAAGCATTGCCCTCTGCAATGGGTGTGCTCCAGGCAGCCAGCTAGGAGCTTCTGTCATCCTGCTTAACAAAGGGGGGGTAAAGTTCATCGCAGTTCCCTAAAACACAGTCCAAAGGGGTGTCAGGCTTACTCTCTTTATTACCCATTTTTACGTCCAAAATACTTAAGTTTTTACCACTGAAATCACACAACAAAACAAACAAAAACAAACAAACAATCAAAAAAATAGAAGACAAAACAAAACACAAAAAACAGAAAACCAGCGCCTAAACAGAAAAACAGTGGAACAGTGCAACATCTTGCTATAGCTCCAGGGTAGGAGCGCGTGCGTGCCTGTCGGCCCCTCTCTACAGTTCCAGAGGAATTCCCTACAGAACAGAACAGAGGACAGAAAGATTCTCGTTACTCTCCTGGAAAGGAGTATATGTGAGCCTCCCCAGGCCACATCTCTGTCATCAGAAAAGATCTCCCTTAACAGGATATCAGATGTTATAAAGGCGCCACTTACGTATGGAGGACTCCTCCACCAGGTGCTTGCTAATAGTTTTAGTGCAGAGGTTCACTGCAGTGCTCCCCGGACTAAAGGCTCTCTTCCTAATATAGAGAAGATGGACCAAATCAGGCCTGTGTGGAGAGCTGTTTCTTGGTGCCTATGGTTGATATACCATTCTAATTTGTGAAAGTGCCACAGAAAGTAGGGTAAGCCTCCTTCTCATGGTACGCTTGAAAGCAACTGTTTGGACAAAGTGGTTGCCAAGGCAGTGACCTCATTCAGTTCCTGAAGGATGCAACCTCACCTCACTTCCTTGGTAATGGAACTCTCTGAACTTGGGATGCAGGAAGCCAGGCACACAGAGTCAGTCCCAGTCCCAGTCCTAGTGGTCTCACTTGATTCAATTTAGCAAGGACAGAGTCAGTCTTTCTTGGTACCTACTGATGTGAGGATGGCCAAATGCCAGGAGTACTCTGAAGAGGGGCCTTTCCTAAAAAAGCAGGTACTGGCTCACAGCTGGCTCCTGACCACTTCACAGAGTTGGACATGGAGTCCAGATCTGAGACAGGATAGGCCATATCGGGGGAACATAGTATGGCCCAGCAGTCAGAGGACACTCCGGATAGTGAGAGACCTATTTGGGGGAAGGAGGTGCCTTTGTGGGTGTGGATGTGTGTTTGTGGTTTTGTCCCATGTTCTGAGAATAGGTAGGAAAGTCGGTTTGTTTGGTTTGGAGTGAACTGTTTCTAGTAAGTTGTTTAACAAGGCGAGTGTTTCTATGTCTGTGTATCTCACTGTGTCCATGGTTGTAGACATTAGAAAAAGAGAATGCATCAATGGATGTTTCCTGTCTAGTAGAAAGTTTCCCAGCATTCATCCTGCCCAATTTATGAATGCACTAGGGCTTGCCATATCGATGGACAACACCTGCTATCTTCCTAAGTTCCTGTTTTCTTCCTGAAATCTAGCCACTCTCCAAAATAGGCTCATGCTTTTGAGTCCACGATATGTACCACCTCCAAGCACTGTGACATGGACATGTACTGGATAGCTGAAGGGAATGACAAGCATCTCAGAAAACTCAGATATCAATGTGACCAGGAAAGTCTCAGTGGAGAACCCCTGCAATGGGCCTTTTGATTGCCTATTTTTCTGTTGCCCTGAATGTCAGTAAGTTCTTTGCCTGAGGCCACGCCTTTGTGAATCCTGAAGAAAACAGTTTTCAAACGGAAATGAATGGGCATCACCTGTGGCTCTTTGCTTAATTGCTTTGTAAAGGGATGTGTCTGATTCAGCCTCTTGGTCCTGTGTGAGCCTGTGGCTTAGATTCTCAGCACCTGATGGATCTAAAGAACGATCCCATGTGTGGATCCAAAATCAAAATGGCCAAAAATCAGTCACTGTGGATGAAGTCCCTCACATTCCTCTGTAAGGTTCCTTACCTACATCAAGTGAGAATAGGGATCCTTTGGGTCAAATGAGTTCTTCAAAGCCCTGCAGATGCTAGCCCATAGGTTCTTGGGTTTTCTTATGAATCCAATTCAAATAAAGAATCTAAACCCCACAGTCAGTAGGCCTCAAATTGGAGAACAGAGCTGTATTAATGGCAGACCTGTTTGATAACTCCTGGTTCACAGGGAGGGTGTCCAGGCCACCCTGACTATTGGCAAATGAGGGGAAAGGGAGCTTATTTGGAACACTGTCTTGTGCTGCGCCTCTCATGGAATCCTCTTGCCAGAAGTTATGGTGAGTGTCTATATGGAAGAAGATGAGTGGCATGTGGGAGTGTCTTGGTTTTAATTGTGGTCATTTGTGTGGAGGTTGGAAGAGATAATTGGGTCCACCTTGGCTTGAACTTTGGTGTGATTCCCCTTAGAGTCTGTGTTTTGGAATTGACCTCCGAGAATGTATAAGGTCCTATGCCATTGTATATCCATATTTCTGGGACATCACTACAGAATGTAATTCAATGCTAAGTATACCAATCAAGAGCCCAATGAACTTCTGGGCTTCAAATCTTACCTATATTTCTGTTTTCATACTTATATTGAAAGGTTAATAAAATAGGTACTTGTCACTTCTTGATTTTCTGTATGCTTAACAAAACACTGTTGAAATCTTGAGAACTGTTTGCTATTCTTTTTCCCAGAATGTGCTGTCCCCAACTGCCAAACTGCAGAATGTACTCGGTCAACCAGTTGCACGCAAACCGCCCACTCGCCCTTACCCATCAATAAACTTCCCTCCCTGCCCTCTCCAAGGAAAATATATAAGCACTTCTTAAGCTGTTCTCAGGGCTCTCTGCTCTATTCAAGAGAGCTCTGAGCCCTTGCATGCCGGACTCCCAATAAAGCCTTTGCTGTTGCATGAGACAGTCTCTTGGTGGTCTCTTCAACCGACCCTCGCCCGATCTTTACATCTCGTGGCCCCAGTGAGATCCGGCAGCCGCAGATGAAAGACCCCCAAAGGGCTCCTCTGGGGGTAAATAAGGCCCCTCTTTCTGGTTTCAGGATTCAGGTTAGGGTTTCACAAAATGGCTATTGGTAAAGAGCGTGAGCTCTCTCCCACGGTGACTGACACACATGTCACAGAGCCACAGGCCATGTCCCTGGGGGATGAACTCATGAAATCGAGGAACAATAGTCTCCTTGATTCAGTGATATTTTGTTTCGGATTCGGTATTGCCAGCCCATCATGTTTTGCCGGCTACTCAGTCCTGGTCTCAGTATTGGACGTCCATTGCCTGTGTTTATTGTCTTGTCTTGTCTGTGTCATGTGTCATTGCTTTTATTGTCTGTGTATATTTCATTATGGGACAGAGCACTTCAATGCCTCTGTTCCTGACCCTTCATCACTAGACCAAAGTCTGCTTAAGGGCTCAGAATCTTTCTTTTTCAGTAAAATGCCGGATCTGGCAGATTCTGTGTCTCAGAATGACCCACCTTTGTAGTCGGATGGCCCCTAGAAGGATCTTTCTACTTCGCACTAATTTGAAAAGTTCGAGATATTGTCTTTTAGCAGGGGCCACGTAGACATCCAGATCAACAGCCATATATCTTAACTTGTCAGGACCTCTACAAATCTCCTCCTCCAAGGATGAAGCCTTTCCTTGTCCCTGCACCCGCTCCTACTCCTTCCCCCACGATTCTATCTCTTTAACTCTCTGCTCCTCCTCTTGCACCCTCTGTTCTCCATGAGTCTCAAGACTCTACTGGACTCTCCTCCCCCTCCTTATCCTCTGCCTTCATCCCCCAACTCCCAACACCCTCTAAGTGATTCCCCTGCTGCTGACTCAGCCTCTCCACCATTCAAAGAAGCTAGGATGGCCCAGCACCATCCAGATGACTGTCCCGTGGCACACAGAGCCCCTCCTTCCCTGGAGGAAGCTGGCCCGGCTAAAAGAACTCAGAGAACTCGCCAACGTTTTTACACCTGCCTACTTGGGATAACTGCCAACAACTCCTAGGGACTTTCTTTATGACAGAGGAATAAGAGAAAAACCTCCAAGAAACTAAAAAAAAAATCCTCGGACCTGATTGGCGACCAACACAACTTCCCAACATAATCAAAGCCAGCTTACCCTTAATCCAAACCAACTGGAACCCCAACACCTTTGAAGATAAAGAGCATCTGTCCAATTATTGCCTGGCTCTAATAGCGGGTCTCCAAGGGGCTACTAGGTGACCAACTAATTTGGCCATGGTAAGAGAAATTATTCAAAGGCCTGATGAATCTCCCTCTTTGTTTCTAGAAAGAATTATGGAGGCATATAAGAGATATACTCCTTTCGATCCTCAGGCAGCGGATCAAAATTCATCTGTAACGATGGCCTTAATTGGGCAAGCTGCCATGGATATTAAAAAAATTTAAAAGAGAGATTTAGTCAGAGAAGCTGAGAAAATATACTATAAAAGAGAAACAGGGAGAAAGAAAGGGAGCAAAGGAAGGATGAGAGAAGCAAAAGACAGACTAAGGGATTGACCAAGATCCTGGTCACAACAAGAAAGAGGCCAGAAATTAAGACGTAAGGTGACAGGAAGGGATACCTGGGGCCATGCCAGAGGCCACCCCTGGCCTCAGATCAATGTGCCTACTGTAAAAAAAAAGGATACTGGGCCAAAGAGTGCCCTATAAAGAGACAGCCACGCCAGCCAGCCATTCTGACTCTGGAGCATGACTAAAAAAGTTGGGGCTCAGATCACTTCCCCTAGCTCAGGGTAACTTTTGAAGTGTAGCGGACCCCAGTAAACTTTGAAATGAAAACAGGAGCAGTATACTCAGCCCTTAAGGCCCCATTGGGCCCTCTATCAAATAAAAGGTCTGTAGTTCAAAGAACTAATGGCAGTAAATATCGGGCTTAGACTACTAAGAGGACCATGGACCTTGGGAAAGGAAAAATCTATCACTCCTTCCTAGTAATCCAGGAATGCCTGGACCCATTGATGGGCAGAGATCTGCTCACCAAGCTCTTGGCCTAAATAACTTTTAACCCTGAAGGCCCCAAAATAAAATTTCTAAATTCTTCAGTAAAAACTCCTATAGTCACGGCTTTAACTATATTAGTAGAAGATGAACGTCCACTTTTCACACCCCCCAAGACTGATCAAACAGGCAAGCTACACCAGAAATGGATAACAGATTACGCAGATGCCTGGGCAAAAACTGCTGGGTTAGGCCTGGCCGTGAAACAACCTCCAATAACAGTGGAGTTAAAAACCTCAGCCTCCCCAATCAATGTCAAATAATATCCTCTAAGCAAAAAAAGCTCAAGATGAGATAAGGCCCCATATTCAGAAATATCTGGACTTAGGGCTCCTAAGGCCCTGTCAATTGGCCTGGAACACTCCCCTGCTACTAGGAAAAAAAAGCCAGGAACCGGGGACTATTGTCCTGTTAAAGACCTAAGAGAGATCAACAACAGAGTGCAGGACATTCACCACACGGTACCTAATCCGTACAATCTGCTTAGCACTCTGAACCCTGAGCGGAAATGGTATACTGTTCTGGACTTAAAAGATGCTTTCTTTTGCTTGCCTCTGCATAACGATAGTCAGTTGCTGTTTGCTTTTGGGTGGGTAGACCCAGAAACCTGAACGTCTGGTCAACTAACTTTGACTAGACTCCCACTGGGGTTCAAAAACTCCCCCACTCTCTTTGATGAAGCCCTCCACAGAGATCTCAGCAATTTCAGAACTATGCACCCCAAATCACCCAGCTTCAATACGTGAATGACCTGCTACTGGCAGCCAACACCAAGGAAAACTGTGAGTCTGGGACCCAAGCACTATTATATGAGCTTGCTCAACTTGGGTATAGAGTTTCGGCCAAAAAAGCCCAAATTTGCTAGCATGAAGTAATCTTCCTGGGCTGTTACCTTAGGGGCAGTAAACGATGGCTCACTGAGCCCAGAAAACAAACCATTGTGTAGATACCACCCCCATCTAACAGGAGACAACTCAGAGAGTTTCTTGGGACTGCTGCCTTTTGCAGGTTATGGATACCTGGGTTTGCGTCTTTAGCTGCTCCTTTATACCCGTTGTTAATGGGAGATGCCCAATTCCAATGGACCCCTGATCACCAGGAAGTTTTTGATAACATCTATGGACACTGACACTGAACTCCTCAACTTCATAGAGCTCAGGCTGCAATTACAGAAAGCCCTACACTACGTTAAAAATGTACACCAACTCACTCACCTTGGTTCAATGAAACTGCAGGCATTCCTGTAGGATTAAGAACAGAGTTTTCCACTAACCGACTCACAGCGAAAGGAAATAACTGAACGGGTAACAAAAGCCTGTCGAGTCCGTCAATTGGTTAATGCTTACCCTTCCAGTTTCCTAGAGGAAAGCACCTACGAGGAACCAGAAAATGACAATTTTGGGAAGTGGACAATAGTGAAATTAAGCCAGCAACGTATGGACTTAAATATCTCCTAGTCTTTGTAGATACATTTTCAGGATGGACTGAAGCCTTACACACAAACACACACACACACACAAAAACAACCAAACTGCACAAATGGTTTTCAAGAAGATCCTGAAAGATATTTCTCCAAGATACGGTCTGCCTAAGGCAATAGGGTCTGATAATGGACTGGTGTTCATGGCTCAGGTAAGTCAGGTGTTCACTGGGACCCTGTGGATTAATTTGAAGTTACATTATGCTTATATACCCCAGAGCTCAGGACAGGTAGAAAAAATAAATAGAACCATTTAAGAGACCTTAACGAAATTAAGCTTAGAGCCCGCATAAAAGATTGGATTATGCTCCTGCCTTATGCACTGTTTCATGCGAGAAATACTCCCTCTCTTTCTTTGTGTAACCTCACCCCCTATGAAATTCTCTATGATGCCCATCATCCAGTAAGGAACCTAACCCCAACTCTAAGGCCTAACGATCACTTCCACACCCCCTTGCTTGACAGACTTAAAGTCATTGAAAGAACTCAGCGATAACTGTGGAAACAGCTGGCCACTGCCTACCAACCATGGGAGGAGGGGACTCTAAGTCAATATCAAGTAAGAGACTTCGTCTACATAAGACAACATCAGGTGTCATCCCTGGAACCCCACTGGAAAGGAACATACCAGGTGCTACTTATAAAACCTAAAGCGGTAAATGTAGACGGAATCACTTTTTGGATCCATGCCTCTCATCTCAAGCCTTCGCTGTGTCCAGACTCTTGTTGGAAACTGGAAAAGCCTGCTAACCATTTCAAATTGCGTATTCGCTATGTGGATAAGACTATAGACTCTCCCCTTGGCCACCAGTAGTTCTAACCCTCATCATTCCGTTCAGCAGCAATGGCTGATCACAAATCCTACTAGACAAGAAGTATGGTCTATCTCGCATACAGCCCCCTTAGAGACCTAGTGGCCATCTATCCACCCAGACATTTGTCAGCTCGGTATAGGTCTTTCCTATTGAGATATCCCTGATGAAGAGGATCCCACTAAAATTCCATTAAATCTCTTCTGTACCATAGATAATGGAAACAAACATTATGGATGCAGGGACACGCGAGACAGATTCAGGTTGGCTAGCTTAGATTACTATGTTTGCCTAGCGGACTATCAAAGGCACAAACAGCCACGGCTGTGTCGGGGAGAAGCCGACTTCTTGTGTAAGTCAAGTGAATGTGAGCATACAGGGGCTGCCTGGTGGAACCCAAACTCCTCATCAAATTCAGTACACAGCATTGGCCATATTACCAATTAGACAACCAAATACTATGGCCCCCAGAGGGTTCTCTAGATCCTCAAATTCTGCGTGACATTTTTAACTTTGGCAAGTTCTCAAAAGGGGGAAATTTCCCTATGTGGAATCCTTTTCCCTCCTTTGCTCACATCCTGTACTATGCTTCTCCAATAGTTCCTCACCCTCAGCCTTCTGCTCTAGACTCTCTGCTATCACTCCCATCTTAGCAACCTGATTTCTCCTCTCCAATTACTAAATCAAAAACCCAAACCTCCGCTGGTTCTCAGAACATTGCCCCCTTGCTGAGGTAGCAGGTACCAAGGTACCCCTTCACCCACTCACTCTTCTCTTTTCCTGTCAGTGCCTGCACTAGGTCCCAGCAAGTCCTCTAGCAAGCTAACCCAAAGCTCAAACCAGCTGATAAGAGGCCTCAGACCCCTATACAAGATGTAATGAAAATGGCCTTTAAAGTTGCTTTGTCATCACTGAAAACAGGTTTCTAAGAATTTAACATCCCTCAAAGGCTTTTTGGAATATTTACTCCCATCTTCCCCTCTGCTCTACCTGTTCTACTGCTCAAGTTTTGTTTTAGGAATATCCCAAACCCCTTTCCCATTTTTCTTTTACATCTCTCTTTCCTCATTCTTAGATCCACGGAGCTGCTCTCAGCCTTGACTACCCCGTCTTCCCCCTCTGTACTAGGTCCATAGAAATGTCTTAAATGACCTTCTCCAGAAGTCTTCACCAAGGCTTACTTTAGGTCTTTCAGCAAAAGAGTCCCTCTGAAAGAGTTCAATGTACATAAACTTGCACTTTTCGTGTTGCCCTGTTCTACTTGACCACTGGCAGGAAAAATCACCACCCCTAAGCTAGACACCTCCTTACCAGTTTTTCACAAAATATGTGAACAAGGCCTCTGGCCTTGAGCTGGGGCTTCACCGAGATGGCTACATTTCTAAGATAAAAATGTTAGCAACTGGGCTCCATGGTGACAGCTGGCAGGGAGAAAAAAAAGAGACAAAAAAGCTCTCCCCTTCCAAGGTGTCCTTGAAAAGTTAACTTGCCCAGAACAGAGGAAAAAAAAACAGAAACAAAAACTAATTTTTGTGAATTTCTGCAGACTGTGAACTTCTGAGCCCCTTCCCTTACATGTTGGGTACAAACTCTAAAACTACCAAAACTTCGGTTTCAGGGGATTAATTGATTACAAAAGAAGCAATGCCCTCTAAATCCGGATGCAACCAAATAAGAATGTTTTCCTCACTTTGGTGCTATCTTAGGTGCATTTTCTTGTCCATCCATAAAACAGTATAATTCTATACACTTTAACATTATTTATGTTTTCATAAAATGGTCAATAGATGTGATTAATTATGTAATGATGTAGATGTTTTTCAGAGTGCTCTATCATGACGCAGGTTCATTTAAAGTTCAAATAGGGTGGCATACAACCCGGTTCCACCGGGAACCTGTATCCCTCACTTTAGCCATCCTATTAGGAATAATAATTGCTGAAGGCTTGGGCACAGGAAGAACTGCCCTAGTCCATGAGACACAACAAAGACACAATTAGAAGCAGAAATAGACCAAAGCTTAAAGACATTAAAAACCGACATCACAGCTTTACAGGAATTTTAACCTCTCTCTCTCTGAAGTTGTTTTATAGAGCAGGCGAGTGTTGGACCTCCTCTTCATGAGAGAAAGGTGCCTTTTTGCTTGCATTGAGGGAAGAATGTTGTTTTTATGCCGACAATACTGGAGTTGTAAAAGAATCAATGAGTAAATTAAGAAAACGACTTGAAGAGCGTCAAAGAGAGACAGAGGCCCCAGAAGGAAGGTTTGAGTCTTTGTTCACATAGTCAACCTGGTTAACTACGCTTTTATCTGCCAGGGCCATTCCATTAATAATCCTCATATTATTGCTAACGGTAGGACCCTGTTTGCTCAACCGTGTAGTTTCCTTTCTAAACCAAATCGAACATGTTATTAAACCTAACCATACACTGTTCTCTCAATCTAATTTTACAGAAAAGTGGGGACAGAGTTGGTCTTAAAATACAGGAATATAGAGGATCTTCCACCTGCTGAGAAACTCAAGGGTCCATGCAGAAATGATCCCTGGAGAAGATGTAGGCAACTATGAAGGACCTGAGAGAGCAGAAGTCTTCCATGGCAAACAACCTGCTCAGGATGAAGGGATGTGTCTGAATCAGCCAATCTCTTCTTAGTGTATAGAAGATGGACCAAAGCAGGCATGTGTTGAGCTGCTCCTGCATGCCTATGGTTGACATACCACTCTAACTGGTGAAAGTGTCACAGGAAGTAGGGGCAGCCTCCTTCTCATGGGAACCTTGGAAGCAACTGTTAGGACAAAGTTGTTGCCAAGGCAGTGACCTCATTCAGTTGCTAAAGGAAGTGACCTCACCTAACTTCCTTGGTGATGGAACTCTCTGAACTTGGAATCCAGGAATCCAGGCACCAAGAGCCAGTCCCAGTCCCAGTCCCAGTGGTCAAACTTATTTTGATTTACCAAGGACAGACTCAGTCTTTCTTGGAACCTACTGATGTGAGGATGGCCAAATGCAAGTAAAGCTATGAATAGGGGCCTTTCCTGAGAAAGCAGGCAGTGGCTCACCGCTGGCTCCTGACAACTTCACAGAGTTGGCCAAGGAGACCAGATTTGAGACAGAACAGGCCATTTCCAGAGAACATAGTATGGCCAACCAGTCAGAGGACACTCCGGATAGTCACAGACCTACATGGGGGAAGGAGGTGCCTTTGTGGTGTGGGTGTGGGTTTGTGGTTTTGTCTCATGTTCTGAGAATAGGTATGAAAGGCGGTTTGTTTTGTTAGGAGTGAACTGTTTCTAGTAAGTCGTTTGACAAGGTGAGTGTTTCTATGTCTATGTATCCCACTATGTCCGTGGTTGTAGACATTAGAAAAGAGAATGCATCAATGAATATGTCCTATCTAGTAGAAAGCTTCCCAGCATTCATCCTGCCCTATTTATGAATGGACTGCAGCTTGCCTTATTGATGTGAAACACCTGCTATCTACCTAAGTTCCTGTTTTCTTCCTGAATTCTCGCCACTCTCCAGAATAGGCTCATGGTTTTGTGTTTAAGATATGTACAACCTTGAAGCTCTGTGACATGACCATGTACTGAATAGCTGAAGGGAATGGCGAGCATCTAAGAAAACTCAGATATCAGTTTGACCAAGAAAGTCTCAGTGAAGAAACCCTGCTTGGGGCCTTTTGTTTACCAATTCTTCTGTTGCCCTGAATGTCAGGAAGGTCTTTTCCTCAGTCCACAACTTTGTGAAGCCTGAAGAAAACAGTTTTCAAATGGAAATGAATGGGCATTACCTGTGGCTCTTTGCTTAATTGCTTTGGAAAGGATGTGTCTGAATCAGCCTATTTGCCTTGTGTGAGGGTGTGGCTTAGATTCTCACCTCCTGATGGATCTAAAGAAAGATCCCATGTGTACATCCAAAACCAAAATGGCCAAAAGAGCAGTCCTTGTGGATGAAGTCTCTCGCCTCTTCTGTAACTTTCCTGACCTCCATCAAGCCAGAATAGGGATCCTTTGGTTCAAATGAGTTCTTCAAAGCCCTGCAGAGGCTAGCCCATAGTTTCTTGGGTTTTCTCAAGACTCCAATTCACATAAGGAATCCAAACTCCACAGTCAGTTGGCCTCAAATTGAAAAAGCAAAGCAGTATTAATGGGAGGCCTATTTGAACTCTGCTGGTTCACAAGAAGGGTGTCCAGGCCACCCTGACTTTAGGCAAATTAGGTGCAAGAGAGCTTATTTTGGACACGGTCTTGGGCTGTGCCCCTCATGGAAAACTTTTGCCAGAGGTCATTATGAGTGTCTATATGGAAAAAGATGAGTGCCACATTGGAGTGTTTTGTTTTAAATTGTGGTCATTTGGGTGGCGGTTGGAAGAGATGACTTGGTCCACATGTTCTTGAACTCTGGTGTGATTCCCTTAGAAACTGAGTTCTCAAACTGATCTCAGAGAAGTATTGCCATGAATAGTGATGAGATTTTATGAAGCCAGGCATTAGTGTCGCCCTTGGAAACTAAGTTCTTGGCCCAGGATGGCTTTCCACAGAGCACAAGGCCTCTCAGCCAGGATACCACATGATTTTATTCTGAAAGATTTGGCACTCATAGTTGAGAGTCAAAACTCATATGGACCTCACATTGTAGACCTCAATGGGCATAATATCATGTGATCTTTTGGCCACTCTTTGGGAAGCCTTACCTGTGAGTGTTCTCCAGAACTTTCATTGAAATGAGCTTCCTAACCATTTAATGGTTCCTGAAAGAATTGAAACTCACAGTGCCTCCAACTTCATCCTTGAAAAATGGCTAGAAAAATACCATAAAGTTTTTGAAATTCCCATCACCAGGTGGCACTGGAGAACCTTTGGATGTCCTGTTACTGATCATGAATATACCAGACAGTGCCTTGATTGACTGGGTTTCATGTAAATGGTGTAGAACAGAGATGCCAGTAAGTTGGACTCTGTTGAGTAGTTGTACTAGAGCAGTGGTGGGCAGGTATGTGATAAAACATCTGTGGTGGGGCGATGTGGATCTTCCATTGGCTTCAAAATAGCTTGTGACTGACATGGTGCAGCCAACAGAACCTTCCATGTAAAGGCAACTTGTTATATGGAGAGTTTTCAGGACATTGTTCAGAATCAGGTTGCTATGGTCAAGGGGGAAAGCTATGTGGGTTAGAATCCTGGTTCTTGTATCCTCCTGCAGAACCTGACCCACCACACATGACAGAACTCCCTCTTGCACTGAGACCCAATTGAACACCTTGTATTTCGTGAAGCAAATACCAAACTCCCAGTGCAGCAGGAAGAAACAAAACGAAAATGGAGGATGACCATATGGCTTCAAAGTGCACATGGAAAGACATTTAGCCCCCAGTGGCCACAGTTTACCTAAAAAGAGAATTTAGCACTGCTGCCTCATGTTCATTGGGAAATAAGAAAGCATGTCCTCCAGGTCTCATAGATGCAGACCAAGCTTTTATGGTCTCACTAGAAAGGAAGCTAAAGCTCCTGACAACAACATATTTTTCAAGTGCCCAACCTCACAGGCAGTTTCTCAAGAAGTGTCTATGCCAGCAGACCTCCATGTTTGTGGAGGGTTTACCCTGTCCCTTACCTTTGGAAACTCCTCTGCCACTTCCAAGGTGTGGGATCCTGAGCATATTCCATTCCAGATATTTGTTCACAGATTTTCTAAATCTTCTCCTCTAATTGTGTCTTACTTGGGGCGAAGGTATTGTCAAGGCATTGTTCTGGATTAGAGTGGGAAGATTTTTGTGTAGCACATATTTACATACACATTGGATTCATTTTTCAATTTTCCATTTGAAATACTGAATCCTTGACACTAACCTATACCCTACTAGATTCTGACAACTAATTCTAATATAATGGAGAAAAATAACCCAAACAGAATAGAAATACTAGCACTTCAGAGGAGCCATGGTGTATAGTTGGTCTTCCCTTTTGCATGATATAGGGTAGGAGTTATAAATCTTGTCAATTTTTTGTTGAAAGAGTTCTGCATGTGTTTTTAAAGTTAACACATATGTGAATTCCTGTCTCCCTTTTTCTGTAGCCAATTCAGCACATGTATTTTTATATGAACATATAGAATCCTACCTGGTATCACACCTATATTCTTGAGAGGTGGCTAACTTGGCAGAGACAAAGTGTGAGAAGAAATCACTCCTCCTAAATGCTTTTGGAACTGATAATTCAAATTATGAGTGAGCTTCTTATTTGAAAAACATTATACATAAATCCATGTTAAGTAAAATTAATATTTTTGGATCTGTGGATGATATATATTTCACGATGAATTTTAATTGGTATATATATTGCTACTTTTTAATGTCTCTGTGTGTGTTTTGTATATATATATATATATATATATATATATATATATATATATACACTCTAGATTTTTCAAAATATGAAATATATGTGTCTTATTATACACTCCCTAAATTCATTCTTGTTCATGTATGTGGTTTTATATTCAAATTTTCATAAGATTATTTTCAGAAATATTCATCCACCTGAAATACATATTTGTTTTATAGTATTGAAAACTCACTTCAGTAAATGGTGCAAACAAATCCTTATATTTTTACAGTAACTGACCCACTTTAACATCAATGCAAGTAGATTCCTATGGGACATGATGTGTATTTTGACGTTCATTTTTATACAACACTGGTACATTACTATTTCTTCAGTTTTTGTACATCATAGAATATACATTTCATCCACAACTTCATAAATTTAAAGAAATTTGTAACACATTCTATCACTTCCTGCTTCAGAACATATGTATTCCTCTTTGTTTTTGACTGGTCATTTCATGAGACTTCTTTCCAAACACATTATTTTCGATTTCCATAATCAATTTTGAAGCAAAATTCACACACTCTTTATGATGAACCACACCCGTAATATTTCCATTGGATGTATAAATGGTTGGAATGAATGTATGTATATCAACATATGATTCCCTGTGTATATTCAGATATCAATTTATTCCAATTTCTAAAGTTCGAACCAGTTATATTATTTATTCGCACTATGGTCTATTCATGCATTATCTCTATATTCATACACACATGGTACACCTATATGTACCCCCAATACTAATTTATACCTCTTCAAAATATTGCTCCAAGAAATGGTGGTAGAAATACTCATGTCACCTGATCTACATATACATTTTATCACAGTAATATTCTGGCTACAAAATGCAAAGTCACACTTACGATTGTACAAAAGCCTAAATGGAATGTGACTATGGATTATGAAAATCACCCATGTCCAGGTTGCCTAATGCTCTCAAATGTCAATCCTATTGGTGACTACATATTTGTTTCTTCCTAAGATTATATATTCAATCTCAAGCCTGTTGAAAATATCTATTGCTATCACTCATTTTATACTTTGCCTGATTTCCTTATGTCTCTATTGATATCTGCTTTCCTACATATTTTCCCCAGTTCATCATTGTGACTGACTCTTCACATGTGCTGACATTTACATTTTTTTGTGTACCTGAAACCCTATTGCTAAAGAACTTTTTGTCCAAATCCTATACTCACACGTTTTTCTAATCTTACCAACTATCTTCGTAATCTTACCAACTCTCCCTTTTTGAATGGATGTTCTCCTCAACATTCAATCATCTAAGGTACAAGATCCTATGCCATTGTGTATAGATTTATCTGAGACATCTGGGCAGAACATAATTCAAAGCTAACTATTCCAATCAAGGACCCAATGACCTTCTGGGCTTTAAATCTTACTGAGATTTCTGTTTTCATACATATATTTCACCTCTATAATCTTATAAATATCGCAGGTTCCCAATACCATTATTCATCCAGCAGAATGATCCTAACCCAAATCAAAAATGTTCTTAACCCTAACCATACACGATTCCCTCAATCTACCTTTATAGAAGAGCAGGGACAGAGTTGGTCTTACAATACAGAAATGTAGGAGATCTTCAACCTGCAGAGAACCTCAAAGGTCCATGCAGAAATGATCCCTGGAGAAGATATAGGCAGGTATGAAGGACCTGAGAGAGCAAAAGTCATCTTCCATGACAAACAACCAGGTAAGGATGAAGGGATGTGTCTGAAGCAGTCTCTCTCTTCTTAATCTAGAGAAGATGGACCAAACCAGGCCTGTGTGGAGAGCTGTTCCCGGGTGCCTATGGTTGATATTCCATTTTAACTTGTAAAAGTGTCATAGGAAGCAGGGGCACGCTCCATTTCATGGACCCTTGGATGCAACTGTTAGGACAAAGTGGTTGCCAAGGCAGTGACCTCATTCAGTTCTAGAGGAAGTGACCTACGTCACTTTCTTGTTGATGTACCACTCTGAACTTTGGATCCAGGGAGACAGGCACCCTGAGGCAGGCCCAGTCCCAGTCCCAGTGGTCTCACATGTTTGGATTAACCAAGGACAGAGTCAGTCTTTCTTGGAAATACTGAATTGAAGAGGGACAAATGCCAGGAAAGCTCTGAAGAGGGGATTTTTTTTTTTTTTGATAAAGCAGGCAGTGGCTCACCGCTGGCTCCTGACAACATCACAGTGTTGGCCAAGGAGACCAGATCTGACATACAACAGCCCATTTCAGGGGAACATAGTATGGCCCACCAGTCAGAGGATGCTCTGGATAGTCACAGACCTACTTGGGGAAAGAAGGTGCCTTTGTGGGTGTGTTTGTGTGTTAGTGATTTTGTCTCATGTTTTAAGAATATGTAGGAAAGTCGGTTTGTTTAATTTGGAGTGGCCTGTTTCTAGTAAGTCCTTTGAGAAGGTGAGTGTTTCTGTGTATCCCACTGTGTCCGTGGTTGTAGACAATAGAAAAGAGAATGCATCAAAGGATGTGTCCTGTCTAGTAGAAATCTTTGCAGCATTCATCTTGTCCAATTTATGAATGGACTGCAGCTTACCTTATAGATGGGCAACACCTACTACATTTCTACATTCCTGATTTCTTCCTGAATTCTGGCCACTCTCCCATAGGCTCATGGTTTTGTGTTCAAGATATGTATCTCCTCCACAATCTGGGACATGGCCATGTACTGGATAGCTGAAGGGAATGGTGAGTATCTCAGAAAACTCAGATATCACTGTGACCAGGAAAGTCTCAGTGGAGAAACTCTGCTTTGGGAATTTGCTTTCCTATTGTTCTGTTGCCCTGAATGTAAGGAAGGTCTTTGCCTAAGGCCACACCTTTCGAAAGCCTGAAAAAATCAGTTTTCAAATGGAAATAAATGGGCATCACCTGAGGATCTTTGCTTAATTGCTTTGCAAAGGGATATGTCTGAATCCGCCTCTTAGTGCAGTGTGAGTCCATGGCTCAGATTCTCATCACCTGATGGATCTAAAGAAAGATCCCATGTGTGCATCCAATTCCAAAATGGCCAAAAGAGCAATCATTGTTGATGAAGTCTCTTGCTTTCCTCTGTAAGGTTCCTGATCTCCATCAAGTCAGAAGAGGGATCCTTTGGGTCAACTGAGTTCTTCAAGCCCTGCAGAGGCTATCCCATAGGTTCTTGGGTTTTCTCATGACTCCAAATCAAATAAAGAAACTATACCTGACAGTCAGTATGCCTCAAATTGGAGAAGCGGAACAGTATTAATGGCAGGCATCTTTGATCAGCCCTGGTTCACAGGAACGGTGTCCAGAAACACTGACTTTAGACAAATGAAGGGCAAGGGAGCTTATTTTGACATTGTCTTGTGCTGTGTGCCTCATGGAAACTTCCAGCCAAGGTTATGATTAGTGTCTATATGAAAGAAGATGAGGGGCATGTGTGAGTGTTTTGGTTTTAATTCTGGTCATTTGTGTGGCGGTTGGAAGAGATGACTGGGTCACCAGGGATTGAACTCTGGTGTGTTTCCCCTTAGAGACTGAGATCTGAAACTGACCTCAGAGAAGTATTGCCATGAATTGTGTTGGGATTTTAGGAGGCCACGCATGAGAGTCGCCCTTGGAACCTGAGATCTAGGACCAGGGTGGCTTTCCACAAAGAACTGGGAATCTCAGCCTGGATATCACATGATTTTATTCTGAAAGACTTTGCAGCCATAGTAGAGAGTCAAAACACATAGGACCTCACATTGTAGACCTCAATGGTCCTGGCTTCAAGTGACCTTTTGTCCACTTTTTGGAAAGCCTTGCCTGTGAGAGTTCTCCAGAATTTTCTTTGAATTGAGCTTTCTCAACATTTAATGGTTTCTGAATAACTGAAATTCACAGTGCATCAAATGTCATCCTTGAAAAATGGCTAGATAAATAACATGAAATTTTTGAAATTCCCATGACCCGGTGGCACTCAAGAAACATTGGATCTCCTATTGCTTATCATGAGTGTACCAGAGAGTGCCTTGATTGACAGGGTTTTCTGAAAATTGTTTAGAACAGACATGCCAGTAATTTGTAGCCTGCTGACTAGTGGGCGTAGAGCAGTGGTGGGCAGGTGTGTGATAAAGTATCATGGTGGGTCCATGTGGATCTGCCATTTACTTCCAAATGGCTTGTGACTGACATAGTGCAGACTTCAGACCCTTATATGTAATGGCATCTTGTTATATGGCGAGGTTTCAGGGCAATGTTCAGAATCAGGTTGCTATGAACAAGGGGGCAATCTTTGAGAGATAGAAACCTGGTTTGTGAATTTTCTTGCAGACCATAACCCACCACACGTGACAGAACTCTCTCCAGCACTGTTTCCCAGTTGAACTCCTTGTATTTCGTGAAGCATGTACCAAACTCCAAGTGCAGCAGCAAGAAACACCACGAAAATTGGAGGATGACCAAATGGTTTCACAGTCCACACGGGGAGAAAATAAACCCCCAGGGGCCACAGTTTATCTACAAAGAGAGAATTCAGCACTGCTGCCTCGTGTTCATTGGAAAATAAGAAACTTTGTCCTCCAGGTCACATAGATGCAGACCCAGCTTTGAGGGTATCACTACAAAGGAAGCTGAACTCCTGACAAAAACCTATATATCAGTGCCCAACCTCTGTGGCAGTTTCTCAAAAAGATTTAGGCATGCAGAGCTCCATGCTTGTGGAGTGTGTACCCTGTCCTTACTTTTGAAAACTCCTATACCACCTCCAAGTTTGTGCACTCCTGAGCATTTTCCATTACAGAAATGTAATCACAGATTTTGCAACTTTTCTTCTCTAATTGTGTCTTACTTGGGGCGAAGATAATTTCAAGGCATTGTTCTGGATGAGAGTCGGAAGATTTGTTTTAGCACATATTTGCATACACATTGGATTAATTTTCCTATTTTTCCATTCGCAATTCTGAATCCCTGACACTAACCCATATTCTAATAGACTCCGACTACTAATCCTAATATGATGGAGAAAAATAACCCAAACAGTACGTAAATACATGCAGTTCAGGGTTGGACTTGCCTTTTGCATGATAAAGGGTAGGTATTATGAATCTAGTTAATTTTTAATTGAAATAGTTCTCCATGTGTTTTTAAAGTTAACAAATATGTGAATTACTGTCTCTCATTTTCTGGAGCCTATTCAGCACATGTATTTTTATATGCACAAATAGAATCCTACATGGTATCAAACGTACATTCTTTTGAGTTACATGACTTGGCAGATACAAATTGTGAGAAGTGATCACTCGTCCTAAACGCTGTTAGAACTGAAAATTCAACCTATGGGTGAGCTTCCCAGTGGAACAACATTATACATAAACCCATGTTCAGTAAAATGAATGTTTTTGCATCTTTATGATATATATTTCATGATGAATTTCGATTGGCATATATATTGCTACTTTTTAATTTCTGTGTTTGTGTGTGTGTGTGTGTGTCCATATATGTGTATATATCTATATCTATATCTATATCTATATCTATATATATATGTATATATATATATATATATATATATATATATATATATATATATATATATACTGTCCAGATTTGTAAAAATATGAAAAATATGTGTCTTATATACACTCCCTAAATTCATTCATGTTCATGGATGTGGATTAATAATCAACTTTTCACAAGATTATTCTTAGAAATACTCATACACATGAAATACATAGTTGTTTCCTAGTACTGAGAACTAACTTCAGTGAAAGGTGCATACAAATTCTAATATGTCTGCATTAACTGACCCAGTTTAACATCAATGCATGTTGGTTCCTATGGGACATGATGTGTATTTTGACGTTAATTTTTATTCCACACTGGTACATTACTATTTCTTCAGTTTATGCACATCATAGGATATATATTTCATTCACTAGTTAGCAAATTTATAGGCATTTGTTTCACTTTTAGTCACTTCCTGCTCCAGAACACATGTATTTTTCTATGTTTCTTGACTGGTCTATTCATGAGACTTTTTTTTCCAAATATATTGTTTTCGATTTCCATATCAATTTTGAAGGAAAACTCACACACCCTTCATGATTAACCATAACCATATGATAATCATTAGATATATAACTGGTTGGAATTAATGATTGTATATCAATATAACATTTCTTATATATTTTCAGATATCCATTCAATCCATTATTTAAAGTGGATCCAGTTATATTATTTATTCACAGTATGGTCTATTCATGCATTATGTCTATATTAATAGAAGCAGGGTACACCTATTTCTACCCCCATACTAATTTATAAATCTTCAAAATATTGCTCTCAGAAATGGTGGAAGAAATACTCATGTCACCTGATCTACATACACATTTTATCACAGAAATATTCCGGACACAAAAAGCAAAGATCACACTTACAATTGTACCAAAGCCTAAATGGAAAGATAGCATGCATTACTAAAAACATCCATGTGCAGGTTGCCTAATGCTCTCAAATATCAATCCTATTGGTGACTACATATTTGTTTCTTCCTAAGATTATATATTCAACTTCAAACCTGTTGAAAATGTCTAACCCTATCACACACTTTATACTTTGCTTGATTTCCTAATATCTCTATTGATATCTGCTTTCCTACATGTTTTCCCCAGTTCATCATTATGACTGACTCTTCACATGTGCTGACATTTACATACACTCTCTACCCGAAACCCTATTGCTGAAGAACTTTTGGTCCAAATCCTATACTCACTCTTCTTTCTAAACCTACCAACTTCCTTCATAATCCTACCGAATATCGGTTTTTGACTGGATGTTCTCTTCAGCATTCAATCATCCAAGGTACAAGGTCCGATGTATATTGATTTATCTGAGACATCTGTGCAGCACATTACTCAAAGTTAGGTATCCCACTCAAGTCCCCAATGCCCTTCTGGGCTTCAAATCTTACCTAGATTTCTGCTTTCATACTTATATTTCACATGTATACTCTTGTAAATATCACAGGTTGCCAATACCATTATTCATCCTGCAGAATGATTCGTAACCCAAATCGAACATGTTATTAACCCTAACCATACACTGTTCCCTCAATATAACTAACTTAAGAGCAGCGACAGAGTGGGTCTTACAATATAGGAATGTAGAAGATCTTCCACCTGCTGAGAACCTCAAAGATCCATGAAGAAAGGATCCTTGGAGAATATGTAGGCAGCTATGTAGGACCTGAGAGAGCAATAGTCATCTTCCATGGCAAACAACCTGGTCAGGATGAATTGATGTGTCTGAGTCAGCCTCTCTCTTCTTAATATAGAGAAGATGGACCAAACCAGGCCTCTGTGGAGAGCTGTTCCAGGGTGCCTATGGTTGATATATCATTCTAACTTCTGAATGTGTCACAGGATGTTGGGGCAGCCTCTATCTCATGGGAACCTTGGAAGCAACTGTTAGGACAAAGTGGTTACCAAGGCAGTGACCATATTCAGTTCCTGAAAGAAGTGACCTCACTTCACTTCCTTGGTGATGGAATTCTCTGAACTTGGGATCCAGGAAGCCAGGCACCAAGAGCCAGTCTCACTCCAGACCCAGTGGGCTAACTTGTTTGCTTTTCCCAAAGACATAGTCAGTCTTTCTTGGTACCTGCTGATATGAGGATGGCCAAATGCCAGCAGAGCTCTGAAGAGGGGCCTTTCCTGAGAAAGCAGGTAGTGGCTCACCGCTGGCTCCTTACAACTTCACAGAGTTGGACAAGGAGACCAGATGTGAAACAGGACAGGCCATTTTGGGGGAACATAATATGGCCCACCAGTCAGAAGACACTTCGGATAGTCACAGACCTATTTAGGGGAAGAAAGTGCCTTTGCCGTTGTAGGTGTGAGTTTGTGGTTTTTTCTCATGTTCTGAGAATAGGTAGGAAAGGTGGTTTGTTTGGTTTGGAGTGGACTGTTTCTAGTAAGTCGTTTGACATTGTGAGTGTTTCTATGTCTGTGTATCCCACTGTATCCATGGTTGTAGACATTAGAAAACAGAATGCATCAATGGATGTGTTGTCTCTAGTTGAAAGCTTCCGCGATTCATACTGCGCAATTGATGAATGGACTGCAGCTTGCCTTATGGATGGGCAACATCTATTATCTTCTAAAGTTCCACTTTTCTTCGTGAATTCTGGCCACTCTCCAGAAGAGACTCATGGTTTTGTTTCCCAGATATGTAACACCACAAGGCTCTGTGACATGGCCATGTTCTGGATAGCTGAAGGGAATGAGAGCATCTCAGAAAACTCAGATATCAGTGTGACCAGTAAAGTCTCAGTGGAGAAACCCTTCTTTGGGCCATTTGCTTAATTCTATTTCTATTACCCTGAATGTCAGAAAGGTCTTTGCCTCAGGCCACCCCTTTGTGTAGCCTGAAGAACACTGTTTTCATATGGAAATGAATGGACACAACCTGTGGCTCTTTGCTTAATTGCTTTGGAATGGGATGTGTCTGAATCAGCCTCTTGTCCTTGTATGAGGTTGTGGCTTAGATTCTCAGCACCTGATGGATTTAAAGAAAGATCCCATGTGCTTTCAAAACTAAAATGTCCAAAAGAGCAGTCATTGTGGATGAATATTTTTGCCTTCTTGTTTTAGGTTCCTGAACTCCATCAAGTGAGAATAGGGATCATTTGGGTCAAATGAGTTCTTGAAATCCGTGCAGAGGCTACCCCATATGTGCTTGGGTTTTCTCATGACTCCAAATCACATAAAGAATTATACCCTACAGCCAGTAGGCTGAAATTGGAGAAGTGGAACACTTTAACAGCAGGAATATTTGATCACTCCTGGTTCACAGGAAGAGTGTCCAGGCCACCATGATTTTAGGCAAATAAGGGGCAAGTGAGCTTATTTTGGACACTACCTTGGGCTCATAGAAACCTCCAGCTAGAGGTTATGAGGAGTGTCTACATGGAAGAAGATGATGGGCCTGTGGGAGTGTTTTGATTTTAATTGTGGTAATTTTTGTGGCGGTTGGAAGGGATGACTGGATCCACCTGGGCTTGAACTCTGGTGTGATTCCCCTTAGAGACTGCATTCTGGAATTGACCTCAGAGAAGTATTGCCATGAATTTGTTGGGATTTTAGGAGGACACACATAAGACTCACTCTTGGAAACTGAGATCTATGCCTAGGGTGGCTTTCCACAGAGGCCTTGGAATCTCAGCCAGGATATCACATGATTTTATTATGAAAGACATGGCAGCCATAGATGAGAGTCAAAACACACATGGACCTTACATTGTAGACGTCAATTGGCCTGGCTTTATGTGACCATTTGGTAATTCTTTGAGAAGCCTTGACTGTGAGAGTTCTCTAGAGCTTTCATTGAAATGAACTTTCTCAACACTTAATGGTTCCTGAATGAATTGAGACGCACAGTGCCTCTAACTTCATTTTTGAAAAATTGCTAAATAAATACCATGAAATTTTTGAAATTCCCATGACCAGGTGGAACTGCAGAAAATTTGATGTCCTGTTGCTTATAATGTGTATACCAGACAGTGCCTTGTTTGACTGGGTTTCATGAAAATGATGTAGAACACGAGATGCCAGTAATTTGGAGCCTTCTGAGTAGTGCGCCTAGAACAGTGGTGGGAAGGAGTGTGATAAAACATCATGGAGGGGCTATGTGGATCTGCCATTGGCTTCCAAATGGCTTGTGACTGATATAGTGCAGACATGAGACCCTTATATGTAAAGGCATCCTGTTATATCGAGAGTTTTAAGGGCAATGTTCAGAATAAGGTTGCTATGGTTATTGGGGCAAGCTCTGTGCGATAGAAGCCTGGTTGGTGCATTCTCCTGCAGACCCTGACCCACCACAAGTGACAGAACTCCCTCCAGCACTGTATCCCAGATGAACTTCTTATATTTTGTGAAGCAAATACCAAATTCCCAGTGCAGCAGCAAAAAACACCATGAAAAGTGGAGGATGACCAAATGTCTTCACAGTCCCCACTGGGAGACACTTAGCCTCCAGTGGCCACAGTTTACCTACAAAGAGAGAATTGAGCACTGCTGCCTCATGTTCATTGGAATATAAGAAACCATCTCTTCCCGGTAACATAGATGCAGACCCAGCTTTGATGGTCTCACTACAAAGGAAGCTAAAGCTCATGACAGCAACATATATTTCAGGATCCCAACCTCAGAGGCCATTTCCCAAGAATTCTTAGGCCAGCAGAGCTCCTTGTTTGTGGAGTGTTTACCCTTTCCTTTACTTTTGGAAACTCCTCTACCACCTCCAAGGTTGTGAACTCCAGAGCATATTCCATTCCATATATGTATTCCTAGATTTTTACACTTTTCTACTCTAATTGTGTCTTACTTGGGGCAAAGGTATTGTCAAGGCATTGCTCTGGATGTGAGTGGGAAGATTTTTGTGTAGCACATATTTACATACACATTGGATTCATTTTCCAATTTTCCATTTGAAATACTTAACCCCTGACACTAACCCGTACCCTACTAGTCTCTGACTAATAATCCTAAAATGATGGTGAAAAATAACCCAAAAAGAATAGAAATACAAGCAGTTCAGACGAGGCATGGTGTATAGTTGGAATTGCCTTTTGCATTATATAATGTAGGAGTTTTAAATCTAGTCAATTTTTTTGTTGAAATAGTTCTACATGTGTTTTTAAAATTAACAAATATGTGAATCCCTGTCTCCCTTTCTCTGTAGCCTATTCAGCACATGTATTTTTATATGCACATATAGAATCCTACCTGATATTACTTGTACACACATGTGAGGTGGCTGAATTGGCAGATGCAAATTGTGAGAAGAGATCACTCCTCCTAAACGCTGTTGGAACTGAAAATTCAACCTACGGGTGAGCTTCCTAGTTGAATAACATTATACATAAATCCATGTTCAGTAAAATGAATATTTTTCGATCTTTGGATTATATATATTTCATGATGAATTTCGATTGGCATATATATTGCTACTTTTTTTTTCTTTTATTGGTTGCTCAAAACATTACAAAGCTCTTGACATATCATATTTCATACATTAAATTCAAGTGGGTTTTGAACTCCAATTTTTACTCCAAATACAGAATGCAGAATCACATCAGTTACACATCCATATTTTTACATAATGTCTTATTAGTTACTGTTGTATTCTGCTACCTTTCCTATGCTCTACTATACCCCCTCCCCTCTCTTCCCATCTTCTCTCTCTACCCTACCTACTGTCATTCATTTCTCTTATTGTTTATTTTCCCATTACACTCACAACCTCTTATATGTAATTTTTTGTAACAATAAGGGTCTCCCTCCATTACCATGCAATTTCTCTTTTCTCTCCCTTTCCCTGCCACCTCATGTCTCTGCTTAATGTTAATCTTTTCTTCATGGTCTTCCTCTCTGCTCTGTTCTTAGTTGCACTCATTATATCAAATAAGTCATTTGGTATTTGTTTTTTTGGGATTGGCTAGCTTCACTAAGCATTATCTGCTCTAGTGCCATGCATTTCCCTGCAAATTCCATGATTTTGTCATTTTTTAGTGCTGCGTAATCCTCCATAGTATATTAAAAAAAACATTTTTTTTTATCCATTCATCTATTGAAGGGAATCTGGGTTGGTTCCACAGTGTAGCAATTGTGAATTGTGCTGCTATGAACATCGATGTGGCAGTATCCCTGTAGTACGCTCTTTTAAGGTCTTCAGGGAATAGTCCGAGAAGGGCAATAGCTGGTTCAAATGGTGCTTCCATTCCCGGCTTTCCCAGGAATCTCCATACTGCTTTCCAAATTGGCTGCACCAGTTTCAGTCCCATCAGCAATGTACAAGAGTACCCTTTTCCCCACATCGTCGCCAGCACTTGTTGTTGTTTGACTTCATAATGGCTACCAATCTCACTGGATTGAGATGGTATTTTAGGGTGGTTTTGATTTGCATTTCTCTGACTGCAAGAAATGGAGAGCATTTTTTCATGTACTTATTGATTGATTCTATGTCCTCCTCTGAGAAGTGTCTGTTCAGGTCCTTGGCCCATTGGGTTATTTGTTATCTTATTGTCTAATTATTTGAGTTCTTTGTATACTTTGCATACTCTGGATATTAGGGCTCCATCTGAAGGGTGAGGAGTAAAAATTTGTTCCCATGATCTAGGCTCCATATTTACCTCTCTTATTGTTTCTCTTTCTGAGAAAAAAAAATTTTCAGTTTAAGTAACTCCCATTTGTTGATTCTTGTTATTAACTCTTGTGCTATGGGTGTCCTATTAAGGAATTTGGAGCCTGACCATACAATATGTAGATCGGAACCAACTTTTTCTTCTATCAAATGCAGAGTCTCTGATTTGAATCTAGCTCCTTGAGTACATTCCTGTCTTGTTCCAGATTTTAGAGGGAATGCCTTCATTTTTTCTCCATTCCGAATGATGCTAGCCTGAGGCTTAACATAGATAGCTTTTACAATGTCGAGGTATGTTCCTGTTATCCCTAGTTTTTCTAATGTTTTGAACATAAAGGAATGCTCTACTTTGTCTAATGGTTTTTCTGCATCTATCAAGATGATCTTATGGTTCTTATTTTTAAGTCTAGTGATGTTGTGAATAACATTTATTGATTTCCATATATTGAACCCTCCTTGCATCCCAGGGATGAATCCTAGTTGATCATGGTGCACAATTTTTTTGATGTGCCTTTGTATCCAAACCACCAGAATTTTAATGAAAATTTTTGCATCTAGGTTCATCAGAGATATTGGTCTGTAGTTTTCTTTCATTGAGGTGTCTTTGTCTGGTTTCAGAATCAGGGTGATGTTGGCCTCATAGAATGAACTTGGCAGAGCTCCCTGTTTTTCTATTTCCTGAATAACTTGAAAAGTATTGTTATTAAATCTTCTTTAAAGGTTTTGTAAAACTCCGCTGTATACCCATCCGGTCCTGGGCTTTTCTTGGTTGGTAGTCGTTTGATTGCTTCTTCTATTTCATCGATTGATATTGGTCTGTTTAAATTGTGTGTATCCTCCTGACTCCGTCTAGGCAAATCATATGACTTAACAAATGTATCGATGTCTTCACTATTTTCTATTTTATTGGAATATAGGTTTTCAAAATAATTTCTAATTGTCTTTTGTATTTATGTAGCTTCTGTTGTGATATTGCCTTTTTCATCCCGTATGTTAGTAATTTGAGTTCTCTCTCTTCTTCTCCTCGTTAGCATGGCTAAGGGTCTGTCCATCTTATTTATTTTTTCGAAGAACCAACTTTTAGTTTTGTTAATTTTTTAATAGTTTCTTTTGTTTCAATTTCGTGATTTACGCTCTGATTTTAATTATTTCTTGCCTTCTGCTACATTTGCTGTTGTTTTGCTCTTCCTTTTCTAGGGCTTTGAGATGAAGTGAGAGCTCATTTATTTGTTGTTTTTGTTTTTTTTTCTTTTTTTGAGGAATGACCTCCAGGCGATGAATTTGCCTCTTGAATCTTGTTTCATTGTGTCCCATTGAATCTGATATGTTGTGTCTGTATTTTCATTTATCTCTAATAATTTTTTGATTTCCTCTTTTATGTCTTCTGTAACCCATTGATCATTCAGTAATATATTGTTCATTTTCCATGTGATGTAGGATTTTTCCATCCTTCTTTTACCATTGGTTTCCAGTTTCATTCCATTGTGATCAGAAAAAAATTCATGGTATTATCTCCACCCCTTTATATTTACTGAGTGTTGCCCTACGGCATAATATATGGTCTATTTTTGAGAAGGATCCATGTGCTGGTGAGAAAAAAGTATATCCACTTGATGATGGTTGATATATTCTATATATGTCAGTTAAGTCTAGGGTATTGATTGTGATATTGAATTCTATATTTTTTTTATTCAACTTTTGTTTGGAGGATCTGTCCAATGGTGAGAGAGGTGAGTTCAAGTCTCCCATAATTATTGTGTTGTGGTCTATTTGATTCTTGAAATTGAGGAGAATTTGTTTTATAAATGTCGCAGCACCATTATTTTCTGCGTAAATATTGATAATTGTTATGTCTTGTTGGTGAATGGTTTCTTTTAACAGTATATAATGTCCTTCCTTATCCCTTTTGATTAAATTAGTCTTAAAGTCGATTTTATTCCGTATGAGGATGGCCACCCCTGCTTGCTTACAAGGACCGTGTGCATGGTATAAATTTTCCCAACCTTTCACCTTCAGCCTGTGTATGTCTTTTCCATTCAGATGTGTCTCCTGGAAGCAACATATTGTTGGATTTGTTTTTTTTAATCCACGTTACAAGCCTATGTCACTTTATTGGAGAGTTTAAGCCATTAACGATTAGAGTTACTATTGATATATGGTTTGTATTACCACCCGTCTTTGATTATTTATCTTTTTTCTTAAATTTAGTTTGTTTATCCATGATTAGCTTTTCCCCCTCCCTCTGCCATTACTGAGGAAATTCCCACTGATGGTTTTCGTTGTTGATATTCATTTTTTCCTCGTGTAGTGTTTTCCTTAAGATGCTTTGCAATGCTGGTTTTCTGGCTGCAAATTCCTTTAGCTTTTGTTTATCACAAAATATTTTTTTTAGTTGTCTTACCTGAAACTTAATTTTTCTGAATACAGATTTCTTGGTTGTCATCCATTGTTTTTAAGTGTTTGAAATACGTTGTTCCAGGATCTTCTCACTTTCAGCGTCTGTGATGAAAAATCTGTTGTTAACATTTTTGGTTTACCCCTGAGTGTAATCTGCCTCCTTTCTCTTGTAGCTTTAAATATTTTCTCTTTGTTTTGTATATTGGATATCTTCATAACAATGTTTCTTGGCATTGGTCTACTGTGGTTTTTTTGTGCTCGATGTCTTGTAAGCATCTACAATTTTTTTTATCCGTTTCCATTTTTATTTCTGGAAAGTTTTCTGTAATTATTTCATTCAGCAGGTTACTCATTCCCTTGGTTTGAATCTCTGTTCCTTACTCTATCCAGATGACTCATAAGTTTTTTTTTTTTTTTTTTTATGATATCCCATATCTCTTGGATGTTTTTCTCATGACTTTTTAACAGCATTTCTTTGTTGGCTAGACTTTTTTCAAGATGATATATTTTGTCTTCATTATCTGACATTCTGTCTTCTACTCGCTCCACTCTGTTAGTGATACTCTCAATTGAGTTTTTAATTTGGTTTATCATTTCCTTCATTTCTAGAATTATTGTTTGATTTTTTTATAATCTCTATCTCCTAATAAAGATGCTTAATTTGTTTTTATATCTGTTTATGTAATTCATTTTCAATGTGTTCTTTCACTGTTTGGTTTTGATGTCTCGTATCCTCTTTAAGGTTCCATTCCATCTGTCTAAGGTATTCCTTGAGTTCTTTATATGACCATTTTTCTGATGATTCCTTCTGAATATTTAGGCTGTCCATTGTTGTTTGTACTCCTTTTCTTCCTTGTTTTTTTATGCTGCTCATGTTACTTCTTGTTTTGTTTGACTGCTGAGTTACTGCTTACTCTTATAAATTTATTTGATGCTTCGGAGGAAAGATATTAGAAGGGAAGGGAAGAAGTCACTAAAGAGAATGAGAGTAGGCAGGTAGAATTCAAGGGAGGGGGAATAAGAAAATTGAAAAGAAATGAAAAGACAAAAGAAAAATAGAAAATAAATAAAGAAAAAAAATTTAAATAATAATTATAATTAAAAGATGAAAATTAAAATTTAAAATAATATTAATAATAATAATGATAAAATAAAAAAATAAAAACATTAAAAAAGTTAAAGAACAACAACAACAAAAATGAAAATGAAAGAAATAGAAAAAATATAAATTAAAAAAATAATAATAATAAATGCAGTCATAGAGTTCAATTAACTTCTCTTTCAGTAGGTGGAGCTGTGTGCACTGGGCCAAGCTTCTCCTCTGAATAAGTGGGAACCAATCACTGTACAGCAGCTCTTCCTCCCAGACTTGGCGGATCTCCAATCCTGAGTGCCTAGGGCCTTCTCTTGTGCTTCCTCAAGCCATGCCTTGCTCACCTGTGACGCTCACCACAATAGTGGTTACAAGCCAGAACTCTACTCCTGGCAGCCCTGTTTTCATGAATGCCTGGGCACACTCTCCCTGTTTGCCTCCCTCAGACCCTAGTTTTGTAGAGCTTGGGGCTGAGGACCCCCAGCGAATTTTCTTGCCCTCTGGGAGCCATGCCCCCGGTACGTGGTGTAAGAGACCTCAATTGTCAGCACTTGTGGGATCAGGAGCCGGGAATTCCACGCGCTAGTCCCGAGCCAATCCTGATTCCCTAGGTCTGGCTATCGTGCTCACGGGAGAGCTGGGAGAGGCCCTTAAGGCTGACCTGGGAGGGGCCCTTAAGGTTTCCCCGCTGTGTTGAGAGAGATGGCTAGGGGATTACACACCTGTCACGCTGGTTTTAATGAAGTTATCTCCTCTGCCCGTGAAGTCATTTCTATGCTATGGTGGTATCCCATGCAAATGGTGACCGTTTGTTCCCTTTGCATGGTAACCAACGCAACGGGTGGGTCCTGACTGTCTCTCCCAAGCGCCGTTTCAATCCTGTGGCCACTGCTTTTGAAGGCTTGGTTGGCTTTTACCTCTGAAAGTTCAGAAGGGCCGAACAGTTATTTCAGTGGGATCTTAGTGCTGAGTCATGAGAACCAGGCAAACCGGAGGTTGAATGCAGCCCATCCAGGCTCGGTGTGTGTTCTGAGGGGCCCAGAATGTTCGCCCCAGATCCACATCAGGTCAACATTGCCTACTGATTCTGAGCAAACAGCATTTAGACAGTTTACGACTCCCTATGCCCACTCAGCTGAAGAGGTCAGAGACTTGATTTTTCCATGCCTGCCTTCATGATGGATCTCCTGTATTGCTAATTTTTATATCTGTGCATGGGAGTGTGTATGTATGAGAGTGTATATATATATATATATATATATATATATATATATATATATATACACTCTCCAGATTTTTCAAAATATGAAATATATGTGTCTTATTATACACTCCCTAAATTCATTCATATTCATATATGTGTATTTATAATCAACTTTCCACAAGATTATTCTCAGAAATAATCATCCACCTGAAATACATATTTGTTTTCTAGTACTGAAAACTAAATTCAGTGAAAGGTGCAAACAAAACCTAATATTTCTACAGTTACTGAGCTAGTTTAACATCAATGCAAGTATATTCTTAGGGGACATGATGTGTATTTTGACTTTCATTTTTATTCAACACTGGTACATTACTACTCCTTCAGTTAATGCACATCATAGGATATATATTTCGTTCACAAGTTAGAAAATTTATAGGCATTTGTTTCACGATCAATCACTTCCTGATTCAGAACACATGATTCTTCTATGTTTCTTGACTGGTCTTTTCATGAGACTTCTTTCCAAACACATTATTTTCGTTTAACATCATCACTTATAAAGCAAAACTCAAACACCCTTCATGATAAACCATAATCCTAATATTACCATTAGATATATAACTGGTTGGAATGAATGATTATATATCAATATAAGATTTCTTATATATTTTCAGATTTCAATTCAATCCATTATTTAAAGTGGTACCAGTTACATTATTTATTCATATTATCGTCTATTCATGTATTATCTCTATATTCATAGACACAGGGTACACCTCTTTGTACCCCTAATACTAATGTATATGTCTTCAAAATATTGCTCCCAGACATATTGAAAGAAATACTCATGTTACCTGATCTACATATACATTTTACCACAGTAATATTCTGACAAAAAAAAATGTAAAGGTCACACTTATGATTGTACCAAAGCCTAAAAGGAAAGTGAACATGGATAACTAATAACATCCGTGTCCAGGTTGCCTAATGCTCTCAAATGTAAATCCCATTGGTGACAACATATTTGTTTTTACCTATGATTATATATTCAAACTCAACCCTGTTGAAAATGTCTAATCCTATCACTCATTTATACTTTGCCTGATTTCGTTATGTCGCTATTGATACTTGCTTTTCTACATAATTTCCCCAGTTCATCATTGTGAATGACTCTTCACATGTACTGACATTTACATTCACTCTCTAAACGAAACCCTATTGCTAAATAAGCTTTTTATTCCAAATCATATTCTCACTCTTCTTCCTAAACCTACCGACTATCTTTCTAATCCTACCGACTATCACTTTTTGACTGGATGTTCTCTTCTACATTCAATCATCCAAGGTACACGGTCCTATGCCATTGTATATTGATTTAACTGAGACAATTGTACAGAACGTAATTCAACACTATGTATCCCAATCAAGGGCCCAATGCCCTTCTGGGCTTCAAATCTTTCTTAGATTTCCGTTTTCATACATATATTTCACTTATATATTCTTATAAATATCGCAGGTACCCAATCCCTTTATTCATCCTGCAGAATGATTCCTAACCCAAATCGAACATATAATTAACCCTAACCATACACTAACTTTACCGAAGAGCAGGGACAGAGTTGGTATTAAAATACAGGAATGTAGGGTATCTTCACCTGCTGAGAACCTCAAATGTTCATTTAGAAATGATCCCTGGTGAAGATGAAGACAGCTATGAAAGACCTCAGAAAGCAAAAGTCATCTTCCATGGCAATCATCCTGGTCGGGTTGAAGGGTTGTGTCTGAATCATTCTCTCTCTTCTTAATGTATACAAGATGGACCAAACCAGTTCTGTGTGGAGAGCTGTTCCGGGGTGCTTATGATTGATATGACATTCTAACTTGTGAAAGTGTTACAGGAAAACTGGGGCAGCCTCCACCTCATGGGAGTTTTGGAAGCAACTGTTAGGGCAAAGTGGTTGTCAAGGCAGTGACATAATTCAGATCCTGAAGAAAGTGACCTCACCTCACTTCCTTGGTGATAAAACTCTCTGAACTTGGGATCCAGGAAGCCAGGCACTCAGAGACAGTCCCTGTCCCAGTCCCAGTGGTCTCACATGTTTGGATTTACCAAGGACAGAGTCAGTCTTTCTTGGAACCTACAGATGTGAGGATGACGAAATGCCAGGAAACCTTTGAAGAGGGGCTTTTCCTGAGAAAGCAGGTAGTGTCTCACCACTGGCTCTTGACAACTTCACAGAGTTGGCCATGCAGACCAGAACTGAGACAGGAGAGGTCATTTTGGGGAAACATAGTATGGCCCACCAGTCAGAGGACACTCTGGAGAGTCACAGACCTACTTGGGGGAAGGAGGTGCCTTTTTGGGTGTGGGTGTGATTTTGTGGTTTTGGCTCATGTTCTCAGAATAGGTAGGAAAGGCGGTTTGTTTGGTTTAGAGTGGACTATTTTTAGTAAGTCCTTTGACAATGCGAGTGTCTGTGTATCCCACTGTGTTCATGATTGTAGACATTAGAAGAGAGAATGGATCAATGGATGTTTCCTGTCTACTAGAAAGCTTGCCAGCATTCATTGTGCCCAATATATGAGTGGACTCAGGCTTGCCTTATAGATGGGCAACACCTACTAGCTTCATAATTTCCTGTTTTCTCCTTCAATTCTGGCAACACTCCAGAATAGTATCATGGTTTTGTGTCCAAGATATGTACCACCTCCAATATCTGTGACATGGCCATGTACTAGATAGTTGAAGGGAATGGCTAGCATCTCAGAAATCTCAGATATCAGTTGACCAGGAAAGTCTCAGTGGAGAAACCCTGCTTTGGTCCTTTTGCTTACCTATTGTTCTGTTGCCCTGAATGTCAGGAAGATCTTTGCCTCAAGCCACCACTTTGTGAAGCCTGAAGAAAACAGTTTTCAAATGCAAATAAATGGGCATCACCTGTGGATCCATGCTTAATTGCTTTGAAAAGGGATATGTCTGAATCAGTCTCTTGGCCCTGTGTGAGGCTGTGGCTTAGATTCTCAGCACCTGATGGATCTAAAGATAGATCCCATGCATGCATCCAAAACCAAAATGGCAAAAAGATCAGATATTGTTGATTAACTCTCTTGCCTTCCTCTGGTAGGTTCCTGAAATCCATCAAGTGAGAACAGGGATCCTTTGGGTCAAATAAGTTCTTCAAAACCCAGCAGAGGCTAGCCCATAGATGCTTGTTTTTTCTCATGACTCCAATTCACTTAAAGAATCTAAACCTCAAAGTCAGTAGTCCTCAAGTTGGAGAAGCCAAACAGTATTAAAGGAAGGCCTATTTGATCACTCCTGGTTTACAGGAAGGGTGTCCACGCCACCCTGACTTTAGGCAAATGAGGGGCAGGAAGCTTATTTTGGACACTGACGTGGGCTGCTCCCCTCATGGAAACCTCCAGCCACAGGTTATGATGAGTGTCTATATGGAAGAAGATTTGGGCCATGTGGGAGTGTTTTGGTTTTAATTGTGGACATTTGAATGGTGGTTGGAAGAGATGACTGGGTCCACCTGGGCTTGCACTCTGGTGTGATTCCCCTTAGAGACTGAGTTCTGGTACTGATCTCAGAGATGTATTGCCATGAATTGTGTTGGGATTTTAGATGGCCATGCATGAGAGTTGCCCTTGGAAAGTGACTTCTAGGCCCAAGTTGACTTTCCAAAGAACACAGGAAATCTCATCCAGGATATCACATGATTTTATTCTTAAAGACTTGGCAGCCATTTTTGAGAGTCAAAACACACATGGACCTCACATTGTAGACCTAAATGGGCCTGGCTTAATCTGACATTTTGGCCACTCTTTGGGAAGCCTTGCCTGTGAGAATTCTCCAGAGTTTTCATTGAAATGAGCTTAGTCACCATTTAATGGTTCCTGAATAAATTGAAACTCACAGTGCCTCCAACTTCTTTCTTGAAAATTGGCTAGATAAATACCATAAAAATTTTTGAAATTCCCATGACCGGGTGGCAGGAGAACATTTGGATGTCCTGTTGCTGATCATGAGTATGTAAGACAGTGCCCTGATTGACTTGGTTTTATGAAAATGGTGTAGAACAGAGATGCCAGTAAGTTGGATCCTGCTGAGTAGTTGTCCTAGAGCACTGGTTGGCAGGTGGGTGATAAAACATCTGTGGTGGGCCATGTGGATCTGCCATTGGCTTGCAAATTGATTGTGACTGACATTTTGCAGCCAGTAGACTCTTATATGTAAAAGCATATTGTTATATGGAGAGGTTTCAGGGCAATGTTCAAAATCAGGTTGCTATGGTCAATGGGGCAAGCAATGTGGGATAGAAGCCTGGTTGGTGCATTCTCCTGTAGAACCCGACCCACCACAATTGACAGAACTCACTTCAGCACTGTGTCCCTGTTGAACTCTTTGTAATTCATGAAGCAAATTCCAAACTCCCAGTGCAGCAGCTAGAAACACCATGAATAGTGGAGGATGACCAAATGGATTTACAGTGCACACGGGGAGACACTTAGACCCCAGTGGCCACAAGTTACATACAAATAGAAAATTCAGCACTGCTGCCTCACGTTCATTGGAAAATAAGAAACAATGTCATCCATGTCACATAGATGAAGACCCAGCTTTGATGGTGTCACTCCAAATGAAGCTAATGCTCCTGACAACAGCATATATTTCATTGCCAAACCTTAGAGGCAGTTTCTCCAGATGTCAGGCTGGCAGAAATTCATGTTTGTGGAGTGTTTACCCTGTCCCTTACTTTTGGAACCTCTTCTACCACCTCCAAATTTGTGAACTCCTGAGCATTTTCCATTCCACATATGTATTCACAGATTTTCTAACTCCTCTCCTCTAATTGTGTCTTATGTGGGGCGAAGGTAATGTCAAGGCATTGTTCTGAATGAGAGTGGAAAGTTTTTTGTGTAGCACATATTTGCATACACATTGGATACATTTTCAAATTTTCCATTCGAAATACTGAATCCCTGACACTAACACATACCCTAATAGACTTTGACTTTTAATGCTAATATTATGGAGAAAAATAACCCAAACAGAATAGAAATACAAGAGGTTCACAGGAGGCATGGTGTATAGTTGGACTTGCCTTTCGTATGATAAATGGTAGGTGTTATAAATCTAGCAAATTTTAATTGAAATAGTTCTCCATGTGTTTTAAAAGTTAACAAATATGTGAATAACTGTCTCCCTTTCTCTGTAGCCTATTCATCACATGTATTTTTATATGCACATATCGAATTCTACCTGGTATCACTCGTACATTTTGTGAGGTTGCCTGGCTTGGCAGATACAAATTGTGAGAAGAGATCACTCCTACTTAATGCTGTTGGAACTGAAAATTCAACATACGGGTGAGCTTCTTAGTTGAACGACATAAATCCATGTTCATTAAAATGAATATTTTTGGATCTGTGGATGATATATATTTCATGGTGAATTTCGATTGGCATACATAATGCTACTTTTTAATGTCTCTGTGTGTATGTATATATATATATATATATATATATATATATATATATATATATATACATATATATTTTTTTTTCACTCTGCAGATTTTTCAAAATATGAAGTATATTTTTCTTATTATACACTCCCTACATTCATTCATATTCATGTATGTGGATTTATAATCAACTTTTCAAAAGATTATTCTCAGAAATATTCATCCACTTGAAATACTTATTTGTTTCCTAGTACTGAAAACTAACTTCAGGGGATCATATGATGGCTGCGAAAGGAGTGCATCACCCCCATGTACTGCGTCACTGTGAGGGAGAATGATGAGTTAGAATGGGTAAAACCTATCTTGTTAGGAATTTCCAGCAAAATTGTGGTTCTCCAAAACCAAGTGTACATATTTCCATCTCAGGAGGATCAGCTACGGGGGCTCAAACGCGAGTGATTTGTCCTCACAGAAGGTCATGCGACTTATTCAGGAAATCGCTCCGTGGCTAGAGTCTGTGGTGCGTGCTGGGAAACGACGAGATAGCAAGGCAAATATACAGCGGTGCAGGTACTGTGGGCTCCTGCCAGGTATGCAATCACTGTGCTCAGTGCTGAATTCTGGGTTTGAGACGGGAAAGCATGCAGTCCAACTCGTTTCTCCACACCCGTCAGACCACAGAGGAACCCAGTGGCCACCATCATGGAGAGGTGACTTCATCATCCCTGTTTTCGACTGATTGCAGCTTATTCAGCTATAGAACAGGTAATTTCAGGATGCCATTCACCTTTGTGTTGCAGACAAATTACTCAGGCTCAGTGCTAAAGAACCCGCAGAAACTGCGTCTTGGAGCCTGCTTCTATTAGAAAATACAGCGAGCCCAGAGCGGCCGAATTCCGCCTCCAGGAACTGATCTGTCCCAGGGCTAAAGAACCGGCGGAAACTGCTTCTCGGTCCGGGTCTTGCTGAATATCAGTAAATATCAACCGAGCCTTCATAGGCAGTGGCAACAGGATTGAGACGGGGCTTGTGAATGCCGGTCAGGACTCACCGATTGCTTTAGTCACCCAGCAAAGGGAACGAAATGCTGCCTTTTGCATGGGATACCAACATGGCAGAGATCTGATGTCATCAGAAAGCAGCAGAGGAGATAACCTCATTGATACCAGCGGTGACAGAAACAGTTGGTCTCCTGGTAAAGAAAGTGAGTCACAAACACCCGGGTCTCTCTCACTTTGTCATCAAGCCAGAGGGGCAGAGCAGAGCCGCCGCCCACGCCCGGAACAGGCCCAGCGACACACCTGCATGGTAGTCACGTCACCCCAATTGGAATAGAGGCAGAGCAGAGCCGCCGCCCTTGCCCAGAACAGGCCCAGCGACCCGCAGGCGTGGTAGTCACATCAACCGAATTGGAGTAGTTGCAGAGCAGAGCATTCTCCCGCACCTAGTACAATCCCAGTGGCCCACCGGCATGGTAGTCAGGTCACCCCAATATTAGTAGGGGAAGAGCAGAGCCTTCGCCCGCACCCAGAACAGGCCCAGCAACCTGCCGGCATGGTAGTCACGACCCCCCAATTGGAGTAGGGGCAGAGGAGAGCCATCACCCGCGCCCGCAAGGTAGGCACACCTGCACCTGACTGGCAGAAGAGGCCCATCGCCCTGCCAGCACGGCAGACACTTCACCCCATTTGGAATAGGAGCAGAGCAGATCCATTGCCCGTGCCCGCAAGGCAGGCAGACCTGCGACAAACTGGCGGAACAGGCCCAGCAACACACCTGCATGGTAGTCACGTCACCCCAATTAGAATAGGGGCAGAGCAGAGCCGCCGCCAGCACCTACAAGGTAGGCAGACCTGCGACCGATCGGCAGAACACCCCAGGGGTCCAGGGGTAATAGCTGCAGCAGATGGAATGTCAGATAAAGAACTCAGGATATACATGCTTCAGATGATCTGGAGTCTCAAGGAAGACATTAGACAGCAAAATCAGACAATGAAAGATCACTTTGACAATGAATTACATAAACAAATCCAAGAAGCAAAAGATCAGCTATACAGAGAGATAGAGGTTGTAAAAAATAACAAACAGAAATCCTAGAAATGCAGAAAGCAATAAACCAACTAAAAAACTCAATTGAGAAGACTACCAGCAGAGTAGAACACTTAGAAGATAGAACATCAGACAATGAAGACAAAGTATTCCAACTTGAAAAGAACATAGACAGCTCAGCAAGACTGTTAAGAAACCATGAACAGAATATCCAAGAAATACGGGATAACATAAAGAGACCAAACATAAAAGTCATTGGAATACAGGAAGGTATAGAGGTTAAAACCAAAGCAATGAGGAATGTATTCAATGAAATAATACGAGAAAACTTCCCAGACTTGAAGAATCAGACTGACTCCCAAGTCCTAGAAGCCTACAGGACGCCAAATGTGCAAAATCATAAGAGATCCACAACTAGACACATTATAATGAAGATGCCCAACGTACACAATAAGGAGAGAATTTTAAATGCTACAAGAGAAAAAAAGCAGATTACATTTAGGGGTAAAACAATCAGGATAACAGCTGATCTTTCAACACAGACTCTGAAAGCTAGAAAATCCTTGAATAACATTTTTCAAACACTGAAAGAAAATGGATTCCAAACAAGAATTGTGTATCCAGTGAAATTAAGCTTCAGGATGGAAGATAAAATTATAACCTTCCATGATAAAAAAAAGTTAAAATAATTTGTAGCTAGAAAACCATCTCTTCAAAACATCCTCGGAAAATATTACAGGAAGAAGAAAGGGAAATAACAATAAAAACCAACAGTGGGATGTAGTACAGTAAAAGTGGGAAATAATCAAAGAAGAAAACAATCCATGTTTAATAACATAAATAAACAAATAGGGCTAGAAGAACAACCATTATCTCAATAATAACTGTAAATGTTAATGCCTTAAACTCACCAATTAAGAGACAGAGGCTAGTAGAATGGATCACAAAACAAGACCCAATAATATGCTGCCTAAGGAGACGCATTTGATAGGAAAAGACATACATAGACTGAAGGGGAAAGGTTGGGAAAAATCATATCACTTATATGGATTTCGGAAACAAGTAGGAGTGTCCATACTCATATCAAATAAAATAGATTTCAAGCCAAAGTTAATCAAAAGGGATAAAGAGGGACACTATATACTGCTCAAGAGAACCATACAGCAACAAGACATAACCATTATAAATATATATATGCCCCAAAACAATGGTGCAGCTATGTCCATCAAACAAACTTTTCTCAAGATCAAGAGTCTAATAGACCACCATACAATAATCATGGGAGACTTCAACACACCTCTCTCACCACTGGACAGGTCTTCCAAACAAAAGTTGAAATAGAAAACTATAGAACTCAATAACACAATTAATAACCTAGACTTAATTGACATATATAGAATATACTCCACAACATCAAGCAGTTACATTTTTCCTCAGCAGCACATGGATCCTTCTCAAAAATAGATCATATATTATGTCACAGGGCAATTCTTAGACAATATAAAGCAGTAGAGATAATACCATGCATCTTATCTGATCATAATGGAATATAAACTAAAAATCAATGATGAAAGAAGGAAGGAAAAATCATGCATCACTTGTAGAATGAACAACAGGTTACTGAATGAACAATGGGTTATAGAAGACATAAAGGAGGAAATTAAAAAATTCTTAGAGATAAATGAAAACACAGGCACAACATATCAGAATCTATGGGACACATTGAAATCCGTTCTAAGAGGAAAATTCATTGCTTGGATTTCATTCCTTAAAAAAAGAAAAAAACAACAGCAAATAAATGATCTCATACTTCATCTCAGAATCCTAGAAAAAGAAGAGGAAAACAACAGCAAAATAAGTAGAAGGTAAGATTTAATTAAAATCAAAGCTGAAATTAATGAAATCAAAACAAAAGAAACAATTGAAAAAATTGAGGAAACTAAAAGTTTGTTCTTTGAAAAAATAAATAAAATCGACAGACCCTTAGCCATGCTAATGAAAGAAGAAGAGAGAAAACTCAAATTACTAGCATACGGGATGAAAAAGTCAATATCACATGTTAAGGTCTATAAACAAGTCAGCATGGCACCTGGTATTTTGCCAGAGAAATGTTAGGGTCTGTAAACAAGTCTGGATGGCGCCTGGCCAAATGCCATAGGGAGTGGTTTTTGAAGTAACAAAAGCAAGCCATTAAGTGTGGAGATTCCTTATTGGTTGACTGCTGTATCTATTTTATGCTAATTAGATAAGCTTTATAAAATGTATAAATATCGCTCGGATTCTACAATAAACGGCTTCCACTCCTGCTGTATCAATCTACACAAGTTATTTGTCACCCCCTGGCAATCACAGCAGATATTTCTGAAATACAGAAGATAATAAGAAATTAATTTGATTCGTTATACTCCAATATAATAGAAGATAGTGAAGGCATCGAAAAATTTCTTAAGTCATATGATCTGTCCAGATTGAGTCAGGAGGATATAGACAACCTAAACAGACCAATATCAATTGAGGAAATAGAAGAAACCATCCAAAGATTACCAACTAAGAAAAGACCAGGACAGTATGGGTATACAGCAGAGTTTTACAAACCCTTAAATATGAACTAATACCAATACTTATCAAGCTATTTCAGGAAATAGAAAAAGAGGTAGATCTTCCAAATTCATTCTACCAGGCCAATATCACCCTAATTTCTACACCAGACATAAACACTTCAAACAAAGAAAACTACAGACCAATATCCCTAAAAAACCTAAATGCAAAAATCCCTAATTAAATTCTGGCGAATCAGATACAAAAACATATTAAAAAAATTGTGCACCATCATCAAGTAGGATTCATCCGTGGAATGCAAGGCTTGTTCAATATATGAAAATCAATAAATGTTATTCACCACATCAATAGACTTAAAAATAAGAACCATATGATCATCTCGATAGATGCACAAAAAGCCTTCGACAAAGTACAGCATCCCTTTATCTTCAAAACTCTAGAAAAACTAGGAATAACAGGAACATACCTCAATATTGTAAAAGCAATCTATGCTAAGCCTCAAGCTAGCATCATTCTGAATCTAGAAAAATTGAAGGCATTCCCTCTAAAATCTGGAACAAGAATGGGATGCCCTCTCTCACCACTTCTGTTCAATACAATTCTCGAAACACTGGCCAGAGCAATTAGACAGACGGAAGAAATTAAAGGCATAAAAATAGGAAAAGAAGAACTTAAATTATTACTATTGCAGAAGACATGATTCTATACCTAGCAGACCCAAAAGGGTCTACAAAGAAACTAATAGAGCTAATAAATGAATTCAGCAAAGTGGCAGGATATAAAATCAACACACATAAATCAAAGGCATTCCTCTATATCAGCGACAAATCCTCTGAAATGGAAATGAGAACAACCACTCCATTCACAATATCCTAAAAAAAAAAAAAAAGATGGGAATCAACCTAACAAAAGAGGTGAAAGTCTTATACAATGAAAACTACAGAACCCTAAAGAGAGAAATATAAGAAAATCTTAGAAGATGTAAAAATATATCCTGTTCATGGATAGGCAGAACTAACATCATCAAAATGGCGATATTACCAAAATTTCTCTATAGGTTTAATGCAATGCCAATCAAAATCCCAAAGGCATTTCTTGTAGAAATAAAGAAAGCAATCATGAAATACATATGGAAAAATAAAAGTCCCAGAATAGCAAAAACAATGCTAGGCAGGAAGTGTGAATCAGGCGGTAGAGCGATACCAGACTTCAAACTATACTACAGAGCAATAGTAACAACAATAGCATGGTACTGGTACCAATATAGGCCGGTGGACCAATGGTACAGAATAGAGGACACAGAAACCAATCCACAAAACTACAACTATCTTATATTTGATAAAGGGGCTAAAAGCATGCAATGGAGGAAGGATAGCATCTTCAACAAATGGTGTTTGGAAAACTGGAAATCCATATGTAACAAATTGAAACTGAATCCCTTTCTCTTGCCATGCACAAAAGTTAACTCAAAATGGATCAATTAGCTTGATATCAAATCAGAGACACAGTGTCTGATAGAAGAAAAATTTGCTTACGATGTGCATACTGTGGGGTCGGGCTCCAAATTCCTCAATAGGACACCCATAGCACAAGAGTTAATAACTAGAATCAACAAATGGGACATAAACTAAAAAGTTTTTTCGCAGCAAAAGAAGCAATAAGAGAGGTAAATAGGGAGCCTACATGCTGGGAAGAAATCTTTACTCCTCACACTTCAGATAGAGCCCTAATATCCAGAGTATACAAAAAACTCAAAAAATTAGACAATAAGATAACAAATAACCCAATCAACAAATGGGCTGAGGACCTCAACAGACACTTATCAGATGAGGACTTACAATCAATCAACAAGTACATGAAAAAATGCTCACCATCTCCAGCAGTCAGAGAAATGCAAATCAAAACCACCCTAAGATACCATCTCACTCCAGTAAGATTGGCAGACATTATGAAGTCAAACAACAACAACTTCTGGCAAGGATGTGGGGAAAGAGGTACACTTGTACATTGCTGGTGGGACTGCAAATTGGTGCAGCCAATTTGGAAAGCAGTATGGAGATTTCTTGGAAAGCTGGGAATGGAACCACCATTTGACCCAGCTTTTCCCCTACTCAGTCTATTCACTAAAGACCTAAAAAGAGCATGCTACAGGGACACTGGTACATCGATGTTCATAGCAGAACAATTCACAACAGGAAGACTGTGAAACCAACTTAGATGCCCTTCAATGAAAGAATGGAGAAAATACTGTGGCATTTATACACAATGGAGTATTACTCTGCATTGAAAAATGAAAAAAATCATAGAATTTGGAGGGAAATGGATGGCATTAGAGCAGATTATGCTAAGTGAAGCTACCCAATCCTTAAAAAACAAATGCCAAATGTCATCTTTGATATACGGAGAGTAACTAAGAACAGAGGAGAGACAAAGAGCATGACAAGATGATTAACATTAAACCGGGATGAGAGGTGGAAAGGAAAGGGAGAGAGAAGGAAAATTGCATGGAATTGGAAGGAGACCCTCAGGGTTATATAAAATTACATACAAGAGAAAGTGAGGGGAAAGGGAAAAATAATACAAGGGGGACAAATTTATTACAGTAGAGGGGGTAGAGAGAGAAGAGGGGAGGGGCGGGGAGGGGAGGGGGGATAGTAGAGGATAGGAAAGGCAGCAGAATTCAATAGACACTAGTATGGCAATATGTGAATCAATAGATGTGTAAATGATGTGATTCTGTAATCTGTACATGGGGTAAAAATGGGAGTTCATAATGCACTTGAATCAAAGTGTGAAATATGATATAACAACTATGTAATGTTTTGAACAATTATAAATAAAAATGAAAAAAAATAAAACTAACTACGGTGAATAATGCATGAAATCCTAATATTTCTACAGTAACTGAACCAGTTTAACATCAATACAAGTAGATTCCTATGGGACATGATGTGTACTTTGACCTTCATTTTTATTCAACACTGGTACATTACTATTTCATCAGTTTATGCACATCACAGGATATATATTTCATCCACAATTTAGCAAAGTTATAGGCATTTGTTTCACTTTCAATCAATTCCTGCTTTGAACACATGGATTCCTCCATATTTCTTGACTGGTCTTTTCATGAGACTTCCTTCCAAACACATTATTTTCGATTTCCATAAACACTTTTGAAACAAAACTCACACACACTTCATGATAAACAATAACCCTAAGATTACCATTATATGTGTAACTGGTTGGAGTGAATGATTGTATGTCAATATATGATTTCCTATATATTTTAAGATATCAATTCAATCCATTATTTAAAGTGAAAAAAGTTATATTATTTATTCACACTAAGGTCTATTCATGCATTATCTCTATATTCGTAGACACAGGGTACACCACTTTGTACCCACAATACTAATTTATGTGTCCTCAAATATTGCTCCCAGAAATGGTGGAAGAAATACACATATCATATGATCTACATATATATTTGATCACAATAATTTTCTGGGCACAAAATGCAAAGGTCACACTTATGATTGTACCAAATCCTAAATGGAAAGTGAACATGGCTTACTAAAAACATCCATATCCAGGTTGCCTAATGCTTTCAAATGTCATTCCTATTGGTGACTACATATTTGTTTCTTCCTAAGATTATGTACTCAATCTCAACCCTGTTGAAAATGTCTAATCCTATCACTCACTATATAATTGCCTCATTTCATAATGTCTCTATTGATATTTTCCTTCCTACATATTTTCCCCAGTTAATCATTGTGACTGACTCTTCACATGTGCTGACATTTACATTCACTCTATAACCGAAACCCTATTGCTACAGAAATTTTTGTCCAAATTTTATACTCACTCTTTTTTATAAACCTACCGACTATCTTCCTAATCCCACCGACTATCTCAATTTGAGTGGATGTTCTCTTCTAAAATCAAACATCCAAGGTATAAGGTCCTATGCCATTGATTATCAATTTATCTGAGACATCTGTGTAGAACGTAATTAAAAGCTAAGTATCCCAATCAAGGGCCTAATGCCCTTCTGGGCTTCAAATCTTACCAACATTTCTGTTTTCATACTTATATTTCACCTCTATAATCTTATAAATATCGCAGGTTCCCAATACTATTAATCATCCTGCAGGATGATTCGTGATCCAAATCGAACATGTTAATAACCCTAACCATACACGCTTCCCTCAATCTAACTTTACAGAAGAGCAGCGAGAGAGTTCATCTTACAATACAGGAATGTAGGGGATCTGCCTCCTGCTGAGAACCTCAAAGGTTCATGCAGATTTGATCCCTGGAGAAGATTAGGCAGCAATGAAGGACCTGAGAGAGCAAAAGTCATCTTCCATCGCAAACAACCTTTCCAGAATGAAGGGTTTTGTCTGAATAAGCCTCTCTTCTTAATGTAGAGAAGATGGACCATACCAGGCATGTGTGGAGAGCTGTTCCTGGGTGCCTATGGTTGATATACCATTCTAACATATGAAAGTGTCACAGAAAGTAAGGGCTGCCTCTATCTCATAGGACTATCGGAAGCTACTGTTAGGACAAAGTGGTTGCCAAGGCAGTGACCTCATTAAATTCCTGAAGGAAGTAATCTCACCTCACTTCCTTGGTGATGAAACTCTCTGAACTTGGGATCCGGGAAGCCAGGCACGCAGAGCCAGTCCCATTCCCAGTCCCAGTGGTCTCACTTGTTTGGATTTAACAAGGACAGAGTCAGTCTTTCTTGGTACCTACTGATGTGAGGATGGACATATGTCAGGAAAGCTCTGAAGAGAGGCCTTTCCTGAGAAAGCAGGTAGTTGCTCACAGCTGGCTAGTGACAACTTCACAGATTGGGCCAATGAGACCATATCTGACACAGGACAGGCGATTTCATCAGAACATAGTATGGCCCACCTGTCAGAGGACACTCCTGATAGTCACAGACCTACTTGGGGGAAGGAGCTGCCTTTGTGTGTGTGGGTGTGGGTTTGAGGTTTTGTCTCATGTTCTGAGAATAGGTAGGAAACGCGGTTTGTTTGTTTTGGAGTGAACTGTTTCTGGTAAGTCGTTTGACAAGGCCAGTGTCTCTTTGTCTGTGTATCCCACTGTGTCCGTGGTTTTAGACATTAGAAAAGAGAATGAATCATTGTATGTGTCCTGACTATTAGAAAGCTTCCCAAGATTCATCTTGCCCAATTTATGAATGGACTGTGGCTTGACTTATGGGTGGGCAACTCCTACAATCTTGCTAAGGTCCTGTTTTCTTCCTGAATTCTGGCCAATTTCCAGAATAGTCTCATTGTTTTGTGTCCAAAATATGTACCACCTCCAAGCTCTGAGACTTGGCCATGTACTGGATTGCTGAAAGGAATGGGAGGATCTAAGAAAACTCAGATATGAGTGTGACCAGAAAATTCTAATGGAGAAACCCTGCTTTGGGCCTTTTGCTTACCAATTGTTCTGTTGCCCTGAATGTCAGAACGTCTTTGCCTCAGGCCACACCTTTGTAGAGTCAAAAGAAATAGTTTTCAAATAGAAATGAATGGGCATCACCTGTGGCTCTTTGCTTAATTGCTTTGGAAAGGGATGTGTCTGAATCAGCTTTTTGGCCCTGTGTGAGGCTGTGGCTTAGATTCTTAGCACCTGATGGATCTAAAGAAAGATCCCATGTGTGCATTCAAAACCAAAATGGACAAAAGAGCATTCATTTTGGATGAAGTCTCTCGCATTCCTCTGTAAGGTTCCTAACCTTCATCAAGTGAGAATAGTGATCATTTGGTTTAAATGTGTTCCTCAAAACCCTGCAGAGGATAGCCCATAAGTGCTTGATTTTTCTCATGACTCCAAATCACATAAAGACTCTAAACCCCACAGTCAGTAGGCCTCAAATTGGAGAAGCAGTGCCATCTTAATGGCCGGCCAATTTGATCACTCCTGGTTCACTGGAAGGATGTCCAGGCCACCCTGATTTTAGGCAAATGAGGGGCAAGGGTGGTTATTTTGGACACTGTCTTGGGCAGCACCCCTCATGGAAACCTCCAGCCAGAGGTTATGATGAGTGGGTATATAGAAAAGATGAGTGACATGTGGGAGTGTTTTGGATTTAATTGTGGATATTTGTGTGGCAGTTGGAAGACATAACTGGGTCTACCTGGGCTTGAACTTTGGTGTGATTCCCCTTAGAGACTGAGTTCAGAAACTGACCTCAGAAAAGTATTGCCATGTATTGTGTTGGGATTAAAGAGGCCATGTATGAGAGTCACCTTGGGAAACTGAGATCTAGCCCCAGAGTGGCTTTGCACAGAGCACTGGGAATCTCAGCCAAGGTATCACATGATTTCATTCGAAAGACTTGGCAGCCATATTTGAGAGTCAAAACACACATGGAACTCACATTGTAGACCTCAATGGGCCTGGCTTAATGTGACCTTTTGTTCACTCTTTGAGAAGCCTTGCCTGTGAGGGTTCTTCAGAGCTTTCATTGAAATAATCTTCCTCACCATTTAATGGTTCCTGAAAAAATTGAAACCCACAGTGCTTCCAACTTCATCCTTGTAAAATGTCTAGATAAATACCATGAAATTTTTGAAATTCCCATGACTAGGTTGCACTAGAGAACCTTTGGATGTCCTGCTGCTGATCATGGATGTACCTGACAGTGCCTTGCTTGACTGGGTTTTATGAAAATGGTGTACAACAGAGGTCCCAGTAAGTTTCAGGCTCCTAAGAAGTGGGCCTAGAGTTGTGGTGGGCAGGAGTGTGATAAAACTTCTGTGTTGGAGCAATTTGGATCTTCCATTGGCTTAAAAATGGCTTGTGGCTTACATGGTGCAGCCAGCAGACCCTTATAAGTAAAGGCATCTTGTTATATGGAGAGGATTCAGGGCAATGTTCAGAATCAGGTTGCTATGGACAAGGATGCAATGGGGCAAGCTTTGAGGGATAGAAGATTGGTTGGTGCATTTTCCTGCAGACCCTGACCCACCACACGTGACAGAACTCCCTCCAGAACTGTGTCCCAGTTGAACTCCTTCTATTTTATGAAGCAAATACCAAACTACCAGTGCAGCAGCAAAAACCCCACAAAAAGTGTAGGAGGGCCAAATGGCTTCACAGTTCAACGGGGAGACACTTAGACCCCAGAGGCCACAGTTTACCTAAAAAGAAAAATATCAGCACTGCTGCCTCATGTTCATTGAAACATCAGAAACAATGTCCTCCAGGTCTCATAGATGCAGACCCAGCTTTGATGGTCTCACTACAAAGGAAGCCAAATCTCCTGACAACAACATATATTTAAGTGCCCTATCTCAAGGCAGTTTCTCAAAAAGTTTTTAGGCCAGCAGAGCTCCATGTTTGTGGAGTGTTTACCCTGTCCCTTGCTTTTGGAAACTCCTCTAACACCTCCAAGGTTGTGAACTCCTGAGCATTTTCCATTCCAGATATGTGTTCACTGATTTTCTAACTCTTCTCCTCTAATTGTGTCTTACTTGGGGTGAAGGTAATGTCAAGGCATTGTTCTGGATGAGAGTGGGAGGATATTTGTGCAGCATATATATGCATACAAGTTGGATTCATTTTCCAATTTTCATTTTGAAATATTGAATCCCTGACACTAACCCATACCTACTAGACTCAAACAACTCTTCCTAATATGATAGAGAAAAATAACCCAAACCTATAGAAATACAAGCAGTTCATTGGAGGCATGTTGTATAGTTGGACTTGCCTTTTGCATTATATAAGGTAAAAGTTATAAATTTAGTCAATTTTTAATCGAAGAAGTTCTCCATAAGTTTTTAAACTTAAAAAATTTGAGAGTTCTTGTTTCCCTTTCTCTTTAGCCTATTCACACTTGTATATTTATATGCATAAATAGAATCCTACCAGGTATCACACGTACATTTTGAGGTGGCTGACTTGGCATATACAAACTGTGAGAAGAGTTCACACCTCCTAAACGCTGTTGGAACTGAAAATTCAACCTGTAGGGGAGCTTCCTAGTAGAAGAACATTATACATAAATTCATGTTCAGTAAAATAAATATTTTTGCATCTGGGGGTGATATATATTTACTGATGAATTTCTATTGCCATTTATATTGCTTCTTTTAAATGTCTGTCAGTGTTTTGTGTGTTTGTGTGTGTGTGTGTGTGTGTGTGTAATATATCTGTACACTCTGCAGATTTTTCAAAATATGAAATATATGTGTCTAATGTAAACTCTCTAAATTCATTCATGTTCATGTATGTGGATTTATAATCAACTTTTCACAAGATTATAATCAGAAATATTCATCCACCTGAAATACATATTTATTTCCTAGTACTGAAAACTAACTTCAGTGAATGGTGCATACAAATCCTAATTATTCTACAGTAACTGACCCAGTCTAACATCAATGCAAGTAGATTCCTATGGGACATGATATGTAATTTGACGTTCATATGTACTCAACACTGGTACATTATTATTTCTTCAGTTTTTGCACATTTTAAGTTATACACTTCATCCACAAGTTCACAAATTTATAGGCATTTGTTTCAACTTTAATCACTTCTTGCTTCAGAACACATGTATTGTCAGGGTTTCTTGACTGGTCTTTTCATGAGACTTCTTTCCAAACACATTATTTTTGATTTCCATAATCACTTTTGAAGCAAAACTCACACACTCTTCATGATAAACCAAACAATAATATTTCCATTAGATATATAACTGGTTGGAATGAATGATTGTATATCAATATACGATTTCCTGTAATTTTTCAGATATCAATTCAATTCATTATATAAAGTTCAAAAAAGTTATATTATTTATTCACAGTATGCTCTATTCATGCTTTATCTCTATCTTAATAGACACAGGGTACACCTCTTTTTACCCCCAATTCTAATTTTAAATCTTCAATATATTGTCCCAGAAATGGTGAAGGAAATACTCATGTCACCTCATTATCACAGTAATATTCTGGACAAAAAATGGAAAGGTCACACTTATGATTGTACCAAAGCCTAAATGGAAAGTGAACATGGATTACTAAAAACATCCATGTCCAGGTTGTCTAATGCTGTCAATTGTCAATCCTATTGGTGACTACATATTTGTTTTTTCCTAATTTATATATTCAAACTCAACCCTGTTGAAAATGTCTAATTCTATCCCTCACTTTATACTTTGCCTGATTTCGTAATGTTTCCATTGATATCTGCTTTTCTACACATTTTCCCCAGTTCATCATAGTGACTGACTCTTCATATGTGCTGATATTTACATTCACTCTATAACCGAAAGTCTATTGCTAAAGAACTTTTGGTCCAAATCCTATACTCACTCTTCTTCCTAAACCTCTGACTATCTTCCTAATCCTACTGAATATCCCTTTTTGACTGGATGTTCTCATCTAAATTCAATCATCCAATCTACAAGGTCCTATGCCATTGTATATCAAATTATCTGAGACATCTTTGCAGAACATAATTCAAAGCTAAGTATCCCAATCAAGGGCAAAACCCTTCTGGGCTTCAAATCATAACTAGGTTTCTCTTTTCATAATTATATTTCACCTCTATATTCTTGTAAATATTGCAGGTTCCCAATACCATTATTAATCACACAGAATCATTCATAACCCAAATCAAACCTGTTTTTAACCCCAAGTATACAATGTTCCCTCAATCATTTTACAGAAGAGCAGGGACAGAGTGGTTCTTACAATACAGGAAAGTTGGAGACCTTCCTCCTGATGAGAACCTCAAATATCCATGCACAAATGATACCTGGAGAAGTTGTAGGCAGGTATGAAGCACCTAAGAGAGAAAAAGTCATCTTCCATGGCAAACAACCTGGTCAGGATGAAGGGATGTGTCTGAATCTGCCTCTCTATTCTTATTGTAGAGAAGGTGGACCAAACCAGGCCTGAGTGGAGAGCTGTTCCCGGGTGCCAATGGTTGATATACATTCTACCTAACAAAAGTGTCAAAGGAAGTAGGGGCAACCTCCATCTTATGTTACCCATGGAAGCAACTGTTAGGACAAAGTGGTTGCCAAGGCAGTGACCTCATTCAGTTCCAAAGAATGTGACATACCTCATTTCCTTGGTGATGGAAATCTCTGAACTTGGTATCCAAGAAGGCAGGCACCCAGAGGCAGTCCCTGTCCCAGTCCCAGTGGGCTCACTTGTTTGGATTTACCAAGGACAGAGTCAGTTTTCTTGGTACCTAATGATGTGAGGATGGCCAAATGCCAGGAGAGCTCTGAAGATGGACCTTTCCTGAGAAAACAGGTAGTGGCTAACCACTTTTTCCTGACATCTTCACAGAGTTGGTCAAGGAAACAAGATCTGAGAGAAGACAGGCCATTTCGGGGGAACATAGTATGGTCCACCAGTCAGAGGACACTCCGGATAGTCACAGACCTACTTGGGGGAAGGAGGTGCCTTTGTGGGAGTGGGTGTGGGTTTGTTGTTTTGTCTCATGTTCTGAGAATAGATAGGAAAGGCGGTTTGTTTATTTTGAAGTGGACAGTTTCTAGTAAGTCATTTGACACGGCGAGTGTTTCTGTTTCTGTGTATCCCACTGTGTCCGTTGTTGTAGACATTAGAAAAGAGAATGCATTAATGGATGTGTCCTGTCTAGTATAAAACTTCCCATAATTCATCCTGCCCAATATATGAATGGACTGCAGCTTGTCTTATCGATGTGCAACACCTGCTATCTTTCTAAGTTGTTGTTTTCTTCCTGAATTCTGGCCACTCTCCAGAATAGGCTCATGGATTTGTGTCCAAAATATGTACCACCTCCAAGCTCTGTGACATGGCCATGTACAGGATAGCTGAAGAGAATGGCGAGCATCTCAGAAAACTCAGATATCAGTGTGACCAGGAAAGTCTCAGTGCAGAAACCCCACTTTGGGCCTTTTGCTTACTTATTGTTGTGTTGCACTGAATGTCAGGAAGGTCTTTGCCTCAGGCCACCCCTTTGTGAAGCCTGAAGAAAACAGTTTTCAAATGGAAATGAATGGGCCTCACCTGTGGCTCTTTGCTTAATTGCTTTGGAAAGGGATGTGTCTTTATCAGCCTCTTGGACCTGTGTGTGGCTGTGACTTAGGTTCTCAGCACCTGATGGATCTTAAGAATGATCCCATGTGAGCTTCCAATACCAAAATAGCATAAAATATCATTCTTTGTGGATGAAGTCTCTTGCCTTCCTCTGTTAGGTTCCTGCACTCCATCAAATGAGAATAGGAATTCTTTGGGTCAAATGAGTTCTTCAAAGCCCTGCAGAGGTGCTTGTGTTTTCGCATGACTCTAAATCACCTAAAGAATCGATACCTAAAATCAGTATGCCTCAAATTGGAGAAACACAGAAGTATTAAAGGCAGGCTTATTTGTTCACTCCTGGTTCACAGAAACGGTGTCCAGGCTACCCAGACTTTAGGCAAATAAGGGGCAAAGGAGCTGATTTTGGACACTGTCTTGGGCTGCGCCCCTCATGGAAACCTCCAGCCAGAAGTTAAGATGATTGACTATATGGAATAAGATGAGGGCCATGTGGGAGTGTTTTGGTTTTAATGTTGCTCATTTGTGTGGCATTGGAATAAATGATTGGGTCCACGTGGGCTTGAACTCTGGTGTGATTCCCCTTAAACACTGGGTTTTGGAACTGAACTCAGGGAAGCATTGCCATGAATTTTGTTGGGATTTTAAGAGGCCAAGCATGAAAGTCACTCTTGGAAACTGAGACCTAGACCCCGGGTGGATTTCCACAGAGGTCTGGGAATCTCAGCAAGGATATTACATTATTTTATTCTTAAAGAAATGGCAGCCATAGTTGAGAGTCAAAACACACATGGACCTCACATTGTAGACCTCAATGGGCCTGGACTAATGTGACCTTTTGTCCACTCTTTGGGAGGCCTTGCCTGTGAGAGTTCTCCAGAGATTTCATTGAAATGAGCTTCCTCAACATTTAATGTTTGCTGAATGAATTGAAACCCACAGTGCCTCCAACTTCATGCTTGAAAAATGGCTAGATAAATACCATGAAATTTTTGAAATTCCTATGACCAGGTGGCACTGGAGAAACATTGGATGTCCTATTGCTGATCATGAGTATACCAGACAGTGCCTTGATTTACTGAGTTTCATGAAAATGGTGTAGAACAGAGATGCCAGTATGTTGGAGCCTGCTGAGTAGTGGGTCTAGAGCAGTGCTGGGGAGGTGTTTGATAAAACATCCGTGGTAGGGCCATGTTCATCTACCATTGGATTCCAAATGGCTTGTAACTGACATGGTGCAGCCAGCAGACCCTTATATGTAAAGGCATCTTGTTATATGGAGAGTTAGCAGAGGAAAATTAAGAATCAGGTTGATATGGACAAGGGGACAATGGGGCAAGCTGTGAGAGATAGAAGCATAGTTGGTGCATTCTCTTGCAGACCCTGACCCACCACACATGACAGAACTCCCTCCAGCACTGTGTCCCAGTTTATCTCCTAGTATTTCGTGAAACAAATACCAAACTCACAGTGCAGCAGCAAAAACACCACAAAAAGAGGAGAAGGAACAAATGGCTTCACAGTCCACACGGGGAGACACTTAGTCCCCAGTGGCCTCAGTTTACCTACAAAAAGAGGATTCAGCACTGCTTCATCTTGTTCATTGGAAAATAAGAAACCATGTCCTCCAGGTCACATAGATGCAGACCCAGCTTTGATGGTCTCACTACAAAGGAAGCCAAATCTCCTGAATACAACATATATTTCAAGTGCGGAAGCTCAGAGGCAGTTTCTCAAAAAGTTTTTAGGCCAGCAGAGCTCCATATTTGTGGAGTGTTGACCCTGTCCCCTAGTTTTGGAAACTCCTCTACCACCTCCAAGGTTGTGAACTCCTGAGCATTTTCCATTCCAGATATGTATTCACTGATTTGGTAACTCTTCTCCTCTAATTTTGTCTTACTTGGGGTGAAGGTTATGTCAAGACATTGTTCTGGATGAGAGCGGGAGGATATTTGTGCAGCATATATTTACATACACATTGGATTCATTTTCTAATTTTCTATTCGAAGTACTGAATACCTGACACTAACCCATACCTAGTAGACTCAGACTATTCATCCTAATATAATGGGGGAAATTAACACAACACAATAGAAATACAAGCACTTCAGAGGAGACATGTTGTATAGTTGGACTCGACATTTGCATTATATAAGGTAGGGGTTATAAATCTAGTCAAATTTTAATTGAAATATTCTCCATGTGTTTTTAAACTTAACAAATATGTGAATTCTTGTTTCCCTCTTCTGTAGCCTCTTCACACGTGTATATTTATATGCATATATAGAATCCTACCAGGTATCACACGTACATTTTTGTGAGGTGGCAGTCTTGGCAGATACAAATTGTGAGAAGTGTTCACTCTTCCTAAATGCTATTGGAAATGAAAATTCAACCTATAAAAGAGCGTCCTAGTAGAACAACTTTATACATAAACTCATGTTCAGTAAAATAAATATTTTTGCCTCTGTGGATGATATATATTTACTGATGAATTCAGATTGGCATTTATATTGGTACTTTTTAATGTCTGTGAGTGTTGTGTGTGTGTATGTGTTTGTGTGTGTGTGTGTGTATATATATCTATATATATATATAGATATATATATAGATATAGATAGATAGATAGATAGATATAGGTATAGATATAGATATAGATATACTCTCCAAATTTTTCAAAATATAAAATATATGTGTCTAATATACACTCTCTATATCATTCATGTTCATGTATGTGGATTTGTAATCAACTTTTCACAAGATTATAATCAGAAATATTCATCCACCTGAAATACATATTTGTTTTGTAGTACTGAAAACTAACTTCAGTAAAAGGTGCATAAAAATCCTAATTAACAACAGTAACTGACCCAGTCTAACATCAATGAAAGTAGACTCCTATGGGACATGATATGTAATTTGTCATTCATTTGTATTCGACACTGCTACATTATTCTTTCTTCAGTTTTTGCACATCATAGGATATACATTTCATCCACAAGTTCACAAATTAATAGGCATTTGTTTCAACTTTAATCACTTCTTGCTTCAGAACACATGTATTGTCAGGGTTTCTTGACTGGTCTTTTCATGAGACTTCTTTCCAAACACATTATTTTGAATTTCCATAATCATTTTGAAGCAAAACTCACACACTCTTCATGATAAACCAAAACATTAATATTTCCATTAGATATATAACTGGTTGGAATGAATGATTGTATATCAATATACGATTTCCTTTAATTTTTCAGATATCAGTTCAATTCATTATTTAAAGTTCAATAAAGTTATATTATTTATTCACGGTATGGTCTATTCATGCTTTTTCTCTATTTTCATAGTAACAGGGTACACCTCTTTGTAACCACGATTCTTATTTTACATCTTCAATATATTGCTCCCAGAAATGGTGAAAGAAATACTCATGTCACCTCATTATCACAGTAATATTCTGGACAAAATATGGAAAGGTCACACTTATGATTGTACCAAAGCCTAAATGGAAAATGAACATGGATTTCTAAAAACATCCATGTCCAGGTTGCCTAATGCTGTCAAATGTTAATCCTATTGGTGACTACATATTTGTTTTTTCCTAATTTATATTTTCAAACTCAACCCTGTTGAAAATGTCTACTTCTATCACTCACTTTATACTTTGCTTGATTTCGTAATGTTTCTATTGATATCTGCTTTTCTACATATTTTCCCCAGTTCAACATAGTGACTGACTCTTCATATATGCTGACATTTACATTCACTCTATAACCGAAAGTCTATTGCTAAAGAACTTTTGGTCCAAATCCTATACTCACTCTTCTTCCTAAACCTACCGACTATCTTCCTAATCCTACTGAATATCTCGTTGACTGGATGTTCTCTTCTAAATTCAATCATCCAATGTACAAGGCCCTATACCATTGTATATCAAATTATCTGAGACATCTTTGCAGAACATAATTCAAAGCTAAGTATCCCAATCAAGGGCAAAACCCTTCTGGGCTCCAAATCATACGTAGATTTCTGTTTTCATACTTATATTTCACCTCTATATTCTTGTAAATATTGCAGGTTCCAAATACCATTATTCATCGCACAGAATCATTCGTCACCAAATCAAACCTGTTTTTAACCCCAAGTATACACTGTTTCCTCAATCATTTTACAGAAGTGCAGGGACAGAGTGGTCCTGACAATACAGGAAAGTTGGGGACCTTCCACCTGATGAGAACCTCAATGTCCATGCACAAATGATACCTGGAGAAGTTGTAGGCAGGTATGAAGCACCTGAGAGAGCAAAAGTCATCTTATATGGCAAACAACCTGGTCAGGATGAAGGGATGTGTCTGAGTCTGCCTCTCTCTTCTTATTGTAGACAAGGTGGAACAATCCAGGCCTGAGTGGAGAGCTGTTCCCGGGTGCCAATGGTTGATATACATTCTACCTTATGAAAGTGTCACAGGAAGTAGGGGCAACCTCCATCTTATGTTACCCTTGGAAGCAACTGTTAGGACAAAGTGGTTGCCAAGGCAGTGACCTCATTCAGTTCCAAAGAATGTGACATACCTCATTTCCTTGGTGATGGAACTCTCTGAACTTGGTATCCAAGAAGCCAGGCACCCAGAGGCAGTCCCAGTCCCAGGCCCAGTGGGCTCACTTGTTTGGATTTACCAAGGACAGAGTGAGTTTTCTTGGTACCTAATGATGTGAGGATGGCCAAATGCCAGGAGAGCTCTGAAGATGGACCTTTCCTGAGAAAACAGGTAGTGGCTAACCACTTTTTCCTGACATCTTCACAGAGTTGGTCAAGGAAACAAGATCTGAGAGAAGACAGGCCATTTCGGGGGAACATAGTATGGCCCACCAGTCAGAGGACACTCCAGATAGTCACAGACATACTTGGGGGAAGGAGGTGCCTTTGTGGGAGTGGGTTTGGGTTTGTTGTTTTGTCTCAGGTTCTGAGAATAGATAGAAATGGCGGTTTGTTTGGTTTGGAGCGGACAGTTTCTAATAAGTCATTTGACAAGGCGAGTGTTTCTGTTTATGTGTATCCCACTGTGTCCGTTGTTGTAGACATTAGAAAAGAGAATGCATTAATGGATGTGTCCTGTCTACTATAAATCTTCCCATAATTCATCCTGCCCAACATATGAATGGACTGCAGCTTGTCTTATCAATGTGCAACACCTGCTATCTTTCTAAGTTGTTGTTTTCTTCCTGAATTCTGGCCACTCTCCAGAATAGGCTCAGGGATTTGTGTCCAAAATATGTACCACCTCCAAGCTCTGTGACATGACCATGTACTGGATAGCTGAAGAGAATGGCAAGCATCTCAGAAAACTCAGATTTCAGTGTGACCAGGAATGTCTCAGTGCAGAAACCCTGCTTTGGGCCTTTTGCTTACTTATTGTTGTGTTGCACTGAATGTCAGGAAGGTCTTTGCCTCAGGCCACCCCTTTGTGAAGCCTGAAGAAAACAGTTTTCAAATGGAAATGAATGGGCCTCACCTGTGGCTCTTTGTTTAATTGCTTTGGAAAGGAATGTGTCTTTATCAGCCTCTTGGACCTGTGTGTGGCTGTGACTTAGATTCTCAGCACTTGATGGATCTTAAGAATGATCCCATGTTAGCTTCCAAAACCAAAATGGCAAAAAATTATCATTCATTGTGGATGAAGTCTCTTGCCTTCCTCTGTTAGGTTCTTGCACTCCAACAAATGAGAATAGGGATTCTTTGGATCAAATGAGTTCTTAAAGCACTGCAGAGGTGCTTGTGTTTTCGCATGACTCTAAATCACCTAAAGAATCCATACCTAAAATCAGTAGGCCTCAAATTGGAGAAACACAGAAGTATTAAGGGCAGGCTTATTTGTTCACTCCTGGTTCACAGCAACGGTGTCCAGGCTACCCTGACTTTAGGCAAATGAGGGGCAAAGGAGCTGATTTTGGACACTGTCTTGGGCTGCGTCCCTCATGGAAACCTCCAGCCAGAGGTTAAGATGATTGACTATATGGAATAAGGTGAGGGCCATGTGGGAGTGTTTTGGTTTTAATGTTGGTCATTTGTGTGGCATTGGAAAAAATGACTGGGTCCACGTGGGCTTGAACTCTGGTGTGATTCCCCTTAGACACTGGGTTTTGGAACTGAACTCAGAGAAGCATTGCCATGAATTTTGTTGGGATTTTAAGAGGCCACGCATGAAAGTCGCTCTTGGAAACTGAGACCTAGGCCCCGGGTAGATTTCCACTGAGGCCTGGGAATCTCAGCAAGGATATCACATGATTTTATTCTTAAAGAAATGGCAACCATAATTGAGAGTCAAAACACACATGGACCTCACATTGTTGACCTCAATGGGCCTGGCCTAATGTGACGTTTTGTCCATTCTTTGGGAAGCCTTGCCTGTGACAGTTCTCCAGATATTTCATTGAAATGAGCTTCCCCACCATTTAATGTTTGCCTAATGAATTGAAACCCACAGTGCCTTCAACTTCATGCTTGAAAAATGGCTAGATAAATACCATGAAATTTTTGAAATTCCTATGACCAGGTGGCACTGGAGAAACATTGGATGTCCTATTGCTGATCATGAGGATACCAGACAGTGCCTTGATTTACTGAGTTTCATGAAAATGGTGTAGAACAGAGATGCCAGTAATTTGGAGCCTGCTGAGTAGTGGGTCTAGAGCAGTGCTGGGGAGGTGTTTGATAAAACATCCGTGGTAGGACCATGTGCATCTACCTTTGGATTCCAAATGGCTTGTAACTGACATGGTGCTGCCAGCAGACCCTTATATTTAAAGGCATCTTGTTATATGGAGAGTTTTAAGAGGAAAATTAAGAATCAGGTTGATATGGACAAGGGGGCAATGGGGCAAGCTGTGAGAGTTAGAAGCCTAGTTGGTGCATTCTCTTGCAGACCCTGACCCACCACACGTGACAGAACTCCCTCCAGCACTGTGTCCCAGTTTAGCTGCTAGTATTTCGTGAAACAAATACCAAACTCACAGTGCAGCAGCCTAAACACCACAAAAAGTGGAGGAGTACCAAATGGCTTCACAGTCCACATGGGGAGACGGGGAGACACTTAGTCCCCAGTGGCCTCAGTTTACCTATAAAGAGAGGATTCAGCACTGCTTCATCTTGTTCATTGGAAAATAAGAAACCATGTCCTCCAGGTCACATAGATGCAGACCCAGCTTTGATGGTCTCACTACAAAGGAAGCCAAATCTCATGAAAACAACATATATTTCAAGTGCGGAAGCTCAGAGGCAGTTTCTCAAAAAGTTTTTAGGCCAGCTGAGTTACATGTTTGTGGAGTGTTTACCATGTCCCTTACTTTTGGAAACTCCTAAACCACCTTCAAGGTTGTGAACTTCTGAGCATTTTCCATTCCAGATATGTATTCACTGATTTGGTAACTCTTCTCCTCTAATTGTGTCTTACTTGGGGTGAAGGTAATGTCAAGGCATTGTTTTGGATGAGAGCGGGAGGATATTTGTGCAGCATATATTTACATACACATTGGATTCATTTTCCAATTTTTCATTCGAAGTACTGAATCCCTGACACTAACCCATACCTAGTAGACTCAGACTATTCATCCTAATATACTGGGGAAAATTAACCCAACACAATAGAAATACAAGCACTCCAGAGGAGACATGTTCTATAGTTGGACTTGACATTTGCATTATATAAGGTAGGAGTTATACATCTAGTCAAATTTTAATTGAAATATTCTCCATGTGTTTTTAAACTTAACAAATATGTGAATACTTTTTTCCAATTTCTGTAGCCTATTCACACATGTATATTTATATGCATATATAGAATCCTAACAGGTATCACACATACATTTTTGTAAGGTGGATGTCTTGGCAGATACAAATTGTGAGAAGTGTTCACTCCTCCTAAATGCTGTTGGAAATGAAAATTCAACCTATAAGAGAGCGTCCTAGAAGAACAACATTATACATAAACTCATGTTCAGTAACATAAATATTTTTGCATCTGTGGATGATATATATTTACTGATGAATTTCGATTGGCATTTATATTGGTACTTTTTAATGTCTGTGAGTGTTGTGTGTGTGTGTGTGTGTGTGTGTGTGTGTGTGTGTGTGTATAGATATAGATATGGATATACTCTCCAAAGTTTTCCAAATATGAAATATATGTGTCTAGTATACACTCTCTAAATTCATTCATGTTCATGTATGTTGATTTATAATCAACTTTTCACAAGATTAAAATCAGAAATATTCATCCACCTGAAATACATATTTGTTTCCTAGTACTGACTACTAACTTCAGTGAAGGGTGCATACAAATTCTAATTATTCTACAGTATCTGACCCAGTCTAACATCAATGCAAGTAGACTCCTATGGGACATGATATGTAATTTGTCATTCATTTGTATTCGACACTGGTACATTATTGTTTCTTCAGTTTTTGCACATCATAGGATATACATTTCATCCACAAGTTCACAAATTAATAGGCATTTGTTTCAACATTAATCACTTCTTGCTTCAGAACACATGTATTGTCAGGGTTTCTTGACTGGTCTTTTCATGAGACTTCTTTCCAAACACATTATTTTGAATTTCCATAATCATTTTGAAGCAAAACTCACACACTCTTCATGATAAACCAAAACACTAATATTTCCATTAGATATATAACTGGTTGGAATGAATGATTGTATATCAATATACAATTTCCTTTTATTTTTCAGATATCAGTTCAATTCATTATTTAAAGTTCAAAAAAGTTATATTATTTATTCACAGTATGGTCTATTCGTGGTTTTTCTCTATGTTCATAGAAACAGGGTACACCTATTTGTACCCCCGATTCTAATTTTACATCTTCAATATATTGCTCCCAGAAATGGTGTAAGAAATACTCATGTCACCTCATTATCACAGTAATATTCTGGACAAAAAATGGAAAGGTCACACTTATGATTGTACCAAAGCCTAAATGGAAAGTGAACATGGATTTCTAAAAACATCCATGTCCAGGTTGCCTAATGCTGTCAATTGTCACTCCTATTGGTGACTACATATTTGTTTTTCCTAATTTATATATTGAAACTCAACCCTGTTGAAAATGTCTAATTCTATCCCTCACTTTATACTTTTCCTGATTTCGTAATGTTTCCATTGATATCTGCTTTTCTACATATTTTCCCCAGTTCAACATAGTGTCTGACTCTTCATATGTGCTGACATTTACATTCACTCTATAACCAAAAGTCTATTGCTAAAGAACTTTTGGTCCAAATCCTATACTCACTCGTCTTCCTAAACCTACCGACTATCTTCCTAATCCTACTGAATATCCCTTTTTGACTGGATGTTCTCTTCTAAATTCAATCATCCAATGTACAAGGTCCTATGCCATTGTATATCAAATTATCTGAGACATCTTTGCAGAACATAATTCAAAGCTAAGTATCCCAATCAAGGGCAAAACCCTTCTGGGCTTCAAGGCATACCTAGATTTCTTTTTTCATACTTATATTTCACCTCTATATTCTTGTAAATATTGCAGGTTCCCAATCCCATTATTCATCGCACAGAATCATTCGTCACCAAATCAAACCTGTTTTTAACCCCAAGTATACACTGTTCCCTCAATCATTTTACAGAATAGCAGGGACAGAGGGGTTCTTACAACACAGGAAAGTTGGGGATCTTCCACCAGATGAGAACCTCAAATGTCCATGCACAAATGATACCTGGAGAAGTTGTAGGCAGGTATGAAGCACCTGAGAGAGCAAAAGTCATCTTCCATGGCAAACAACCTGGTCAGGATGAAGGGATGTGTCTGAATCTGCCTCTCTCTTCTTATTGTAGACAAGGTGGAACAATCCAGGCCTGAGTGGAGAGCTGTTCCCGGGTGCCAATGGTTGATATACATTCTACCTTATGAAAGTGTCACAGGAAGTAGGGGAAACCTCCATCTTATGTAACCCTTGGAAGCAACTGTTAGGACAAAGTGGTTGCCAAGGCAGTGACCTCATTCAGTTCCAAAGAATGTGACATACCTCATTTCCTTGGTGATGGAACTCTCTGAACTTGGTATCCAAGAAGCCAGGCACCCAGAGGCAGTCCCAGTCCCAGGCCCAGTGGGCTCACTTGTTTGGATTTACCAAGGACAGAGTCAGTTTTCTTGGTACCTAATGATGTGAGGATGGCCAAATGCCAGGAGAGCTCTGAAGATGGACCTTTCCTGAGAAAACAGGTAGTGGCTAACCACTATTTCCTGACTTCTTCACAGAGTTGGTCAAGGAAACAAGATCTGAGAGTAGACAGGCCATTTCGGGGGAACATAGTATGGCCCACCAGTCAGAGGACACTCCGGATAGTCACAGACCTACTTGGGGGAAGGAGGTGCCTTTGTGGGTGTGGGTGTGGGTTTGTTGTTTTGTCTCATGTTCTGAGAATAGATCGAAAAGGCGGTTTGTTTGGTTTGGAGCAGACAGTTTCTAGTAAGTCATTTGACAAGGCGAGTGTTTCTGTTTATGTGTATCCCACTGTGTCCGTTGTTGTAGACATTAGAAAAGAGAATGCATTAATGGATGTGTCCTGTCTACTATAAATCTTCCCAATAATTCATCCTGCCCAATATATGAATGGACTGCAGCTTGTCTTATCGATGTGCAACAACTGCTATCTTTCTAAGTTGTTGTTTTCTTCCTGAATTCTGGCCACTCTCCAGAATGGGCTCAGGGATTTGTGTCCAAAATATGTACCACCTCCAAGCTCTGTGACATGGCCATGTAAAGGATAGTTGAAGAGAATGGCGAGCATCTCAGAAAACTCAGATATCAGTGTGACCAGGAAAGTCTCAGTGCAGAAACACTGCCTTGGGCTTTTTGCTTACTTATTGTTGTGTTGCACTGAATGTCAGGAAGGTCTTTGCCTCAGGCCACCCCTTTGTGAAGCCTGAAGAAAACAGTTTTCAAATGGAAATGAATGGGCCTCACCTGTGGTTCTTTGCTTAATTGCTTTGGAAAGGGATGTGTCTTTATCAGCCTCTTGGTCCTGTGTGTGGCTGTGACTTAGATTCTCAGCACCTGATGGATCTTAAGAATGATCCCATGTGAGCTTCCAAAACCAGAATGGCAAAAAATATCATTCATTGTGGATGAAGACTCTTGCCTTCCTCTGTTAGGTTCCTGCACTCCAACAAATATGAATAGGGATTCTGTGAGTCAAATGAGTTCTTCAAAGCAATGCAGAGGTGCTTGTGTTTTCGCATGACTCTAAATCACCTAAAGAATCGATACCTAAAATCAGTAGCCCTCAAATTGGAGAAACATAGAAGTATTAACGGCAGGCTTATTTGATCACTCCTGGTTCACAGCAACGGTGTCCAGGCTACCCTGACTTTAGGCAAATGAGGGGCAAACGAGCTGATTTTGGACACTGTCTTGGGCTGCACCCCTCATGGAAACCTCCAGCCAGAGTTTAAGATGATTGACTATATGGAATAAGGTGAGGGCCATGTGGGAGTGTTTTGGTTTTAATGTTGGTCATTTGTGTGGCATTGGAAAAAATGACTGGTTCCACGTGGGCTTGAACTCTGGTGTGATTCCCCTTAAACACTGGGTTTTGGAACTGAACTCAAAGAAGCATTGCTATGAATTTTGTTGGGATTTTAAGAGGCCACGCATGAAAGTCGCTCTTGGAAACTGAGAACTAGGCCCCGGGTAGATTTCCACAGAGGCCTGGGAATCTCAGCAAGGATATCACATGATTTTATTCTTAAAGAAATGGCAGCCATAGTTGAGAGTCAAAACACACATGCACCTCACATTGTAGACCTCAATGGGCCTGGCCTAATGTGACCTTTTGTCCATTCTTTGGGAAGCCTTGCCTGTGAGATTTCTCCAGAGATTTCATTGAAATGAGCTTCCTCACCATTTAATGTTTGCTGAATGAATTGAAACCCACAGTGCCTCCAACTTCATGCTTGAAAAATGGCTAGATAAATACCATGAAATTTTTGAAATTCCTATGACCAGGTGGCACTGGAGAAACATTGGATGTCCTATTGCTGATCATGAGTATACCAGACAGTGCCTTGATTTACTGAGTTTCATGAAAATGGTGTAGAACAGAGATGCCAGTAAGTTGGAGCCTGCTGAGTAGTGGGTCTAGAGCAGTGCTGGGGAGGTGTTTGATAAAACATCCGTGGTAGGGCCATGTGGATCTACCATTGGATTCCAAATGGCTTGTAACTGACATGGTGCTGCCAGCAGACCCTTATATGTAAAGGCATCTTGTTATATGGAGAGTTTTAAGAGGAAAATTAAGAATCAGGTTGATATGGACAAGGGGGCAATGGGGCAAGCTGTGAGAGATAGAAGCCTAGTTGGTGCATTCTCTTGCAGACCCTGACCCACCACACGTGACAGAACTCCCTCCAGCACTGTGTCCCAGTTTAGCTGCTAGTATTTTGTGAAACAAATACCAAACTCACAGTGCAGCAGCCTAAACACCACAAAAAGTGGAGGAGGACCAAATGGCGTCACAGTCCACACGGGGAGACGGGGAGACACTTAGTCCTCAGTGGCCTCAGTTTACCTATAAAGAGAGGATTCAGCACTGCTTCATCTTGTTCATTGGAAAATAAGAAACCATGTCCTCCAGGTCACATAGATGCAGACCCAGCTTTGATGGTCTCACTACAAAGGAAGCCAAATCTCATGAAAACAACATATATTTCAAGTGCGGAAGCTCAGAGGCAGTTTCTCAAAAAGTTTTTAGGCCAGCAGAGCTCCATGTTTGTGGAGTGTTTACCCTGTCCCTTACTTTTGGAAACTCCTCTACCACGTCCAAGGTTGTGAACTCCTGAGCATTTTCCATTCCAGATATGTATTCACTGGTTTTTTAACTCTTCTCCTCTAATTGTGTCTTACTTGGGGTGAAGGTAATGTCAAGGCATTGTTCTGGATGAGAGCGCGAGGATATTGTGCAGCATATATTTACATACACATTGGATTCATTTTCCAATTTTCCATTTGAAGTACTGAATCCCGGACACTAAAACTTACCTAGTAGACTCAGACTATTCATCCTAATATAATGGGGAAATTTAACCCAACACAATAGAAATACAAGCACTTCAGAGGAGACATGTTGTATAGTTGGACTTGACATTTGCATTATATAAGGTAGGAGTTACAAATCTCGTCAAATTTTAATTGAAATATTCTCCATCTCTTTTTAAACTTAACAAATATGTGAAATCTTGTTTCCTTTTTCTGTAGCCTATTCACACATGTATATTTATATGCATATATAGAATCCTACCAGGTATCACACATACATTTTTGTGAGGTGGCTGTCTTGGCAGATACAAATTGTGAGAAGTGTTCACTCCTCCTAAATGCTGTTGGAAATGAAAATTCAACCTATAGGAGAATGTCCTAGTAGAACAAAATTATGCATAAACTCATGTTCAGTAAAATAAATATTTTTGCATCTGTGGATGATATATATTTACTGATGAATTTCGATTGGCATTTATATTGGTACTTTTTAATGTCTGTGAATGTTCTGTGTGTGTGTGTGTCTGTGTGTGTGTGTGTGTCTTTGTGTGTGTTTGTCTGTGTGTGTGTATAGACATAGATATATATATACTCTCCAAATTTTTCAAAATATGAAAAAATGTGTCTAATATATACTCTCTAAATTCATTCATGTACATTTGGTTTATAATCAACTTTTCACAAGATTATAATCAGAAATATTCATCCACCTGAAATACATATTTGTTTCATAGTACTGAAACCTAACTTCAGTGAATGGTGCATACAAATCCTAATTACTATACAGTAACTGACCCAGTCTAACATCAATGCAAGTAGACTCCTATGGGACATGATATGTAATTTGTCATTCATTTGTATTCGACACTGGTACATTATTGTTTCTTCAGTTTTTGCACATCATAGGATATACATTGCATCCACAAGTTCACAAATTAATAGGCATTTGTTTCAACTTTAATCACTTCTTGCTTCAGAACACATGTATTGTCAGGGTTTCTTGACTGGTCTTTTCATCAGACTTCTTTCCAAACACATAATTTTGAATTTCCATAATCATTTTGAAGCAAAACTCACACACTCTTCATGATAAACCAAAACACTAATATTTCCAATAGATATATAACTGGTTGGAATGAATGATTGTATATCAATATACGATTTCCTTTAATTTTTCAGATATCAGTTCAATTCATTATTTAAAGTTGAAAAAATTATATTATTAATTCACAGTATGGTCTATTCATGCTTTTTTTCTATGTTCATAGAAACAGGGTACACCTCTTTGTACCCCGATTCTAATATTACATCTTCAATATATTGCTCCCAGAAATGGTGAAAGAAATACTCATGTCACCTCATTATCACAGTAATATTCTGGACAAAAAATGGAAAGGTCACACTTATGATTGTACCAAAGCCTAAATGGAAAGTGAACATGGATTTCTAAAAACATCCATGTCCAGGTTGCCTAATGCTGTCAATTGTCAATCCTATTGGTGACTACATATTTGTTTTTTCCTATTTATATATTCAAACTCAACACTGTTGAAAATGTCTAATTCTATCCCTCACTTTATACTTTGCCTGATTTCGTAATGTTTCTATTGATATCTGCTTTTCTACATATTTTCCCCATTTCAGCATAGTGACTGACTCTTCATATGTGCTGACATTTACATTCACTCTATAACCAAAAGTCTATTGCTAAAGAACTTTTGGTCCAAATCCTGTACTCACTCTTCTTCCTAAACCTACCGACTATCTTCCTAATCCTACTGAATATCCCTTTTTGACCTGATGTTCTCTTCTAAATTCTATCATCCAAAGTACAACGTCCTATGCCATTGTAATTCAAATTATCTGAGACATCTTTGCAGAACATAATTCAAAGCTAAGTATCCCAATCAAGGGCAAAACCCTTCTGGGCTTCAAATCATACCTAGATTTCTGTTTTCATACTTATATTTCACCTCTATATTCTTGTAAATATTGCAGGTTCCCAATGCCATTATTCATCGCACAGAATCATTCGTCACCAAATCAAACCTGTTTTTAACCCCAAGTATACACTGTTCCCTCAATCATTTTACAGAAGAGCAGGGACAGAGGGGTTCTTACAACAAAGGAAAGTTGGGGATCTTCCACCAGATGAGAACCTCAAATGTCCATGCACAAATGATACCTGGAGAAGTTGTAGGCAGGTATGAAGCACCTGAGAGAGCAAAAGTCATCTTCCATGGCAAACAACCTGGTCAGGATGAAGGGATGTGTCTGAATCTGCCTCTCTCTTCTTACTGTAGACAAGGTGGAACAATCCAGGCCTGAGTGGAGAGCTGTTCCCGGGTGCCAATGGTTGATATACATTCTACCTTATGAAAGTGGCACAGGAAGTAGGGGAAACCTCCATCTTATGTAACCCTTGGAAGCAACTGTTAGGACAAAGTGGTTGCCAAGGCAGTGACCTCATTCAGTTCCAAAGAATGTGACATACCTCATTTCCTTGGTGATGGAACTCTCTGAACTTGGTATCCAAGAAGCCCAGGCACCCAGAGGCAGTCCCAGTCCCAGGCCCAGTGGGCTCACTTGTTTGGATTTACCAAGGACAGAGTCAGTTTTCTTGGTACCTAATGATGTGAGGATGGCCAAATGCCAGGAGAGCTCTGAAGATGGACCTTTCCTGAGAAAACAGGTAGTGGCTAACCACTTTTTCCTGACATCTTCACAGTGTTGGTCAAGGAAACATGATCTGAGAGAAGACAGGCCATGTCGGGGGAACATAGTATGGCCCACCAGTCAGAGGATACTTCGGATAGTCAAAGACCTACTTGGGGGCAGGAGGTGCCTTTGTGGGAGTGGGTGTGGGTTTGTTGTTTTGTCTCATGTTCTGAGAATAGATAGGAAAGGCGTTTTGTTTGGTTTGGAGTGGACAGTTTCTAGTAAGTCATTTGACACGGCGAGTGTTTCTGTTTCTGTGTATCCCACTGTGTCCTTTGTTGTAGACATTAGAAAAGAGAATGCATTAATGGATGTGTCCTGTCTAGTATAAATCTTCCCTATAATTCATCCTGCCCAATATATGAATGGACTGCAGCTTGTCTTATCGATGTGCAACCCCTGCTATCTTTCTAAGTTGTTGTTTTCTTCCTGAATTCTGGCCACTCTCCAGAATAGGCTCATGGATTTGTGTCCAAAATATGTACCACCTCCAAGCTCTGTGACATGGCCATGTACTGGATAGTTGAAGAGAATGGCGAGCATCTCAGAAAACTCAGATATCAGTGTGACCAGGAAAGTCTCAGTGCAGAAACACTGCCTTGGGCTTTTTGCTTACTTATTGTTGTGTTGCACTGAATGTCAGGAAGGTCTTTGCCTCAGGTCACCCCTTTGTGAAACCTGAAGAAAACAGTTTTCAAATGGAAATGAATGGGCCTAACCTGTGGCTCTTAGCTTAATTGCTTTGGAAAGGGATTTGTCTTTATCAGCCTCTTGGACCTGTGTGTGGCTGTGGCTTAGATTCTCAGCACCTGTTGGATCTTAAGAATGATCCCATGTGAGCTTCCAAAACCACAATGGCAAAAAATATCATTCATTTTGGATGAAGTCTCTTGCCTTCCTCTGTTAGGTTGCTGCACTCCATCAAATGAGAATAGAGATTATTTGGGTCAAATGAGTTCTTCAAAGCCCTGCAGAGGTGCTTGTGTTTTCGCTTGACTCTAAATCACCTAAAGAATTGATACCTAAAATCAGTAGACCTCAAATTGGAGAAACATAGAAGTATTAACGGCAGGTTTATTTGTTCACTCCTGGTTCACAGAAACGGTGTCCAGCCTACCCTGACTTTAGGCAAATGAGGGCCAAAAGAGCTGATTTTGGACACTGTCTTGGGCTGCGCCCCTCATGGAAACCTCCAGCCAGATGTTAAGATGATTGACTATATGGAATAAGATGAGGGCTATGTGGGAGTGTTTTGGTTTTAATGTTGCTCATTTGTGTGGCATTGGAATAAATGACTGTGTCCACGTGGGCTTGAACTCTGGTGTGATTCCCCTTAGAGACTGGGTTTTGGAACTGAACTCAGAGAAGCATTGCCACGAATTTTGTTGGGATTTTAAGAGGCCATGCATGAAAGTCGCTCTTGGAAACTGAGACCTAGGCCCCGGGTGGATTTCCACAGAGGCCTGGGAATCTCAGCAAGGATATCACATGATTTTATCCTTAAAGAAATGGCAGCCATAGTTGAGAGTCAAAACACACATGGACCTCACATTATAGACCTCAATGGGCCTCGCCTAATGTGACCTTTTGTCCACTCTTTGGGAAGCCTTGCCTGTGAGAGTTCTCCAGAGATTTTATTGAAATGAGCTTCCTCACCATTTAATCTTTGCTGAATGAATTGAAACCCACAGTGCCTCCAACTTCATGCTTGAAAAATGGCTAGATAATTACCATGAAATTTTTGAAATACCTATGACCAGGTGGCACTGGAGAAACATTGGATGTCCTTTTGCTGATCATGATTATACCAGACAGTGCCTTGATTTACTGAGTATCATGAAAATGGTGTAGAACAGAGATGCCAGTAGTTTGTAGCCTGCTGAGTAGTGGGTCTAGAGCAGTGGTGGGGAGGTGTTTGATAAAACATTCGTGGAAGGGCCTTGTGGATCTACCATTGGATTCCAAGTGGCTTGTAACTGACATGGTGCAGCCAGCAGACCCTTATATGTAAAGGCATCTTGTTATATGGAGAGTTTTCAGAGGAAAATTAAGAATCAGATTGATATGGAAAAGGGGCCAATGGGGAAAGCTGTGAGAGATAGAAGCCTAGTTGGTGCATTCTCTTGCAGACCCTGACCCACCACACGTGACAGAACTCCCTCCAGCACTGTGTCCCAGTTTAGCTCCTAGTATTTCGTGAAAAAAATACCAAACTCACAGTGCAGCAGCAAAAACTCCACAAAAAATGGAGGAGGACCAAATGGCTTCACAGTCCACACGGGGAGACACTTAGTCCCCAGTGGCCTCAGTTTACTTACAAAGAGAGGATTCAGCACTGCTTCATCTTGTTCATTGGAAAATAAGAAACCATGTCCTCCAGGTCACATAGATGTAGACCCAGCTTTGATGGTCTCACTACAAAGGAAGCCAAATCTCCTGAAAACAACATATATTTCAAGTGCGGAAGCTCGGAGGCAGTTTTTCAAAAAGTTTTTAGGCCAGCAGAGCTCCATGTTTGTGGAGTTTTTACCCTGTCCCTTACTTTTTGAAACTCCTCTACCACCTCCAGAATGTGAACTCCTTAGCATTTTCCATTCCAGATATGTATTCACTGATTTTGTAACTCTTCTCCTCTAGTTGTGTCTTACTTGTGGTGAAGGTAATGTCAAGGCATTGTTCTGGATGAGAGCGGGAGGATATTTGTGCAGCGTATATTTACATACACATTGGATTCATTTTCCAATTTTTCATTCGAAGTACTGAATCCCTGACACTAACCCATACCTAGTAGACTCAGACTATTCATCCTAATATAATGGGGAAATTAACCCAACACAATAGAAATACAAGCACTTCAGAGGAGACATGTTGTATAGTTGGACTTGACATTTGCCTTATATAAGGTTGGAGTTATAAATCTAGTCAAATTTTAATTGAAATATTGTCCATGTGTTTTTAAACTTAACAAATATGTGAATTCTTGTTTCCCTTTTCTGTAGCCTATTCACACATGTATATTTATATGCATATATAGAATCCTACCAGGTATCACACGTACATTTTTGTGAGGTGGCTGTCTTGGCAGATACAAATTGTGAGAAGAGTTCACTCCTCCTAAATGCTTTTGGAAATGAAAATTCAACCTATAGGAGAGCGTCCTATTAGAAAAACATTATATATAAACTCATGTTCAGTAAAATAAATATTTTTGCATTTGTGGATGATATATATTTACTGATGAATTTCGATTGGCATTTATATTGGTACTTTTTAATGTCTGTGAGTGTTGTGTGTGTGTGTGTGTGTGTGTTGTGTGTGTGTGTATATATATATATATATATAGATATAGATATAGATATAGATATAGATATAGATATAGATATATAGATATAAATATATATATACTCTCCAAATTTTTCAAAGTATGAAATATATGTGTCTTATTTTGCACTTCCTAAATTTTTCATATTCATGAATGTGGATTTATAATTATCTTTTCACAAGATTATTCTCAGAAACATTCATATACCCTACGAGACTCTTACCACTAATACTAATATAATGGAGAAAAAGAACCCAAACAGAATAGATACAAGCATTTCAGAAGAGACATGGTGTATAGTTGGACTTGCCTTTTGCATAATATAAGGTAGGAGTTATAAATCTATTCAATTTATTGAAATAATTTTCCATGTGTTATTTTTTTGACACAACACAAAATTTAATCTTTGAAAAATAAATAAAATTGACACTTCCTTAACCAAGCTAATGAAGAAAAAAAACCTCAAATTACTAAAATTAAGGATCATAAAGGAACTTTTACAGAGTACACAACTAAAATACAGAGAATAATTGAAAACTAATTTGAAAATTTATAGTCTAATAAATTAAAATACCATGATGACATCAATAAAATTTTAGAGATATACCCAAACTTAATTAGTAGGACATGAACAATTTAAACAAATCAATTTCAAGCAATGAAATAGAAGTTGCTGTCAACAGCCTACCAATCAAGCAAAGCCCAGGAACAGACAGATTCTCAGCCATGTTCTACAAGACCTTCAAAGAAGCATTCATCACAATACTCCTCAAATTATTCAATAAAATAGAAAAGGATGGAACTCCTCCAAACTCATTCCATGAGGCTATTATCACTCACATACCAAAATCAGACAAAGACACATCAAGGAAAGAAATCTTCAGAGCAATATTCCTGACAAAGATATATACAAAAATTCTCAATAAAATTCTTTTTTTTAAGCCAAAGTTAATCAAAAGGGATAAAGAGGGACACTACACACTATTCCATGTGTTTTTAAAGTTAAGAAATATATGAATTCCTGTCTCCCTTTCTCTGTAGCCTATTTAGCACATGTATTTTTATATGCACAAATAGAATCCTACCTGGTTTCACACGTACATTCGTGTAAGGTGGCTGACTTGGCAGATACTATTTGTGAGAAGAGATCACTCCTCCTAAACGCTGTTGGTACAGAAAATTCAACCCATGGGTGAGCTTCCTAGATGAACAACATTATACATACATCCATGTTCAGTAAAATGAATATTTTGGGATATGCGAATGAGTTATTTTTCATGATGAATTTCGATTGACATATATATTGGAACATTATAATGTGTGTGTGTTTGTCTCTCTCTCTCTCTCTCTCTCTCTCTCTCTCTCTCTATATATATATATATATATATATATATATATATATATAGTCTCCAGATTTTCCAAAATATGAAATATATGTCTTCTTATACACCACCTGAATTCATTCATATTCATATATGTGGATTTATAATCAACTTTTAACAAGTTTATTCTCAGAAATATACATCCACTGAAATACATATTTGTTTCCTAGTACTGAAAACTAAATTCAGGGAAGGGTTCTTACAAATCCTAATATTTCTAGACTAACTGACCAAGTTTAACATCAATGCAAATACATTCCTATTGGATATGATGTGTTTTTTAAAGTTCATTTTTATTCAAACTTGGTACGTTATTATTTATTCAGTTTATGGACATCATAAAATATATCCTTTCATTCACAAGTTCACAAATTTATAAATATTTGGTTTACTTTCAATCACTTCCTCCTTCGGAACACATATATTCCTCTATGTTTCTTGACTGGTCTTTTCACTAGACTTCTTTCTAAACACATTATTTTCGATTCCATTATCATTTTTGAAGCAAAACTCACACACTATTCATGATAAACGGTAACCCTATTAATACCATTAGATATATAACTTGTTGGAATGAATGTACATATATCAATATATGATTTCCTCTATATTTTCAGATATTAAAACAATCCATTATGTAAATTTGGAACCAGTCACATAATTTTTTCACAGTATGGTCTATTAATGCATCATCTCTATATTCATCAACAAAGGGTAAACCTCTTAGTATCCCCAGTACTAATTTATATGTTTTCAAAATATTGCTCCCAGAAAAGGTGGAAGAAATACTCAGGTCACCTGATCTACATATACATATTATCACAGTAATATTCTGGACACAAAATGCAAAGGTCACCATTATGATTGCAATAAAGCCTCAATGGAATGTGAACATGGATTACTAAAAACATCCATGTCCAGTTTGCCTAATGCTCTCAAATGTCAATCCAATTGGTGACTACATTTTTGTTTCTTTTTAAGATTATGTATTCAACCTCAACCCTGTTGAAAATGTCAAATCTTATCACTCACGTTATACTTTGCCTGATTTCCTAATGTCTCTATTGATGTCTGCCTTCCTACATATTTTTCCCAGTTCATCATTGTGCCCAACTTTTCACATATGGTGCCATTTATATTCACTCTCTAACCGAAACCTATTGCTAAAGAACTTTTGGTCCAAATCCTAGACTCACTCTTCCTCCTAAACCTACTGACTATCTTTCTAATCCTACACACTATCCCTTTTTCACTGGGTGTTCTCTTCTACATTCAATCATCTGAGGTACAGGGTCTTATGCCATTGTATATCGATTTGCATCGACCTCGGTGCAAAACATTACTCAAGCTAAGGATCCCAATCAAGAGCCCAAATCCTTCTGGGCTTCAAATATTACCTAGATTTCTGTTTTCATACTTATATTTTACCTCTATATTCTTATAAATATTGCTGGTTCCCAATACCATTATTCATCCAGCAGAATGATTCCTAAGTCAAATGGAACATGCTATTAACCCTAACCATACAATGTTCCCTCAATCTCACTTTACAGAAGAGCAGGGATAAAGTTGATATTACAATACAGGAAGTTAGGAGATCTTCCACCTGCTGAGTACCTCAAAATCCATGCAGAAATAATCCCTGGAGAAGATATAGGCAGCTATGAAAGACCTGAGAGAACAAAAGTCATATTCCATGGCAAACAACATGGTCAGGATGAAAGGATGTGTCTGAGTCAGCCTCTCTATTCTTAATGCAGGGAAGATGGACCAAAGCAGGCCTGTGTGGAGAGCTGTTCCCAGGTGACTATGGTTTCTATACCATTCTAACATGTGAAAGTATCACAGGAAGTAGGGCAGCCTCCATGTCAGGAGACACTAGGATGCAACTGTTAGGACAAAGTAGTGGCCAAGACAGGGACCTCATTTATTTCCTGAAGGTAGTGACCTCACCTCATTTCCTTGGCGATGGAACTCTCTGAATTTTGTGATCCAGGAAGCCAGGCAACAGAGCCAGTCCAAGTCCCAGTCGCAGTGGGCTCACTTGTTTGGATTTACTAAGGACAGAGTCAGTCTTTCTTGGTACCTACTGATGTAAGGGTTGCCAAATACTAAGAAAGCTCTGAAGAGGGGTCTTTCCTGAGAGGACAGGAATTGGCTCACCACTGCCTCCTGACAACTTCACAGAGTTGACCAAGGAGACCAGATCTGAGACAGAAAGGCCATTTGTGGGGAACATCGTATGGCCTACCAGTCAGAGGACACTCCAGATAGTGATAGACCTACTTGGGGGAAGGAGTTGCATTTGTGGGTGTTGGTTTGTGTTTGTGGTTTTTTTCCATGTTCTGAGAATAGGTAAAAAAGGAGGTTTGTTTGGATTGGAGTGGACTGTTTCCAGTAAGTCATTTGACAAGGAGACTGTTTCTATGTCTGTGTATCCCACTGTGTTTTTCTTTCTGGATATTAGAAAAAAATAGCTCATTGGGTGTGTCCTGTCTAGTAGAAAGCTTCCCAGCATGCATCCTTTCCAATTAATGAATGGACTGAAGCTTGCCTTATCCATGGGCAACACCTGCTATCTACCTATATTTCCATTTTTTCATGAATTCTGGCCACTCTCAAGATTAGTATCATGTATTTTTGTACAAGATATGTACCACCTCCAAGCTCTGTGACATGGCCTAGTACTGGATAGCTGAAGGGAATGGCGAGCAACTCAGAAAACTCACATATTAGAGTAACAAGGAAAGTCTCCGTGGAGAAACCCTGCTTGGGGCCTTTTGATTACCTATTGTTCTGTTGCTCTGAATGTCAGAAAGGTCTTTGCCTCAGGCCACCCCTTTGTGAAGCCTGAAGAAAACAGTTTTCAAATGGAAATGAATGGGCATCACCTGTGGCTCTTTGCTTCATTGCTTTGGAAATGGATGTATCTGAATCAGCCTCTTGGCCCTGTGTGAGCCTGTGGTTTAGATTTTCAGCACCTGATGAATCTAAAGAAAGATCCCATGTGGGCATCCAAAACCTAAATGGAAAAAAGATCAGTCATTGTGGATGAAGCCTCTCGCCTTCCTCTGTAAGATTCCTGACCTCCATCAAGTGAGAATAGGGATCATTTGTGTCAAATAAGTTCTTCAAAGGGCTGCCGAGGGGAGACAATAGGTGCTTGGGTTTTCTTATAACTCCAATTCACACTAAAAATCTATACCCCACAGTCAGTAGGCCTCAAATTTGAGAAGTGGAGTAGTATTAACAGCAGGCCTATTTGATCACTTCTGGTTCACACTAACGTTGTCCAGGCCACCCTGACTTTAGGCAAATGAGGGACAAGGGAGATTATTTTTGACACTGTCTTGGGCTGTGCCCCTCATGGAAACCTCCAGCTAGAGGTTATGATTAGTGTCTATATAAAAAGATGAAGAGGGCCATGTGAGAGTGTTTTGGTTTTAATTGTCATCATTTGTGTGGCAATTTGAAGAGATGCCTGGGTCCACCTGGGCTTGAACTCTGTTGTGATTCCCCTTAGAGACTGAGTTGTGTAACTGACCTCAGAGAAGTATTGCCATGAATTGTGTTGGGATTTCAGGAGGCCACACATGAGATTCACCATTGGAATCTGAGATCTTGGCCCAGGGTGACTTTACACAGAGCACTGGGAATCTAAGCCAGGATATCACAAGATTTTATTCTGAAAGATTGCAGCCATAGTTAAAACACTAACAGGGAATCTTTAGATCACTTATAAGCAAATTAAAAAACAAAATTTTTTAACAAGAGTAAAAATACTTAGTTAATGTAATGCTACCCTGAATTTTTTGGGTGAGTTTTACTTTATATTCCCTGTTTGAGATCCTAGTAAACTTGAGAGAAAAAAAAAAAAAGAAAAAAACAAAACTTTTGAACATAACTTTAAATGAAATAAAATCTGACCTACTGCTTTCGTAGTCATTCTCACATGTAGTAAGATGGGACACAGAGCCTTATCTCAGGTAAGACAGGGCTCTTTATAAATCTTAAGTGTTTTAGTTCTAAAGCTGATCTTCGTTTTTTAATATCCTTTTACAAAGTTTACATAAATTGTTTGAGGTCACATGAACATTAGCTAACACCATATAATATCACTTTTGAAACATGAATTAAAGAATGGCTGAATGTTTTTAACATTCAAATAGATTAGGCTCTCATTAATTTAAAAATACATTTAAATTGTTGCACAATGTAAAGTGTAACATAAAACTTTACATATCTTATTGATAACAGGTAAATAAATCCCCAATATATATTTTATTTACCATACAACTTCAGAACACCAGCTTGATATAATGCTCTTTTAAAGTTTCTACCTTATCGAGTTGTATAACTGGAAGATATGAGCACATTAATAGCATCACAGTTACATTGATGTTTCTACATTAACCAAGTTTATCTTTTAAAGAAATGGCAGTACAGTGCTCTAAAATAACAGTTCTGTTTTAAACAGTTGTTTAATTTTTATGGTTGCTTGCTCTGGAAAAAATAAAACTTAATAAACACAATGTTATGAGTAATCTTATGTTTTAAGAAATTTTTGTCTCTTTAACACATGACTAATTTTTACAATCTTACACAGACTTTAGTAGAAAGTCTGTATAAGATTGTAAACATTTTATACAGATTTTGTACTAAAAATTGATAGACCTTAGTATATCAATCAGATATCAAACAAAAACACTCATGAATGAGTAAATCCAAATCAAATTTACTTTACTTTTTAATCAAAATATTAGACAAATGTATTGAACAGTGTAAACCATTTTTTGGTTGAAGGAAAAGTCCTAGAACAAAGTCATATAGACCTTTGGTAGACAATAATATTTTATTAGATTTTTGAACACCTAGAAAAACTTATAGGCATAAATTTGAAGACATTTATATTTATCTGTTTATCCAATCTAAATTGAAACATTTAAACCACGTGAATTAAAGATCTGTGGTCCACTTTTTAAAATTTGTTTTTATGAGCGCTTTTTTATATGAGTGCTCCTTATATATGTTAATTTGTGTATCATTTGAATGATATACGGACATATGTGTATATATATATATATATATATATATATATATATATATATATATATAGAGAGAGAGAGAGAGAGAGAGAGAGAGAGAGACATACAACACATAACAAAAGTGTGCACACCTAATAATAGTGAAGGCCTTGTAGCTTTTCACAGGTGAAATCACCATTGCAATGTTTTTAAAACTCCACAGTTGGTCAAAGATAAAACTGATCAGAAAAACATTAACCTAGGTCTGTAGGATCAAAATCATAAACTCAAAAAAAAAAAAAGTATCTAAGAAAAAATTATGAGTCCTAGAAAAAATGACTGGCCGGTAATTAGTAAATACCATACAATTTACCATTTTTTTCCCTTAGGCCTCAGATCAGTCTCCTACTGAGCTTACAGGAGACTTTCATTTGCATTTCAACAGAAGTCCTGGCTGAGGTCTGGATGGAGCAGGAAAAAACTGCTATTCTGAGCAGACACCTCAGGCCTAAGGCATTTTAACCATAATTTTCTGGTTAGGATGTTGAAAATTATGCTACAAGTTTAAGATACAATTCACAAAATTTTATATCTTTACATCTTGTTTTGTCAACAGATATCATACTATGATTTACTATCCTTGTCCAAATTAATGCACTGGTAAACACAGTGACATTTTCCCAGGCTACCCAATTCAGAATTGGAGAAAAAAAGACTGCATGATTGGGAAGTTACTTGCCAACTTGGAAGTAGAGTTCTTTAGTTTTCCATCCTAAGTATTTAAGTTCTCTGGCATGAATTATCTGAAATCAAAAACTAAACAATTACCTAAACCCGACTTTTAACTGCAATATTGTGCAATGCTTCAAAAAACGCATTCAGATACCAGATTTTTACAATAAAACATCATCATTTAGACACACACTCAGCTAAGATCATTCTCAAGAAACAATTTATAATATAAACACATTATTGCACATGTCTTAAAGGGCCAAAAACAAAGGCACAAGACAGACAGAAAGGAACTCCAGAATATGGCTGACAGACAGAAGCCTTTAAAACAGAGCAGATAAGAGAAAAATCTCCTGCACCAGTGGCACCACAGATGTCCCCACAAGGGGACCAGATGTTTTCACAGAGAAGCTACCTGAAATGTAAAATCAAGGGTCTCCATGGTGACTTTACTGCATTTAGTGTCCCCTTTTTATTTTTCTCTTTTAAAAGAAGACAGAGATGTCATAATGCTTACAGTGCAGGGAAGGAAGGAGGGAATTCCCTGAAGCAACAGGGCTTTGGCAGTTGCTGGGGTCCCTCAGTCCCTCCTTTTACTTACAAGATTAGCTCTTCTGTTTCGGGTCCACTCCAAGCATGCTCCATCTCCTAACATTTCAGTCGTCAGCTCTCAAAAAGTTCTGGGACGGGGCCGGGTATCAAAATTTGTAACTTAAAGTTCGGTTTCTGACCCTGAAGCAAATTAATGCTAATTTAATAATGAGGACAGGGTTTTGAGAAAAAGAAAATGGAGGTTTATTGCTTTGCTAACAAAGGAAAAACAAGGGGACTCTGCCAAAAGGTTGTGACTCTCATGATCTGGAGGGACAAGGGATTTTAAAGAGTTTCACTTGTTAACCTGGGATATACTCAGTTCTTCATTCCCCAGCAGGCATTGCCCTGTGCAGTGGGTGTGCTCCAGGCAGCCAGCTAGGGGCTTCTTTCTTCCTGCTTAACAAAGGTGGGTAAAGTTCATCACAGTTCCTTAAAACACAGTCGAAAGGGTGTCAGGCTTACTTGCTTTGTTACCCTTTTTCACGTCCAATATCCTTAAAATTTTACCACAGAAATCAAACAAAAAAACGCACAAAAACAAACAACAAAAAACATATAGACCACAGAACAAAACACAGAAAAACAGAATCCTGGTGCCGAAACAGAAAAACAGAGGAGCAATGCAACATCTTGCTAAAGCTCCAGGGTAGGAGCGTGTGTGTGCCCATCGGCACCTCTCTACCCTTCCAGAGGAATTCCCTACAGAACAGAACAGAGGACAGCATGATTCTCATTACTGTCCTGAACAGGAGTGTATGTGAGCCTCCCCAGGCCACCCACCTCTCTGTCATCAGAAGAGATCTCCCTTAACCAGATATCAGATGTTATAAAGGCGCCACTTACCTATGGAGGCCTCCTCCACCAGGGGCTTGATAATAGTTTTAGTGTGGTGGTTCACTGCAGTGCTCCCCAGACTGACGGCTCACTCCAAGGCCTTGGAACATCTCAAGTTGTGCACCCCCTAGAGTGGTTCTCCAGCCCAGTGCCCTGGAGGGAAGGCCAGCTTCAGAATTTTCAGCAGTCTGGTTTTGTGATCTGCTCGGGCAGGGTCATCTCACTGGGGAACTCCAAAATTTTTGACTACGATGCAAGAAAAGACCACTGACTCCAATTAAAATCAAATTAAGGCAAGCTTATTATTTCAACAGGCTGGGCTGCCTCTCCTTCCCAAAATGGCGGGAACAAGACAGCAACCCCACCTTTCCTACAGCCCAGCTATATAGCCCAGAAAGTTACACAAACGGGTGGTTACAGATAACAAAACTTTGAAAGCATCACACTAATGGTAGTTTACATTTTTTTTTTTTTTTGCTGGCCCCAATATCAGAAATAATGAGGACCATTAGGGCCTCAGAGAGGGTTGTTGTCTGGCCAGGGAAGGCCAATATTTATGAGGTGTCACTAAAGTTTCAGAAAGTACTGTTATCTGGTCAGAGAGCCAGGTGTGGATGAGTTCAAGGCACGGGCAGGCGTTCCAAGCAGGTTCAGAATTTGCAGTAATTTAGAGTAAAGCCAAAATTATCTTTTCACGGCTTTGTGGCAAGATGGTTCCCAATTTTAATAAAAAATCAGGTTGGGTCTATCAAGCCTCTCCCTTACTTTTGGAAACTCCTCTGCAAACTCCAATGTTGTGAACTCCCGAGCATTTTAATTCCAGATATGTATTCACAGAATTTCTAACTCTTCTATTCCAATTGTGTCTTTCTTGGGGCGAAGGTAATATCAAGTCATTGTTCTGGATGAGAGTGGAAATATTTTTGTGTAGCACATATTTGCATACACATTTAGGAGATCACTCCTCCTAAACACTGTTGGAAGAGAAAATTCAAACTATGGGGGAGCTTCTTAGTTGAACAACATTATTCATGAATCCAAGTTCATTAAACAAATAGTTTTGGATCAGTGGATGATATATATTTCAAGATGAATTTCAATTGGCATATACTATGCTACATTTTAATGTCTGTGTGTGTTTTTTGTTTATAATGTTTTGCGATTTATATGGATTTAAAATCAAGTTTCCACAAGATTATTCTCAGAATATTCATCCACCTGAAATACATATTTGTTTCCTAGTACTGAAAACTAACTTCAGTAAATGGTGCATAAAAATCCTAATATTTCTACAGTAACTGACCCAGATTAATATCAATGCAAGTAGATTCCTAGGGGACATGATGTGTATTTTGATGTTCATTTTTATTCAACACTGCTACCTTACTATTTCTGCAGCTTATGCACATCATACTGTATATATTTCATTCAAAAGTTCGCAAATTTATATGCATGTGTTTCACGTTCAATCACTTCCTGCTTCAGAACACATGAATTCCTCCAGGTTTCTTGACTATTCTTTTCATGATACTTCTTTCCAAACACATTATTTTTGATTTCCATAATCACGTTTGAAGCAAAACTCACACACTTTTCAGGATAAAATATAACCCTAATATTACCATTAGATGTATAAGTGGTTGGAATGAATGATTGCATATCAATATGAGATTTCTTTTATATTTTCAGATATCAATTCAATACATTATTTAAAGTGGAACCAGTTATATTATTTATACACAGTATGGTCTATTCATGCATAATCTGCATATTCATAGACACAGGGTACACCTATTTGTACCCCAAATACTAAATTATACATCTACAAAACATTGCTCCAGAAACGGTGGAAGAAATATTCATGTCACCTGATCTACACATACATTTTATCACAATAATATTCTGGACACAAAATGCAATGGTCACACTTATGATTTTAAAAAAGCCTAAATGGAAAGTGAACATGGATTACAAAAAAACATCCAAGTCCTGCTTACCTAATGCTCTCGAATTCAATCCTATTTGTGACAACATATTTGTTTCTTCCTAAGATTATATATTCAAACTCAACCCTGTTGAAAATGTCTAAACCAATTACACACTTTATACTTTTGCTGATTTCCTAATGTCTCTATTTATGTCTGCTTTCCTACATATTTTCCCCTGTTCATCATTGTGACTGACTCTTCACATGTGCTGACATTTACATTCACTCTCTACCCGAAACCCTATTTGTAAAGAACTTTTGGTCCAAATCCTATACTCACTCTTCTTTATAAACCTGCTGACTACCTTGGTAATCCTACGGACTATTCCTTTATGACTAGATGTTCTGTTTGTTATTCAATCATCCGAGGTACAAGATCCAATTTCATTGTATATTGACTTATCTGAGACATCTGTGCAGAATATAATTCAAAGCTAAGTATCCCACTCAAGGGCCCAATGCCCTACTTGGCTTCAAATCTTCCCTAGATTTCTGTTATATTTTACCTATATATTCTTGTAAATATCACAGGTTTCCAATACCATTATTCATTCAGCAGAATGATTGCTAACCAAAATTGAACATATTATTAACCCTAACCATACACTGTTCCCTCAATCTAACTTTAGAGCAGTGCAGGGACAGAGTTGGTCTTACAAAAGAGGAATGTTGGGGATCTTCCACCTGCTGAGAATATCAAAGATCCATGCAGAAATGATCCCCGAAGAAGATGTAGACTGCTATGAAGGACCTGAGAGAGCAAAAGTTAGCTTCCATGGCAAACAACCTGGTCACTATGAAGGGATGTGTCTGAATAAGCCTCTCTCTTTTTAATATAGAGCAAATGGACCAAACCAGGCCTGTGTGGAGATCTTTTCCCCGGTACCAATGGTTGATATACCATTCTAACTTGTGAAAGTGTCACAGGAAGTAGGGGCAGCCTCCATCTCATGGGACCCTTGGAAGCAACTGTTAGGACAAAGTGGTTGCCAAGGCTGTGAGCTCATTCACTTCATGAAGGAAGTGACCTACCTCACTTTCTTGGTGATGGAACTCTCTGAACTTGGGATCCCTGAAAACAGGCAGCCAGAGTCAGGCCCAATAACAGTCACAGAAGTCTCACTTTTTGGATTTACCAAGGAGAGAGTCAATCTTTCTTGGTATCTACAGTTGTGAGGATGGCCAAATGCCAGGAAAGATCTGAATTGGGGTCTTTCCTGAGAAAGCAGGTATTGGCTCACCGCTGGCTCCTGACAACTTCACAGAGTGGGCCAAGGAGTCCAGATTTGAGAATAGAGAAGCCATTTCGGGGGAACATAGTATGGCCCACAAGGCAGAGGACACTCTTGATAGTCACAGACCCTCTTGTGGGAAAAAGGTGCCTTTGTGGGAATGAGTGTGTGTATGTGGTTTTGTCTCATGCTCTGAGAATAGGTAGGAAAGGCGGTTTCTTTGGTTTAGAATGGACTGTTTCTAGTAAGTCATTTGACAAAGCAAGTGTTTCTATGTCTGTGTATCCAACTGTGTCCATGGTTGTAGACATTACAAAAGAAAATGCATCAATGGATGTGTCCTGTCTAGGAGAAAGCTTCCCCACATTCATCCTGCCCAATTTATGAAAGGACGGAGGCTTGCCTTATTGATGGGCAAGACCTGCTGTCTTCCTAAGTTTCTGTTTTCTTCTTGAATTCTGGCCACTCTCCAGAATAGACTCATGGTTTTGTGACCAAGATATGCAGCACCTCAAAGCTCTGTGACATGGCCGTGTACTGGATAGCTGAAGGGAATGGCGAGAATCTCAGGAAACTCAGATATCTGTGTGATCATGAAAGTCTCAGTGGAGAATCCCTGCTTTGGGCCTTTGCTTACCTATTGTTCTGTAGCACTGAATGTCAGGAAGGTCTTTGCCTAAGGCACCACTTTGTGAAACCTGAATAAAACAGTTTTCTAATGGAAATGAATGAGCATCACCTGTCTCTCTTTGAGTAATTGCTTTTGAAAGGGATGTGTCTGAGCCAGTCTGTTCCCTGTGTGTGAGGCTGTGGCTTGCATTCTCAGCACCTGATGGATCTAAAGAAAGATGCCATGTGTGCATCCAAAACCAAAATGGCCAAAAGAGCAGTCATTGTGGATAAAATCTCTTGCCTTCCTCTGTAAGGTTCCTGACCTCTATCAAGTGAGAATAGGAATCCTTTGGGTCAAATGACTTCTTCAAAGCCCTGCAGAGGCTAGCCAATAGGTGCTTGGGTTTTCTCATGACCCCAATGCACATAAAGAATCTAAACCCCACAGTCAGTAGGCCTCAAATTGGAGAAGCTGAGCAGTATTAATGGTAGGCCTTTTTGATCACTTCTGGTTCACAGAAGGGGTGTCCAGGCCACTCTGACTTTATGGAAATGACGAGCAAGAGTGCGTATTTTGGACACTGTCTTGTCCTGCGCTCCTCATAGAAACCTCCAGCTAGAGGTTATGATGAGTGTCTATATGGAAGAAGATGAGAGCCATGTGGGACTATTTTGGTTTTAATTGTGGTCATTTGTGTGGCAGTTGGAAGAGATGACTGGGTCCACCTGGGTTTGAACTCTGGTGTGAATCCCCTTAGAGACTGAGTTCTGGAAGTGACCTCAGAGAAGTATTGCCATGAATCGAGTTGGGATTTTAGGAAGCCATGCATGAGAGTCGCCCTTATAAACTTAGATCAAGGTCCAGGGTGGCTTTCCACAGAGCACTGGGAATCTCAGCCAAATTATCCCATGATTTTATTCTTAAAGACTTGGCAGCCATACTTGAGAGTCAAAACACACATGGAACTCACATTGTAGACCTCAATAGGCCTGGCTTCATGTAACCTTTTGGCCACTCTATGGGAAGCGTTGCCTATGAAAGTTCTCCAGAGTTTCACTGAAATGAGCTTCCTCAACATTTAATGGTTCTTGAAAGCCACAGTGCCTCCCAACTACATCCTTGAAAAATGGCTAGATAAATACTTTGAAATTTTTGAAATTCCCATGACCAGGTGGCACTGCAGTATCTTTGGATGTCCTGCTGCTGATCATGAGTGTACCAGAGAGTGCCTTGATTGACTGGAATTTATAAAAATAATGTAGAACAGAGATGGTAGTAAGTTGGAGCCTGCTGAGTAGTGGGCCTAGAGCAGTGGTAGCCACGTGTGTGATAAAACATCTGTGGTGGGTCCATGTGATTAGCCCATTTGCTTCCAAATGGCTTGTGACTGACATGGTGCAGCCAGCAGACCCTTATTTGTAAAGGCATCTTTTTATTTGGAGAGCTTTCAAGGTAATGATCAGAATCAGGTTGATATGGTCAAGGGTGCAAGCTATGTGAGAAAGAAGCCTGGTTGTTTCATTCTCCTGCAGACCCTAACCCACCACACGTGACAGAACTCCCTCTAGCACTGTGTCCCAGTTGAACTTGTTGTTCAAATAGCCCAGTGCAGCAGCAAGAACCAAAAGCCCCAGTGCAGCAGCAGGAACCACCACAAAAATTTGAGGAGGACCAAATGGCTTCACAGTCCACACGGGGTGAAACTTATCCTCCAGTGGCCACACTTTACCTACAAAGAGAGAATTCAGCACTGCTGCCTCAGGTTCATTTGAAAATAAGAATCCATGTTCTCCAGGTCATATAGATGCAGACCCAGCTTTGATGGTCTCACTACAAAAGAAGCTAAAACTCCTTAATACAACATATATTTCAAGTGCCCAGCTTCAGAGGCAGTTTCTCAAGAAGTCTTTAGGCCAGCAGAGCTCAATGTTTGTGGAGTGTTTACCATGTCCCTTACTTTTGGAAACTGCTCTACCACCTCCAAGGTTGTGAACTCCTGAGCATATTCCATTCCAGATTTGCATTCACAGATTTTCTAACTCTTCTCCTCTAATTGTGTCTTACCTGGGGTGAAGGTAATGTCAAGGCATTGTTGTGGATGAGAGTGGGAAGATTTTTGTGTAGCACATATTTGCATACACATTGGATTCATTTTGCAATTTCCCATTAAAAATACTGAATCCCTGACACGAACCCATACCCTACTAGACTCTGACTACTAATCCTAATATGATGGAGAAAAATAACCCAAACAGAATAGAAATACAAGCAGTACAGAGAAGGCATGGTGTATAGTTGGACTTGCCTTTTGCATTATGTAGGGTAGGTGTTATAAATCTAGATAATTTTTAATTGAAATAGTTCTCCATGTGTTTTTAAAGTTAACAAATATGTGAATTTCTATCTCCCTTTCTCTGTAGCCTATTCATCAAATGTATTTTTATATGCACATATAGAATCCTAGCTGGTATCACATGTACATACTTGTTTGGAGGCTGACGTGGCAGATAAAAATTATGAGAAGAGATAACTCCTCGTAAATGCTGTTGGATCTTAAAATTCAACCTATGGGTGATCTTCCTAGTTGAACAACATTATTCATAAATCCATGTTCAGTAAAATTAATATTTTTGGATCAGTGGACGATATATATTTCACCATGAATTTCGATTGGCATATATACTGCTACTCTTTAATGTCTGTGTGTGTTTTGTGTTTGTGTGTGTGTATATATATATATATATATATATATATATATATATATATATATATAATCTCCAGATTTTTTAAAATATAAAATATATGTGTCTTATTATACACTCCCTAAATACATTCATATTCATGTATGTGGATTTATAATCAAATTTTTACAAGATTATTCTCAGAAATATTCATCCCCCTGAAACACATATTTGTTTACTAGTACTGAAAACTAACTTCAATGAAAGGTGCATACAAATCCTAATATTTCTGCAGTAACTTACCCAGGTTAATATCAATGCAAGTAGATTCCTATGGGACATGATGTGTATTTTGACATTCATTTTTATTCAACACTGGTACACTACTATTTCTTCAGTTTATGCACATCATAGGATAAATGTTTCATCCAAAATTTCAAAATTTAAAACTTTTGATTCACTTTCAATCACTTCCTGCTTCAGAACACATGTATTCCTCCATGTTTCTTGACTGGTCTTTCATGAGACTTCTTTGCAAACACATTATTTTCGATTTGCATAATCAATTTTGAAGCAAAACTCACACACTCTTCATGATCAACCGTAACACTAATATTACCATTAGATGTACAACTGGTTGTAATGAATGTATGTATGCCAATATCAATATAAGATTTCCTGTATATTTTCAGATATCAATTTATTCCAATTCCAATTTCTAATGTTGGGTCCAGTTATATTATTTATTCACAGTTTGGTCTATTCATTCATCATCTCTATATTCATCAAAACAGGGTACACCTATTTTTTTCCCCAATACTAATTTATAGGTTGTAAAAATATTGCTCCACATAATGGTGGAAGAAATACTCATATCACCTGATCTACATATACATTTTTATCACAGAAATATTCTGGACACAAATGTAAAGGTAACACTTATGATTGTACCAAAACCTAAATTGAACGTGAATATATATTACTAAAACCATCCATGTCCAGGTCGCCTAATGCTCTCAAATTTCAATCCTATTGGTGACTACATATTTGTTTCTTCTAATATCATATATTCAACCTCAACCCTGTTGAAAATGTCTAATCCTGTTACTCACTTTATACTTTGCCTGATTTCCTAATGTCTCTATTTCATATCTGCTTTCCTACATATTTTCCCCAGTTCATCATTGTGACTGACTCTTCATATGTGCTGATATTTTCATTCACTCTCTAAACGAAACCCTATTGCTAAAGAACTATATTTCCAACTCAAAGACTCACTCTTCAACCTAAACCTACTATTTTCCTAATCCTACTGACTATCCCTTTTTGACTGGATGTTCTCTTCGACATTCAGGCATCTGAGGTACTAGGTTTTATTCCATTGTATGTAGATTTACCTGCGACCACATTGCAGAATGTAATTCAAAGCTAAATATCATAATCAAGGGCCCAATGCCCTTCCTGGCTTCAAATCTTACCTAGATTTCTCTTTTCATACTTATATTTCAAATACATATTCTTATAAATATTTCAGGTTCCCAATACCATTATTCATCCAGCAGAATGATTCCTAACACAAATAAAACATGTTGTTAACCCTAACCATACACTGTTCCCTCAATCTAAATTTACAGAGGGAAGGGACAGAGTTGGTCTTACAGTAAAGAAATGTAGGGGGTCTTCCACCTACTGAGACCCTCAAAGTTCCATGCTGAAATGATCACTGGAGAATATATACGCAGCTATGAAGGACCTGAGAGAGCAAAAGTCATGTTCAATGGCAAACAACCTGGTCAGGATGAAGGTTTATGTCTGAATCAGCCTCTCTATTCTTAATGTAGAGAAGATGGACCAAACCAGGCCTGTGTGGGTAGCTGTTCCCGGGTGCCTATGGTTGATATAAGATTCTAACTTGTGAAAGTGTCACAGGAATTAGGGACAGCCTCCTTTTCATGTGAGACTTGGAAGCCACTGGTTGGACAAAGTGATTGCCAAGGCAGTGACCTCATTCAGTTCCAGAAGGAAGTGACCTCACATCACTTCCTTAGTGAAGGAAATCTCAGAACTTGAGATTCATGAAGCCAGGCACCCAGAGTCAGTCCCAGTCCCAGTCCCAGTGGTCTCACTTGTTTGGATTTACCAAGGACAGAGTAAGTCTTTCTTGGTACCTATTGATGTGAGGATTGCAAAATGCCAGTAAAGCTCTGAAGAGGGGCCTTTCCTGAGAAAGCAGGTAGTGGCTCACCTCTGGGTCCTGACACCTTCACAGAGTTGGCCAAGGAGACCAGATCTGAGACATTTCAGGCCATTTAGGGGGAAAATAATATGGCCCACCAGTCAGAGGACACTCCGGATAGTAACAGACCTTCTTGGGGGAAGGAGCTGCCTTTGTGGGTGTTGGTTTGTGGTTTTGTCTCATTTTCTGAGAATAGGTAGGCAAGGCGCTTTATGTGCTGTGGAATGAACTGTTTATTGTAAGTCATTTGACAAGGCGAGTGTTTCTATGTCTGTTTACCTCACTGTGTCCGTGGTTGTACTCATTAGAAAAAAAGAATGCATCAATGGATGTGTCCTGTCTAGTAGAAAGCTTCCCAGAATTCATCCTGCCCAATTTATGAATGGAGTTCAGATTGCCTTATCAATGGGTAACACCTGCAATCTTCCTAAGTTACAGTTTTCTTCCAGAATTCTGGCCCCTCTCCAGAATAGTCTCATGGTTTTGTCTCTAAGGAATGTACCACCTCCAAGCTCTGTGACATGGCCATGTACTGGATAGCTCAAGTGAATTGTGAGCATCTCAGAAAAATCAGATATATGTGTGACCACTAAATCTCAGTGGAGAAACCCTGCTTTGGGCCTTTTTTTTTTTTTAATTAATTTTTATTGTAGGTTGTTCAAAACATTACATAGTTCTTGATATATCATATTTCACACTTTGATTCAAGTGGGATATGCACTCCTTTTGCTTACCTATTATTCTGTTGCTATGAATGTCACGAAGTTCTTTGCCTCGGGCCACCAATTTGTGAAGCCTGAAGAAAACAGTTTTCAAATGGAAATGAATGGGCATCACCTAGGGCTCTTTGCTTAATTGCTTTGGAAAGGGGTGTGTCTGAATCAGCCTCTTGGCCCTGTGTGAGGCTGTGGCTTAGATTCTCAGCACCTGATGGATCTAAAGAAAGATCCCATGGATGCATACAGAACCAAAATAGCCAAAAGAGCTGTCATTGTGGATGAAGACTCTCGCCTTCCTTTCAAAGGTTCCTGACATCTATCAAGTGAGAATAGGGATCCTTTGGGTCAAGTGAGTTATTCAAAGCCCTGCAGAGGCTAGCCCATACGTGCTTGGGTGTTCTCATTACTCCAATTCACATAAAGAATCTAAACCCCACAGTCAGTAGGCCTCAAATTGGAGAAGCCAAGCAGTATTAATGGCAGACCTATTTGATCACTCCTCGTTCACAGTCAGGGTTTCCAGGCCACACTGATTTTAGGCAAATCGGGGGAAAGGTAGGTTATTTTGGACATTGTCTTGGTCTGTGTCCCTCATGGAAAACTTCATCCAGAGGTTATGATGAGGGTCTACATGGAAGAAGATAAGGGCCATGTGGGAGAATTTTGTTTTGAATTGTGGTAAGTTGTGTGGCAGTTGGAAGAGATGCCTGGGTTTACCTGGGCTTTAACTCTGGTGTGATTCCCCTTAGAGTCTGAGTTCTGGAACTGACCTCAGAGAAGCATTGTCATCAATTGTGTTTGAATTTTACCAGGCCATGCATGAGAGTTGCCCTTGGAACCTGAGATCTAGGCCCAGAGTGGCTTTCCACAGAGCACTGGGAATCTCAGCCAGGATATCACATGATTTTATTCTGAAAGACTTTGCAGCCACAGTTGAGTCAAAACACGCATGGACCTCACATTGTAGACCTCAATGGGCCTGGCTTCATGTGACCTTTTGGCTACTCTTTGGGAAGCCTTGCCTGTGAGTGTTCTCTAGAGCTTTCATTAAAATGAGCTTCCTCAACATTTAATGGTTCCTGAATGAATTGAAACCCCCAGAGCCTCCAACTTCATCCTTGACAAATGGCTTGATAAATACCATGAAATTTTTGAAATTCCCATGACCAGGTGGCACTGAAGAACTTTTGGATGTCCTGTTGCTGATGATGAGTGTACCAGACAGTGCCTTGATTTACTGGGTTTCATGAAATTTGTGTAGAACAGAGATGCCAGTAAGTTGGATACTGCTCATTAGTGGGCCTAGAGCAGTGGTGTGAAGGTGTGTGATAAAACATGTGTGGTGGTGACATGTGGATCTGCCATTGGCTTCCCAAAGGCTTGTGACTGACATGGTACAGCCAGCAGACCCTTCTATGCAAAGGTGTTTTTTATATAGAGAGGTTTCAGGGCAATGTTCAGAATCAGGTTGCTATGGAAATGGGGGCAACTTATGTGGAATTGAATCCTGGTTGGTGCATTCTCATGCAGACCGTGACCCTCCACACGGGACAGAACTCGCTCCAGCACTGTGTCCCAGTTTAGCTCCTTGTATTTCATGAAGCAAATACCAAACTCCCAGTGCACCTGTGAGAAACACCACGAAAATTGGAGAATGACCAAATGGCTTCACAGTCCACACGTGGAGACACTTACAACCCAGTGACCATAGTTAAACTACAAAGAGAGTATTCAGCATGGCTGCCTCATGTTCATTGGAAAATTAGAAACAATATCCTCCAGGTCACATTGTTGCACACCCAGATTTGATGGTCTCCCAACAAAGGAAGCTAAAGCTCCTAACAACAACATATATTTTTAAGTGCCCAACCTCAGAGGAAGTTTCTCAAGAAGTCTTTACACCAGCAGAGCTCCATGTTTGAGAAATGTTTACCCTGTCCCTTACTTTTGAAAACTCCTCTACCACCTCGGAGGTTGTGAACTCCTGAGCATTTTTCATTCCTGATATATATTCACAGATTTTCTAACTTTTCTCCTCTAATTGTGTCTTACTCGGAACAAAGGCAATGTCAAGGCAATGTTCTGGATGAGAGTGTGAACATTTTTTTGTAGCACATATTTACATACACATTGCATTCATTTTACAATTTTCCATTCAAAATACTGAATCTCTGACATGAACCCATACCCTACTAGACTCTGACTACTACTCCTAATATGATGGAGAAAAATAACACAAACAGAATAGGAATACAAGCAGTTAGGAGAAATCATAGTGTATAGTTGTACTTGTATTTTGCATGATTAATGGTAGGTGTTATAAATCTAGTCAATATTTAATTTAAATAGTTCTCCATGTGTTTTTAAGGTTAACAAATATGTGAATTCCTGTCTCCCTTTCTCTGTATCCTATTTAGCACATGTACTTTTAAATGCACATATAGAATCATACCTGGTATCACATGTACATTTTTGTGAGGTGGCTGATTTGGCAAATACAATTTGTGAGAAGTGATCACTCCTCTTAAACGCTGTTGGAACTGAAAATTCAACCTATAGGTGAGCTTCCTAGTTGAAAAACATTATACATAAATCCATGTTCAAATAAAGAAATATTTTTGCATCTGTGGATGATATATAAATCATGATAAATTTCGATTGGCATATATATTGCTAATTTAATGTCTGTGTGTGTGTGTGTGTATTTTGTGTGTGTGTGTGTATGTGTGTGTGTATATATATATATATATATATATATATATATATATATATATATGTATATATACTCTCCAGAAATATATGTGTCTTATATACACTCTCTAAATTCATTCATGTTCATGTATATGCATTTATAATCAACTTTTCACAAGATTTTTCACAGAAATATTCATCCACCTGAAATACATATTTGTTTCCAGTACTTAAAACTAACTTCAGTTTATTTTGCATACAAATACTATTATTTTTACAGTAACTGACCCAGTTTAACATCAATGCAAGTAGATTCCAGTGGGACATGATGTGTATTTTGAAGGTCATTTTTATTCAGCACTGGTACAATACTATTTCTTCAATTTATGCACATGATAGGATATATATTCCATCCACAAGTTAGCAAACTTATAGGCAGTTGTTTCACTTTCATCACTTCCTGCTTCAGAACCCATAAATTCCTCTAGGTTTCTTGACTGGACTTTTCATGAGACTTCTTTCCAAACACATTATTTTTAATTTCCATGATCACTTTTGAAGCAAAACTCACACACTCTTCATGATAAACCATAATCCTAATATTACCATTAGATGTATTAGTGGTTGAAATGAATGTATGTATATCAATATAAGATTTCCTGTATATTTTCAGATATCAATGGAATCCATTATTTAAATTTGGAACCCATTGTATTATTTATTCACATTATGGTCTATTCATGCATTATCTCTATATTCAGAGTCACAGGATATACCTATTTGTACTCCCAATACTAATTTATACATCTTCAAAATACTGCTCCCAGAAATGGTGGAAGAAATACTCACGTCACCTTATCTACATATACATTTTATCACAGTAATATTCTGGACACAAAAAGCAAAGATGACACTTATTATTTTACCAATGTAAAGGTCAGGCGAGTGTCGGAGGAAGAGACTACCAGAGACTGTCTCATGCAACAGCCAAGGATTTATGGGGGTCCAGCATGCTGGGGTCAGAGCTCCCTTGAATAGAGCACAGAGCCCTGAGAACAGCTTAAGCAGAGCTTATATACTTTCCTTGGAGAGGGCAGATAGGAAAGTTTATTGATGGGTCAGGGCGAGTGGGCGGTTTGCGTCCAAATGGGTGAGGAAGTACATTCTGCAGTTTTGCAGTTGGGTACAGCACTTTCAGGGAACTAGATTAGCAAACAGTTCTCAAGACATCAACAGTGTTTTGTTAAGCATACCGAAAAACTGGAAGTGACAAGTACCTATTTTATTAACCTTTCATTCCCCACTTCTTCTTTTGGTTACTTTTAATCATAAAAATGATCATTGGGGGTGTCACATTTTATGTTTACTAGTGTGGTATATTGTTTTCTTTTTACCATAAGTTTAACTTGTCCAATTTGAGCATGGAGAAAGGAAACTACACGGTTGATCAAACAGGGTCCTACAATTACCAATAATATGAGGATTATTAATGGACCGGCCAGGGCTGATGAAAACGTAGTTAATGAGGGGGCTTTGTGAACCAAGACTCAAACCACCTTTTTTGGGCCTCTCTCTCTTGTTGATGCTCTTCAAGGCATCTTCTTAATTTAATCATAGATTCTTTTACAACTCCAGTATGGTCAGCATAAAAACAACATTCTTCCCTCAATGCAGGACGAAGGCCCCTTCTCTCATGAAGAGGAGGTCCAACCCTCGACTGTTCTGTAAAATAACTTCAGAGAGAGAGGTTAAAGATTCATGTAAAGCTGTGAAGGAGGTTTTTAATATCTTTAAGTTTTGGTCTATTACTGCTTCTAATTGGGTCATTTGTTGTGTCCCATGGACCAGGCCAGTGGTTCCTGTGCCCACCCCTGCAGCAACTCCTATTCATAATAGGATGACCAAAGTGAGGGATACAGGTTCCTGGCAGAACCGGGTTGTTTGCCCCCCTATTTGATATTTAAATGTACCTGCGTCATGATAGAACACTCTGGAAAACATTTGCACCATTACATAATTAATCACATCTGTTGACCATTTTATGAAAACATAAACAATGTTTAAGTGTATAGAATTGTACTGCTGTAGAGATGGACAAGGCAAGGTACCTAAGATAGCACAGAAGACAGGGAAACAGTCTTATTTGGTTGCATCCGGATTTAGAGGATATTGCTTCTGTTGTAATCAATTAATCCCTGAACCCAAAGTTTAGGTTGTTTCAGAATTTTGTACCCAGCATGTAAGGGAAGGGGCTCAGAAGTTCACAGTCTGCAGAAGTTCACAAAAAGCAGTTTTCGTTTCTGTTTTTTTTTTCCTCTGTTCTGGGAAAGTTAACTTATTAAGGACACCTGGGAGGGGGAGAGCTTTTTTCTTCTTTTTTTTCTTTTCCTCCCTGCCAGCTGTTACCATGGAGCCCAGATGGTAACTTCTATATCTTAGAAATGTAGCCATCTCTATGAAGCCCCAGCTCTAGGCCAGAGGCCTTCTTCATATATTTTGTTAAAAACTACTAAGGGGGTGTCTAGCTTAGGAGTGCTGATTTTTCCAGCCAGTGGCCAAGTAGAACAGAGCAACACGAATAGAGGAAGTTTATCTACATTGAACTCTTTTATAGGAACTGTGTTGCTGAAAGGCTTAAAGTCAGCCATGGTGAAGACTTCTGGAGAAGGTCATTTAAGACTTTTCTGTGGGCCTGGTACAGAGGGGAAGACAGGGAAGGCAGGGGATGAGAACAGCTCCGTGGATCTGAGGATGAGGAAAAAGAGATATAAAAGAATTATGGGAAAGGGGTTTGGGATTTTCCTGGCAACAAAACTTGAGCAGTAGAACAGGTAGAGCAGAGGGGAAGACGGGAGTGAGTATCCCAAAAAGCCTGTGAGGGACTTTAAATTCTTAGTAACCTGTTTTCAGTGATGACAAAGCAACTTTAAAGGTAATTTTAATTACATCTTTGATAGGCGTCTGAGGGCACTCCTTAGCTGGTTTGAGCTTTGGGTTAGCTGGTAAGAGGACCTGGTGGGACCCGGTGTGGGCACTGACAGGAGGAGAGAGGAGTGAGTGGGTGGAAGGGTGGAAGGGTACCTCAGTACCTGCAAGCTCAGCAAGGGGCAATGGTCTGAGAACCGACGGAAATTTGGGTTTTTGATCTAGTAACTGGAGCTGAGAAATCAGGTTGCTGATGTGGGAGTGACAGCAGAGAGTCTGGGGCAGAAGGCTGCGGGTGAGTATCTATTGGAGAAGCATAGTTCAGGATTTGAGCATAGGAGGGAAAAGGCCTACACGTAGGGGAATTTCCTTCCACACTTTTGAGCACTTGTCGAAGTTGAAAAGGTCAAGCAAAATTTGAGGATCTAGAGACCCTTCTGGTGGCCATCGGTTTTTGTTATCTAACTGGTAATATGGCCAATGCTGTGTACTGAATTTGATGAGGAGTTTTGCTTCCACCAGGTAGCCCCTGTATCCTCACATCCCCATTATTTACAGAAGAAGTTGGCTTTTCCCCCACACAGTCGTGGCTGTTTTTGGCTTTGGTAGTCCGCCAGGCAAACATAGTAATCTAGGCTAGCCAACCTGCATCTGGCTCGCGTGTCCCTACATCCATAATGTTTGTTTCCATTATCTATTGTATGGAAAGTATTTAATGGAATTTTTGGGGATCCTCTTCATCAGGGATTTCCCAATAGGAAAGACGTATAGCCAGCTGACAAATTTCTTGGTGGAGAGATGGCCACCAGGTCCCTAAGTGGGCTGTATGTGCGATAGACCATACTTCTTGTCTAGTAGGATTTGTGATCAGCCATCGCTGCTGAACGGGTTGATGAGGGTTAGGACTACTGGTGACCAATTGGAGAGTCTATAGTCTTATTCACATGGCGAATATACAATTTGAAAATGTTACCAGTCTTTTCCATTTTTCAGCCAGATTCTGGACAGGGCACAGGCTTGAGATGAGAATTAGGAACCAGGAAGTGATTCCGTCTAACTTTAGCACTGTAGGTGTTATAAGTAGCACCTGGTATGGTCCTGTCCAGCCGGGTTCCAGGGATGACACCTGATGTTGTCTTATGTAGACAAAGTCTCTTACTTGATATAGATGTGGAGTACCCTCTTCAGCAGGTTGGTAGGCAGTGGCCAGCTGTTTCCACAGGTATTGCTGAGTTCCTTCCAGAACTTTAAGTCTGTCAAGCAAGGTGGTGTGGAAGGGATCGTTAGATGTTTGAGTTAGGGTTAGGTCTCTTACTGGAGATGGGGCCCCATAGAGAATTTCATAGGGGGTGAGGTTACACAAAGAAACAGAGGGAGTATTTCTTGCATGAAATAGTGCATAAGGCAGGAGCATAGTCCAATCTTTTATGCTACTCTTTAAGCTTAATTTCGTTTAGGTCTCTTTAATGGTTCTATTTAATTTTTTTACCTGTCCTGAACTCTGGGGTCTATAAGCACAATGTAACTTCCAATTAATCCCCAGGGTCCTGGCTAACCCCTGAGTTACCTGGGCCATGAACGCTGGTCCATTATCAGACCCTATTACCTTAGGCAGGCCGTACCTTGGAAAAATATCTTTCAGGATCTTCTTGACCACCATTTGCGCCTTTTTTTTTTTGGGGGGGGAGGCTTCAATCCATCCTGAAATATATCTACAAAGAGTAGGAGATATTTAAGTCCATACCATGCTTCCTTAATTTCAGTAAAGTCCACTTCCCAGAATTGTCCTGGTCTGGTTCCTCGTAGGTGCTTTCCTGCAGGAAGCTTGGAAGTGTAAGCATTAACCTATTGACAGACCCGACAGGCTTTTTTTTACCTGTTCAGTTATTTCCTTTCACTGTGAGTCGGTTAGTGGAAAACTCTGTTCTTGATCCTTCAGGAATGCCTGCAATTTCTTTGAACCAAGGTGAGTGAACTGATGTACATTTTTAACGTAGTGTAGGGCTTTCTGAAATTTCAGGCTTTGCTCAGTGAAGTTGAGGAGTACAGTGTCAGTGTCCTTAGATGTTATCAAAAGCTTGCTGGATCTCAGGGGTCCATTAGAATTGGGCATCTCCCTTTAACAGCGGGTGTAAATGAGAAGTTAAGGACCCAAACACAGGAATCCTTAACCTGCAAAACCCAGCAGTCCCAAGAAACTCTCTGTGTTGTCTGCTGTTAGATGGGGGTGGTTTCTGCACAACCTTTTGATTTCTGGGCTCAGTGAGCCATCGTTTACTGCCCCTAAAGGAATAGCCCAGGAAGATTACTTCTTGCTGGCAAATTTGGGCCTTTTAGAAAGAAGCTCTATACCCGAGTTGAGGAAGCTCACATAATACTGCTTGGGTCCCAGATTCACAGATATCCTTGGTGTTGGGTGCCAGTAGCAGGTCATCCACGTATTGAAGCTGGGTGACTTCGGGGTGCGTAGTTCTGAAGCTGTTGAGATCTCTTTGGAGGGCTTCATCAAAGAGAGTGGGGAAGTTTTTCAACCATTTTGGGGAGTCTAGTCCAAGTTAGTTGACCACACGTTCCAGTTTCTGGGTCTACCCACTAGCAAGCAAACAGCAACTGACTATATTTATGCAGAGGCAAGCAAAAGAAAGCATCTTTTAAGTCCAGAACAGTATACCATTTCCTCTCAGGGTTCAGAGTGATAAGCAGATTGTACGGATTAGGTACACTGGGGTGAATGTCCTACACTCTGTTGTAGGTCTCTCTTATGTCTTTAATGGGGGATAGTCCCCGGCTCCTGGCTTTTTATACTGGTAGCGGGGGAGTGTTTTAGGATGATTGACAAGGCCTTAGGACCCTAAGGCCAGATATTTCTGAATAAGGGACTTTATCCCATCTTTAGCTTATTTGCTCAGAGGATATTTTTTGACATTGATTGGGGAGGCTGAGGTTTTGAACTCCACTGTTTTTGGAGGTTGTTTCATGGCTAGTCCTAACCCAGCAGTTTTTTTCCAGGCATCTGGGTAATCTGTTATCCATTTCTGGGGTAGCTTGCCTGTTTGATCAGTCTTGGGGGGTGTGAAGAGTTGCTGTTCATCTTCTACTGACATATTTAAAGCCGTGAATATAGGAGTTTATACTAAAGGATTTAGAAATATCATTTTGGGGCCTTCATGGTTAAAAGTCATTTTGGCCCGGAGCTTGGTGAGCAGATCTCTGCCCATCAATGGGGCCAGGCATTCTGGGATTATTAGGAAGGAGTGATGGATTTTTCCTTTCCTCATGTCCATGGTTTTTTTAGTTGTCTAATTCCCATATTTACTGGTGTTAGCACTTTGAACTAGAGAGCTTTTATTTGATAGAGGGCCCAGTGTGGCCTTAAGGACTAAGTATACTGCCCCTGTATCCACTTCAAAGTTTACTGGGGTCCCCTCCACATCAAAAGTTACCCTGGGTTTATTGGGAGTCTAGCAATCTGGTTGCTCAGTGCTCACTTGAATAGAGCAGAGAGCAATGAGAAAAGCTTAAGCAGAGCTTATATACTTTCCTTGAAGAGGGCAGGGAGGGAAGCTTATTGATGGGTCAGGGCAAGTGGGCGGTTTGCGTGCAAACAGGTGAGGGTGTACATTCTCTGTTTGGCAGTCAGGGACAGCACATTCTGGGAAAAAAATTAGCAAACAGTCCTAAGGTTTCAATAGTGTTTTGTTAAGCATACAGAAAAACAGGAAGTGACAAGTACCTATCTTATTAACCTTTCACCAAATCCTGAATGGAAAGTGAGCATGGATTTCTAAAAACATCCATTTCCAGGTTGCTTAATGCTCGCAAATCAATCCTATTGGTGACTACATATTTGTTGCTTTCTAAGATTATATATTCAACCTCAACCCTGTTGAAAATGACTAATACTAACCCTCACTTTATGCTTTTCCTGATTTCCTAATGTCTCCATTGATATCTGCTTTCATACATATTTTCCTGAGTTCATCATTGTGACTGACTCTTTACATGTGCTGAAATTTACATTCACTCTCTATCCGAAACCCTATTGCTACAGAACTTTTGTTCGAAATCCTATACTCACTCTTTTTTCTATACCTACCAACTATCTTCCTAATCCTACCGACTATCCCTTTTTGACAGGAAATTCTCTTTGACAATCAATCATCCAAGGTACAAGGTCCTATGCCATTGTATATCAATTTATCTGAGACATCTGTGCAGAATATAATTCAAAGCTAAGTATCCCAATCAACAGCCCAATGCCCTTCTTGGATTCAAACCTTATCTAGATTTCTGTTTTCATACTTATATTTCACCTATATATTCTCGTAAATATCGCGAGTTCCCAATACCATTGTTCATTCCTCAGTATGATTTCTAACCTAAATCAAACCTGTTATTACTCTAACCATACACTGTACCCTCAAACTAACTGTACAGAAGAGCCGGGAGAGAGTTTGTCTTACAATACAGTAATGTAGGGGCTCTTCCACCTGCTGAGAACATCAAAGGTACAAGCAGAAATGATACCCTGGAGAAGTTGCAGGCAGCTATGAAGGACCTAATAGAGCAAAAGTCATCTTCCATGACAAACAACCTGGTCAGTATTAAGGGATGTGTCTGAATCAGCCTCTCCTTTCTTAATGTAGAGAAGATTGATCAAACCATGCCTGTGTGGAGAGCTATTCCCAGGTGCCTATGGTTGATATACCATTCTAACTTGTGAAAGTGTCACAGGAAGTAGTGGCAGCCTCCATCTCATGGGAACCTTGGATGAATCTGGTAGGACAAAGTGGTTGCCAAGGCAGTGACCTCATTCAGTTCCTGAAGGAAGTGACCTCACCTCACTTTCCTGGTGATGGAAATCTCTGAATTTGGGATCCAGGAATCCAGGCACCGAGAGCCAGTCCAAGTCCCAATCCCAGTGGTCTCACTTGTTTGGATTTACCAAGGACAGAGTCAGTCTTCCTTGGTACCTACTGATATGAGGATTGCCAAATGCCTGAAGAGCTCTGAAGAGGGGCCTTTACTGAGAAAGCAGGTAGTGGTTCACCGCTGGCTGTTGACAACTTCACAGAGTTGGCCAAGGAGACCAGATCTGAGACAGTACAGGCCATTTTAGGGGAACATAGTATGGCCCACTATTCAGAGGACACTCCGGATAGTCACAGACCTACTTGAGTTAAGGAGGTGCCTTTGTGGGTGTGGGTGTGAGTTTGTGGTTTTGTCTCATGTTCTGAGAATAGGTAGGAAAGGCTGTTGTTTTGATTGGAGTGGACTGTTTCTAGAAAGTCGTTTGACTAGGCGAGTGCTTCTATGTCTGTGTATCCCACTCTGTCCATGGTTGTAGACATTCGAAAAGAGAATGTATCAATGTATGTGTCCTGTCTAGGGGAAAACTTTCCAGCTTTCATCAGGCCTAGTTGATGAATGGACTGTGGCTTTCCTTATGGATGGGCAACACCTACTAACTTCCTAAGTTCCTGTTTTCTTCCTGAATTCTGGCCACTCTCCAGAATAGCCTCATAGTTTTGTGTCCAAGATACATACCACCCCCAAGCTCTGTGACATGGCCATGTACTTGATAGCTATAGGAAATGGGAACATCTTAGAAAACTCAGACATCATTGTGACCAGTAAACGCTCAGTGAAGAAGCCATATTTTGGTTCATTTGCTTACCTATTGTTCTGTTGCCCTGAATGTCAGGAAGGTCTTTGCCTCAGGCCACCCCTTTGTGAAGCCTGAATAAAACAGTTTTAAAATGGAAATAAATGGGAATAACTTGTGGTTCTTTGCTTTGGAAAGGGATGTGTTTGAATCAGCCTCCTAGCCCTGTATGAGGTTGTGGCTTAAATTTTCAGCACATGATGGATCTAAAGATAGATACCATGTGTGCAATCAAAACCATAATGGCAAAAATTCAGTAATTGTGGATGAGTCTCTTGCCTTCCTCTGTTAGGTACCTGACCTCTATCAAGTGAGACAGGGATCCTTTTGGTCAAATGAGTTTTTCAAAGTCCTGCAGAGGTGCTTGTGTTTTCTCGTGACTCCAAATCACATAAAAAAATCTATACCTGAGAGTCAATAGTGCTCAAATTGGAGAAGCAGAGCAGTATTAACGGCAGGCCTATTTGATCACTTCTGGTTCACAGGAAGGGTGTCCAGGCCACCCTGACTTTAGGCAAATGAGGGGCAAGGGAGAATATTTTGGACACTGTCTTGGGATGCGTCCCGCATGGAAACCTCCAGCCAGAGTTTATGATGAGTGTCTATATTTAACAAGATGAGGGCCATGTGGGAGTGTTTTGGTTTTAATTGTGGTCATTCGTGTGGCGGTTGGAAGAGATGACTGGATCCAACTGGGCTTGAACTATGGTGTCATTCCCCTTAGAGACTGAGTTCTGGAACTTACCTCAGAGAAATATTGCCATGAATTGTGTTGGGATTTAGGAGGCCACGCATGAGAGTCACCCTTGGAAACTGAGATCTAGGCCCAGTGTCGCTTTCCACAGAGCACTGGGAATCTCAGGAGGATATCACACAATTTTATTCTGAAAAACTTGTCAGACATATTTGATAGTCAAAACACACATGGACCTCAATTGTAGACCTCAATGGGCCTTGCTTCATGTGACCTTTTGGCCACTCTTTGGGAAACCTTGCCTGTGAGAGTTCTCCAGAGCTTTCATTGAAATGAGCTTCCTCACCATTAAATAATTTCTGAATGAATTGAAACCCACAGTGTCTCCAACTTCATCCTTGAAAATTGGCTAGATAAATACCATGAAATTTTTGAAATTTCCTTGACCAGGTGGCACTGGAGAACATTTGGATGTCCAGTTGCTGATCATGAGTGTACCAGACAGTGTGTTGATTGACTGGTTTTCATGAAAATGGTGTAGAAAAGAGATGCCAGTCATTTGAAGCCTGTTGAGTAATGGGCCCAGAGCGGCGGTGAGCAAGTGTGTGATAAAACATCTGTGGTGGGGTCATGTGGATCTGCCATTGGCTTCCAAATGGCTTGAGACTGACATGGTGCAGCCAGCAGATCCTGTATGTAAAGACATCTGGTTATATAGAGAGGTTTCAGGGCAATGTTCAAAATCAGGTTTCTATGGTCAAGGGAGCAACCTATGTGGTATACAAGCCCTGTTGGTGCATTCTCCTGCAGACCCTGACCCACCACACGTGAAAGAACTTCCTCCAGCCCTTTGTCCCAGTTGAACTCCTTGTATTTCATGAAGCAAATACCAAACTCCGAGTGCAGTATCAAGAAACGTTTTGAAAAGTGGAGGATGACCTAATGGCTTAGCAGTCTACATGGGGAGACACTTAGACCCAGTGGCCATAGTTTACCTACAAAGAGAGAAATCAACACTGCTGCTTCATGTTCATTGGAGAATTATAAACCATGTCCTCCAGGTCACAGATATGCAGACCAAGCTTTGATTGTCTCACTAGAAAGGAAGCTAAAGCTCCTGACAACAACATATATTTCAAGTGCCCAACCTAGAGGCAGTTTCTCCAGAAGTCTTTAGGCTGGTAAATCTCCATGTTTGTGGAGATTTTACACTGTCCCTTACTTTTGGAAACTCCTCTACCAACTCCAAGGTTGTGAACTCCTGAACATTTTTCATTTCAGATATGCATTCAAAGATTGTCTAACTCTTCTCCTCTAAATGTGTCTTACTTGGGGTGAAGGTAATGTCAAGGCATTGTTCTGAATGAGAGTGGGAAAATTTTTGTGTAGCACACATTTGCATACACATTGATTCATTTTACAATTTTCCATTTGAAATACTGAATTCTTGACACTAACTCATACCCTACTAGACTCTGACTACTAATCCTAATATGATGGAGAAAAATACCCAAACAGAATGAAAATACAAGCAGTTTACAGCAGGCATGGTGTATTGTTGGACTTCCTTTTTGCATGATAGAGGGTAGGTATTCTAAATCTACTCAATTTTTAATTGAAATAGTCCTCCATGTGTTTTTAATGTTAACACATATGTAAATTCCTGTCTTCCTTTCTATGTAGCCTACTCAGCACATGTATTTTTATATGCAAATATAGAATCCTACGTGGTCTCACACGTACATTTTTTTGAGTTGGCTGACTGGGCAGAAACAAGTTGTGAGAAGAGATCTCGTAAACGCTGGTGGAACTGAAAATTAAAACTATGGGTGAGCTTCCCAGTAGAACAATTTATACATAAATCCATGTTCAGTAAAATAAATATATTTTCATCTGTGGATGATATATATTACTGATAAATTACGTTTGGCATATATATTGATACTTTTTAATGTATTTTTGTGTTTTTCTGTATATATATATATATATATATATATATATATATATATATATATATATATACACACACACTCACACACTCTCCAGATTTTATAAAATATGAAATATATGTCTCTTATATACACTCCATCAATTCATTCATGTTCATGTATGTGGATTTATAATCAACTTTTCACAAGATTATTCTCAGAAATATTCATCTACCTGAAATACATATTTGTTTCCCAGTATGAGAACTAACTTCAATCAATGGTGCTTACAAATCCTAATATTTCTACAGTAACAGACCCAGTTTAACATCAATGCAAGTAGATTCCTATGGGACTTAATGTCTATTTTGACCTTTATTTTAATTCAACACTGGTACATTAGTATTTCTTCAGTTTTTGCACATCATAGGACATATATTTCATCCACAAGTTAGCAAATTAATAAGAATTTGTTTCACTTCCTGCTTCAGAACACATGAATTCTTCCATGTTACTTGACTGGTCTTTTCATGAGACTTCTTTCCAAACACATTATTTTCGATTTCCATAATCAATTTTGAAGCTAAACTCACACACTCTTCATGATAAACTATAACATTAATATTACCATTAGATGTAAAACTGGTTGGAATGAATGTATGCATATCAATATAAAATTTCCTGTATATTTTCACATTTCAATTCAATCCATTATTTAAAGTTGGAAAAAGTTATGTTATTTATTCACTGTATGGTCTATTAATGCATTATCTCTATATTCATAAACACAGTGTACACCTATTTGTCCCCCCATTACTAATTTGTACCTCTTCAAAATATTGCTCCCAGAAATGGTGGAAGAAATACTGATGTCACCTTATCTATATATATTTTATCACAGTAATATTCTGGACACAAAAAGCAAAGGTCAAACTCATGATTGTATCAAAGCCTAAATGGAAAGTGAGCATGGATTACCAAAAACAACCATGTCCTGGTTACCTAATGCTCTCAAATGTCAATCCTATTGATGACTACATATTTGTTTCTTCCTAAGATTATATATTCAACCTCAAGCCTGTTGGAAATGTCTAATACTATCACTCACTTTACACTTTGCCTGATTTCCTAATATCTCTATTGATATCTGCTTTCCTACATATTTTCCCTAGTTCATCATTGTGACTCATACTTCACATATGCTGACATTTACATTCACTCTCTACCCGAAACTCTATTGCTAAAGAACTTTTGGTCCAAATCCTATACTCACTCTTCTTTATAAACCTACTGACTATCTTACTAATCCTACTGACTATCACTTTTTAACTCGATGTTCTCTTCAACAATCAATCATTCAAGGTAAAAGGTCCTATGCCATTTTATATCAATTCATCTGAGACACATGTGCAGAACATAATTCAAACCTAAGTATCCCACTCAAGGGCCCAATGCCCTTCTGGCTTCATATCTTACCTACATTTCTGTTTTCATACTTATATTTCACCTATATATTCTTGTAACTATCACAGGTTCCCAATACCATTATTCATCCGGCAGAGAGATTCCTAACCCAAATCGAACATGTTATTAACCCTAAATATACACTGTTACCTCAATCTAACTTTACAGAAGAGGAGGGACAGAGTTTCTCTTTAAATACCGGAATGTAGGGAATCTTCCACCTGCTGAGAACATCAAAGGTCCATGTAGAAATAATCCCTGGAGAAGATGTAGGCAGCTGTGAAGTTCCCGAGAGAGCAAAAGTCATCTTCCATGGCAAACAACCTGGTGAGGATGAAGGGATGTGTCTGTATCAGCATCTATCAACTTAATGTAGAGAAGATAGACCAAACCAGGCCTGTGTGAAGAGGTGTTCCCAGGTGCCTATGGTTGATATACCATTCTAACTTTTGAAAGTGTTACAGGAAGTAGGAACAGCCTCCATCTCATGGGCCCTTAGAAGTAACTATTTGGACAAAGTTGTTGCCAAAGCAGTGACCTCATTCAGTTTCTGAAGGAAGTGACCTCACCTCACTTCCTTTGTGATGGAACTCTCTGAACTTGGGATCCAGGAAGAATGGCACCCAGAGCCAGTCACAGTCCCAGGCCCAGTGGTCTCACTTGCTTCAATTTACCAAGGACAGAGTCAGTCTTTCTTAGTGCCTACAGATGTGAGGATGTTCAAATGCCAGAAAAGCTCTGAAGAGGGGCCTTTCCTGAGAAAGCAGGTAGTGTCTCACCCATGGCTAATGACAACTTCACAGAATTGGCCAAGGAGACCAGATTTGAGACAGGACAGGCCATTTGGGGGGAATATAGTATGGCCCACCATTCAGAGGACACTCTGGGTAATCACAGAACTACTTGGAGCAAAGGTGGTGCCTTTGTGGGTGTGGGTGTATGTTCATGGTCTTGTCTCATGTTCTGAGAATAGGTAGGAAAGACTGTTTGTTTGGATTGGCGTGGACTGTTTCTAGTTAGTCATTTTGCAATGCGAGTGCTCCTATGTCTGTGTATCCCACTGTGTCCGTGGTTGTAGACATTAGAAATAAGAATGCATCAAAGGATGTGTCCTGTCTAGTAGAAAGCTTCCCAGCATTCATCTTGCCCAATTTATAAATGGACTGTGGCTTTTGTTATCAAAGGGCAACACCTGATATCTTCATAAGTTTCTGTTTTCTTTCTGAATTCTGGACACTCTGCAGAATAGCTTCATGGTTTTGTGTCCAATATATTTACCACCTAAAAGCTCTGTTATATGGCCATGTAGTGGGTAGCTAGTGTGACCAGGAAAGTCTCAGTGGAGAAACCCTGATTTGGGCTTTTTGCTTACCTATTGTTCTGTTGCCCTGAATATCTGGAAGGTATTTACCACAGGCCAATTCTTTGTGAAGCCTGAAGAAAAAAGTTTTCAAATGGAAATGAATGGACATCACCTGTAGCTCTTTGCTTAATTGCTTTGGAAATGGATTTGTCTGAAACAGCCTCTTGGCCCTGTGTGAGGCTGTGGTTAGATTCTCAGCACCTGATGGATCCCATGTGTTCATCCAAAACCAAAATGATCAAAAGAGCAGTCATTGCGGATGAAGTCTCTTGCCTTCCTCTGTAAGGTTCCTGACCTCCATGAAGTGAGAAGAGGGATTCTTTGGGTCAAATGCATTCTTCAAAGCCAAGGAGAGGCAAGCCCAAAGGTGCTTGCATTTTCTCATGCTTCCAATTCACATAAAGAATCTAAACCCCACAGTCAGTCGTCCTCAAATTCTAGAAGCAGAGCAGTATTAACGGCACACTATTTGATCACTCCAGGTTCACAGGAAGGTGTTCAGGCCACCCCGACTTTAGGCAAATGAGGGGCAAGGGAGCTAACTTTGGACACTATCTTGTTCTGCATCCCTCATGGAAAGCTCCAGCCAGAGTTTCTAATGAGTATCTATATGGAAGAAGATGAGGGCCTTGTGGGAGTGTTTGGGTTTTAATTTTGGAAGTTTGTGTGGCGGTTGAAAAAGATGACTGGCTCCACCTGGTCTTGAACTCTGGTGTGATTCCCCTTAGAGACTGAGTTCTGGAACTGACCTCAGAGAATTATTGCCATGAGTTGTGTTGGGATTTTAGGAGGCCATGAATGACAGTCGCCCTTTGAAACTGAGATCTGTGCCCAGAAAGGCTTTCCACAAGGCACGAGGAATCTCAGCCAGAATATCACATGATTTTATTCTGAAAGACTTGGCAGCCATAGTTGAGAGGCAAAACACACATGATCTCACATTGCAGACCTCAATGGGCCTGGCTTCATGTGACCTTTTGGCGACCCTTTGGGAAGCCTTGCCTGTGAGTGTTCTCCAGAGCTTTCATTGAAATGAGCTTCCTCAAAATTTAATGGTTCCTGAGTGAATTGAAAATCATAGTGCCTCCAACTTCATCCTTGAAAAATGGCTAGAGAAATACCATGGAATTTTTGAAATTTTCATGACCAGGTGGCACTGGAGAACTTTTTGATGTCCAGTTGCTGATCATGACTATACCAGACAGTGCCTTGATTGACTGCGTTTCTTAAAAATGGTGTAGAACAGAGATGCCAGTAAGTTGGAGCCTGCTGAGTAGTGGGCCTAGAACAGTGGTGGGCAGGTGTGTGATAAAACATCTGTGTTGGGGCCATGTAGATCTGCCATTGGCTTCCAAATGGCTTGTAACTGACATGGTGCAGCAAGCAGACCCTTATATGTAAAGGCATCTTGTTATATGGAGAGGTTTCAGGGCAATGTTCAGAATCAGGATGCTATGGTCAAGGGGGCAAACTATGTGAAATAGAAGCCTGACTGGTGCATTCTCCTGCAGACCCTGAGGCACCACATGTGACAGAACTCCCTCCAGCACTCTGACCAAGTTGAACTCCTTGTATTTGTGAAGCAAATAACAAACTCCCAGTGCTCTACTAAGAAAAGTAGAGCATGATCAATTAGCTTCACAGTCCACACAGAGAGACCCTTAGACTCCAGTTGCCACAGTTTACCTACAAAGTGAGAATTCAGCACTGCTGCCTCATGTTCATTGGAAAATAAGATACCATGTCCCCCAGGTCACATAGATGCAGACCAGTTTTGATGCTCTCACTATAGAGGAAGCTAAAGCTTCGGACCACAACATACATTTTAAGTGCCCAAACTCAGAGGCAGTTTCTCAATATGTCTTTAGGCCTGCAGAGCTCCATGTTTGTGGAGTGTTTACCCTGTCCCTTACTTTTGGAAACTCCTCTACCACCTCCAAGCTTGTGAACACCGAGAATATTCCATTCCAGATATGTATTCACAGATTTTCTAACTCTTCTCCTCTAATTGTGTCTTATTAGGGGAGAAGGTAATGTCAAGGCATTGTTCTGAATGAGAGTGGGAAGATTTTTGTATCACACATATTTGCAAACACAATGGGTTTATTTTCCTATTTTCTATTCGAAATACTGAATCTCTGACACTAATCCATAACCTACTAGACTCTGACTACTAATCCTAATATGATGGAGAATAGTAACCCTAACAGAATGGAAATACAAACAGTTCAGAGAAGGCATGGTGTATACTTGGACTTCCCTTTTGCATTATATGGGGTTGGAGTTATAAATATAGTCAATGTTTATTGAAATATTTCTCCATGTGTTTTTAACGTTAACAAATATGTGAATTCCTCTCCCCTTTCTCTGTCACCTATTCAGCACATGTATTTTTATATGCTCATATAGAATACTACCTGGTATCACACAGACTTTCTTCTGAGGTGGCTGACTTGGCAGATACAAATTGTGAGAAGAGATCACTCCTCCTAAACCCTTTTGGAACTGAAATTTCAACCTATGGGTGAGCCTCCTAGTTGAACAACATTATACATAAATCCATTTTCAGTAAAATGTATTTTTTTGGATATGTGAAGGATATATATTTCATTTTGAATTTCGATTGGCATATATATTGCTACTTTTTAATGTCTGTGAGTGTGTTTCTGTGTGTGTATATATATATATATATATATATATATATATATATATATATATATATATCACTCTCCAGATTTTTCAAAATATGAAATATATGTGTCTTATTATACACTCCCTAAAATCATTCATATTCACGTATGTGGATTTATAATCAACTTTTCACAAGATTATTCTCAGAAATTCAGATTATTCATTCACCTGAAATACATATTTGTTTCCTAATACTGAAAACTAACTTAAGTAAATGCTGCATACAAAGCATAATATTTCATCATTGCCTGATGGCCACGAATAGAGTGCATCACACCCAGTGTAACGCGCCACTGCACAGGTGAATAACGAGATAGAACCACAAAAAACTATCTTGTTAAGAACTTACAGCAAAATGGGGGTGCACCAAAACCTATAAGAAAGATTTTTAGCACTGAGATCTGGTAATTGGGTCTGAAAAACGAGCCAAATGTGCAACCGGAGATCCGGTCTGACTGATCCTCAAAACAATAGAGTGTCTGGGTTCCAATAGACACCCTCCACACCCAACAAATGACAGGCCCAGAATACAGATTGAACTGCAGAGAAGCATCACTCAGGGGAAATCTAGTCTAGCAGGAGAAACCAGGACTAGCAAGAGAAACCAGGGGACTAGAGGCCAGGCTCTTGTGACTGGGAAGCTGGAGAACACAGAAGCGCAGGTGACAGTCCACCTGCTGTCCGCGTGACTGGGCGTCTGGAGAACACCGGCGCGCAGGAGACCGACTGCGCCACTGGGTGGCTAGTGATTGCCCACCCGCCAGTGACCTAGAGCTGAAACCAACTGGAGACAGTCCAGTTCCATCCCCGTATTCGAACATTTCAGCAAGGAGCCTGGGCCCGCCAAAGCAGAGGGGTGACGTCACTGGAGCTCGGCCTTCGGAATTCCCTACAAGTGGAATCCACTTTAGCAGGCATAGTCTACCAACACAAAGGAGAGACAACAGAGATACACAACACCGAAACAAATCTATAGAATAAAACAGAAACACAGCAATCAAATAGAGCTGGAAAGTAACATGAGCATCATGAAAAAACAAGGGAAAGAAAGGAGTACAAACAATGCAGGACAACTTAATTCTACAGGAGGACCTAGAAGCATCAGAAACAGGGATAGGGAAAGAACTTAAGGCATACCTAACTCAGATGGAAAGGAATATTAGAGAAGACATGAGGCAGCAAGTCCAAGCAATAAAAGTATATTTTGAAAATGAATTAAACAAACAAACTCAAATGGCAAACAACGAGCTTTACCAGGAGATAGAGATCTTAAAAGAAATCAAACAGTAATACTAGAAATGCAGGAAAGTATTAACCAAATTAAAAACTCAAACTAGAATATTACAAATAGACTAGATCAAGCAGAAGTCAGAATATCAGATAATGAAGACAAAGTTTATCAACTTGAAAAGAATATAATCAACACAGAAAAGAGGCTTAAATCCCACTAGCAATCTATTCAAGAGATATTGGATGTCATAAAAAATGAGAGTCATTGGGATAGAAGAAGGCATAGAGATTCAAACCAAAGGAATGGAGAACATATTAAATAAAATAATTCTAGAAAACATCCCAGAGATGAAAGATGGATCGGATTGTCAAATCCTGGAAGCCTACAGGACCCCAAACATTCAAAATCATAATAGACAAACTCCAAGACATATAATTATGAAGGTAGCCAACATACAGAACAAGGAGAGAATATTAAACACTATAAGAGAAAGGAGGCAGATTACATTCAGGGGAAAACCAATTAGGTTAATGACTGATTTTTCATCACAGACTTTGAAAGCGAGAAGATCCTTGAACAATGTATTTCAAATGCTGAAAAATAATGGATTCCAACCAAGAATACTGTATCCAGCAAAATTAAGGTTCAGATTTGAAAACGAAATTAAAGTCTTTCACAATAAACAAAAGCTAAAAGAATTCGCAGCCAGAAAACCAGCACTGCAAAGCATTTTGAGCAAAATACTACAAGAAGAGCAATTGATAAATAGTGCCGAAAACTAACAGCAGGAGGTATCTCAGTAAAGGGGGAGGAAAATAACCAAAAAAGTAAAAACTAGCCAAACTAAAACATAATAAATAAATAAACATGATTGGAAGAACAAATCATATTTCAATTGTAACCTTAAATGTTAATGGCCTAAATTCACCAATCAGGAGAATGGGCTAGTAACCTGGATCAAAAAAATAAATCCAACAATATGCTGCCTTAAGGAGACTCATATGATAGGAAAAGACATACACAGGGTGAAGGTAAAAGGTTGGAAAAAATCATACCACTCACATGGCCCTCAGAAGCAAGAAGGAGTGGCCATACTCATGTGGAATAAAATCAACTTCAAACCTAAGTTAATCAAAAGGGATAAAGAAGGACACTATATTCTGTTAAAAGAAACCATCCACCAACAAGACATAACAATTATGAATTTGTATGCACCAAGCAATGGAGCTGCAATGTTCATAAAACAAACTCTCCTCAAGTTCAATAGCCAAATAGACTACAACACAATAATTATGGGTGACTTCAAGACACCACTCTCGGCATTAGACAGATTCTCTAGACAAGAACTGAATAAAGAAACTATCAAACTCAACAGCACAATTTGTAACCTAGACTTGAACGACATATATAGAATATATCAGCCATCATCAAGTGGATACACGTTCTTCTCAGTTTCACATGGATCCTACTCAAAGATAGACCATATATTATGCCATAGGGCAATTCTTAGTAAATATAAAAGCATGGAGATTATACCATGCACTATATCTGATAATAATGGAATGAAACTGGAAATCAATGATGAAAGAAGGAAGGAAAAATCCTACATCACATGGATAATGAACAACATGCTACTGAATGATCAATGGGTTACAGAAGACATAATGGAGGAGATAAAAAAAATTCTTAGAGACAAATGACAATACAGACACAACATACCGGAATCGATGGGACACAATGAAAGCAGTTTAAGAGGGAAGTTCATTTCTTGGAGTTCTTTCCTCAAAAAAAGAAAAAAATCAACAAATAAATGAACTCACACTACACCTCAAAAACCTAGAAAAGGAAGAGCAAAACAACAGCAAATGTAGTAGAAGACAAGAAATAATTAAATTTGGAGCAGAAATCAACAAAATTGAAACAAAAAAAAATTAAAAAAATTGATAAAACTAAAAGTTGGTTCTTTGAAAAAATAAATAAGATTGACAGGCCCACAGCCATGCTAATGAAGAGAATAAGAGAGAGAACTCAAATTACTAACATACGGGATGAAACAGGCAATATCACAACAGACACTACAGAAATACAGAAGATAATTAGAAAGTATTTTGAAACACTATATTCCAATAAAATAGAAGATAGTGAAGATATCGATGAATTTTTTAAGTCATAAGATCTGCCCCGATTGAGTCAGGAAGACACACGCAATTTAAACAGACCAATAACAAAGGAAGAAATGAAAGAAGCCATCAAAAACTACCAACCAAAAGAAGCCATGGACCGGATGGTTATACAGCGGAGTTCTACAAAACCTTTAAAGAAGAATTAATACCAATATTTTTCAAGCTATTTCAAGAAAAACAAAAAGAAGGAGCTTTTCCAAATTTATTCTATGAGGATAAATCACCCTGATCCCGAAACCAGACAAAGACACTTCAAAGAAAGAAAACTACAGACCAATATCTCTAATGAACTTCGATGCAAAACTTGTGAATAAAATCCTGGCGAATCGAATACAAAAGCATATCAAAAAAATTGTGCAGCATGATCAAGTAAGATTCATCCCTGGGATGCAAGGCTTGTTCAATATATGGAAATCAATAAATGCCATTCACCACATCAATAGACATAAAGACAAGAACCATATGATCATCTCAATAGATGCAGAAAAAACATTTGACAAAGTTCAGCATCACTTTATGTTCAAAACACTAGAAAAACTAGGAATAACAGGAACTTACCTCAACATTGTAAAAGCTATATATGCTAAACCTCAGGCTAGCATCATCCTAAATGTGGAAAAACTGAAGGCATTCCCTCTAAAATCTGGAACAAAACAGGGATGCCCTCTATCACCACTTCTATTCAATTTAGTTCTTGAAATACTAGCCAGAACAATTAGACAGACAAAAAAAATTAAAGGCATAAAAATAGGAAAAGAAGTATTTAAATTATCGCTATTTGCAGATGTCATGAAAATATATTTAACAGACCCCAAAGGGTCTACAATGAAACGGCTAGAGTTAATAAATGAATTCAGCAAAGTGGCAGAATATAAAATTAACACGCATAAATGAAAGGCATTCCTGTATGTCAGCAACACAACTTCTGAAATGGAAATGAGGAAAACCACTCCATTCACAATATCCTCAAATAAAATAAGATACTTGGGAATCAACCTAACAAAAGACGTGAAAGTTTTATATACTGAAAACTACAGAACCCTAAAGAGAGAGAGAGAAGAAGATCTTAGAAGATGGAAAAACAAAAGACCCAGAATAGCAAAAGCAACTCTAAACAGAAAATATGAATCTGGAGGTATAATGATACCAGAGTTCAAACTGTACTAAAAGCAATAGTAACAAAAACAGCGTGGTACTGGTAACAAAATAGGCAGGTGGAACAATGGTACAGAATAGAGGACACAGAAACCAATCCTCAAAATTACAACTTTCTTATATTTGAAAAAGGGGCTAAAAGCATGCAATGGAAGTAGGATAGCATCTTCAAACAATGGGGTAGGGAAAATTGGGGAAAGGTGGGGCAAGGGAGAGAAGTGAACAACAGCAGATGAGGTAGAGAAAGAAGATGGGAGGGGATGGGAGGGGGTATAGTAGGGGATAGTAGGGGATAGGAAATGTAGCAGAATACAACAGTCACTAATATGGCATTATGTAAAAATGTGAATGTGTAACCGATGTGATTCTGCAACTCGTATTTGGGGAAAATTGGGAGTTCATAACCCAATTGAGTCAAATGTATGAAAGATGATATAGGATGAGCTTTGTAATGTTTTGAACAACCAATAAAAAATAAATAAATAAAGGTTTAAAGTTGAGTGGGAAGAAATCAGCTAAAAAAGAGTTGAGATGCATTCATTTTGCTAAGCAGAAACTTTGTTTTGTGTACTTGTAACTATCACAAATTTATTTTACCAGAAAACTGGCTTTTAAAAATGCACATAATTGAGATTAAAGGATAATCCACTTACCTTCAAGAAAAACTCATAGCATTTCCTATATTTTTCATATTTTATTTTTTTGTGAATATTTTGACATGGACCAGGTCTAGACTTAGGCTATTCTTCCAGAATACTACCTCATCTGACAAGTTGGTACAATGTGTTGGATTGTTCTTTTCATCTTTTATTTAATAGTTTCTAGATGATAATGTGTATTTTTCCATATGTTTGTTTGGACATACATACCCAACTATATCTTTGCATTTTCTGTTTTACTGGGGAAGAGACTCATCAAAAGCTCTTTATTGTATGTATCAACAATCAAACATTTAGAGCATGCAATTATACATAATTTTGCATGAAAATATTTTTGTACCATTTTTATAAAGATTTAGAATTATTAATACTGTCCCTACTGTAATTAGTAACTCCTTACAAAAAGAATTAATCAATTGACTTTATATCAATTATGAATATGAAAATTACTAAAATAAGTATTTGGCAATTAATATGCAATTGATAGAAAGTGAAATCACAAGAAAGCCATTTAAAATGTCAGTGCATATGGTCCTTAAATAATAGGTTGTTCAAAAAAAAAATTCTCTAATTCAAAAGAGTTAATATGCCATATTACAGCTAAATGTGATATAAAAACCTTAAATTATCAGTATTGATAAATAAGAATGATACCTGTTTACTTAAATATGTTTATTTGATTTTCACTGTAAGATGTTAATTGTGGAAGACTTGAGAATTAAGAAAGACTTGGTCTATATTATTTCTAACAGGCTAATCAAAGTACTTTTAAATATATATGTATATATATATATATATATATATATATATATATATATATATATGTAACACATATGCATGAATATAGATACATATGCATAATAAATGTATTGTAATATATTTATCAGGTGGTTATAATTTTTAAATTTTCTCAAGAAAAGAATGACTATAAAAAACAATTTTAAATGTAAATTTCATAGCATAGTACTGTTTGTAATGCTATGAGAGAAAAATACTTATGGAGGGAAAATGAAAAAGGAAGAGAGAGAAGGGGGAAAATGAGGAAGAAAGTGAGTAAAGAAGAGGGAGAGGAGTGTTTGATGGAAAGATAAAAGTGGAGGGGCTGGGTTTGTGACTCAGTGTTAACATGCTTGTCTAGCATGTGTGAGGCAGTGGGTTATATTCTCAGCACCACATACGAATAAATAAAATGAAGGTCTATCAACAACTGAAAAAATAAAAAAAGGAGAAATATTACCAAAATTCCAAGATTTTATGAATGTTAAATACAAAAAATTATGTTGCATAGCCTTATGTAAATTCTAGACTCCCCAAAATAATCATTAAATGCTAGATTATTAGTGTTATAACTAAAAATCCATTGCTCTTTCTTCTACATTCTGTGGCATGCTAGTGCTAAAATAAATTGCATTATAACACCAAAATAAAATTCTAATATTTATACAGTAACTGACCCAGTTTAACATCAATGCAAGAAGATTCCTATGTGATATAATGTGTATTTTGACGTTCATTTTTATTCAACACTGGTACATTACTATTTCTCCAGTTAATGCACATCATAGGATGTATATTTCATCCACAATTTAGCAAATATATACACATTTGTTTTGCTTTCAATCACTTTTGCTTCAGAACACATGTATTCCTCCATGTTTCTTGACTTCTCTTTTTGTGACACTTCTTTCCAAACACATTATTTTCGATTTCCATTATCACTTTTGAAGCAAAACTGACACACCCGTCGTGATAAAACATAACACTAATATTACCATTAGATGTAAAACTGGTTTAAATGAATGATTGTACATCAATATAAGATTTCTTGTATACTTTCAGATATCAATTCAATCCATTATTCAAAGTGAAACCAGTTATATCATTTATTCACAGTATGGTCTATTCATGCATTGTCTATATATTGATAGACACATGGTACACCTCTGTGTACTCCCAACAATAATTTCTATATCTTCAAAATATTGCTCCCAGAAATGGTGGAAAAAATATGCATGTCAACTGATCTACATATACATTTTATCACAGTAATATTCTGGACACAAAATGCAAAGGTCACACTTATGACTGTCCCAAAGCCTAAATGGAAAGTGAACATGGATTACTAAAAACATCCATGTCCAGGTTGCCTAATGCTCTCAAATGTCAATCCTATTGGTGATTACATATGTGTTTCTTCCTAAGACTACATTTTCAATCTCACCCTGTTGAAACTGTCTAAACCTCTCACTCATTTTATAATTTGCCTGATTTCCTACTCTCTATTCACATCTGCTTTCCTACTTTTTTCCCCAGTTCATCATTGTGACTGACTCTTCACATGTGCTGACATTTATATTCAATCTCTACCAGAAACCCTATTGCTAAAGAACTTTTGGTCCATATTCTATACTCAATCTTCTTCGTAATCCTACCGACTATATTCCTAATCCTAGCAAAAATCCCTTTTTTAACTGGATGCTCTCTTCTACATTCAATCATCGAAGGTACAAGGATCTATGCCATTGCATATCAATTTATCTGAGACATATGTGCAGAACATAATTCAAAGCTAAGTATCCCACTCAAAGGCCAAATTCCCTTCTAGGATTCAAATCTTACCTAGATTTATATTTCAATACTTATATTTCACCTATATTTTCATGTAAATATCGCAGGTTTCCAATAACATTGTTCATCAAGCAGAATGATTCCTAACCCATATTGAACATGTTATTAATCCTAACCATACACTGTTCCTCAATCTAACTTTACAGAAGAGCAGAGACAGAGTTGGTATTACAATACAGGAATGTATGGATCTTCCACCTGCTGAGAACCTCAAAGGTCCATGTAGAAATAATCCCTGGAGAATGTGTAGGATGCTATGAACGACCTGAGAGGGCAAAAGTCATTTTCCATGGCAAAAAAACATGGTCAGGATAAAGGGTTGTGTCTTAATCAGAATCTCTCTTCTTAATGTAGAGAAGATGGACCAAACCAAGCCTCTGTGGAGAGCTGTTCCCCAGTACCTATGGTTGATATACCATTCTAACTTATGAAAATGTCAGAGGAAGTAGGTGCAGCCTCCATCTCATGGGACCCTTGGAAGCATCTGTTAGGACAAAGTGGTTGCCAAGGCTGTGACCTCATTCAGTTCCTGAAGGAAGTGACCTACCTCACTTTCTTGGTGATGGAATCTCTGAACTTGGGATCCAGGAAACCAGGCACACAGAGCCAGTCCCAGTACCAGTCCCAGTGGTCTCACTTGTTTGGATTTACCAAGGACAGAGTCAGTCTTTCTTGGTACCTACTGATGTGAGGATGGCCAAATGCCAGAAAAGCTCTGAAGAGGGGCCCTTCCTGAGAAAGCAGAAAGTGGCTCACCAATGGATCCTCACAACTTCACAGAGTTGGCCAAAGAAAACAGATCTGAGACAAGACAGGCCATTTTGGGGTAACATAGTATGGCCCATCATTCAGAGGACACACTGTATAGTCACGGACCTACTTGGGGAAAGGAGGTGCCTTTGTGGGTGTGGGTGTGAGTTTTTGGTTCTGTCTCATCTTCTGAGAATAGGTGGAAAAGGCGGTTTTTTTTTGGTTTGGTGTGGACTCTTTATAGTAGGTCGTTTGACAAGGTGAGTGTTTCTTTATCTATGTATTCCACTGTGTCCATGGTTGAAGACATTAGAAAAGAGAATGCATCAAGGATGTGTCCTGTCTATTAGGAAGCTTCCCAGCATTCATCCTGCCCGATTTATTAATGGACTGTGGCTTGTCTTATAGATGTGCAACAACTACTAAATTCCTAAGTTCAGGTTTTCTTCCTAAATTCTGGCCACTCTCCAAAATAGTCTTATGGATTTGTGTCCAAGATATGTACCCCTCCAAGCTCTGTGACATGGCCATGTACTGGATAGCTGAAGGAAATGGGAGCATCTCAGAAAACACAGATATCAGTGTGACCAGTAATGTCTCAGTGGAAAAACCCTTCTTTTGGCCTTTTGCTTACCTATTGATCTGTTGACCTGAATGTCAGGAGGTCTTTGCCTCAGTCCACCCATTTGGGAAGACTGATGAAAACTGTTTTCAAATGGAAATGCATGCGCATCACCTGTCGCTCTTTGTTTAATTGCTTAGGATAAGGATGTGTCTGATTCAGCCTCTTGGCCCTGTGTGATGCTGTGGCTTAGATTCTCAGCACCTCATGGATCTAAAGAAAGATTCCATGTGTGTATCCAAAACAAAAATGGTAAAAAACCACGCTGACTTTAGGAAAATAAGTGGCAAGGGAGCTCTTTTGAACACTGTCTTGGGCTGCGCCCCTCATGGAAAACTCCAGCAAGAGGTTATGATTAGTGTCTATATGGAAGAGGATGAGGGCCTTGTGGGAGTGTTTTGGTTTTAATTGTGTTTATTTGTGTGGTGGTTGGAAGTGATGACTGGGTCCACCTGGGCTTGAACTCTGGTGTGATACCCTTAGAGACTGAGGTCTAGAACTGACGTCAGAGAAGTATTGCCATGAATTGTGTTGGGGTTTTAGGAGGCCATGCATGAGAGTCGCTCTTGGAAACTGAGATCTTGGACCAGGGTAGCTTTCCACAGAACACTGGGAATCTCAGCCAGGATATCACATGATTTCATTCTGAAAGACTTGGCAGCAATAGTTGAGAGTCAAAACTCACATGGACCTCATATTGTAGACCTCAATGGGCCTGGCTTCATGTGACTTTTTGGTCACTCTTTGGGAAGACTTTCCTCTGAGAGTTCTCCAGAACTTTCATTGAAATAAACTTCCTCAACATTTAATGGTTCCTGAATAAATTTAAACCCACAGTGCCTCCAACTTCATCCTTTAAAAATGGCTAGATAAGTACCATGACATTTTTTAAATTCCCATGACCAGATGGCACTGGAGTAACTTTGGATCTTATGCTGTTGATCATGAGTGTACAAGACAGTGCCTTGATTGACTTGGTTTCATGAGAATGGTGTAGAACAGAGATGCCAGTAATTTGGAGACTGCTGAGTTGGGGCCTAGAGCAGTGATGTGCAGGTGTGTGATAAAACATCTGTGTTGGGGCCATGTGGATCTGCCATTGGCTTCCAAATGGCTTGTGACTGACATGCTGCAGCCAGTAGACCCTTATATGTAAAGGCATCTTGTTATATGGAGATTTTTCAGGGCAATGTTCAGAATCAAGTTGCTATGGTCAAGGGGGCAAGCATGTGCGATAGAAGCCTGGTTGGTGCATTTATATGCAGACCCTGACACACCACATGTGACAGAAATCCCTCCAGCACTGTGCCCCAGTTGAAATCCTTGTATTTCAAGAAGCAAATACCAAACTCCAAGTGCAGCAGCAAGAAACACCACGAAAACTGGAGGATTACCAACTGGGTTCACAGTCCAAACAGGGAGACACTTAGCCCCAAGTTGCCACAGTTTACCTACAAAGAGAGAATTCAGAACTGCTGCCACATGTTCATTAGGAAAATAAGAAACAACATCCTCCAGGTCACATAGATGAAGACCCAGCTTTGATGGTCTCACTACAAAGAAAGCTAAAGCTTCTGACAACAACGTATATTTCAAGTGCCCAACCTCAGAGGCAGTTTCTCAAGAAGTCTTTAGGCAAGCAGAACTCCATGTTTCTGGAGTGTTTACCCTTTCCCTTACTTTTGGAAACTCCTCTACCACCTTCAAGGTTGTGAACTCCTGAGCATTTTCCATTCCAGATATGTATTAACAGATTTTCTAATTCTTCTCCTTTAATTGTGTCTTACTTGGGGCGAAGGTAATGTCAAGGCATTTTTCTGGATGAGAGTGGAAAGATTTTTGTTTAGCATATGTTTGCATACACATTGGATTCATTTTCCTATTTTCCATTTGAAATACTGAATCCCTGACACTAACCCATACTGTACTAGAATCTGACTACTAATCCTAATATGATGGAGAAAAAGAATCCTAACAGAAAAGAAATAGAAGCTGTTCAGAGAAGGCATGGTATATATTTGGACTTGCCTTTTGCAAGTAGGTGTTATAAATCTATTCAATTTTTAATTGAAATAGTCCTCCACGTGTTTTTAAAGTTAACAAATATGTGAATTCCTGTCTCCCTTTCTCTGTATCCTATTCAGCACATCTATTTTATATGCACATAAAGAATCCTACCTTTTATCACGTGTATATTTTTGTGCGGTAGCTGATTTGGCAGATACAAATTTTGAGAAGAGATCACTCCTCCTAGATGCTGTTGGAACTGAAAATTGAACCTATGGGTGAGCTTCCTAGGAGAACAACATTATACATAAATCCCTGTTAAGTAAATTGAATATTTTTAGATCTGTGAATGATGTATATTTCATGGTGAATTTCGATTGGCATATATGTTGCTACATTTTAAAATTTGTGTGTGTGTGTGTGTGTATACACACATACACACTCTCCAGATTTTTCAAAATATGAAATATATGTGTCTTATTTACACTCCCTAAATTCATTCATGTTCAAGTATGTGGATTTATAATCAACTTTTCACAAGATTATTTTCAGAAATATTCATCCACCTGAAATTCATATTTGTTTTCTATTACTGAAAACTAACTTCAGTGAATGGTGCATACGTATCCTGTTGATAGTCACAGCCGAAGGGGCCACAGCAAACTTCCAGGTGCCAGCAAACTTTCAGCTGCAGGCTGATGATTGGCTCACAGCGGCCTTAGCAACTTCTAGCTCATTGTCTCCTCTGTGGTGATGCTCATTGGAGATGCTCATTGAGATGTTTCCCCGCCTTTCAGACTTCCAGCTTATGATTGGCTCACAGCAGCCCCAGCAACATCTAGCTGATTGGCTCCTCTGCGGTGATGCTTATTGGGCTGTTTCCCTGCCCATTCAGACCATGGAGCTGCTCATTGGGGGACTTTTTTGGCTCTGCCCACGTGACCCAGCCAATATGCCTCAAGAGCAGGAGGATTGTGAGAAGTGGATAGAGGCTTGTGTGGGAGGGAGAGGCTTTTGGGAAGCTGGTGTTGGGAGTTGGGGTTCTGAGGATTTTTCCTGAGAGGCTGTTTTGCTTGGCGTGTGTGGTTCTAAAAATAAAGTTAGTTTCTTTTGACAAGTGGATTCTGATTGTGCCCAGCCAGACAGCGGCATTTGGTGGCTCATATGGGGAGCGACTGAGGGTAACTGATAAGGTAAACTGCTCGCTCTTGAGGGCAGGGCGAGAGGATGGGTAGCCATTTTATGATTCCTCTTTTGTTTTAAGTTGCCTGTCCCTGGAGATGAGTGAGATGGAAGAAAAACTGCTCACATCTGAGGAAAAACTATTTGTGTCTGAGGAACAGATAGGGAGAAAGGCTATCATAATTTTTTGTTGTTCCATTTTTATTTCATTCTATCTCTTTTTTTGTTTGGTGTTATCTTGTTGGTTTGTATTATAGTAGAAATATGGGATCAAAAATTAGTAAAAAACAAACCAAAAAAGTGTTAAGTAAATTGTTAGAGGAAGGAGGCATCCCAGTAAAATCAAGAGCAGTCATGGCAATTGTTGATACAATACAAAAATGTAGACCATGGCTTTTTAAGGAGGAGTTGTTAAATATATCACAATGGAACTATCATGGTGCAGATTTAAAAAGAATAGAAAAGAAAAGCCCAGGGATTCTGCCAGTTGGCACATTGCCATTGTGGACATTCATATCTTGTTTGCTTAGTTCAAAGCCTTCAGTTCAGTCAATGGTAGAGGAAGAAGAAGACATATTGATTCAAGTAAAACAGAAGGTGTCTCAAGTTAGTCAGACAGAAGAAAAAATTCAAGTAAAAGAGAAGGTCTCTCGAGCTAGTCAGATAGAGGAAACTATTCAAGTAAAAGAGAACGTCTCTCGAACTAGTCAGACAGAGGAAAAAATTCAAGTAAAAGAGAAGGCCTCTAAAGCTAGTTAGACAGAGAAAGAAAGTGTAAAACAGTAAAAAACATCAGGGGAAATTTACAACAGGAGACTGCTACTAACACCTTTCTATCACCAGATGACATAAGTGTCCAACTAACAAGGCCACTTTCTTATGCTGGGAGGCCCCCAACTCCCGCAGTTGATAGTTAGGATCCTGAGACAAGATCTCAAATATTAACATGCCCTGTATTTGAGGGAGGAGGGCAGCGTGTTTACCATGCTTTAAATTTCAAAACAGTGAAGCAGCTAAAAGAGGCTGTAACAACCTATCGTCCTCAAGCACCCTTCAATGTAATCATGGTCGAATCCATTAACAACTTGAACATGAAGCCAGTGGATTGGGCTAATATGTGTAATGTTGTGCTAAATGGAGGACAATGCATGTTATGGAAGGTTGCCAATGAGGAATGTTGAAAGGAGACAGCTAGGCGAAATGCAGGAGCTGGTTATCCTCAGAGAAATCTAGATATGTTGTTAGGAAAGGGACCTTATGAAGATCAGCAGCAGCAAATTGCATATGATCATGGTGTATGTGCACAAATTGGTGTAGATGCAATTAAGGCATGGAAGACTTTACAAGAACATGGAGGTTTACAAGGTCAATTATCTAAGGTAATACAAGGAGCTAATGAACCTTATGCTGAATTTGTAGATAGGCTTATTCAAAGAGCTACCAGAGTTTTTGGGAATACAGAACAAGCAATGCCATTACTAAAACAACTGGCTTATGAGCAAGTGAATCGTTGTTGCAGAGATATCATTAGACCATGGAAAAATGAAGATTTAAACACATTGATTTAATTATGTAGAGACATTAATGAACAAGAGCAAGTCATGGCAGCTGCAGTAAAACAGGCTTTAGTTGCCAGATACATTAATGAACAAGGGCAAATTGTGGCAGCTACAGTAAAACAGGCTTTAGATGCCAGACCAAGAACATGCTACCAATGTGAAGAAACAGGACATTTTAAAAGGAATTGGCCCATAGAAGGAGGGTTTAACAATATTAGGTATCAAAGGAGTAGAATACCAGGTATTTGGCCACAATGCCATAGAGGGAGACATTGGGCTAATGAGTGCTGTTCTCAAACCACCATAGAGGGTACTCAGTTATCAAAAAATGATCAAGGACCAGGTGTTTATCCACGATATCATGGAGAAAGGCATTGGGCTCAATTGCCAAATAAATGGACAGGGGGTTCCAATGCTTTGGGCCCCCAAACCACAAATATACAGAGCACTGGAGGAACCCAGCAACCCCATCAGGGTAGTGCCCAGGACACATTGTCCATCAGATCCCTCATCAGACAAACCAGAGGGAGCACAGTGTTGGACATCTGCGCCTCTGCCAGATCAGTACTAACTCCAGAGATGGGAGTTCAAATCATTCCCACAGGGGTAAAAGGACCTCTTCCCAAAGGAACCATGGGCTTATTATTGGGATGCAGCTCTTCTACTCTAAAAGAACTTATGATAAGTCCTGGGGTGATTGATCCCGATTATGAAGGTGAAATAAAAATTATAGCCAGTTCTCCAAAGGACATATCAGTAATTTCACAAGGAGATAGAATAGCACAGTTACTAATAATACCCAGCCTATATGATAAATTTTCCAGTCGTACTGTAGAAAGATGTTCCAAGGGATTAGGCTCCACAGGTGTAGATTTGGCTATGCTTTCTTTAAATTTAGATTCTCGCCCCATGCTAAAACTAAATATTCAAGGGCATGAATTGAATGGGCTACTGGATACAGGTGCAGACATTAGCATCATCTCTCGTCAAGAATGGCAAAAACATTGGCCATTACCACAAGCCACTCAAACGCTTCGAGGCCTATAAGTGGCGACTAATCCCCATAGAAGTAAAATGGTATTAGATAGGAAGGATCCTAAAGGATGTGAAGGAACTATACAGCCATATGTATTGGATCATCTTCCCATAAATTTATGGGGACGAGATGTCCTAGATCAATTAGGTTTGACATTAACAAATAACATCAACCAAAAAGCAGCCACTATTATGACTAGACAAGGTTTTAGGAAAGAAAAAAGATTAGAAAAACAAGAATAAGTCATAGCAGCACCAATACAAATAGATCAAGGAACAGAGAGACATGGGTTGGATTTTCAGAAAGGGCCACTGAGACAATAAAAATTACCTGAAAATCAGAAAGACAGTATGGGTTCCTCAGTGGCCCCTGACTGAAGAAAAGATACAAGCAGTCCATGACCTGGTAAAACAACAATTAGCAGAAGGACATATACAACCGACTGTATATCCCCAAAATACTCCCATTTATGTCATCAAAAAGAAATCTGGTAAATGGAGACTATTGCAAGATTATAGAGCCATTAATAATGAGATGGTTATTATGGGACCTGCTCAATCAGGGATTCCTCAATTGTCTGCTTTGGCAATAACCTGGTATGTTTTAGTTATAGATATTAAATATTGTTTGTTTTTTCAATTATAATTCATCCTAAGGATAGTCCAGGTTTTGCTTTTACTATCCCTGCACTGAATCATGAAGGTCCTGATCAGAGATATGAATGGAAAGTACTCCCTCAAGGGATGGCTAACAGCCCAACTATGTGTCATATTTATGTTAACAAAGTAATCCAGCCACTTAGAAATCAAAATTCTGAACACAAATATTTTACTATATGGATGATGTATTATTAGCACACAAAGCTAAAAACACATTGCTAGAAAGTTATGCCACACTTACAAACTTATTAAAAATTATAATGTAGAGATAGCAATAGATAAAGTACAATTAAATTTTCCAATTAATTATTTAGGAGTTCTGTTATCCTCAACCATGGTCAGTCCACCAAAAATTCAAATACGAGTAGATCAACTCAAATCACATAACGACTTTCAAAAGTTATTAGGAGACATTAATTGGATAAGGCCTTATCTAGGTATACCAACAGGAGAGTTGGGACCTTTATTTGATATCCTAAAAGGTCTATCAGATAAAAATTCACCCCGCATGTTAACACCTGAAGCAAGAAAGGCATTAAAAATCAATGAAACATATATGGAAAATATGCATTTGGATAGAATTGATATAAGTTTGCCTTTATTATTTATTGTACTACCAACAAAAAATATTCCTACAGGAGTATTTTGGAAAGAAGGTCCATTATTATGGATACATTTATCTTATTCTCCTTACACTATTCTTACTAGGTATCCTGAGGCTTTAGGATAATTAATACTCAAAGGAATTAAAGCAGCAAAGGGAGTGTTTGGAATTTCTTCCAATAAAATTTTTACTCCATATACTCTGAATCAAATTGATGAGTTAGCTAATGAGTTAAATACTTGGGCAATAATCATGGTCCAATCTAATGTTTCATTTGATAACCACTTACCATGTAACCCTTTATTGTCTTTTTGGTGATCACATCCTGTAATTTTTCCAAAATTGAGAAGAAAAACACTTATCATGAATGCTTCAAATATATTCACTGATGTATCAAATAATGGTACAGCAGCAATAGTTATACCTGATAAAACTTATAAATTTTTAGTACCCAAACAATCAGCTCAAAAGGTAGAGCTTAATGCAGTATTACAAGCTTTTGAGATATTTAAATATTCTGTATTTAATTTATTTTCCGATAGTCAGTATATAGTTAATGCTATAGTATCCCTTAAAGTTGCTGGTAAGATTTCTCCTTTCTCTACTGTTTTCCCTTTACTTTCCAATATAAAAAGTCTAATCTGGGACAGAAAAGATCTATTCTTTATAAGACATATCAGGGCACATCCAAAAAGAAGATGATTTGACTCAAGGCCTTATCAGCTGATATCCAAAATTCCAGTTTGACTATCCTTACATCTGAGATAGAACCAGGATGCTTTTTTCATTATCTATTTTATTATTGCCCTTTCCCACATTCTATTTTGTTTTTTGAGCTCATACAGACCTAGTTTAATGTTTTGCTGATCAGTTCTATTTTTTGACAAAAGAGTTTTTGAACATTGCAATGGAGATTTCACGTGTAAAAAGTTATAAGGCCTTTACTATTAGGTTATGTGTTGTATGTATTATATTATGTGTGCACACTTGTGTTTTGTGTTATATGTTTGAATGTTCGTATGTCCATATATGATATATGATGAGCGCTCATAAAAAAAATGGATCCAAATATTTTTTTATTCACATTATTTAAATGGTTTAATTTAAATTGGGTAAAGAGCTGTTGAGGTTTGTTTTAAAATTTGAAAAAAAGGAGGTTAACAGATCTGTTTCCTTTCTTTCACCTTTCCTTTTCATTATATTTAATAATTATCTTCAAGACAATGTAAATAGTTAAGAAAATTGTTTTCTTTCAGTGCCTTCTGGAATGTTACATAATTTTTCTTTAGCCATTATTGCCAGAATTCCTATCTTCATCCCAGTGCTGGTGAAATCAAAGATAAAACCAATCTACAGCTTCTGCAATAGCCATCACTGAAATGCTTGCAGAACTTGCCTAGACACATTGAGAACTCTCCTGTATGCATTGTAAACTACCTGTTTGTGCAGCGACTTGTGGTAGTGTTCGGGTATATTTGCTGATGATGTCATCGGTGGTACAATTTTTCCAAAAGGAGCCGTCAATTGGCTTGGTGTATCTTCCTCTCTTCTGTGTGTCATTATCGTCCAGCTAATGTTTGGGGGCCATTAGAGGTGAGGCAAAGAACCTCACCACCCCCCTGTGGTACAAAGACCTCTCCACAGGTGTTGCTGTAAACTGGACCGGTAGTCAGTGATGGGTAAGATCCAATTGCAATGGTACCAACTTAACGGGTAAGGACCATATGTACTATTGGACAACCTAAGGCAGGCACTGTCCCTAAGCCACATGTGTGTTGTTTAAACAGAGAGGGGGAGATGTTGAGAGCCACATCCGAAGGGGCCCCAGCAAAATTCCAGAAGCCAGCAAACTTCCAGCTGCTGGCTGATGATTGGCTCACAGCAACATCTAGCTGATTGGCTCCTCCGCGGTGATGCTCATTGGGCTGTTTCCCTGCCCTTTCAGACCACGGAGTTGCTCATTAGGGGACTTATTTGGCTTTGCCCACATGACCTAGCCAATCGGCCTCAAGAGCAGGAGGATTGTGGGAGGTGGAGAGAGGCTTGTGTGGGAGGAAGAGGCTTTTGGGAAGCCAGTGGTGGCAGTTGGGGCTCTGAGGGTTTTTCCTGAGAGGCTGTTTTGTTTGGCGTGTGTGGTTTTAAAAATAAAGTTAGTTTCTTTTGACAAGTGGCTCCTGATTGTGCCCAGCAAGACTGCGGCATTATCCTAATATTTCTACAGTAACTGCCCCAGTTTAACAGCAATGCAAGTAGACTCTTATGGGACATGATTTGTATTTTGATGTTCATTTTTATCCAACACTGGTACATTACTATTTCTTCAGTTTATGCACATCAGAGGGTATATATTTCTTGCACAAGTTGGCAAATTTATAGGCATTTGTTTCACTTTCAATCACTTCCTGCTTCAGAACACATGCATTACTCCAGGTTTCTTAACTGGTCTATTCGTGAGACTTCTTTCCAAACATATTATTTCCGATTTTCTTTATAATTGTTTAAGCAAAACTCACACAACCTTCATGATAAACCATAACTATCATTTCACAATTAGATGTATAACTGTTTGGAATGAATGATTGTATATCAATATAAGATTTCTTATATATTTTCTGATATCAATTCAATCCATGATTTAAAGTGGAACCAGTTATATTATTTATTCACAGTATGGTCTATTCATGCATTATCTATATTCATAGACACAGGGTACACCTCTTTGTACCCCCAATACTAATTTATACGTTTTCAAAATATTGCTCCCAGTAATAGAGGAAGAAATACTCATGTCACCTGATCTAAATATGCATGTTATCACAGTAATATTCTGGACGCAAAATGCAAAATTCACACGTGTGATTGTACCAAAGCCTAAATGGACACTGAACATGGATTACTAAAAACATCCATGTCCAGCTTGCATAACGCTCTCAAATGTCAATCCTATCGGTGACTACATATTTGTTTCTTCCTAATATATTCAACCTCAAAACTGTTGAAAATGTCTAATACTATCACTCACCCTGTACTTTGCCTGTTTTCCTAATGTCTCTATTGATATCGGCTTTCCTACATATTTTCCCCAGTTCATCATTGTGACTGACCCTTCACATGTGCTGACATTGATATTCACTCTCTAACCAAAACCCAATTGCTAAAGAACTTTTGGTACAAATACTAAATTCACCCTTGTTCCAAAATCTACCGACTATCTTCCTGATCCTATTGATTATCCCTGTTTGAGTGGATGTTCTCCTCTACATTCAATCATCCAAGGTACAAGTCCTATGGCATTGTATATCGACTTATCTGAGACATGTGTGCAGAACGTAATTTAAAGCTATGTATCGCAATCAATTGCCCAATGCACTTCTGAGCTTCAAATCTCACCTAGATTTCTGTTTACATACTTATATTTCACCTCTGTATTCCTATAAATATTGCAGGTTCCCAATACCATTATTCATCCCACAGAATGATTCCTAAACCAAATCGATCCTGTTATTATCCCTAACCATACACTGTTGCCTCAATCTAACATTACAAAAGAGCAGGGACAGAGTTCATCTTACAATACAGGAATGTAGGGGATCTTACACCTGCTGAGAACCTCAAATTTCTATGCAGAAATGATCCCTGGAGAAGATGTAGGCAGCTATGAAGGACCTGAGAGAGCAAAAGCCATCTTCCATGGCAAACACCTTGTGATAACGAAGGGATGTGTATGAATCAGCCTCTCTTTTCTTAATGTAGAGAAGATGGACCAAACCAGACCTGCGTGGAGAGGTGTTCCCGGGTGGCCATTGTTGATATACCATTCAAACTTGTCAAAGTGTCACAGGAAGTAGGGGCAGCCTCCATCTCATGAGACCCATGAAAGCAACTGTTAGGACAAAGTGGTTGCCAAGGCAGTGATCTCATTCAGTTCCTGAAGGAGGTGACCTACCTAACTTCGTTGGTGATGTAACTCTCTGAAATTGGGATCCAAGAAGCCAGGCACCCAGAGCCAGTCCCAGTCCCAGTCCCAGTGGTCGAACTTGTTTGGATTTACCAAGGACAGAGTCAGTCTTTCTTGGTACCTAATGATATGAGGATGGCCAAATGCCAGTAGAGCTCAGAAAAGGGGCCTTTCCCTAGATAGCAGGTATTGGCTCAATGCTGCCTGCTGACAACTTCGTAGAGTGGGCCAAGAAGAACAGATCTGAGACAGGCCAGGCCATTTTGGGGCAACATAGTATGGCCCACCAGTCAGAGGACACTCCAGATAGTCACAGACCTACTTGGGGGAAGGAGGTGCTTTTGTGGATGTGGATGTGAGTTTGTGGTTTTGTCTCATGTTCTGAAAATAGGTAGGAATGGTGGTTTGTATGGTTTGGAGTTGACTGTTTCTAGGAAGTCATTTGGCAAGGCGAGTGTTTCTATGTCTGTGTATCTACTGTGTTCGTGGTTGTAGTCTTTAGAAAAGAGAATGCATCAATGGAGGTTTCCTGTCTAGTTGGAAGCTTCCCAGCATTCATCCTGCCCACTTTATAAATGGACTGTGGCTTGCCTTATGGATGGGCAACACCTACTATCTTCCTAAGGTGCTCTACACATCTTGATTTCTGGCCTCTCTCCAGAATAGGCTCATGGTTTTGTGGCCAAGATATGTACCACCTCCAAAATCTGTTACATGGCCATGTAATGGATAGCTGAAGGGAATGGAAACATCTCAGAAAACTCAGATATCAGTGTAACCAGTAAAGTATCAGTTTAAAAACCTTGCTTTGGCCCATTTGCTTACCTATGGTTATGTTGCCCTGAATGTCAGGAAGGTATTTGCCTCAGGCCACCCCTTTCTGAAGCCTGAAGAAAACATTTTTCAAATGGAAATGAATGGGCATCACCTGTGGATCTTTGCTTAATTGCTTTGGAAAGAGATGTGTCTGAATCAGCCTCTTGGCCCTGTGTGAGGTTGGGGCTTTGATTCTCAGAAGGTGATAGATCTAAAGAAAGATCCCATGTGTGCTTGGGTGTTCTATTGCCTCCAACTCACATAAAGGATTTATACCCGACAATCAGTAGGATTAAATTGGAGAATCAGAACAGTATTAACGGCAGGCCTATTTGATCACTCCTGGTTCACAGGAAGGGTGTCTAGGTCACCCTGACTTTAGGCAAATGAGGGGCAAGGGAGTTTATTTTGGAAACTGTCTTGGGCTTCGCCCCTCATGGAAAATTCCATTCAGAGGTTACGATGAGTGTCTATATGGAAGATGATGAGGGCCATGTGGCAGTGTTTTGGTTTTAATTGTGGTCATTTGTGTGCTGGTTGGAAGAGATGACTGGGTACACCTGGACCTGAACTCTGGTGTGATTCCCCTTAGAGACTGAGTTCTGGAACTGACTTCAGGGAAGTATTGCCATTAATTTTGGTGGGATTTTAGGAGGCCACACATGAGAGTCGCCCTTGGAAACTGAGATCTAGTCTCAGGGTGTCTTTCCACAGTGCACTGGGAATCTCCACCAGGATATAAGACGATTTTATTCTGAAAGACTTGGCAACCATAGTAAAGAGTCAAAACACATATTGAACTCACATTGAGTAGACATCAATGGGTCAGGCTTCATGTGACATTTTGGCCACTCGTTGGGAAGCGTTGCCTTTTAGAGTTCTCCAGAGCTTTCATCCTCACCATTTAATGGTTCCTGAATGAATTGAAAAACCAGTGCATCCAACTTGATACTTGAAAAATGGCTAGATAAATACCATGAAATTTTTGAAATTCCCATGACCAGGTGGCACTGGAGAACCTTTGGATGTCCTGTTGCTGATCATGAGTGTACCAGACAGTGCCTTGAATCACTGGGTTTCATGAAAATGGTGTAGAACAGAGATGCCAGTAAGTTGGAATTTGCTGAGTAGTGGGCCTAGAACAGTGGTGGGCAGGTGTGTGATTAAATATCTGTGTTGGTGTCATGTGGATTGGCCATTGGCTTCCAAATGGCTTTTGACTGACATGGTGCAGCCAGCAGACCCTTGCATGTAAAGGCATCTTGTTATATGGAGAGGTTTCAGGGCAATGTTCAGAATCAAGTTGCTAGGGACAAGGGGGAAGTCTATGTTGGATATAAGACTGGTTGGTGCATTCTCCTGGCAGACCCTGACCCACCACACATGACAGAACTCCCTCCAGCACTGTGTCCCAGTTGAACTACTTGTATTTCGTGAAGCAAACACCAAACTCCCATTGCAGCAGCTAGAAAGACCATGAAAAATGGAGGATGACCACATGGCTTCAGAGTCCACACAGGAAGACACTAAGCCCCCATTGGCCACAGTTTACATACAAAGAGAGAATTCTGCACTACTGCCTCATGTTCATTAAAGAATAAGAAAACATGTGCTCCAGGTTACATAGATGCAGACCCAGCTTTGATGGTCTCACTGCAAAGGAAGCTAAAGCTCCTGACTACAACATATATTTCCAGTGCCCAAACTCAGAGGCAGTTTCTCATAAGTCTTCCGGTCAGCAGAGCACCATGTTTGTGAAGTGTTTACCCTGTCCCTTACTTTTGGAAACTCTTCTACCACCCCCAAAGTTGTGAACTCCTGAGCATATTCCATTCCAGATAAGTATTCATAGATTTTCTAACTCTTCTCCTCTAATTGTGTCTAACTTGGGGCGAAGGTAATGTCAAGGCATTGTTCTTGATGAGAGTGGGATGATTATTTTTAGCACATATTTGCATAAACATTGGATTCATTTTCCTAATTTTCATTCGAAATACTGAATCACTCACACTAACCCATACCCTACTAGACTCTATATTCTGACTCCTAATCCTAATATAATGGAGAAAAATAACCCAAAATGAATAGACATACAAGCATTTCAGAGGAGGCATGGTGTATAATTGGACTTGCCTTTTGCATTATGTAGAATTGGAGTTATAAATCTAGTCAATTTTTTGTTGAAATAGTTCTCCATGTGTTTTTTTAACTTTTGTTGTTTGTTGTTCAAAACATTATATAGTTCTTGATATATCATATTTCACACTTTGATTCAAGTGAGTTATGAACTCCCATTTTTATCCAGTATATAGTTTGCAAAATCATATCAGTTACGCATCCATTGATTTACATATTGCCATACTAGTGTCTGTTGTATTTTGCTGCCTTTCCTATCCTCTACTATCCCCCCTCCCCTCCCCTCCCCTCCCATCTTCTCTCTCTACCCCCTATACTGTAATTTATTTTTCCCCCTTGTATTTTTCCCTTTCCCCTCACTTCCTCTTGTCCGTAATTTTGTATAACCCTGAGGGTTTTCTTCCATTTCCATGTAATTTCCCTTCTCTCTCCCTTTCCCTCCTACCTCTCATCCCAGTTTAATGTTAATCTTCTTCTCATGCTCTTTATCCCTACTCTGTTCTTAGTTACTCTCCTTATATCAAAGAAGACATTTGGCATTTGATTTTTAGGGATTGGCTTCCTTCACTTAGCATAATCTGCTCTAATGCCATTCATTTCCCTGCAAATTCTATGATTTTGTCATTTTTTAATGCTGAGTTAAACTCCATTGTGGCCTCTGGCGTGCGCCCAGGTTTCCGTTCCTGTCTTCCTGTTTGTTAATTTCTGGCCTATTTATTGTTGTGACCAGGACCTTAGTCAATGCCTTAGTCTGTCTTTTGCATCTCTCATCTTCCCTTTGCTCCCTTTCTTTCTCTTTGTTTCTCTCATATAGTATACTTTCTCGGCTTCTCTGACTAAATCTCCCAAAGTCATATCTTGTGATCCCTCTAAGAGTTGTAACTTTCTTTTAATATCCAGGGCAGCTTGCCCAATGAAGGCCATCATGACAGATGCCTTTTGATCCTCTGCCTGAGGATCAATAGGGGCTCGAGCCTTTGACTGAGGGGGAAACCTGTCCTCAGGGAAGACTTAAAAAAGCGGAGCTTGCGATTGCCTCAGCAGACACCACCGAAAGACAGATCCAGGAGGAGAGTGGGGATGACACATGGTGAGTGACCCACCATGGGACAAGCAGTTTCATCACATGATTTGTTTTTGTCAGGCCTCAAGGAGGCCCTCAAGACATAGGGGCACATGTTAAGAAAAAGGACTTAAAATTATTCTTTTCATACATAGGAGAATTGTGTCCATGGTTTCCCCCTGAAGGGTCCATTGATGGTAGAAAATGGCTTAGAGTAGGAGACTATTTAAACCATTTTTTTTGTTGTTGTTGAAGAAAAAGTCCTAGAACAAAGGTATATTAGACCTTTTGTAGACATTAATATTTTATAAGATTTTTAAACACCTAGAAAAATTTGTAAGTTTAAATTTAAAGACATTTATATTTATCTGTTTATCCAATTTAAATTGAACCATTTAAATCACGTGAATTAAAGATCTTTGGATCCACTTTGAAATAGTAAGCTTGCCTTAATTTGATTTTAATTGGAGTCAGTGGTCTTTTCTTGCATCCTGGTGTAATATTTTGTAGTTTCCCATCGAGATGACCCTGCCCCAATAGATCACAAGACCAGACTACTGGAAATTCTGAAGCTGGCCTTCCCTCCAGGGCTCCGGCATGGAGAGGCAATTTCCAAGGCCTTGGTGTGAGATTTTGGTCCAGGGAACACTGCAGTGAACCACCGCCCTAAAACTATTAGCAAGCACATGGTGGAGGAGGCCTCCATAGGTAAGTGGCGCCTATATAACATCTGATATCCGGTTAAGGGAGATCTCTTCTGATGACAGAGTGGTGTCCTGGGGAGACACACATATACTCCTGTCTGGTACAGTAACGAGAATCATTCTGTCCTCTGTTATGTTCTGTAGGGAATTCCTCTGAAAGCATAGAGAGGTGCCAATGGGCACGCAGGAGCTCCTATCCCAGAGCTTTAGCAAGACGTTGCATAGTTCCAATGTTTTTCTGTTTCTGCGCTGGTTTTCTGTTTTTTTGTGTGTTTTGTTCTGTGTTTCATATGTTTTTTTTTTTTTTTTGGTTTGCTTTAGTGTGTTTTGTTGTGTGATTTCTGTGGTAAAACTTAACTGAAAATGGGTAATAAAGCAAGTAAACTGACACCCATTTGGACTGTGTTTTAAAGAACTGTGATGAACTTTAATACCCTTTGTTAAGCAGGATGAGAGAAGCCCCTAGCTGGCTGCCTGGAGCACACCCACTGCAGAGGGCAATGCCTGCTGGGGAACCTAAGAACTGAGTATCTCCCAGGTTAACACGTGAAACTCCTTAAAACCCCTTGTCCCTTCAGATCGATAGAATCACAACCATTGGGCAGAGACCCCTGTTTTTCTCCTTTGTTAGCAAAGCAGTAAATCTCCCTTTTTCTTTTTCTCAAACCCTGTCCTCATTATTAAATTGGTATTAATTGGCTTCAAAATCAGGAAGCAAACTTTAAGTTACAATTTTTGGTACCCCCCACACCCCGGAACTCTTTGAGAGCTGACTACTGAAATGTTAGGAGACGGAGCGTGCTTGGGGTGGAACCGAACAAGAGGAGCTAATCCTGTAAGTGAAAGGAGGAACTGAGGGACTTCCAGCAGCTGCCCAAGCCCTGTTGCTTCAGAGAATTACCTACTTCCTTCCCTGCACTGTAAGGATTTTGCCATCTCTGTTTTCTTAAAAAAGAGAAAAAGAAAAAGGGGACAGTAAATACAGTAAAGTCACCATGGAGACCCTTGATTTTACATTTCAGGGTGTCCCTCTGTGAAAACATCTGGTTCCCTTGTGGGAAAATCTATGGTGCCTCTGGTGTAGGAGATTTTTCTCTTATCTGCTCTGGTTTAAAGGCTTCTGTCTGTAAGCCATAGTCTGGAGCTCCTTTCAGTCTGTCTTGTGTCTTTGTTTCTGGTCCTTTAAGACATGTGCAATAATGTGTTGATATTATAAATCATTTCTTGGGAATGATCTTAGCTGAATGTGTATCTAAATGATGATGTTTTATTGTAACAATCTGGCATCTGAATGGGTTTTTGAAGCATTGCACAATCTTGCAGTTAAAAGTCGGGTTTAGGAAATTGTTTAGTTTATGATTTCAGATAATTCATGCCAGAGAACTTAAATACTTAGGATGGAAAACTAGAGAACTCTACTTCCAAGTTGGCAAGTAACTTCCCAATCATTCAGGCTTTTTTTTCACCAATTTTTAATTGGGTAGCCTGGGAAAATGTCACTGTGTCTACCAGTGCATTAATTTGGACAAGGATAGTAAATCATAGTATGGTATCTGTTTACAAAACAAGATATAAAGATGTAAAATTTTGTAAACTGTGTCTTAAACTTGTATCATAAAATTTTGTGAATTTTGTCTTAAAATTGTATTATAATTTTCAACATCTGAACCTGAAAATTATGGTTGAAATGCCTTAGGCCTGAGGTGTCTGCTCAGAATAGCAGCTTTTTCCTGCTCCTTCCAGACCTCAGCCAGGACTTATGTTGAATGGCAAATGAAAGAGGCCTGCAAGCTCAGTAGGAGAGTGATCTGAGGCCTAAAAAAAATTAAATTGTATGGTATTTACTAATTAATGGCCAGTCAATTTTTCTAGGACTCTTATTTTTTCCTTAGATTCTTTATTTTTTTTTTGAGCTCATGATTTTGATCCTAAAGACCTAGGATGATGTTTTTCTGACCAGTTCTATCTTTGACTAACTGTGTAGTTTTTGAAACATTGCAATGGATATTTCACCTGGAAAAGCTACAAGGCCTTTACTATTATTATGTGTGCACAATTTTGTTATGTGTTGTATGTCTATATATTCATATGTCCGTATATCATATATATGATACACAAATTAACATTTATAAAGAGCACTCATTAAAACAAAAACGCTCATAAAAACAAATTTTAAAAAGTGGATCCAAAGATCTTTAATTCAAGTGATTTAAATAGTTGAATTTAAATTGGATAAAGAGATAAAAATAAATGTCTTTAAATTTAAGCTTACAAGTTTTTCTAGGTGTTCAAAAATCTAATAAAATATTAATGTCTACAAATGTTCTAATATGCCTTGGTTCTAAGACTTTTCCTTCAACCAAAAAATGGTTTACACTGTTCAATATATTTGTCTAATATATTGATAAATAAGTAAAGTAAATTTGATATGGGATTACTCATTCATGAGTACTTTTGTTAGATATCTGATTGATTTACTAAGGTCTGTATAAGTTTGTACTAATGTCTGTATAAGATTGTAATAATCAGTCATGTGTTAAAGAGACAAAAATTTCTTAAAACATAAGTTTACCCATAACATTGTGTTTATTAAGTTTTATTTTTTCTAGAGCAAGCCACCATAAAAATTAAACAACTGATTAAATAAGAACTGTTATTTTAGAGCACTGTACTGCCATTTATTTGAAAGCTAAACTTGGTTAATGTAGAAACTTCAATGTAATTGTGATGCTATTAATGTGCTCATATCTTTCAGGTATACGAATCTGTAAGGTAGAAACTTTAAAAGAGCATTATTTCAAGCTGGTGTTCTGAAGTTGTATGGTAAAAAAATATATTGGGCATTCATTTACTTCTTATCAATAAGATATGTAAAGTTGTATGTTACTTTTTACATTGGGGAACAATTTAAATGTATTTTTATGTTAATGAGAGTCAAATCTATATAAAGGTTAAAAACTTTCAGCCTTTCTTAAATTCATGTTTTAAATGTGATATCATATGGTGTTAACTAATGTTCATGTGACCTCAAATAATATATGTAATCTTTGTAAAATGATATTTAAAAAAACAAAGATCATCTTTAGAAGTAAAACACTTAAGTTTTATAAAGAGCCCTGCCTTACCTGAGATAAGGCTCTGTGTCCCATCTTACTATATGTGAGAATGACTACGAAAGCAGTAGGTCAGATATTATTTCATTTAAAGTTATGTTCAAAAGTTGTTTTTTTTTCTGTCAAGATTTCTAGGATCTCAAACAGGGGATATAATGTATAACTCAGCTTAAAACTTCAGGGTAGCTATTACACGAACTAAGTATTTTTACTCTTGTTAAAAAATTTTATTTTGTAATTTCCTTATAAGTGATCTAAAGATTCCTTGTTAGTGTTTTACAGAAGTGTTGCTTTAAGAACACAACATGGGTTAATTTAAGATAATAAGTCATCACCTACAAGACAGACAGAATAATACAGATCCCAGTTAATAAAAAAGATAAATAATTATAAAGTTATAGACATTAAAGCCCAGTACTCTTAATATAAGGCTGTTAAAATTTATTTGCTGGATGATTAAGATTAGGATTTATATTAAAGTTACATGAAAAGGGACAAGAAAACCAATATTTGGCTCTTGCCCTCTGAGTCAGTCTGAATCCAGGGAACAAGGGACTTCTCAAAGAGCTTTGCAACTCTGGGCCTCATATCTTCCCAATTAGGGAGATTAATGAGACCCCTGGAGAACAGAAAGCCAATCAGTGCATTTGCTAAGAAGAGGAGAGTCATCAGAGAAGGGAGACATCCCTGATGCTTCCAAGGGTAGCCACATGGTCAAGCAAGACCTTGACCCACCTAGCGCAAATGGCACTAGCAGAACTGAGAAGCTGCTCTCAAGTTTCCCCAGGAATGACTCCCATAAAAGCTCAGCTGACTGTTAACAATAGATAGAAACAAAAGTCAGTTTGACTGTTTCATGATAAACACTTAGGAAAGACAGTTAAAACCAAAATACAGCCATTCCTGGACATTTTAAATAATAATATTAATAATAATAATAATAATTTTTTATACACATTATGTTAGCCTCCCAAAATAAGTAAGACTGGAGGCTACAAAGAAGGATTCCCAGAAAGGAATGCCTGGTAACTATAAAAAGAGACTATCAAGAGGAGCTGCCAGAGGCAGAAATTTTTAGTTTAAGGCCTACAGATATTCCTAACCTACAGGTAGGGTTGGTGTTTGCTAGTACGATTATCCAGCCCTGAGTAACAGAATTAAAGGTTTCTCTATTACACACAGAGGTCATACTAGTAAAATGATTTTGCAAGATCAGATGATATTAAATCATTAAACTGTATCTTATGGAGAGGGATAACTGTAACACTAAATGTTAAATATTAAGTTGACAGTCCTGATAACTGGGAATATTAAAGCCTGCTGAGGGAACTTCTATACAGTGACATGTTCCAGCTGCTGCAACATTTTTTCAGTACTCATGGTTCTTGTTTCTCACACAGAAGAACCCATCCCCAGATGAATTTACAACCTGTTCTTCCCCAACCAGACTTCAAAACGAACTGATTTCTAAAAGGCAACTCATGTTCCTCAACTGACTTCTAAAAGGCAACTCATGTCCCTTACACTGTGCCCACTCACGTCACTCTCTCTCAGCTCAGAAGAAGCCAAAATGAGTGACGCCTCTCGTCTTACAACTATGGAGCCAAAAATAAATAGAATATCAATATAAGTAATTAATTAAGTCAGGTAAAACCAGGAATCCAATTTTGGGTGAGTTCTAAAAATTTGGAGACTGTTACCTGAGGGATTAAAATTCCCTCATTGCTCTTTCCCTACCCTATCAAAAATTTGGAAGGGACACATTAAAAAAGGGGGAATGATTTGCATTTCTCTGACTGCTAGAGATGGTGAGCATTTTTTCATATACTTGTTGATTGATTGTATGTCCTCCTCTGAGAAATTTCTGTTCAGGTCCTTGGCCCATTTGTTGATTGGGTTATTCGTTATCTCATTGTCTAATTTTTTTAGTTCTTGGTATATTCTGAATATTAGCGCTCTGTCTGAAGTGTGAGGAGTAAAGATTTGTTCCCAGGACGTAGGCTCCCTATTTACCTCTCTTATTGTTTCTTTTGCTGAGAAAAAACTTTTTAGTTTGAGTAAGTCCCATTTGTTGATTCTAGTTATTAACTGTTGTACTATGGGTGTCCTATTGAGGAATTTGGAGCCCGACCCCACAGTATGTAGATCATAGCCAACTTTTTCTTCTATCAAACGCCATGTCTCTGATTTGATATCAAGTTCCTTGATCCACTTTGAGTTAACTTTTGTGCATGGCGAGAGTAAGGGATTCAGTTTCATTTTGTTGCAAATCTCACTCCAGTAAGATTGGCAGCCATTAGGAAGTCAAACAGCCACAAGTGCTGGCGAGGATGTGGGGAAAAGGGTACTCTTGTACATTGCTGGTGGGACTGAAAATTGGTGCGGCCAATTTGGAAAGCAGTATGGAGATTTCTTGGAAAGCTCGGAATGGAACCACCATTTGATCCAGCTATTCCCCTACTCGGTCTATTCCCTAAAGACCTAAAAAGAGCACACAATAGGGACACTGCTACATCCATGTTCATAGCAGCACAATTCACAATAGCAAGACTGTGGAACCAACCTAGATGCCCTTCAATAGACGAATGGATAAAAAAAATGTGGCATTTATACACAATGGAGTATTACTCTGCATTAAGAAATGACAAAATCATAGAATTTGGAGGGAAATGGATGGCATTAGAGCAGATTATGCTAAGTGAAGCTAGCCAATCCCTTAAAAACAAATGCCAAATGTCTTCTTTGATATAAGGAGAGTAACTAAGAACAGAGTAGGGATGAAGAGCATGAGAAGAAGATTAACATTAAACAGGGATGAGAGGTGAAAGGGAAAGGGAGAGAGAAGGGAAATTGCATGTAAATGGAAGGAGACCCTCAGGAGTATATAAAATTACATAAAAGAGGAAGTGAGGAAGGAGAAAAATATAAGGGGGAGAAATGAACTACAGTAGAGGGGGTAGAGAGAGAAGAGGGGAGGGGAGGGGGGAGGGGGGATAGTAGAGGATAGGAAAGGCAGCAGAATACAACAGACACCATAATGGCAATATGTAAATCAATGGTTCTGCAACTGATGTAATTTTGCAATCTGTATATGGGGTAAAAATGGGAGCTCATATCCCACTTGAATCAAAGTGTGAAATATGATATATCAAGAACTATGTAATGTTTTGAACAACCTACAATAAAAATTAATTTAAAAAATATTAAAAAGCAAAAAAAAATGGGGGGGGAATGATAAACCCAACCTGATCATTTATTAAAATTGGGAGCCATCTTGCCACAAAGTCATGAAAAGATAATTTTGCTTTCCTATAAATTACTGCAAATTCTGAATCTGCTTGGAATGCCTGTCCATGCCTTGAACTCACCCATGCCTGGCTCTCTGACCAGATAGCAGCCCTCTCTGAAAATTTAGTGACACCTCATAAATATTGGCCTTCTCTGGCCAGACAACGACTCTCGTGAGTCTCTAATGGTCCTCATAAATTCTGATGATGGGGCCAGCAAAAAGAAAATTGTAAACTAGCAATAGCGTGATGCTTCTCCAAGTTCTGTTATCTGTAACCCCCCTTTTGTGTAACTTACTGGACTATAAAGCTGGGCTGTAGGAAAGGTGGGGTTGCTGTCTTGTTTCTGCCATTTTGAGAGGGATAGGCAGCTCAGCCAGTGGAAAAATAATAAGCTTGCTTTAATTTGATTTTAATTGGAGTCAGTGGTCTTTTCTCCTGTCCTGGTCAAACAGGTAAACACTCCACAAACATGGAGCTCTGCCGGCCTAAAACTTATTGAGAAACTCTCCCTGACCTTGGGCACTTGAAATATATGTTGTTGTCAGGAGCTTTAGCTTCTTTGTAGTGAGACCATCAGAGCTGGGTCTGCATCTATGTGACCTGGAGGACATGGTTTCTTATTTTCCAATGAACATGAGGCAGGAGTGCAGAATTCTCTCTTTGTAGGGAAACTGTTGTCACTGAAGGCTAAGTGTCTCCCCATGTGGTATGTGAAGCCATTTGCGCATCTTCCACATTTCATGGTGTTTCTTGCTGCTGCACTGGGGGTTTAGTATTTGCTTCATGAAATACAAGGAGATCAACAGGGACTCAGTGCTGGAGGGATTTCTCACACGTGTGGTGGGTCAGGGTCTCCAGGAGAATCCACCAATGAGGCTTATATCCCACATAGCTTGCCCCCTCAACCATTGCAACCTGATTCTGAACACAGCCCTGAAACCTCTAAATATAACAAGATGCCTTTATATGAAGAGATCAGACATATAGGGATTACTGGCTGCACCATGTCTGCCACAAGACATTTGGAAGTCAATGGCAGATCCAAATGGCCCCACCAGAGATATTTTATGACACAACTGCACACCACAGCTCTGGGTCACTACTCAGCAGGCGCCAACATACAGGATTCTTTCTTCTACACCATTTTCATGAAACCCAGTCAATCAAGGCACTCTCTGGTACACTCATGATCAGCAACTGGACATCCAAATGTTCTTCAGTGCCACTTGGTCATAAGAATTTCAAAAATTTCATGGTATTTATCTAGCCATTTTTCAAGGATGAAGTTGGATGCACTGTGAGTTTCAATTCTTTCAGGAACCATTAAATGGTGAGGAATTTCATTTCAATGAAAGCTCTGGAGGACTCTCACAGGCAAGGCTTCCCATGGAGTGGCCAAAAGGTCACATGAAGCCAGGCCCATTGAGGTCTACAATGCTAGGTCCATGTGTGTTTTGAATCTCAACTATGGTTGCCAAGTCTTTCAGAATAAAATCATGTGATATCGTAGCTGAGATTCCCAGTGTTCTGTGGAGAGCCACCTGGGCCTATATGTCAGTTTCCAATGGGGACTCTCATGCATGGCCTCCTGAAATCCCAACACAATTCATGGCAATTCTTCTCTGAGGTCAGGTTCAGAACGCAGTCTCTAAGGGGAATCACACCAAAGTTCAAGCCATGGTGGACACAGTTATGTCTTCCAACTGCCACACAAATGACCACAATTAAAACCAAAACACTTTCACATAGCCCTCGTCTTCTTCCATGTAGACACTCATCAAATCCTCTGGCTGGACGTTTCCAAAAGGGGTGAAGTCCAAGACCCTGTCCAAAATATGCTCCCTCGCCCCTATTTTGCCTAAGGTCAGTGTGGCCTAAACACCTTTCCTGTGAACCAGGAGTGATCAAATAGGCCTGACCTTATTACTGCTCCACTTCTCCAATTTGAGGCCTACTGACTGCCAGGTATAAATTCTTTATATGAATGGGAGTCATGAAAAAACCCAAGCATCTATGGTCTAGCCTTTGCAGGCCAGGATGGAGGTCAGGAACCTTACAGAAGATGGCGAGAGACTTCATACACAATGACTGCTATTTTGACCATTTTGTATTTGTAGCACACATGGAATCTTACCTTAGATCCATCAGGTGTTAAGAATCTAAGCAGCAGCCTCACACAGGTTCACGAGGCTGATTCAGACACATCCCTTTTGGAAGCAATTAAGCAAAGAGCCACAGGTGATGCCCATTCATTTTCATTTGAAAACTGTTTTCTTAAGGCTTCACAAAGGGGTGGCCTGAGGCAAAGACCTTCCTGACATTCAGGGCAATGAAGCAATAGGTAAGCAAATGGCCCAAAGCAAGGATTCTCCACTGAGACTTTACTGGTCACATTGATATCTGAGTTTTCTGAGATCCTCCCATTCCCTTCAGTTATCATGTACATGGCCATGTCACAGTGCTTGGACGTGGTACATATCTTGGACACAAAACCATGAGCCAATTCTTGAGAGTGGCCAGAATTCAGGAAGAAAACAGAAACGTAGTAAGATAGTAGGTGTTGCCCATCCATAAGGCAAGTCACAGTCCATGCGTTAATTGGGCAGGATGAATGCTGGGAAGCTTTCTACAAGACAGGAAACATCCATTGATGCATTTTCTTTTCTAATGTCTACAACCACGGACACAGTGGGAGAAACAGACATAGAAACACTCGCCTTGTCAAGCAATTTACTAGAAAAAGTCCATTCCAATCCAAACAAACCACCTTTCCTACCTATTCTCAGAACATGAGACAAAACCACACACTCACACCCACACCCACAAAGGCACCTCCTTCCCCCAAGTAGGTTTGTAACTATCCAGAGTGTCCTTTGACTGGTGGGTCATACTATGTTCCCCTGATATGGCCTATCCATTCTCAGATCTGGTCTCCTTGGCCAACTCTGTAACGTTGTCAGGAGCATGTGGAGAGCCACTACCTACTTTCTCAGGAAAGGTCCCTGGCATGTGGCCATCCTCACATCAGTAGGTACCAAGAAAGACTGACTCTGTCCTTAGTAACACCAAACAAGTGAGCCCACTGGGACTGGGACTTGGATTGGCTCTCAGTGCCTGGCTTCCTGGATCCCAAGTTTAAAGTGTTCCATCACCAAGGAAGTGAGGTAGGTTACTTCCTTCAGGAATTTGATGAGGTCACTGCCTTGGCAAACACATTGTCCTAACAGTTGCTTCCAAAGGTTCCATGAGATGGAGGCTGCCCCTACTTCCTGTGACATTTTCACAAGTTAGAATGATATATAAATCAAAGGCACCAAGAAACAGCGCTCCACAAAGGCCTGGTTTGGTCCGTCTCCTGTACATTAAGAGAGAGGCTGATTCAGCCACATCCCTTCATCCTGACCAGGTTTTTTGGCAATGGAAGATGACTTTTGCTCCCCCAGGTCCTTCATAGCTGCCTACATCTTCTTCAGGGATCATTTCTGCATGGACCTTTGAGGTTCTCAGCAAGTGGAAGATCCCCTACATCCCTATATTTTAAGGCCAACTCTGTCCCTGCTCTTCTCTAAAGTTAGATTGAGAGATCACTGTGTGGTTATGGTTAATAACAGTTTCGATTTGGGTTAGGAATCATTCTGCAGGATGAATAATGGTATTGGGAATCTGTGATATTTATAAGAATATAGACGTGAGTTAAAAGTATGGAAACAGAAATCTAGGTAAGATTTGCATCCCAGAAGGGCATTGAGACCTTGATTGGGATACTTAGCAATGTTATACTTTCTGCACAAATGTCTCAGATAAATCCATACACAATGGCATAGGACGTTGTACCTTGGATGATTGAATGTCGAAGAGAACCTCCAGTCAAAAAGGGATAGTCGGTGGAATTAGGAAGATAGTCAGTAGGTTTAGAAAGAAGGGTGAGAATAAGATTTGGAAAAAAGTTCTTTACCAATAGGGTTTCGGTTAGAGAGTGAATATTAATGTCAGCCCATGTTAAGTGTCAGTCACAATAATGAATTTGGGAAAATATGTAGGAAAGGAGGTATCAATAGAGACCTTAGGAAATCAGGCAAATTATTAAGTGAGTCATAGGATTAGGCATTTTCAACAGGGTTGAGGTTGAATATATAACCTTAGGAAGAAAGAAATATGTAGTCACCAATAGAATTGACATTTGAGAGCATTAGGCAACCTGGACATGAATGTTTTTAGTAATTCATGCTCACTTTCCATTTAGGCTTTGTTGAAAATAAATAAAATAGGTACTTGTCTCTTCCTGTTTTTCTGTATGCTTGAGAAAACACTCTTGAAATCTTGAAAATTTTGCTAATCTTGTTTCCAGAATGTGCTGTCCCCAACTGCCAAACTGCAGAATGTACACCCTCACCCGTTTACATGCAAACCGCCCACTTGCCCTGACCCATCAATAAACTTCCCTCCCTGCCCTCTTCAAGAAAAGTATATAAGCTCTGCTTAAGCTGTTCTCAGTGCTCTCTGCTCTATTCAAGTGAGGTCTGAGCCCCAGAATTTTGGGCGCTTTGCTGTTGCATGAGACAGTGTCTTGGTGGTCTCTTCCTCCAATGGTCGCCCGACCATTACATCTGAGGGCCCCAGGGAGTTCCAGCAGCGTTGGACGAAAGACCCCCAATAGGCTCATCTCAGGTTAAGTAAGGCGCCACTTTCTTGTTTCAGGTTTCAGGTTACGGATGGGCAAAATGGCTATTGGTGATGAGCATGAGCTCTCTCTGACGGTGGCTGACAGAAGTGTCACAGAGCCACAGGCCACGTCTCTGGGGGACGCCCCAGAGAACTCGGGAAACCGAGTAACAATAGTCTCCTAAACTCAGTGATATTTTGTTTTGGATTCGGTATTGTCAGCCCATCAGGTTTTCCTGGCTACTCAGTCCTGTTCTCAGTATTGGACGTCCATTGCCTGTCTTTATTGTCTTGTCTTGTCTGTGTCGTGTGTCATTGCTTTCACTATTTGTGTATCTTTCATATGGGACAGAGCACTTCAATGCCTCTGTCCCTGAACCTTGATCACTGGACCAAAGTCTGCTTAAAGGCTCAGAATCTTCTTTTTTTCAGTAAAACGTCAGATCTGGAAGACTCTATGTGTCTCAGAATGACCCACCTTTGGAGTCGGATGGCCCCCAGAAGGATCTTTCTACTTCACACTAATTCAAAAACTCAGAGATATTTTCTTTCAGCCGGGGCCACATAGCCATCCAGATCAACAGCAATATATCTTTAGTTTGCAGGACCTCTGCAAATCTCCTCTTCCATGGTTGAAGCCTTTCCTTGTCCCTGTCCCCGCTCCTACTGGTTCTCCCACTTTTCTATCTCTCAAACCCTCTGCTCCCCCTCCTCCACCCTCTGTTGTCCCTGAGTCTCAAGACTCTACTGGACTCTCTTCCCCCTCCTTATGCCCTGCCCTTGTCCTCCAACCCCAAACACCCTCTAAGTGATTCCCCTGCTGCTGACTCAGACTCTCCACCATTGGAGGAATATAGGCCAGCCCAGCGCCCTCCAGGTGACTACCCCACGGCACACACAGCCCCTCCTTCCTTGGAGGTAGCTGGCCCGGCCAAAAGAACACAAAGTACTCGCCGGGGGGGTTAAACTTTGAAGTGGATACAGGGTAAGTATACTCAGCCCTTAAGGCCCCATTGGGCCATCTATCAAACAAAAAGGACTCTAGTTCAAGGGGCTAATGGCAGTAAATATGGGGCTTAGACAACTAAGAGGACCATGGACCTGGGGAAAGAAAAAATCCATCACTCGTTCCTAGTAATCCCAGAATGCCCGACCCCATTGATGGGCACACATCTGCTCAAAAAGCTCCAGGCCAGAATAACTTTTAACCCTGAAGGCCCCCAAGTGAAATTTCTAAATTTTTCAGTAAAAACTCCTATAGTCACGGCTTTTACTATGTCAGTAGAAGATGAACATCAACTTGTCAAACCCCCCAAGACTGATCAAACAGGCAAGCTACCCCGGAAATGGATAACAGATTACGCAGATGCCTAGGAAAAAAACTGCTGGGTTACACATAGCCGTGAAACATCCTCCAGTAACAGTGGAGTTAAAAACTTCAGCCCCCCCATCAATGTCAAAAAATATCCTCTGAGCAAAAAAGCTAAAGATGGGATAAGGCCCCATATTCAGAAATATCTGGCCTTAAGGGTCCTAAGGCCCTGTCATTTGAACTGGAACACTGCCCTGTTACCAGTATAAAAATCCAGGAACCGGGGACTATCGCACCGTTCAAGACCAAAGAGAGATCTACAACAGAGTGCAGGACATTCACCCCACAGTACATAATCTGTACAATCTGCTTAGCACTCTGAACCATGAGCGGAAATGGTATACTGTTCTGGACTTAAAAGATGCTTTCTTTTGCTTGCCTCTGCATAAAGATAGTCAGTTGCTATTTGATTTCGAGTGGGTAGACCCAGAAACCGGGACGTCTGGTCAACTAACATGGACTAGACTCCCACAGGGGTTCAAAAACTCCCCCACTCTCTTTGATGAAGCCCTCCACAGAGACCCCAACAACTTCAGAACTATGCACCCTGACGTCACCCTGCTTCAATATGTCGATGACCTGCAACTGGCAGCCAACACCAAGAAAAACTGTGAGTCTGGAACCCAATTATTATTATACGAGCTTGCTCAACTCTGGTATAGTGCTTCTGCCAAAAAAGCCCAAATTTGCCAGCAAGAAGTAATCTTCCTGGACTATTCCCTTAGGGGCAGTAAGCGATGGCTCACTGAGACCAGAAAACAATCCATTGAGCAGATACCACCCCCATCTAACAGCAGACAACTCAGAGAGTTTCTTGGGACTGCTGGCTTATGCAGCTTATGGATACCTGGGTTTGCGTCCTTAGCTGCTCCTTTATACCCGCTGTTAAAGAGAGATGCCCAATTCTAATGGACCCCTGAGCACCAGCAAGCTTTTGATAACATCTAAGGACACTGACACTGAAACCCTCAACTTCACTGAGCCCAGCTTGCATTTTCAGAAAGCCCTAAACTAAGTTAAAAATGTACATCAACTCACTCACCTTGGTTCAAAGAAACTGCAGGCATTCCTGAAGGATCAAGAACAGAGTTTTTCACTAACCGACTCAGAGCGAAAGAAATAACTGAACGGGTAACAAAAGCCTGCCGGGTCTGTCAATTGGTTAATGCTTACCCTTCCAACTTTCCTGCAGGAAAGCACCTACAAGAAACCAGACCAGGACAATTCTTGGAAGTGGACATTACTGAAATTAAGCCAGGAAGTTATGGACTTAAATATCTCCTAGTCTTTGTAGATACATTTTCAGGATGAATTAATTGAAGCCTTCCCCCCCCCACAAACACACACAAAAAAACAACAACAACAAAATAAATGGCACAAATGGTGGTCAAGAAGATCCTGAAAGATATTTTTCTAAGATACGGACTGGCTAAGGCAATAGGGTCTGATAATGGACTGGCGTTAATTGCCCTGATAAGTCAGGGATTAGCCAGGACCCTGGGGATTAATTGGAAATTACATTGTGCTTATAGACCCCAGAGCTCAGTACAGGTAAAAAAAAATAATAGAACCATTAAAGAGACTTAACAAAATCAAGCTTAGAGATCGGCATAAAAGATCGATCTATTCTCCTGCTTTATGCACTGTTTCATGCAAGAAATACTCATACTCCTCTGTTTCCTTGTGTAACCTCACCCCCTATGAAATTCTCTATGGTCCCTCCTCCAGTAAGGGACCTAACCCAAACTCTAAGACCTAACGATCCCTTCCACACCCCCTTGCTTGACAGACTTAAAGCTCTTGAAAGAAATCAGCAATATCTGTGGAAACATCTGGCCACTGCCGACCAACCTGGGGACGAGGGGACTCCATATCGATACCAAGTAGGAGACTTCGTCTACATTAGACGACATCAGGTGTCATCCCTGGAACCCCACTGGAAAGGACCATATAAGGTGCTACATATAACACCTACAGTGGTAAATGTAGACGGAATCACTTCATGGATCCATGTCTCTCATCTCTGGCCTGCGCCCTGTCCAAAATCTGACTGGAAACTGGAAAAGACTGGTAACACTTTCAAATTGCGTATTCGCCATGTGGATAAGGCTACAGACTCTCCCCTTGGCCAAGAGTAGTCCTAACCCTCATCAGCCTGTTCAGCAGTAATGGCTGATCACAAATCCTACTGTACAAGAAGTATGGTCTATCTTGCATACAGCCCCTTTAGGGACATGGTGGCCATCTCTCCACCCAGACATTTGTCAGCTGGCTATAGGTCTTTCCTATTGGGATATCCCTGATGAAGGGGATCCAACTAAAATTCCAATAAATCCTTTCCGTATCATAGGTAATAGAAACAAACATTATGGATGTAGGGACACGAGAGCCAGATGCAGGTTGGCTAGCCTAGATTACTATGTTTGCCCAGCGGACTATCAAAGCCACAAACAGACATGGCTGTGTGGGGGAAATGCCGACTTCTTCTGTAAGTCATGGGAATGTGAGCATACAGGGGTGCCTGGTGGAACCCAAACTCCTCATCAAATTCAATACACAGCATTGGCCATATTACCAATTACACAACCAATACCGATGGCCCCCAGAGGGGTCTCTAGATCCTAAAATTCTCCGTGACCTTTTTAACTTCGGCAAGTGCTCAAAGGGTGGAAGGAAATTCCCCTAAGTGGAGGCATTTTCCCTCCTTCGCTCACATCCTGAACTATGCTTATCCAATAGATCCTCACCCTCAGCTTTCTGCTCCAGACTCTCTGCTGCCACTCCCACCTCAGCAACCTGATTTCTTCCCTCCAATTACTAGATCAAAAACCCAAACCACCGGTTCTCAGATTATTGCCCCCTTGCTGAGGTAGCAGGTACTGAGGTACCCATCCACCCACTCACTACTCTCTTCTCCTGTCAGTGCCCGCACCAGGTCGCACCAGGTCCTCTTACCAGCTAACCCAAAGCTCAAACCAGCTAAGGAGAGCCCTCAGACCCCTATCCAAGATGTAATGAAAATGGCCTTTAAAGTTGCTCTGTCATCACTGAAAACAGGTTACTAAGAATTTAAAGTCCCTCACAGGCTTTTTGGGATACAAACTCCCATCTTCCCCTCTGCTCTATCTGTTCTACTGCTCAAGTTTTGTTGCCTGGAAAATTCCAAACCCCTTTCCCATTATTCTTTTACATGTCTCCTTCCTCATGCTCAGACCCAAGGTGCTGCTCTCAGACCCGCCTTCCCTGTCTTCCCCGTCTATACCAGGCCCACAGAAAAGTCTTAAATGACCTTCTCCAGCAGTCTTCACCATGGCTGACTTTAGGACTTTCAGCCAAAGAGTCCCTATAAAAGAGTTCAATGTAGATAAACTTCCCCTTTTCGTGTTTCCCTGTTCTATTTGGCCACTGGCTGGAAAAATCAGCACTCCTAAGCTAGACTCCCCCTTACTAGTTTTTCACAAAACATGTGAACAAGGCCTCTGGCCTTGAGCTGGGGCTTCACAGACATGGTTACATTTCTAAGATAAATAAGTTACCAAATGAGCTCCATTGTTACAGCTGGCAGTGAGAAAAAAAAAAGAGAAGAAAAAAGCTCTCCCACTCCAGGTGTCCTTAAAATGTTAACTTGCCCAGAACAGATGAAAAAAACAATAGAAACGAAAACTTCTTTTTGTGAACTTATGCAGACTGTGAACTTCTGAGCCCCTTCCCTTACATGTTGGGTACAAAATTCGGAAACTACCTAAATTTGGAGATCAGGTGACTAATTGATTACAACAGAAGCAATGCCCTCTAAATCCATTGCAACCAAATAGGTATGTTTCGCTGTCTTCGGTGCTATCTTAGGTGCCTTGAATTGTCCGTCCTTACAACAGTATAATTCTATATACTTAAACATTGTTTATGTTTTCATAAAATGGTCAACAGATGTGATTAATTATGTAATGTTCAGATGTTTCCCAGAGTGCTCTATCATGAGGCAGGTTAATTTAAATATCAAATAGGGGGGCATACAACCCGGTTCCTCTGGGAACCTGTATCCCTCACTTTAGCCATCCTATTAGGAAAAGGAGCTGCTGCAGGTGTGGGCACAGGAATCACTGTCCTAGTCCATGTGACACAACAAATGACCCGATGAGAAGCAGCAATAGACCAAAATTTAAAGATATTAAAAACCTCCATCACAGTTTTATAGGAATCTTTAACCTCTCTCTCTGAAATTGTTTTACAGAACATGCGAGGGTTGGACCTCCTCTTCGTGAGAGAAGGGGGCTTTTGTGCTGCATTGAGGGAAAAAGTTGATTTTATGCCGACCATACTGGAGTTGTAAAAAAATCTATGAGTAAATTAAGAAGACGCCTAGAAGAGCATCAACAAGAGAGAGATGCACAAAAAGGGTGGTTTGAGTCTTTGTTCACACAGTCCCCCTGGTTAACTACGCTTTTATCAGCCCTGGCCAGTCCATTAATAATCCTCATTTCATTGCTAATTGTAGGACCCTGTTTGCTCAACCATCTAGTTTCCTTTCTACAAGCTTAAATTGGATAAGTTAAACTTATGGTAATCAGACAACAATATACCTCACTAGAAGACATAAAATGTGAGACCCCGCAATGCTCATTTTTATGATTAAAATTAACCAGAATAAGAAGTGGGGAATGAAAGGTTAATAAAATATGTACTTTTAACTTCTTGTTTTTCTGTATGCTTAACAAAATACTGATGAAATCTTGAAAACTGTTTGCTAATCTTGTTCCCAGAATGTGCTGTCCCCAATTGCCAAACTGTTGAATGTACTCCCTCTCCCATTGGCATGCAAACCACTCACTCGACCTGACCCATCAATAAATTTCCCTCCCTGCTCTCACCACGTAAATTGCATAAGCTCTGCTTAAGCTGTTCTTAGGGCTCTCTTCTCTATTCAAGTGAGCCCTGAGCCCCAGCATGCTGGACCCCCAATAAACCCTTTGCTGTTGCATGAGACAGTCTCTTCGTGGTCTCTTTTCCGACGCTCGCCCGACCTTTACATTGGTACAATCATAAGTGTGAACATTCCTATGTGTGTCCAGAATATTACTATAATAAATAATATATGTAGATCAGGTAATAGGAGTTTTTCTTCCACCATTTCTGGGAGCAATATTTTGAAGATATATGAATTAGTATTTTGGGTAGAAATAGGTGTACCATTTGTCAATGAATATAGAGATAATGCATGAATAGACAATACTGTGAATTAATAATATTACTGGTTCCAACTTTAAATAATGGATTGAATTGATATCTGAAAATATACAGGAAACTTTATATTGATATACTACATTTAATCCTACCCATTATACATCTGAATGAAATATTAGGGTTATGGATTTTCATGAAGAGTGTTTGAGTTTTGCTTCAAAAGTGATTATGGAAATTGAAAATAATGTGTTTGGAAAGAAGTCTCATGAAAAGACCAGTCCAGAAACCTGGAGGTATGCATGTGTTCTGAAGCAGAAAGTGATTTAAAGTGAAACAAACGCCTATATATTTGCTAACTTGTGGATGATAAATATATACGATGATGTGCAGAAATTGAAGAAATAGTAATGTACCAGTGTTGAATAAAAATGAACGTTAAAATACACATCATGTCCCATAGGAATCTACTTGAATTGATGTTAAACTGCGTCCGTTAATGTAGAAATATTAGAATTTGTATGCACCATTCACTGAAGTTAGTTTTCAGTACTAGGAAACAAATATGTATTTCAGGTAGATGAGTATTTCTGAGAATAATCTTGTGAAAAGTTGATTATAAATCCACATACATGAACATGAATGAATTCAGGGAGTGTATAATAAGACTCATACATTTCATATTTTGAAAAATCTGGAGAGTATATATATATATATATATATATATATATATATATATATATATACACACACACACACACACACACACACAAACTGAGACTATAAAAATAGCAATATATATGCCAATTGAAATTCACCATGAAATATACATCATCCACAGATTCAAAAATATTCATGTTACTGAAGATAGATTTATGTATAATGTTGTTTAACTAGGAAGTTTACCCATACATTGAATTTTCAGTTCCAACAGCATTTAGGAGGAGTAATCTCTTCTCACATTTTGTATCTGCCAAGTCAGCCACCTCACAAGAATGTACGTGTGATACCAGGTAGGATTCTATATGTGCATATAAAAATACATGTGCTGAATAGGCTACAGAGAGAGGGAGACAGGAATTCACATATTTGTTAACTTTAAAAACACACGGATAACTATTTCAACAGAAAATTGACTAGATTTATAACAATACCCTTTTTTATGCAAAAGGCAAGTCCAACTATACACCATGCCTCCTCTGAACTGCTTGGATTTCTATTCTGTTTGGGTTATTTTTCTCCATCATATTAGGAGTAGTAGTCAGAGTCCAGTAGGTTATGAGTTAGTGTCAGGGATCAGTATTTCAAATGGAAAATAGAATAATGAATCAAATGTGTATGCAAATATATGCTACACAAAAATCTTCCCACTCTCATCCAGAACAAATCCTTGACATTACCTTCGCCTGAAGTAAGTCACAATTAGAATAGAAGAGTTAGAAAATCTGTGAATACATATCTTGAGTGGAAAATGCTCAGAGTTCAGAACCTTGGAGGTGGTAGAGGAGTTTCCAAAAGTAAGGGACATGGTAAACACTCCTCTAACATGGAGGTCTGCTGGCGTAAAGACATCTTGAGAAACTGCCTCTGAGGTTGGGCACTTGAAACATACGTTATTTTCAGGAACTTTAGCTTCCTTTTTAGTGAGACAATAAAATCTGGGTCTGCATCTATGTGACCTGGAGGATATGGTTTCTTATTTTCCAGTGAACATGAGGCAGCAGTGCTGAATTCACTCTTTGTAGGTAAACAGTGGCCACTGGGGTCTAATTGTCTCCCCATGTGGACTGTGGAGCCATTTGGTCATCCTCCACTTTTCGTGGTGTTTCCTGCTGTTGCACTGGGAGTTTGGTATTTGCTTCACAAAATACAAGAAGTTCAACAGGGACACAGTGCTGGAGGGAGTTCTGTCACGTGTTGTGGGTCAGGGTCTGCAGGAGAATGCAACAACCAGGCTTCTTTCCCACATACCTTGCCCCCTTGTCCATAGCAACTTGATTCTGAACATGGCCCTGAATCCTCTCCATATAAAAACATGCTTTTACATATTCGGGTCTCCTGGCTGCACCATGTTAGTCACAAAAAATTTGGAAGCCAATGAGAAATCCACATGGCCATAACACAGATGTATTATCACACAACTGCAGACCACTTCTCTAGGCCCAATACTCTGCAGGCTCTAACTTGCTTGCCCCCATGTCCATAGCAACTTGATTCTGAACATGGCCCTGAAATCTTTCAATATAAAAACATGCTTTTACATATACGGGTCTCCTGGCTGCACCATGGCAGTCACAATGAATTTGGAAGCCAATGGCAGAACCACATGGTCACAACACAGATGTATTATCACAAAACTGCACACCATTTCTCTAGGCCCACAACTCTGCAGGCTATAACTCAATGGCATCTCTGTTCTACACCATTTTCATGAAACCCAGTGACTTAAGGCAGGGTCTGGTACACTCAAGATCAGCAACAGGACATCCAAAGGTTCTCCAGTGCCACCTGGTCATGGGAATTTTAAAAATTTCATGGTATTTATCTGGCCATTTTTCAAGGATGAAGTTGGAGGCACTGTGGGTTTCAATTCATTCAGGAACCATTAAATGTTGAGGAAGTTCATTTCAAAGAAAGCTCTGGAGAACTCTCACAGGCAAGGCTTCCAAAAGAGTGGCCAAAAGGTCACATGAAGCCAGGCACATTGAGGTCTCCAATGTGAGGTCCATGTGTGTTTTGACTCAAAACTATCCCTGCCAAGTCTTTCAGAATAAAATCATGTGATATACTGGCTGAGATTCCCAGTACTCTTTGGAAAACCACCCTGGGCCTAGATCTCAGTTTCCAAGGGTGACTTTCATGCGTGGCCTCCTAATATCCCAACACTTTTCATGGCAATACTTCTCTGAGGTCAATTCCAGAACGCAGTCTCTAAGGGGAATCAAACCAGAGTTCAAGCCCAGGTTGACCCAGTCATCTCTTCACACCGCCAATCAAATGAACACAATTAAAAACAAAACACTATCACATGGCCCCATCTTCTTCCTTATAGACACTCATCATAACCTCTGGTTGGAGCTTTCCATGAGGGGCACATTCCAAAAGAGTGTCCAAAATAAGCTCCCTTGCCCCTCATTTGGCTCAAGTCAGGGTGGGAAGGACACCCTTCCTGTGAACCAGGAGTGATCAAATAGGCCTGTCATTAATACTGCTCCGCTTTTCCAATTTGAGGCCTTCTGACTGTGGGGTTTAGATTCTTTATGTGAACTGGAGTCATGAGAAAAGACAAGCACCTCTGCAGAGATTTGAAGAACTCATTTGACCAAAAGGATCGCTATTCTCACTTGATTGATTTCAGGAACCTAACAGAGAAAGGCAATAGAATTCATTCACAATGACTGAAATTTTTTGCGAATTTGGTTTTGGTTTCACACATGGGATCTTTCTTTAGATCCATCAGGTGCTGAGAATCTAAGCCACAGCCTCACACAGGGTAGAGAGCCTGATTCAGACACATCCCTTTCCGAAGCAATTTAGCAAGAGCCACAGGTGATGCCCATTCATTTCCATTTGAAAACTGTTTTCTTCAGGCTTCACAAAGGGATAGCCTGAGCCCAACATCTTCCTGACATTCAGGGCAACAGAACAATAGGTAAGCAAAAGGCCCAAAGCATGGTATCTCCACTGAGATTTTTCTGGTCACACTCATATCTGAGTTTTCTGAGATACTGGCCATTCCCTTCAGGTATCCAGTACATGGACATGTCAAAGACCTTGGAGTTGGTACATATCTTGGACACAAAACAATGAGACTATTCTGGAGAGTTGCCAGAATTCAGGAAGAAAACAGGGACTTAGGAAGGTAGTAGGTTTTGCCAATCCATAAGGCAAGCTGCAATCCATTCATAAATTGGGCAGGATGAATGCTGGGAATCTTTTTACTACACAGGACACATTCATTGTTGCATTGTCTTTTCTCATGTCTACAACCACGGACACAGTGGGATACACAGACATAGAAACACTCACCTTGTCAAATGACTTACTAGAAATAGTTCACTGAAAACCAAACAAACCGCCTTTCCTACCTATTCTCAGAACAAGAGACAAAACCACACACCCACACTCACAATGGCACCTCCTTCCCCTAAGTAGGTCTGTGACTATCCGGAGTGTTCTCTGACTGGTGGGCAATACTATGTTCCCCCGAAATGGCCTGTATTCTCTCAGATCTGGTTTCCTTGGCCAACTATGTGAAGCTGTCAGGAAAAAGTGGTGAGCCACTACCTGCTTTCTCAGGAAAGGTCCCTCTTCAGAGCTCTCCTGGCATTTGGCCATCCTCACATCAGTAGGTACCAAGAAAGACTGACTCTGTCCTTGGTAAATCCAAACAAGTGAGCCCACTGGGACTGGGACTGGAACTGCATCTGGGTGCCTGGCTTCTTGGATACCAAGTTCAGAGAGTTCCATCACCAAGGAAATGAGGTATGACACTTTCTTTGGAACTGAATGAGGTCACTGCCTTTGCAACCACTTGGTCCTAACAGTTGCTTCCAAGGGCCCCATGAGATGGAGGCTGCCCCTTCTTCCTCTGACACTTTCACAATTTAGAATGGTATATCAACCATAGGCACACACACAGGCCTGGTTTTGTCCATCTTCTCCACAATAAGAAGAGAGAGGCTGATTCAGACACATCCCTTCATCCTGACCAGGTGGTTTGTCATCGAAGATGACTTTTGCTCTTTCAGGTCCTTCATACCTGTCTACAACTTCTCCAGGTATCATTTCTGCATGGACCTTTGAGGATCTCAGCAGGTGGAAGGTCCCCTACTTTTCTGTATTGTAAGAACAACTTTGTCCCTGCTCTTCTGTAAAATGAGATTGAGGGAACAGTGTATGTTTAGGGTTAATAACAGGTTTGATTTCGATTTGTGTTAGGAATCATTCTTCTGGATGAATAATGGTATTGGGAACCTGGTATATTTACAAGAATGTAGAGGTGAAACATAAGTATGAAAACAGAAATCCAGGTATGATTTTAAACCCATAAGGGCATTGGGCCCTTGATTGGGATACTTAGCTTTGAATTATGTTCTGCACAGATGTCTCAGATAATTTGATATACAATGGCATAGGACCTTGTACCTTGGAAGATTGAATGTAGAAGAGAACATCCCTTCAAAAAGGGATAGTCGGTAGGATTAGGAAGACAGTCGGTCGTTTTAGGAAGAAGAGTGAGTATATGATTTGGAACAAAACTTCTTTAGCAATAGGATTTCAGTTAGAGAGTGAATGTATATGTCAGCACATATGAAGAGCCAGTCACGATGATGAAGTGGGGAAAACATGTAGAAAAGAAGATATCAATAAAGATATTACGAAATCAGGGAAAGTATAAAGTGAGTGAGAGGATTAGACATTTTCAACAGGCTTGAGGTTGAATCTTAGAAAGAAACAAATATGAAGTCACCAATAATATTGACATTTGAGAGCATTAGGCACCCTGGACATGGATGTTTTTAGTAATCTATGTTCACATTTCATTTAGGCTTTGCTTGGTTCAATCATAAGTGTAACATTTACATTTTTGTCCAGAAGATTATTGTGATAATATGTATATGTAGATCAGGTGACATAAGTATTTCTTCCACCATTTTTGGTAGCAATATACTGAAGACATAAAATTAGTATTGGGCGTACAAAGAGGTGTACCCTATGTCTATGAAAATAGAGATAAAGCATGAATAGACCATACTGTGAATAAGTAATATAACTTGTTCCAACTTAATATAATGGGATGAACTGATATCTGAAAAATTACTGGAAATCTTATATGCATATACAATCATTCATTCCAACCAGTTATTCATCTAATGTCAATATTAGTGTTTTGGTTTATCATGAAGAGTGTGTGAGTTTTACTTCAAAAGTGATTATGGAAATCGAAAATAATGTGTTTGGAAAGAAGTCTCATGAAAAGACCAGTCAAGAAACCCTGACAATACATGTGTTGTGAAGTAGGAAGTGATTAAAGTTTAAAGAAATGCCTACAAATTTGTGAACTTGTGGATGAAATACATATCTTATGATGAGCAAAAACTGAAGAAATAATAATGTACCAGTGTTGAATATAAATGAAGATCATATTATATATCATGTCCCATTGGGATCTACTTGCATTGGTGATAGACTGGATCAGTTCCTGTAGAATTATTAACATTTGTATGCACCATTCACTGAAGTTAGTTTTCAGTACTAGGAAACAAATATGTATTTAAGGTGGATGAATATTTCTGAGACTAATATTTTGGAAAGTTTATTATAAATCCACATGCATGAACATGAATGAATTTAGAGAGTGTATATAAGACACATATATTTCATATTTTGAAAAATCTGGAGAGTGTATATATATATATATATATATATATATATATATATATATATATTTATATATATTTATATATACACACACACACACACACACACACACACACACATACCCACACACACACAAAAAAAACCACACACAGACATTTAAAAGTAGCAATATATATGCCAATCGGAATTCATCTTTAAATATATATCATCCACAGATGCAAAAATATTTATTTTACTGAACATGAGTTTATGTATAATGATGTTCTACTAGGAAGTTCCCCTATAGGTGGAATTTTCAGTTCCAACAGCAATTTGGAGGAGTGATCTCTTCTCACAATTTGTATCTGCCAAGTCAGCCACCTCACAAAAATGTACATGTGATACCAGGTAGGATTCTATAAGTGCATATGAAAATACATGTGATGAATAGGCTACAGAGAAAGGGAGACAGGAATTCATATATTTGTTTAATTTAAAAACACATGGTGAACTATTTCAATTAAAAATTGACTAGATTTATAACACCTACCATTTATCATGCAAAAGGTAAGTCCAAGTATGCAGCATGCCTCCTCTGAACTGCTTGTATTTCTATTCTGTTTGGGTATTTTTCTCCATCATATTAGGATTAGTAGTCAGAGGATAGTAGGGTATGGGATAGTGTCAGGGATTCAGTATTTCGAATAGAAAATTGAAAATGAATGCAATGTGTATGCAAATATGTGCTACACAAATATCTTCCCACTCTCATCCAGAGCAATGCCTTGACATTACCTTCGCCCCATGTATGACACAATTAGAGGAGAAGAGTTAGAAAATCTGTGAATACATATCTGCAATGGAAACTGCTCAATTTTCACAAATTTGGAGAAGGTAGAGGAGTTTCAAAAATTAAGGGACAATGTAAACTCTCCACAAACATGGAGCTCTGCTGGCCTAAAGAGTTCTTAAGAAACTGCCTCTGAGGTTGGGCACATGAAATATATGTTGTTGTCAGGAGCTTTAGCTTCCATTGTAGTGAGACCATCCAAGCTGGGTCTGCATTTTTGTGACCTTTGTGAGCACATGGTTTCTTGTTTTCCAATGAACATGAGGCAGCATTGCTAAATTCTCTCTTTGTAGGTAAACTGTGACCAATGGGGGCTAAGTGTCTCCCCGTGTGCACTGTGAACCCATTTGGTCATCCTCCACTTTTCGTGCTGTTTCTTGCTGCTGCACTCGCAATTTGGCATTTGCTTCATGAAACAAGGAGTTCAACTGGGACACAGTGCTGGAGCGAGTTCTGTCACGTGTGGTGGGTCAGGGTCTGCAGGAAAATGCACCAACCATGCTTCTATCCCACCAGCTTGCCTCCTTGAGCATAGCAACCTGATTCTGAACATTGCCCTGAAACTCCTACATATAACAAGATGCCTTTTCAGAGAAGGGTCTGCTGGCTGCACCATATCAGTCATAATCCATTTGGAAGCCAAAGGCAGATCCACATGGCCAAACCACAGATTTTTTATCACACACCTGCCCACAACTTCTCTAGGTCCACTACTCAGCAGGCTCTAACTTACTTGAATCTCTTTTCTATACCATTTTCATGAAAACCAGTCAATCAAGGCACCTTCTGGTATATTCATAATCAGAAACAGGACATCCAAAGGTTTTCCAGTGCCACCTGCTCATGGGAATTTTAAACATTTCATGGTATTTATCTAACCATTTTTAAAGGATGAAGTTGGAGGCACTGTGGGTTTCAATTCATTCAGGAACCATTAAATGTTGAGGAAACTCATTTTAATGAAAGCTCTCGAGAACTCTCACAGGCAAGGCTTCCAAAAGAGTGGCCAAAAGTTCACATGAAGCCAGGCCCATTGAGGTCTACAATATGAGGTCCATGTTTGTTTTGACTCTCAACTATTGCTGCCAAGTCTTTCAGAATAAAATCATGTGATATCCTGGCTGAGATTCCCAGTGCTCTGTGGAAAGCAACCCTGGGTCATGACTCATTTTCCAAGGACTACCCTCATGCGTGGCCTCCTAAAATCCCAACACAACTCATTGCAATACTTCTCTAAGATCAGTTCCAGAATGCAGTCTCTAAGGGTAATTACGCCAGAGTTCCAGCCCACGTGGACCAATTCATCTCTTCCAACCGCCACACAAGTGACCACAATTAAAACCAAAACACTCCCACATGGACCTCATCTTCTTCCATATAGACACTCATCATTACCTCTGGCTGGAGGATTCTATGAGGGGCACAGCCCAAGACAATGTCCAAAAGAAGCTTCCTTACCCCTCATATGCCTAAAGGCCCGGACTCCCTTCCTGTGAACAAGGAGTGATCAAATAGGCCTGCCATTAATACTGCTCCACTTCTGCAATTTGTGGCCTAGTGACTGTGGGGTTTAGATTCTTTTTGTAAATGGGAGTCATGAGAAAACCCAAGCACCTATGGGCTAGACTCTGCAGGGCTTTGAAGAACTCATTTGACCCAAAGGATCCCTATTCTCACTTGATGGAGGCAGGAACATTACAGAGGAAGACGAGAGACTCCATCCACAATGACCGCTCTTTTGGCCATTTTGGTTTTGGATGCACACATGGGATCCTTCTTTAGACCCATCAGGTGCTGAGAATCAAAGCCACAGCCTCACACAGGGCCAAGAGGCTGATTCAGACACATCCCATTCTAAAGCAATTAAGCAAAGAGCCCAAGGTGATGCCCATTCATTTTCATTTGAAAACTGTTTTCTTCAGGCTTCAAAAAGGGGTGGCCTGAGTCAAAGAACTTCCTGACATTCAGGGAAACAGACAAAGAGGTAAGCAAAAGACCCAAAGCAGGGTTTCTCCATTGAGACTCTCCTGGTCCCAATGATATCTGTGTTTTCTGACATGCTCTCATTCCCTTCAGCTATCCAGTACATAGCCATGTCACAGATCTTGGAGGTGGTTCATATGGTGGACATAAAATCATAAGCCTATTCTGAAGAGTGGCCATAATTCTACGAAGAAAACAGGAACTTTGGAAGATAGTAGGTGTTGCACATCCATAAGGCAATCCACAGTCCATTCATAAATTAGGCAGGATGAATGCTGAGAAGCTTTCTACTAGACATGACAAATCCATTGATGCATTCTCTTTTCTAATGTCTACAACCACAGACACGGTGGGATACACAGACATAGAAACACTTGCCTTGTCAAAGCACTCAGTAGACACAGTCCATTCCAAACCAAACAAACTGCGTTTCCTACCTATTCTCAGAACATGAGACAAAACCACAAACTCACACCCACAACCACAAAGGCACCTCCTTCCTCCAAGTAGGTATGTGACTATCTGGAGAGCCCTCTGACTGGTGGACCATTTTATGTTCCCCCGAAACGGCCTGTCCTGTCTCAGATCAGGTCTCTTTGGCTAACTCTGTGAAATTGTCCGGGACCAGCAGTGAGACACTACCTGCTTTCTCAGGAAAGGCCCCTCTTCAGAGCTCACCTGGCATTTGGCCATACTCACATCAGTATTTACCAAGAAAGACGGACTCTGTCCTCTGTAAATCTAAACAAGTGAGCCCACTGGGACTGGAACTGGGACTGCCTCTGGGTGCCTGGATTCCAAGTTTAGAGTGTTCCTTCACCAAGAAAATTAGATGAGGTCACTTCTTTCTGGAACTGATTGAATTTGCTGCCTTTGCAACCACTTTGTCCTAACAGTTGCTTCCAAGGGTCTCATGAGATGGAGGCTGCCCCTATTTTGTTACAATTTCACAAGATAGAAAGTTATATCAACCATAGGCACCTGGGAACAGCTCTCTACATAGGCCTGGTTTGGTCCATCTTCTCTACATTAAGAAGATAGAGGCTGATTCAGACACATCCCTTCGTCATGACCAGGTTGTTTGCAATTGAAGATGACTTTTTCTCTCTCAGGTACTTCATAGTTCCCTATATCTTCTCCAGGGATTATATCTGCATAGACCTTTGAGCTTCTCAGCAGGTGAAAGTCTCCCTACATTTTTGTATTGTAAGACCAACTCAGTCCTGCTCTTTTGTAAAGATAGATTGAGGTAACAGTATATGGTTAGGGTTAATAACAGGTTCGATTTGTGTTAGGAATCATTCTGCTGGATGAATAAGAATATTGGGATCCTGTGGTATTTATAAGAATATAGAGGTGAAATATAAGTATGACAATGGAATTCTAGATAAGATTTGAAGCCCAGAAGTGCACTGGGCACTGGAGTGGGAAACTTAGCTTTGAACAATGTTCTGCACAGATATCTCAGATAAATCGATATATAATGGCAAAGGACCATGTACCTTGGTTGATTGAATGTGTAAGAAAACATCCAGTCAAAAAGGGATAGTCGGTAGGATTAGGAAGATAGTGTAGGTTTAGATAGAAGAGTGAGAATAGGATTTGGACCAAAAGTACTTTAGCAATAGAGTTTTGGTTAGAGAGTGAATGTAAATGTCAGCACATGTGAAGAGTTGGTCACAGTGATGAACTGGAAAAAATATGTAGGAAAGCATTTATCAATAGAAACATTAGGAAATCAGGCAAAGTATAAAGTGAGTGATAGGATTAGACATTTTCAACAGGTTGAGATTTAATATATAATCTTAGGAAGAAACAAATATGTAGTCACCGACAGGATAGACATTTGAGAGCATTAGGCAACCTGGACATGGATGGTTTTAGTAATCCATGCTCACTTCCTATTTAGGATTTGGTACAATCATAAGTGTGACATTTGCGTTTTGTGTCCAGAATATTACACTGAAAAAATGTATATTTATATCAGGTGACATGAGTATTTCTTCCACCATTTCTGGAAGCAATATGTTGAAGACATATAAATTAGTATTGGGGGTACAAATACGTGCACCCTGTGTCTCTGAATATAGAGAAAATGTATGAATAGACAATAGTGTGAATAAAGAATATAATTGGTTCCAACTTTAAAAAATGGATTGAAGTGATATCTGAAAATATAAAGAAAATTTTATATTGATAAACATACATTCATTCAAACCAATTATACATCTATTTGTAATATTAGGGTTATGGTTTATCATAAAGGGTGTGAGTTTTGCTTCAAAATTGATTATGGAAATCGAAAATAATGTGTTTGGGTAGAAGTCACATGAAAACACCAGTCAAGACACCTGGAGGAATACATGTGTTCTGAAGCAGGAATTGATTGAAAGTGAAACAAATGCCCATAAATTTGTGAATTTGTGGATGAAATATATATCCTATGATGTCCATAATACAAATAAATATTAATGTACCAGGGTTTAATAAAAATGAACGTCAACATGCACAGCTTGTCATATCGGAATCAAGGTGCATTGATGTTAAACTTGGTCAGTTACTGTAGAAATATTAGTTAAATCTGTTTTTCAGGTGGATGAATATTTCTGAGAATAATCTTGTGAAAAGTTGATTATAAATCCAAGTCCATGAACATGAATAAATTTAGCGAGTGTAAATAAGACACATATATTTCATATTTTCAAAAATCTGGAGAGTGTATATATATATATATATATATATATATATATATATATATATATATATATATATTTACACAAAACACACACACAGACATTAAAAAGTAGCAATATATATGCCACTCAAAATTCATCTATAAATATATATCATCCAAAGATGCAAAAATATTTATTTTACTGAACATGAGTTTATGTATAATGTTTTTCTACTAGGAAGCTCCCCTATAGGTGGAATTTTCAGTTCCAACAACGATTTGGAGGAGTGATCTCTTCTCACAATTTGTATCTACCAAGTCAGCCAACTCACAAAAATGTACATGTGATACCAGGTAGGATACTATAAATGCATATAAAAATACATGTGATGAATAGGCTACAGAGAAAGGGACAGGAATTCATATATTTGTTAATTTTAAAAACACATGAAGAACTATTTCAATTGAAAATTGACCAGATTTATAACACCTACCATTTATCATGCAAAAGGCAAGTCCAAATATAAAACATGCCTCCTCTGAAATGCTTGTATTTCTATTCTGTTTGCGTTACTTTTCTCCATCATATTAGGATTAGTAGTCAGAGTCTAGTAGGGTATGTGAATATTTCTGAGAATAATCTTGTGAAAAGATGATTATAAATCCACATTCATGAATATGAAAAATTTAGGATGTGTAAAATAATACACATATATTTCATATTTTGAAAAATCTGGAGAGTGTGTATATATATATATATATATATATATATATATATATATATATATATACACACACACACACACACACAAACATTCACAGACATTAAAAAGTAGCACTATATGCCAATTTAAAATCACCATAAAATATATATCATCCACAGATCCAAATAAATTCATTTTACTGAACATCGATTTATGTATAATGTTGTTCAACTAGGAAGCTCACCCACAGGTTGAATTTTCAGTTCCAACAGCGTTTAGGAGGAGTGATCCCTTTTCACAATTTGTATCTGCCAATTCAGCCACCACACAAGAACGTACGTGTGGTAACAGGTAGGATTCTAAATGTGCATATAAAAATACAGGTGCTGAATAGGCTTCAGAGTAAGGGAGGCAGGAATTCACATATTTCTTAACTTTTAAAATACATGGAGAACTATTTCAAAAAAAATTGACAAGATTTAAAACTCCTACACTATATAATTCAAAAGGCAAGCCCAACTATCCACCATGCCTCCTCTGAACTGCTTGTAGTTCTATTGTTTTGGGGGTATTTTTCTCCAACATATTAGGATTAGTAGTCAGAGTCTAGTAGGGTATGTGTTAATGTCAGTGATTCAGTATTTTGAATGGAAAATAGGAAAATGAATCCAATGTGTATGCAAATATGTGCTTCAGAAAAATCTTCCCACTCTCATCCAGAACAATCCCTTGACATTACCTTCGCCCCAAGTAAGACACAATTAGAGGAAAAGAGATAGAAAATATGTGAATACATATCTGAAATGGAATTTGATCAGGAGTTCACAACCATGGAGGTGGTAGAGGAGTTTTCAAAAGTAAGGGACAGGGTAAGCACTCCACAATCACAGAGCTCTGCTGGCCTAAAGACTTCTTGAGAAACTGCCTCTGAGTTTGGGCACTTGAAATATATGTTGTTTTCAGGAGCTTTTGCTTCCTTCTAGTGAGACGATCAAAGCTGGGTCAGCATCTATGTGACCTGGAGGACATAAATTGTAATATTCCAATGAACATGAGGGAGCAGTGCTGAATTCTCTCTTTGTAGGTATACTATGGCCACTTGGGGCTAAGTGTGTCCCCGCGTGGACTGTATATTCATTTGTTCCTCTTCCACTCTTCATTGTGTTTCTTGCTGCTGCACTGCGACTTTGGTATTTGCTTCACGAAATACATGGAGTTCAACTGGGACACAGTGGTCTAAGTGTCTGCCCGTGTGGACTGTGAAGCCATTTAGTAATCCTCCACTTTTCCTGGTGTTTCTTGCTGCTGCACTGCGAGTTTTGTATTTGCTTCATGAAATACAAGGAGTTCAACTGGGACACAGTGCTGGAGGGAGTTCTATCACATGTGGTGGCTCACACATGAGCATTCATGAAACCGGCCTCTATACCACATAGCTTGCTCCCTTGACCAAAGGAACCTGATTCTGTAAATTACCCTAAAACCTCTCCATATAACAAGATGTGTTTACTTATAATGGTCTCCTGGCTGCACCATGTCCGTCTCATGACATTTGGAATCCAAAGGCAGATCCACATGGCCCCATCACAGATGTTTTATCACACACCTTCCTACCGCTGCTCTAGGCCCTCTACTCATCAGGCTCCAAATTACTGGCATCTCGGTTCTACACCATTTTCATTAAACCCAATCAATCAAGGCACTGTCTGGTACACTCATGATCAGAAATAGGACATCCAAAGGTTCTGTATGCCACCTGTTCATGGGAATTTCAAAAATTTAAACTATTTATCTAGCCATTTATCAAGGATGAAGTTGGAGGCACAGTGGATTTCAATTCATGCAGGAACCATTAAATGGTGAGTATGATCATTTCAATGAAAACTCTGGAGAACTCTCACAGGCAAGGCTTCCCAAAGAGTGTCCAAAAGTCACCTGAAGCCAGGCTCATTGAGGTCTACAATTGAGATCCATGAGTGTTTTGATCTCAACTATGGCTGCCAAGTCTTTCAGAATAAAATCTTGTGGTATCCTGACTGAGATTCCCAGTGCTCTGTGGAAAGCTACCCTGGGCCTACATCTCAGGTTCCAAGGGCGACTCTCATGCATGGCCTCCTCAAATCCCAACACAACTCATGGCAATACTTCACTAAGCTCAGTTCCAGGACACAGTGTCTAAAAGGAGTCACACCAGAGTTCAGGCCCAGGAGGACCCAGTAATCTCTTCCAGCTACCACACATATGACCACAATTTAAATCAAAACACTCCCACATGGGCCTCATCTTCTTCTACACAGACACGCATCATAACCTCTGGCTGGAAGTTTCCATGAGGGGTGCAGCCCAAGACAGTGTCCAAAATAAGCTCCATTGCCCCTCATTTGCCAAAAGTCAGGGTGGCCTAAACACCCTTCCTTTGAACCAGGAGTGATCAAATAAGCCTGCCTTTAATACTGCTCTGCTTCTCCAATTTGAGGCCTAATGACTGTCAGGTGTAGATTTTCTATGTGATTTGGAGTCATGAGAAAACCCAAGCACCTATGGGCTATCCACTGTAGGGCTTTGAAGAACTCATTTGACCCAAATGATCCCTATTCTCACTTGACGGAAGTCAGGAACTGAAAAGGTCGGGCGAACTTCGGAGGAAAAGACCACCAAGAGACTGTCTCATGCCACAGCAAAGGGTTTATTGGGGGTCCAGCATGCTGAGGCTCAGAGCTCACTTCAGAGGAGCAAAGAACAAAGAGCCCCGAGAACAACTTGAGCAGAGTTTATATACATTCTTTAGAGAGGGCAGGGACTTTACATACATCATAGCCTCCTTTAGAAAATCATCATATACCACGGGAAAATCAAATAATAACTCTAAAACATGATTAGCACATTCATTGGCGGGAACAGGTTGGGCAGCGGGTGATTGGTCAGCCGTGAGAAGGAGTATACATTTAAACTGATTGGTTGAAGCACTGAGATGTATACGTGCAAATCTGCATGGTTTCTGGGAAGGGGTGGTTAAGTAACGAGGTGGTCAGGGAAGATTTAAACACACATCTAATGGGAAGATCCGGGAATTGTCTTAAGTGCCACAGGAATTTCAGGTTCTGAGTGCAGCTTGGAAAATGTACAAAACCTGGTTCTTTACGTTTCAATTTCAATTTCTTTTATTCTTTCATTTCCCACCCCTTTTTCTGGCTACTTTTAATCTTAAAAGTAATGAATCAAAATTATTGTGGGGTTTCACATTCTATTCCTACCAGTGCAGCATATTTCTGTCTGATTATCATGAGTTTCACCTGCCTAATCTGAGCCTGGAGAAAGGAAACTATGTGGTTAAGCAAACAAGGTCCCACAGTTAGCAACACCATAAGGATGATCAGGGGTCCAGCTAAGTCTGATATTAGTGTAGTTACCAGGGTTACTCGGTTAACCATGACTCAAAGCACCCTTGTTGAATCTCCCATTCTCTCTGGCGCTCTTCAAGGTATTTTCTTAATTTACTCATGAATTATTTTGCAACTCCAATATGGTCAGCATAAAAACAACATTCTTCTCTCAGTGCAACACAGAGGCCCTCTCCCTCATCAAGAGGAGGTCTAATCCTCACCTGTTCTGTAAAACAACTTCAGAGAGAGAGGTTAAGGATTCCTGCAAAGCTGTGATGGAGGTCTCTAACGTCTTCAAGTCTTGATTTATTGCTGTTTCTAATTGGGCCATTTGTTGTTAACCACGCATCATAGAAGCTGTTCCCATACCCACTCCTGCAGCAGCTCCTATCCCCAATAGGATGGCTAGAGTAAGGGACAATGGTTCCCCTTGATATCGGGTTGTTTGTCCCCCTAGTAGACCTTCAAATGATTAGGCATTATGATAGAGTACCCTGGAGAGTATCTGCACCATTACACAATAATTTACAGGGCTGTCAAAGACCTGGGCTGAAATACAAGGAGTTCTGACTGTGTGGAGTTCAGTACCATAAAGGTTCCTTTAATTAGTTCCCAGGGGGAGGAGTCAGATGTACACTGGACTGGGGAAGTAGGCAAAGACGGAATCCAGGAAGTATTAGATGGTAGAGGGGTTCTGGTAGATCTAGGCATGGAAGGTTTAGGAGGCTTAATTCCTGGCTTGAGGGGATTGGGTCCTATTGCTGTGGGATTTTCTTTCTTTTTAAGCCAGACGGTGAACCAGAGACCAAATTCATCACCTGGGCCATAAATATAGAATCGCATTCCCCACGTATTTCCCATAGGCCAGGTTTTTCTGAGGTAGCCCCTTCCTTTGGAAGTGAAAGTTATATTGAGGGGGTAACATAGAGTATTCTTTCCACAGCGAGTTTTTGACACCACTGGGCAAGCAGCACATTTCTTGGGATCAATTCAGGTGTCATTTCATCCTACCGGAATCATACCTTTCTGGGGAGTTTGGGTTCCACCATGCAGCTTTCGTTTGTTCACAACCCCAAGATCTACAATAAAAGTCACTAGGTCCTCCGCAGGTTTGGGCCTGTTTTATGACTTTGGAAATCAGGTGGGCACACATAATAGTCAAGACTGGCTAGTTTACACCTGAGCTGGGGGAGATGACATCCATAATTCATGGGTTAAGGTGGTCCATGTTGCCCTGGTTAGGGTTTGAGTGGGATCTGTGTGGGGTCCTCTATGTCAGGGAGATCCCAGTCAGGGAAGCCTATGGCAAGCTGACAAATGTCCGGGTGGAGAGATGGCCACCAAGTCCATAAGGTGGCTGTTTGTGAAATAGATCACACTACTTGCCCATTAGGATTCATTACTTGCCCTTGTTGCTGAGCACGCTGATGGGGATTAGGGCTGCTGGTGGTCATGGGAAGAATCCATAGCCCTACCCACATGACGGACACGCAACTTGAGATGGATACCAGTCTGTAGAAGTTTCCAGCCAGAGTCTGTACAGGGCTCAGGCATGAGATGGGAGGCATTGATCCAGGAAGTGATCCCATCCACTTTCACCACTGTGGGTGTTATAAGCAGCACCTGGTATGGTCCTTTCCAGTGGAGTTCCAGGGATGACACCTGACGCCATCTCACGTAGACGAAGCCTCCCACTTGATATCAATGTGGGGTTCCCTCGTCTCCAGTCTGATAAGCAGAGGCCAAATGTTTCCACAGGTATCGCTGGGTGCTGGGTTTGTTAAAGGGCTTTAAATCTGTCAAGCAAGGGGGTGTGAAAGGAATCATTAAGTCTCATAGTTGGGATTAGGTCCCCTACTGGAGGAAGGGCACCATTGAGAATTTCATAAGAGGTGAGGTTACACAAAGAGGCGGAGGGGGTATTTCTTTCACAAAACAGTGCATAAGGTTGGAGCATAGTCCAATTTTTTATGCCAGTATCCAAGCTTAATTTTGTTAAGTACTCTTTGATGGTTCTATTCATCCTTTCTACCTGTCCTGAGCTATAGGGTCTATAAGCACAATGTAACTTCCAATTAATCCCCAGGGTCCTGGCAAATCCCTTACTTTCCTGGGGCATGAATGCCGGTCCGTTAGCGGACCCTATTACCTTAGGCAGGCCGAACCTTGGAAAAATGTCTTCTACGATCTTTTTGACTACCATCTGAGCTGTTTCTTTCTTCATGGGGAAGGCTTCGACCCATCCTGAAAAAGTATCTACAAAGACTAGGAGATATTTAAGTTCATACCTTGCTGGCTTAATTTCAGTAAAGTTCAATTCCCAGAATTGTCCTTGTCTGGTTCCTTGTAAGCGCTTCCCTGCAGGAAGCTTGGATGGGTAAGCATTAACTACTTGGCAGACTTGACAAGCTCTAGTCACCTGCTCAGCTATTTCTTTCCTCTGTGAGTCAGTCAATAATAAGTCCTTTCTCCGGTCCTTTAAGAGTGCCTATATCTTCTCTGAGTCTAAGTGGGTGAGCTGGTGTACGTCTTTGACATAAAGGTGGGCTTTTTGAAATTGTAAACTTGGCTCTGTAGGATCCCAGAGTTCTGTATCTGTCTCCTCAGATGATAAGTTGCCTGAATGTTCCGGTGCGGCCAAGTCTCCTGATTGTTGTTCCCCCTGGTGTGGAAAAAGTTAACACAGTCACTCCATTTAGGGCTGCCAATTAAGCTTCCTCATCTGCCCTTCTTTTTCCAACCGCCACGGGTTCGTTTCCCTTCTGGTGCCCTGGGCAGTGCACTATAGCTAGTTCCTTAGGGCCCTGCACTGCTGAGAGAAGTTGGAGGATCTCATCTTTCTTCTTTATTTCTTTCCAGGTGGAGGTTAATAACCCCCTTTGCTGGTAAATAGCCCCGTGCACATTTGCAGTGGCAAATGCATAGCGGCTATCAGTGTATATGGTGGCCCTTTTGCCTGTTGCTAGTTCCAATACTTTCGTAAGGGCAATCAGTTCTGCTTTTTGGGCTGATGTCAGTTCTGGGAGACCAGAGGAACAGATGACATTAATTTTGCTAACTACTGCTTCTCCATCCCACCGCTTACCATCTTGGAGGAAGCTGCTGCCATCCATAAACCATACAACCTCAGGGCAAGGCAGTGGCTGATCCTTCAAGTCTCGTCGTATACTGGTTTCCACTGCCAGTATGTGTTGACACTCATGAGCGACGGGTCTTGATGATTCTTCTGGCAGCAGTGTAGCCGGGTTGAGTGGAGCAGCGGGTCCCAGCGTGATTCTGTCTTTGTCAAGCAAGAGGTTCTGTTAGTGGGTTATTCTAGAGTTTGATAGCCACATCTCTGGAGGCTGACAGATGATGCACTCCAGGGCATGGGGGACTATAATCGTTAGCTTCTGTCCCAACGTTAATTTATCAGCATCTTTTATTAGAAGGGCTGCCACTGCTATAGCTCTTAAGCAATGGGGCGACCCACTAGCCACTGGGTCCAGTTTATTTGATAAGTATTCTACCGGCCTTTTCCAAGGTCCCAAAGTCTCAGTGAGCACAACCCGTGCTATTCCTTTCTTTTCCTCGATGTAGAGACTGAAGGGTTTTTCTATATCTGGGAGTGCTAAGGCCGGAGCAGATAGCAGCACCTTTTTTCTGACATTATCAAAAGCTTGTTGGTGCTCAGGGGTCCATTGGAAGTGGGCATCCCCCTTTATCAGCGGGTATAAAGGGGCAGCCAGAGACGCGAACCCAGGAATCCATAACCTGCAAAAGCCGGCAGTCCCAAGAAACTCCCTGAGTTGTCTCTTATTAGATGGGGGCAGTATCTGCACAAAGGTTCGTTTTGTGGGCTCAGTGAGCCATCCTTTGCCACCCCTAAGAGAATAACCCAGGAAGATTACTTCTTGCTGACAAATTTGGGCCTTTTTGGCAGAAGCCCTATATCCAAGCCGAGCAAGCTTGGAAAATAATGCTTGGGTCCCAGACTCATAGTTCTCTTTGCTGTCGGCTGCCAGTAGCAGACCATCCACATATTGGAGTATGGTGACATCGGGGTGTGCAGTTTTGAAGTCATTGAAGTCCTTGTGGAGGGGTTCATCAAAGAGAGTGGGAGAGTTTTTGAACCCCTGTGGGAGTCTAGTCCAGGTTAGTTGGACAGATGTTCCTTTTTCGGGGTCTATCCACTCAAAAGCAAACAGCAACTGACTGTCCTTATGTACGGGCAAGCAAAAGTGAGCATCTTTTAAGTCTAGCACAGTGTACCATTCCTGCTCCAGATTCAGAGCGCTAAGCAAATTATATGGATTCGGTACAGTGGGGTGAATGTCCTGCACTCTGTTGTTGATCTCTCTTAGGTATTGAAGCGTCCGGTAGTCCCCAGTTCCTGGCTTTCTTACTGGTAGCAGGGGGATATTCTAGAACAAATGACAGGGCCTTAAGACCCCAAGAGCCAGGTATTTCTGAATATGGGCCCTTATCCCATCCTTAGCTTCTTTGATTAGAGGATATTGTTTAACACTGATTGGAGAGATAGAGGCTTTTAATTCTACTACTATTGGAGGTTGTTATATGGCTAGACCTAACCCAGCAGTTTCTGCCCAGGCATTAGGATAATCTTTTATCCATTTCTGGGGTAGTTTGCCTGTTTGATCAGTCCTAGGAGGCGCGAAGTGTTGATGTTCATCTTCTACGGATGTTGTCAAAGCCATGACTATGGGAGTTTTTACTGAAGGCTTTAGAAACTCCACTTGGGGACCATCAGGGTTAAAGGTTATTCTAGCCCAGAGTTTGGTAAGCAGATCCCAGCCCATCAATGGGGCTGGGCATTCTTGGATTACTTGGAAAGCGTGGTGGACTTTTCCATTTCCTAGGTCCATAGTCCTCTTAGTTGTCCCAGCCCAATATCTACTGCCATTAGTACCTTTAACAGGGGACCATTTATTTGATAGGGGGCCCAGTGGGGTCTTAAAGGTTGATTATACTGCTCCTGTATCCACTTCAAAGTTCACTGGGGTCCCCTCCACTTTAAATGTTACCCTGAGCTCGGAGAGGGGATCCGAGCCCCGACTTTCCTAGTCCTCTTCTAGAGTCAGCACGGCGGACTGGCATCTCTGCTTCTTTCGGGGGCACTCTTTGGCCTAGTGTCCTGTTTTCTTTACAGTAGGCACACTGATCTGAGGCCAGGGGCAGCCATTGGCGGGGGCCCAGGTATCCCTTTCTGTCTCCCTGCTTTTTAACTTCTGGCATATTTGGTGCTCTGACCAGAACCTTAGTCAATGCTTTAGTCTGCCTTTTGCTCCTTTCATCCTCCTTTTCTTCCCTTTCCGTCTCTCTCCTCTGTTCCCTTTCCTCCTCAGTTTCTCTCTTATAATATACTTTCTCAGCATCTCTTACTAAATCTCTCAAGGTCTTATCTTGTAATACATCTAGACGTTGTAACTTTCTCTTAATATCTAGGGCAGCCTGCTCGATAAAGGCCATTGCAACAGATGCTTGTTCATCCTCTGCCTGAGGATCAAAAGGAGTATATTTCCTATATGCTTCCATAATTCTCTCCAGAAACATAGAGGGAGACTCATTAGGCCCTTGGATAATCTCTCTTACCTTGGCCAAATTAGTCGGCCCTCTGGCAGCCACTCGGAGACCCGCTATTAGAGTCTGGCGATAAGTGGACAGATGCTACCTACATTTAAAGGTGTTTGGGTGCCAGTTGGATCGGTTCATTGGCCCGTAGGGACGGAGAGGAAGCATCATAGGGGCTTCCGAGTTTTCTATTATCCGTCACCGGCGGGTTCCTTTAGGTGGCCCAGCTTCCTCCAGGGGAGGAGGGGTTGCTGCTGCTGCAGAGAAGTCCCCTGGAGTGCTTGGGTCTGGCCCAATTGCCTCTAGCGGCGGAGAGGCTGAGTCAGCGGCGAGAATATCATCTGGAACGTGTTGGGGGTTGGAGAGCGAGGGTAGAGGATAAGGAGTGGGAGGAGTGTCCAGTCTTGTGACTCAGGGAGAATGGAAGGAAGAGGGGGAGGAGTGGAAGGTTTGAATGATAGGATGCTGGGGGAAGGGGTATATGGCTGTTGATCTGGGTGGCCACGTGGCCCCGGCTGAAAGACAATATCTCTGACTTTTCGGATTAGAGGGAAGTAGAAGGATCCTTCTGGGGGGCCACCTGACTCCGAGAATGGGCCATTCTGAAGCACAGAGAATCTGCCAGGTACGACATTTTACTGAAAAAGAAAGATTCTGGGCCCTTGAGCGGACATCAGTCCAATGATCAAGTGTCAGGGACAGAGAAGTGGAAGTGCTTTGTCCCATAATGAGAGTTACTCAAACAGGGACAGTGAAGACACAAACGCAACACAGACAAAGACAAACAGTAAACGTTTAACATGAGTCCAAGACAAAGATTAGAACTGAGTAACTGCCAAAACCTGATGGGTTAGACAATAAAGACAGCCGGTAAACTCAACATGAGTTCAGAACAATGACCAAAACTGAGTAGCCGGCAAAACCTGATGGGCTGGCGAACCGAATCCTGAAGCAAAATATACACGAGTTGAAGAAATTAGTATTCCTTGATTTCTCTAGTCCTCTGGAGTGTCCCCCAGGAACGTGGCCTGTAGCTCTGTGACACATCTGTCAGCCACCATCAGAGAGAGCTAATGCTCTTCACTGACAGCCACTTTGCCAATCCATAACCTGAAACCCAAAACCAGAAAGAGGTGCCTTACTTACCCCGAGAGGAGTCCATTGGGGTCTTTTGTCCACCGCTGCCGGATATCTCACCTGGGGCCTCCAGATGAATAGGTGGGCGAACGTCAGAGAAAAAGACCACCAAGAGGCTTTCTCATGCAACAGCAAAGGTTTTATTGGGGGTCCAGCATGCTGGGGCTCAGAGCTCACTTTAGAGGAGCAAAGAACAAAGAGCCCTGAGAACAACTTGAGCAGAGTTTATATACATTCCTTAGAGAGGGCAGGGACTTTACATACATGATAGCCTCCTTTAGCAATTCATCATATACCATGGGAAAATCAAATAACAACTCTAAAGTATGATTAGCACTTTCATTTGTGGGAACAATTCGGGCAGGGGGTGATTGGTCAGCCCTAAGGAGGGGTATACATTTAAACTGATTGGTTGAATACCTGAGATGTATACTTGCTGAGCTGCAGGGATTCTGGGAAAGGGTTGTTAAGTAACTAGGTAGTCAGGGAAGATTTCAACACACATCTAATGGGCAGATCCGGGAATTGTCTAAACTGCCACAGGAAAGTGCAGCTTGGAAAGTTTACAAACCTGGTTCTTTACATTTCAATTTCAATTTCAATTTCTTTTATTCTTTCAGAACCTTACAGAGAAAGGCAAGAGACTTAATCCACAATGACTGCTCTTTTGGCCATTTTGGTTTTGGATGCACACATGGGATCTTTCTTTCGATCCATCTGGTGCTGATAATCTAAGTCACAGCCTCACACAGGGCCAAGAGGCTAATTAAGACACAACCATTTTCAAAGCAATTACTACTCTGAGGTCAGTTACAGAACTCAGTCTCTGAGGAGAATCACACCAGTGTTCAAGGCTAGGTGCACCCAGTCATCTTTTCCAACCACCACATAAATTACCACAATTAAAACCAAAACAATTCCACATGGCCCTCATCTTCTTCCATAGAGTCACTCATCATAACCTCTGGCTGGAGGATTCCTTGAATGGCGCAGCTCAAGAGAGTGTCCAAAATAAGCTTCCTTGCCCCTCATTTGCCTAAACTCAGGGTGGCCTGGACACCCTTCCTGTGAACTAGGATTGATCACATAGGTCTGCCGCTAATACTGCTCTACTTCTCCAATTAGAGGCCTACTGACTGTCAGGTATAAATTCCTTATGTGATTTGGATTCATGATTAAACCCAAGCACCTCTGAAGAGCTTGGAAGAACTCATTTGACCCAAAAAATCCCTATACTCCCTTGAAGAAAGTCAGGAACCTAACAGAGGAAGGCAAGAGACATCATCCACAATGACTTATGTTTTTGCCATTTTGGTTTTGGATGCACACATTGGATGTTTCTTTAGATCCATCAGGCGCTGAAAATCTAAGCCATAGCCTCTCACAGGGCCAAGAGGCTGATTCAGACACATGGCTTTCCAAAGCAATTAAGCAAAGAGCCACAGGTGATGCCCATTCATTTCCATTTGAAAACTGTTTCCTTCAGTCTTCACAAAGGGGTGGCCTGAGGCAAAGACCTTCCTGACATTCAGGGCAAAAGATCAATAGGTTAGCAAAAGGCCCAAAACAGGGTTTCTCCACTGAGGCTTTTCTGGTCACACTGATATCTGAGTTTTCTGAGATGCTCCAATTCCCTCCAGCTATCCAGAACATAGCCATGTCACAGAGTTTGGAGGTGGTACATATTTTGGACACAAAACCATGAACCTATTCTGGAGAGTGGCCAAAATTCAGGAAGAAAACAGAAACTTAGTAAGATAGTAGGTGTTGCCCATCGATAAGGCAACCTGCAGTCCATTATTAAAATGGACAGGATGAATGCTGGGAAGCTTTCTACTAGACAGGACACATCCATTGATGCATTCTCTTTTCTAATGTCTACAACCATGGACACAGTGGGAGACACAGACACAGAAACACTTGCCTTGTCAAAGTTCTTTCTAGAAATAGTCCACTCCAAACCAAACACACCGCCTTTCCTACCTATTCTCAGAACATGAGACAAAACCACAAACTCACACACACACTCAAAAAGGCACCTCCTTCCCCCAAGTAAGTCTGTGACTATCCAGAGTGTCCTTTGACTGGTGGGCCATTTTATGTTCCCCCGAAAAGGCCTGTCTTGTCTTAGATCTGGTCTCCTTGTCAAACACTGTGAAGTTCTCAGGAGCCTGTTCTGACCACTACATGCTTTCTCAGGGAAGGCCCGTCTTCAGAACTCTCCTCGCATTTGGCCATCCTCACATCAGTAGGTACCAAAAAAGACAGACTCTGTCCTTGGTAAATCCAAACATGTGAGCCCACTGGGACTGAGACTGGGACTGGCTCTGTGTGCCTGGCTTCCTGGATCCCAAATTCAGAGAGTTCCATCACCAAGGAAGTGAGGTAGGTCACTTATTTCAAGAATTTAATGAGTTCACTGCCTTGGCAACCACTTTGTTATAACAGTTGCTTCCAAGGGTCCCATGAGATGGAGGATACCCTACTACCTCTGACACTTTCACTAGTTAGAATGGTATATCAACCATATGGAACCAGAAACAGCTCTCCACATTGTCCTGGTTTGGTCCATATTCTCTCCATTAAGAATAGAGAGGCTGATTCAGACACAACCCTTCATCCTGACAAGGTTGTTTGCCATGGAAGATGACTTTTGCTCTCTCAGGTCCTACATAGCTGCCTAATACTTCTCCAGGGATCATTTCTGCTTGCACCATTGAGTTTCTAAGCAGGTGGAAGATCCCCTACATTCCTGTATTGTAAGACAAACTCTGTCCCTGCTCTTCTGTAAAGGTAGATTGAGGGAACAGTGTATGGTTAGGGTTAATAACAGGTTCGATTTTGGTGAGGAGTCATTCTGTTGGATGAATAATGGTATTGGGAACCTGCGATATTTACAAGAATATATAGGTAAAATATAAGTATGGAAACAGAAATCTAGGTATGATTTGAAGCCCAGAAGGACATTGGGACCTTCATTGGGATACTTAGCTTTGAATTATGTTCTGCACAGATGTCTCAGATAAATCGATATACAATGTTATAGGACCTTGTACCTTGGATGATTGAATGTCGAAGAGAACATCCAGGATAAAAGGGATAGTTGGTAGTATTAGGAAGACAGTTTGTAAGTTTAAAAAGAAGAGTGAGTATAAGTTTTGAACCAAAAATTCTTTAGCAATAGGGTTTCGGGTAGAGAGTGAATATGAATGTCAGAACATGTGAAGAATCAGTCACAATGATGAACTGGGGAAAATATGTAGGAAAGCAGATATCCATAGAGACATTAGGAAATCATGCAAAGTGTAAAGTGAGTGATTGGATTAGACATTTTCAATATGATTGAGTTTCAATATGTAATCTTAGGAAAAAACAAATATGTAGTCCCCAAAAAGATTGACAAGTGGGAGCATTAGGCAGCCTGGACATGGATGTTTTTAGTAATCCATGTTCATTTTCCATTTAGACTTTGGTACAATCATAAGTGTGATGTTTGCATTTTCTGACCAGAATATTACTGTGATAAAATGTATATGTGGATCAGGTAACATGAGTATTTCTTCCACCATTTCTTGGAGCCATATTTTGAAGATGTATAAATTAGTATTGTGGGTAAAAATAGATGTACCCTGTGTCTATGAATATAGAGATAATGCATGAATAGAGCGTAGTGTGAATAAATAATATTACTTGTTCCAACTTTAAATAATGGATTAAATTGATATCTAAAAATATTCAGGAAATCTTATATTAATATACATACATTCATTTCAACCAGTAATACATCTAATGGTAATATTAGGGTTGTGGTTTATCCTGAAGTGTGTGTGAGTTTTGCTTCAAACTGATTATGGAAATCAAATATAATATTTTTGGAAAGAAGTCTCATGAAAAGACCAGTCAAGAAACATGGAGGAATACTTGTGTTCTGAAGCAGGAAGTGATTGACATTGAAACAAATGTCTAAAAATTTGTGAACTTGTGGATAAAATATATATCCTACGATGTGCATAAACTGCAGAAATAGTAATGTACCATTGTTGAATAAAAATGAACGTCAAATTATATGTCATGTCCCATAGGAGTCTACTTGCGTTGATATTAAACTGGGTCAGTTACTCTAGAAATATTAGGATTTGTGTGCAGCTTTCACTGAAGTCAGTTTTCAGTACTAGGAAACAAATATATATTTCAAGTTGATGAATAATTCTGAGAATAATCTTGTGAAAAATCGATTATAAATCTAAATACATCAACATGAATAAATTTAGGGAGTATATATAAGACACATATATTTCATATTTTGAAAAATCTGGAGAGTATGTATATATATATATATATATATATATATATATATATATATACACAAAACATACACACAGACTATAAAAAGTAGCAATACATATGCTAATCGAAATTCATCATTAAATATATATAATTCACATATGCAAAAATAATTATTTTACTGAACATGGATTTTTGTATAATGTTTTTCTATTAGGAAGCTCACCCATAGGTTGAATTTTCAGTTTCAACAGCGTTTAGGAGGAGGGATCTCTTCTCACAATTTGTATCTTCCAAGTCAGACAACACAAAAAAATTAACCTGTGATACCAGGTAGGATTCTATATGTGCATATAAATATACATGTGCTGAATAGTCTATAGAAAAAGGGAGACAGGAATTCACATATTAGTTAATTTTAAAAACACATGGAGAATTATTTTAACCAAAAATTGACTAGATTTATAACACCTACCCTTTATCATGTAAAAGGCAAGTCCAAATATACACCATGCCTCCACTGAACTGCATGTATTTCTATTTTGTTTTGGTTATTTTTCCTCCATCATATTAGGATTAGTAGTCAGAGTCTAGTAGGGTATGGGTTAGTGTCATGGTTTCAGTATTTTGATTGGAAAATAAGAAAATGAATCCAATGTGTATGCAAATATGTGCCACACAAAAATATTCCCACTCTCATCCAGAACAATGAATTGCCATTACCTTCACCCCAAATAAGACACAATTAGAGGAGAAGAGTTAGAAAATCTGTGAATACATATATGGAATGGAACATAATCAGGAGTTCACAACCTTGGAGGTGGTAGAGGAGTTTCCAAAAGTTAGGGTCAGGGTAAACACTCCACAAACATGGAGCTCTACTGGCCTAAAAACTTCTTGAGAAACTGTCTCTGAGTTCGGGCACTTGAAATATATGTTGTTATCAGGAGCTTTAGCTTAATTTGTAGTGAGACCATCAAAGATGGGTCTGCATCTATGTGACCTGGAGAACATGGTTTCTTTTTTTTTAATGAACATAAGGGAGCAGTGCTGAATTCTCTCTTTGTAGGTAAACTGTGGCCACTCGGGTCTAAGTGTCTCCCCATGTGGACTGTGAAGCCATTTGGTCATCCTCCACTTTTTGTGGTGTTTCTTGCTGCTGCACTGGGAGTATGGTATTTACTTAACGAAATACAATGAGTTCAACTGGGACAAAATGCTAGAGTGAGTTCTGTCATGTGTGGTGGGTCAGGTTCTCCAGGAGAATGCACCAACAAGTCTTCTATCCAACATAGCTTGTCCCCTTGACCATAGCAACCTGTTTCTTAAAATTGACGTTAAACCTCTCCATATAACGAGATGCCTTTACATATAAGGGTCTGCTGGCTACACTATTTCAGTCACAAGCCATTTGGAAGCCAATGGAAGATCCACATGACCCCACCACAGATATTTTATCACACATCTGCACACCACTGCTCTAGGCCCACTACTCAGCAGGCTCCAACTTACTGGCATCTCTGTTCTACACCATTTTCATAAAACCAAGTCAATTAAGCCACTGTCTGGTACACTCATGATCAGAAACAGGACATCCAAAGATTCTCCAGTGCCACCTGGTCATAGGAATTTCAAATATATCATGGTATTTATCTGAGATTAGGAAGATAGACGGTAGGATTAAAAAGAAGGGTGAGTAAAGGATTTGGACATTAAGTTCTGCTTCTCCAATTTGACGCGTATTGTCATGCATGGGCGACTCTCATGCCTGGCCTCCGAAAATCCCAACACAATTCATAGCAATACATCTCTAAGGTCATTTCCAAAACTCCGTTTCTAAGGGGAATCACACCAGAGTTCAAGCCCAGGTGGACCCATTCATCTCTTCCAACCGCCACACAAGTGACCACAATTAAAAACAAAACACTCCCACATGGCCCTCATTTTCTTCCATGTAGACACTCATCATAATCCCTTGCTAGAGGTTTCCATGAGGGACACAGTCCAAGACAATGTCCAAAATAAGCTCCCTTCCCCCTCATTTGCCTAAAGTCAGGGTGGCCTGGGCACCCTTCCTGTGAACCAGGAGTGATCAAATAGGCCTGCCTTTAATGCTGCTCTGCTTCTCGAATTTGAGGCCTACTGACTGTGGGGTTTAGATACTTTATGTGAATTGGAGTCATGAGAAAACCCAAGAATCTCTGGGCTTCCCTCTGCAGGGCTTTGAAGAACCCATTTGAGTGAGTCTAGGAGTTGGACCAAAAGTTCTTTAGCAATAAGGTTTTGGTGAGAGAATAAATGTAAATGTCAGCACATTTGAAGGGTCATTCCCAATGATGAACTGGAGAAAAGGTATTTGAAAGCAGATATCAATGGAGACATTAGGAAATCAGGCAAAGTACAAAGTGAGTGGTAGGATAAGACATTATTAACAGGGTTGAGTTTGAATATATAATCTTAGGAAGAAACTGATATGTAGTCACCAATAGGAATAATATTTGAGAGCATTAGGGAACCAGGACATGGATGTTGTTAGTAATACATGCTCACATTCAATTTAGGCTTTGGTACAGTCATAAGTGTGACCCTTGCATTTTGTGTCAGGAATATTACTGTGATGAAATGTATATGTATATCAGGTGACTAGAGTATTTTTTCCACCATTTCTGAAAGCAATATTTTAAAGACTTATAAATTAGTATTGGGGATACAAATACATAGACCCTGGGTCTATGAATATAGAGATGATGCCTTAATAGACCATACTGTGAATAAATAATATAACAGGTTCCACTTTTAATATTGGATTGAATTGATATCGGAAAATACATAAGAAATTTTATGTTGATATACAATCATTCATTCCAAACAGTTATACATCTAATGGTAATAATAGAGTTATGGTTTATCATGATGGGTGTGTGAGTTTGCCCCAAAAGTGATTATGGAAATCGAAAACAATGTGTTCAGAAAGAAGTATCATGAAAAAAACAGTCAAGAAAGCTGGAGGAATACATGTGTTCTGAAGCAGGAAGTGATTGAAAGTGAAACAAATGCCTATAAATTTGCTAAATTGTGGAAGAAATATATATCGTATGATGTGCATAAAATGAAGAAAACTAATATACCAGTGTTGAATAAAAATGAACGTCAAAATAGACATCATGGAACATAGGAATCTACTTGCACCGATGTTAAACTGGGTAAGTTACTGTAGAAATATTAGCATTTGTATATACCATTCACTGAATTTAGTTTTCAGTACTAGGAAACAGATATGTAGTTCAGGTGGATGAATATTTCTGAGAATAATCTTGTGAAAAGTTGATTAGAAATCCAAATATATGAACATTAATGAATTTAGGAGTGTATAATAAGACATATATTTTACATTTTGAAAAATCTGGAGAATATATATATACACACACACACACAAAACCCACACAGAGCAATTAAAAAGTGGCAATATATATGCCAATCAAAATTCATCGTGAAATTTATATGATCCACATATCCAAAAATATTTATTTTACTGAACATGGATTTATATATAATGTTGTTCAACTAGGAAGCTCCCCCATAGGTTGAATTTTCTGTTCCACAATTTGTATCTTTCAAGGTGGCCACCTCACAAGTATGTACGTGTGATACCAGGTAGGATTCAATATGTGCATACACAAATACATGTGCTTAATAGGCTACAGAGAAAGGGAGACAGGAATTCACATATTTGTTAACTTTAAAAACACACGGAGAACTACTTCAATTAAAAATTGACTAGATTTATAACTCCAAACCTATATATTGCAAAAGGCAAGCCCAACTATACACCACCCCTCCTCTGAACTGCTTGTATTTCTATTCTGTTTGAGTTATTTTTCTCCATCACATTAGGATTAGTAGTCAGAGTCTAGCAAGCTATGGGTTAGTGTCAGGGAATCAGTATTTCGAATGGAAAATTGGAAAATGAACACAATGTGTATGCAAATATGTGCTACACAAAAATCTTCTTATTCTCTTCCAGAAAAATTTATTGTAATTAACTCCGCCCCAAGTAACACAGAATTAGAGAAGAAGAGTTAGAAAATCTGTGAATACATATCTGGAATGGAATATGCTCAGGAGTTCACAACTTTGGAGGTGTTAGAGGAGTTTCCCAAAGTAAGGGACACAGTAAACATTTCTCAAATGTGGAGCTCTGGTGCCCTAAAGACTTCTTGGGAAACTGCCTATGTGGTTGGGCACTTGAAATATATATTGTTTTCAGGAGCTTTTGATTTCTTTCTAGTGAGACCATCAAAGCTGGGTCTGCATCTATGTGACCTGGAGGACATGGATTCTTATTTTCCAATGTACATGAGGTAGCAGTGCGGAATTCTCTCTTTGTAGGTAAACTGTGGCCATTGTGGGCTAAGTGTCTCCCTGGGGGACTGTGAAGCCATTTGGTCATCCTCCAGTTTTCATGGTGTTTCTTGCTGCTGCACTGGGACTTTGGTATTTGCTTCACGATATACAAGGAGTTTAAATGGGACACAGTGGTGGAGGGAGTTCTGTCTTTTGCGGTGGGTCAGGGTTCTCAGGAGAATGCACCAAGCAGGCTTCTATCCCTCATAGCTTGCCCCCTTGTCCATAGAAACCTGGTTCTGAACATTGCCCTGAAACCTCTCCATATAACAATATGCCATTTCATTGAACATTCTGCTGGCTGCACCATGTCAGTCACAAGCAATTTGGAAGCTAATGGCAGATTGACATGGCCTCACAAAGATGTTTTATCATACACCTTCCCACCTCTGCTCTAGGCCCACCACTCAGTAGGCTCCAACTTACTGGTATCTCTGTTCTACACCATTTTTATGAATCCCAGTCAATCAAGGCACTGCCTGATAGATTCATGAATGATGTAGGACATCCAAATGTTCCCAATGCGACCAGGTCATGGGAAATTCAAAAATTTCATGGTATTTATCTAGGCATTTTTCAAGGATGAAGTTGGAGGCACTGTGGGTTTTAATTCATTCGGGAACCATTAAATGGTGAGGATGCTCATTTCAATGAACGCTATCGAGAACTCTCACAGGCAAGACTTTCCAAAGAGTGGCCAAAAGGTCACATGAAGCCAGGCTCATTGAGGTCTACAATGTGAGGTCCATGTTTGTTTTGATTCTCAACTATGGCTGACATGCCTTTAAGAATAAAATCATGTGATATCCTGGCTGAGATTCCCAGTGCTCTGTGGAAAGGTACCCTGGGCCTATATCTCAGTTTCCATGGGCGACTCTCATGCGTGTCCTCCTAAAATCCCAACACAAGTCATGGCAATACTTCTCTGAGGTCAGTTTCAGAACTCACTCTCTAAGGGGAATCACGCCACTGTTCAAGCCCAGGTGGACCCAGTCACCTCTTCCAACCGCCACACAAATGAAAACAATTGAAACCAAAAAAAATCCCACATGGCCCTCATTTTATTTCTTATAGACACTGAACATAACCTCTTGCTAGAGGTTTCCATGAGGAGCACAGTACAAGACAGTATCCAAAATAAGCTCCCTTGGCACTCGTTTGCCTAAAGTTTGAGTGGCCTGGACACCCTTCCTGTGAAACAGGAGTGATCCAATAGGCCTGCATTTAATACTGCTCCACTTCTCCAATTTGAGGCCTACTGACTGTGGGATTTAGATTATTTATGTGTATTGGAGTCATGATAAAACCCAAGCACCAATGGGCTAGCCTCTGCAGGGCTTTAAAGAACTCATTAGACCCAAAGGATCCTTATTCTCACTTGATGGAGGTCAGGAAACTTACAGAGAAAGACAAGAGAATTCACCCACAATGACTGCTCTTTTGGCCATTTTGGTGTTGGATGCATACATGGGATCTTTCTTTACATCCATCAGGTGCTGACAATCTAAGCCACAGCCTCACACTGGGCCAAAGCCTGATTCAGACACATCCCTTTCCAAAGCAATTAAGCAAAGAGACACAGGTGATGCCCATTCATTTCCATTTGAAAACGGTTTTCTTCAGGCTTCACAAACGGGTTGGCCTGAGGCAAAGTCCTTCCTGACTCAGGGGAAAAGAACAATTGTTAAGCAAAAGGCCCAACCACGGTTTCTCCACTGAGATGTTAGTAGTCACACTGATATCTGAGTTTTCTGAGATGCTCGCCATTCCCTTCAGCTATCCAGTATATGGCCATGTGACAGAGCTTGGTGGTGGTACATATCTTGGACACAAAACCATGAGCCTATTCTGGAGAGTGGCCAGAATTCAGGAAGAAAACTGGAACTTAGGAAGATAGCAGGTGTTACCCATTGATTATGCAAGCCCTGGTCCATTCATTAATTGGGCAGGATGAATGCTCGGAAGCTTTCTAATAGACAGGACACATCCATTGATGCATTCTTTTTTTCTAATGTCTACAACCACGGACACAGTGAGATACACAGACATAGAAACACACGCCCTGTGAAACGACTTAGTAGAAACATTTCACTCCAAACCTCAAAACCGTCTTTCCTACCTATTCTCAGAACATGAGACAAAACCACAAACCCACACCAACACCCAAAAAGGCACCTGCTTCCCTCAAGTAGGTCTGTGACTATCCAGAGTGTCCTCTGACTTCTGGACCATACTATGTTCTCCCAAAATGGCCTGTCCTTTATCAGATCTGGTCTCCTTGGTCAACTCTGTGAAGTTGTCAGGAGCTAGTGGTGAGCCACTACCTGCTTTCTCAGGAATGGCCCCTCTTCAGAGCTTTTCTGGTATTTGGCCATTCTCACATCAGTAGGTACCAAGAAAGATTGACTCTGTCCTTGGTAAATCCAAACAAGTGAGCCCACAGGGACTGTGACTGAGACTGGCTTGGATGCCTGGCTTCCTGGATCCCCTGTTCAGAGAGTTCCATCACCACAGAAGTGAGGTGAGGTCACTTCCTTCAGGAACTGAATGAGTTCACTGGCTTGGCAACCACTTTGTCCTAACAGTTGCTTCCAAGGGTCACATGAGATGGTGGCTGCCCCAACTTCCTGTGACACTTTCACAAGTTAGATTGGTATATCAACCATAGGAACCTGGGAACAGCTCTCCACAGAGGCCTGGTTTGGTCCATCTTCTCTACATTAGGACGAGAGAGGCTGATTTGGACACAACCCTTCATCCTGGCCAGGTTGTTTGTCATGTAAGATGACTTTTACTCTCCCAGGTCCTTCATAGCTGCCTACGTCTTCTCCAGAGGACATTTCTGCATGAACCTTTGAGGTTCTCAGCAGGTGGAAGATCCACTACATTCCTGTATTGTAAGACTAACTCTGTCCCTCCTCTCTGTAATGTTAGATTGAGGGGAAAGTGTACGGTTAGTGTTAATAACATTTTCGATTTGGGTTAGGAATCATTCTGCTGGATGAATAATGGTATTGGGAACCTGTGATATGTATGAGAATATATAGGTGAAATACATGTATGAAAACAGAAATCTAGGTAAGTTTTGAAGCCCAGAAGAGAATTGGGCCCTTGATTGGGATACTTAGCTTTGAATTAGGTTCTGCACAGATGTGTCAGATTAATCAATATTCAATGGCCTAGGACCTTGTACCTTGGATGATTGAATGTAGAAGAGAACATCCAGTCAAAAAGGGATAGTCGGTAGTTAAAGGTTAATAAAATAGGTACTTGTCACTTCCTGTTTCTCTGTATGCTTAACAAAACACTTTTGAAATCTTGAGAACTCTTTGCTAATCTTGTTCCCAGAATGTGCTCTCCCCAACTGCCAAACTGCAGAATGTACTCCCTCACCCGTGTGCACGCACACTGCCCACTCACCCGGACCCATCAATAAACTTTCCTCCCTGCCCTCTCCAAGAAAATTATATAAACTGTGCTTAAGGTTTTCTCAGGGCTCTCATCTCTTTTCAATTGAGCTCTGAGCCCCAGCATACTGGACCCCCAATAAACCCTTTGCTGTTGCATGTGACAATCTCTTTGTGGTCTCTTCCTCCAAGGCTTGCCCGACCTTTTCATATGGAGGTTCCACTGAAATCCAGCAGCGGCGAATGTGAGACCCCATGTGTCGTGGCTTTCACTATTTGTGTATCTTTCATTATGGGACAGAGCACTTCAATGCCTCTGTCCCTGACCATTGATCACTGGCCCAAAGTCCACATAAGGGCTCAGAATCTTTTTTATTTAGTAAAACACTGGACCTGGAAGACGCTCTGTGCCTCAGAATGACCCACCTTTCGAGTCGGATGGCCTCTAGAAGGATCTTTCTACTTCCCACTAATTTAAAAAGTTAGAGATATTGTCTTTTAGCCAGGGCCACATAGCCATCTGGATCATTCCGCCATATATCTTAACTTTGCAGGACCTCTGCAAATCTCCTCCTCCATGGGTGAAGCCTTTCCTTACCGCTGCCCCTGCTCCTACTCCTTCCCCCATGATCTCTCAAACCCTCTGCTCTTCTTCCTTCTCCACCCTCTGTTCTCCGTGAGTCACAAGATTTGACTCTACTGGATTCTCCTCCCCCTCCTTATCCCCTGCCCTCTTCCCCCAATCCCCAACACCCTCTAAGTGATTCCCCTGCTGCTGACTCAGCCTCTCTGCAATTGGAGGAGCACAGCACCCTCCAGATAGCTCCCCAGTGGCACACACAGCCCTTCCTTCCCTTGAGGAAGCTGGCCCGGCTATAGGAACTCGCCAGCAGTGAATAGTTGAAAACACTTGAACTCCCATGATGCTCCCCCTCCATCCCTATGGGCCAAAGATTGACGACGGCCATGGGGGAAAAAATGCAAGCCTACCAGTTTTGGCCATTCTCCTCTTCAGACGTACATAATTGGAAATATAACAATCCCCCTTTTTCTGAGCACCCCACCTGGCACACAGGTCTGGTTGAGTCATTGATGTTTTCACACTAGCCTACTTGAGATGACTGCCAACAACTCATAGGGACTGTCTTCATGACAGGGGATCAAAATAGAATTTTCCTGGAAGCTGGAAAAAAAATATCCTCTGACCAGATGCGTTTACTGACACAACTTCCCAAGATAATCAAAGCCAGCTTTCCTTTGAACCAACCCAACTGTGGCCCCCAAATCTTTGAAGGTAGGGAGCATCTGTTCACTTATCACCGGGCTCTAATAGTGGGTTTCCGTGCGGCCGTTAGGCGACCAACTAATTAGGCCAAGGTAAGAGAGATTATTCAAGGGCCTGAAGAACCTCTCTCTATGTTTCTAGAGAGAATTATGGAGGCATATAGAAGATATACTCCTTTCAATCCTCAGGCAGAGGATCAAAAGTCATCTGTCACAATGGCCTTTATTGGGCAAGCTGCCCCGGATATTAAAAGAAAGTTAAAATGCTTAGATGGATTACAAGATATGACTTTGAGAGATTTAGTCAGAGAAGCCGAGAAGGTATACTTTAAGAGAGAAACTGAGGAAGAGAAGGGAACAAAGGGAGGATAAAAGAAACAAAAGACAGACTAAGGCGCTGACTAAGGTCCTGGTCACAACAACAAATAGGCCAGAAATTAAGAAACAGGGAGACAGGAAGGGATACCTGGGCCCACGCCAGAGGCCACTCCTTGCCTCAGATCACTGTGCCTACTGTAAAAAAAAGGACACTGGGCCAAAGAGTTCCCTAGAAAGAGACAGCCACTCCTGCCAGCCATTCTGACTCCAGAGGATGACTCCAAAAGTCGGGGCTAACATCCCCTCCCGGAGCTCAGGGTAACTTTTGAAGTGTAGGGGACCCCAGTAAACTTTGAAGTGGATACAGGGGCAATATACTCAGCCCTTAAGGCCCCATTGGGCCATCTATCAAATAAAAGGTCTCTAGTTCAAGGGGCAAATGGCAGTAAGTATCGGGCTTGGACAACTAAGAGGACCATAGACCTGGGAAAAGGAAAATCCATCAATCCTTCCTAATAATCACAGAATGCCTGGCCCCATTGATGGGCAGAGATCTGCTCACCAAGCTCTGGGCCAAAATAACTTTTAACCCTGAAGACAACCAAGTGGGATTTCTAAATCCTTCAGTAAAAACTCCTATAGTAATGGCTCTAACTATGTCAGTAGAAAATGTACATCAACTCACTCAACTTTGTTCAAAGAAACTGCAGGCATTCCTGAAGGATCAAGAACAGAGTTTTCCACTGGCCAAATCACAGCAAAAGGACTGAATGGGTAACAAAAGCCTGTCGGGTCCATCAATTGGTTTATGCTTACCCTTCCAAGCTTCCTGGAGGAAAGCACCTAGGAGGAAAAAGACCAGGACAATTCTGGGAAGTGAACTTTACTGAAATTAAGCATGCAAGGTATGGACTTAAATATCTCCTAGTCTTTGTAGATACATTTTCAGGATGGATTAAAGCCTTCCCCACCAAAAAAGAAAGAAAGAAAGAAAGAAAGAAAGAAAGAAAGAAAGAAAGAAAGAAAGAAAGAAAGAAAGAAAGAAAGAAAGAAAGAAACAGCACAAATGGTGGTCAAGAAGATCCTGGAAGATTTTTTTCCAAGATACGACCTGCCTAAGGTAACAGAGTCTGATAATGGACCTGCATTCATGACCCAGGTACGTTAGGGTTTAGCCAGTACCCTGGGGATTACATCGTGCTTATAGACCACAGAGTGCAGGACAGGTAGAATGAATGAATAGAACCATTAAAGAGACCTTAATGAAATTAAGCTTAGAGACCGACATAAAAGATTGGACAATGCTTCTGCCTTATGCAATGTTTCATGCAAGAAATTCTCTCTCTGTTTCTTTGTGTAACCTCACCCACTATGAAATTCCCTATGGGGCCCCTATTCCAGTAAGGGACCTAACCCCAACTCTAAGACCTAACGATCCCTTCCACACCACCATGCTTGACAGACTTACAGCTGTTGAAAGAACTCAGCGATACCTGTGAAAACAGCTGGCCACTGCCTACCAACCTGGAGATGAGGGGACTCCACATCAATATCAAGTAGGAGACTTTGTCTATGTAAGACAACATCAGGTGTCATCCCTGGAACCACACTGGAAAGGACCATACCAGGTTCTACTTATAACACCTACAGTGGTAAAGGTAGACAGAATCACTTCCTGGATCCTGGCCTCTCATCTCAAGCCTGCACCCTGTCCAGACTCTGCCTGGAAACTGGAAGAGACTGGTAACCCTTTCAAATTGTGTATTCGCCAGGTGGATGAAGCTATAGAGTCTCTCCTTGACCACCAGTAGTTCTAACCCTCATCAGCCCTTTCAGCAGCGATGGCTGATCACAAATCCTACTGGAGAAGAAGTATAATCTATCTCACATATAGCCCACTTTGGGACCTGGTGGCCATTTCTCCACCCAGACATTTGTTAGCTGGCTATAGGTCTTTCCTATTAGGATATCCCTGATGAAGAGGATACCACTAAAATTCCATTAAATACCTTTTGTACCATAAATAATGGAAACAGACATTATGGATGTCGGGACAGGTAAGCCAGGTGCAGGTTGGCTAGCCTAGATTACTATGTTTGCCCGGCAGACAATCAAAGCCACAAACAGCAACAGCTGTGTGGAGGAAAAGCCAATTTCTTCTGTAAGTCATGGGGATGTGAGCATACAGGGGCTTCCTGATGGAACCCGAACTCCTCATCAAATTCTGTACACAGCATTGGCCATATGACCAATTAGATAACCAAAACCCATGGCCCCCAGAGGGGTCTCTAGATCCTCAAATACTGTGTGACCTTTTTAACTTCTGCAAGTGCTCAAAAGGGTAAAAGGAGATTCCCCTATGTGGAGGCCTTTTCCCTCCTTCGCTCACATCCTGAACTATGCTTCTCCAATAGATCCTCACCCTCAGCCTTCATCTCCAGACTATCTGCTGTCACTCCAAACACAGCAACCTGATTTCTTCCCTTCAATTACTAGATCAAAAACCCAAACCAACACCGGTTCTCAGACCATTGCCCCCTGGCTGAGAAGCAGGTACTGAGGTACCCCTCCACCGACTCACTCCTCTCTTCTCTTGTCACTGCCCGCACTGGGTCCCACCAGGTCCTCTTTCCAGCTAACCCATAGCTCAAACCAGCTGAGGAGAGCCCTCAGACCCTTATCCAAATGTAATGAAAATGGCCTTTAAAGTTGCTCTTTCATCACTGAAAACAGGTTACTAAAAATTTAAAGTCCCTCACAGGCTTTGTGGATACTCACTCCCTTCTTCCCCTCTGCTCTACCTGTTCTACTGCTCAAGTTTTGTTGCTAGGAATATCCCAAACCCCTTTCCCATTATTCTTTTACATCTCTCCTTTCTCATTCTCAGATCCATGAAGCTGCTCTAAGCCCCGACTTCTCTGTCTCCCCCCTCTGTACCAGGCCCACAGAAAAGTTTTCACTGACCTTCTCCAGGAGTCTTCACCATGGCTGACTTTAGGACTTTCAGCAAAAAAGTCCCTATAAACGATTTGAGTGTAGATAACCTTCCTCTTTTAATGTTGCCCTGTTCCACTTGGCCACTGGCTAAAAATAATCAGCACTCCTAAGCTAGACACCCCCTTACTAGTTTTTCACAAAATATGTGAACAATTCCTCTGGCCTTGAACTGGGGCTTCACAGAGATGGCAACATTTCTAAGATAAAGAAGTTACCATCTGGGCTCCATGGTAACAGCTGGCAGGGGGAAAAAAAGAAAGGGAAGTAAAAGCTCTCCCCCACCCAGTTGTCCTTGAAAAGTTAACTTGCCCAGAACAGAGAAAAAAAAAACAGAAACAAAAACAGCTTTTTGTGAACTTCTGCAGAGTGTGATCTTCTGAGCCACTTCTCTTACATGTTGGGTACAAAATTCTGAAACTACCTAAACTTGGAATTCAGAAGATTAATTGATTACAACCGAAGCAATGCCCTCTGAATCTGGGTGCAACCAAATAGGACTGTTTCACTGTCTTTGGTGCTATCTTAGGTGCCTTGCCTTGTCCGTCCCTACAACAGTATAATTCTATATACTAAAACATTGTTGATGTTTTCATGAAATGAAAAACGGATGTGATTAATTGTGTAATGGTGCATATGTTACCCAGAATGCTCTATCATGACGCAGGTTCATTTGAAGATCGAATAGGTGGGACATACAACCCGGTTTCACTGGGAACATATGTCCCTCACTTTAGCCATCCTATAAAGAATAGGAGTTGCCACAAGGGTGGGCACAGGAACCACTGCCCTGGTCCATGGGACACAACAAATGACCCAGTTAGAAGCAGAAATAGACCAAAACTTAAATATATTAGAAACCTCCATAACAGCTTTGCAGGAATCTTTAACCTCTCTCTCTGAAGTTCTTTTACAGAACAGTTGAGGGTTGGACCTCCTCTTCATGAGTGAAAGGGACATTTGTGCTGCATTGAGGGAAGAATGTTGTGTGAAGTTGTCAGAAGCCAGTGGTGAGCTACTACCTGCTTTATCAGGAAAGGCCCCTCTTCTTAGCTTTCCTGTCTTTTGGCCATCCTCACATCAGTAGGTACCAAGAAAGACAGACTCTGTCCTTGGTAAATCCAAAAAAAGTGAGACCACTGGGACTGGGACTGGGACTGGTTGTGCTTGCCTGGCTTTCTGAATCCCACGTTTAGAGAGTTCCATCACCCAGGACGTTATGTGAGGTAACCTCAATCAGGAAGTGAATGAAGTCACTGCCTTGGCAACCACTTTGTCCTAAGAGTTGCTTCCAAGGGTCCCATGAGATGGAGGGTGCCCCTACTTCCTGTGACATTTTCACACGTTGGAATGGTATATCAACCATAGGCACCCGAGAACAGCTCTCCACACAGGCCTGGTTTGGTCAATCTTCTCTACATTAAGATGAAAGAGGCTGATAAAGACACATCCCTTCATTCTGACCAGGTTGTTTACCATGGAAGTTGAGTTTTCCTCCCTCAGGTCCTTCATAGCTGCCTACAACTTCTCCAGAAATCATTTCTGCATGGTCCTTTGAGGATCTCAGCAGGTTGAAGATCCCCTACATTCCTGTAGTGTAAGACCAACTTTTTCCCTGCTATTCTGTAAAGTTACATTGAGGGAACAGTGTATGGTTAGGGTAATAACAGGTTTTATTTGGGATAGGAATCATTCTGCTGGATGAATAATGGTATTGGGAACCTGTGATATTTACAAGAATATATAGGTGAAATATAAGTATAAAAACAGAAATCTAGGTAAGATTTGAAGCCCAGAAGAGCATTGGGCCCTTGATTGGGATACTTAGCTTTTAAATATCTTCTAAACAGATGTCTCAGATAAATCGATATACAATGGCATAGGACCTTGAAAATTGGATGATTGAATGTAGAAGAAAACATCCACTCATATAGGCATAGTTGGTAGGATTAGGAAGACAGTCAGTAGGTTTAGGAAGAAAAGTGAGTATAGGATTTGGACAAAAAGTTCTTTAGCAATAGGGTTTGCGGTAGAGAGTGAATGTAAATGTCACCACATGTGAAGAGTCAGACACAATGATGAACTGGGGAAAATATATGGGGAAGCAGATATCAATGGAGATATTAAGAAATCAGGCAAAGTATAAATTGAGTGATAGGATTAGACATTTTCAACAGGGTAGAGGTTGAGTATAAAATCTTAGAAAGAATCAAATATTTAGTCACCAATAGGATTGACATTTGAGAGAATTAGGCAATCTGGACATGGATATTGTTAGTAATCCATGCACACTTTCCATTTAGGCTTTGGCACAGTCATAAGTGTGAACTTTGCATTTTGTTTCCAGAATATTACTGTGATAAAGTGCATATGTATATCAGGTGACATGAGTATTTCTTCCACCATTTCTGTGGGCAATATTTTGAAGGTGTATAAATTAGTATAGGGTGTACAAATAGGTGTTCCCTGTGTCTAGGAATATAGATAAAATGAATGAATAGACCATACTGTGAATAAATAATATTACTGGTTCCAACTTTAAATATTGGATTGAATTGATATTTACAAATTTACAGGAAATCTTATATTGAGATACATACATTCATTACAACCATTTATACATCTAATGGTAATATTAGGTTTATGGTTTATCATGAAGAGTGTGTGAGTTTTGCTTTAAAAGTGATTATTGAAATCTAAAATAAAATGAAGTATCATGAAAAGACCAGTCAAAAAACATACAGGAATACTTGTGTACTGAAGCAAGAAGTGATTAAAAGTGAAACAAAAGCCTATCAATTTGCAAAATTGTGAATGAAATATATATCCTATGATGTGCATAAACTGAAGAAATAGTCATGTAACAGTGTTGAATAAAAATGAAGGTCAAAATACACATCATGTCCCATAGGAATCTACTTGCATTGATGTTAAAGTGGGTCAGTTACTATAGAAAAATTAGGACTTCTATGCACCATTCACTGAATTTTGATTTCAGTACTAGGATACAATATGTATTTAAGGTGGATGAATATTTCTGAAAATAACTTTGTGAACATTTGGTTATAAATCCACATTCATGAACATGAATGCATTTAGGGATTGTATAATAAGACACATATATTTTACATTCTGAAAAATCTGGAGAGTGTGTGTGTGTATATATATATATATATATATATATATATATATATATATATATAGAAAGAGAGAGAGAGAGAGAGAGAGAGAGAGAGGCATTAAAAGGTAGCAATATATATGCCAATCGAAATTCATCATGAAATATATAACATCCACAGATCCAAAACTATTCATTTTACTGAACATGGATTTATGTATTATATTGTTCAACTAGGAAGCTCACCCATAGTTTTAATTTTCAATTCCAACAACGTTTAGGAGGAGTGACCTCTTCTAAAAATTTGTATCTGCCAAGTCAGCCATCTAACAAAAATGTACATGTGATACCAGGTAGGATTCTATATGTACATTCAAAAATACATGTGCTGAATAGGCTACAGATAAAGGGAGATAGGAATTCACATATTTGTTAACTATAAAACACATGGAGAACTATTTCAATTTAAAATTGACTAGATTTATAACACCTACCCTTTATCATGCAAAAGGTAAATCCAACTATACACCATGCCTCTCTAAACTGCTTGTATTTCTATTCTGTTTGGGTTCTTTTTCTCCATCACTTTAGGATTGCTGCAATCTGGCTGGGCACAATTCAGGAGCCACTTGTCAAAAGAAACTAAAATTACTTTTAGAACCACACATGACTAAAAATTAGCTCCTCGGGAAAAACCCTCAGAGCCCAACTGCCACTACTGCTTCCCACAAGCTCTCAACCTCCACACTCCTTCTCTTGAGGTCGATTGGCTGGGTCGTGTGGGCAGAGCCCAAAAAGTCCCACAATGAGCAGCTCCGTTGTCTGAAAGGGTGGGGAAACAGCCCAATGGCATTACCACAGAGGAGCCAATCAGCTAGATATTGCTGGGGCTGCTGTGAGCCAATCATCAGCTTGCAGTCTGAAAGGGTGGGGAAACTGCTCAATGAGCATCTCCAATGAGCATCACCGCAGAGGAGCCAATTAGCTTGATTTTGCTGGGGCCGCTGTTAGCCAATCATCAGCTGGCAGTCTGAAAGTTTGTTTGGCCCCTTGGGCTGTGCCTCTCAACACCTCCCCCTCTCTGTTTAAACAACAAGCATGTGGCTTAGGGACCATGCCTGCCTTAGGTTGTCCAATAGTACATATGGTGCTTACCCATTATCGAATGAGCTGACCTCAAGGTATCAGCCTCCAGTCTTAGATTGGTACCATTGCAATTGGATCTTACCCGTCACTAGCTACAGGTCCAGTATACAGTCACACCTGTGGAGAGGTCTTTGTACCAGCGGGGGGTGAGGTTCTTTGTCTCACCTCTGTTGGCCCCCAAATTTTAGCTGAACGACCATGACAGCAGAAGGGAGGAAGATACACCAAGCCAATTGACGGCTCCTTTTGGAAAAATTGTACCACTGATGACATCATCAGCAAAAATACCCCAACACTACCACAAGTCAATTCACCAACATATTGTTCACAATGCATGCAGGTGAGTTCACAATGCATACAGGTGATACATAGTCCAGGCAAGTTCTGCAAGCAGTTCAGTGATGGCTATTGCAGAAGCTGTAGATTGGTTTTATCTTTGTCTTTACAGGCACTGGGATGAAGATAGGAATTTTGGCAATAATGGCCAAAGAAAAATTATGTAACATTCCAGAAGGTACTAAAAGAAAACAATTTTCTTAACAATTTACATTGTCTTGAAGAGAATTATTAAATATAATGAAAAGAAAAGGTGAAAGTAAACAAACAGATCTGTTAACCTCCTTTTTTGTACACATTTTAAAACAATCCTCAACAGGTGTTTACCGAATTTAAATTAAAACATTTACATCAAGTGTATAAAAATATATTTGGATCCATTTTTTCATGAGCGCTCATCATATATGATATATGGACATACGTACATTCAAACATATAACAAAAAACACAAGTGTGCACACGTAATATAATACATACAACACATAACATAAGAGTAAAGGCCTTATAACATTTTACAGGTGAAATCTCCATTGCAATGTCTAAAAACTCTATAGTCCAAAAATAGAACTGATCAGCAAAACATTAACCTAGGTTTGTATGAGCTCAAAAAACAAAATAGAACTTCATGACATGGGAAAGGGTAATAATAAAATAGATATTGAAAAAAGCATCCTGGATTTGTCACAGATGTAAGAATAGCCAAACTGGAGTTCTGGATATCAGCTGTTATGGATTTGAGCCAAATCATATTCTTTTAATCTGTAGAAATCGCTTTAGGTAGTCTCTCTTGAATCCAAATCGGCTGCTGTTCTCCCTGTGGAAACACACAAACAGACCTCCAACTCCAGACAATTACTGGGTCAGGACATTTCCATTGTCCTGTTAGAATATCCTTCCAAGTACCTTGGGCTTATGTACATTTTTTGGACACATATGCCTTTCCACAGTACTAAGCCCTGATGAATCCAAATTTCCAAAGTTTAGAGTAAAAAGGGTTATTTTAAGTTTATCTTTGGGGAATATATACCCCTTCCCAATTCCTTTTTTTTGTTTGTTTAATTAGTACGTTTTAATAGTTTGATGAGCTCATTTAACTATGCCTTGTCCCTGCGGATTGTATGGGATTCCTGTTATATGAGTAATGCAAAATGATGAGCAAAATTCTGTAAAAGAGGTAAAAGTATAACCAGGGGCAACATCTGTTTTTAACTGTTTTGGAATGCCCACAGTGGCAAAATTTTGTAAGCAATGAGCTATAACATCTTTAGTTTTTTTTTTCTCCGGCATGAAGGGAGTCCATCAAAAATTCAGAAGAAGTATCAACTGTAACATGCAAATATTTTAATTTTCCAAATTCTGGCAAGTTTGTGACGTCCATCTGCCAAATATGGTTAGGTATCAATCCTCTAGGATTGACTCCAAGATTAACTTGTGGTAAAATGGTCACACAATTTTGACATTGTTTTATTATTTGTCTAGCTTGTTCCTTAGTTATTTTAAAGCGCTTATGTATAGTATTAGCATTGACATGGAATTTTTTATGAAAATTTGTAGCTTCTTCTACTGTAGAGAAAATATGTATGTCATGCGTAGTTTTATCTGCTAAATCATTACCCAAACTAAGGGCTCCAGGCAATCCTGTATATGTCCTGATATGCCCTATAAAGGACGGATCTTTTCTGTCCCAGATTAGACTTTGTATAGTGGAAAGAAAAGAGAAAACAGGAGAGGAAGGGGAAATTTGTTTCTTCCTAAGATTATATATTCAAACTCAACCCTGTTGAAAATGCATAATCATATCACTCACTTTATACTTTGCCTGATTTCATAATGTCTCTAAAGATATGTGGTTTCCTGCATATTTTCACCAGTTCACCATTGTGACTGACCCTTCACATGAACTTATGGTCACTTTCACTCTCTAACCACAACCCTAATGCTCCAGAACTTTTGTTCCAAATCCTATACTCACTCTTCTTCCTAAACCAACTCTGTACCTAATTCTACCTACTATCCGTTTTTGACTGGATGTTCTCTTCAACATTCAATCATCCAAGCTACAAGGTCCGATGCCATTGTATATCTATTTATCTGAGACATCTGTACACAATGTAAATCAAAGTTAAGTATCCCAATCAAGGGCCCAATGCCCTTCTGGGCTTCAAAATTACCTAGATTTCGGTTTTCATTCATATATTTAACCTCTATATTTTTATAAATATCTCAGGTTCCCAATACCATTATTCATCCCGCAGGATTATTCCTAACTCAAATCAAACATTTTATTAGCCCTAAGAATACACTGTTCTATCAACCTAAATTTAAAGAAAAGCAGGGACAGAGTTGGTCTTACAATACAGGAATGTAGGGGATCTTCCACCTGCTGAGAACCTGCAAAGTCCATGCAGAAAAGAATCCTGGAGAAGATATAGTCAGCTATGAAGGATCTGCGAGAGCAAAAGTCATCTTCCATGGCAATCACCCTGGTCAGGATGAAGGGATGTGTCTGAATCAGCCTCTCTCTTCTTAATGTAGAGGAGATTGACCAAACCAGGCCTGTGTGGATAGCTATTCCCGGGTTCCTAAGGTTGACATACCATTCTAACTTGTGAAAGTTTCAAAGGAAGTAGGGGAAGCCTCCATCTAATGGGACACTTGGAAGCAACTATTAGGACAAAATGGTTTACAAGGCAGTGAATTTATTCAGTTCCTGAAGGGAGTGACCTCACCTCACTTTCTTGGTGATGGATCTCTCTGAACTTGGGATACTGGAAACCAGGCACATAGAGCCAGTCCCAGTCCCAGTCCCAATGGGCTCACTTGTTTGGATTTACCAAGGACAGAGTCAGTCTTTCTCTGTACCTACTGATGTTAGGATGGCAAAAGCAAGGAGAGCTCTGAAGAAGGGCCTTTCCTGAGAAAGCAGGTAGTGGCTAAACACTAGCTTCTGACAACTTAACAGAGTTGGTCAAGGAGAACAGACCTGAGACAGGACAGGACTTTTCAGGGGAAAATTGTATGGCCCACCAGTCAGAGGACACTCCCTAGAGTCACAGACCTACTTGGGGGAAGGAGGTGCCAATATGGGTGTGGTTTTGGGTTTATGATTTTGTCTCATGTTCTGAGAATAGGTAGGAAAGGTGGTTTGTTTTTTGGGGTTGAACTGTTTCTAGTAAGACGTTTGACAAGGCGAGTGTTTCTATGTCTGTGTATCCCACTATGTCCGTGGTTGTAGACATTAGAAAAGAGAATGCATCAATGGATTTGTCCTGTCTTGTAGAAAGCTTCCCAGCATTCATCCTGCCCAATTAATGAATGGATTGCAGCTTTCCTTAAGGATGGGCAACACCAACGATCTTAGTAATTTCCAATTTTCTTTCTGAATTCTGGCCAATCTCCAGAATAGGCTCATGGTTTTGTGTAAAAGATATGTACCACCTCCAAGCTCTGTGACATGGCCATGTACTGGATAGATGAAGGGAATGGCGAGCATCTCAGAAAACGCAGATATCAGTGTGACCAGTAAACTCTCAGTGGAGAAACCCTTCTTTGAGCCTTTTGCTTACATAATGTTCTGTTGCCTTGAATGTCAAGAAGTTCTTTGTTTCGGACCACCCCTTTGTGAAGCCTGAAGAAAACAGATTTCAGATGGAAATGAATGGGCATAACCTGTGGCTCTTTGCTTAATTGCTTTGGAAATGGATGTGTCTGAATCCAACTCTATGCCCTGTGTGAGGCTGTGTCTTAGATTCTCTGCAACTGATAGATCTAAAGAAAGATCCCATGTGTGCATCCAAAACCAAAATGGCCAAAAGAGCAGTCATTGTGGGTGAAGTTTCTCTCCGTCCTCTGTTAGGTTCTTGACGTCCATCAAGTGAGAATTGGGATCCTTTGGGTCAAATGAGTTTTTCAAAGCACTGCAGATGTGGTTGGGTTTTCTTATGACTGAAATTCACATAAAGAATCTACACCTGACAGTCAGTAGGCCTCAAATTGCAGAAGAAGATCAGTATTAATGGCAGGTGTATTTGATCAATCCTGGTTCACTGGAAGGGTTTCCAGGCCACCCTGACTTTAGGCAAATTAGCGGCAAGGGAGCATGTTTTGGACACTGTCTTGGGCTATGCCCCTCATGGAAACGTCCAGCCAGAGGTTATGATGAGTGTCTATATGGAAGAAGATGAGGGCCATTGGGGAGTGTTTTGGTTTTAATTGTGGTCATTTGTGTGGCATTTGGAAGAGATGACTGGGTCCACCTGGGCTTGAACTCTGGTGTGATTCCCCTTAGAGACTGAGTTCTGGAACTGAGCTCAGAGAAGTATTGCCATTAATTGTGTTGGGATTTTATGAGACCACGCATAAGAGTCGCCCTTTAAACTGAGATCTAGCATTGAAGTGCTCTGTCCCATAATGAAAGATCCACAAACAGTGAAAGCAACGACACATGAAACAGACAAGACAAGACAATAAAGACAGGCAATGGACGTCCAACACTGAGATCAGGACTGAGTAGCCGGCAATAACCAATGGGCTGGCAATACCGAATCCAAAACAAAATATCACTGAGTCGAGGAATCTATTATAACTAAATTTCCCAAGTCCTCTGGGGCGTCCTCCAGGAACGTGGCCTCTGGCTCTGTGACACGTCTGTCAGCCACTGTCGGAGAGAGCTCACACTCTTCATCAATAGCCATTTTTCCAAGTCCTAACCTGAAACCTGAAACCAGGAATAGGAGACTTACTTACCCCAAGAGTAGCCCGTTGGGGTCTCTCATCCGCCGCTGCCAGATATCAGTGGAAACTTCATGTGTAAAGGTCGGGCGTGCATTGGAGGAAGAGACCACCAAGAAACTGACTCATGAAACAGCAAAGGGTTTATTGGAGTTCCAGCATGCTGGGGCTCAGAGCTCACTTGAATACAGCAGAGAGCCCTGAGAAGAGCTTGAGCAGAGCTTATATACTTTGCTTGCCGAGGGCAAGGAGGGAAGTTTATTGATGGGTCAGTGGGAGTGGGCAGTTTGCATGCAACCAGGTGAGAGAGTAAATTCTGCAGTTTGAAAACTGGGGACAGCACATTCTGGGAACAAGATTAGCAAACAGTTCTCAAGATTTCAACAGTGTTTTGTTAAGCATAGAGAAAAACAGGAAGTGACAAGTACCTATTTAATTAACCATTCAATAACAACTATACCTTTCTAAATGGATGTTCTCAACTACATTCAATCTTCCAAGGTACAGGGTCCTATGACATTGTATATCAATTTACCTGAGACATCTGTGCAGAACGTAATTCAACGCTAAGTATCCCAATTAAGGGCCCAATGCCATTCTGGGATTCAAATCTTACTTAGATTTCTGTTTTCCTACATATATTTCAACTATATATTCTTATACATATCGCAGCTTCTCAATAGAATTATTCATAAACAGAATGATTCCTAACCCAAATCAAACATGTTATTAACCCTAACCCTACAGTGTTCCCTCAATCTAACTTTAAAGAAGAGCACGGACAGAGTTGGTCTTTTGATACAGGAATGTAGGGGATCTTTCACCTGCTGAGAACCTCAAAGGTCCATGGAGAAATAAGCCATGGAGAAGATGTAGGCAGCTATGAAGGACCTGAGACAGCAAAAGTCATCTTCCATGGCAAACAACCTGGTCAGGATGAAGGGATGTCTCTGAATCTGCCACTCACACCCTGTGAACTGCGCCACTTCACAGGTGAATAACGAGTTAGAACGACAAAAAATTATCTTGTTAGGATCTTACAGAAAAATGGGTGTGCACCGAAACCTAGAAGAATGATTTCCACCAATGAGGTCCGGTAATTGAGTCTCAAACACGAGCCAAATGTGCGACCGGAGATCCGGGCTGACAAATCTGTGTGGCCTGCCCCGTGGCTAGAGACAGCAGGGCACCACCTAGAAGCGACCAGCCGGCAGGGAGAAACGTTGCTGCAGATTCTGTGGAATCCTGCTGGCTGACCTCCAACTGAGTCCCGGGCTGAGTTTGGGATTTCAGACGGGGAAGGAAGTGCTACAGTTCTATCCCCCCACAATAAAAACTCCACCAAGGAAACCAACGGCCACCATCTTGGAGAGCAGAAGTAACCACCGCCACTCTCCAACAGATTGCAACAATAAAACAGGTTTGTGTTACTCAGCTCATCTCCCATACAGCAGGGAATTCACATAAAATCTCTCTTAGGCTTTCCATTGGAGAGATTATCAGAGAGAGCCTGCATAAAGACGTCGGGAAAACTAGAGGCACCTGACCTTCAACTTCCCCTCCCATCAGCGGCGAAAAGGAAACCTGTCTAGCCAGAGCTGGGAGAGGGGCAAGAGGAAAAAATCAAAACAATAGAGTGCCGGGGTTCCCCATAGACACCATCCACACCCAAGAAACGGCAGGCCCAGAGGACAGTATGAGCTGCCGAGAGCATCACTCAGGGGAAATCTGGTCTAGCACGAGAAACCAGGACTAGCAGGAGATAACAGGGGACTAGAGGCCAGGCCCGCGTGACTGGGCGGCTGGAGAACGCCCGCCCACTGGTCACAAACAGCCCACTGCTGGTGCGACTGGGTGGCTGGTGCCCGCCTGCCTACCAGCGACCAATCGCCCGCTGGCTGCACGTGCAACTGGGTGGCTAGAGATCTCCCGCCCACCAGTGACAGCCCACCCGCTGACTGTGTGACTGGACAGCTGGAGACCGCCCGCCCGCCGGCGACCGGGAGTTGAAAACAAACAGAGACAGATCAGTCCCAGCCCACTCCCATTTGAACACCCTGGCAAGGAGCCTGGGGCCCGCCATAGCAGACAGGTGACATCACTGGAGCTCGGCCATCGCAATTCCTTCCAAGCAGAATTCACTTTAGCAGGCATAGTCTACCAACACAAAGGAGAGACAACAGATATATTAAACCAAAACAAATCTATAGAATAGAGAAGAAAAACAGCAATCAAATAGAGATGGAAAACAACGTGAACATCATGAAAAAACAAAGGAAAAAAATGTGTACAAACAATGCAGGACAACTTAATTCTACAGGAGGACCTAGAATCATCAGAAACAGGGATAGGGAAAAAAAACTCAAGGCTTACCTAACTCAGATGGAAAGGGATATTAGAGAATACATGAATCAGCAAGTCCTAGCAATAAAAGTATATTTTGAAAACGAATTTAACAAATTCAAATGGCAAAGAACAAGCTTTACCAGGAGGTAGAGATCTTAAAAAAAATCAAACAGTAATCCTAGAAATGCAGGAAACTATTAATTAAAACTCAAACGAGAATATTACAAATAGACTAGATCAAATAGAAGTCAGAACATCAGATAATGACGACAACGTTTATCAACTTGAAAAGAATATAGTCAACACAGAAAAGATGCTTAAGTTCCAAGAGCAGTCTATTCAAAAGATATGGGATGTCATAAAAAAAACAAATTTCACAGTCATCGGGATAGAAGAAGCCATAGAGATTCAAACCGAAAGAATGGACAACATATTAAATGAAATAATTCTAGAAAACTTCCCAGAGATGAAAGATGGAATGGATTGCCAAATCCTTGAAGCCTACAGGACCCCAAACATTCAAAACCATAATAGACCAACTCCAAGACATATAATTATGAAGATAGCCAACATACAGAACAAGGAGAGAATATTAAAAGCTACGAAAGAAAGGAGGCGGATTACATTCAGGCGTAAACCAATTAGATTAACGACTGATTTTTCATCACAAACTTTGAAAGTGAGAAGATCCTGGAACAATGTATTTCAAACACTGAAAAATAATGAATTCCAACAAAGAATACTGTATCCAGCAAAATTAAGCTTCAGATTTGACAATAAAATTAAAGTCTTTCACAATGAATAAAAACTAAAAGAATTCACACCCATAACACCAGCACTGCAAAGGATTTTGGGCAAAATATTACAAGAAGAAGAATTGAAAAATAGTGCCCCAAACTAACAGTGGGAGGTATCTCAGTAAAGGGGGAGGAAAATAACCAAAAAGTAAAAACTAGCCAAACTAAAATAAATAAATAAATTAACATGAATGGATGTACAAATCATATTTCAATTGTAACCTTAAATGTTAATGGCCTAAACTCACCATTCAAGAGACATAGGGTAGTAACCTGGATCAAAAAAACAAATCCAACAATATGCTGCCTTCTGGAGACTCTTATGATAGGTAAAGACATACACAGGCTGAAAGTAAAATGTTGGGAAAAATCATACCACTCACAGGGCACACGGAAGCAAGCAGGAGTGGCCAAACTCATATCAAATACAATCAACTTCAAACCTACGTTAATCAAAAGGGATAAAGAAGGACACTATATAACGTTAAAAGGAACCTTCCACCAACATAACATAACAATTACCAATTTGTATGCAGCAAACAAATGAGCTGCCACACTCATAAAACAAACTCTTCTCAAGTTCAAGAGTCAAATAGACTACAACATAATAATTATAGGTGACGTCAACAGACCGCTGTCACCATTAGACACATCCTCTAGACAAAAACTGAATAAAGAAACTATAGAACTCAACAGCACAATCAATAACCTAGACTTAACCGACATATATAGAATATATCAACCATCATCAAGTGGATACACCTTCTTATCAGCAGCAGATGGATCCTACTCAAAGATAGACCATATATTAGGTCATAGGGCAACTCTTAGTAAATATAAAGGCGTGGAGATAATACCATGCACCATATCAGATCATAATGAAATGAAACTGGAAATCAATGATAAAAGAAGGAAGGAAAAATCCTACATCACATGGAAAATGAACAATATTCTACTGAATGATCAATGGGTTACAGAAGACATTAAGGAGGAGACAAAGAAATTCTTAGAGACAAATGACCATACAGACACAACCTACTGTAATCTATGGGACACAATGAAAGCAGTTTTAAGAGGAAAATTCATTTCTTGGAGTTCTTTCCTCAAAAAAAGAAAAAAAAAAACAACAAATAAATGAACTCACACTACACCTCAAAAACCTAGAAAAGGAAGAGCAAAACAACAGCAAATGTAGCAGATGACATTAAAATAAGAGCAGAAATCAACGAAATTGAAACAAAAAATCATTGAAAAAATTGATAAACTAAAAGTTGGTTCTTTGAAAAAATAAATAAGATTGACAGGCCCTTAGCCATGATAACGAAGAGAAGAAGAGAGAGAACTCAAATTATTAACATAGGGGGTGAAAAATGCAATACCACAACAGACACTACAGAAATATATAAGATAATTAGAAAGTATTTTGAAACCCTATATTCCAATAAAATAGAAGATAGTGAAGATATCAATAAATTTCTTAAGTCATACGATCTGCCCAGATTGAGTCAGGAAGACACACACAATTTAAACAGACCAATGACAAAGGAAGAAATAGAAGAAGCCATCAAAAGATAACCAACGAAAAAAAGCCCTGGACCGGATGGGTAAACAGCGGAGTTCTACAAAACCTTCAAAGAAGAATTAATACTGATTCTTTTCAAGCTCTTTCAAGAAATAGAAAAAGAAGGAGCTCTTTCAAATTCATTCTATGAGGCCAAAATCACCCTGATCTTGAAATCAGACTAAGACACTTCAAAGAAACAAAACTACAGACCAATATCTCTAATGAACTTGGATACAAAAATTCTCAATAAAATCCTGATGAATCGAATACAAAAGCATATCAAAAAAAATTGTGCACCATGATCAAGTAGGATTCACCCCTGGGATGCAAGGCTGGTTCAATATATGGAAATCAATAAATACTATTCACCACATCAATAGACTTAAAGACAAGAACCATATGATCATCTCGATAGATGCAGAAAAAAGCATTTGACAAAGTACAGCATCCCTTTATGTTCAAAACACTAGAAAAACTAGGGATAACAGGAACTTACCTCAACATTGTAAAAGCTATATATGCTAAACCTCAGGCTAGCATCATCCTAAATGGAGAAAAACTGAAGGGATTGCCTCTAAAATCTGGAACAAGACAGGGATGCCCTCTATCACCACTTCTATTCAATTTAGTTCTTGAAATTCTAGCCAGAGCAATTAGACAATAGAAATTAAAGGCATAAAAATAGGAAAACAAGAACTTAAATTATCACTATTTGTGGATGACATGATAATATATATAACAGACCCAAAAGGGTCTACAAAGAAACTGCTAGAGATAATAAATGAATTAAGCAAAGTGGCAGGATATAAAATCAACACGCATAAATCAAAGGCATTTATGTATATCAGGAGCAAAACTTCTGAAATGGAAAGGAGGAAAACCACTCCATTCACAATATCCTCAAAGAAAATAAGATACTTGGAAATCAACCTAACAAAAGAGGTGAAAGATTTATATAATGAAAACTACAGAACCCTAAAGAGAGAGATAGAAGAAGATCTTAGAAGATGGAAAAATGTACCCTGTTCATGGATAGGCAGAACTAACATCATCAAAATGGTGATATTACCCAAAGTTCTCTACAGGTTAAAATGGATGCCAATCAAAATCCCAAGGGCATTTCTTGTAGAAATGATAAAGCAATCATGAAATTCATATGGAAAAACAAAAGACCCAGAATAGCAAAAGCAATTCTAAGCAGGAATTTGAATCTGGAGGTATAGCGATACCAGAGTTCAAACTGTACTACAAAGCAATAGTTATAAAAGCAGCGTGGTACTGGTACCAAAACAGGAAGGTGGATCAGTGGTAGAGAATAGAGGACACAGAAATCAATCCACAAAATTACAACATTCTTATATATGATAAAGAGGCTAAAAGCATATTGGGAGATGGATAGCATCTTCAACAAATGGTGCTGGGAAAATTGGAAATCCATATGCACCAAAATGAAACTGAATCCCTTTCTCTCGCCATGCACAAAAGTTAACTCAAAATGGATCAAGGAGCTAGTGATGAAATCAGAGACACTGCATGTGATAGAAGAAAAAGATGGCTATGATCTACATACTGTGGGGTCGTGCTCCAAATTCATTAATAGGACACCCATAGCCCAAGAGTTAATAACAACAATAAACAAATGGGACTTACTTAAACTAAAAAGTTTTTTCTCTGCAAGAGAAACAATAAGAGAGGTAAATAGAGAGTCTACATCCTGGGAACAATTTTTTACCCCTCACACTTCAGATAGAGCCCTAATATCCAGAATATACAAAGAACTCAAAAAATTAAACAATAAGATAACAAATAACCCAATCAACAAATGGGCCAAGGACCTGAACAGACACTTCAGAGAGGAGGACATACAATCAATCAACAAGTACATAAAAAAATGCTCACCATCTCTATCAGTCAGAGAAATGCAAATCAAAACCACCCTAAGATACCATCTCACTCCAGTAAGATTAGCAGCCATTATGAAGTCAAACAACAATAAGTGTTGGCGAGGATGTGGAGAAAAGGGTACACTTGTACACTACTTGTGGTACTGAAAATTGATAAGGCCAATTTGTAAATCAGTATGGAGATTTCTTGGAAAGCTGGGAATGAATGCACCATTTGACCCAGCTATCACCCTTCTCGGACTAGAGGGTCTTAACAGAGCGTACTATAGGGATACTGCCACATCAATGATCATAGCGCCACAATTCACAATAGCTAGACTCTGGAACCAACCTAGATGTCCTTCAATAGATGAATGGTTAAAAAACTGTGGCATCTATACACAATGGAGTATTACTCAGCACTAAAAAATGGCAAAATCATAGACTTTGCAAGGAAATGGATGGCATTAGAGCAGATTATGCTAAGCTAAGCTAACCAATCCTTAAAAAAAATGCCAAATGTCTTCTTTGATATAAAGAGAGCACCTAAGAACAGAACAGGGAGGAAGAGCATGAGAAAAAGATTAACATTAAACAAAGACGAGTGGGGGGATAGAAAGGGGGAGAGAAGGGAAAGCATATGGAAATGGTAGGAGACCCTCAATGTTACACAAAATTACATATAAGAGGTTGTGAGGGGAAATGGGGGGAAAACAATGGAGAGAATTGAACAACAGCAGATGAGGTAGAGAGGAAAGATGGGAGGGGAGGGGAGGGGGGATAGTAGGGGATAGAAAAGGTAGCAGAATACAACATCACTATTATGCCATTATGTACAAATGTGAATGTGTAACCAATGTGCTTCTACAATTCGTATTTGGGGAAAAATGGGAGTTCATAACCCAATTGAGTCAAATGTATGAAAGATAATATATCATGAGTTTTGTAATGTTTTGAACAATCAATAAAAATAAATAAATAAATAAAGGTTTAAAATTGAGTGGCAAGAAATCAGCTAAAAAAGTGTTGAGATGCATTCATTTTGCTAAGCAGAAACTTTGTTTTGTGTAGTTGTATCTATCACAAATTTATTTTACCAGAAAACTGGCTTTTGAAAATTCACTTAATTGAGATTAAAGGATAATCCACCTACCTTCATGAAAAATTCATAGCATTTCCTATATTTTTCATATTTCAATTTTTGGTAAATATTTTGTCATGGACCAGGTCTAGTCTTAGGCTATTCTTTCAGAATACTGCCTCATCTGATAAGTTGGTACAATGTGTTGGATTGTTCTTTTCATCTTTTATTTAATAGTTTCTAGCTGATAATGTGTATTTTTCATTATCTTTATTTGGACATACATACCCAACGATATCTTTGCATTTTATGTTTTACTGGGAAGAGACTCATCAAAAGCTCTGTATTATATGTATCAACAATCAAACATTTAGAGCATGCAATTATTCTTAATTTTGCATGAAAATATCTTTGTACCATTTACTTATAAAAATTTAGAACTATTAATTATGTCCCTACTGTAATAAGTAACAAATTACCAGAAAAATTAAACAATTCACTTTATATCAATTATGAATATGAAAAGTACTAAAATAAGTATTTGGCAATTAATACATAATTGATAGAAATTGAAATCATAAGAAAGCCATTTAAAATGTCAGTGCATATGGTCCTTAAATAATAGGTTGTTCAAAAAAATTTCTCTAATTCATAAGATATAATATGCCATATTACAGCGTAACGTGATAAAAAACATTAAATTATCAATATTGATAATAAAGAATGATACCTTTTTTCTTAAATATGTTTATTTGATTTTCATTGTAAGATGTTAATTCTGGAAGACTTCAGAATTAAGAAAGTCTTGGTGTATATTATTTCTAACAGGCTAATCAAAGTACTTTTAAATATATATATATATATATATATATATATATATATATATATATATATATAATATATGTAATGCATATGCATGAATATAGACACATATGTATAATAAATGTATTGTAATATATCTATCAGGTGATTATAATTATTAAATTTTTTTAAAAAAAATAGTGACTATAAAAAACAGTCTCAAATTTAAATTTCATAGCATACAACTGTTTGTAATGCCATGAGAGAAAAATAGATATGGAGAAAAAACGAAAAAGGAAGAGAGAGAAGGGGAAAAATGAGGAAGAAAGTGAGTAAAGAAGAGGGAGAGGTGTGTTCGATGTTAAGACAAAAGTGGAGCGGCTGGGTATGTGATTCAGTGTTAACATGTTTGCCTAGTATGTGTGAGGAACTGGGTTCTATTCTCAGCACCACATACAAATAAACAAAATGAAGATCCATCAACAACTTAAAAAATAAAAAATAAAAAACTAGAAATATTACTAAAATCCCAAGCATTTATGAATGTTAAATAATAAAATATATGTTACATAGCCTTATGTAATTTCTAGACTCCCCAAAAAAGTCATTAAATGTTGGATTATTAGTGCTATAACTAAAAATCCATTGCTCTTTCCTCTACATTCTGTGGCATTCTAGTGCTAAAATAAATTGTAGTATAACACCAAAAAAAAAAAATCCTAATATTTCTACAGTAACTGACCCAGTTTAACATCAATGCAAGTAGATTCCTATGGGACATGATATGTACTTTGAAGTTTATTTTTATTCAACACTGGTACATTTCTATTTCTTGAGTTTATGCACATTATAGGATATATATTTCATCCACACGTTCACAAATTTATAGGCATTTATTTCACTTTCAATCACTTCCTGCTTCAGAAAACATGTATTCCTCCGTTTCTGACTGGTCTTTTCTTGAAACTTCTTTCCAAACACATTATTTTCGATTTCCATTATCACATTTGAAGCAAAACTCACACACCCCTCATAATAAACCATAACCCTAATATTACCATTAGATGTACAACTGGTTGGAATGAATGATTGTATATCAATATAAGATTTCTTACTTAGTTTCAGATATCAATTCAATCCATTATTTAAAGTGGAACCAGTTATATTATTTATTCACAATGTGGTATTTTCATGCATTATCTCTATATTCATAGACACAGGGTACACCTCTTTGTACCCCCAACACTAATTTATACGTTTTCAAAATATTGCTCCCAGAAATGTTGGAAGAAATACCCATGTCACCTGATCTACATATGCATTTTATCACTGAAATATTCTGGACACAAAAAGCAAAGGTCACACTTATGATTGTATCAAAGCTAAATGAAAAGTGAACATGGATTACTAAAAACATCCATGTCCAGGTTGCCTAATGCTCTCAAATGAAAATCCTATTGGTAACTACAAATTAGTTTCTTCCAAAGATTATATATTCAAACTCAACCCTGTTGAAAATGTCTAATCCTCTCACTCACTTTATACTTTGCCTGTTTTTGTAATGTCTCTATTGGTATCTGCTTTTCCACAGTTCATCATTGTGACTAAATCTTCACATGTTCTGAAACTTACATTCACACTCTAATCGAAATCCTATTGCTAAAGAACTTTTGGTCCAAATCCTATATTCACTCTTCTTCTTAAAACCTACCTACTATCTTCCTAATCCTACCGACTATCACTTTTTGACTGGAGGTTCTCTTCTACATTCAATCATCCAGTTACAAGGTCTTATGCCATTGTATATCGATTTCTCTGAGACATTTTTGCAGAATGTAATTCAACGATAGGTATCCCAATCAAGGGCCCAATGATTTCTGGGCTTCAAATCTTACTTAGATTTCTGTTTATGTACATATATTTCACGTCTGTATTCTAATAAATATCACAGGTTCCAATAACATTATTCATCCAGCAGAATGGTTCCTAACCGAAAATGAAAATGTTATTAACCCTAACCATACACTGTTCCCTCAATCTAACTTTACAGAAGAGCAGTGACAGTGTTGGTCTTACAATACAGGAATGCATGGGATCTTCCACCTGCTGAGAACCTCAAAGGTACATGCAGAAATGATCCCTGGAGAAGATGTAGGCAGCGATGAAGGACCTGAGAGAGCAAAAGTCATCTCAATGGCAAACAACCTGGTAGAATTAAGGAATGTGTCTGAATCAGCCTCATTCTTCTTAATACAGAGAAGATAGACCAAACCATGCCTGTGTGGAGAGCTGTTCCCTGGTCCCTATGTTTGATATACGATTCGAACTTGTGAAAGTGTCACAGGATGTAGGGGCATCCTCCATCTCATGGGAACCTTGGAGGCAAATGTTAGGACAACGTGGTTTCCAAGGCAGTGACCTCATTCAGTTCCTCAAGGAAGTGATTTCACCTCACTTCCTTGGTGATGGAAGTCTCTGAATTTGGGATCCAGGAAGCCAGGCACCCAGAGCCATAACCCGTCCAAGTCCCAGTGGTCTAACTTGTTTGGATTTACGAAGGACAGAGTCAATATTTCTTGGTACCTACTGATTTGAGGATGGCCAAATGCCAGGAAACCTCTGAAGAGGGTCCTATCCTGATAAAGCAGGTAGTGGATCACCGCTGGCTCCTGACTACTTCACAGAGTTGGCAAAGTAGAGCAGATCTGAGAGAGGACAGGCCATTTTGGGAGAACATAGTATGGCCCACCAGTCAGAGGACACTCCGGATATGACAGACCTACTTGGGGGAAGGAGGTGCCTTTGCGGGTGTGGGTGTGGGTTTGTGGTTTTGTCTCATGTTCTGAGAATACGAAAGAAAGGTGGTTTGATTGGATTGTAGTGAACTGTTTCTAGTAAGTCGTTTGACAAGGCGAGTCTTTCTATGTCTGTGTATCCCACTGTGTCCGTGGTTGTCGACATTAGAAAAGAGAATGCATCAGTTGATGTGTTCTGTCTAGTAGAAAGCTTCGCAGCATTCATCCTGCCCAATTGATGAATGGACTGCGGCTTGCCTCATGGATGGGCAACACCTACTATCTGCCTAAGTTCCTGTTTTCTTCCTGAATTCTGGCCACTCTCCCGAATAGGCACATAGTTTTGTGTTTAAGATATGTACCACCTCAAGCTCTGTTAAATGGCCATGTACTGGACAGCTGAAGGGAATGGGAGAATCTCAGAAAACTCAGGTATCAGTGTGACCAGGAAAGTCTCAGTGGAGAAACCCTGCTATGGGCCATTCTCTTACTATGTATCTGTTTCCCTGAATGTCAGGAAGTACTTTGCCTCAGGCCACCCTCATGTGAAGCCTGAAAAAAAGAGTTTTCAAATGAAAATGAATGGGCATCACCTGTGGCTCTTTGCTTAATTTCTTTTCAAAGGGATGTGTCTGAATCACCCTTTGGCCCTGTGTGCGGTTGTGGCTTAGATTCTCAGCCCCTGATGGATCTAAAGAAAGATCCGATGTGTGCATCCAAAACCAAAATTTCAAAAAGATCAGTTATGATGGATGAAGTCTCTTGCCTTTCTTTGTTAGGTTCCTGAACTACATCAAGTGAGAATAGGGATCCTTTGGTTCAAATAAATTTTTGAAAGCCCTGAAGAAGTGCTTGGGTTTTCTTATGACTCCAATTCACATAAAGAATCTATACCTGACAGTCAGTAGGCCTCAAATTGGAGAAGCAGATCAGTATTAACTGCGGTCTTATTTTATCACCCCTGGTTCACATGCAGGGTGTCCAGGCCACCATGACTTTAGGCAAATGAGCGGCAAGGGAGCTTATTTTGGACACTAACCCATACCCTACTAGACTCTGACTAGTAATCCTAACATGATGGAGAATAATAACCCCAACAGAAGAGAAATACAAGAAGTTTTGAGGATTCATGTTGTATAGTTGTACTTGCCTTTTGCATTATATAGGGTAGGAGTTATAAATTTAGTCAATTTTTAATTGAAACAGTTCTCCATGTGTTTTTAAAGTTCACAACCATGTGAATTCCTCTCTCCCTTTCTCTGTAGCCTATTCAGAACATGTATTTTTTATATGCACATTTAGAATCCTACCTGGTATCACATGTACATTCTTGAGAGGTTGCTGACTTAGCAGATACAAATTGTCAGAAGAGATCACTCCTCTGAATGCTGTTGGAAGTGAAAATTCAAACTATGGGTGACTTCCTAGTTGAACAACATTATACATAAATCCACGTTTAGTAAAATTAATATTTTTGGATCTGTGGATTATATATATTTCATGATATATATATATATATATATATATATATATATATATATATATATATATAGCTACATTTTAATGTCTGTTTGAGTGTGTGTGTGTGTGTGTGTGTATAGATAGATAGATAGATAGATAGATAGATAGATATACACTCTCCAGATTTTTGAAAATATGAAACATATGTGTCTTATTATATACTCCCTAAATTCATTCATGTACATGTATGTGGATTTATAATCAACTTTTCACAAGATTATTTTCAAAAATATTCATCCACCTGAAATACATATTTGTTTCCTAGTACTAAAAACAAACTTCAGTGAATGGTGCATACAAATCCAAATATTTCTACAGTAACTGTCCCAGTTTAACATCAATGCTTGTAGATTCCTATGGGACATGATGTATATTTTGACATTCATTTTTTAACAAAACTGGTACATTATTATTTCTTCAGTTTATGCACATCATAGGATATATATTTCATTAACAAGTTCACAAATTTATAGGCATTTGTTTCGCTTTCAATAACTTCCTTATTCAAAACTCTTGTATTCCTCCAGGTTTCTTGTCTGGTCTCTTCATGAGACTTCTTTCCAAACTCATTATTTCTGAAATCCATAATCACCTTTGAAACAAAATTCACACACTCTTTATGATAATCCATAAGCCTAATATTAAAATAAGATTAATACCTGGTTGGATTGAATGATTGCATATCAATATAAGATTTCCTGTATATTTTCAGATATCAATTCAATCCATTATTTAAATTTAGAACTTGTTACATTGTTTAATCAAAGTTTTGTCTATTCATGCATTATCTCTATATTCCTAGACACAGGGTACACCCATTTGTAACCCCAGTACTAATTTATATATCTTCAAAATATTGCTCCCAGAAACGGTGGAATAAATACTTATGTCATCTGATCTACATATACATTTTATCACAGTAATTTTCTGGACACAAAAAGCAAAGTTCACACTTATGATTTTACCAAAGCCTTAATGGAAAGTGAGTATGCATTACTAAAAACATCCATGTCCAGGTTGCCTAACGCTCTCAAATGTGAATCCTATTGGTCACTACATATTTGTTTCTTCCTAAGATTATATATTTTACCTCAAGCCTGTTGAAAATGTCTAATCCTATCAATCACTTTATCATTTGCCTGATTTACTAATTTCTCTATTAATATCTGCTTTCCTACATATTTTCCACAGTTTATCATTGTGACTGACTCTTCACATGTGCTTACATTTTCATTCACTCTCTACCCGAAACCCTATTGCTAAAGAACTTTTGGTTTAAATCCTACACTCTCTCTGCTTTCTAAACCTACTGACTATCTTTCAAATAATACCGAGTATCCCTTTTTGACTAGAAGTTCTCTTCGACATTCCATCATCCAAGGTACAAGGTCCTATGCCATTGTACATCGATTTATCTGAGACATCTCTGCAGAACATAATTCAAAGCTAAGTATCCCAATCAAGGGCCCAATACCCTTCTGGGCTTCAAATCTTACCTAGATTTCTGTTTTCATTCTAATATTTCACTTTTACATTCTTGTAAATATTACAGGTTCCCAATACAATTATTCATCCTGCAGAATGATTCTTAACCCAAATCGAACCTTTTATTAACCCTAACCATACACTCTTCCCTCAATCTAAGTTTACAGAAGAGCAGGGACAGAGTTGTTTTTACAATACAGGAATGTAGGTCATCTTAAACCTGCTGAGAACCTCAAGTTCCATGCAGAAATGATACCTGGAGAAGATGTAGGCAGCTATGAAGGAGTTGAGAGAGCAAAAGTCACCTTGCATGGCAAACCACCTGGTCAGGATGAAGGGTCGTGTCTGAATCAGTCTCTCTATTCTAAATGTAGAGAAGGTGGACCAAACCAGGCCTTTGTTGAGAGATGTTCCCGGGTGCCTATGGTTGATATACCATTCTAACTTGCGAAAGTGTCACAGGAAGTAGGGGCAGCCTCTATCTCATGGGACCCTTGGAAGCAACTGTTAGGACAAAGTGGTTGCCAAGGGAGTGAACTCATTCAGTTCTTGAAGGAAGTGTCCTACCTCCCTTCCTTGGTATTGGAACTCTCTGAAATTGGGATCCAAGATGCCAGACACCCAGAGCCAGTCCCAGTCCCACTCCCACTGGGCTCAGATGTTTGGATTTACCAAGGACAGAGTCAGTCTTTCTTGGTACCTACTGCTGAGAGAATGGCCAAATGCCAGGACAGATATGAAGAGGGTCTTTCCTGAGAAAGCAGGTAGTGGCTCACCACTGGATCCTGACAACTTCACAGAGTTGGCCAAGGCAACCAGAACTGAGACAGGACTGGCCATTTCGGGGAACATAGTTTGGCTCAACAGACAGAGGACACACTGGAGAGTCAGAGACTTACTTGTGGGAAGGAGATGCCTTTGTGGGTGTGGGTGTGAGTTTGTGGTTTTGTCTCATGTTCTGAAAATAGGTAGGAAAGGTGGTTTGTTTGGTTTGGAATGGACTGTTTCTAGTAAATCGTTTGACAAGGTGAGTGATTCTAGTTCGGTGTATCCCACTGTGTACGTGGTTTTGGACATTAAAAAACAGAATGCACCAATGGATGTATCCTGTCTAGTAGAAAGCTTCCCAGCATTCATCCTGCTCAACTGATGGATGGACTGCGGTGTGTCTTATGGATGGGGAACACCTACTATCTTCCTAAGTTCCTATTTTCTTCCTGAATTCTGGCCACTCTCCAGAATAGGCTCATGGTTTTGTGTCCAAGATATATACCACCTCCAAGCTCTGTGCCATGGCCATGAACTGGACAGCTGAATGGAATGGGAGAATCACAGAAAACTCAGATATCAGTGTGACCAGGAAAGTCTCAGTGGAGAAATCCTGCTTTGGCCATTCTCTTACCTATATTTCTGTTGCCCTGAATGTCAGGAAGTTCTTTCCCTCAGCCCACCCCTTTGTTAAGCCTGAAGAAAACAGTTTTCAAATGGAAATGAAAGGGCATCACCTGTGGCTCTTTGCTTAATTTCTTTGGAAAGGGATGTGTCTGAATCAGCCTCTTGGCCCTGTGTGCGGTTGTGGCTTAGATTCTCAGCACCTCATGGATCTAAAGAAAGATCCCATGTGTGCATCCATAACCAAAATGGCAAAAAGATCTGTTATGGTGAATGAAGTCTCTTGCGTTCCTTTGTTAGGTTTCTGACCTACATCAAGTGAGAATAGGAATCCTTTGGTTCAAATGAATTCTTCAATGCCCTGAAGAAGTGGTTGTGTTTTCTCATGACTCCAAATCACATAAAGAATCGTTACCTGACAGTCAGTAGGCCTCAAATTGGAGAAGCAGAGCCGTATTAACTGCAGTCCTATTTTATCACTCCTGGTTCACATGCAGGGTGTCCAGGCCACCATGACTTTAGGCAAATGAGGGGCAAGGGAGCTTATTATGGACACTAACCCATACCCTACTAGACTCTGACTACTAATCCTAATATGATGGAGATTAATAACCCAAACAAAATAGAAATACAAGCAGTTCAGAGGAGTCATGTTGTGTAGTTGGACTTGCCTTTTGCATTATATAGGGTAGGAGTTATAAATCTAGTCAATTTTTAATTAAAATAGTTCTCCATGTGTTTTTAAAGTTAACAAATATGTGAATTCCTCTCTCCCTTTTTGTGTAGCCTATTCAGCACATGTATTTTTATATGCACATATAGAATCCTACCTGGTATCACATGTTCATACTTGAGAGGTTTCTGACTTGGCAGATACTGCCGCGGTCTGGTTGGAGCAAAATAACCGAGGGGTGGGGGTTATGAATAACATGTGTATGTTGATATAGCAGGAGTGGAAGCCATTTATTGTAGGACAATAGAGGTATTTATACATTCCACCCAGCTTATCTAATTAACATAAACTAGATACTGCAGTCAACCAATCAGGAATCTCCACACTTAATGGCTCGCTTTTGTTACATCTCAAACCACTCCCTCTGGCATTTTGCCAGGCATCATCCAGACTTGTTTACACACTCTAACATTCCCCTGGCAAAATGCCAGGTGTTATTTTGACATGTTTACAGACTCTAACATTTCCCCCTTTTATTTAATTTAAATAAAGACCACAGTGGTTTTTACAGAAACACCATAAATAACCTGCTACAAACAGAAAGGGAGGATACAAAATGTCACAATACAAGCCAATTGATGAAGCACTTGGAGAAATAATACCAGCAATGACACTGTTAGCAAAGACACCGAGTTAAAATTTGTTATAGATTACAGTTTGTTGTCTCAGTCCAGGTAAAGCAGTGTCTCAATAGATTAACTCACAGTTCAGGTAAACCACAGTCCAGGTATGTTCTGCAGGCAGCTAGCTTAAATCACAGTCCTGGTAAGTTCTGCAGGCAGCTAGCTTAAATCACAGTCCATGTAAATTCTGCAGGCAGCTAGCTTAAATCACAGCCCAGGAAAGTTCTGAAGGCAGCTAGCTTGATCCAAAGTCTCCTCCGTTTCTCAGCCGAAGTCTCCTCCGGTTTTCAGCAACACTGGAAATTCTTCCACCCTTGTCCTCACCGGCACTGGGATGAAGGCAGGAACTCCTACCACTGGCTAAAGAAAATCCTATAGTATTCCACCAGGTGCTAAGAAAACAACCTTCTGAAAAATTTAGTACATTATCTCAAGGTTTTTTACATTTGAAAAAAGCCTTAATAGTGCTTATTATTTATTATCTTCCGGGTGTGGGAGAACCATTGTAGCTTAGTTATTGGCATTGAAAATGACCAAACATCAGGGAGCCAGTAGCATCTATGGCTGGCTGTAGCATCCTGGGCAGCCACAGATGGTCCTGGGGAGTGTCCAGGACTCAAACTGCCACGGGGCCCCGCTCCCCAGGCTGGGGGCTGGGAATTGCCGGCTGCCACTGCTTGAAAAGCCCTTGCTGCACAGTGACTGGCTTGAGCATGTGGCAGCCGAGGCGCCTATTCACACACACTCCGGAAACGAAAAGTATTCAGTAACAGCCTTTTGCTGAAACTTTTTTCCTGATAATCCTTCTTCTTCTTAACTTTCTTTTTCTTTCTGATTAGACTTCCTGGGCTTCCATCAACACATGCCCTAATTGCTCTTGTTTCCACTGGGGTGCCTCTTTCCATTATCAATTTACTTCTCACCCCTTCCTTATTTTCATCACAAAGACAATACAATACACTGAGATAAAACAAGACACAATCATACTGTATCAATCTTCTCCATTTTTTGAAATGACCGTTTTTCCTCTCCCGCTATCTGCCTAGGGATGAGCAGATTTGCTCCCATCCTATCTATGGATGGGCAGCTTTTATTCGTCACTTACCCCCAAGTGTCCCAGGGCTCCCTGTATGGGCCACCATCTGCAGCAGTCCCACTGCAGCAAAATAACCGGGGCAGGGGGTGATGAATAACTAGTGTATGTTGATACAGTAGGAAAGGCGTGATAGGTAGGAAAGGCTATTTGTTTGGTATTGAGTGGACTGTTTCTAGTAAGTTGTTTGACAAGGCAAGTGTTTCTATATCTGTGTATCCCACTGTATCTCTGGTTGTAGACATTAGAAAAGATAATGCATCAATGGATTTGTCCTCTCCAGGAGAAAGTTTAACAGCATTCATCCTGCCCAATTTATGAAAGGACTGTGGCTTGCCTTATGGATGGGCAACACCTACAATATTCCTAAGTTCCTGTACTCTTCCTGAATTCTGGCCACTCTCCACAACAGGCTCATGGTTTTGAGTCCAAGATATGTACCACCTCCAAGCTCTGTGACATGGCCATGTACTGGATACCTGAAGGGAATGGCGAGCATCTCAGAAAACTCAGATAACAGTGTGACCAGTAAAATCTCAGTGGAGAAACCCTGCTTTGGGCCTTTTCTTACATAATGTTCTGTTGCCCTGAATGTCAGGAAGGTCTTTGCCTCAGGCCAACCCTTTGTGAAGCCTGAAGAAAACAGTTTTCAAATGGAAATGAATGGGCATCACCTGTGGCTCTTTGCTTAATTTCTTCCAAAAGGGATGTGTCTGAATCAGCCTCTTGGCCCTGTGTGAGGCTGTGGCTTAGATTCTCAGCACCTGATGGATCTAAAGAAACATTCCTTTTGTGCTTCCAAAACCAAAATGGCCAAAAGGGCAGTCATTGTGGTTGAAGTCCCTCGCCTTCCTCTGTAAGGTTTCTGACCTACATCAAGTGAGAAGAGGGATCCATTGGGTCAAATGAGTTCTTCAAAACCCTGCAGAGGCTAGCCCGTAATTGCTTGGGTTTTCTCATGACTCCAATTCACATAAAAAATCTATACCAAACAGTCAGTAGGCCTCATATTGGAGAAGCTGGGCAGTACAAATGGCAGGCATATTTGATCACTACTGGTTCACAGGAAGGGTGTCCAGGCCACCCTGATTTTGGGCAAATGAGGGGTAAGGGAGCTTATTTTGGACACTGTCGTGAGCTTTGCCCCTCATGGAAAACCCCAGCCAGAGGTTATGATGAGTGTCTATATGGAAGAAGATGAGGGCCATGTGGGAGTGTTTTGGTTTTAATTGTGGTCATTTGTGTGGTGGTTGAAATAGATGACTGGGTCCACCTGGGCTTGAAGTCTGGTGTGATTCCCCTTACAGACTGAGTTCTGAAACTGACCTCAGAGAAATATTGCCATGAGTTCTCTTGGGATTTTAGGAGGCCACGCATTAGAGTCGCCCTTAGAAACTGAGATCAAGTCCCAGGGTGGCTTTCCACAGAGCATCAGGAATCTCAGCCAGGATATCACATGATTTTATTATGAAAGACTTGGCAGCCATAGATGAGATTCAAAACAAACATGGACCTCACACTCTAGACCTCAATGGGCCTGGGTTCATGTGATCTTTTGGCCACTCTTTGGGAAGCCTTGACTGTGAGAATTCTCCAGAGCTTTCATTGAAATGAGCTTCCATACCATTTAATGGTTCTTGAAAGAATTGAAACCTACAGTGCCTCCAACTTCATCCGTGAAAAATGCTAGATAAATACCAAGAAATTTTTGAAATTCCCATAACCAGGTGTCAGAGGAGAACATTTGGATGTCCTGTTGCTGATCAGGAGTGTTCCAGACAGTGGTTTGATTGACTGGGTTTCATGAAAATGGTGTAGAACTGAAATGCCAGTATGTTGGAGCCTGCTGAGTATTGGGCCCAGAACTGTGGTGTGCAGGTGTGGGATAAAACATTTGTGTTGGGGCCATTTGGATCTACCATTGACTTCCAAATGGCTTGTGACTGACATGGTGCAGCCAGCAGACCCTTATATGTAAAGGCATCTTGTTATATGGAGAGGTTTCAGGGCAATGTTCCGAATCAGGTTGCTATCATCAAGTGGGCAAGCTATGTGGGATAGAATCCTGGTTGGTGCATTCTCCTGCAGACTCTGACCGACCACACGTGACAGAACTACCTTTAGCACTGTGTCCCAGTTGAACTTCTTGTATTTCGTAGAGCAAATACCAAACTCCCAGTGCAGCAGCAAGAAACACCATGAATAGTGGAGGATGACTAAATGGGTACACAGTCCACACAGGGAGACACTTAGCCTTCAGTGGCCACAGTTTACCTACAAAGAGAGAATTCAGCACTTTGCCTCATTTTCATTGGAAAATAAGAAACCAATTTCTTCAGGTCACATAGATGCAGAGCCAGCTTTGATGGTCTCACAACAAAGGAAGCTAAAGCTCCTGAAAACAACATATATTTCAAGTGCCCAACCTCAGAGGCAGTTTCTCAAAAAGTCGTTAGGCCAGCAGAGCTCCATGTTTGTGGAGTGTTTACCTGTTAGACAAGGATGCAAGAAAAGACCACTGACTCCAATTAAAATCAAATTAAACTAAGCTTATTATTTTCACCAGCCAGGCTAACTCTCCCTCCCAAAACGGCCGGAACAAGACAGCAACCCCAACTTACCTACAGCCCAGCTTTAAAGCCCAGAAAGTTACACAAAAGGGGGGTTAGAGATAACAGAACTCGGACAAGCATCACACTAATGGTAGTTTATATATATATATATATATATTTTTTTTTTTTTTTTTTTTTTTTTTTTTGCTGGCCCCAACATCAGAATTTGTGAGGACCATTAGACCCTCAGAGATGGTCATTGTCTGTCCAGGGAAGGCCAATATTTATGATGTGTCGCTAATGTTTCACAGAGTGCTGCTATCTGGTCAGAGAGCCAGACATGGGTGAGTTCAAGGCATGATCAGGCATTCCAAGCAGGTTCAGAATTTGCAGTAATTTATAGTAAAGCCAAAATTATCTTATCATGGCTTTGTGGCAAGATGGCTCCCAATTTTAATAAAAGATCAGGTTGGGCCTATCATTCCCCCCTTTTCTTATGTGTTCCTTTAAAATCTTTGATAGATTAAGGGAAGTGCACTGAGGAAATTTAAATCCCTCAGGTAACAGTCTCCAAATTTCTAGAACTCACCCAAAACGGGTCTCCCTGATTTTACCTGACTTAATTAATTACGTATATTGATAGTCTATTTGTTTTTGGCTCCATTGTTGTAAGAAGGGAGGCCTCACGCATTTTGGATTCTTCTGCGCTGAGAGAGGGTGACGTAAGGGTCATGGCATGAGGGACATGAGTTGCCTTTTAGAATTTAGTTGAGGGACATGAGTTGCCTTTTAGATTTCAGCTTGGTTTGAAGTCTGGTTGGGGAAGAACAGGTTGTAAAGTCATCTGGGAATGGGTTCTTCTATGAGAGTAACAAAAACCATGAGTAATGAATAAATGTTGCAGCAGCTGGAACATGTCACCGTATAGAAGTTCCCTCACCATTCTTTAATATCCTCAGTTATCAGGACTGTCAACTTAATATTTAATTTTTTGTTTTACAGTTGTCCCTCCCCATAAGATACAGTTTATTTATTTAATGTCATCTGATCTTGCAAAATCCTTTTTCTAGTATGACCTCTGTGTCTAATAGAGAAACCTTTAATTCTGTGACTCAGGGCTGGATAATCGTACTAGCAAACACCAAGCCTACCTCTGTAGGTTAGGAATATCTGTAGGCCCTAAACTAAATTTTCTGCCTCTGGCAGCTCCTCTTAATAGTCTCTTTTTATAGTTATCAGGCATTCCTGTCTGAGAATCCTTCTTTGTAACCTCCAGTCTTACTTATTTTGGGAGGCTAACATAAAGTGTATACCTTAAAATATTAATATTTGTTTTCTTGGCCGATTCATTTAACTTTAATTTTAAATCCTAATCTTAAACATCCAGCAAATAAATTTTAACAGCCTTATATTGAGAGTACTGGGCTTTAATATCTATAACTTAATTATTATTTATCTTTTCATTAATTGGGATATGTATTATTCTGTCTGTCTTGTAGGTGATGACTTATTATCTTAAATTAACCCATGTTGTGTTATTAAAGCAACACTTCTGTAAAAGACTAACAGGGAATCTTTAGATCACTTATAAGCAAATTAAAAATAAAATTTTTTAACAAGAGTAAAAATACTTAGTTTCTGTAATAGCTACCCTGAATTTTTTGGCTGAGTTATACATTATATGCCCTGTTTGAGATCCTAGTAATCTTCACAGAAAAACAAAAGAACTTTTGAACATAACTTTAAATGAAATAAAATCTGACCTACTCCTTTTGTAGTCATTATCACATGTAGTAAGATGGGACTCAGAGCCTTATCTCAGGTAAGGCAGGCCTCTTTATAAATATTAAGTGTTTTAGTTCTAAAGCTGATCATTGTTTTTTAAATATCATTTTACAAAGTTTACATAAATTGTTTGAGGTCACATGAACATTATCTAAAATCATATGACATCACATTTAAAACATGGATTAAAGAAAGGCTGAAAGATTTTAACCTTTACATATATTAGGCTCTGATTAACTTAAAAATACATTTAAATTGTTCCCCAATGAAAAAAGTAACATAAAACTTTACATATCTTATTGATAACAGGTAAATAAATCCCCAGTACATTTTTTTTTACCATACAACTTCAGAATACCAGCTTGATATAATGCTCTTTAAATGTTTCTAACTTACAGACTTGTATACCTGGAAGATATGAGCACATTAATAGCATCAAAATTACATTGATATTTCTAGATTAACCAAGTTTAGCTTTTAAAGAAATGGCAGTAGAGTGCTCTAAAATAACAGTTCTTATTTAATCAGTTGTTTAATTTTTATGGTTGCTTGCTCTAGAAAAAATAAAACTTAATAAACACAATGTTATGGGTAAACTTATGTTTTCAGAAATTTTTGTCTCTTTAACACATGACTGATTTTTACAATCTGATACAGACCTTAGTAAATCAATCGGGTATCTAACAAATGTACTCAAGAATGAGAAATTCCACATCAAATTTACTTTACTTATTTATTAAAATATTAGACAAATGTATTGAACAGTGTAAACCATTTTTTTGTTGAAGGAAAAGTCCTAGAATCAAGGCATTTTAAACATTTTGTAGATATTAATATTTTATTAGATTTTTGAACACCTATAAAAACTTGTAAGCTTAAATTTAAAAACATTTATTTTTATCTGTTTATCCAATTTAAATTGAACAATTTTATTCACGTGAATTAAAGATCTTTGGATCCACTTTTTTTAAATTAATTTTTATTGTAGGTTGTTCAAACATTACATAGTTCTTGATATATTATATTTCACACTTGATTCAAGTGGGATATGAACTCCCGTTTTTACCCCATATACAGATTGCAGAATCACATCAGTTGCACAACCATTGATTTACATATTGCCATTCTGGTGTCTGTTGTATTCTGCTGCCTTTCCTATCCTCTACTATCCCCACTCCCCCATCCCCTCCCCTCTTCTCTCTCTACCCCCTCTACTGTAATTCATTTCTCCCCCCTCATATTTTTCTCCTTTCCCCTCACTTCCTCTTGTATGTAATTTTGTATACCCCTGAGGGTCTCCTTCCATTTACAGGAAATTTCCCTTCTCTCTCCCTTTCCCACCCACCTCTCATCCCTGTTTAATGTTAATCTTCTTCTCATGCTCTTCGTCCCTACTCTGTTCTTAGTTACTCTCCTTATACAAAGAAGACATTTGCCATTTGTTTTTGAGGGATTGGCTAGCTTCACTTAGCATAATCTGCTCTAATGCCATCCATTTCTCTCCAAATTCTATGATTTTGTCATTACTTAATGCAGAGTAATACTCCCTTGTGTAAAAATGCCACATATTTTTTATCCATTCGTCTATTGAATGGCATCTAGGTTTTGCTTCCACAGTCTTGCTATTGTGAATTGTGCTGCTATGAACATGGATGTAGCAGTGTCCCTATAGTGTGCTCTTTTTAGGTCTTTAGGGAATAGACCGAGTAGGGGAATAGCTGGATCAAATGGTGGTTTTATTCCCAGCTTTCCAAGAAATCTCCATACTGCTTTCCAAATTGGCCGCACCAATTTGCAGTCCCACCAGCAATGTACAAGAGTACCCTTTTCCCCACATCCTCGCCAGCACTTGTTGTTGTTTGACTTCCTAATGGCTGCTAATCTTACTGGAGTGAGATGGTATCTTAGGGTGGTTTTGATTTGCATTTCTCTGACTGCTAGAGATGGTGAGCATTTTTTCATATACTTGTTGATTGATTGTATGTCCTCCTCTGAGAAATTTCTATTCAGGCCCTTGGCCCATTTGTTGATTGGGTTATTTGTTATCTTATTGTCTAATTTTTTGTGTTCTTTGTATATTCTGGTTATTAGGGCTCTGTGTGAAGTGTGAGGAGTAAAGATTTGTTCCCAGGACGTAGGATCCCTATTTACCTCTCTTATTCTTTCTTTTGCTGAGAAAAAACTTTTTAGTTTGAGTAAGTCCCATTTGTTGATTCTAGTTATTAACACTTGTGCTATGGGTGTCCTATTGAGGAATTTGGAGCCCAACCCCACAGTATGTAGATCATAGCCAACTTTTTCTTCTATCAGACGCCATGTCTCTGATTTGATATCAAGTTCCTTGATCTACTTTGAGTTAACTTTTGTGCATGGCAAGAGAAAGGGATTCAGTTTCATTTTGTTGCATATGGATTTCCAGTTTTCCCAACACCATTTGTTGAAGATGCTATCCTTCTTCAATTGCATGCTTTTAGCCCCTTTATCGAATATAAGATAGTTGTAGTTTTGTGGATTGGTTTCTGTGTCCTCTATTCTGTACCATTGGTCCACCCACCTGTTTTGGTACCAGTACCCTGCTGTTTTTGTTACTATTGCTCTATAGTATAGTTTGAAGTCTGGTATAGCTATCCCGCCTGATTCACACTTCCTGCTTAGCATTGTTTTTGCTATTCTGGGTCTTTTATTTTTCCATATGAATTTCATGATTGCTTTCTCTATTTCTACAAGAAATGCCGTTGGGATTTTGATTGGCATTGCATTAAACCTATAGAGAACTTTTGGTAATATCGCCATTTTGATGATGTTAGTTCTACCTATCCATGAACAGGGTATATTTTTCCATCTTCTAAGATCTTCTTATATTTCTCTCTTTAGGTTTCTGTAGTTTTCATTGTATAAGTCTTTCACCTCTTTTGTTAGGTTGATTCCCAAGTATTTTATTTTATTTGAGGATATTGTGAATGGGGTGGTTGTCCTCATTTCCATTTCAGAGGATTTGTGGCTGATATACAGGAATGTCTTTGATTTATGTGTGTTGATATTATATCCTGCCACTTTGCTGAATTCATTTATTAGCTCTAGTAGTTTCTTTGTAGACCCTTTTGGGTCTGCTAGGTATAGAATCATGTCATCTGCAAATAGTGATAATTTGAGTTCTTTTCCTATTTTTATGCCTTTAATTTCTTTCGTCTAATTGCTCTGGCCAGTGATTGGAGAACTATGTTGAACCGAAGTGGTGAGAGAGGGCATCCCTTAAAATTTGTTTTTATGAGTGCTTTTTTTATTATGAGCGCTGCTTATATATGTTAATTTCTGTATCATATATATGATTAAGAATATATATATATATAGACATACAACAAATAACAAAAGTGTGCACACATAATAATAGTAAAGGCCTTGTAGTTTTTAGCAGGTGAAATCTCCATTGCCATGTTTTAAAAACTCCACAGTTGGTCAAAGATAGAACTGATCAGAAAAACATTAACCTAGGTCTGTAGGATCAAAATTATGAGTTAGAAAAATTAAAGGATCTAAGGAAAAAAATAAGAGTCCTAGAAAAAATAACTGACCAGTAATTAGTAAATACCATACTATTTACTTTTTTTTTTCCTTAAGCCTCATATCAGTCTCCTACTGATCTTGCAGGCTTCTTTCATTTGCATTTCAATCTAAGTCCTGGCTGAGGTCTGGAAGGAGCAGGAAAAAACTGCTATTCTGAGCAGACACCTCAGGCCTAACGCATTTTAACCATAATTTTCCAGATAGGATGTTGAAAATTTTGATACAAGTTTAAGACAAAATTTACAAAATTTTATATCTTTACATCTTGTGTTGTCAACAGATACCATACTATGATTTACTATCCTTGTCCAAATTAATGCACTGGTACACACAGTGACATTTTCCCAGGCTACCCAATTAAAAATTGGTGAAAAAAAAAAGACTGAATGATTGGAAAATTTCTTGCCAACTTGGAAGTAGAGTTCTTTAGTTTTCCATCCTAAGTATTTAAGTTCTCTGGCATGAATTATCTGAAATCATAAACTAAACAATTATCTCAATCTGACTTTTAATGGCAAGATTCTGCAATGCTTCAAAAACCCAATAAGCTACCAGATTGTTACAATAAAACATCATCATTTAGACACACATTCAGGTAAAATCATTCCCAAGAAACAATATATAATATCAACACATTATTGCACATGTCTTAAAGTGCCAGAAACAAAGACACACGACAGACAGAAAGGAGCTCCAGACTATGACTGACAGACAGAAGCCTTTAAAACAGAGCAGATAAGAGAAAAATCTCCTACACCAGTTGCACCACAGATGTCCCCACAAGGGGACCAGATGTTTTCACAGAGGAGCATCCTGAAATGTAAAATCAAGGGTCTCCATAGTGACTTTCCTGCATTTAGTGTCCCCTTTTTTTCCCTCTTTTTTAAGATGACAGATGTGGCATTATCATTAAATTGCAGGGAAAGACCTAGGGAATTCTCTGAAAAAATAAGGCTTCAGCAGCTGCTGGGAGTCCCTCAGTCCCTCCTTTTACTTACAGGATTTGCTCCTCTGTTTCAGTTCCACCTCAAGCATGCTCCATCTCCTAACATTTCTGTAGTCAGCTCTCAAAAAGTTCCAGGGTGCGGGTGGGTTATCAAAATTTGTAACTTAAAGTTGGGTTCCTGAACTTGAAGCCAATTAATGCCAATTTAAAAATGAGGACAGGGTTTTGAGAAAAAGAAAAACGAAGGTTTATTGCTTTGCTAACAAAAATAAACACAGGGACTCTGCCAAAAGGTTGTGACTCTCTTTATCTGGAGGGACAAGGGATTTTAAAGGAGTTTCACTTATTAACCTGGGAGATACTCAGTTCTTAGGTCCCCCTCAGGCACTGCCCTCTGCAGTGAGTGTGCTCCAGGCAGCCAGCTAGGGGCTTCTCTCATACTGCTTAACAAACGGGTTTAAAGTTCAATGCAGTTCCTTTAAACTCAGTCCAAAGGGTGTCAGGCTTACTTGCTTTATTTTCATGTCCGATATCCTTAAGTTTTCACCACAGAAATCACACAACAAAATGCACAAAAACAAACAAACAAAAAACATATAGAACACAGAACAAAACAACAACAACAACAACAACAAAAAAAAAAACAGAAATCCGGCGCCGAAACAGGAAAACAGAGGAGCAATGCAATGTCTTCCTAAAGCTCCCCGTAGGAGCGCATGCGTGCCCGTTGGCACCTCTCTACCCTTCCAGATGAATTCCCTAGAGAACAGAACAGATGACAGAATGATTCTTGTTACTGTCCCAGACAGGAGTATATGTGAGCCTCCTCAGTCCACCTCTCTGTCATCAGAAGAGATCTCCCTTAACCGGATATCAGATGTTATAAAGGCACCAATTACCTATGGATGCCTCCTCCACCAGGTGCTTGCTAATAGTTTTAATGCAGTGGTTCACTGCAGTGCTCCCTGAACTGAAGGCTAACTCCAAGGCCTTGGACCATCTCAAGTTGCACAAACCCTAGAGTTGCTCTCAAGCTTGGAGCCCTGGAAGGAAGGCCAACTTCAGAATTTACAGCAGTCTGGTCTTGTGATCTTGTCCGGCAGGGTCATCTCACTGGGGAACTCCAAAATATTAGACCAGGAACGCATGTAAAGACCACTGACTCCTAGTAAAATCAAATTAAGGCAAGCTAATTATTTCAAAGGGAAAGGCTACCTCTCCCTCCCAAAATGGCGGGAGCAAGACAGCAAACCCACCTTTCCTATAGCCCAGCTATATAGCCCAGAAAGATGCACAAAAAGGGGGTTACAGATAACAGAACTTTAACAAGCATCACACTAACGGTAGTTTACATTTTTTTTTAAGCTCACCCCAACATCAGAAATTATGAGGACCATTAGAGCCTCAGAGACTCGTTGTCTGGCCAGGGAAAGAAAATATTTATGAGGTGTCACTAAAGTTTCAGAGAGGGCTGCAATCTGGTCAGAGAGCCAGGCATGGGTGAGTTTAAGGCATGGGCAAACATTCCAAGCAGGTTCAGAATTTGCAGTAATTTATAATAAAGCCAAAATTATCTTTTCATGGCTTTCTGGCAAGTGGGCTCCCAATTTTAATAAATGATCAGGTTGGGTCTATCAACCCTGTCCCTTACTTTTGGAAACTCCCCTTCCACATCCAAGCTTGTGAACTCCTGAGCATTTTCCATTCCAGATATGTATTCACAGATTTTCTAACTCTTCTCCTCTAATTGTGTATTACTTGGGGCGAATGTAATGTCAAGGCATTGTTCTGGATGAGAATGGGAAGATTTTTTGCATACACATTGGATTCATTATCTAATTTTTCATTCGAAATACTTAATCCCTGACACTAAAACCTACCCTACTGGACTCTGACTACTAATGCAAATATGATGGAGATAAATTACCCCAACAAAATAGAAATACAAGCAGTTCAGAGGAGGCATGGTGCATAGTTGGACTTGCCTTTTGCATTATGTAGTGTAGGAGTTATAAATCTAGCAAATTTTCAATTTAAATAGTTCTCCATGTGTTTGAAAGTTAACAAATATTTGAATTCCTGTCTCCCTTTCTCTGTAGCCTATTCAGCACATGTATTTTTATATGCACATATCAAATCCTACCTGGTACCACACGTACATTCTTGTGAGGTGGATGAATTGGCAGATACAATTTGTGAGAATAGATCACTCATTCTAAACGCTGTTGGAACTGAAAATTCAACCTATGGGTGAGCTTCCTAGTTGAACAACATTATACATAAACCCATGTTCAGTAAAATGAATATTTTTGGATCTGTGGATGATATATATTTCATGATTAATTTAGATTGCCATATATATTGCTACTTTTTAATGTCTGTGTGTGTGTGTGTTTTATATATATATATATATATATATATATATATATATATATTCTCCAGATTTTTCAAAATATGAAATATATGTGTCTTATTATACACTCCCTAAATTCATTCATATTCATATATGTGGATTTATGATCAACTTTTCACAAGATTATTATCAGAAATATTCATCCACCTGAAATACATATTTGTTTCCTAGTACTGAAAACAAACTTCAGTGAATGGTGCACACAAATCCTAATATTTCTACAGTAACTCACCCAGTTTAACATCAATGCGTATAGATTCCTATGGGACATGAAGTGTATTTTGAAGTTCATTTTTATTCAACTCTGGTACATTACTATTTCTTCAGTTAATGCACATCATAGGATAAATATTTCATCGACAATTTATCAAATTGATAGGCATTTGTTTCACTTTCAATCACTTCCTGATTCAGAACACATGTATTCCTTAATGTTTCTTGACTGCTCGTTTCATGAGACTTCTTTCCAAACACATTATTTTCAATTTCCATTATCGCTTTGAAGCAAATCTCACACACCCGTCTTGATAAACCATTAAAGTAATATTACCATTATATGTATAATTGGTTGGAATTAATGATTGTATATCAATATAAGATTTTCTGCATATTTTCAGATATAAATTCAATCGATTATTTAAAGTGTAATCAGTTATATTATTTATTCACAGTATCGTCTCTTCATGCATTATCTCTACATACATAGACACAGGGTACACCTCTTTGTACCCCCAATATTAATTTATATGTCTTCAAAATATTGCTCCCAGAAATGGTGGAAGAAATACTCTGTCAACTGATGTACATAAACATTTTATTACAGTAATATTCTGGACACAAAATGCAAAGTTCACACTTATGATTGTACCAAAGACTAAATGGAATGTAAACATGGATTACTAAAAAAATCCATGTCCAATTTGGCTAATGCTCTCAAATGTCAATCCTATTAATGATTACATATTTGTTTCTTCCTAAGATTATATATTCAAATTCAACCCTGTTGAAAATATCTAATACTATCACTCACTTTATACTTTGTCTGATTTCATAATGTCTCTATAGATATCTGCTTTCCTACATATTTTCCCCAGTTCATCATTGTGACTCATTCTCCACATGTGCTGACATTGACATTCACTCACTAACCGAAACCCTGTTGCTAAAGAACTTTTGGTCCAATTCCTATACTCACTCTTTTTTCTAAACTTACTTACTATCTTCCTAATCCACCTACTGTCCCCTTTTGACTGGATATTCTCTTCGACATTCAATCATCCAAGGTACAAGGTCCTATGCCATTTTATATCGATTTATCTGAGACATCTGTGCAGAACATAATTCAAAGCTAAGTGTCACAATCAAAGGCCCAATTCCCTTCTGGGCTTCAAATCTTACCTAGATTTCTGTTTTCCTACTTACATTTCACCTATTTATTCTTGTAAATATCGCAGATTCCCAATACCATTATTCATCCTGCAGAATGATTCCTAACTCAAATCGAATATGTTATTAATCCTAATCATACACTCTTCCATCAATCTAACTTTACAAAAGAGTAGGGACACAGTTTGTCTTACAATACAGGAATGTAGGGGATCTTCCACCTGCTGAGAACCTCAAAGGTCCTTACAGAAATGATCCCTGGAGAAGATGTTGACAGCTATGGAGGACCTGAGAGAGAAAAATTCATTTTCCATGGAAAACAACCAGGTCAAAATGAAGGGATGTGTCTGAATCAGCCTCTCTCTTCTTAATGTAGAGTAGTTGGACCAAATCAGGCATGTGTGGAGAGCTGTTCCCGGGTGCCTATTTTTGATATACAATTCTTAGCTTGAAGTGTCACAGTAAGTAGGGGCAGGCTCCATCTCATGGGAACCTAGGAAGCAACTTTTAGGACAAAGTGTTTGCCAAGGCAGTGACCTCATTCAGTTTCTGAATGAAGTGACCTACCTCACTTCTTTGGTGATGGAACTCTCTGAACTGGGGATCCAAGAAGCCAGGCACCCAGAGTCAGTCCCAGTCCCAGTCCCAGTGGGCTCACATGTTTGTGTTTACCAAGGACAGAGTCAGACTTTCTTGGTACCTACTGATGTGAGGATGGCCAAATGCCAGGAGAGCTCTGAAGAGGGCCAGTTCATGAGAAAGCAGGCAGTGTCTCACCACTGGCTCCTGAAAACTTCACTGAGTTGGCCAAGGAGACCAGATCTGAGAGAGTTTCCCAATACTATTATTCATCCCGAAGAATGATTCCTAACCCAAATTGAACATGTTATTAACCCTAACGTACACTGTTCCCTCAATCTAACTTTACAGAAGAGCGTGGACAGTGTTGGTCTTACAATACAGGAATGCAGGGGATCTTCCACCTGCTTAGAAACTCAAAGGTCCATGCAGAAATCATTCCTGGAGAAGATGTAGGCAGCTATGAAAGACTTGAGAGAGCAAAAGTCATCTTCCATGGCAAACAACCTGGTCAGGATAAAGGATTGTATCTGAATCAGCCTCTCTCTTATTAATGTAGAGAAGATGGATCAAACCAGGTCTGTGTGGAGAGCTATTCCTGAGTGCCTATGGTTTATATACCATTCTAACTTGTGAAAGTGTCACAGGAAGTAGGGGCATCCTCCATCTCAAGAGACCATATGAAGCAACTGTTAGGACAAAGTGGTTGCCAAGGGAGTGACCTCTTTCAGTTTCTGAAGGAAGTGACCTCACGTCACTTCCTTGGTGTTGGAACTCTCTGAACTTGGGATCCAGGAAGCCAGGCACCCATTGCCAGTCCCAGTCCTACTCCTAGTGGGCTCACTTCTTTGGATTTACCAGGGACAGAGTCAGTCTTTCATGGTACCTACTGATGTGGGGATGGCCAAATGCCAGAAGAGCTCTGAAGAGGGGCCTTTCCTGAGAAAGCAGGTAGTGGCTCATGCTGGCTCCTGAAATCTTCGCAGAGTTGGCCACGAAGACCAGATCTGAGACAAGACAGGCTATTTTTGGGGAACATAGTATGACCCACCAGTCAGAGAATACTCCAGATAGTCACAGATGTACTTGGGGGAAGCAGGTGCCTTTGTGGGTGTTGGTGTGGGATTCTTTTTTTGTCTCATGTTCTGAGAATAGGTTAACCAGTACCCTGGTTATTAATTGGTAGTTACATTATGCTTATAGACACCAGAACTCAGGACAGGTAGAAAAAATAAATAGAACCATTAAATAGACCTTTATGAAATTAATCTTAGAGACCTGCATAAAAGATTGGACTATGCTCCTGCCTTATGCACTGTTTCATGCAAGAAATACTCCCTCTGTTTCTTTGTGTAACCTCACCACCTGTGAAATTCTCTATGGTGCCCTTCCTCCAGTAAGGGACCTAACCCCAACTCTAAGACCTAAGGATCCCTTCCACACCCCCTAGCTTGACAGACTTAAAGCTCTTGAAAGAACTCATTGATATCTGTTCAAACAGTTGGCCACGGCCTACCAAACTGGGGACAAGGGGACTCCACTTCAATATAATGTAAGAGACTTCATCTACATAAGAAGACATCAGGTTTCATTCCTGGAACCCCGATGGAAAGGAACATACCAGGTACTACTTATAACACCTACATCAGTAAATGTATACGGAATCAATTCCTGGATCCATGCCTCTCATCTCAAGCCTGCGCTCTGTCCAGACTCTTGCTGGAAACAGGAAATGACTAGTAACCCTTTCAAATTGTGTATTCACCATATGAATAAGGCTATAGACTCTCCCCTTGGCCACCAGTAGTCCTAAACCTCATCAGGTGGTTCATCAGCGATGGCTGATCACAAATCCTACTAGAGAAGAAGTATAGTCTATCTCGCTTACAGCCCCCATAGGGACCTGGTGGCCATCTCTCCACCCAGACATTTGTCAGCTGGCTATAGGTTTTTCCTATTGGGATATATCTGATAAAGTGGATCCCACTAAAATTCTATTAAATACCTTCTGTATCATCGATAATGGAAACAAACATTATGGATGTAGGGACACGCGAGCAAGATGCAGGTTGGCTAGCCCAGATTACTATGTTTGCATGGCAGACTATCAAAGCCACAAAGAGCCACGGCTGTGAGGGGAAAAAGCCAACTTCTTCTGTAAGTCATGGGGATGTTAGCATACAGGGACTGCCTGGTGGAACCCAAACTCCCCATCAAATTCAGTACACAGCATTGGCCATATTACCAATTAGACAACCAAAACCGATGGACCCCAGAAGGCTCTCTAGATCCTCAAATTATGCATGACATTTTTAACTTCTACAAGTGATCAAAAGGGTGGAAGGAGATTCCCCTATGTGAAGACCTTTTCCCTCCTTCACTCACGTCCTGAACTATGCTTCTCCAATAGATCCTAACCCTCAGCCTTCTGCTCCAGACTCTCTGCTTTCACTCCCACCTGAGCAACCTGATTTCTCCCCTCCATTTACTAGATCAAAAAAACAAACCTCGGCCGGTTCTCAGACAATTGCGCCCTTGCTGAGGTATCAGGTACTGAGGTACCCCTCCACCCACTCAGTCCTCTTTTCTCCAGTAAGTGCCCAGAGCAGGTCCCATCAGGTCCTCTTACCAGCTAACCCAAAGCTCAAACCAGCTGAGGAGATCCCTCAGACCACTATCCAAGATGTAATGAAAGTGACCTTTAAAGTTGCCTTGTCATCACTGAAAACAGGTGACTAAGAATTTAAAGTCCCTCACAGGCTTTTTGGGATACTCACTCCTGTCGTCCCCTCTGCTCTACCTGTTCTACTGCTCAAGTTTTTGTTGCCAGGAAAATCACAAACCCCTTTCCCAATATTCTTTTACATCTCTCCTTCCTAATTCTCAGATAAACGGAGCTACTCTCAGCCTTGCTTTCCACGTCTTGCCCCTCTTCACCAGGCCCACAGAAAAGTCTTATATGACCTTCTCCAGAAGTCTTCACCATTGCTGACTTTAGGACTTTCAGCAAAAGAGTCCCTATAAAAGAATTCAATGTAGATAAACTCCGTGTTTTCATGTCGCCCTGTTCTACTTGGCCAGTGGCTGGAAAAATCAGCACTGCTAAGCTAGACACCCCCTTACGAGTTTTTCACAAAATAAGTGAACAAGGCCTCTGGCCTTGAGCTGGGGATTCACAGAGATGGCTACAATTCTAAGTAAAGAAGTTACCAACTAGGCTCCATGGTAACAGCTGGCAGGGAGAAAAAAAAAAGAATAAAAAAAGCTCTCCCTGTCCCAAGTGTCCTTGGAAAGTTAACTTGCCGAGAACAGAGGAAAAAATAACAGAAACAAAAACTGCTTTTTGTGAACTTCTGCAGACTGTGAACTTCTGAGCCCCTTCCCTTACATGTTGGGTACAAATTCTGAAACTACCTAAACTTGGGGTTCAGAAGATTAATTGATTACAACAGAAGCAATACCCTCTAAATCCGTTTGCAACCAAATAGGGCTGTTTCCCTGTCTTCGGTGCTATCTTAGATTCCTTTCTTTTTCCGTACCTACAACAGTATAATTCTATATACTTAAACATTGTTTATGTTTTCATGAAATGGTCAACAGATGTGATTAATTATGTAATGGTGCAGATGTTTCCCAGAGTGTTCTAGGATGATGCATGTTCATTTAAAGATCAAATCGGAGGGCATACAACCTGTTTCCACCGGGAACCTGTATCTCTCACTTTAGCCATCCTATTAGGAATAGGAGTTGCTGCAGGAGTGAGCACAGGAACCCTAGTCCATGGGACACAACAAATGACCCAATTAGAAGCAGCAATAGACCAAAAATTAAAGATAATAAAACCTCCATCACAGCTTTACAGGAATGTTTAACCTCTCTCTCTGAAGTTGTTTTACAGAACAGGCGAGGGTTAAACCTTCTCTTCATGAGAGAAGGGGGACTTTGTGCTGCATTGAGGGAAGAAGGTTGTTTTTATGCCGACCATACTGGAGTTGTATAAGAACCTATGAGTATATTAAGAAAATGCCTTTAAGAGTGTCAACGAGAGAGAGAGGCCCAAAAAGGGTGGTTTGAGTCTTGGTTCACACAGTCCCTCTGGTTAACTATGCTTTCATCAGCCCAGGCCTGTCCATTAATAATCCTCATATTATTGCTAACTGTAGGACCCTGTTGGCTCAACCATGTAGTTTCCTTTCTCGAAGCTCAAATTGGACAATTTAAACTTATGGTAATCAGACAACAATATACCCCACTAGGAGACATAAAATGTGACACCCTTCAATGATCACTTTCATGATTAAAAGTAACCAGAAGAAGAATTGGGGAATAAAAAGTTAATAAAATAGGTACTTGTCACTTCCTATTTTTCTGTATGCTTAATAAAACACTGTTGAAATCTTGAGAACTGTTTGCTAATCTTGTTCCCAGAATGTGCTGTCCCCAACTGCCAAACTGCAGAATGTACTCCATCATCCCGTTGAAAGCAAACTGCCCACTCTCCCTGACGCATCAATAAATTTCCCTCCCTGCCCTCTCCAAGGAAAGTATATAAGCTCTGTTTAAGCTGTTCTTAGGACTCTCTGCTCTATTCAAGTGAGCTCTGAGCCCCAGCATGCTGGACCCTCAATAAACCCTTTGTTGTTGCATGAGACAGTCTCTTGGTGGTCTCTTCCTCCTATGCCTGCCCGACCATTACAATATTCCAACTCTATATTCTTATAAATATCTCAGGTTCCCAATACCATTATTCATCCAGCAGAATAATTCCTAACCCATATCAAACATGTTATTAAACATAACCATACACTCTTCCCTCAATCTAACTTTATAGAAGAGCAGGCACAGAGTTGGTATTACAATACAGGAATGTAGGGGATTGTTCATCTGCTGAGAACCTCAAAGATCCATGCAGATATGATCACTGGAGAAGATGTAGGCAGCTATGAAGGACCTGAGAGAGCAAAAGTCATCTTCCATGGAAAACAACCTGGTCAGTATGAAGGGTTGTGTCTGAATCAGGCTCTCAAATTTTAATGTAGAGAAGATGGACCAAACCAGGCCTGTTTAGAGAGTTGTTCCCGGGTGCCTATGGTTGATATACCATTCTAACTTGTGAAACTGTCACAGGTAGTAGGGGCAGCCTGCATCTCATGGGACCCTTGGAAGCAAATGTTAGGACAAAGTGGTTGCCAAGGCAGTGACCTCATTCAGTTCCTGAAGGAATTGACCTCACCTCACTTCCTTGTTGATGGAACTATCTGAACTTGGGATCCAGGAAGCCAGGCACACAGAGCCAGTCCCAGTCCCAGTCCCAGTGGTCTCAATTGTTTGGATTTACCAAAGACAGAGTCAGTCTTTCTTGGTACCTACTGATGTGAGGATGGCAAAATGCCAAGAGAGCTCTGAAGAGGGGCCTTTCCTGAGAAAAAGGTAGTTGCTCAATGCTGGCTCCTGACAACTTTACAGAGTTGGCTAAGGAGGACAGATCTGAGAGAGAACATGCCATTTAAAGGGAACATACTGTGGCCCACTAGTCAGAGGACACTCCAAATAGTCTCAGAATTACTTAGGGAAAGGAGGTGCCTTTATGGGTGTAGGTGTAGGTTTGTGGTTTTCACTTGTTCTGAGAATAGGTATCAAAGGCGGTTTGTTTGGATTGAGTGAACTCTTTCTGGTAAGTACTTTGACAAGGCGAGTGTTTTTATGTCTGTATATAAAACGGTGTTCGTGGTTGTAGACATAAGAAGAGAGAATGCATCAATGGATGTGTCCTGTCTAGTAGAAAGCTTGCCAGCCTTCATACTGCCCAATTTATGAATGGACTGCTACTTGACTTATGGATGGGCAACATCTGCTATCCTCCAAAGTTCCTGTTTTCTTCCTGAATTCTGGCCTCTCTAAAGAATAGGCTCATGCTTTTGTGCCCAAGATATGTACCACCTCCAAGCTCTGTGACATGGACATGTACTGGATACCTGAAGGGAATGACGAGCTTCTTAGAAAACTCAGATATCAGTATGACCAGTAAAGTCTCAGTGGAGAAAGCCTGCTTTGTGCCTTTTGCTTACCTATTGTTTTATTGCCCTGAATGTCAGGAAGGTCTCTGCCTCAGGCCTCCCCTTTGTGAAGCCTGAAGAAAAGAGTTCTCAAATTGAAATGAATGGGCATCACCTGTGGCTCTGTGCTTAATTTCTTTGGAAAGGGATGTGTCTGAATCAGCCTCTTGGCACTGTGTGAGGCTGTGGCTTAGATTCTCAGCACTAGATGGATCCAAAGAAATATCTCATGTGTGCATCCAATAGAAAAAATGGCTAAAAGAGCAGATATTGTAGATGAAGTCTCTCGCCTTCCTATGTAAAGTTCCTGACCTCCATTAAGTGAGAATAGTGATACTTTGGGTCAAATGAGATATTTAAAGCCCTGTAGAGGCTAGCCTATAGGTGCATGGGTTTTCTCATGATTCCAATTCACATAAAGAATCTAAACCGCACAGTAATTAGGCCTCAAATTGGAGAAGCAAAGCAGCATTAACGGCATGCCTATTTGATCACTCTTGGTTAACAGGAAGGGTGTCTAGGCCACACAGACTTTAGGAAAATGAGGGAAAAAGGGAGCTTATTTTGGACACTGTTGTGGGCTGCGCCCCTCATGGAAACCTGCTACCAGAGGTAATGATTAGTGTGTATATGGAAGAAGATGAGGGCCATGTGGGAGTGTTTTGGTTTTAATTGTGGACATTTGTATCGTGGTTGGAAGAGATGACTGGGTCCACCTGGGCTTGAACTCTGGTGTGACTCCCATTAGAGACTGAGTTCTGGAACTGACCTCAGAGCAGTATTGCCATGAATTTTGTCGGGATTTTATTAGGCCACGCATGAGAGTGACCCTTAGAAACTGAGATCTAAGGCCAGTGTGGATTTCCACAGAGCACTGGGAATCTCAGCCAGGATATAACATGATTTTATTTTTAAAGACTTGGCAGCCATAGTTGAGAGTCAAAACACACATGGAACTCACATTGTAGACCTCAATGGGTCTGGCTTCATGTGACCTTTTGGCCACTCTTTGGGAAGACTTGCCTGTGAGAGTTCTTCAGAGCATTCATTGAAATGAGCTTCCTCACCATTTAATGGTTCCTGAATTAATTGAAACCCATAGTGCCTCCAACTTCATCCTTGAAAAATGGCTAGATAAATACCATGAAATTTTTGAAATTCCCATGACCAGGTGGCACTGGAGAAACTTTGGATGTCCTGTTGCTGATCATGAGTATACCAGACGGTGCCTTGATTGACTGGGTTTCATGAAAATGGTGTAGATCAGATATGCCAGTAAGTTGGAGCCTGCTGAGCAGTGGGCCTAGAGCAATGTTGGGCAGGTGTGTGACACAAAATATGCACTGGGGCCATTTCGATCTGCCATTGGCTTCCAAATGCCTTGTGATTGACAGGATGCAGCCAGCAGACCCTTATTTGTAAAGGCATCTTGTTATATGGAGAGTTTTGACCCTGTCCCTTACTTTTGGAAACTCCTCTACCACCTCCAAGTTTGTGAACTCCTGATCATATTCCATTCCAGATTTGTATTCTCAGAATTCCTAACTATTTTTCCCTAATTGTGTCTTACTTGGGGTGAAAGTATTGTCAAGGCATTGTTCTGGATGAGAGTGGGAAAAATTTTGTGTAGCACATATTTGCATACACATTGGATTCATTTTCCAATTTTCCATTCATAATACTAAATCCCTGACACTAACATATACCCTATTAGACTCTGACTACTAATCCTAATATGGTGGAGTAAAATAACCCAAATGGAATAGAAATACAAGCAGTTCAGAGAAGGCATGGTGTGTAGTTGGAATTGTCTTTTGCATTATATTGGGTAGAAGGTATAAACTAGTTAATTTTTTTATTGAAAGAGTTCTCCATGTGTTTTTAAAGTAAACAAATGTATGAATTCGTGTCTCCCTTTCTCCGTAGCATATCCAGCACATGTATTTTTATATGCACATACAGAATCCTACCTGGTACCACTCGTACAATCTTGTGAGGTGGCTTACTTGGCAGATACAAATGGCCAGAAGACATCACAGCTCCTAAACACTGTTGGAACAGAAAATTAAACCTATGGGTGAGCTTCCAAGATGAACAACATTATACATAAATCCATGTTCAGTAAAATGAATATTTTTGCGTCTGTGGATGATTTATATTTCATGGTGAATTTCGATTGGCATATATATTGCTACTTTTTAATGTCTGTGTGTATATATATATATATATATATATATATATATATATATATATATATATACAGTCTCCAGATTTTTCAAAATATGAAATATATGAGTCTTATTACACACTTCCTAAATTCATTCATATTCATGTATGTGGATTTATAATCAAATTTTCACATGATTATTCTCAGAAATATTCATCCACCTGAAATACATATTTTTTCCTACTAGTGAAAACTAACTTCAGTGAATGTTGCATACAAACCCTAATATTTCTACAGTAACTGACCCAGTTTAACATCAATGCGAGTAGATTCCAATGGGACATGCTGTGTGTTTTGACGTTCATTTTTATTCAACACTGGTACATTATGATTTCTTCAGTTTATGCACATCATAGGATATATTTTTCATCCACAGTTTCGCAAATTTATAGGCATTTGTTTCACTTTCAATCAATTCCTTCTTCAGAACACATGTATTCATCCATGTTTCTTGACTGGTCTTTTCATGAGACTTCTTTACAAAACACATTATTTTCAATTTTCATAATCATTTTTGAAGCGAAACTCAGACACCGTTCATGATAAACAATAACACTAATATTAACAATAGATGTATAACTGGTTGGAATGAATGATTTTATATCAATATAAGATATCTTAAATATTTTCAGATATCAATTCCATCCATTATTTAAAGTGGAATCAGCTATATTATTTATTCACAGTGTGGTCAATTCATGCATTATCTCTATATTCATAGACACAGGGCACACCTCTTTGTACAACCAATACTTATGTATATGTCTTCTAAATATTACTGCCAGAAATGGTGTAAGAAATACTCATGTCACCAGATCTACATACACATTTTATCACAGTAATATTCGGGACACAAAAAGTAAATGTCACACTTATGATTGTACCGGAGTCTGAATGGAAAGTGAACATGGATTACTAAAAACATTCCTGTCCATGTTGCCTAATCCTCTCAATTATCAATCCTGTTGGTGACTACATATTTGTTTCTTCCAAAGATTATATATTCAAACTCTACCCTGTTGAAAATGCCTAATCATATCACTCACTTTATACTTTGCCTGATTTCATTATGTCTCTATTGATATGTGGTTTCCTACATATTTTCCCCAGTTCATCATTGTGACTGACCCTTCACATGAAGTTATGTTTACTTTCACTCTCTAACCAAAACACTATTGCGATAGAACATATATTCCAAATCCTATATTGACACTTCTTCCTAAACCTACTATCTACCTAATCCTACCGACTACCCGTTTTTGACTGGATGTTCTCTTCGACATTCAATCATCCAAGGTACAAGGTTCTATGCCATTATATATCTATTTTTCTGAGACATCTGTGCACAATGTAAATCAAAATTAAGTATCCCAATCAAGGGCCCAATGCCCTCTAGGCTTCAAAATTACCTAGATTTCTGTTTTTATTCATATATTTAACCTCTATATTTTTATAAATATCGCAGGTTCCCAATACCATTATTCATCCCGCAGAATGATTCCTAACCCAATTCAAACATTTTATTAACCCTAAGAATACACTGTTCCCTCAATCTAAATTTAATGAAAAGCAGGGACAGAGTTGGTCTTACAATACAGGAATGTAGGGGATCTTCCATCTGCTGAGAACTTCAAAGATCCATGTAGAAATGAACCCTGGAGAAGATATAGTCATCTATGAAGGACCTGAGAGAGCAAAAGTCATCTTCCATGTCAAACACCCTGGTCAGGATGAAGGGATGTGTCTGAATCAGCCTCTCTCTTCTTAATGTAGAGGAGAAGGACCAAACCAGGCCTGTGTGGATAGCTATTCCCGGGTTCCTAAGGTTGACATACCATTCTAACTTGTGAACATTTCAGAGGAAGTAGGGGAACCCTCCATCTAATGGGACCCTTGGAAGCAACTATTAGGACAAAATGGTTTACAAGACAGTGAATTCATTCAGTTCCTGAAGGAAGTGACCTCACCTCACTTCCTTCGTGATGGATCTCTCTGAACTTGGGATCCTGGAAGCCAGGCACACAGAGCCAGTCCCAGTCCCAGTCCCAGTGGGCTCACTTGCTTGGATTTACCAAAGACATAGTCAGTCTTTCTTTGTTCCTACTGATATTATGATGCCAAAAGCAAGGAGAGCTCTGAAGAGGGGCCTTTCCTGAGAAAGCAGGTAGTGGCTCAAAATTCCCTTCTGACAACTTAAAAGAGTTGGCCAAGTAGACCAGATCTGAGACAGGACAGGACATTTCGGGGAAACATTGTATGGCCCACCAGTCAGAGGACACTCCGTAGAGTCACAGACCTACTTGGGGGAAGGAGGTGACTTTGTGGGTGTGGTTGTGGGTTTATGATTTTGTCTCATCTTCTGAGAATAGGTAGGAAAGGCGGTTAGTTTTTTTTTGTTTTTTTTTTTTGGAGTGTACTGTTTCTAGTAAGTCGTTTGACAAGGCGAGTGTTTCTATGTCTGTGTATTCCACTGTGTCCGTGGTTGTATACATTAGAAACGAGAATGCATCAATGTATTTGTCCTGTCTAGTAGAAAGCTTCCCAGCATTCAACATGCCCAATTTATGAATGGGTTGCGGCTTTCCTTAAGGATGGGCAACACCTACTATCTTCCTAATTACCAATTTTCTTCCTGAATTCTTTCCAATCTCCAGAATTGGCTCATGTTTTTTTGTCCAAGATATGTACCACCTCCAAGCTCTGTGACATGGCCATGTACTGGATATCTGCAGGGAATGGCGAGCATCTCAGAAAACTCAGATATCAGTGTGACCAGTAAAGTATCAGTGGAGAAACCCTGCTTTGGGCCTTTTGCTTACATAATGTTCTGTTGCCCTTAATTTCAAGAAGTTCTTTGCCTCAGGCCACCCCTTTGTGAAGCCTGAGGAAAACAGTTTTCAAATGGAAATGAATGGGCATCACCTGTGGCCCTTTGCTTTATTGCTTTGGAAAGGGATGTGTGTGATTTAGCCTCTTGGCCCTGTGTGAGGCTGTGGCTTAGATTCTCAGCACCTGATGGATCTAAAGAAAGATCCCATGTGTGCATCCAAAACCAAAATGGCCAAAAGAGCAGTCCTTGTGGATGACGTCTCGCCTTCCTCTGTGAGGTTCCTGACTTCCATCAATAGGGATCCTTTGGGTCAGAGGAGTTCTCCAAAGCCCTGCAGAGGTGCTTGGGTTTTCTCATGACTCCAATTCACATAAAGAATCTTAACCTCTGAGTCAGTTGGCCTCAAAGTAGAGAAGCAGTGTAGTCTTCACAGCATGCTTATTTCATCACGCCTGGTTCACAGAAAGTATGTCCAGGCCACCCTGACTTTAGCAAATGAGTGGCAAGGGAGCTTATTTTGGACACTGTCTTGGACTGCGCTCCTCATGAAAACCTCCAGCCAGAGGTTATGATGAGTGTCTATATGGAAGAAAATGAGGGCCATGTCGAAGTGTTTTGGTTTTAATTGTGGTCATTTGTGTGTCAGTTGGAAGAGATAACTGTGTTCACCTGGGCTTGAACTGTTGTGTGATTCCACTTAGAGACTGCTTTCTGGAACTGACCTCAGTGAAGTATTGCCATGAATTGTTTTGAGATTTTAGGAGGCCACGCATGAGATTCGCTCTTGGTATCTGTGATCTAGGCCCAGGGTGGCTTTGCACAGAAAACTGGGAATCTTTGCAAGGATATCACATGATTTTATTCTGAAAGACTTGGCAGCCATCGATGAGAGTCAAAACACACATGGACCTAACATTGTAGACCTCAATGGGCCTTGCTTATGTTACCATTTGGCCTCTGTTTCTGTAGCCTTGCCTATGAGAGTTTTCTAGAGCTTTCATTGAAATGAGCTTCCTCACCATTTAATGGTTCCTGAATTAATTGAAACCCAGAGTGTCTCAAATTCATTTTTGAAAAATGGCTAGATAAATACCATGCAAGTTTTGAAATTCCCATGACCAGGTGGCACTGGAGAACCTTTGGATATCTGGTTCCTGATCATGAGTGTACCAGACAATGCCTTGATTGACTGGGTTTCATGAAAATGGAGTAGAACAGAGATGCCTGTAAGTTGGAGCCTGCTGAGTAGTGGGCCTAGAGCTGTGGTGTGAAGGTGTGTGATAAACATCTGTGGTGGGGCCATGTGAATATGTCTTTGACTTCCAAATGGCTTGTGACTGACATGCTGCTGCCAGCAGACCCTTATATGTAAAGGCATCTTATTATATAGAGGGGTTTCAGGGCAATGTTCAGAATCAGGTTGCTCTTGTCAAGGGGGCAAGCTATGTGGGATAGAAGCCTGGTTGGTGCATTCTCCTGTAAACCCTGACCCACCACACCTGACAGAACTCCCTCCAGCACTGTGACCCTGATGAACTCCTTGTATTTTTTGAAGCAACACCAAACTACGAGTGCAGCAGCCAGAAACACCACGAAAAGTGGAGGATGACCTAATGACTTCACAGTCCACGCGGGCAGACACTTAGACCCAGGTGGCCAAAAATTGCCAACAAAGATAGAATTCATCACTGCTGCCTAATGTTCATTGGAAAACAAGAAACCATGTCCTCCAGGTCACATAGATGCCATTCCAGATTTGATGGTCTCACTACAAAGGAAGCTAAATCTCCTGACAACAACATATACTTTAAGTGCCCAAACTCAGAGGCAGTTTGTCAAGAAGTCTTTAGGCCAAAAGAACTTCATGTTTGTGGAGTGTTTACCCTATCCCTTACTTTTGGATACTCCTCTCCCAACTCCAAGGTTGTGAACTCCTGAGCATTTTCCATTCCGGATATGTATTCACAAATTTTCTAACTCTTCTCCTCTAATTGTGTCTTACTTGTGGTGAAGGAAATGTCAAGGCATTGTTCTGGATCAGAGTGGGGAGATTTTTGTGTAGCACATATTTGAATACACATGAGATTAATTTTCCTATTTTAAATTCGAAATTCTGAATCCCTGACACTTACCCATACCCTACTAGACTCTCACTACTAATCCTAATATGATGGAGAAAAATAACCCAAACAAAATAGAAATACAACCAGTTCAGAGGAGGCCTGTTGTATAGTTGGACTTGCCTTTTGCATGATAAAGGGTAGGTGTTACAAATCTAGTCAATTTTTAAATGAAAAAGTTCTCCATGTGTTTTTAAAGTTAACAAATATGTGAATTCTTGTTTCCCTTTCTCTGAAGCCTATTCAGAACATGTATTTTTAATGCACATATTGAATCCTACCTGGTATCACACTTATATTTTTGTGAGGTGGATGACATGGCAGATACAAATTGTGAGAAGAGATCACTCCTCCTAAACACTGTTGGAACTGAAAATTCAACCTATGGGTGAGCTTCCTAGTTGAACAACATTTTACTTAAATCCATGTTTAGTAAAATAAATATTTTTGCTTCAATTTATGATATATATTTCATGATGAATTTCTATTGGCATATATATTGCCAGTTTTTAATGTCTCTGTGTGTGTTTTTTGTATATATATATATATATATATATATATATATATATATATATATATATATATATATATTCTCCAGGTTCTTCAAAACATGAAATATATGTGTCTTTTATACACTCCATAAATTTATTCATGTTCATGTACTTGGATTTATAATCAACTTTTCAGAAGATTATTCCAGAAATATTCATCCACCTGAAATTCATATTTGTTACCTAGTACTGAAAGCTAACTTCAGTGAACGGTGCACACAAATCCTAATATTTTTATAGTAACTGACCCAGTTTAATATCAAAGCAAGTTGATTCCTATGGGACATGTTATGTATTTTGACGTTTATTCCTATTCAACACTGGTAAATTACTATTTCTTCTTTTTTTGCACATCATAGGATATATATTTAATCCAAAAGTTATCAAATTTACAGGTATTTGTTTCACTTTCAATCACTTCCTGCTTCAGAACACACGTATTCCTGCAGGTTACTTGACTGGTCTTATCATGAAACTTCTTTCCAAACACATTATTTTTGATTTTCATAATGATTTTTGAAGCAAAATATACACAATTTTCATGATTATCCATAACCCTAATATTTCCATTAGATGTATAAATGGTTGTAATGAATGTATGTGTATCAATATAAGATTTCATGTATATTTTCAGATATCAATTCATTCCATTATTTAAAGTTGGAACCGGTTATATTTTTAATTCTCAGTATGGTCTCTTCATGCATTATCTCAATATTCATAAACACATGGTACACCCATTTGTACCCCCAATACTAATTTATTCATCTTCAAAATATTGCTCCCAGAAACAGTGGAAGAAATACTCCACCTGATCTACATATACATTTTATCACTGTAATAATCTGGACACAAAATGCAAAGTTCACCTTTATGATTGTACCAAAGCCTAAATGGAAATTGACCATGGATTACTAAAACATCTATGTCTAAATTGCCTAATGCTCTCAAATGTCAATCTATTTGTGACTCCATATTTATTTTTCCCTAAGATTATACAGTCAAGTTCAACCCTGTTGAAAATGTCTAATATTATCACTCACTTTGTACTATACCTGATTTCCTAATGTCTCTATTGATATCTGCTTTGCTACATATTTTCCCCAGTTCATCATTGTGAGTGACCCTACACATGTGCTGATATTGACATTCACTCTCTAACCGAAACCCTATTGTTAAAGAACTTTTGGTCCAAAGTCTATACTCGCCCTCATTTCAACCCCTACCGACTATCTTCCTGATCCTACAGACTATCCCTGTTTGATTGGATGTTCTCTTCTACATTCAATCATCCAAGGTACAAGGTCCTATTTCATTGTATATCGATTTATCTGAGACATCTGTGCATAACATAATTCAATGCTAAGTATCCCAATCAAAGGCCCAATGCCCTTCTGGGCTTCAAATCTTACCTAGATTTCTGTTTTCATACTTATATTTCACCTATATATTCTTAAAAATGTCACAGGTTCCCAATACCATTATTAATTGAGCGGAATGATTCCTAACCCAAATCAAACATGTTATTAACCTTAACCATACACTGATCCCTCAATCTAACTTTTCAGAAGAGCAGGGACAGAGTTGGTCTCAAAATACAGGCATGTAGGGGATTCTCCACCTGCTGAGAACCTAAAAGGCCCATGCAGAAATGATCCATGGAGAAGATGTAGGCAGCTATGAAGGACCTGAGAGAGCAAAAGACATCTTCCATGGTGAATAACCTGGTCAGGATAAAGGGTTGTGTCTGAATGAGCCTCTCTTTTTTTCATATAGATAAGATGGACCAAAACAGGCCTATGTGGAGAGCTGTCCCTAGGTGCCTATGGTTGATATACCATTCTAACCTGTGAAAGTATCACAGGAAGTAGGGGCAGCCTCCATATCATGGGACCTTTGGAAGCAACTGTGAAGGCAAAGAGGTTGCCAAGATAGTGACCTCATTCAGTTCCTGAAGGAAGTGACCTCATCACACTTCTTTGGTGATGGAACTGTCTGAACTTGGTATCCAGGAAGCCAGGCACTCAGAGCCAGTCACAGTCCCAGTCCCAGGGGTCTCAATTTTTTTGATTTACCAAGGAGAGAGTCAGAGTTTCTTGGTAACTACTGATGTGTGGATGGCCAAATGCCAGGAAAGCTCTGAAGAGGGGCCTTTTCTGAGAAAGCAGGTAGTGGCTCACCACTGGCTCCTGACAACTTCACAGAGTTGGACAAGGAGACCAGATCTGAGAAAGGACAGGCCATTTCAGTGGAACATAGTATGACCCACCAGTCATAGGACACTCTGGATAGTCACAGTCCTACTTGGGGGAAGGAGGTGCCTTTGTATGTGTGTGTGTGCTTGTGGTTTTGTCTCATGTTCTGAGAATAGGTAGTAGCGGCGGTTTGTTTGGTTTTGAGTGAACTGTTTCTAGTAAGTCATTTGACAAGGCGAGTGTTTCTATGTCTCTGAATCCCACTGTGTCCGTGGTTGTAGACAGTTGAAAAGAGAATGGATCAATGGATTTGTGTTGTCTAGTACAACGCATCCCAGCATGTATCCTGCCAAATTTATTAATGGTCTGAGGCTTTCCTTATCGATGGGCAACACCTGCTATCTTTCTAAGTTCCTGTTTTCTTCCTGAATTCTGGCCAATATCCAGAATAGGCTCATGGTTTTCTCTCCAAGATATGTACCACCTCCAAGCTCTGTGACATGGCCATGTACTGGATAGCTGAAGGGAATGGAGAGCATCTCAGAATACTCAGATATCAGAGTGACCATTTAAGTCTCATTGGAGAAACCCTGCTTTGGGCCTTTTGCTTACCTATTGTTCTGTTGACCTGAATGTCAGCAAGGTCTTTGCCTCAGGCCATCTCTTTTTGAAACCTGAAGAAAACAGTTTTCAAATGGAAATGAATGGACATCCCCTGTGGCTCTTTTCTTAATTTCTTTGGAAGGAGATGTGTCTGATTCAGCCTTTTGGCCATTTGTGAGTCTGTGGCTTAGATTATCAGCACTTGATGGATCTAAAGAATGATCCCATGTGTGCATTCAAACCAAACTGGCCAAAAGAGCAGTCATTATGGATAAAGTCTCTCACCTTCCTTTGTAAGGTTCCTGACCTCCATCAAGTGAGAATAGGGATCCTTTGGGTCAATTGAGTTCTTAAAATCCCTGCAGAGGCTAGCCCATAGGTGCTTGGGTTTTCTGATTACTCCAATTCACATAAAGAATCTAAACCCCACAGTCAGTAGGCCTCAAATTGGTGAACCGAAGTAGTATTAATGGCAGGCCTATTTGACCACTCCTGGTTCACAGGAAGGTTATACAGGCCACCCTGACTTTAGGCAAACCAGAGGCAAGGGAGCTTATTTTGGACACTGTCTTGGGCTGCGCCCCTCATGGAAACCTTTAGCCAGAGGATATGATGAGTGTCTATATGGAAGAATATGAGGGCCATGTGGGAGTGTTTTGGTTTTAATTGTGGTCATTTGTGTGGCAGTTGGAAGAGATGACTTGTAAGATTCCAGCAGACGTCGGAGGAAGAGACTACCAAGAGACTGGCTCATGCAACAGCAATGGGGATTTATTGAGGATCCAATTCAGTTCGCTGGGGCTCTGTGCTCACTCAACAAGCAACAGCGGCCCAGATCCCCGAGAAGAGGTTAAGCAGTGCTTCAGTACACTTTTTGGGCAGGCAGAGGCTTTATATATATTAGAGGAAATCATCTTGATCAGCCGGAAAATCGAACAACAACTCTCCAACTTGATTAGCACATTCATTGGTGGAATCAGGTCGGGCGGGGGTGATAGGTCGATCCTAAGGAGGGGGGTACATTCAAACTGATTGGTTTGGGCCCTGATATGCTTAGGTGCCAAGCTGCACAGGGTCCTAGATTATTAAACAACTGGATGGTCAGGGGGAATATTTAATGGGCAGTGAAAGGAATTGTCCTAACAGCTACAGGAATTTCAGGTTTTAGGTTTAGCATGGGAACTTAACAATACCTGGTCCTTTACATTTTAACTCAGGCTTTGCAGCTTAGAAACTTTACAACACCCGCTATTTTACACTTTAACTTCAATTTCTTTTACCCTAACAGACTGGGTCCACCTGGGTGTGAACTCTGGTGTGATTCCCCTTAGACACTGAGTTCTGGAACTGAACTCAGAGAAGAGGTGTCATGAACTGTGTTGGGATTATAAGAGGCCACACATGAGAGTTGCCCTTGGAAACTGAGATCTAGGCCCAGGGTGGCTTTCCACACAGCATTGGAAATTTCAGCCAGGATATCACATGATTTTATTCTGAATGACTTGGCAGCCATAGTTGAGAGTCAAAACACACATGAAACTCACACTGTAGACCTCAATGGGCCTGGTTTCATGTGACATTTTGGCCACTCTTTGAGAAGCCTTGTCTGTGAGAGTTCTATAGAGATTTCATTGAAATCAGCTTTCTCAAAATTTAAAGGTTCCTGAATGAATTAAAACCCACAGTGCCTCCAACTTCATCCTTGAAAAATGGCTAGATAAATACCATGAAATTTTTGAAATTCCCAGGACCAGGTACCACTGGAGAAAGTTTGGATGTCCGGTTTCTGATCATGAGTATAACAGACAGTGCCTTGATTCACTGGGTTTCATGCAAATGGTGTAGAACAGAGATGCCAGTAAGTTGGAGCCTTCTGAGTAGTGGGCCTAGAGCAGTGGAGGGCAGGTGTGTGATAAAACATCTGTGGTGGGGCCATGGGGATCTTCCATTGTCTTCCAAATGGCTTGTGACTGACATGGTGCAGCCAGCAGACCCTTATATGTAAAGGCATCTTGTTATTTGGAGAGGTTTCAGGGCAATGTTCAGAATCAGGATGCTATGGTCAAGGGAAAAGCTATGTGGGATAGAAGCATGGTTGGTGCATTCTCTTGCAGACCCTTACCCACCACAGGTGACAGAACTCCCTCCAGCACTGTACCAGGTGAACTACTTGTATTTCGTGAAGCAAATAACAAACTCCCAGTGCAGCAGTAAGAAATACCACGAAAAGTGGAGGATGACCAAATGGCTTCACAGTCCACACAGAGAGAAACTTAGCCCCCAGTGGACACTGTTAACCTACATAGAGAGAAATCAGCACTGCTGCCTCATGTTCAGTGGAAAATAAGAAACTATGTCCTCCAGGTCACATACATGCACACCCAGCTTTGATGGTCTCACTACAAAGGAAGCTCCTGAAAAATACTTATATTTCAAGTGCGCAACCTCAGAGGCAGTTTCTCAAGAAGTCTTTAGGCCAGCAGAGCTCCATGTTTGTTGAGTGTTTACCCTGTCCCTTACTTTTGGAAACTCCTCTACCACCTCCAAGGTTGTGAACTCCTGAGCGTATTCCATTCCAGATATGTATTCACAAATTTTCTAACTCTTCTCCTCTAATTGTGTCTTACTTGTGGTGAAGGAAATGTCAAGGCATTGTTCTGGATCAGAGTGGGGAGATTTTTGTGTAGCACATATTTGAATACACATGAGATTAATTTTCCTATTTTAAATTCGAAATTCTGAATCCCTGACACTTACCCATACCCTACTAGACTCTCACTACTAATCCTAATATGATGGAGAAAAATAACCCAAACAAAATAGAAATACAACCAGTTCAGAGGAGGCCTGTTGTATAGTTGGACTTGCCTTTTGCATGATAAAGGGTAGGTGTTACAAATCTAGTCAATTTTTAAATGAAAAAGTTCTCCATGTGTTTTTAAAGTTAACAAATATGTGAATTCTTGTTTCCCTTTCTCTGAAGCCTATTCAGAACATGTATTTTTAATGCACATATTGAATCCTACCTGGTATCACACTTATATTTTTGTGAGGTGGATGACATGGCAGATACAAATTGTGAGAAGAGATCACTCCTCCTAAACACTGTTGGAACTGAAAATTCAACCTATGGGTGAGCTTCCTAGTTGAACAACATTTTACTTAAATCCATGTTTAGTAAAATAAATATTTTTGCTTCAATTTATGATATATATTTCATGATGAATTTCTATTGGCATATATATTGCCAGTTTTTAATGTCTCTGTGTGTGTTTTTTGTATATATATATATATATATATATTCTCCAGGTTCTTCAAAACATGAAATATATGTGTCTTTTATACACTCCATAAATTTATTCATGTTCATGTACTTGGATTTATAATCAACTTTTCAGAAGATTATTCCAGAAATATTCATCCACCTGAAATTCATATTTGTTACCTAGTACTGAAAGCTAACTTCAGTGAACGGTGCACACAAATCCTAATATTTTTATAGTAACTGACCCAGTTTAATATCAAAGCAAGTTGATTCCTATGGGACATGTTATGTATTTTGACGTTTATTCCTATTCAACACTGGTAAATTACTATTTCTTCTTTTTTTGCACATCATAGGATATATATTTAATCCAAAAGTTATCAAATTTACAGGTATTTGTTTCACTTTCAATCACTTCCTGCTTCAGAACACACGTATTCCTGCAGGTTACTTGACTGGTCTTATCATGAAACTTCTTTCCAAACACATTATTTTTGATTTTCATAATGATTTTTGAAGCAAAATATACACAATTTTCATGATTATCCATAACCCTAATATTTCCATTAGATGTATAAATGGTTGTAATGAATGTATGTGTATCAATATAAGATTTCATGTATATTTTCAGATATCAATTCATTCCATTATTTAAAGTTGGAACCGGTTATATTTTTAATTCTCAGTATGGTCTCTTCATGCATTATCTCAATATTCATAAACACATGGTACACCCATTTGTACCCCCAATACTAATTTATTCATCTTCAAAATATTGCTCCCAGAAACAGTGGAAGAAATACTCCACCTGATCTACATATACATTTTATCACTGTAATAATCTGGACACAAAATGCAAAGTTCACCTTTATGATTGTACCAAAGCCTAAATGGAAATTGACCATGGATTACTAAAACATCTATGTCTAAATTGCCTAATGCTCTCAAATGTCAATCTATTTGTGACTCCATATTTATTTTTCCCTAAGATTATACAGTCAAGTTCAACCCTGTTGAAAATGTCTAATATTATCACTCACTTTGTACTATACCTGATTTCCTAATGTCTCTATTGATATCTGCTTTGCTACATATTTTCCCCAGTTCATCATTGTGAGTGACCCTACACATGTGCTGATATTGACATTCACTCTCTAACCGAAACCCTATTGTTAAAGAACTTTTGGTCCAAAGTCTATACTCGCCCTCATTTCAACCCCTACCGACTATCTTCCTGATCCTACAGACTATCCCTGTTTGATTGGATGTTCTCTTCTACATTCAATCATCCAAGGTACAAGGTCCTATTTCATTGTATATCGATTTATCTGAGACATCTGTGCATAACATAATTCAATGCTAAGTATCCCAATCAAAGGCCCAATGCCCTTCTGGGCTTCAAATCTTACCTAGATTTCTGTTTTCATACTTATATTTCACCTATATATTCTTAAAAATGTCACAGGTTCCCAATACCATTATTAATTGAGCGGAATGATTCCTAACCCAAATCAAACATGTTATTAACCTTAACCATACACTGATCCCTCAATCTAACTTTTCAGAAGAGCAGGGACAGAGTTGGTCTCAAAATACAGGCATGTAGGGGATTCTCCACCTGCTGAGAACCTAAAAGGCCCATGCAGAAATGATCCATGGAGAAGATGTAGGCAGCTATGAAGGACCTGAGAGAGCAAAAGACATCTTCCATGGTGAATAACCTGGTCAGGATAAAGGGTTGTGTCTGAATGAGCCTCTCTTTTTTTCATATAGATAAGATGGACCAAAACAGGCCTATGTGGAGAGCTGTCCCTAGGTGCCTATGGTTGATATACCATTCTAACCTGTGAAAGTATCACAGGAAGTAGGGGCAGCCTCCATATCATGGGACCTTTGGAAGCAACTGTGAAGGCAAAGAGGTTGCCAAGATAGTGACCTCATTCAGTTCCTGAAGGAAGTGACCTCATCACACTTCTTTGGTGATGGAACTGTCTGAACTTGGTATCCAGGAAGCCAGGCACTCAGAGCCAGTCACAGTCCCAGTCCCAGGGGTCTCAATTTTTTTGATTTACCAAGGAGAGAGTCAGAGTTTCTTGGTAACTACTGATGTGTGGATGGCCAAATGCCAGGAAAGCTCTGAAGAGGGGCCTTTTCTGAGAAAGCAGGTAGTGGCTCACCACTGGCTCCTGACAACTTCACAGAGTTGGACAAGGAGACCAGATCTGAGAAAGGACAGGCCATTTCAGTGGAACATAGTATGACCCACCAGTCATAGGACACTCTGGATAGTCACAGTCCTACTTGGGGGAAGGAGGTGCCTTTGTATGTGTGTGTGTGCTTGTGGTTTTGTCTCATGTTCTGAGAATAGGTAGTAGCGGCGGTTTGTTTGGTTTTGAGTGAACTGTTTCTAGTAAGTCATTTGACAAGGCGAGTGTTTCTATGTCTCTGAATCCCACTGTGTCCGTGGTTGTAGACAGTTGAAAAGAGAATGGATCAATGGATTTGTGTTGTCTAGTACAACGCATCCCAGCATGTATCCTGCCAAATTTATTAATGGTCTGAGGCTTTCCTTATCGATGGGCAACACCTGCTATCTTTCTAAGTTCCTGTTTTCTTCCTGAATTCTGGCCAATATCCAGAATAGGCTCATGGTTTTCTCTCCAAGATATGTACCACCTCCAAGCTCTGTGACATGGCCATGTACTGGATAGCTGAAGGGAATGGAGAGCATCTCAGAATACTCAGATATCAGAGTGACCATTTAAGTCTCATTGGAGAAACCCTGCTTTGGGCCTTTTGCTTACCTATTGTTCTGTTGACCTGAATGTCAGCAAGGTCTTTGCCTCAGGCCATCTCTTTTTGAAACCTGAAGAAAACAGTTTTCAAATGGAAATGAATGGACATCCCCTGTGGCTCTTTTCTTAATTTCTTTGGAAGGAGATGTGTCTGATTCAGCCTTTTGGCCATTTGTGAGTCTGTGGCTTAGATTATCAGCACTTGATGGATCTAAAGAATGATCCCATGTGTGCATTCAAACCAAACTGGCCAAAAGAGCAGTCATTATGGATAAAGTCTCTCACCTTCCTTTGTAAGGTTCCTGACCTCCATCAAGTGAGAATAGGGATCCTTTGGGTCAATTGAGTTCTTAAAATCCCTGCAGAGGCTAGCCCATAGGTGCTTGGGTTTTCTGATTACTCCAATTCACATAAAGAATCTAAACCCCACAGTCAGTAGGCCTCAAATTGGTGAACCGAAGTAGTATTAATGGCAGGCCTATTTGACCACTCCTGGTTCACAGGAAGGTTATACAGGCCACCCTGACTTTAGGCAAACCAGAGGCAAGGGAGCTTATTTTGGACACTGTCTTGGGCTGCGCCCCTCATGGAAACCTTTAGCCAGAGGATATGATGAGTGTCTATATGGAAGAATATGAGGGCCATGTGGGAGTGTTTTGGTTTTAATTGTGGTCATTTGTGTGGCAGTTGGAAGAGATGACTTGTAAGATTCCAGCAGACGTCGGAGGAAGAGACTACCAAGAGACTGGCTCATGCAACAGCAATGGGGATTTATTGAGGATCCAATTCAGTTCGCTGGGGCTCTGTGCTCACTCAACAAGCAACAGCGGCCCAGATCCCCGAGAAGAGGTTAAGCAGTGCTTCAGTACACTTTTTGGGCAGGCAGAGGCTTTATATATATTAGAGGAAATCATCTTGATCAGCCGGAAAATCGAACAACAACTCTCCAACTTGATTAGCACATTCATTGGTGGAATCAGGTCGGGCGGGGGTGATAGGTCGATCCTAAGGAGGGGGGTACATTCAAACTGATTGGTTTGGGCCCTGATATGCTTAGGTGCCAAGCTGCACAGGGTCCTAGATTATTAAACAACTGGATGGTCAGGGGGAATATTTAATGGGCAGTGAAAGGAATTGTCCTAACAGCTACAGGAATTTCAGGTTTTAGGTTTAGCATGGGAACTTAACAATACCTGGTCCTTTACATTTTAACTCAGGCTTTGCAGCTTAGAAACTTTACAACACCCGCTATTTTACACTTTAACTTCAATTTCTTTTACCCTAACAGACTGGGTCCACCTGGGTGTGAACTCTGGTGTGATTCCCCTTAGACACTGAGTTCTGGAACTGAACTCAGAGAAGAGGTGTCATGAACTGTGTTGGGATTATAAGAGGCCACACATGAGAGTTGCCCTTGGAAACTGAGATCTAGGCCCAGGGTGGCTTTCCACACAGCATTGGAAATTTCAGCCAGGATATCACATGATTTTATTCTGAATGACTTGGCAGCCATAGTTGAGAGTCAAAACACACATGAAACTCACACTGTAGACCTCAATGGGCCTGGTTTCATGTGACATTTTGGCCACTCTTTGAGAAGCCTTGTCTGTGAGAGTTCTATAGAGATTTCATTGAAATCAGCTTTCTCAAAATTTAAAGGTTCCTGAATGAATTAAAACCCACAGTGCCTCCAACTTCATCCTTGAAAAATGGCTAGATAAATACCATGAAATTTTTGAAATTCCCAGGACCAGGTACCACTGGAGAAAGTTTGGATGTCCGGTTTCTGATCATGAGTATAACAGACAGTGCCTTGATTCACTGGGTTTCATGCAAATGGTGTAGAACAGAGATGCCAGTAAGTTGGAGCCTTCTGAGTAGTGGGCCTAGAGCAGTGGAGGGCAGGTGTGTGATAAAACATCTGTGGTGGGGCCATGGGGATCTTCCATTGTCTTCCAAATGGCTTGTGACTGACATGGTGCAGCCAGCAGACCCTTATATGTAAAGGCATCTTGTTATTTGGAGAGGTTTCAGGGCAATGTTCAGAATCAGGATGCTATGGTCAAGGGAAAAGCTATGTGGGATAGAAGCATGGTTGGTGCATTCTCTTGCAGACCCTTACCCACCACAGGTGACAGAACTCCCTCCAGCACTGTACCAGGTGAACTACTTGTATTTCGTGAAGCAAATAACAAACTCCCAGTGCAGCAGTAAGAAATACCACGAAAAGTGGAGGATGACCAAATGGCTTCACAGTCCACACAGAGAGAAACTTAGCCCCCAGTGGACACTGTTAACCTACATAGAGAGAAATCAGCACTGCTGCCTCATGTTCAGTGGAAAATAAGAAACTATGTCCTCCAGGTCACATACATGCACACCCAGCTTTGATGGTCTCACTACAAAGGAAGCTCCTGAAAAATACTTATATTTCAAGTGCGCAACCTCAGAGGCAGTTTCTCAAGAAGTCTTTAGGCCAGCAGAGCTCCATGTTTGTTGAGTGTTTACCCTGTCCCTTACTTTTGGAAACTCCTCTACCACCTCCAAGGTTGTGAACTCCTGAGCGTATTCCATTCCAGATATGTATTCACAAATTTTCTAACTCTTCTCCTCTAATTGTGTCTTACTTGTGGTGAAGGAAATGTCAAGGCATTGTTCTGGATCAGAGTGGGGAGATTTTTGTGTAGCACATATTTGAATACACATGAGATTAATTTTCCTATTTTAAATTCGAAATTCTGAATCCCTGACACTTACCCATACCCTACTAGACTCTCACTACTAATCCTAATATGATGGAGAAAAATAACCCAAACAAAATAGAAATACAACCAGTTCAGAGGAGGCCTGTTGTATAGTTGGACTTGCCTTTTGCATGATAAAGGGTAGGTGTTACAAATCTAGTCAATTTTTAAATGAAAAAGTTCTCCATGTGTTTTTAAAGTTAACAAATATGTGAATTCTTGTTTCCCTTTCTCTGAAGCCTATTCAGAACATGTATTTTTAATGCACATATTGAATCCTACCTGGTATCACACTTATATTTTTGTGAGGTGGATGACATGGCAGATACAAATTGTGAGAAGAGATCACTCCTCCTAAACACTGTTGGAACTGAAAATTCAACCTATGGGTGAGCTTCCTAGTTGAACAACATTTTACTTAAATCCATGTTTAGTAAAATAAATATTTTTGCTTCAATTTATGATATATATTTCATGATGAATTTCTATTGGCATATATATTGCCAGTTTTTAATGTCTCTGTGTGTGTTTTTTGTATATATATATATATATATATATATATATATATATATTCTCCAGGTTCTTCAAAACATGAAATATATGTGTCTTTTATACACTCCATAAATTTATTCATGTTCATGTACTTGGATTTATAATCAACTTTTCAGAAGATTATTCCAGAAATATTCATCCACCTGAAATTCATATTTGTTACCTAGTACTGAAAGCTAACTTCAGTGAACGGTGCACACAAATCCTAATATTTTTATAGTAACTGACCCAGTTTAATATCAAAGCAAGTTGATTCCTATGGGACATGTTATGTATTTTGACGTTTATTCCTATTCAACACTGGTAAATTACTATTTCTTCTTTTTTTGCACATCATAGGATATATATTTAATCCAAAAGTTATCAAATTTACAGGTATTTGTTTCACTTTCAATCACTTCCTGCTTCAGAACACACGTATTCCTGCAGGTTACTTGACTGGTCTTATCATGAAACTTCTTTCCAAACACATTATTTTTGATTTTCATAATGATTTTTGAAGCAAAATATACACAATTTTCATGATTATCCATAACCCTAATATTTCCATTAGATGTATAAATGGTTGTAATGAATGTATGTGTATCAATATAAGATTTCATGTATATTTTCAGATATCAATTCATTCCATTATTTAAAGTTGGAACCGGTTATATTTTTAATTCTCAGTATGGTCTCTTCATGCATTATCTCAATATTCATAAACACATGGTACACCCATTTGTACCCCCAATACTAATTTATTCATCTTCAAAATATTGCTCCCAGAAACAGTGGAAGAAATACTCCACCTGATCTACATATACATTTTATCACTGTAATAATCTGGACACAAAATGCAAAGTTCACCTTTATGATTGTACCAAAGCCTAAATGGAAATTGACCATGGATTACTAAAACATCTATGTCTAAATTGCCTAATGCTCTCAAATGTCAATCTATTTGTGACTCCATATTTATTTTTCCCTAAGATTATACAGTCAAGTTCAACCCTGTTGAAAATGTCTAATATTATCACTCACTTTGTACTATACCTGATTTCCTAATGTCTCTATTGATATCTGCTTTGCTACATATTTTCCCCAGTTCATCATTGTGAGTGACCCTACACATGTGCTGATATTGACATTCACTCTCTAACCGAAACCCTATTGTTAAAGAACTTTTGGTCCAAAGTCTATACTCGCCCTCATTTCAACCCCTACCGACTATCTTCCTGATCCTACAGACTATCCCTGTTTGATTGGATGTTCTCTTCTACATTCAATCATCCAAGGTACAAGGTCCTATTTCATTGTATATCGATTTATCTGAGACATCTGTGCATAACATAATTCAATGCTAAGTATCCCAATCAAAGGCCCAATGCCCTTCTGGGCTTCAAATCTTACCTAGATTTCTGTTTTCATACTTATATTTCACCTATATATTCTTAAAAATGTCACAGGTTCCCAATACCATTATTAATTGAGCGGAATGATTCCTAACCCAAATCAAACATGTTATTAACCTTAACCATACACTGATCCCTCAATCTAACTTTTCAGAAGAGCAGGGACAGAGTTGGTCTCAAAATACAGGCATGTAGGGGATTCTCCACCTGCTGAGAACCTAAAAGGCCCATGCAGAAATGATCCATGGAGAAGATGTAGGCAGCTATGAAGGACCTGAGAGAGCAAAAGACATCTTCCATGGTGAATAACCTGGTCAGGATAAAGGGTTGTGTCTGAATGAGCCTCTCTTTTTTTCATATAGATAAGATGGACCAAAACAGGCCTATGTGGAGAGCTGTCCCTAGGTGCCTATGGTTGATATACCATTCTAACCTGTGAAAGTATCACAGGAAGTAGGGGCAGCCTCCATATCATGGGACCTTTGGAAGCAACTGTGAAGGCAAAGAGGTTGCCAAGATAGTGACCTCATTCAGTTCCTGAAGGAAGTGACCTCATCACACTTCTTTGGTGATGGAACTGTCTGAACTTGGTATCCAGGAAGCCAGGCACTCAGAGCCAGTCACAGTCCCAGTCCCAGGGGTCTCAATTTTTTTGATTTACCAAGGAGAGAGTCAGAGTTTCTTGGTAACTACTGATGTGTGGATGGCCAAATGCCAGGAAAGCTCTGAAGAGGGGCCTTTTCTGAGAAAGCAGGTAGTGGCTCACCACTGGCTCCTGACAACTTCACAGAGTTGGACAAGGAGACCAGATCTGAGAAAGGACAGGCCATTTCAGTGGAACATAGTATGACCCACCAGTCATAGGACACTCTGGATAGTCACAGTCCTACTTGGGGGAAGGAGGTGCCTTTGTATGTGTGTGTGTGCTTGTGGTTTTGTCTCATGTTCTGAGAATAGGTAGTAGCGGCGGTTTGTTTGGTTTTGAGTGAACTGTTTCTAGTAAGTCATTTGACAAGGCGAGTGTTTCTATGTCTCTGAATCCCACTGTGTCCGTGGTTGTAGACAGTTGAAAAGAGAATGGATCAATGGATTTGTGTTGTCTAGTACAACGCATCCCAGCATGTATCCTGCCAAATTTATTAATGGTCTGAGGCTTTCCTTATCGATGGGCAACACCTGCTATCTTTCTAAGTTCCTGTTTTCTTCCTGAATTCTGGCCAATATCCAGAATAGGCTCATGGTTTTCTCTCCAAGATATGTACCACCTCCAAGCTCTGTGACATGGCCATGTACTGGATAGCTGAAGGGAATGGAGAGCATCTCAGAATACTCAGATATCAGAGTGACCATTTAAGTCTCATTGGAGAAACCCTGCTTTGGGCCTTTTGCTTACCTATTGTTCTGTTGACCTGAATGTCAGCAAGGTCTTTGCCTCAGGCCATCTCTTTTTGAAACCTGAAGAAAACAGTTTTCAAATGGAAATGAATGGACATCCCCTGTGGCTCTTTTCTTAATTTCTTTGGAAGGAGATGTGTCTGATTCAGCCTTTTGGCCATTTGTGAGTCTGTGGCTTAGATTATCAGCACTTGATGGATCTAAAGAATGATCCCATGTGTGCATTCAAACCAAACTGGCCAAAAGAGCAGTCATTATGGATAAAGTCTCTCACCTTCCTTTGTAAGGTTCCTGACCTCCATCAAGTGAGAATAGGGATCCTTTGGGTCAATTGAGTTCTTAAAATCCCTGCAGAGGCTAGCCCATAGGTGCTTGGGTTTTCTGATTACTCCAATTCACATAAAGAATCTAAACCCCACAGTCAGTAGGCCTCAAATTGGTGAACCGAAGTAGTATTAATGGCAGGCCTATTTGACCACTCCTGGTTCACAGGAAGGTTATACAGGCCACCCTGACTTTAGGCAAACCAGAGGCAAGGGAGCTTATTTTGGACACTGTCTTGGGCTGCGCCCCTCATGGAAACCTTTAGCCAGAGGATATGATGAGTGTCTATATGGAAGAATATGAGGGCCATGTGGGAGTGTTTTGGTTTTAATTGTGGTCATTTGTGTGGCAGTTGGAAGAGATGACTTGTAAGATTCCAGCAGACGTCGGAGGAAGAGACTACCAAGAGACTGGCTCATGCAACAGCAATGGGGATTTATTGAGGATCCAATTCAGTTCGCTGGGGCTCTGTGCTCACTCAACAAGCAACAGCGGCCCAGATCCCCGAGAAGAGGTTAAGCAGTGCTTCAGTACACTTTTTGGGCAGGCAGAGGCTTTATATATATTAGAGGAAATCATCTTGATCAGCCGGAAAATCGAACAACAACTCTCCAACTTGATTAGCACATTCATTGGTGGAATCAGGTCGGGCGGGGGTGATAGGTCGATCCTAAGGAGGGGGGTACATTCAAACTGATTGGTTTGGGCCCTGATATGCTTAGGTGCCAAGCTGCACAGGGTCCTAGATTATTAAACAACTGGATGGTCAGGGGGAATATTTAATGGGCAGTGAAAGGAATTGTCCTAACAGCTACAGGAATTTCAGGTTTTAGGTTTAGCATGGGAACTTAACAATACCTGGTCCTTTACATTTTAACTCAGGCTTTGCAGCTTAGAAACTTTACAACACCCGCTATTTTACACTTTAACTTCAATTTCTTTTACCCTAACAGACTGGGTCCACCTGGGTGTGAACTCTGGTGTGATTCCCCTTAGACACTGAGTTCTGGAACTGAACTCAGAGAAGAGGTGTCATGAACTGTGTTGGGATTATAAGAGGCCACACATGAGAGTTGCCCTTGGAAACTGAGATCTAGGCCCAGGGTGGCTTTCCACACAGCATTGGAAATTTCAGCCAGGATATCACATGATTTTATTCTGAATGACTTGGCAGCCATAGTTGAGAGTCAAAACACACATGAAACTCACACTGTAGACCTCAATGGGCCTGGTTTCATGTGACATTTTGGCCACTCTTTGAGAAGCCTTGTCTGTGAGAGTTCTATAGAGATTTCATTGAAATCAGCTTTCTCAAAATTTAAAGGTTCCTGAATGAATTAAAACACACAGTGCCTCCAACTTCATCCTTGAAAAATGGCTAGATAAATACCATGAAATTTTTGAAATTCCCAGGACCAGGTACCACTGGAGAAAGTTTGGATGTCCGGTTTCTGATCATGAGTATAACAGACAGTGCCTTGATTCACTGGGTTTCATGCAAATGGTGTAGAACAGAGATGCCAGTAAGTTGGAGCCTTCTGAGTAGTGGGCCTAGAGCAGTGGAGGGCAGGTGTGTGATAAAACATCTGTGGTGGGGCCATGGGGATCTTCCATTGTCTTCCAAATGGCTTGTGACTGACATGGTGCAGCCAGCAGACCCTTATATGTAAAGGCATCTTGTTATTTGGAGAGGTTTCAGGGCAATGTTCAGAATCAGGATGCTATGGTCAAGGGAAAAGCTATGTGGGATAGAAGCATGGTTGGTGCATTCTCTTGCAGACCCTTACCCACCACAGGTGACAGAACTCCCTCCAGCACTGTACCAGGTGAACTACTTGTATTTCGTGAAGCAAATAACAAACTCCCAGTGCAGCAGTAAGAAATACCACGAAAAGTGGAGGATGACCAAATGGCTTCACAGTCCACACAGAGAGAAACTTAGCCCCCAGTGGACACTGTTAACCTACATAGAGAGAAATCAGCACTGCTGCCTCATGTTCAGTGGAAAATAAGAAACTATGTCCTCCAGGTCACATACATGCACACCCAGCTTTGATGGTCTCACTACAAAGGAAGCTCCTGAAAAATACTTATATTTCAAGTGCGCAACCTCAGAGGCAGTTTCTCAAGAAGTCTTTAGGCCAGCAGAGCTCCATGTTTGTTGAGTGTTTACCCTGTCCCTTACTTTTGGAAACTCCTCTACCACCTCCAAGGTTGTGAACTCCTGAGCGTATTCCATTCCAGATATGTATTCACAGAATTTTTAACTCTTCTCCTCTAATTGTGTCTTACTTCAGGCGAGGGTAATGTCAAGGCATTTTTCTGTATGAGAGTGCAAAAATTTGTGTGCAGCATTTATTTGAAATACTGAATCCCTGACATTAACCCATATCCTAATAGACTCTGACTACTAATCCTAATATGATGGAGAAAAATAACTCAAACAAAATAGAAATACAAGCATTTCATAGGAGTCATGGTGTATAGTTGGACTTGCCTTTTGCATTATATAGGGTAGGAGTAATAAATCTAGTCAATTTTTAATTGAAATAGTTTTCCATGTGTTTTTAAAGTTAACAAATATGTAAATTACTGTCTCCCATTCTCTCTAGCTTATTCAGAACATGTGTTTTTATATGCACATATAGAATCCTACCTGGTTATCACACATGCAGTCTCATGAGGAGGCTGATTGGCAGATACAAATTGTGAGAAATGACCACTCCTCGTAAACGCTGTTGGAACTGAAAATACAACCCATGGGTGAGCTTCCTATTTGAACAACCTTATACAAAAATCCATGTTCAGTGAAATTAATATTTTTGGATCTGATGATGATATATATTTCACGATAAATTTCGATTGGCATATATATTGCAATTTTTAATGTCTCTCTGTGTGTGTGTGTGTATATATATATATGTATATATATATATATATACATATATATATATATATATATATATATATACATATATATATATATATGCACTCTGTCTAGATTTTTCAAAATATGAAACATGTGTCTTATTGTAGACTCCCTAAATTCATTTATATTCATGTATGTGGATTTATAATCAACTTTTCACAAGATTATTCTCAGAAATACTCATCCACCTAAAATACATACTTGTTTCCTAGTACTGAAAACTAACTTCGTTGAATGGTGCATACATATCCTAACATTTCTACAGTAACTGACCCTGTTTAACATCAATTCAAGTAGATTACTATGGGACATGATGTGTATTTTGAAGTTCATTTTTATTCAACACTGGTACATTGCTATTTCTTCAGTTTATGCACATCATAGGATACATATTTCATCCACAAGTTAGCAAATTGATAGGCATTTGTTTCACTTTCAGTCACTTCCTGCTTCAGAACACATGTATTTCTCCATGTTTCTTGACTGATATTTTTATGAGACTTCTTTCCAAACACATTATTTTCGATTTCCGTAATCACTTTTGAAGCAAAACCCACACACCTTTCATGATAACCCATAACCCTAATATTACCATTAGATGTATAACTCGTTGGAATGAATGACTGTATATCAATATTAGATTTCTTATATATTTTCAGATATCAATTCAATCCATTATTTAAAGTGGAACCAGTTATATTATTTATTCACATGATGGTCAATTGATGCATTATCAATATATTCTATGACACAGGGTATACCCTTTTTACCCCCAATACTAATTTATATTTCTTCAAAATAGTGCTCCCAGAAATGGTGGAAGAAATACCCATGTCACCTGATCTACATATACATTTTATCACAGTAATATTCTGGACACATAAAACAAAGGTCACTCCTATGATTGTACCAAAGCCTAAATGGAAAATGAGCATGGATTACTAAATGCACCCATGTCCAGGTTGCCTAATGCTCTCAAATGTCAATCCTATTGGTGACTACATATTTGTTTCTTTCTAACATTATATATCCAAACTCAACCCTGTTGAAAATGTCTAGTCCTATGACTCAGTTTATACTTTGCCTGATTTCCTAATGTCTCTATTAATATCTGCTTTCCTCCATATTTTCCCCAGTTCATCATCGTGACTGACTCTTCACATGTGCTAACATTTACATTCACTCTCAACTGAAACCATATTGCTAAAGAACTTTTGGTCCAGATCCTATACTCACTCTTCTTCCTAAAACTACTATCTCCTGTTCCTACCGAGTATTCCTTTTTGACTTGATGTTCTCTTCTACATTCAATCATTCAAGGTACATGGTCCTATGCCATTGTATATCGATTTATCTGAGACATCTGTTCAGAACGTAATTCAACGCTAAGTATCCCAATCAAGTTCCCATGCCCTTCTCGGCTTCAAATCTTAACTAGATTTCTGTTTTCATACTTATATTTCACCTATATATTCTTGTAAATATCGCAGGTTCCCAATACTGTTATTCAACCCTCAGAATGATTCCTCACCCAAATCGAACCTGTTATTCACCCTAATCATACACTCTTCCCTCAATCTAACTTTACAGAAGAGCAGGGAAGGAGTTGGTATTTCAATACAGGAATGTAGGCGATCTTCCACCTGTTGAGAACCTCAAATGTCCTACATAAATGACACCTGGATAAGTTGTAGGCAGCTATGAAAGACCTGAGAGAGCAAAAGTCATCTTCCATGGAAAACAACCTGGTCAGGATGTAGGGATATGTATGAATCAGCCTCTCTCTTATTAATGTAGAGAAGATGGACCAAACCAGGCCTGTGTGGAGAGCTGTTCCTGTGTGCCTATGGTTGATATACCATTCTAACTTGTGAAAGTGTCACAGGAAGCAGGGGCAGCCTCCATCTCATGGGACCCTTGGAGTCAACTCTTAGGACAAAGTGGTTGCCAAGGCAGTGAACTCATTCAATTCCTGAAGGAAGTGACTTACGTCACTTCCATGGTGATCAAACTCTCTGAACTTAGATCCAGTAAGCCAGGCACCCAGAGCCAGTCCAAGTCCCAGTCTTAGTCGTCTCACTTGTTTTGATTTTCCAAGGATAGAGTCAGTCTTTCTTGATACCTACCGATGTGGGAATGGCCAAATAACAGGAAAGCTCTCAAGAGGGGCCTTTTCTGAGCAAGCAGGTAGAGGCTCACCCCTGGCTTCTGACAAGTTCACAGAGTTGACCAAGGAGACCTAATCTCATACAGGACAGGCCATGTCAGGGGAACATAGTGTGGCCCACCAGTCAGAGGACACTCCGGATAGTCACAGACCCATTTGAGGGAAGGAGGTGCCTTTGTTATGTGGGTGTGGTTTTTTGGTTTGTCTCATATTCTGAGAATATGTAGGAAAGGTGGTTTGTTTGGTTTGTAGTGAACTGTTTTTAATAAGTCATTTGACAAGGCGACTGTTTCTATGTCTGTGTATCGCACTGTGTCTGTGGTTGTAGACATTAGAAAAGAGAATGATTCAATGGATGTGTCCTGTCTGGTAGAAAGCTTCCCAGCATTCATCCTGCCCGATTTATGTATGGACTTTGGCTTGCCTTATCGATGGGCAACACCTGCTAATTTCCTAAGTTGCTGTTTTCTTCCTGAATTCTGGCCACTCTCCAGAAGAGGCTCATGGTTTTGTGTCCAAGATATGAATCACTTCCAAGGTCTGTGACATGGCTATGTTCTGGATAGCTGAAGTGAATGGCGAGAATCTCAGAAAACTCAGATCACTGTGACCAGAAAAGTCTCAGTGGATAAACCCTGCTTTGGGACTTTTGCTTACATATTGTTCTGTTACCCTGAATGTCAGGTAGTTCTTTGCCTCAGGCCACCCCTTTGTGAAACCTGAAGAAAACAGTTTTCAAATGGAAATGAATGGAAATCACCTGTGGCTCTTTGCTTAATTGCTTTGGAAAGGGATGTGTCTGAATCAGCCTCTTAGCTCTGTGTGAGGCTGTTGATTAAATTCTCAGCCCCTTATGGATCTAAAGAAAGATCCCATGTGTGCATCCAAAACCAAAATGGCCGAAAGTACAGTCATTGCAGATGAAGTCTTTCGCCTTCCTCTGTAAGGTTCCTGACCTCTATAAAGTGAGAATAGGGAAGATAGACCAAGCCAATTGATGTCTCCTTTTGGAAAAATTGTACCACCAATGAGAGCATCAGCAAAATTACCCCAACACTACCACAAGTCGCTGCACCAACAGATAGTTCACAATGCATACATGTTAGTTCACAATGCATACAAGTGATATATATTCCAGGCAAGTTCTGCAAGCAGTTCAGTGATGGCTATTGCAGAAGCTGTAGATTGGTTTTATCTTTGTCTTCACCAGCACTGGGTTGAAGATTGGAATTCTGGCAATAATGGCTAAAGAAAAAATTACTTACCATTCCAGAAGGCACTAAAAAACCCAATTATCTTAACAATTTACATTATCTTGAAGAGAATTATTAAATATAATGAAAAGGAAAGGTGAAAGTCAACAAACAGTTCTGCTAAACTCCTTTTTTTGTTCACATATTAAAACAATCCTCAACAGTTGTTTACCCAATTTAAATTAAACTATTTAAATCACGTGAATAAAAAAAAATTTGGATCCATTTTTTCATGAGCACACATCATATATGATATATGGATATATGTACATTCAAACATAAAACACAAAACACAAGTGTGCACAAATAATGTAATATATACAACACATAACATAATAGTAAAGGCCTTATAACTTTTTACAGGTGAAATCACCATTGGAATGTCTAAAAACTCTATAGTCAAAAAATAGAACTGATCAGCAAAACATTAACCTAGGTCTGTATGAGCTCAAAAAAAAAAAATAAAAAATAGAACTTCATGATGTGGGAAAGGGCAATAATAAAATAGATATTGAAAAAAGCATCCTGGTTCTGTCGCAGATGTAAGGATAGCCAAACTGGAGTTTTGGATATCAGCTGTTATGAATTTGAGCCAAATCATCTTCTTTTTGGTCTATAGAAATCACTTTAGTTAATTTCTCTGGAATCCATATTGCCTGCTGTTCTTCCTGTGGAAACACACAAACAGACCCCTGACTAAAGACAATCACTGGGTCAGGACTTTAGTTAATCTCTCCAAAATCCAAATCAGCTGCTGTTCTTCCTGTGGAAACACACAAACAGACGCCTGACTCCAGACAATTACTGGGTCAACACTTTTCCATTGTCCTATTAGAATATCCTTCCAAAGGACCTTGGGCTTATGCACATTTTTTGGAAACATATGCCTTTCCACAGCACTAAGTCCTGATGAATCCAAGTTTAAAAAGTTTAGAGTAAAAAGCGTTAATTTAAGTTTATCTTTGGGGAATATATACCCCTTCTCAATTCCGTCTTTGTGCTTTAATAAGTACATTTTTATTGTTTGATGTGCTCTTTCAACTATGCCTTGTCCCTGTGGATTGTATGGGATTCCTGTTATATGAGTAATGCCAAATGATGAGCAAAATTGTTTAAAAGAGTTAGAAGTGTAACCGGGGGCATTATCTGTTTTTAACTGTTTTGGAATGCCCACAGTGGCAAAATTTTGTAAGCAATGAGCTATAACATCTTTAGTTTTTTTCTCCAGCATGAAGGGAGCCCATTAAAAATCCAGAACAAATATCAACTGTAACATGCAAATATTTTAATTTTCCAAATTCTGGCAAGTGTGTGACGTCCATCTGCCAAATATGGTTAGGTATCAATCCTCTAGAATTGACTCCAAGATTAACTTGTGGTAAAAAGGTCACACAATTTTGACATTGTTTTATAATTTGTCTAGATGTTCCTTAGTTTTTTTGAAATGCTTTTGTAAAGTATAAGCATTGACATGGAACTTTTTAAGAAAATTTATTGCTTCTTCTAGTGTAAAGAAAATATGTATGTATGTCAATTGTAGTTTTATCTGCTAAATCATTGCCCAAACTAAGGGCTTTAGGCAATCCTGTATGTGCCCTGATATGTCCTATAAAGAATGGATCTTTTCTGTCCCAGATTAGACTTTGTATAGTGGAAAGCAAAGAGAAAACAGTAGAGAAAGGGGAAATCCTACCAGCATCTTCATGGGATACTATAGCATTAACTATATACTGACTATCGGAAAATAAATTAAATACAGAATCTTTAAAAATCACAAAAGCTTGTAATACTGTACTAAGCTCTACCTTGTGGGCTGATTGTTTTGGTACTAAAAATATAAAAGTTGGATCAGGTGTAACTATTGCTGTTGTACCATTATTTAACCCATCGGTGAATATATTTGGAGCATTCATGATAGGTGTTTTCTTGTCATTTTTGGAAAAATTACAGGATGCGATGACCAAAAAGACAATAAAAGATAAGATGGTAAGTGGTTATCAAATGAAACATTAGATTTACACACGATTATTGCCCAAGTATTTAACTAATTAGCTAATTCATCAATTTGATTCATAGTATATGGAGTAATAATTTTATTGGGTGAAATTCCACACACACTCTTTTTGCTGCTTTTATTCCTATGAGTATTAATTCTCCCTCAGCCTCAGGATAGCAAGTAATAATAGTGTTAGAAGAATAAGATAAATGTATCCATAATAATGGACCTTCTTCCCAAAATACTCCTGTAGAAATATTTTTTTTTGTTGTTAGTACAATAAATAATAAATGCAAAATTATATCAACTCTATCCAAAAGCATATTTCCCATATATGTTTCAATGATTTTTATTGCTTTTCTTGCTTCAGGCGTTAACATTCTGAGTGAATTTGGATCTCATGGTCCTTTTAGGATATCAAATAAAGGTCCCAACTCTCCTGTTGGTATACCTAGATGAGGCCTTATCCAATTTAAGTCTCCTAATAACTCTTGAAAGTCATTAATTGATTTGAGTTGATCTACTCGTATTTGAATTTTTGGTTGACTGACCATGGTTGAGGATAATAGAGCTACTAAATAATTAATTGGAAAATTTAATTGTATTTTACCTATTGCTATCTCTAGGTTATAATTTTTTAATACGTTTGTAAGTGTGGCATACCATTCTAGCAATGGGTTTTTAACTTTGTGTGCTAATAATACATCATCCATATAGTGAAAAATTTGTATTTCAGGAATTTGATTTCTAAGTGGCTGGATTACTTTGTTAACAGAAATTTGACGCATAGTTGGGCTGTTAGCCATCCCTTGAGGGAGTACTTTCCACTCATATCTCTTGTCAGGACCTTCATGATTCAGTGCAGGTATAGTAAATGCAAAACTTGGAATATCCTCAGGATGAATTGGAATTGAAAATAAAACGATCTTTAATATCTACAACGAAAACATACCAAGTTTTTGGCAAAGCACACAATTGAGGAATCTCTGATTGAGCAGGTCCCATAATAACCATCCCATTATTAATGGCTCTTAAATCTTGCAATAATCTCCATTTACCAGATTTCTTTTTAAGGACAAAAATGAGAGTATTATGGGGAGACACAGAAGGTTGTATATGTCCTTCCGCTAATTGTTGTTTGACCAGGTCATGGGCTACTTGTATCTTTTCTTTAGTCAGGGGCCACTGAGGAACCCATACTGGTCTTTCTGATTTCCAAGTAATATTTATTGTCTCAGTGGCCCTTTCTGAAAATCCAACCCATATCTATCTGTTCCTTGATCTTTTTGTATTGGTGTTGCTATACCTTGTTCTTGCTTTTCTAATCTTTTTCCTTTCCTAAAATCTTGTCTAGCCATAATAGTGGGTGAATTTTGATTGATGTTATTTGTTAATGTCAAACCTAATTGATCTAGGACATCTCATCCCCATAAATTTACGGGAAGATTTTCCAATACATATGGCTGTATAGTTCCTTCACATCCTTCAGGATCCTTCCAATCTAATACCGTTGCACTTTTATGGGGATTAGTCACCACTCCTAGGCCTCGAAGCGTTTGAGTGGCTTGTTGTAATGGCCAATGTTTTGGCCATTCTTGATGACAGATGATGCTAAGGTCTGCACCTGTATCCAGTAGCCCATTGAATTCATGTCCTTGAATATTTAGGTTTAGCATGGGGCGAGAATATAAATTTAAAGAAAGCATAGCCCAATCTACACCTGTGGAGCCTAATCCCTTGGAACCCCTTTCTACAGCATAACTGTAAAATTTATCATGTGGGCTGGGTATTATTAGTAATTGTGCTATTCTATCTCCTGGAGAAATTACTGATATACCCTTTGGAAAACAGGCTATAATTTTTATTTCACCTTCATAATCGGGATCAATTACCCCAGGACTCATCATAAGTCCTTTTAGAGTAGAAGAGCTGCATCCCAATAATAAGCCTACTGTTCTTTTGGGAAGAGGTCGTTTCACCCCTGTGGGAATGATTTGAACTCCCATCTCTGGAGTTAGTATTGATCTGGCGGAGGCACAGATGTCCAACCCTGTGCTCCCTCTGGTTTGTCTGATGAGGGATCTGATGAACAATGTGTCGTGGGCACTACACTGATGGGGTTGCTTTTTTCCTCCAGTGCTCCATATATTTGCGGTTTCGGGCCCCAGAGCATTGGGCCCCCCTGTCCATTTTTTGGCAATGGAGCCGGATGCCTTTCTTCATGATATCGTGGATAAACACCTGGTGCTTGTTTGTTTTTTGATAATGAAGTACCCTCTATGGTGGTTTGAGAATGGTATTCATTAGCCCAATGTCTCCCTCTACGTCATCGTGGCCAAATACCCGGTATTCTAGTCCTTTGATACCTAGTTTTGTTAAACCCTCCTCCTATGGGGCAATTCCTTTTAAAAAGTCCTGTTTGTTCACAATTGTAGCATGTTCTTGGCCTGTCTTCTAAAGCCTGTTTTACTAAAGCTGCCACAATTTGCCCTTTTTCATTAATGTCTCTGGCATCTAAAGCCTGTTTTATTGCAGCTGCCACGACTTGCTCTTGTTCATTAATGTCTCTACCAAATTTAATAAATGTGTTTAAATCTTCATGTTTCCATGGTCTAATGATACCTCTGCAGCAATGATTCGCTTGGTCATAAGCCAGTTGTTTTAATAATGGCATTGCTTGTTCTGTATTTCCAAAAACTCTGTAGCTGTTTCAATAAGCCTATCTACAAATCCAGCGTAAGATTCATTAGCTCCTTGTATTACCTTAGATAATTGACCTTGTAAACCTCCATGTCCTTGTAAAGTCTTCCATGCCCTAACTGCCTCTACAGCAATTTGTGCGTATATGCCAGGATCATATGGAATTTGTTGTTGCTGATCCTCATAAGGTCTCTTTTCTAACAACAAATCTAGATTTCTCTGAGGATAACCAGCTGCTGCATTTCGCCTAGACATCTCTTTGCAAAATTCCTCATTGGCAACCTTCCATAATAGGTATTGACCTCCATTTAGCACAGCTTTACACATATTAGCCCAATCTGCTGGCGTCATGTTCAAGGTGTTAATGGATTCGACCAAGCTTACAGTGAAGTGTGCTTGAGGACCATATGTTGTTACAGCCTCTTTTAGCTGCTTCACTATTTTGAAATTTAAAGCATGGTGAATTCGCTGCCCTCCTACCTCAAATACAGGGCATGTTAATACTTGAGATCCTGTCTCAGGATCCGAACTATCAACTGTTGGGGTTGGGGGCCTCAAAGCACATGGAGGTGGCCTTGTTAGTTGGACATTTACATCCTCTGGTGACAGAAAGGTGTTAGTAGCAGTCTCCTTTTTTAACTTTGCCCCTGATTGCTTTTTATGCTCTAAACTTGGTTCCTCTATCTTTGTCTGAACTGAAGGCTTTGGACTAAGCAAACCAGATATGAACGTCCACAATGGCAATGTGCCAACTGGCATAGTCCCTCTGCTGCTCTTTTCTAATCCTTTTAAATCTTCACCATGATGGTTCCATTGTGATATATTTAATGACTCCTCCTTCAAAAGCCATGGGCTACATTTTTGTATTGTATCAACAAATGCCCTGACTGTCCTTGATATTTCTGAGATGCCTCCTTTCTCTAAAAATTTATTTAACACTCTTTCAGTTTGTTTTTTACTAATTTCTGGTCCTGTATTTCTATTATAATACAACCCAACAAGATGACGCCAAACAAAACTGAGACAGAATGAATTAAAAAGGGAACAACAAAAAGTCATTATAGCCTTTCTATCCTCCTGACATGTGCATCCGTCCTTTATACCTATCTGTTCCTCAGACGTAAATAGTTTTTTCTCAGATGTGAGTGGTTTTTCTTCCGTCCCACTCATCTCCAGGAACAGGCAACTTAAAACAAAAGTGAAGCAAAACAAAGGAGTCATCTTAAAATGGCTACCCATCCTTTCACCTTGCCCACAGGGGCAAGCAGTTTACCTTATCACTTACCCTCAGTCGTTCCCCATGTGAGCCACCAAATGCTGCAGTCTGGCTGGGCATGATTCAGGAGCCACTTGTCAAAAAAAAAAAAAAAAAAAACTAACTTTATTTTTAGAACCACACACGGCAAACCAAACAACTCCTCAGGAAAAACCCTCAGAGCCCAACTGCCACTACTGGCTTCCTTGTAAAGTCTCTCTCACTCACACAAGCCTCTCCACCTGCCACAATCCTACTGCTCTTGAGGCCGATTGGCTGGGTGGAGCCAAAAAAGTTCCCCAAGGAGCAGCTCCATGGTCTGAAAGGGCAGGGAAACAGCCCAATGAGCATCACCACAGAGGAGCCAATCAGCTAGATGATGCTGAGGTCGCTGTGAGCCAATAATCAGCCGGCAGCTGAAAATTTCTGGCAGCTGGAAGTTTGCTGGGGCCCCTTCAGCTGTGGCTCTCAACAAATTCCTGTCTCATTTCTCTGTAGCCTATTCAGCACATGTATTTTTATATGCACATATAGTATCCTATCTGTTATCACATGTACATTTTTGTGAGGTGGCTGACTTGGCAGATACAAATTATGAGAAAAGATCACTCCTCCTAAACATTGTTGGAACTGAAAATTCAAAATATGGGTGAGCTTCCTAGTAGAACAACATTATACATAAATCCATTTTCAGTGAAATAAATATTTTTGCATCTGTGGATGACATATATATTTCATGATGAATTTTGATTGGAATACACACTCTACAAATTTTTCAAAATATGAAATATATGAGTCTTATTATACACTCCTTAAAATCATTCATATTCATGTATGTGGATTTATGATCAACTTTTCACAAGATAATTCTCAGAAATATTCATCAACCTGAAATACATATTTGTTACCTAGTACTGAAAGATAACTTCAGTGGATGGTGCATACAAATCCTAATATTTCTACAGTAATACCCAGTTTAATATCAATGCAAGTAGTTTCCTATGGGACATGATGTGTATTTTCCGGTTCATTTTTATTCAACAGTGGTACATTACTATTTTCTCAGTTTATGCACATCATAGGATATATATTTCATCCACAAGTTCACAAATTTATAGGCATTTGTTTCAATTTCAATCACTTCCTGCTTCAGAACACATATATTCCTCCAGATTTTTTGACTGGTCTTTTCATGAGACTTCTTTTCAAACACATTATTTTTGATTTCCATAATCACTTTTGAAGCAAAACTCACACATTCTTCTTGATAAACCATAACCCTAATATTACCGTTAGATTTATGACTGGTTATAATGAATGTATGTATATCAATTTAAGATTTCCTTTACATTTTCAGATATTAATTAAATCAATTATTTAAAGTTGGAACCAGTTACATTATTTGTTCACAGTATGGTCTATTCATGCATTATTTCTATATTCATAGACACATGGTACACCTCTTCGTTCCCCCAATACAAATTTATACGTCTTCAAAATATTGCTCCCAGTAATGGTGGAAGAAATACTCATGTCACCTAATCTACATATACATTTTATCACAGTAACATTCTGGACACAGAAAACAAAGGTCACTCTTATGATTGTACCAAAGCCTAAAAGGAAAGTGAGCATGCATTACTAAAAACATCCATGTCCAGGTTGCCTAATGCTCTCAAATGTAAATCCTATTGTTGACTATATATTTGTTTCTTCCTAAGATTATATATTCAATCTCAAGCCTGTTGAAAATATCTCATCCTATCCCTCACTTTAAACTTTGCCTGATTTCTTAAAGTCTCTATTGACATCTGCTTTCCTACATATTTTCCCCAGTTCTCATTGTGACTGACTCTTCACATGTGCTGATATTTACATTCACTCTCTACTTGAAAACCTATTGCTAGAGAACTTTTTGTCCAAATCCTATACTCACTCTTGTTTCTAAACCTAGCAACTATCTTCCTAATCCTACGGACTTTCTTTTTTTAATTGGATGTTCTCTTCAACATTCAATCATCCAAGGTACAAGGTCCTATGCCATTGAATATCGATTTATCTGAGACATCTGGGCAGGACATAACTCAAAGCTAAGTAACCCACTCAAGGGCCCAATGCCCTTCTGGGCTTCAAATTGTAAATAGATTTCTGTTTTCATACTTGTATTTCACCTATATATTCTTGTAAATATCCCAGTCTCCCAATACCATTATTCATCCTTCAGAATGATTCCTAACCAAAATCGAATATGTTATTAACCCTAACCATAGACTTTTCCCTCAATCTAACTTTACACGTGATCTGGGAGAGTGTGATCAGGAAAGTCTCAGTGGAGAAACCCTGCTTTGGGCCATTTGCTTACCTATTGTTCTGTTGCCCAGAATATCAGGAAGTTCTTTGCCTCAGGTCACCCCTTTGTGAAGCCTGAAGAAAGCTGTTTTCAAACGGAAATGAATGAGCATCACTTGTGGCTCTTTGGGTCAAATGAGTTCTTCAAGCCATGAAGAGGTGCTTGGGTTTTCTCATGATGCCAAATCACATAAAGAATCTATACCTATCAGTCAGTAGTAGTCAGTCAATATTGCTCCTAAAAAATGGTGGAGAAATACTCATGTCAAATGATCTACATATATATATATATTTAATCACAGAAATATTCTGGGCACAGAATTCAAAGTTCACATTTATGATTGTACCAAAGCCTAAATGGAAAGTGAACATGGATTACTAAAAATATCATGTCCAGGTTGCCTAATGCTCTCAAATGTAAATCCTATTGGTGACTACATATTTGTTTCTTCCTAAGATAATATATTCAACCTCAACCCTGTTGAAAATGTCTAATCCTATCACTCACTATATACTTTGCCTGATTACCTAATGTCTCTATTTATATCTGCTTTCCTACATATTTTCCAATTTTATCATTGTGACTGACTCTTCACATGTGCTGACATTTAAATTCATTCTCTAACCGAAAACCTATTGCTAAAGAACTTTTGTTGCAAATTCTACATGCACTCTTCTTCCTAATCCTAACTACTATCTTTCTAATCCTACTGACTATCCCTTTTTGACTGGATGTTCTTTTCTACATTCAATCATCCAAGGTACAAGTCATATGCCATTGTATATCGATTTATCTGAGACATCTGTTCAGAAGTTAATTCAATGCTAAGTATCCCAAGCAAGGGCCCAATGCCCTTCTGGGCTTCAAATCATACTTAGATTTCTGTTTTCATGCATACATTTCACCTCTATATTGTTATAAATATCGCAGGTTCCCAATACCATTATTCACCCAGCAAAATGATTCCTAACCCAAATCGAATCTGTTATTAACCCTAACCATACAGTATTCCCTCAATCTTACTTTACAGAAAAGCAGGGAAAGAGTTGGTCTTATAATACTGGAATGTAATGGATCTTCCACCTGGTGATAACCTCAAATGTCCATGGCGAAATGATCCCTGGAGAATATGTAGGCAGCTATGAAGGACCTGAGAGAGAAAAAGGCATCTTCCATGGCAAACGGCTTGGTCAGGATAAAGGGTTGTGTCTGAATCAGCTTCTATTCTTAAAGCAGAGAACATGAGCCAACCCAGGCCTGTGTGTAGATCTGTTCCTGGGAGATTATGGTTGATATACAATTCAAACTTGTTAAAGTGGTCACAGGAATTAGGGCCAGCCTCCATCTCATGGGAACCTTGGAAGCAACGTTTGGACAAAGTGGTTGCCAAGAGAGTGACCTCATTCAGTTCCTGAAGGAGGAACTAAAAACAGTTCCATCACACTTCAGTGGTGATGGAACTCTCTGAACTTGGGATCCAGGATGCCAGGCACCCATAGCCAGTCCCAGTCCCAGTCCCAGTGGTCTCACTTGTTTGGATTTACAAAGACAGAGTCAGTCTTTCTTGGTACCTACAGATGTGAGGAAGGCCAAATGCAAGAAAGCTCTGAAGCAGAGCTTTTCCTGAGAAAGCAAGTAGAGGCTCACCGCTGGCTCCTGACAACTTCACGGAGTTGGCCAAGGAGACCAGATCTAAGACAGGACAGGCCATTTCGGGGGAACATTATTGGCCCACAAGTCAGAGGACACTCCGGATAGTCACAGACCTACCTGGGCGAAGGAGGTGCCTTTTTTTGTGGTTATGAGTTTGTGGTCTTGTGTCATGTTCTTAGAATAGGTAGAAAAGTAGGTTTGTTTAGTTTGGAGTGGACTGTTTCTAGTAAGTCGTTTGACAAGGCGAGTGTTTCTATGTCTGTGTATCACATTGTGTCCGGGGTTGTAGACATTAAAAAAATGCATCAATGGATGTGTCCTATCTAGTAGAAAGCTTCACAGCATTTATCCAGCCAAATTGATGAATGGACTATAGCTTGCCTTATGGATGGGCAACACCTACTATCTTTCTAAGTTCCTGTTTTCTTCCTGAATTCTGGGCACTCTCCAGAATAAGCCCATGGTTTTGTGTCCAAGATATGTACCCCCTCCAAACTCTGTAACATGGCCATGAACTGGATAGCTGAAGTGAATGGCAAGCATCTCAGAAAACTCAGATATCAGTGTGACCAGGAAAGTCTCAGTGGAGAAACCCTGCTTTGGGCCTTTTGCTTACCTATTGTTCTGTTGCACTGAATGTCAGGAAGGTCTTTGACTCAGGCCATCCATTTGTGAAGCCTGAAGAAAACAGTTTTCAAATGGAAATGAATGGGTATACCTGTGGCTCTTTGCTTAATTGCTTTGGAAAGGGATTGTCTGAATCAGCCCCTTGGCCCTGTGTGAGGCTGTGGCTTAGATTCTCAACACCTGATGGATTTAAAGAAATTTCCCATGTGTGCATCCCAAACCAAAATGGCCAAAAGAGCAGTCTTTGGGATGAAGTCTGTCGCCTTCCTCTGTAAGGTTCCTGACCTCCATCAAGTGAGAATAGGATTCTTTGAGTGAAATGAATTTTTCCAACTTACACAGGCTAGGCTATAGGTGCTTGGGTTTTCCATGACTCCAATTCAAATAAAGATTCTAAACCCCACGGTCAGTTGGCCTCAAATTGGAGAAGTGGACCTGAATTAATGACAGGAGTATTTGATTACTCCAGGTTCACAGCAAGTGTCCAGGCCACCCTGACTTTAGGCAAATGAGAGGAAAGGGAACATATTTTGGACACTGTCTTGGTCTGCGCACCTCATGGAAACCTCCAGCCAGTGGTTATGATGAGTGTCTATATAAAAGAAGATGAGGGCCATATGGGAGTGTTTTGGTTTTAACTGTGGTCATTTGTGTGGTGGTTGGAAGAGATGACTTTGTCTACCTGGGCTTGAACTCTGGTATGATTCCCCTTAGAGACTGAGTTTTAGAACTGACCTCAGAGAAGTATTGCAATAAATAGTATTGCAATTTTAGGAGGCCATGCATGAGAATCGCCCTTGGAAAATGAGATCTATTCCCAGGATGGCTTTCCACAGAGCTTGGGAAATCTAAGCCACGATATCCCAATATTTTATTCTTAAAGACTTTGCAGCCATAGTTGAGATTCCAAACACTCATGGACCTCACATTTTAGACCTCAAGGTCCTGGATTCATGTGACCTTTTGGCCACTCTTTGGAAAGGCTTGCCTGTGAGAGTTCTCCAGAGCTTTCATTTAAATGAGCTCCCTCACCATTTAATTGTTCCTGAATGAATTGAAACCCACAGTGCCTCAAACTTCATCTTTGAAAAATGGTGATATAAATACCATGAAACTTTTGAAATTCCCATGACCAGGTGGCACTGGAGAACCTGTGGATGTCCAGTTGCTGATCATGAGTGTACCAGACAGGGCCTTGATTGACTGGGTTTCGTGATAATGGTGTAGAACAGAGATGCCAATAAGTTGGAGCCTGCTGAGTAGTGAGTGTAGAGCAGTGGACTGTAGGTGTATGAATAAATATTTTTGGTAGGACCACCTGGATCTGCCATTGGCTTCCAAAGACATGTGACTTGCATGGTGCAGGCAGCAGATCCTTATATGTAAAGGCATCTTGTTATATGGAGAGGTTTCAGGGCAATGTTCAGAATCAGGTTGCTATAGTCAAGGGGAAAACTATTTGGAATAGAAGCATGGTTTGTACATTCTCTTGGAGACCTTGACAAACCACACATGACAGAACTCCCTCCAGCATTTTGTCCCAGTTCAACTCCTTGTATTTCGTGAAGCCAATGTCAAACTCCCAGTGCAGCAGTAAGAAACACCACTAAAAGTGGAGGATGACCAACTGACTTCACAGACAACACGGGGAGACACTTAGCTCCCAGTGGCCACAGTTTACTGACAAAGAGAGAATTCATAACTGCTGTCTCATGTTCATTAGAAAATAAGTAACCATGTCATCCAGGTCACATAAATGCAGACCCAGATTTGATGGGGTCACTACAAATGAAGCTAATTCTCCTAACAATTACATATATTTCATGTGCCCAACCTCAGAGGAAGTTTCTCAAGAAGTCTTTAGGCCAGCACAGCTCCATGTTTGTGGAGTATTTACTCTCTCCCTTACTTTTGGAAACTGTTCTACCACCTCCAGTGTTGTGAACTCCTGAGCATTTTCCATTCCACATATGTATTCACATATTTTCTAACTCCTCTCAACTAATTGTGTCTTACTTGGAGCAATGGTTATGTCAAGGCTTCGTTCTGGATGAGAGTGGGAAGATTTTTGTGTAGCACATGTTTGCATACACATTAGATTCATTTTCCTATTTTCCATTTGAAATACTGAATCCCTGACACTAACCCATACCCTACTAGACTCTGACTACTAATCTTAATATAATGGAGAAAAAGAAACCTAACTAAATAGAAATACAGGCCTTTCATAGGAAGCATGGTGTATGCTTGGATTTGCCTTCTGCTTTATCAAGAGTATGTGTTATAAATCTAGTCAAGTTTTCATTGTAGTATTTTTCCCTGAGCTTTTAAAGTTAACATATATGTAAATTCCTGTCTCTCTTCTTCTGTAGCCTATTGAGTACATGTATTTTTTTAAGCATATATAGTATCCTACCTGGTAACACACGTATATTCTTGTGAGCTCACTGACTTTGGATATAAAAATTGTGAGAAGAGATTACTTCCCCTAAATACTGATGGAACTGAAAATTCAACCTATGGGTGAGCTTCCTAGTGAAAAACATTATACATAAATCCATGTTCAGTAAAATGAATATTTTTGGATATGTGGATGTATTATATTTCATGATGAATTTCAATTGGCATATATATTGCTAAATATTAATGTGTGTGTGTGTGTGTGTGTGTGTGAGTGTGTATATATATATATATATATATATATATATATATATATATATATATATATATATACTCTCCAGATTTTCCAAAATATGAAATAAGTGTGTCTTATTATACATTCCCTAAATTCATTCATGTTCCTGTATGAGTCAGTCTTTCTTGGTACCTACAGATGTGAGGAAGGCCAAATGCAAGAAAGCTCTGAAGCGGGGCTATTCCTGCGAAAGCAGGTAGTGGCTCACCGCTGGCTCCTGACAACTTCACAGAGTTGGCCTAGGAGACCAGATCTGAGACAGGACAGGCCATTTTGGGGGAACATAGTATGGCCCAAAGTCAGAGGACACTCCAGATAGTCACAGACCTACTTGGGGGAAGGAGGTGCCTTTGTGGGTGTGGGTGTGGGTTTGTGGTTTTGTCTAATGTTCTGAGAATAGGTAAGAAAGGCGGTTTGTTTAGTTTGGAGTGAACTGATTCTAGTAAGTCGTTTGACACGGCGAGTGTTTCTAGGTCTGTGTATCCCACCGTGTACGTGGTTGTAGACTTTAGAAAACAGAAAGCTTCAATTGATGTGTCCTGTGTAGTAGAAAGCTTCCCAGCATTCATACTTCCCAATTTATGAATGGACTGCGGCTTGCCTTATCAATGAGCAACCCCTGATATCTTACTAAGTTTCTGGTTTTTTTTCTGAATCCTGGCCACTCTCCAGAATAGGCTCATGATATTGTTTCCAAGATATGTACCACCTCTAAACTCAGTGACATGGCCATGTACTTGATAGCTGAAGGGAATGGCGAGCGTCCCAGAAAACTCAGATATCTGTGATCAGGAAAAGTCTCAGTGGAGAAACACTGCTTTGGGCCTTTTGCTTACCTATTTTTCTGTTGCCCTGAATGTCAGGATGATCTTTGCCTCAGGCCACCCATTGGGAAGCATAAAGAAAACAGTTTTCAAATGCAAATGAATGGGCATCACATGTGGCTCTTTGCTTAATTGCTTTGGAAAGGAATGTGTCTGAATCAGGCTATAGGTCCTCTGTGAGGCTGTGGCTTAGATTCTCAGCACCTGATGCATCTAAAGAAAGATCCCATGTGTGCATCATAAACTACATTGGCTAAAAGAGCATTCATTGTGGAAGAATTCTCTCGCCTTTCTCTGTAAGGTTCCTGACCTCCATCAAGTAAGAATACGAACCTTTGGTTCAAATAAGATCTTCAAAGCCCTGCAGAAACTAGCCCATAGGTGCTTGGGTTTCAACTGAATCCAAATCACATGAAGAATCTATACCTGGTGCTGGGGATGTGGCTCACGCCCTAGCGTGCTTGCCTGGCATGCGTGCGGCCCGGGTTCGATCCTCAGCACCACATACAGACAAAGATGTTGTGTTCGCCAAATACTAAAAAAGAAAAGTATTAAAATTCTCTCTCTCTCCCCGTCTTTTCACTCTCTCACTCTTTCTAAAAAAAAAAAAAAAAAAAAAAGAATCTATACCTGACAGTCAGTAGGCCTCATATTGGAGAAGCAGAGCAGTATTAACAGCAGGCCTATTTGATCATTCCTGGTTCCCAAGATGGGTGTCCAGGCCAACATGTCTTTATGCAAATGAGGGGCAAGGGAGGTTATTTTGGACACTGTCTTGTGCTGCACCCCTCATGGAAAACTCCAGCCAGAGGTTATGATGAGTGTCTGTATGGACGAAGATGAGGGCCATGTGGGAGTGTTTTGGTTTAAATTGTGGTAATTTGTGTGGCAGTTGGAACAGATGCCTGGGTCCACCTGGACTTGAACTCTGGTGTGATTCCCCTTAGAGAATGAGTTCTGGAACAGACCTCAGAGAAGTACTGGCATAAATTGTGTTGGGATTTTATGAGGCCACGCATGAGAGTCACCCTTGGAAACTGAGATCTTGGCCCAGGGTGGCTTTTCCCAGAGCACTTGGAATCTCAGCCAGGATATCACATGATTTTATTCTGAAAAACTTGGCAGCCATAATTGAGAGTCAAAACACACATGGACATCACATTGTAGACCTCAATAGGCCTGGATTCATGTGACATTTTGGCCACTGTTTGGGAACCTTCCTGTGAGGGTTCTCCAGAGATTTCATTGAAATGAGCTTCCTCACCATTTAATGGTTCCAGAATAAATTGAAACCCACAGTGCCTCCAACTTCCTCCTTGAAAAGTGGCTAGATAAATACCATGAAATTTTTAAAATTCCCATGACCAGGTGGCACTGGAGAATCTTTGGATATCCTGAGGATGATCATGAGTATACCAGTCAGTGCCTTGATTGACTGGTTTTTATGAAGATGGTGCCGAACAGAGATGCCAAGAATTTGAAGCCTGCTGAGGAGTGGGCATAGAGCAGTGGTGGGCAGGTGTGTGATAAAACATCTGTGGTGGGGCCATGTGGATCTCCCATTGGCTTCCAAATGCCTTGTGACAGACATGGTGCAGCCAGCAGTCCCTTCTATGTAAAGGCATCTTGTTATATGGAGAGGTTTCAGGGCAATGTTTAGAATCGGGTTGCTATGGTCATGGGGGCAAGCTATGTGGAATATAAGCCTGGTTGATGCATTCTTCTGCAGACCCTGACCTACCACAGGTGACAGATCTCCCTCACGCACTGGGTAACAGTTGAATTCTTTGTATTTCGTGAAGCAAATACAAAAATTCCATTTCAGCAGCAAGAAACACCACAAAAAGTGAAGGATGCCCAAATGGCTTCACAGTCCGCATGTGGATACACTTAGCCCCCCGTGGCCACAGTTTACCCTAAAAGAGAGAATTCAACATTGCTGCCTCATGTTCATTGGAAAATAAGAAACCATGACCTCCAAGTCACATAGATGCAGACCCAGATTTGATGGTCTCACTACAAAGAAAGCTAAAATTCCCAACAACAACATATATTTCAAGTGCCCAACGTCAGAGGCAGATTCTCAAGAAGTCTTTAGGCCAGCAGAGCTCCATGGTTGTGGAGTGTTTACCCTGTCCCTTACTTTTGGAATCTCAGAAGGGAGGAAGATACACCAAGCCAATTGACGGCTCCTTTTGAAAAAATTGTACCTCCAATGACATCATCAGCAAATATAACCCAACACTACCACAAGTTGCTGCACAAACAGATAGTTTACAATGCATACATGTGAGTTCACAATGTGTCCAGGCAAGTTCTGCAAGCAGTTCAGTGATGGCTATTGCAGAAGCTGTAGATTGGTTTTATCTTTGATTTCACCAGCACTGTGACGAAGATAGAAATTCTGGCAATAATGGCTAAAGAAAAAATTATGTAACATTCCAGAAAACACTGAAAGAAAACAATTTTCTTAACAATTTACATTGTCTTGGAGAGAATTATTAAATATAATGAAAAGGAAATGTGAAAGAAAACAAACAGATCTGTTAACCTCCTTTTTTGTTCACATTTTAAAACAATCCTCAACAGCTGTTTACCCAATTTAAATTAAACCATTTAAATAATGTGAATAAAAAAATATTTGGATCAATTTTTTCATGAGCCCTCATCATATATGATATATGGACATATGAACATTCAAACATATAACACAAAACACAAGTGTGCACACATAATATAATACATACAACACATAACCTAATAGTAAAGGCCTTATAACTTTTCACATGTGAAATCTCCATTGCAATGTTTAAAAACTCTATTGTCAAAAAATAGAACTGATCACCAAAACATTAAACTAGGTATGTATGAGCTCAAAAAAACAAAATAAAATGTGGGAAAAGGCAATAATAAAATAGATATTGAAAAAAGCATCCTGGTTCTATCTTAGATGTAAGGGTAGCCAAACTAGAATTTTGGATATCAGCTGATATGGACTTGAGTCAAATCATCTTCTTTTTGTTCTGTAGAAATCGCTTCAGTTAATCTCTCTGGAATCCAAATCGGCTGTTGTTCTCTCTGTGGAAACACACAAACAGGCCCCTGGCTCCAGACAATCATTGGGTCAGGACCTTGGTTAATCTCTCTGGAATCCAAATCGGCTACTGTTTTTCCTGTGGAAACAGACAAACAGACCCCCGACTCCAGACAATTACTGGGTCAGGACCTTTCCATTGTCCTGTTAGAATATCTTTCCAAAGAACCTTGGGCTTATGCACATTTTTTGGACACATATGCCTTTCCCCAGCACTAAGTCCTGATGAATCCAAATTTTAAAAGTTTAGAATAAAAAGGGTTATTTTAAGTTTGTCTTTGGGGAATATATACCCTTTCCCAATTGCGTCTTTTTTGCTTTAATAAGTACTTTTTAATAGTTTGATGAGCTTTTTCAACTATGCCTTGTCCCTGTGGATTGTATGGGATTAATGTTATATGAGTAATGCCAAATGATGACCAAAATTGTTTAAAAGAGGTAGAAGTATAACCAGGGGCATTATCTGTTTTTAACTGTTTGGGAACGCCCACAGTGGCAAAATTTTGTAAGCAATGAGTGATAATATCTTTAGTTTTTTCTCTGGCATGAAGGGTGCCCATCAAAAATCCAGAAGAAGTATCAACTGTAACATACAAATATTTTAATTTTCCAAATCCTGGCAAGTGTGTGATGTCCATCGGCCAAATATGATTAGGTATCAATCCTCTAGGATTGACTCCAAGATTAACTTGTGGTAAAAAGGTCACACAATTTTGACATTGTTTTATTATTTGTCTAGCTTTTTCCTTAGTTATTTTAGAAGGCTTTTGTAAGGTATTAGCTTTGACATGGAACTTTTTACGAAAATTTATAGCTTCTTCTAGTGTAGAGAAAATATGTATGTCATGTGTACTTTTATTTGCTAAATCATTGCCCAAACTGATGGCTCCAGGCAATCCTGTATGTGTCCTGATATGTCCTATAAAGAATGGATCTTTTCTGTCCCAGATTATACTTTGTATAGTGGAAAGCAAGGAGAAAACAGTAGAGGAATGGGAAATCCTACCAGCATCTTCAAGGCATACTATAGCATTAACTATATGCTGACTATCAAAAATAAATTAAATACAGAATCTTTAAACATCACAAAAGCTTGTAATACTGCATTAAGCTCTACATTTTGAGCTGATTGTTTGGGTACTAGAAATGTAAAAGTTTGATCAGGTGTAACTATTGCTGCTGTACCATTATTTGATCCATCAGTAAATATATTTGGAGCATTCATGATAGGTGTTTTTCTTGTCAATTTTGGAAAAATTACAGGATGCGATGACCAAAAAGACAATAAAGGATTAGATGGTAAGTGATTATGAAATGAAACATTAGATTTGCACATGATTATTGCCCAAGTATTTAACTTATTAACTAACTCATCAATTTGATTCAGAGTATGTGGAGTAATAATTTTATTGGGAGCAATCCCAAGCACTCACTTTGCTGCTTTTATTCCTTTGGGTATTAATTGTCCTATAGCCTCAGGGTACCTAGTAAGAATAGTGTTAGGAGAATAAGATAAATGTATCTATAATAATGGACCTTCTTGCAAAAATACTCCTGTAGGAATATTTTTTGTTGGTAGACAATAAATAATAAAGGCAAACTTATATCAATTCTATTTAATTGCATATTTTCCATATATGTTTCAATGATTTTTAATGCCTTTCTTGCTTCAGGCGTTAACATGTACCGTGAATTGGGATATGATGGACCTTTCAGGATATCAAATAAATATCCCAACTCTCCTGTTGGTATACCTAGATAAGGCCTTATCCAATTTATGTCTCCTAATAACTTTTGAAAGTCGTTATGTGATTTGAGTTGATCTACTTGTATTTGAATTTTTGGTGGCGGTACATGGTTGAGGATAATAGAACACCTAAATAATTAATTGGAAAATTTAATTGTAATTTATCTATTGCTATATCTAGATTATTTTTTAATAAGTTTGTAAGTCTGGCATAACATTCTAGCAATGTGTTTTTAGCTTTGTGTGCTAATAATACATCATCCATATAGTGAAATATTTGTAGTTCAGGATTTTGATTTCTAAGTGGCTTGATTACTTTGTTAAAATAAATTTGACACATTGTTGGGCTGTTAGCCATCCCTTGAGGCAGTACTTTCCATTCATATCTCTCATCAGAACCTTCATGATTCAGTGCAGGGATAGTAAATGCAAAACGTGGACTATCCTCATGATGAATTGGAATTGAAAAAAAAAAAAACCTTTAATATCTATAAGTAATTTTGTTAAACCCTCCTCCTATGGGCAATTCCTTTTAAAATGTCCTGTTTGTTCACAATTGTAGCATGTTCTTGGCCTGGCATCTAATGCCTGTTTTAGTGCAGCTGCCACAATTTGCCCTTCTTCATTAATGTCTCTGGCATCTAAAGCCTGTTTTACTGCAGTTGCCACGACTTGCTCTTGTTCATTAATGTCTCTACATAATTTAATATATGTGTTTAAATCTTCATGTTTCCATGGTCTAATTATATCTCTGCACCAACTATTCGCTTGCTCATAAGCCAGTTTTTTTAGTAATAGCATTGCTTGTTCTGTTTTCCCAGAACCTCTGGTACCTGTTTGAATAAGCCTATCGACAAATTCAGCATAAAGTTAATTAGCTCCTTGTATTACTTTAGATAATTGACCTTGTAAACCTCCAAGTCCTTGTAAAGTCTTCCATGACTTAACTGCATCTACAGCAATTTATGCACATACACCAGAATCATATGCAATTTGTTGCTGCTGATCCTCATAAGGTCCCTTTCCTAACAACATATCTAGATTTCTCTGAGGATAACCAGCTGCTGCATTTCGCATAGCCGTCTCCTTGCAAAATTCCTCATTGTCAACCTTCCATAACAGGTATTGTCCTCCATTTAGCACAACTTTACACATATTAGCGCAATCCGCTGGCTTCATGTTCAAGTTGTTAATGGTTTCGACCATGCTTACAGTGAAGGGTGCTTGAGGACCATAGGTTGTTACAGCCTCTTTTATCTGCTTCACTGTTTTGAAATTTAAAGCATGGTAAACTCGCTGCCCTCCTACCTCAAATATAGGGCATGTTAATATTTGAGATCTTGTCTCAGGATCCCAACTATCAACTGTGGGGGTTGGGGGCTTCCCAGCATATGGAGGTGGCCTTGTTATTTGGACACTTACGTCCTCTGGTGATAGAAAAGTATTAGTAGCAGTCTCCTGTAGAGGTGGTTCTGTTGGTTGGACACTTACACCCTCTGGTGATAGAAAGGTGTTAGTAGTAGTCTCCTGTTGTAAATTTACCCCTGATGGCTTTTACTGTTTTACACTTTCTTTCTCTGTCTGACTAGCTTGAGAGGCCTTCTCTTTTACATGATTTTTTTCCTCTGTCTGACTGGTTCGAGAGACCTTCTCTTTTACTTGAATTTTTTCCTCTGTCTGACTAACTTGAGAGACCTTCTCTTTTACTTGAATCAATATGTCTTCTCCTTCCTCTACCATTGTCTGAACTGAAGGCTTTTGACTAAACAAACAAGATACGAAAGTCCACAATGGCAATGTGCCAACTGGCAGAGTCCCTGGGCTTTTCTTTTCTATTCTTTTTAAATCTTCACCATGATGGTTCCATTGTGATATATTTAACAACTCCTCCTTAAAAAGCCATGGGCTACATTTTTGTATTGTATCAACGTATGCCCTGACTGCTCTTAATTTTACTGGGATGCCTCCTTCCTCTAACAATTTACTTAACACTTTTTCAGTTTGTTTTTTTTTCTAATTTCTGATGCCATATTTCTACTATAATACAACCCAACAAGATAACACCAAACAAAAGAGAGATAGAATGAAATAAAAATGGAAAAACAAAATATCATTATAGCCTTTCTCTCTATCTGTTCCTCAGACACAAATAGTTTTTCCTCAGATGTGAGCGGTTTATCTTCCGTCTCACTCGTCTCCAGGGACAGGCAATTTAAAGCAAATGTGAAGCAAAACAAAAGAGGAATCTTAAAATGGCTACCCATCCTCTTGTCCTGCCCTCAGGGGCAAGCAGTTTACCTTATCAGTTACCCTCAGTCGCTCCCCATGCGAGCCACCAAATGCTGCAGTCTGGCTGGGCACAATCAGGAGCCACTTTTCAAAAGAAAGCAACTTTATTTTTAGAACCACACACGCCAAGCAGAAGAGCCTCTCAGGAAAAACCCTCAGAGCCCCAACTGTCACCACCGGCTTCCCACAAGCCTTTCCCTCCCACACAAGCCTCTCTCCACTTCCCACAATCCTCCTGCTCTTGAGGCCGATTGGCTGGGTCACGTGTGGAGTCAAAAAAGTCCCCCAATGAGCAGCTCTGTGATCTGAAAAGGCAGGGAAGCAGCCCAATGAGCATCACCGCAGAGGAGCCAATCAGCTAGATGTTGCTGGGGCCGCTGTGAGCCAAATATCAGCTGGCAGTCTGAAAGGGTGGGGAAACAGCTCAATGAGCATCTCCAATGAGCATCACCGCAGAGGAGCCAATCAGCTAGATGTTGCTGGGGCCACTGTGAGCCAATCATCAGCCGGCAGCTGAAAGTTTGCAGGCAGCTGGAAGTTTGCTGGGCCCCTTAGGCTGCAGCTATGAACAGGAGTTGTATGCACCATTCACTGAAGGTAGTTTTCAGTACTAGGAAACAAATATGTATTTCAGGTGGATGAATATTTCTGACAATAATCTGGTGAAAAGTTGATTATAAATCCACATACTTGAACATGAATGAATTTAGGGAGTGCAAATAAGACATATATATTTCATATTTTGAAAAATCTGTAGAGTGTGTGTGTATACACACACACACACACACACACAGATATTAAAATGTAGCAACATATATGCCAATCGAAATTCACCATGAAATACACATCATTCACAGATCCAAACATATTCAATTTACTTAACAGGGATTTATGTATAATGTTGTTCTACTAGGAGGCTCTCCCATAGTTTGAATTTCAGTTCCAACAGCGTTTACGAGGAGTGATCCCTTCTCAAAATTTGTATCTGCCAAGTCAGCCACCTCACAAGAATGTAGGTGTGATACCAGCTGGGATTCGATATGTGCATATAAAAATACATGTGCTGAATAGGCTACACACAAAGGGAGACAGGAATTCACATATTTGTTAACTTTAAAAACACATGGATATCTATTTCAATTAAAAATAGACTGGATTTATAACACCTAACCTTTATCATGCAAAAGGCAAGTTCAAGAATACACCATGCCTCTTCTGAACTGCTTGTATTTCAATTCTGATTTGGTTACTTTTCTGCATCATATTAGAATTAGTAGTCAGAGTGTAGTAGGGTATAAATTAGTGTCAGGGATTCAGTATTTCAAATGGAAAATTGGAAAATGAATCCAATGTGTATGCAATATGTGTTACACAAATAACTTCCCACTCTAATTCAGAAAATGGCTTGACATAACCTTCGCCCAAAGAAAGACAAAATTAGAGGAGAAGAGTCAGAAAATCTGTAAATACATATATGGAATGGAAAATTCTCAGAAGTTTAAAACTTTTGAGGCTTTAGAGGAGCTTCCAAAACTTAGGGACAGGGTAAAACTCCACAAACATGGAACTCTACTGGCCTAAAGACTTCTGGAGATACTGACAATGAGGTTGGGCACTTGAAATATACGTTGTTGTCAGGAGCTTTAGCTTCCATTTTAGTGAGAACATCAAAGCTGAGTCTGCATCTATGTGACCTGGAGGACATGGTTTCCTATTTTTCAATGAACATGAGGCAGCAGTGTTGAATTTTCTCTTTGTAGCTAAACTGTGACCACTTAGGGCTAAGTGTCTCCCCATGTGGACTTGAAAGCCATTTGGTCATCCTCCAGTGTTCGTGTTATTTCTTGCTCCTGCACTGGGTGTTTTGTATTTGCTTTAAGGCATATAAGGAGTTCAACTGAGACACAGTCCTGGAGGGTGTCCTGTAATATTGGGGGGTCAGGGTCTGCAGGAGAATGCAACAACCAGGCTTCTATCCAACATTGCTTGCCCCCTTGATCATAGCAACCAGATTGTGAACATTGCCCTGAAAACTCTCTATGTAACAATATGCCTTTATATACAAGGGTGTGCTGGCTGCACCATGTCATTCACAAGCATTTGGAGCCAGTGTAAGATCCACATGACCCCACCACAGATGTTTTATCACACACCTGCACACCACTGCTCTAGGCCTACTACTCAGAAAGCTCCAACTTACTGACATCTCAGTTCTACACCATTTTCACGAAACACAGTCAATCAAGGCACTGTCTGGTACCCTCATGATCAGCAACAGGACATCCTAAGGTTCTCCAGTGCCACCTGGTCATGGAAATTTCAAAAATGAAGTTTTTGAAATTTCATAAATGAAGTTGAAGGCACTGTGGGTTTCAATTCATTCAGGAACCATTAAATGATGAGGAAGCTCATTTCAATGAAAGCTCTGGAGAACTCTCAGAGACAAGGCTTCCCAAAGAGTAGGCAAAAGGTCACAATGTGGTCTACAATGTGAGGTCCATGTGTGTTTTTACTCTCAACTACGGCTGCCAATGTTTCAGAATAAAATCATGGCATATCTTGGATGAGATTCCCAGTGCTCTGTGGAAAGCCCCCCTGGGCGTAGATCTCAGTTTCCAAGGACGACTCTCATGGGTGGACTCCTAAAATCCAAACACAATACATGGCAATACTTCTCTGAGGTCAGTTACAGAACACAGTCTCTAAGGGGAATCACGCCTGAGTTCAATCCTAGGTGCACCCAGTCATCTCTTCCAAACGCCAAACAAATGACCACAATTAAAACCAAAACACTCCCACATGGCCCTTATCTTCTTCCAATAGACACACATAATATCCATTGGCTGGGGGTTTTCATGAGGGGCGCTGTGCAAGACAGTGTCCAAAATAAACTTCCTTGCCCCTCATTTGCCTAAAGTCAGGGTGTCCTGGACACCCTTCCTGTTAACCATGAGTGATCAAATAGGACTGCTGTTAATACTGTTCCAATTCTCCAATTTGAGGCCTACTGGCTCTGGGGTTTATATTCTTTATGTGAATTGGAGTTATGAGAAAACCCACGCATCTCTGGGCTAGCCTCTGCAGGGCTTTGAAGAACTCATTTGACCGAAAGATCCCGATTCACAATTGATAAAGGTCAGGATCCTTAGAGGAAGGCGAGAGACTTCATCCACAATGACTGCTCTTTTGGCCATTTTGGTTTTGGATACAGAAGAGATTTTTCTTTAGATCCCTCAGGTGCTGAAAATCTAACCACAGCATCACAGAGGGCAAAGAGGCTTATTCAGACCCATCCCATTTCAAAGCAATTAAGCAAAGAGCCACAGGTGATGCCCATTCATTACAATTTGAAAACTGTTTGCTTCAGCCTTCACCAAGGGGTGGCCTGAGGCAAAGACCTTCCTGACATTCAGGGCAACAGAACAATAGGTAAGCAAAAGGCCCAAAGCAGGGTTTCCCACTGAGACTCTTCTGGTCACGCTGGTATCTGAGTTTTCTGAGATGCTCGCCATTTCCTTCAGCTATCCAGTACATGGCCATGTCACAGAGTTTGGTGGTGGTACATATCTTGAACACAAAACCATTTGCCCATTCTGGACAGTGCCCACAATTCAGGAAGAAAACAGAAACTTAAGGAGATAGGAGGTGTTGCCAATCGAAAAGTCAAACCGCAGTCCATTCACAAATTGGGCAGAATGAATGCTGGGAAGCTTTCTACTAGACAGGACACATCCATTGATACATTCTCTTTTCTAATGTTGACAACCACGGACACAGTGGGATACACAGACCTAGAAACACTCGCCTTGTCAAATGACTTACTAGAAATAGTCCACTCCAAACCAAACAAACTGCTTTTCCTATCAATTCTCAGAACATGTGACAAAGCCACAAACACACACCCACACCCACAAAGGCAACTTCTTTACCCAAGAAGGTCTGTGAATATCCGGAGTGTCCTCTGACTGGTTGGCCATTATTTGTTCCCCCAAAATGGCCTGTCCTGTCTCAGATCTGGTCTCCTTGGCCAACACTGTGAAGTTGTCAGGAGCCAGGGGTGAGCCACTACCTGCTTTTTCATGAAAGACCCCTCTTCAGAGCTGTCCTGGCATTTGGCCATCATCATATCAGTAGGTACCAAAAAAGACTTACTCTGTTCTTGGTAAATCCAAATAAGTTAGCCCACTGGGACTGTGACTGGGACTGTCTCTGGATGCCAGGCTTCTTGGATCCCAAGTTCAGAGAGCTCCATCACCAATAAATTAGTTAGTTCACTTCCTTCAGGAACTGAATTATGACACTACCTTGGCAACCACTTTGTTTTAACAGTAGCTTCGAAGGGTCTCATGTGATGGAGGCTGCCTCTACTTCCTGTGACAGTTTCACAAGTTAAAATGGTATATCAACCATAGGCACCTGGGAACAGCTCACCATACAAGCCTCGTTTGGTCCGTCTTCTCTACATAAAGAAGAAAGTGGCTGATTCAGACAAATCCCTTCATTCTGAGCAGGTTGTTTGCCATGGAAGATGACTTTTGCTCTCTCAGGTCCTAAATAGCTGCATACATCTTCTCCAGGGATCATTTCTGCATGGACCTTGAGGTTCTCTGCCGGTGGAAGATCCCCTCTATTTCTGTATTGTAAGACAAACTCTGTCCCTGCTCTTCTGTATAGTTAGATTGAGGGAAAAGTGTATGGTAAGGCTTAATAACAGGTTCGATTTGGCTTAGGAATCATTCTGATTGATGAATAATGGTATTGGGTACCTGTGATATTTACAAGAATATACAAGTGAAATATAAGTATGAAAACAGAAATCTAGGTAAGATATGAAGCCCAGAAGAGCATTAGGCCCTTGATTGGGATACTTAGCTTTGAATTTTGTTCTGCACAGATGTGTCAGATAAATCGATATACCATGGCATAGGACCTTGTACCTTGGATGATTGAATGTTGAAGAGAACATCCAGTCAAACAGGGATAGTCGGTATTATTAGAAAGATAGTTGGTAGGTTTAGGAAGAAGGGTGAGTATAGGATTGGCAGCAAAAGTTCTTCAGCAATTGGGTTTCAGATAGAGAGTGAATGTAAAAGTTAGTATATGTGAAGAGTCAGTCACAATGATGAACTGGGGAAAATATATAGGAAAGCAGATATGAATACAGACATTATGAAATCAGGCAAAGTATAAAGTCAGTGATAGGATTAGGCATTTTTAACAGGGTTGTTGTTGAATATATAATCTAAGGAAGAAACAAATATGTACTCAACAATAGGATTGACATTTGAGAGCATTAGGCAACCTGCACATAGATGTTTTTAGTAATCCATGCTCACTTTCCATTTAGGCTTTCGTACAATCAAAGTGTGACCTTTGCTTTTTTGTCGAGAATATTACTGTGATAAAATGTATATGGACATCAGGTGACATGAGTATTTCTTCCACCAATTCTGTGAGCAATATTTTGAAGACGTATAAATAAGTGTTGGGTGTAAAATTAGGTGTACCTGGAGTCTTTGGATATAGAGATAATGCATGAATAGACTATCCTGAGAATAAATAATATAACTGGTTCCAACTTTAAATAATTTTTTGAATTGATATCTGAAAATATACAGAAAATCTTATATTGCTATACAATCATTCATTCCATCCTGTTACATTCTAATGGTAATATGAGTGTTATGGTTTATCATGAAGAGTGTGTGAGTTTTGCTTCAAAAGTGATTGTGGAAGTCAAAAATAATGTGTTTGGCAAGAAGTCTCATGAAAAGACCAGTCAAGAGACCTGGAGGAATAAATGTGTTCTGAAGAATGAATTGATTAAACATGAAAAAAAATTCTTATAAATTTGTGAAACTCTGGATGAAATATATATACTATGATATATATATATATATATATATATATATATATATATATATATATATATATATATATATATTTGAATATATGTAGAATACATAGGTAAAATATATGTATGAAAACAGAAATCTAAGTAAGATTTGAAACCCAGAAGGGCATTGGTCCCTTGATTGGGACTACTTAGCTTTGAATTACTTTCTGCAAAGTTGTCTCAGATAAATCCATATACAATGACATAGGACCTTGTACCTTGGATGATTGAATGTAGAAGCGAACATTCAGTCAAAAAGGGATAGTTGGTAGTGAAAGTTTAATAAAATAGGTACTTGTCACTTCCTGTGTTTCTGTACGCTTAATAAAACACTGTTGAAATCTTGAGAATTGTTTGCTAATCTTGTTCCCAGAATGTGCTGTCCCCATCTGCCAAACTGCAGATTGTACTCCCTCACCCGGTTAAGCGCTAACCGCCCACTGACCCTTACCCATCAATAAACTTCCCTCCCTGCCCTCTCCAAGAAAAGTATATAAGCTCTGCTGAAGCTGTTCTCAGGACTCTCTGCTCTATTCAAGTGAACTCTGAGCCCCAGCATGCTGGACCCCAGTAAATCCTTTGCTGTTGCATGTTAAAGTCTCTTGGTTGTCCCTTCCTCTGACACTAGCCCGACCTTTACATATGGAGGTTCCACAGAGATCAAGCAGCGGTGGACGAGAGACCCCAATGGACCCCCCTCAGATAAGTAAGGCGCCTCTTTCTGGTTTCAGGTTTCATGTTAGGGTTTGGCAAAATGGCTGTCAATGAAGAGTGTGAGCTCTCTCTGATGGTGGCTGACAGTCGTGTTACAGAACCACAGGCCACGTCCCTGGAGGACGCCTGAGAGGACTCGGGAAATTGAGGAACAATAGTCTCCTTGACTCAGTGATATTTTGTTTCGGATTCAGTATTGCCAGTCCATCGGATTTTGCCGGCTACTCAGTCATGGTCTCAGTGTTGAACGTCCATTGCCTGTCTTTATTGTCTTGTCTTGCCTGTGTCATGTGTCTTGCTTTCACTGTTTGTGTATCTCTCATTATGGAACAGAGCACTTCAATGCCTCTGTCCCTGACCCTTGATCACTATACCAAAGTCCGTTTAAGGGCTCAGAATCTTTTTATTTCAGTAAAGCCCCGGATGTGGCAGACTCTCTGTACCTCAGAATGGCCCACCTTTGGAGTCGGATGGCCCCTAGAAGGATCTTTCTACTTCCCACTAATTTATAATTCAGAGATATTGTCTTTCAGCCGTGGCCAGATAGTCATCTGGATCAACAGCCATATATTTTAATTCAGCAGGACCTCTGCAAATTTCCTCCTCAATGGGTCAAGCCTTTCCTTGCCCCTGCCCCCGCAATGACTCCTTCCCCCAGGAACTCACAAACACTCTGCTCCTCCTCCTCCTCCACACTCTGTTTTCCCTGTGTCACCAGATTTGAGTCTACTGGACTCTCCTCCCCCTCCTTATCCCCTGCCCTCATCCTCTAACCCCCAACACCCTCTAAGTGATACCCCTGCTGCTGACTCAGCCTCTCCTCCATTGAAGGAAGCTAAGCCGGCCCAGCGCCCTCCAGGTAATTCCCCTGCAGCACACACAGCACCTCCTCCCATGGAGGAAGCTGGCCCTGCTAAAGGAACTCGCTGGCGGTGAATGATTGAAAACCCTGGAACTCTTGGGATGCCTCCCCTTTGACCCTCTGGACCAATGATTGACAATGGCCATTGGGGGAAAATTCAAGCCTACCAGTATTGGCCGTTCTTCTCTTCAGACCTATGTAACTTAAAAAATAGCAATCCCCCTTTTACCGAGGACCCCACCCGGCTCTCAGGTGTGGTTGAGTCATTGATGTTTTCACACCAGCCTACTTCGGATGACAGCCAACAACTGCTAGGGACTTTCTTCATGACAGAGGAAAAAAAGGGAATTCTCCAGGAAGCTAAAAAAAATCCTTGGACCAGTTTTGCATCCGACACAACTTACCAACATAATCAAAGCCGGCTTTCCCTTGAACCGACCCAACTGGGACCCCAACACCTTTGAAGGTAGGGAGCATCTGTTCACTTATCGCCGGGCTCTAATAGTGGGTCTCCGAGCAGCCGCTAGTGACCAACTAATTTGGCCAAGGTAAGAGAGATTATCAGGGGCCTGATGAATCTCCCTCTATGTTTCTAGAGAGAATTATGGAGGCATATAGGAGCTATAATCCTTTTTATCGTCAGGCAGAGAATCAAAAGGCATCTGTCACGATGGCCTTTATTGGGCAAACTGCCCTGGATATTAAAACAAAGTTACAAAGCTTAGATTCATTACAAGATATGACTTTGAGAGATTTAGTCAGAGAAGCTGAGAAGGTATACTATAAGAGAGAAACTGAGGAAGAGAAGGGAGCAAATGGAGGATAAAAGAAACAAAAGGCAGAGTAAGGCGTTGACTAAGGTCCAGGTCACAACAACAAATAGGCCAAAAATTAAGAAACAGGGAGACAAGAAGGTATACATTGGCCCACGACAGAGGCCACCCTTGGCCTCAGATCAATGTGCCTACTCAAACAAAAAGGACACTGGGCCAAAATTGACATAGAAAGCGACAGCCACGCCAGCCAGCCATTCTGACTCTGGAGGATGACTAAGAAAGTCGGGGCTCAGATCCCCTCCCCGAGCTCAGAGTAACTTTTGAAGTGGAGGGGACCCCAGTAAACTTTGAAGTGGATACAGGGGCAATATACTGAGCCCATAAGGCCACATTGGGCCCTCTATCAAATAAAAAATCTCTATTTCAAGGGGCTAATGGCAGTAAATATCGGGCTTGGACAACTAAGAGGACCATGGACCTGGGAAAAGGAAAAATCCATCACTCCTTCCTAGTAGTCCCAGAATGCCTGGCCCCATTGATTGGCGGAGATCTGCTCACCAAGCTCTGGGCCAAAATAAATTTTAACCCTGAAGGCCCTTAAGTGGAATTTCTAAATCTTTCAGTAAAAACTCCAAGAGCCACGGCTCTAACTATGTCAGTAGAAAATGTACATCAACTCACTCACCTTGGTTCAAAGAAACTGCAGGCATTCCTGAAGGATCAAGAACAGAGTTTTCCACTAACAGACTCACAGTGAAGAAAATAACTGAATGGGTAACAAAAGCCTGTCGGGTTCATCAATTGGTAAATGCTTACCCTTCCAAGCTTCCTGTATGAAAGCACATATGAGGAACCAAACCAGGACAATACTGGGAAGTGGACATTACTGAAATAAAGCCAGCAAGGTATGGACTTAAATATCTCCTAGTCTTTGTAGATACATTTTCAGGATGCATTGAAGCCTTCCCCACAAAAAAAAAGAAAAAAAAAAGAAAAGAAATAGCGCAAATTTTGGTCAAGAATATCCTAGAAGATATTTTTCCAAGATACAGCCTGCCTAAGTTAATAGGGTCTGATAATGGACCGGCGTTCATGGCCCAGGTAAGTCAGGGGTTAGCCAGGACCCTGGGGATTAATTGGAAGTTACATTGTGCTTATAGACCCCAGAGTTTAGGACAGGTAGAAAGAATGAACCAAACCATTAAACAGACCTTAACAAAATTAATCTTAGAGACCAGAATAAAAGATTGTACTATGCTCCTGCCTTATGCACTGTTAAATAAAGAAAATACTCACTCTGATTTTAGTGTAACCTCACCCCCTATGAAATTCTCTATGGTGCCCCTCCTCCAGTAAGGGACCTAACACCAACTCTAAGACCTTACAATCCCTTCCACACCAGCTTGCTTGACAGACTTAAAGCTCTTGAAAGAATTCAGTGACACCTGTGAAAACAGCTGGCCACTGCCTACCAAACTGGGGACGAGGGGACTCCACATCGATATCAAGTAAGAGACTTTGTCTTCGTAAGACGACATCAGGTGACATCGCTGGAACCCCGCTGGAAAGGACCATTCCAGGTGCTACTTATAACACCTACAGTGGTAAAGGTAGATGGAATCACTTCCTGGATCCATGCCTCTCATCTCAAGCCTGCGCCCTGTCCAGACATTGACTGGAAACTGGAATTGGCTGGAAACTGGAAAAGACTGGTAACCCTTTCAAATTGCACATTCGCCGTGTGGATAAGGCTATAGACTCTCCCCTTGACCACCAGTATTTCTAACCCTCATCACCCCTTTCAGCAGCGATGGCTGATCACAAATCCTACTGGACACGAAGTTTAATCAGTCTTGCATACAGCCCCCTTAGGGACCTGGTGGCCATCTCTCCACCCAGACATTTGTCAGCTGGCTATATGTCTTTCCTATTCAGATATCCCTGAAGAAGAGGATCCCACTAAAATTCCATTAAATCCCTTCCGTATCATATGTAATGGAAACAAACATTATGGATGTAGGGACACGTGAGCCAGATGCAGGTCGGCTAGCCTAGATTACTATGTTTGCCCGGTGAACTATCAAAGCCACAAACAGCCATGGCTGTGTGTGGGAAAAGCCGACTTCTTCTGTAATCAAGGGGATGTGAGCATACAGGGGCTGCACGATGGAACCCAAACTCCTAATCAAATTCAGTACACAGCATTGGCCATATTACCAATAAGATAACCTAAATCGATGGCACCCAGAGGGGTCTCTAGATCCTCAAATTCTGTGGAACCTTTTTAACTTTGGGAAGGGCTCAAAGGCGTGAAAAGAGATTCCCCTATGTGGAGGCCTTTTCCGTCCTTCGCTCACATCCTGAACTATGCTTCTCCAATAGATCCTCACCCTCAGCCTTCTGCTCTAGTCTCTCTGCTGTCACTCCCACCTCAACAACCTGATTTCTCCCATCCCGTTACTAGATCAACAACCCAAACATCCGCCGGTTCTCAGACCATTGCCCCCTTGCTGAGGTAGCAGGTACTTAGTTACCACTCTACCCACTCACTCTTCTCTTCTCCTGTCAGCACCCATACGGGGTTTCACCAGGTCCTTTTACCAGCTAACCTAAAGCTCAAAATAGCTGAGAAGACCCCTATCCAAGATGTAATAAAAATGGTCTTTAAAGTTGCTTTGTCATCACTGAAAACAGGTTACTAAGAATTTAAAGTCCCTCACAGGCTTTTTGGATACACACTCCCATCTTCCCCTCTTTTCTACCTGTTCTACTGCTCAAGTTTTTGTTGCTAGAAAATCCCAAACCCCTTTCCCATTATTCTTTTACATCTCTCCGTACTCATTCTCAGATCCTCGGAACTGCTCTAAGTCCCGCCTTCCCTCTCTTTCCCCTCTGTTCCACACCCACAGAAAAGTCTTAACTGATCTTCTCCAGATGTCTTCACCATGGCTGACTTTAGGACGTTCAGCAAAAGAGTCCCTATAAAAGAGTTCAGTGTAGACAAACTTCCTGTTTTCATGTGGCCCTGTTCTACTTGGCCACTGGCTAAAACAATCAGTACTTGTAAGCTAGACACCCCCTTACTAGTTTTTCACAAAATATGTGAACAAGGCCTCTGACTTTGAGCTGGGGCTTCAAAGAGATGGCTACATTTCTATGATAAAGAAGTTACCAACTGGCTCCATGGTAATAGCTGGCAAGCGGAAAAAAGAAAGGGATGAAATATCTCTCCCCCTCCCAGGTGTCCTTGAAAAGTTAATTTGCTCAGAACAGAGGAAAAAAACATTAAAAAACTGCTTTTTGTGAATTTCTGCTGACTGTGAACTTCTGAGCACATTCCCTTACATGTTGGGTACAAAATTCTGAAACTTCCTAAACTTGGGGTTCATGGGATTAATTGATTACAACAGAAGCAATGCCCTCTGAATCCGTTTGCAACCAAATAGGACTGTTTCCCTAGCTTTGGTGCTATCTTAGGTGCCTTGTCTTGACTGTTCCTACAACAGTATAATTCTATATACTTAAACATTTTTATGTTTTCATTAAATGGTCAACAGTGGTGATTAAATGTGTAATGGTGCAGAGGTTACCCAGAGTGCTCTATCATGATGCAGGTTCATTTGAAGATCAAACAGGGGGGCATACAAGCCGGTTCCACAGGGAACATATATCCCTCACTTCAGCCATCCTATTAGGAATACGAGTTGCTGCAGGGGAGGTCACAGGAACCACTGCCTTGGTCCATGGTACACAGCAAAATACCCAATTAGAAGCAGCAATAGACCAAAACTTAAAGATATTAGAAACCTCCATCACAGCTTTGTGGGAATCTTTAACCTCTCTCTCTGATGTTGTTTCATACAACAATCGAGGGTTGGACCTCCTCTTCATGAGAGAATGGTGCCTTTGTGCTGCATTGAGGGAAGAATGTTATTTTTATGGCAACAATACTGGAGTTGTAAAAAATTTATGAGTAAAATAAAAGGATGCCTTGAAGAGTGTCAACGAAAGAGAGAGGCCCAAAAAGGGTGGTTTGAGTCTTGGTTCACACAGTCCCCCTGGTTAACTATACGTTTATCAACCTTGGCCAGTCCAATAATAATACTCACATTCTTGCTAACTATAAAACCCTGTTTGCTCAACCATGTATTTTCATTTCTCCAAGCTCAAATTAGACAAGTTAAAGTTATGGTAATACCCCACTAGCAGACATAGAATGTGACACCACTCCAATGATCACTTTTATGATTAAAAGTAGCCAGAAGAAGACGTGGGGAATGAAAGGTTAATAAAATGGTACTTGTCACTTCCTCTTTTTCTGTATGCTTAACAAAACACTGTTGAAATCTTGAGAACTGTTTGCTAATCTTGTTCCCAGAATGTGCTGTCTCCAACTTCCAAAATATATAATGTACTCCCTCTCCCGGTTGCATGCAAACTGCCCACTCGCCCTGACCCATCAATAAAGTTCCCTCCCTGCCCTCTACAAGGAAAACACATAAGCTCTGCTTAAGATGTCCTCAGGGCTCTCTGCTCGATTCAAGGGAGCTCTGAGCCCCAGCATGCTGGACCCCCAATAAACCCTTTGCTGTTCCATGAGACAGTCTCTTGGTGGTCTCTTCCTCCAACGCTCACCTGAACATTACTTGGATGATTGAATGTAGAAGAGAACATCCAGTCAAAAAGGGATAGTCGGTAGGATTAGGAAGATAGTCAGTATGTTTAGGAAGGAGAGTGAGTATAGGATTTGGAACAAAAGTTTTTTAGCAATAGGGTTTTGGTTAGAGAGTGAATGTAAATGTGAGCACATATGAACCATCACAATGATGAACTGGGGAAAATATGTAGGAAAGCAGATATCAATAGAGACATTACGAAATCAGGCAAAGTATAAAGTGTGTGATAGAATTAGGCATTTTCAACAGGGTTGATTTTGGATATATTATCTTAGGAAGAAACGAATATATTGTCACAAATAGGATTGACTTTTGAGAGCATTAGGCAACCTGGACATGGATGTTTTTAGTAATCCATGTTCACTTTACATTTAGGCTTTGGTAGAAACATAAGTGTGACCTTTTCTTTTTGTGTCCAGAATATTACTGGGTTAAATTGTATATGTAGATCAGGTGACATGAATATTTCTTCCACCATTTCTGGGAGCCATAATTTGAATACGTATAAATTAGTATTGAGTTTACAATGAGGTGTACCCTGTGTCTATGAATATAGAGACAATGCATGAATAGACTATACTGTGAATAAATAATATAACTGGTTCCACTTTAAATAATGGATTGATTTGATATCTGAAAATATATAAGAAATCTTATATTGATATACAATCATTCATTCCATCCAGTTATACATCTAATGGTAATATTAGGGTTATGGTTTATCATGAACGGTGTGTGAGTTTTGCTTCAAAAGGGATTATGGAAATCGAAAATAATGGGTTTGGTAAGAAGTCTCATGAAAAGACCAGTCAAGAAACATGGAGGAATACATGTGTTCTGAAACAGAAAATTATTGAAAGTGAAACACATACCCATAATTTTGCTAACTTGTGGATGAAATATATACTCTATTATGTGCATTACCTGAAGAAATAGTAATGTACCAGTGGCGAATAAGAATGAACATGAAAATACACATCATGTCCCATATGAATCTACTTGTATTAATGAGAAACTGGGTCAATTATTGTAGAAATATTAGGATATGTATGCACCATTCACTGAAGCTAGTTTTCATTACTAGGAAGCAAATATATATTTCAGGTGGATGAATATTTCAGAGAATAAACTTTTGAAATGTTGACTATAAATCCACATACATGAATATGAAAAAATTTAGGGAGTGTATAATTAGGCATATATATTTTATATTTTAAAAAAATCTGGAGTGTGTATATATACACACAGAGAGAGAGAGAGACATTAAAAAGTAGCAATATATATGCCAATCGAAATTCACCGTGATATATATATCTTACACAGATAGAAAAATATTCAATTTACTGAACATGGATTTATGTATAATATTGTTCAACTAGGAGGCTCACACATAGGATGAATTTTCAAATCCCATAGCGTTTAGGTGGAGTGATCACTTCTCATCATTTGTATCTGTCAAGTCAGACACCTCACAAGAACGTATGTGTGATACCAGGTAGTATTCTATATGTGCATATAAAAATAGATGTGCTCAATAGGTTACATAAAATGGGAGAGAGGAATTCACATATTTGTTAAATTTAAAAATACATGGAGAACTATTTCAATTTAAATCGACTAGATTTATAGCACCTACATTTTGTCATGCAAAAGCCATGTCCAACTATACACCATGCCTCCTCTGAACTGCTTGTATTTATATTCTGTTTGGGTTATTTTTCTCCATCTTATTAGGATTAGTAGTCAGAGACAAGTAGGGTATGGGTTAGTGTCACGGATTCAGTATTTCAAATGGAAAATAGGAAAATAAATCCAATGTGTATGCAAATATGTGCCACAAAAAATATTCCCACTCTCATCCAGAAAAATGCCTTGAAATTATCTTCGCCCCAGGTAAAACACAATTAGAAAAGAAGAGTTAGAAAATCTGTGAATACATATGTGGAATGGAAAATGCTCAGGAGTTCACAACCTTGGAGGTGGTAGAGGAGTTTCCAAAAGTAAGGGACAGTGTAAACACTCCACAATCATGGAGCTATGCTGGCCTAAAGACTTCTTGAGAAACTGCCTCTGAGTTTGGGCATTTGAAATATATGTTGTTGTCAGGAGCTTTAGCTTCCTTTGAAGTGAGACCATCAAACCTGGGTCAGTATCTATGTGACCTGGAGGACATGGTTTCTTATTTTCCGATGAACATGAGGCAGCAGTGCTGAAGTCTCTTTGTAGGTAAACTGTGGCCTCTTCGGGCAAAGTGACACCCCGTGTGGACTTTGAAGCCATTTGGTCATCCTCCACTTTTCGTGGTGTTTTTTGCTGCTGCACTGGGAGTTTGGTATTTGATTCATGACATACAAGGAGTTCAACTGGGACACAGTGCATGAGGGAGTCTTGTAACGTGTGGTGGGTCAGGCCCTGCAGGAGAATGCACCAAATGGGCTTCTATCCCACATTGCTTGCCGCCTTGACCATAGCAACCTAATTCTGAACATTGCCCTGAAAACTCTGCATATAACAAGATGCCTTTTCATATAATGGTCTCCTGGCTGCATCAAGTCAGTCACAAGCCATTTGGACGCCAATGGCAGATCCACATGGCCACATCACAGATGTATTATCACACACCTGCCTACCACTGCTCTAGGCCCACTACTCAGCAGGCTCCAACTTACTGGCATCTCTGTTCTACACCTTTTTCATGAAACCCAGTCAATCAAGGCACTGTCTGTTACACTCATGATCAGCAACAGGACATCCAATGGTTCTCCAGTGCCATCTGGTCATTGGGAATTTCAAAAATTTCATGGTGTTTATCTTTCCATTTTTCAAGAATGAAGTTGGAGGCACTTTGGGGTTTCCATTCATCCAGGAACCATTACATGGGGAGGAAGCTCATTTCAATGAAAGCTCTGAGGAACTCTAACAGGCAAGGCTTCCCAAACACTGGCCAAAAGGTCACATGAAGCCAGGCCCATTGAGGTCTACAACGTGAGGTCCATGTGTCTTTTGACTCTAACTATGGCTGCCAAGTTTTTCAGAATAAAATCATGTGATATCCTTGCTGAGATTTTCAGCTCTCTGTGGAAAGCCATCCTGGGCCTAGATCTCAGGTTTCAAGGGCAACTCTCATGTGTGGCCTCCTACAATGCCAACACAATTAGTGGCAATACTTCTCTGAGGTCAGTTCCAGAACTCAGTCTCCAAGGAGAATCACACCAGAGTTCAAGCCCATGTGGACCCTGACATCTCTTCCAACCGCCACACAAATGACCACAATTAAAACCAAAACATTCCCACATGGCCCTCATCTTCATCCATATAGGCACTCATCATAAACTCTGGCTGGAGGTTTCCATGAGGGATGCAGCCCAAGACAGTGTCCAAAATATCCACCATTGCCCCTCATTTGTCTAAATTTAGGGTGGTCTGGAAACCCTTTCTGTGAACCAAGAGTGATCAAATAGGCGTGCCGTTAATACTGCTCTGCTTCTCCAATTTGAGGCCTACTGACTGTCAGGTATAGATTGCTTATGTGATTTGGCATCATGAGAGAAAACAAGCACTTATGCAGGACTTTGAATAACTCATTTGACCTATAGGAATCCTATTCTCACTTGATGGATGTCAGGAACCTAACAGAGGAAGGCAAGAGACTTCATCCACAATGACTGATCCTTTTGCCATTTTGGTTTTGGATGCACACATGGGATCTTCTTTAGATTTATCAGGAGCTGAGAATCTTAGCCACAGCCTCAACCAGGGCCTAGTGTCTGATTAAGACACATCCCTTTCCAAAGAAATTAAGCAATGAGCCACAGGTGATGCCCATTCATTTCCATTTGAAAACTGTTTCTTCAGGCTTCAAAAAGGGGTGGCCTGAAACAAAGACCTTCCTGACATTCAAGGCAACAGAACCATAGATAAGCAAATGGCCCAAAGCAGGGTTTCTCCAATGAGACTTTACTGGTCACACTAATATCTGAGATGTTCCCATTCCCTTCAGCTATCAAGAACATGGCCATGTCACAGAGCATGGAGGTTATACATATCTTGGACAATAAATCATGAGCTCATTCTGGAGAGTGGCCAGAATTCAGGAAGAAAACCGGAACTTAGGAAGTTAGTAGTTGTTTCCTATCCATAAGACAAGCCACAGTCTATTCATCACTTATGAACGATGAATGCTGGGAAGCTTTCTACTAGACAGGACACCTCCATTGATGCATTCTCTTTTCTAATGTCTAAAACCACGGACACAGTGGATACACAGACATAGAAACACTCGCCTTGTCAAAAGAGTTACTATCAACAGTAGACTCCAAAGCAAACGAACCACCTTTTTACCTATTCGCAGAATATGAGACAAAACCACAAACTCACACCCACACACATAAAGTCACCTCATTCCCAAAAGTGGATCTGTGACTATCTGGAGTGTCCTCTGACTGGTGGGCCATACTATGTTCCTCTCGAAATGGCCTTTCCTCTCTCAGATTTTGTCTCCTTGGCCAACTCTGTGATGCTTTGAGGAGCCTGCAGTTAGCCACTACCTGCTATCTCAGGAAAGGCCTCTCTTCAGAGCTCAATTGGCATTTGGCCATCCTCAAATCAGTAGGTACCAATAAGGTCTGAATCTGTACTTGGTAAATACAAACAAGTGAGCCCACTGGGACTGGGACTGGGACAGGCTCTCGGTGCCTGGCTTCTTGCATCACAATTTCAGAGAGTTCCATCACCAAGGAAGTTAGCTAGGACACTTCCTTCAGGAACTGAATGAGGTCACTGCCTTGGCAACAACTTTGTCCTAACCGTTGCTTCCAAGGGTTCCATGAGATGGAGGCTGCTCCTACTTTGTGTGACAATTTGACTTGTTACAATGGTATATCAAAATAGGCACCTGGGAACAGCTCTCCACGCAGGCCTGCTTAGGTCCATCTTCTCTACATTAAGAAGAGAAAGGCTGATGCATACACATCCCTTCGTCCTGTTCAGGTTGTTTGCCATGAAGATGGATTTTGCTCTCTCAGATCCTTCATAGCTGCCTACATCTTCTCCAGGGATCATTTCTGCATCGAACTTTGAGGTTCTCAGCAGTTGGAAGATACCCTACATTCCTGTATTGTAAGGCGAACTCTGTCCCTGCTCTTTTGTAATTTTAGATTGAAGCAACAGTGTATGGTTAGGGTTAATAACAGGTTCGATTTGGGCAAGGAATCATTATGCGGGATGAATAATGGTATTGGGAACCTGCAATATTGATAGGAATATAGAGATGAAATATAAGTATGAAAACAGAAATCTAGGTAAGATTTGAAGCTCAGAAATGCATTGGGCAACTGATTGCGATACGTAGCTTTGAATTACGTTCCAGATACATGTTTCAGAAAAATCGATATACAATGGCATAGGATCTTGTACCTTGGATGATTGAATGTAGTAGAGAACATCTAGTCAAAAAGGGATAGTCGATAGGATCAGGAACATAGTCAGTATGTTTCGGAAGAAGAGTGAGTATAGGATTTGGACCAAAGTTCATAAGCAATAGGGTTTCGGTTAGAGAGTGAATGTCAATGTCAGCACATGTGAAGGGTCAGTCACAATGTTGAACTGGAGAAAATATGTAGGAAAGTAGATATCAATAGAGACATTAGGAAATCAGGCAAAGTACAAAGTGAGTGAAAAAATTAGACATTTTCAATGGTATTGAGGTTGAATATATAATCTTAGGAAGAAACAAATATGTAGTCACCAACAGGATGATCATTTGAGAGCATTAGGCAACCTGGACATGGATGTTTTTAGTAATCCATGTTCAGTTTCCGTTTAGGCTTTGTTACAGTCATACGTGTGACTTTTGCATTTTGTGTCCAGAATACTACTGTGATAACATGCATATGTAGATCAGGTGACATGAGTATTTCTTCCACCATTTCTGGGAGCAATATTTTGAAGATGTATAAATTAGTATTGGGGGTACAAAGAGGTGTAACCTGTGTCTATGAATATAGAGATAATGCATGAATAGACCATACTGTGAATAGATAATATAACTGGTTCCACTTTACAAAATGTATTGAATTGATATCTGAAAATACATAAGAAATCTTATATTAATATAAAATCATTCATTCCAACCAGTTATACATCTAATAGTGATATTATAGTTATGATTTATCATGCAGTGTGTGTCCGTTTTGCTTCAAAAGTGATAAAGGAATTCGAAAATAATGTGTTTGGAAAGAAATCTCATGAAAAGATCAGTCAAGAAACATGGAGGAATCCATGTGTTCTAAAGCAGGAAGTGATTGAAAGTGAAACAAATGCCTATAAATTTGCTAACCTGTGGAGGAAATATATATCCTATGATGTGCATAAATTGAAGAAATTGTAATGTCCCAGTCTTGAATAAAAATGAACATCGATAAACACATCATGTCCCATAGGCATCTACTTGCATTGATGATAAACTGTGTCAGTTACTATAGAAATATTAGGATTTGTATGCACCATTCACTGAAGTTAGTTTTCAGTACTAGGAAGCAAATATGTATTTCAGGTGGATGAAATTTTTTGAGAATAATCTTGTGAAAAGTTGATTATAAATCCACATTCATGAACATGAATAAAATTAGGGAGTGTATATAAGACACATATATTTCATATTTTGAAAAATAGAAGGAGAGAGTGTATATATATATATATATATATATATATATATATATAAATATATATACACACACAGACACACACACATACACACCCAGAGACATTAAAAATAGCAATATATGCCAATCAAAATTCACCATGAAATATATATCATCCACAGATCCAAAAATATTCATTTTACTGAACATGGATTTGTGTATAATTTTGTTCAACTAGGAAGCTCACCCATAGGTTGAATTTTCAGTTCCAACGACATTTAGAAGGAGTGATCTTTTCTCTCAATTTGTATCTGCCAAGTTAGCCACCTCACAAGAATGTACGTGTAGTACCAGGTAGGATTCTCTATGTGTATATAAAAATATATTTGCTGAGTAGGCTACAGAGAAAGAGAGACAAGAATTCACATATTTGTTATCTTTAAAACCACATGGACAACTATTGCAACAAAAAATTGTCTAGATTTATAACCCCTAACCTTTAAAATGCAAAAGGCAAGTCCAACTATACACCATGCCTCCTCTGAACTGCTTGTATTTCTATTATGTTTGGGTTATTTTTCTGCCTCATATTAGGATTAGTAGTCAGAGACTAGTAGGGTGTGGTTTAGTGTCAGAGATAAAGTATTTGAAATGGAAAATTGGAAAATGAATCCAATATGTATGCAAATATGTCCTACACAAAAGTCTTCCCACTCTCATCCAGATAAATCCTTTGACATTACCTTCACCCCATGTAAGATGCAATTCGAAGAGAAGAGTTAGAAAATCTGTGAATACATATCTGGAATGGAAAATGCACAGGAGTTCACAACCTTGGAGGTGGTAGAGGAGTTTCCAAAAGTAAGTGACTGTGTAAACACTCCACAAACATGGAACTCTGCTGGCCAATAGCCTTCTTGTAAAACTGCCTCTGAGTTTGGACACTTGAAATATATCTTGTTGTCTGGAGCTTTAGCTTCATTTCTGGTGAGACCATCAAACCTGGATCTGCATCTATGTGACCTGGAGGACATCGTTTCTTGTTTTCCATTGAACATGTGGTACCAGTGTTGAATTCTCTCTTTGTTGGTAAACTGTGGCCACTGGAAGCTTATTGTCTCCCTGAGTCGACTGTGAAGCCATTTGGTCATCCTGCCCTTTTTGTGGTGTTTCTTTCTTTTTTTTTTAATTTTATTTTTTTATTGGTTGTTCAAAACCCTACAAAGCTCTTGACATATCACATTTCATACATTAGCATACATTAGCTTCAAGTGAGTTATGAACTCCCTTTGTTGCCCCAAGTACAGATTGCAGAATCACATGGGTTACACATCCGCATTTTTACATAATACCATAATAGTAACTGTTGTATTCTGCTACCTTTCCTATCCTCTACTATCCCCCCTCCCCTCCCCTCCCATCTTCTCTCTCTACCCCTTCTACTTTAATTCATTTCTCACCTTGTTTATTTTCCCATTCCACTTACAACCTCTTATATGTAATTTAGTATAACAATGAGGGTCTCCCTCCGTTTCCATGCAATTCCCCTTTTCTCTCCCTTTCCCTCCCACCTCATGTCTCTGTTTAATGTTAATCTTTTCTTCCTGCTCTTCCTCCCTGCTTTATTCTTAGTTGCTCTCATTATATCAAAGATGACATTTGGTATTTGTTTTTTAGGGATTGGCTAGCTTCACTAAGCATAATCTGCTCTAGTGCCATCCATTTCCCTGCAAATTCCAAGATTTTGTCATTTTTTAGTGCTGCGTAATACTCCATGGTGTATAGATGCCACATTTTTTTAATCCATTCATCCATTGAAGGGCATCTGGGTTGGTTCCACAATCTAGCTATTGTAAATTGTGCTGCTATGAACATCGATGTGGCAGTATCCCTGTAATACGCTCTTTTAAGGTCTTCAGGGAATAGTCCGAGAAGGGCAATAGCTGGGTCAAATGGTGGTTCCATTCCCACCTTTCCCAGGAATCTCCATACTGCTTTCCAAATTGGCCGCACCAATTTGCAGCCCCACCAGCAATGTACAAGAGAACCCTTTTCTCACTCCAGTAAGATTGGCAGCCATTATGAAATCAAACAACAACAAGTGCTGGCGAGGTTGTGGTGTTTCTTGATGCTGCAATGGGAGGTTGGTATTTGCTTCATGAAATACAAGGAGTTCAACTAGGATATAGGGCTGGAGGGAGTTCTGTCACGTGTGTTGGGTCAGGGTGTGCAGGAGAATTCACCAACCAGGGTTCTATCCCACATAACTTGCCCCCTTGACCATAGCAACTTGATTGTGAACATTGCCCTGAAACCTCTCCATATAACAAGATGCCTTTTCATATAATGGTCTGCTGGCTGTACCAAGTCAGTCACAAGCTATTTGGAAGCCAATGGCAGATCCACATGGCGACACCACAGTTGTATTATCACACACCTGCCCACCACTGCTCTAGGCCCACTACTCAGCAGGCTCCAACTTACTGGCATCTCTGTTCTGCACCATTTTCATGAAACCCAGTCAATCAAGGCACTGTCTGTTACACAACAATCAAGCCACTGTCTGCAACAGAACATCCAATGGTTCTCCAGTGCCACTTGGTCATTGGGAATTTCAAAAATATCATGGTATTTATCTATCCGTTTTTCAAGAATGAAGTTGGAGGCACTTTGGGGTTTCCATTCTTCAAGGAACCATTACATGGGGAGGAAGCTCATTTCAATGAAAGCTCTGAGGAACTCTAACAGGCAAGGCTTCCCAAACACTGGACAAAAGGTCACATGAAGCAAGGCCTATGGAGGTCTACAACGGGAGGTCCATGTGTCTTTTGACTCTTAACTATGGCTGCCAAGTTTTTCAGAATAAAATTATGTGATATCCTTGCTGAGATTTTCAGTTCTCTGAGGAAAGCCATCCTGGGCCTAGATCTCAGGTTTCAAAGGCAACTCTCATGTGTGGCCTCCTACAATGCCAACACAATTAATGGCAATACTTCTCTGAGGTCAGTTCCAGAACTCAGTCTCTAAGAGGAATCACACCTGAGTTCAAGACAATGTGGACCCTGTCATCTCTTCCAACCGCCACATAAATGACCACAATTAAAACCAAAACATTCCCACATGGCCCTCATCTTCAGCCGTATAGGCACTCATCATAAACTCTAGCTGGAGGTTTCCATGAGGGGCGCAGCCAAAGACAATGTCCAAAATATGCACCCTTGCCCCCCATTTGTCTAAATTCAGTGTGGCCTGGACACCCTTCCTTTGAACCAGGAGTGATCAAATAGGCCTGCTGTTAATGCTGCTCTGCTTCTCTAATTTGAGGCCTACTGACAGTCAGGTATAGATTCATTATGTGATTTGGCATCATGAGAGAACCCAAGTACTTCTGCAGGATTTGAATAACTCATTTGACCCATAGGAATCCTATTCTCACTTGATGGAGTTCCGGAACCTATCAGAGGAAGGCAAGAGACTTCATCTACAATGACTGATCTTTTTGCCATTTTGGTTTTGGATGCACACATGGGATCTTCTTTACATCTATCAGGAGCTGAGAATCTTAGCCACAGCCTCAAACAGGGCCTAGTGTCTGATTAAGACACCATCCTTTTCAAAGCAATTAAGCAAAGAGGCACAGGAGATGCCCATTCATTTTCATTTGAAAACTGTTTCTTCAGGCTTCACAAAAGGGTGGCCTGAGGCAAAGACCTTCCTGACATTCAAGGCAATAGAACCATAGTTAAGCAAATGGACCAAAGCAGGGTTTCTCCACTGAGACTTTACTGCTCACACTGATGTCTGAGTTTTCCGAGATGTTCCCATTCCCTTCAGCTATCAAGAACATGGACATGTCACAGAGCTTGGAGGTGGTACATATCTTGCACAATAAATCATGAGCCTATTCTGGAGAGTGGCCAGAATTCAGGAAGAAAACAGGAACTTAGGATGTTAGTAGGTGTTTAAGATCCATAAGGCAAACCACAGTCCATTCATCAATTGAGCAGGATGAATGCTGGGAAGATTTCTACTAGACAGGACACCTCCATTGATGCATTCTCTTTTCTAATGTCTAAAACCACGGACACAGTGGATACACAGACATAGAAAGTCGCCTTGTCAAAAGACTTACTAGAAACAGTTGACTCCAAACCAAACCAACCACCTTTCCTACCTATCTCAGAACATGAGACAAAAGCGCAAACTCACACCCACACACAAAGGCACCTCCTTCCCAAAAGTAGGTCTGTAACTATCCGGAATGTCTTCTGACTGGTGGGCCATACTATGTTCCCCACAAAATGGCCTCTCCTGTCTCAGATCTTGTCTCCTTGGCCAACTCTGTGATGCTTTGAGGAGCCAACCGTTAGCCACTACCTGCTATCTCAGGAAAAGCTTCTCTTCAGAGCTCTACTGACATTTGGCCATCCTCACATCAGTAGGTACCAAGAAGGTCTGATCTGTACTTGGTAAATCCAAACAAGTGAGCCCACTGGGACAGGGACTGGGACTGGCTCTCGGTGCCTGGCTTCTTGCATCAAAATTTCCGAATGTTCCATCACCAAGGAAGTTAGGTAGGTCACTTCCTTCAGGAACTGAAAGAGGTCACTGCCTTGGCAACAACTTTGCCCTAACCGTTGCTTCCAAGGGTTCCATTAGATAGAGGCTGCCCCTACTTCCTTTGAAAATTTGACTAGTTTCAATTGTATATCAAAATAGGCACCTGGGAACAGCTCTCCATGCAGGTCTGGTTAGGTCAATCTTCTCTACATTAAAAAGAGAGAGGCTGATGCATACACATCCCTTTTTCCTGTCTAGATTGTTTGCCATTGAAGATGGCTTTTGCTCTCACAGGTCCTTCATAGCTGCTGACATCTTCTCCAGGGATTATTTCTGCATCGAACTTTGAGGTTCTCAGCAGTTGGAAGATACCCTACATTCCTGTATTGTAAGGCGAACTCTGTCCCTGCTCTTTTGTAATTTTAGATTGAAGCAACAGTGTATGGTTAGGGTTAATAACAGGTTCGATTTGGGTAAGGAATCATTATGCGGGATGAATAATGGTATTGGGAACCTGCAATATTTATAGGAATATAGAGATAAAATATAAGTATGAAAACAGAAATCTAGGTAAGATTTGAAGCTCAGAAATGCATTGGGCAACTGATTGCGATACGTAGCTTTGAATTACGTTCTAGATACATGTTTCAGAAAAATCGATATACAATGGCATAGGATCTTGTACCTTGGATGATTGAATGTAGTAGAGAACATCTACTCAAAAAGGGATAGTCGATAGGATCAGGAAGATAGTCAGTATGTTTCGGAAGAAGAGCGAGTATAGGATTTGGACCAAAGATCTTTAGCAATAGTGTTTCCGTTACAGAGTGAATGTCAATGTCAGCACATGTGAAGTGTCAGTCACAATGTTGAACTGCGGAAAATATGTAGGAAAGTAGATATCAATAGAGACATTAGGAAATCAGGCAAAAGTATCAAGTGAGTGAAAAAATTAAACATTTTCAACAGTTTTGAGGTTGAATATATAATCTTAGGAAGAAACAAATATGTAGCCAGCAATAGTATAGACATTTGAGAGCATTAGGCAACCTGGTCAGGGATGTTTTGAGTAATCCATGTTCAGTTTACCTTTAGGTTTTGGTACAATCATACGTGTGGCTTTTGCATTTTGTGTCCAGAATATTACAGTGATAACATGCATATGTAGATCAGGTGACATGAGTATTTCTTCCACCATTTCTGGGAGCAATATTTCAAATATGTATAGATTAGTATTGGGGGTACAACCAGGTGTACCCTGTGTCTATGAATATAGAGATAATGCATGAATAGACCATACTGTGAATAAATAATATAACTTGTTACACTTTAAACAATGTATTGAATTGATATCAGAAAATATATAAAAAATCTTTTATTGATATATAATCATTCATTCCAACCAGTAATACATCTAATGGTGATATTACAGTGATGGTTTATCATGAAGTGTGTGTCCGTTTTGCTTCTAAAGTGATAAAGGAAATCGAAAATAATGTGTTTGGATAGAAGTCTCATGAACAGACCAGTCAAGAAACATGGAGGAATACATGTGTTCTGAAGCAGGAAGTGATTGAAAGTGAAACAAATGCCTATATATTTGCTAACCTGTGGAGGAAATATGTATCCTACGATGTGCATAAAATGAAGAAATTTTAATGTCCCATTGTTGAATAAAAATGAACATCAATATACACATCATGTCCTATAGGAATCTACTTGCTTTGATGATAAACTGTGTCAGTTACTGTAAAAATATTAGGGTTTGTAAGCACAATTCACTGAAGTTAGTTCTCAGGACGAGGAAACAAATATGTATTTCAGGTGGTTGAATGTTTCTGAGAATAATCTTATGAAAAGTTGATTTTATATCCACATACATGAATATGAATGAATTTAGATAGTGTTTAATAGACACATGTTTTTCATATTTTGAAAAATCTAGAGAGTATATATATATATATATATATATATACACATATAAAACTCATGGAGAAATATTACAATGAAAATTTGACAAGATTTATAACACATACCCTTGATAAAACAGAAGGCAATTCCAAGTATATACCATGCCTCCTATTAAAGGCCTGTATTTCTATTCTGTTAGTTTTCTTTTTATCCATCATATTAGCATTAGTAGTCAGAGTCTATTAGGGTATGTGTTAGTGTCGGGGATCAGTATTTCAAATGAAAATAGGAAAATAAATCTAATGTGTATGCAAATATGTGCTACACAAAAATCTTGCCACTCTCATCCAGAACAATTCCTTTACATTAACTTCACTCCAAGTAAGACACAATTAGTGGAGAGGAGTTCGAAAACCTGTGATTACATATGTGGAATTGAAAATGTTCAGGAGTTCACAACATTGGATGTGGTAGAGCAGTTTCCAAAAGTAAGGGAGAGGTTAAACACTCCACAAACTTGGAGCTCTGCTGGCCTTAAGACTTCTTGAGAAAATGCCTCTCAGGTTGGGAACATGAAATATATGAAGTTGTCAGGAGATTTAGCTTCCTCATTGTGACACCATCAAATGTGGGTCTGCATCTATGTGACCTGGAGGAAATGGTTCCTTATTTTCTAATGAACATGAGGCAGCAGTTCTGAATTCTTTCTTGGTAAACTGTGGCCACTGGGAGTTAAGTGTCGCCCCGTGTGGTCTGTGAAGCCATTTGGTCATCCTCCATTTTTGTGGTGTTTCTTACTGCTGCACTGGGAGTTTGGAATTGGCTTAATGAAATACAAGGAGTTCAACTGGGACACAATTCTAGAGGGAGCTCTGACACGTGTGATTGGTCAGGGTCTTCAGGAGAATGTTCGAAACATGGGTCTATCCCACATAGCTTTCCCCTTGACTATAGCAACCAGATTCTGAACATTGCCCTGAAACCTCTCAATAAAACAAGATGCCTTTACATATAAGGGTCTGCTGCCTGCACCATATCAGTCACAAGTATTTTGGAAGCCAAAGGCAGATCCACGTGGTCCCACCACAGATATTTATTCACAAACGTATAGTCCACTGCTCTAGCCCCAATACTCAGCAGGCTCCAACTTACTGACATCTCGGTTCTATACCATTTTCATGACAACCACTCAATCAAAGAACTGTCTGGTACACACATGATCAGCAACAGGACATCCAAAGTTTCTCCAGTGCCACCTGGTCATGGAAATTTCAAAAATTTCATGGTATTTGTATAGCCATTTTTCAAGGATGATGTTGGAGGCACTGTGGGTTTCAATTCATTCAGGAACCATTAAATGGTGAGTAAGCTCATTTCAATGAAAGCTCTGAAGAACTCTCACAGGCAAGGCTTCCCAATGAGTGCCCAAAAGTTCACATGAAGCCAGGCTCATTGAGGTCTACAATATGAGGTACATGTGTGTTTTGAGTCTCAACTATGACTTCCAAGTCTTTCAGTAAAAAAATCATGTGTTACCCTGGCTGAGATTCCCAGTGCTCGGTGGAAAGCCACCCTGGGCCTAGATCTCAGTTTCCAAGGGCTAATCTCATGTGTGGCCTCCTATAATCCCAAAACAATTCATGGCAATACTTCTCTCAAGTCAGTTCCAGAACTCAGTCTCTAAGGAGTATCAGAGCAGAGTTCAAGCCCTGGTGGACCAAGTCATCTCTTCCAACCGCCACACAAATGACCACAATTAAAACCAAAACACTCCTACATGACCCTCATCTTCTTCCATAAAGACACTCATCATAACATATGGCTGGAGGTTTCCATGAGGGGCACAGCCCAAGACAGTGTCCAAAATAAGCTCCCTTGCCCCTCATTTGCCTAAAGTCAGGGTGGCTTGGACACCTTTCTTGTGAACCAGGAGTGATCTTTAAGGGTAAAAGAAATTGAAATTAAAGTGTAAAAGTTAAAGTGTAAAAGACCGGGTTTGTAAAGTTTCTAAGATTCAAGGCCTGATTTAAAATGTAAAGGACCAGGTATTGTTAAGTTCCTATGCTACATGAAAAATCTGAAATTCCTGTTACTTGTAGGACAATTTCTGGACTGCCCAGTAAATATTCCCCTGATCGCCTGGTTGTTTAATAACCTAGGACCCTGTGTGGCTTGGCACATATGCATCGCAGGGCCTAATCTAATCAATTTGAATCTGTACCCCGCTGTAGAACTGACCTATCCCTCCTGCCTGACATGTTCCCACCAATGAATGAACTAATCATGTTTAGGATTTGTTGTTTGATTTTCCCGCAGTGTATGATGATTTGTTAAAAGATACTGTGATATATGTAAAGTCTCGCCCTCCAAAAAAAGTGTACTTAAGCACTGCTCAACCTCAGCTCGGAGATCTGGGCTGCTCTCCCTTCTTGAGTGACCACGGAGCCCTAGCATACTGGATTGGATCCTCAATAAATGTCTTTTGCTGTTGCATGAGCCGTGGTCTCATACATGAACATGAATGAATTTAAGGAGTGTATAATAAGACACATATATTTCATATTTTGAATAATCTATAGAGTGCAGATTTTTCACAAAACACATACAGAGATATTAAAAAGTAGCAATATATATGCCAATCAAAATTCATCATGAAATACATATCATACACAGATCCAAAAATATTTATTTTACTTAACATGGATTTATGTGTAATGTTGTTCAACTAGGAAGCTCATGCATAGGTTGAATTTTCAGTTCCTACAGCGTTTAGGAGGAGTGATCTCTTCTCACAATTTGTATCTGCCAAGTAGGCCACCTCACAATAATGTACGTGTGGTACCAGGTAGGATTCTATTTGTGCATATAAAAATACATGTGCTGAATAGGCAACAGAGAAAGGGAGACAGGAATTCACATATTTGATACCTTTCAAAACACATGGAGAACTATATCAATTAAAAATTAACCAGATTTTTAACAACTACCCTTTATCATGCAAAAGGCAAGTCCAACTATACACCATGCCTCTTCTGAACTGCTTGTATTTCTATTCTGTTTGGGTTATTTTTCTCCATCATATTAGCATTAGTAGTCAGAGTCTAGTAGGGTATGCGTTAGTGTCATGGATTCAGTAATTCAAATGGAAATAAAGGAAAATGAATCCATTGTGTATGCAAATATGCACTACAAAAAAACTTTCCACTCTCATTCAGAGCAATGCCTTGACATTACCTTCACCCAAGTAAGACACAATTAGAGGACAAGAGTTAGAAAATCTGTGAATACATATCTGGAATGGAAAATGCTCAGGAGTTCACAAGCTTGGGCATTTTAGAGGAGTTTTCAAACTTAAGGGACAGGATAAACAGTCCAAATTCATGGAACTCTGCTGGCCTAAAGACTTCTTGAGAAACTGCCTCTGAGGTTGGGCACTTGAAATATATGTTGTTGTCAGGAGCTTTAGCTTCCTTTGTAGTGATACCATCAAAGATGGGTCTTCATTTATCTGACCTGGAGGACATGGTTTCTTATTTTCCAAAAGAACATGAGGCAGCAGTGCTCAATTCTTCCTTTGAAGGTAAACTGTGGCCACGGAGGGGTAAGTGTCTCCCCGTCTTGACTGTGAAGCCAATTGGCCATCCTACAATTTTCGTGGTGTTTCTTGCTGCTGCACTGGGCTTTTGGTTTTTCCTTCATGAAATACAAGGAGTTCAACTGGGACACAGTGCTGGAGTGAGTTCTGTCACGTGTGGAGGGTCAGGGTCTACAGGAGAATTCACCAACCAGACTTCTATCCCACATAACTTGAAACATTATCCATAGCAAACTGATTCTGAACATTGTCCTGAAACCTTTACATATAACAAGATGCCTTTACAGATAAGGGTCGGCTAGCTGTACCATGTAAGCCACAAGCCATTTGGAAGTCAATGGCAGACCCAAATGGCCCCACCACAGATGTTTTATCATACACCTGCACACCACAGCTCTGGGCCCACTTCTCAGCACTCTCCAACTTACTGGCATCTCTGTTCTGCACAATTTTCATGAAATCGAGTCAGTCAAGGCACTGTCTGGTACACTCATGATCAGCAACAAGACATCCAAAGGTTCTCCAGTGCCACCTGGTCAGGGGAATTTCATGGTATTTATAGAGCCATTTTTCAAGGATGAAGTTGGAGGCACTGTGGGTTTCAATTCATTCAGGAACCATTAAATGTTGAGGAAAATCATTTCAATGAAAGCTCTAGAGAACTCTCACAGGTAAGGCTTCCCAAAGAGTGGCCAAAATACACATATATTTCATATTTTAAAAAATTTTGACAGTATATATATATATATATATATATATATATATATATATATATATATATATATACAAACACACACAGACATTAAAAACTAGCAATATATATGCCAATCGAAATTCATCATGAAATATATATCATCCACGTATCCAAAAATATTCATTTTACTGAACATGGATTTATGTATAATGTTGTTCAACTAGGAAGCTCACCCATAGGTTGAATTTTCAGTTCCAACAGCGTTTAGGAGGAGTGAACTTTTCTCACAATTTGTATCTGCCAAGTCAGCCACCTCACAAGAATATATGTGTGATACAAGGTACAATTCTATATGTGCATATAAAAATACATGTGCTGAATAGGATACAAAGAAATGGGGGAGACAGGAATTCACATATTTGATAAGTTTAAAAATACATGGACAACTCTTTCAACAAAAAATTGACTAGATTTAAAACTCCTTCGCTATATAATGGAAAAGTTAATTCAAAGGTACACCATGCCTCCTCTGATATGTTTGTATTTCTGTTCTGTTTGGGTTATTTTTCTCCATTACGTTAGCATTAGTTGTCAGAGTCTTGTAGGGTATGGGTTAGTTTCAGGGATTCAGTATTTCGAAAGGAAAATTGGAAAATGAATACAATGTGTATGCAAATATGTGCTACACAAAAATCTTCCGACTCTCATCCACAACAATGCCTTGACCTTAACTTCGTCCCAAGTAACACATGTAGAGGAGTTGAGTAAGAAAATCTGTGAATACATATCTGGAATTTAATATGCTCAGGAGTTCACAAACTTGCAGGTAGAAGGCGAGATTCCAAAAGTAAGGGACAATGTGAACACTCCAAAAACATGGAGCTCTGCTAGCCTAAAGGCTTCTGGAAAAACTGGCTCTGATGTTGGGCTCTTGAAATATATGTTGTTGTCAGGAGCTTTAGCTTTTTTTGTAGTGAGACCATAAAAGCTGGGTCTGCATCTATGTGACCTGGAGGAGATGCTTTCTTATTTACCAATGATCATGAGGCAGCATTGCTGAATTCTCTCTTTCGGGGTCAACTGTGGCCACTTGGGGCTAAGTGTCTCCTCATGTGGACTGTGAAGCCATTTGATCATCCTCCAATTTTTGTGATATTTTTTGCTGCTACACTGGGAGTTCAGTATTTGCTTCACGAAATACAAGGAGTTCACCTGGGACACAGTGCTGGAGGGAGTTCTGTCACGTGTGGTGGGACAGGGTCTGCAGGAGAATGCACAAACCAGGCTTCTGTCCAACATAGCTTGACCCCTTGACCATAGGAACCTGATTCTGAACATTGCCCTGAAACTTACCCATATAACAAGAATCATTTACATATAAGGGTCTGCTGGCTGCACCATGTCAGTCACAAGCCATTTGGAAGCCATTGGGAAATCCACATGGAAGCACCACAGATGTTTTATCTCACACATGCCCACCTTTGCTCTAGGCCCACTATTCAGCAGGCTCCAACTTACTGGAATCTCTGTTCTACACCATTTTCGTGAAACCCAGCCAATCAAGGCACTGTCTGGTACACTCATGATCACCAACAGGATATCCAATGGTTCTCCAGTGCCTCCTGGATATGGGAATTTCAAAAATTTCATGGTATTTATCGAGCCCATCTTTCAAGGTTGAAGTTGGAGGCACTGAGTGTTTCATTTAATTCGGTAACCATTAAATGGTGAAGAAGCTCATTTCAAAAAAAGATCTGGAGAACTCTCACTGCCAAGACTTCCCAAAGAGTGGCCAAAAGGCCACATGAAGCCAGGCCCATTGAGGTCTACAATGTGAAGTGCATTTGTGTTTTGACTCTCAACTATTGCTGCCAAGTGTTTCAGAATAAAATTATGTGATACCTTGGCTGAGATTCCCAGTGCTCTGTGGAAAGCCACACTGGGAATAGATCTCAGTTTCCAATGGTGACTCTCATGTGTGGTCTCCTAATATCCCAACACAATTCATGGCAATACTTCTCTGAGGTCAGTTCCAGGACTCAGTCTCTATAGGGTATCACACCAGAGTTCAAGCCCAGGTGGACCCAGTCATCGCTTCCAACTTCCACACAAATAACCACAATTAAAACCAAAACACTCCCACATGGCCCTCATCTTCTTCCATATAGACACTCCTCATAACCTCTGGCTGGATGTTTCCATGAGGGGCGCAGCCCAACACAGAGTCCAAATAACCTCGCTTGCCCGTCATTTTCCTAAAGGCAGGGTGGCCTGTACACCCTTCCTGTGAACCACAAGGGATCAAAAATGCCTTCCTTTAATACTGCTCTGCTTCTCCAATTTGAGGCCTACTGACTGTCAGGTATAGATTCTTTATGTGATTTGGAGTCATGAGAAAACACAAGCATGTATGGGATAGCCTTTGCAGGGCTTAGAAGAACTCATTTGATTCAAAGGATCTCTATTCTCACTTGATGGTGGTCAGGAACCTAAGAGAGGAAGGCGAGAGACTTCATCAACAATTACTGATCTTTTTCCCATTTTGGTTTTGGATGCACACATGGGATCATTCTTTAGATGCATCAGGTGCTGAGAACCTAAGCCACAGCCTCACACAGGGCCAAGAGACTGATTCCGACACATCCATTTCCAAAGAAATTAACAAAGAGCCACAGGTGATGCCCATTTATTTCCATTTTAAAACTGTTTTCTTCAGGCTTCACAAAGCGGTGTCTTGAGGCCAAGACCTTCCTCACATTCAGGGGAAGAGAAGAATTGGTTAGCAAAAAACCCAAAGCAGAGTTTCTCCACTGAGGCTTTCCTGGTCACACTGATATCTGAGTTTTTTGAGATGCTAGCCATTCCCTTTAGCTATCCATTACATGGCCTTGTCACAGAGCTTGGAGGTGGTACATATCTTGGACACAAAACCATGAGCCTATTCTGGAGAGTGGCCAGAATCAGGAAGAAAACAGGAACTTAGGAAATTAGTAGGTGTTGCCCATCCATAAGGGAAGCCACAGTCCATTCATCAATTGGGCAGAATGAATGCTGGGTAGGTTTCTACTAAACAGGACACATCCATTGATGAATTCTCTTTTCAAATGTCTACAACCACAGACACAGTGGGATACACAGACATAGAAACACTCACTTTGTGAAACGACTTACTAGGAACAGTCCACTCCAAACCAAACAAACCGCCTTTTTTACCTATTCTCAGAAAATGAGACAAAACCACAAACTCACACCCACACCCACAAAGGCACCTCCTTCCCCCAAAGAGGTCTGTGACTATCCGGAGTGTCCTCTGACTTGTGAGCCTTATTATGTTCCCTGAAATGTTCTGTCCTGTCTCAGATCTGGTCTTTTTGGCCAAATCTGTGAAGTGGTCAGGAGCCAGCTGTGAGCAACTTCCTGCTTTCTCAGGAAAGGCCCCTCTTCTGAGCTCTCCTGAAATTTGGCCATTCTCACATCAGTAGGTACCAAGAAAGACTGACTCTGTTCTTGGTAAATCCAAATAAGTGAGCCCACTGGGAATGGTACTGGGACTGCCTCTGGTAGCCTGGCTTCCTGGATCCCAAGTTCAGAGAGTTCTATGACCAAAGAAGTGAGGAAGGTCACCTCCTTTGTGAACTGAATGAGGTCACTGCTTTGGAAACCACTTTGTCCTAAAATTTGCTTCCAAGGTTCCCATGAGATGGAGGCTGCCCCTATTTCCTGTGATACGTTCACAACTGAGGATTGTATATCAACCATAGGCAGCCGGGAACAGCTGTCTACACTGGACTGGTTTGGTCCATCTTCTCTACATTAAGAAGAGTGAGGCTTATTCTGACACATCCCTTCATCCTGACTGGGTTGTTTGCCATGGAAGATGACTTTTGCTCTCTCAGGTCCTTCATAGCTGCCTACATCTTCTCCAGGGATCATTTCTGCATGGAACTTTGAGGTTCTCAGCAGGTGGAAGATCCCCTACACTCCTGTATTGGAAGACTAATTCTGTCCCTCCTCTTGTGTAAAGTTAGATTGAGGAAACATTGTATGGTTAAGGTTAATAACAGCTTCCATTTGGGTTAGGAATCATTCTCTTGGATGAATAATGGTATTGGAATTTTGCTATATTTTCAAGAATATATAGGTGAAATATAAGTATGAAAAAAGAAATCTAGGTAATTTTTGAAGCACAGAAGGGAATTGGCCCCACTATTGGGATTCTTAGCTTTGAATTATGTTCTGCACAGGTGTCTCAGATTAATTGATATACAATGGCATAGGACCTTGTCTTTTGGATGATTGAATGTCGAAGAGAAAATCCAGTCCAAAAGGGATAGTTGGTGGATTAGGAAGATATTCGGTAGATTTAGAATGAAGAGTGTGTATAGCATTTGGACCAAAAGATCTTTAGCAATAGGGTTTTGGGTAGAGAGTGAAAGTAAATGTCAGCACATGTGAAGAGTCAGTCATAATGATGAACTGGGGAAAAAATACAGGAAATCAGATTTCAATAGAGACATTAGGAAATCAGGCAAAGTATAAAGTGAGTGATAGGATTAGACATTTTCAACAGGGTTGAGGTTGAATATGTAATTTCAGGAAGAAACAAATATGTAGTCACCAATAGGATTCACTTTTGAGAGCATTAGGCAACCTGGACATGGATTTTTTTTTAATCCATGCTCACTTTCCATTTAGGATTTGGTACAATCATAAGTGTGACCTTGCTTTTTGTTTCCACAATATTACTGTGATTAATGTATATATAGATCAGGTGACATGAGTATTTCTTCCACCATTTCTGGGAGCAATATTTTGAAGACATATAATTTAGTATTGTGGGTACAAATAGGTATACTCTGTGTTATATGAATATAAAGATAATGCATGAATAGACCATACTGTGAATAAATAATATAACTGGTTCCAAATTTAAATAATGGATTGAATTGATATCTGAATATATATTGGAAATCTTATATTGATATTCATACAATCATTCCAACCAGTTATACATCTAATGGTAATATCACTGTTATGGTTTATCATGAAGTGTGTGTGAGCTTTGCTTCTAAAATGATTATGGAAATTGAAAATAATGTGCTTGGAAAGAAGTCTCATTAAAAGAGCAGTCAAGAAACCTGGGGGAATACATATGTTCTGAAGCAGGAAGTAATTGAAAGTGAAAAAATGCCTATAAATTTGTGAATTTGTGAATGAAATATGTATTCTATTATGTGCAAAAACTGAAGAAATATTAATGTACCAGTTTTGAATAAAAATGAACGTCAAAATACATATCATGTCCCATAGGAATCTACTTGCATTGACGTTAAACTGAGTCATTTACTATAGCAATATTAGGATTTGTATGCACCATTCACTGAAGTTAGTTTTCAGTATTAGGAAACAAATATGTATTTCAGGTGGATTAATATTTCTGAGAACATTCTTATGAAAAGTTGAATACAAATCCACATTCATGAACATCAATGAATTTAGGGAGTATATAATAAGACACATACATTTCATATTTTGAAAAATCTGGAGAGTTTATACATATATATATGCACACACACACACACACACACACGTATACATTAAAAAGTAGCAATATATATGCCAATCGAAATACATCATGAATTATATATCATCCACAAATCCAAAAATCTTCATTTTTCTGAGCATTGATTTATGTATAATGTTGTTCAACTAGGGAGCTCACCCATAGTTTGAATTGTATGTTCCAACAGCATTTAGGAGGAGTGATCCCTTCTCACAATTTGTATTTGCAAAGTCAGCAACCTCACAAGTATGTACATGTGATACCAGGTAGGATTCTATATGTGAATATAAAAATGCATGTGCTGAATAGGGTACAGAGAAATGGAGACAGGAATTCTCATATTTGTTAACTTTAGAAACACATGGAGAAGGGAGGGGCAGAGCCGCCAACCGCGCCTGTAAGGTAGGCGGACCTGCGAGCCACCCGTAGAACAGGCCTAGCGGCCCGCCATCGTGAAAGACACATCACCCTGGTTGGGGGTTGGGCAGAGCCACTGCACGACTGCAAGGAACGCGGACATGCGACCCACAGGCAGAACAGGCCCAGACACCCGCGGAGGGGCAGAGACACCCCTTGCGACTTCAAGATAGGTGAACCTGCGACCCACCAGCTGAAGCGGCCCAGCTGCCTTCAGAGGGGCAGAGTCGGCCCCCGCGCCTGTGAAGTAGGTGGACCTGCAAACACCGACAGACCAGGTGCTAGGCCCTGCCAGGGTGCTTGACACATAACCAGGTTTGGGGAGGGGCCGAGCCGCTGCCCGTGCCTGCAAAGCAGGTAGACCTCTCACCCAGAGGCAGAACAGACCCAGCGACCTACCAGCGTGGTAGACACATCGCCCCGGTTTGGGGGGGGGGCAGAGATGCCACTCACGCCTGCAATGTAGACAGCCCTGCAACCCACAGACAGAAGAGGCCCACCGGAGCGCGGAGGGGCAGAGCTGACGCCTGTGCCTGCAAGGTAGCTGGACCTGTTACCCACTGGCTGAACAGGACCAGCACCCGCAGAGGGGTAGATCAACTGCCCGCTCCTGCAAGGTAGGCAGACCAGCTACCAAGAGGCAGAACAGGCCCAGCGGCGTGCTGGTGTGGTAGGCACATTGCCCCAATTGGAGGAGGGGCAGAGCCGCTGCTTACGCCTGTGAGGGAGACTTTTCAAGAATACAATAGCAATATAAACATTTAGGGGTAAAATTCAATAACACAAAAGTTTCACCAAGCCGAAAAAAACGTGAACAGTAGGGAAAGACAAGGAAAGAAAGGACCACAAGCAACGCAGGTCAACTCAACATTAGAAGAGGTAATATCTGCAGCATATGGAATGTCAGATAAAGAATCAGGATATACTTGCTTCAGATGATCTGAAGTCTCCAGGGAGACATTAGACAGCAAAATCAGACAATGAAAGATCACTTTGACAATGAATTACATAAACAAATCCAAGAAGCAAAAGATCAACTATACAGGGAGATAGAGGTTATAAAAAACACACAAACAGAAATCATAGAAATGCAGGAAGCAATAAACCAACTTAAAAACTCAATTGAGAATACTACCAGCAGAATAGATTACTTAGAAGATAGAACATCAGACAATGAAGACAAAGTATTTCAACTTGAAAAGAACATAGAAAGCTCAGCAAGACTGTTAAGAAACCATGAGCAGAACATCCAAGAAATATGGGATAACATGAAGAGACCAAACTAAAGAGTAATTGGGATACAGGAAGGTATACAGGTCCAAACCACAGGATTGAGCAATCTATTCAATGAAATAATATGAGAAAACTTTCCAGACATGAAGAATGAGACAGAATCCCAAATCCTAGAAGCCTACAGGACGCCAAATGTGCAAAATCATAAGAGATAAACACCGAGACATATTATAATGAAGATGCCAAACATACAGAATAAAGAGAGAATTTTAAAAGCTACAAGAGAAAGGAAGCAGATTACATTTAGGGGAAAACCAATCAGGATAACAGCTGATCTTTCAACACAGACTCTGAAAGCTAGAAGATCCTGGAATAACATTTTTCCATCACTGAAAGAAATTGGGTTCCAACCAAGAATTGTGTATCCAGCGATTTTAAGCTTCAGGATGGAAGATGAAATTAAAACCTTCCATGATAAACAAAAGTTAAAAGAATTTGCAGCTAGAAAACCATCTCCTCAAAAGATCCTTGGCAAAACATTATAGGAAGACGAAATGGAAAATAACAATGAAAACCAACAGTGGGAGGTAGTACAGTAAAGGGGCGAAAAATAATCAAAGAGAAAAACAAACCATGTTTAGTAACATAAATAAACAAATATGTCTGGAAGAACAACCGATATTTCAAAAATAACCCTAAATGTTAATGCCTTAAACTCACCAATTAAGAGACACAGGCTAGTAGAATGGATCACGAAAGAAGACCCAAAAATTTTCTGCCTACAGGAGACACATTTGATAGGAAAAGACATATATAGACTAAAGGTGAAAGTTGGGAGAAATCATATCACTCATATTGACTTCGGAAACAAGGAGAAGTGTCCATACTCATATCAAATAAAATAGATTTCAAGACAAAGTTAATCAAAAGGGATAAAGAGGGACACTACATATTGCTCAAGGGAACCATACACCAACAAGACATAACAATCATAAATATATGTGCCCCAAACAATGGTTCAGCTATGTTAATCAAACAAACTCTTCTCAAGTTCAAGAGTCTGGTAGACCACCATACAATAATCATGGGAGATTTCAACACACCTCTCTCACTACTGGACAGATATTCCAAACAAAAGTTGAATTAGGAAACTATAGAACTCAATAACACAATTAATAACCTAGACTTAATTAACATATATAGAATATACCACCCAACATCAAGCAGTTACACTGTTTTCTCAGCAGCACATGGATACCTCTCAAAAATAGATCATATATTATGTCACAGAACAACTCTTAGACAATATAAAGGAGTATAGATAATACCAGGCATCTTATCTGATCGTAATGGAATGAAACTGAAAATCAACAATAAAAGAAGGAAGGAAAATTCATGCATCACTTGGAGAATGAACAATACGTACTGAATGATCAATGGGTTATTGAAGACATCAAGGAGAAAAATAAAAAAAATTCTTAGACATAAATGAAAAAGACAGACAGAACATATCAGAATCTATGGGACACATTGAAAGCAGTTCTAAGTGGAAAATTCATTGCTTGGAGTTCTTTCCTTAAAAAAAGAAAAAAAAAAAACAACAACAAATAAATGATCTCATAGTTCATTTCAAAATCCTAGAAAAAGAAGAGCAAAACAACAGAAAAAGAAGTAGAAGGCAAGAAATAATTAAAATCAGAGCTGAAATTAATGAAATCGAAACAAAAGAAACAATTGAAAAAATTGAAAATACTAAAAGTTGAAAAATTAATAAAATCGACAGACTCTTAGCCATGTTAATGAAGAGAAGAAGAGAGGGAACTCAAATTACTATCATAAGGGATGAAAAAGGCAATATCACAACAGACACTTCTGAAATACAGAAGATAATCAGAAATTATATTAGAAGATAGTGAAGGCATCAATAAATTTCTTAAGTCATATGATCTGCCCAGATTGAGTCAGGAGGATATAGACAACCTAAGCAGACCAATATCAATTGAGAAAATAGAAGAAACCATCCAAAGACTACCAACTAAGAAAAGCCCAGGACCGAATGGGTATACAGCAGAGGAGGCCAATATCACCCTGATTCCTAAACCAGACAAAGACCCTTCAAAGAAACAAATGTACAGACCAATCTCTCTAATGAACCTAGATGCAAAAATCCTCAATAAAATTCTGCCGAATCAGATACAAAAACATATTTAAAAAATTGTGCAACATGATCAAGTAGGATTCATTCCTGGGATACAAGGCTGGTTCAATATACGGAAATCAATAAATGTTATTCACCACATCAATAGACTTAAAAATAAGAACCATATGATCACCCCAATAGATGCAGAAAAAGCATTCAATAAAGTACAGCATCCCTTTATGTTTAAAACTCTAGAAAAACTGGGATAACAGGAACATACCTCAATATTGTAAAAGCAATCTATGCTAAGCCTCAGGCTAGTATCATTCTGAATTGAGAAAAAATTGAAGGCATTCCCTCTAAAATCTGGAACAAGACAGGGATGCCCTCTCTCACGATTTCTGTTCAACATAGTTCTCGAACACTGGCCAGAGCAATTAGACAAATGAAAGAAATTAAAGGCATAAAAATAGGAAAAGAAGAACTTAAATTATCACTATTTGCAGATGACATGATTCTATACCTAGTAGACCCAAAAGGGTCTACAAGAAACTATTAGAGATAATAAATGAATTCAGCAAAGTGGCATGATATAAAATCAACAATCATAAATCAAAAGCATTCCTGAATATCAGCAACAAATCCTCTGAAACGGAAATGAGGACAACCACTCCATTGAGAGTATCCTCAAAAAAAATAAAATAAAATATTTGGTTATCAACGTAACAAAAGATGTGAAAGACTTACACAATGAAAACTACAGAACCCTAAAGAGAGAAATAGAAGAAGATCTTACAAGATGGAAAAATATACCCTGTTCATGGATAGGCAGAATTAACATCATCAAAATGGCGATATTACCAAAAGTTCTCTATAGGTTTAATGCAATGCCAATCAAAATCCCAACGGCATTTCCTGTAGAAATAGATAAAACAATTATGAAATTCATATGGAATAATACAAGACCCAGTATAGCAAAGACAACTCTAAGCAGGAAGTGTGAATCAGGCGGTATAGCGATACATGTCCTCAAACTATACTACGGAGCAATAGTAATAAAAAGAGCATGGTACTGGTACCAAAACTGGCGGGTGGACCAATGGTACAGAATAGAGGACACAGAAATCAATCCACAAAATTACAGCAATCTTATATTTGATAAAGGAGCTAAAAGCATAAACTGAAGGAAGGATAGCATCTTCAACAAATGGTGCTGGAAAAACTGGAATTACATATGTAAGAAAATGAAACTGAATCCCTTTCTCTCGCCATGCACAAAAGTTAACTCAAAATGGATCAAGGAGCTTGATATCAAATCAGCGACACGCCATCTGATAGAAGAAAACTTTGGCTATGATCTACATACTGTGGGGTCGGGCTCCAAATTCCTCAATAGGACACCCATAGCATAAGAGTTAATAATTAGAATCTACAAACAGGACCTACTCAAACTAAATAGATTTTTCTCAGAAAAAGAAACAATAAGAGAGGTAAAAAGGGAGCCTACATCCTGGGAACAAATCTTTACTCCTCACACTTCAGATAGAGCCCTAATATCCAGAGTTATACAAAGAACTCAAAAAATTAAACAATAAGCAAATGAATTACCCAATCAACAAATGGGCCAAGGACCTGAACAGACACTTCTCAGAGGAGGACATACAATCAATCAATAAGTACATCAAAAAATTCTCACCATCTCGAGCATTCAGAGAAATGCAAAACTAACCCACCCTAAGATACCATCTCACTGCAGTAAGCTTGGCAGCCATTATGAAGTCAAACGACAACAAGTGCTGGCGAGGATGTGGGAAAAAGGGTACACCTGTACATTGCTGGTGGGACTGCAAATTGGTGCAGCAAATTTGGAAAGCAGTATGGAGATTTCTTGGAAACTTGGGAATGGAACCGCCATTTGACCCAGCAATTCCCCTTCTCGGTCTAATCCCTATAGACCCAAAAAGTGCATGCTACAGGGACACTGATAAATCTATGTTCATAGCAGCACAATTCACAATAGGAAGACTGTGGAACCAACCTAGATGCCCTTCAATAGATGAATGGATTAAAAAAAATGTGGCATTTATACACAATGGAGTATTACTCTGCATTAAAAAATGACAAAATCATACAATTTGCAGAGAAATGGATGGCATTAGAACGTATTATGCTACGTGAAGATAGCCAATCACTAAAAAACAAATGCCAAATGTTTTCTTTGATATAAGGAGAGTAACTAAGAACAGAGTTGGGAGGAAGAGCATGAGAAGATGATTAATATTAAACAGGGGTGAGAGGTGGGAGGGAAAAGGAAAGAGAAGGAAAATTACATAGAAATGGAAGGAAACCCTCATGGTTATACAAAATTAAATACAAGATGAAGTGAGGTGAAAGGGGACAAAAACAAGTGGAAGAAATGAATTACAATAGATGGGGTAGAGAGAGAGGATTGGAGGGGAGGGGATGGGAGATAGTAGAGGACAGGAAAGGCAGCAGAATACAACAGACACTAGTATAGCAATATGTAAAATAGTGGATGTGTAACTGATGAGATACTGCAATCTGTATACGAAGAAAAATGGAAGTTCATAACCTACTTGAAACAAAGTGTGAAATATGACATGTCAAGAACTATGTAATGTTTTGTAGAACCAACAATAAATATTAAAGGAAAAAAAAACACATGGAGAACTATTTCAATGAAAAATTGACTAGGTTTATAACACCTACACTTTATCATGCAAAAGGCAAGTCCAACTATACACCATGCCTCTTCAGAAGTGCTTCTATTTCTATTCTGTTTGGGTTATTTTTCTTCATCATATTAGGATTAGTAGTCAGAGTTTGGTAGGGTATGCGTTAGTGTCAGGGATTCAGTCTTTGGAATGGAAAATTGGAAAATGAATCCAATGTGTATGCAAATATGTGCTACACAAAAATCTTCCCACTCTCATCCAGAACAATGCCTTGACGTTACCTTCACGCCAAATAAGAAACAATTAGAGGAGAAGAGTTAGAAAATCTGTAAATACATATCTGGAATGGAAAATATTCAGGAGTTCACAAACTTGGAGGTGGTAGAGGATTATCCCAAAGTAAGAGACAGGGTAAACACTCCACAAACATGGAGGACTGCTGGCCTAAAGACTTCTAGAGAAACTGCCTCTGAGGATGGGCACTTGAAATATATGTTGTCAGTAGCTTTAGCTTCCTTTGTAGTGAGATCATCAAAGCTGGGTCTGCATCTATGTGACCTGGAGGACATTCTTTCTTGCTTTCCAATACACATGAGGCAGCAGTGCTGAATTCTCTCTTCGTATGTAAACTGTGGCCACTGGGGTCTAAGTGTCTCCCTGTGTGGACTGTGAAGCCTTTTGTTCATCCTCCATTTTCGTAGAGTTTCCTGCTGCAGCACTGAGAGTTTGGTATTTGCCTCACAAAATACAAGGAGTTCAACTGGAACACAGTCCTGGAGGGAGTTCTGTCATTTGTGGTTTTTCAGGGTCTACAAGAGAATGCACCAACCAGGCTTCATTCCCACATAACTTGCCCCCTTCTCCATAGCAACCTGATTCTGCACATTGCCCTGAAAACTGTCCATTTAACAAGACACCTTTACATATAAGTGTCTGGTCACTGCACCGTGTCAGTGACAAACCATTTGGAAATCAATGGCAAAACCACATGGCGCAACCACAGATGATTTATCACACACCTGCACACCACAGCTCAGGGCCCACTACTCAGGAGGGTCCAACTTAATGGCATCTCTGTTCTACACCATTTTCATAAATCCCAGTCAATCAAGGCACTGTCTGGTACACTCATGATCAGCAAGAGGTGCTGACAATTTAAGCCACAGCCTCACACAGGGCCCAGAGTCTGATTCAGACATAACCATTTCCAAAACAATTCATCAAAGAGGCACAGGTGATGCCCATTCATTTCCATTTGAAAATTGTTTTCTTCTGGCTTTATAAAGGGGTGGCCTGAGGCAAAGAGGTTCCTGACATTCAGGGCAACAGAACAATAGTTAAGCAAAAGGCCCTAAGCCAGGTTTCACCATAGAGACTTTCCTGGTCACACCAATATCTGAGTTTTCTGGTGTGCTCGCCATTCCTTTCAGCTAACTAGTACATGGCCATGTCACATAGCTTGGAGGTGGTACATATCTTGTACAAAAAACCATGAGCATTTCTGGAGAGTTGCCAGAATTCATGAAGAATTCAATAACTTAGGATGATACTAGGTGTTGCCCATGGATAAGTCAAGCCTCAGTCCATTCATTAATTGGGCAGGATGAATGCTGTGAAGCTTTCTACTAGACAGGACACACCCATTGAGCCATTTTCTTTTCTAATATCTACAACTAAGGACACAGTGGGATACACAGACATAGAAACAGTCTCCTTGTCAGATGACTTACTAGAAACAGTCCACTCCAAACCAAACAAACCTCCTTTTTTACCTATTCTCAGAATATGAGACAAATCCACAAACTGACATCCACACACACAAAGTCACCTCCTTCCCCAAGTATGTCTGTGACTATCCAGAGTGTCCTCTGACTAGTAGGCCATAGAATGTTCCCCAGAAATGGCCGGTCCTGTCTCAGATCTGGTCTCCTTGGCCAATTCTGTGAAGTTTTCAGGAGGCAGTGGTGAGCCATTTCCTGCCCTCTCAGGAAAGGGCCCTCTTCAAAGCTTTCTTGGCATTTGGCCACCCTCACATCAGTAGGTACCAAGAAAGACTGACTCTTTACTTGGTAAATCCAAACAAGTGAGCCCACTTGGACTGGGACTGGGACTGGCTCTTGGTGCCTGGCTTCCTGGATCACAAAATTCAGAGAGTTCCATCATGAAAAAAGTGAGGTGAGGTCACTTTCTTCAGAAAATGAATGAGGCCACTGTCTTGGCGACCACTTTGTCCTAACAGTTGCTTTCTAGTGTCTCAGGAAAAGGAGGCTGCCTCTATTTCCTGTGACACTTTCACAAGTTAGAATGGTATAGAAACATAGGCACCTGGGAACAGCTCTCCACACATGCCTGGTTTCATACATCTTCCCTACATTAAGAAGAGATAGGATGATTCAGACACATCCTTTCATCCTGATCGGGTTGTTTGCAAAGGAAGATGACTTTTGCTGTCTCAGGTCCTTCATAGCTGCCTACGTCTTCTCCAGGGATCATTTCTGCATGGATTTTGAGGTACTCAGCAGGTGGAAGATCTCCTAACTTCCTGTATTGTAATACTAACTTTGTCCCTGCTCTTCTGTAAAGTGAGATTGAGTGAACAATCTCAGTTTACAGAATGGTTAGGGTTAATAGCATGTTCGATTTGGGTTATGAATCATTTTGCTGGATGAATAATGATATTGGGAACCTGTGATATTTACAAGAACATGGAGGTGAAATATAAGTATGAAAACAGAAATCTAGGTAATATTTGAAGCCCAGAAGGACTTTGGGCCCTTGATTGGGATACTTAGCTTAAATTATGTTCTGTGTGACCTTTGCATTTTGTGTCCAGAATATTAGTGTGATAATATGTATATGTAGCTAAGGTGACATGAGTATTTCTTTCACCATTTCTGTGAGCAATATTTTGAAAACTTATAAATTAGTACTGGGGATACTATTAGGTTTACCCTGTTTTGATGAATATAGAGATGATGCATTAATAGACCATACTGTGAATAAATTATATAACTGGTTCCAAATTTAAATAATGGATTGTATTGATATCTGAAAATATATAGAAAATCTTATATTGATATACATACATTCATTCCAACCAGTTATATATCTAATTGTAATGTTAGGGTTATCATTTATCATGAATAGTGTGTGAGTTTTGCCTCAAAAATGATTATGGAATCGAAAATAATATGTTTAGAAAGAAGTCTAGTAAAAAGACCAGTCAAGAAACATGGAGGAACATATGTCTTCCGAAGGAGGAAGTGACTGAAAGTGAACCAAATGTTTATAAATTTGTGAACTTGTGAATGAAAGGAAATATCTTATGATGTCCATGAACTGAAGAAATAATAACGTACCAGGTTTGAATAAAAATGAACTTTAACAAACACAATAGAGACATTAGGAATTCTGGCAAAGTATAGTTCGCAGTGAAAGGTTAATAAAATAAGTACTTGTCACTTCCTGTTTTTCTGTATGCTTAACAAAACACTTTTGAAATATTGAGAACTGTTTGCTAATCTTATTCCCAGAATGTGCTGTCCCCAATTGCCAAACTGCAGAATGTACTCCCTCAACCGGTTGCACGCAAACCGCTCACTCGCCCGGACCCATCAATAAACTTACCCCCCTGCCCTGTCCAAGGAAAATATATAAGCTCTGCTTAAGCTGTTCTCTGGGCTCTCTGCTCTATTCAAGTGAGCTCTGAGCCCCAGCATGCTGGACCCCCAATAAACCCTTTGCTTTTGCTTGAGACAGTCTCTTGGTGGTCTCTTCCCCCGATTGTCACCGGACCTTTACATATGGAGGTTCCACTGAGATCCGGCAGCGGTGGACAAGAGACCCCAACGAACTCCTCTCAGGGTAAGTAAGGTGCCTCTTTCTGGTCAGGTTTCAGGTCAGGGCTTGGCAAAATGGATGTCAATGAAGAGCGTGAGCTCTCTCCAACGATGGCTGACAGTCATGTCACAGAGCCACAGGCCAAGTCCCTGGGTGACGTCATAGAGGACTCAGAAAATTGAGGAACAATAGTCTCCATGACTCAGTGATATTTTGTTTCAGATTCGTTATTGCCAACCGATCGGGTACTGCCAACTACTAAGTCCTGGTCTCAGTGTTGGACTTCCATATCCTGTCTTTATTGTCTTGTCTTGTCTGTGTCGTGTGTTGTTGCTTTTACTGTTTGTGTATCTTTCATTATGGAACAGAGCACTTTAATGCCTCTGTCTCTGACCCTTGATCACTGCACCAAAGTTTGCTTAAGGGATCAGAATCTTTCTTTTTCAGCAAAACGCTGGACCTGGCAGACTCTCTGTGCCTCAGAATGGCTCACCATTGGATTTGGATGGACCCTAGAAGGATCTTTCTACTTCCCACTAATTTAAAAAGTCAGAGATATTGTCTTTCAGCCAGGACCACACAGATACCTGTGAAGACAGATGGCCACTGCCTACAAACCCGGGGATGAGGGGAATCAACATCAATATCAAGAAAGAGACTTGTCTACATTAGACGACATCAGGTGTCATCCATGGAACCCCGCTGAAAGGGACCATAGAAGGTGCTACTTATAACACCTACAGAAGTAAAGGTAGACAGAATCACTTCCTGGATCCATACCTCTCATCTCAAGCCTGTGCCCTGTCCAGACTCTGGCTGGAAACTGTAAAAGACAGGTAACCCTTTCAAATTGTGTATTTGCCTTGTCAATAAGGCTATAGACTCTCCCCTTGACCACCAGTAGTCCTAACCCTCATCAGCCCATTCAGCAGCAATGGCTGATCACAAATCTTACTGGACAAGAAGTATGGTCTATCTCGCATACCGCCCACTTAAGGACATGGTCGCCATCTCTCCACAGAGACATTTGTCAGCTGGCTATAGGTCTTTTCCATTGGGATATCCCTGATGAAGTGGATCCCACTAAAATTCCATTAAATCCCTTCTCTACCATAGATAATGGAAACAAATATTATGGATGTAGGGACACGCGAGCCAGATGCAGTTTGGCTAGCCTAGATTACTATGTTTGCCTGGCGGACTATCAAAGCCACAAACAGTCACGGCTGTGTTGGGGGGAAGCCTACTTCTTCTGTAAGTCATGGGGATGTGAGCATTCAGGGACTGCTTGATGGAACCCAAACTCCTCATCAAATTCTGTACACAGCATTGGCCATATCCAATTAGATAACCAAAATTGATAGCCCCCAGAGGGGTCTCTAGATCCTCAAATTCTGCGTGACCTTTTTAACTTTTGCAAGTGCTCAAAAGTGTGAAAGGAGATTCCCCTATGTGGAGGCCTTTTCCCTCCTTTGCTCACATCCTGAACTATGCTTCTTCAATAGATCCTCACCCTCAGCCATCTGCTCCATACTCTCTGCTCTTACTCTCACCTAAGCAACCTGATTTCTCCCCTCCAATTACTAGATCAAAAACCCAAACCTCCGCCCATTCTATGACCATTGCCCCCTTGTTAAGGTAGCAGGTACTGAGGTACACCTTAACCCACTCACTCCTCTCTTCTCTTGTCATTGCCTGCACCAGGTCCCACCAGGTCCTCTCACTAGCTAACACAAAGCTCAAACCAGCTGAGGAGAGCCCTCAGACCCTTATCGAAGATGTAATGTAAATGGCCTTTAAAGTTGCTTTGTCATCACTGAAAACAGGTTACTTAGTATTTAAAGTCCCTCACAGGCTTTTGGGGATACTAACTCCCATCTTACCCTCTGCTCTACCTGTTGTACTGCTCAAGATTTGTTCCTAGAAAAATCCAAAACCCCTTTCCCATTATTCTTTTACATCTCTCCTACCTCATTCTCAGATCCACGGAGCTGCTCACAGCCACGCCTTCCCCGTCTTCCCCCTCTGTACCAGGCCCACAGAAATGTCTTAACTGACCTTCTCCAGAAATCTTCAACATAGCTGAATTTAGGACTTTCAGAAAAAGAGTCCCTATAAAAAATTTCTAAGTACATAAACTTCCTCTTTTCGTATTGCCCTATTCTACTTGGCCACTGGCTAAAAAAATCAGCAATCCTAAGCTAGACACCACCTTACTAGTTTTTTACAAAATATGTGAACAAGGCCTTGGCCTTGAGCTGAGGCTTCACAGAGATGGCTACATTTGTAAGATAAAGAAGTTACCAACTGGGCTCCATGGTAACAGTTGGGAGGGGGAAAAAATAAAGGGAATATAATGCTCTCCCTCACCCAGGTGTCCTTGAAAAGTTAACTTTCCCACAACAGAGGAAAAAAACAGAATACAAACTGCTTTTTGTGAACTGCTTAAGACTGTGAACTTCTGAGCCCCTTCCCTTATATGTTGGGTACAAAATTCTGAAAGTACCTAAACTTGGGGTTCCGGGGATTTAATTGATTACAACAGAAGTAATGCCCTCTGAATCTGGTTGCAAACAAATAGGACTGTTTTCCTGTCTTTGGTACTATCTTAGGTGCCTTGCCTTGTCCGTCCCTACAACAGTATAATTCTATATACTTAAAACATTGTTTATGTTTTCATGAAGTGGTCAACAGATGTGATTAATTGTGTAGTTGTGCAAATGTTTCCCAGAGTGCTCTATCAACACAGGTTCATTTGAAGATCAAATAGGGGGGGCATAAAACCTAGTTCCACTGGGAACATATATCACTCACTTTTGCGATCCTATTAGGAATACATGTTGCTGCAAGGGTGGGCACAAGAACCACTGCCTTGGTCCATGGGACAAAACAAATGACCCAAATAGAAGCAGCTATAGACCAAAACTTAAAGATATTAGAAACCTCCATAACAGCATTGCAGGAATCTTTAACCTATCTCTCTGAAGTTGTTTTACAGAACAGTCGAGGATTGGAACTCCTCTTCATGTGAGAAGAGGGCCTTTGTTTTGCATTGATGGAAGAATGTTGTTTTTATGCCAACCATATTGGAGTTGTAAAAAAATCTATGAGTAAATTAAAAAGATAACTTGAAGAGCGTCAACGACAGAGAGAGGCCAAAAAAGGGTGTTTTGAATCTTGGTTCACAAAGTTCCCCTGGTTAACTACGCATTTATCAACCCTGGCCGGTCCAATAATAATCCTCATATTATTGGTAACTATTAAACCCTGCTTGCTCAACCATGTAATTTATTTTATCCAAGCTCAAATTGGACAAGTTAAACTAATGGTAATACCCCACTAGCAGACATAGAATGTGACACCCCCCAATGATCATTTTTATGATTAAAAGTAGCCAGAAAAAGAAGTGTCGAATGAAAGGTTAATAAAATATGTAGTTGTCACTTCCTGTTTTTCTGTACGCTTAACAAAACACTGTTGAAATCTTGAGAAATGTTTGCCAATCTTGTTCCCAGAATGTGCTGTCCCCAACTGTCAAACTGCAGAATGTACTCCTTCACCAGGTTGCATGCAAATTGACCACTCGCCCTGACACATCAATAAACTTCCCTCCCTGCACTCGCAAGGGAAAGTATTTAACCTCTGCTTAAGCTGTTCTCAGGGCTCTCTACTCTTTTCAAGTGAACTCTGAGCCCCAGCATGCTGGACCCCCAATAAACCCTTTGCTGTTACATGAGATAGACTCTTGGTGGTCTCCTCTTCCGACACTCGACCGACCTTTACTTGGATGATTGAATGTAGAAGAGAACATCCAGTCAAAAAGGGATAGTCTATAGGATTAGGAATATAGTCCGTAGGTTTAGGAAGAAGAGTGAGTATAGGATTTGGACCAAAAGTTCTTTAGTAATAGGGTTTCGGTTAGAGAATGAATGTAAATGTCAGCACATGTGAAGAATGAGTCACAATGATGAACTGGGGAAAATATGTAGGAAAGCAGATATCAATAGAGACATTAGGAAATCAGGCAAAGTATAAAGTGAGTGATAGGATTAGACATTATCAACAGGGTTGAGTTTCAATATATAATCTTAGGAAGAAACAAATATGTAGTCACCAATAGGATTGACATTTGAGAGTATTAGGCAACCTGGACATGAATGTTTTTAATAATACAGGTTCACTTTCTATTTAGCCTTTGGTACAATCATAAGTGTGACTTTTGCATTTTGTGTTCCGAATATTACTGTGATAATATGTATATGTAAATCAGGTGACATGAGTATTTCTTCCACAATTTCTGGGAGCAATATTTTGAAGACGTATAAATTGAGCACTCTAGGATATGCCAACAAACAATTCTTACACAAACTTTTACCAATGTGGTTCCAAAGGTAGAGGCGCATACGCAAGGAATGCAAAGTGAACTAATTCTAACCAAAAAAAAAAGAAAAAAAAATTGATACTTTATCTTCCACTTCTTGTGCCACTCCTGTTTCAAATTACTTAGTCTTGACTGCATGTCTCCTGCAGAAATAATCAAAATCTCTGGAATACGTCTTTTGTTTGTTTTGCTTTTGCGGTGCTGCAGATAGAACCCAGGGCCTCCACATGCTTCGGAAAGCACTTGACTGCAAAACTACATCCATGCTCCCCACCCCCACTACTTTTTTGTTGTTTTGAGAAAGGGTCTTAGTAGCTGGGATTTCAGGCATGCACTATTGCACCAGACTCCTGAATATATCTTGCCACTACATTTAGATGCAGAATTGGCTCAACAATAAGAAATTAAGAGGGTGTGAATAAAATAGTAATAGTGAAGAACCACTAAGAATACAGAGAAAGCACACTAAACAATACCTTTTGTTCAAATGCAATCTCTTTTAAAAGATTTTTTAAATGGATGACAATAAACTTCTGAAAAACAGACACAAATATCTTTCCTATCCTTTGCCTGAATTTCAATACTTTAAATTTTATTTTAATTACAGCTTTACTGAGATACAAATTTATATACCATGCAATCTATTGTATCACATGTGTATCTATTTTATATCCAGTATGGTTATTTCAATAAAATGACACACTAACTTTTCTGAATGAGTAGAATTACTAGTTACTACTAGGGTTCAATTCCTAGCTTTGCAAAAGCAAACAAACAAACAAACAAAGTTGGCTAACAGATCATATATTCTAATATTCCTAGCATTTTTTCAGTACAAAAAACCCACATTATCCCACAAAGGGATATGAAATAGAATTATATTTTTTCATCTGGGTATGCTAAAGACAAGTCTATTTAGAAAATCCTGTTGTTTCAAATGTTGTTGAAAATAATATAAAAATACTTTAAGAAAGAATGCAAAATAAAAAAAAATAAATTAGTATTGGGGGTACAAAGAGGTGTACCCTGTGTCTATGAATATAGAAGTAATTCATGAATTGACAATACTGTGAATAAATAATATAACTGATTCCACTTCAAATAATGGATTGCTAGAATTGATATCTGAAAATATATAAGAAATCTTATATTGATATAGAATCATTCATTCCAATGAGTTATACATCTAATGGTAATATTAGGGTTATATTCTATCATGAAAGGTGTGTGAGATCTGCTTCAAAAGTGAGAATGGAAAAGGAAAATAATGTGTTTGGAAAAAAGTCTCATGAAAAGACCAGTCAAGAAACATAGAGGAATGCATGTGTTCTGAAGTAGAAAGTGATTGAAAGTGACACAAATGCAAATAATTTTGCTAACTTGTGGATGAAATACATATCCTATGATGTGAATAAACTGAAGAAATAGTAAAGTACCAGTGTTGAATAAAAATGAACATCAAAATGTACATCATGTCCCATAGTAATCTACTTGGATTGATGTTAAACTGGGTCAGTTACTGTAGAAATATTAGGATTTGTATGCACCATTCACTGATGTTACTTGTCAGTACTAGAAAACAAATATGTATTTCAGGTGGATGAATAATTCTGAGAATAATCTTGTGAAAAGTTTATTATAAATCTACATACATGAATATGAATGAATTTAGGGTGTGTAAAAGAAGACAGAAGTATTTCATATTTTTAAAAATTTGGAGAGTATATATATATATATATATATATATATATATATATATATATATATTTATACACACACACACACACACACAAACAAACACATATACACACAGAGAGATTGAAATGTAGCAATATATATGCCAATTGAAATTGATGTAGAAATACATATCGTCCAAAGATCCAAAAATATTTAATTTACTGAACATGGATTTGTGTATAATGTTGTTCAACTAGGAAGCTCCCCCTTAGGTTAAATTTTCAGTTCCAACAGCGTTTAGGAGGAGTGATCTCTTCTCATAATTTGTATCTGCCAAGTCAGCCACCTCACAAGAATGTACATTTGATACCAGGTAGGATTCTATATGTGCATATAAAAATGCATGTGCTGAATAGGCTACAGACAAACGGAGACAGGAATTCAAATACTTGTTAAATTTAAAAACACATGGACAACTATGTCAACAAAATATTGATTAGATTTATAACTCCTACACTATATAATGCAAAAGGCAAGTTCAACTATACACCATGCCTCCTCTGAACTTCTTGGATTTCTATTCTGTTTGGGTTATTGTTCTCCATCATATTAGGATTAGTAGTCAGATTCTAGTAGGTTATGGGTTAGTGTCAGGAATTCAGTATTTCGAATGGAAAATTGGAAAATGAATCCAATGTGTATGCAAATATGTGCTACAAAAAAATCTTCCAACTCTCATCCACAACAATGCCTTGAAATTACCTTCACCCCAAATAAGACACAATTAGAAGAGAAGAGGTAGAAAATCTGTGAATATATATTTGTAGTGGAATATGCTCAGGATTTCACAATTTTGGAGGTTGTAGAGCAGTTTCCAAAAGTAAGGGACAGGGTAAACACTCCACAAACATGGAGCTCTGTTGGCCAAAAGATTTCTTGAGAAACTGCCTCTGAGGGTGGGCACTTGAAATATATGTGTTTGTCAGAAGCTTTAGCTTCCTTTCTAGTGAGACCATCAAAGCTGGGTCTGTATCTATGTGACATGAAGATCTTGGTTTCTTATTTTCCAATGATCCTGAGGCAGCAGTGCTGATTTCTCTCTTTGTATGTAAACTGTGGCCACTGGGGGCTAAGTGTCACCCCATGTGGACTCTGAAGCCATTTGTTCATCCTCCAACTTTTGTGGTGTTTCTTGCTGCTGAACTGGGACATTGGTATTTGCTTCACGAAATACAATGAGTTCAACTGGAACACAGTGCTGGAGGAAGTTCTGTCACGTGTTGTGGGTCACGTTCTGCAGGAGAATGTACCAACCAGGCTTCAATACCAGATAGCTTGTCCCCTTAACCTCAGCAACCTGATTCTTAACATTACCCTGAAACCTCTCCATATACAAGATGCCTTTACATAGAAGGGTCTGCTGGCTGCACCATGTCAGTCACAAGCCATTTGGAAGTCAATAGCAGATCCACATGGTCACACCACAGATATTTTATCACACACTACTGCTCTAGGTCCACTACTCAGCAGGCTCCAACTTATTGGCATCGCTGTTCTAGATAATTTTTATGAAACTCAGTCAATAAAGGCCCTGGCTAGTATACTCATGATCAGCAACAGACCATTTAAGAGTTCTCCAGTGCCACCTGTTAATGGCCTCCACAGGGCTTTGAAGAACTCATTTGACCCAAAGAATGCCTAATCTCACTTGATGGAGGTCAGGAACCTTACAGAGGAAGGCAAGAGACTTCATCCACAATTACTGATCTTTTTGCCATTTTGGTTTTGAATGCACACATGGGATCTTTCTTTAGATCCATCAGGTGCTGAGAATCTAAGCTATAGCCTCACATAGGACCAAGAGGCTGATTCAGACGCATCCCTTTCCAAAGCAATTAAGCACAGAGCCACAGTTGATGCCCATTTATTTCCATTTGAAAACTGTTTTCTTCAGGATTCACAAAGGGATGGCCTGAGGCAAAGACTTTCCTGACATTCAGGGCAACAGAACAATAGCAAAAGGCCCAAAGCAGGGTTTATCCACTGAGACTTTCCTGGACACACTGATATTAGAGTTTTCTGAGATGCTCGCCATTCCCTTCATCTATCTTGTACATGGCCATGTCACTCAGATTGGAGGTGGTACATATCTTGGACACAAAACAATGAGCCTATTCTTGAGAGTGACCAGAATTGAGGAAGAAATCAGGAACTTAGGAAGATTGCAGGTGTTGCCCATCCATAAGGCAAGGGGCAGTCCACTCCTAAATTGGGCAGGATGAATGCTGGGAAGATTTCAACTAGACAGGACACATTGATGCATTCTTTTTTCTAAGGTCTACAACCACGAACACAGTGGGTTACAAAGACATGCAAAAAATCGCCTTGTCAAACGACTTACTAGAAGCAGTCCACTCCAAACCAAACAAACCGCCTTTCCTACCTATTCTCATAAGAAGAGACTAAACCACAAAATCACACACACACGCGCAAACGCACCTCCTTCATTCAAGTAGGTCTGTGACTATCTGGAGTGTCCTCTGACTGGTGGGCCATACTATCTTCCCCCAAAAGGCCTGTCCTGTCTCAGATCTGGTCGCGGTGAAGCACTACCTGCTTTCTCAGGAAAGGCCCCTCTTCAGAGCTCTCCTGGCATTTGAAATCCTCATATCAGTAGGTACCAAGGAATACTTAGTCTATCCTTGGTTTTTCCAAACAATGGAGCCCACTGGGACTGGAACTGTGACAAGGTCTTGGTATTCTCTGTCTTCCTGGAGCCCAAGGTCAGGGAGTTTCTTCACCAAGGAAGTGAGGTAGGTCGCTTCATTCAGGAACTGAGTGAGTTTACTGCCTTTGCAACCACTTTGTCCTAACAGGTGATTGCAAGGTTCCCATGAGGTGGAGGCTGCCCCTACTTCCCGAGACAGTTTCAACAGTTAGAATGGTATATCGACCATAGGAATCCGGGAACAGCTCTCCACACAGACCTGGTTTGGTCCCTCTTCTCTACATTAAGAAAAGAGAGGCTGATTCAGACACAATGCTTCATCCTGAGTACGTTGTTTGCCATGGAAGATGACTTTTACTCTCTCAGGTAATTCATAGCTGCCTATGTCTTCTCCAGGGATCGTTTCTGCTTAAAACTTTGAGGATCTCAGCATCTGGAAGATCCCCTACATTCCTGTATTGTAAGACCAACTCTGTCGCTGCTCTTCTGTAAAGTTAGATTGAGGGAACAGTGTTTGGTTAGGCTTAATAACAGGTTCGATTTGGATTAAGAATCATTCTGAGCGATGAATAATGGTATTGGGAATGTGCGATATTTACAAGAATATTTAGGTGAAATATAAGTATGAAAACAGAAATCTAGGTAAAATTTGAAGCCCAGAAGGGCATTGGGCCTTTAATTGGGATACTTAGCTTTGACTTACGTTCTGCACAGATGTCTTAAATAAATCCATATACAATGTCATAGGACCTTGTACCTTGGATGATTGAATGTCACGAGAATATCCAGTCAAAAAGCTATAGTCGGTAGGATTAGGAAAAGTGTCGGTAGGTTTAGAAAGAATAGTGATTATAGGTTTTGGAGGAAATGTTTTTAGCAATTGGGTTTCGGTTAGAAAGTGAATTTAAATGTCAGCACATGTGAAGAGTCAGTCAAAATGATAAACTGGGAAAATATTTAGGAAAGCAGAAATCAATAGAGACATTAGGATATCAGGCAAAGTATAAAGTGAGTGATAGGATTACACATTTTCAACAGGCTTGAGGTTGAATATATAATCTTAGGAGGAAACAAATATATAGTCACCAATAGGATTGACATTTGAGAGCGGTAGCAACCTGGACAGGAATATTTTTAGTAATCCATGCTCACTTTTCATTTAGGTTTTGGTACAATCATAACTGTGACCTTTGCATTTTGTTTCCAGAATATTACTGTGATAACATGTACATGTAGATCAGGTGACATGAGTATTTCTTCCACCATTTCTGGGAGCAATATTGTGAAGACGTATAAGTTAGTACTGGGGGTACAAATAGGTGTACCCTGAGTCTATGAATATAGAGATAATGCATGAATAGACCATACTGTGAATAAATAGTATTACTGCTTCCAACTTTGAATAATGGATTGAATTGATAAATGAAAACATAGAGGAAATCTTATATTGATATATATACATTCATTAAAACCAAATATACATCTAATGGTAATATTAGGGTTATGGTTCATCATGAAGAGTGTGTGAGTTTTGCTTCAAAAATGATTAAGGAAATCGAAAAAGAAACCTCATGAAAAGATCAGTCAAGAAACATGGAGTTATACATGTGTTCTGAAGCAGGAAGTGATTGAAAATGAAACAAATGCCTATTAATTTTCGAGTTTCTAGATGAAATATATATTTTATGATGTGCATAAACGGAAGAAATTGCAATGTACCAGTGTTGAATAAAAATGAATTTCAAAATACACATCATGTCCCATAGAAATCTATTTGCATTGATGTTAAACTGGGTAAGTTACTGCAGAAATACAAGGATTTGTATGCACCATTCACTGAAGATAGTTCTCAGTACAAGGAAACAAATATGTTTTTCAGGTGTGTGAATATTCCTGGGAATAATCTAGTGAAAAGTTGATTAAAAATCCACATACATGAATATGAATTATTTTAGGGAGTGTATAATAAGACACATATTTCATATTTTGAAAAATCTGGAGAGTATGTATACACACACACACAAACAGACTTTAAAAAGTAGGAATATATATGCCAATTGAAATTCACCATGAAATATATATCATCCACAGATCAGAAATATTTATTTTACTGAACATGGGTTTTTGTGTAAAGTTGTTCAACCAGGAAGCTCACCCATTGGTTGAATTTTCAGTTCCAGCATCATTTAGGAAGAGTGAACTATTCTAACAATTTGTATCTGCCAAGTGAGCCATCTCACAAGAATGTACGTGTGATTCCAGGTAGGATTCTATATGTGCATATAAAATTACATGTGCTGAATAGGCTGCAGAGAAAGGGAGTCAGGTATTCACATATTTGTTAACTTTAGAAATACATGGAGAAATATTTCAACAGAAAATTGACTAAATTTATAACTCCTACCCTATATAATGCAAAAGGCAAGTCCCACTATACAACATGCATCCTCTGAACTGCTTATATTTCTATTCTGTTTGGGTTTTTATTCTCCATCATATTAGGATTAGTAGTCAGAGTCTAGTAATGTAGTGGTTAGTGTCATGGATTCAGTATTTCTAATGGAAATTTGGAAAATGAATCCAATGTGTATGTAAATATATGCTACACAAAAATCTTCCCACTCTCATCCAGAAAAATGCCTTGACATTACCTTCGCACCAAGAAAGACACAATTAGAGGAGAAGAATTAGAAAATGTGTGAATACATATATTCAATGAAAAATCCTCAGAAATTCACAGCCTTGGAGGTGGTAGAGGAGTTTCCAAAAGTAAGGGACAGGATAAACACTCCACAAACATGGAGCTCTGCTGGCCTAAAGACTTCTTGAGAAATGCCTCTGAGTTTGGGCACTTGAAATATATGTTGTTTTCAGGAGCTTTAGCTTCTTTCTAGTGAGACCATCAAAGCTGGGTCTGCATCTATGTGACCTGGAGGACATGGCATCTTATTTTTCAATGAACATGAGGCAGCAGTGCTGGTTTCTCTCTTTGCAGGTAAACTGTGGCCACTGGGAGCTAAGTGTCTCCTCGTTTGGACTGTGAAGCAATTTGGTCATGATCCACTTTTCGTTGTGTTTCTTGCTGCTGCACTTGGAGTTTGGTGTTTGCTTCATGAAATACAAGGAGTTTATCTGGGACACAGTGCTGGAGGGAGTTCTGTCACGTGTGGTGGGTCAGTGTCTGCAGGAGAATGCACCAACCAGGCTTCTATCCAGATAGCTTTCCCCCTTGACCATAGCAACCTGATTCTGAACATTGCCCTGAAACCTCTGCATATAACAAGATGCCTTTACATAGAAGGGTCTGCTGCCTGCACCATGTCAGTCACAAGGCATTTGGAATCCAATGCTAGATCCTCATGGCCGTACCACTGATGTTTTATCACACACCTGCCCACCACTGCTCTAGGTCCACTTCTCAGCAGACTCCAACTTACTGGCATCTGTGTTCTACACCATGTTAAAGAAACCCAGTCAATGTAGGCACTCTCTGGTATACTCATGATCAGCAACAGGACATCCAAAGGTTCTCCAGTGCCACCTGGTCATGGTAATTTTAAAAATTTCATGATATTTATGTAACCATTTTCAAGGATGAAGTTGGAGGCATTGTGGGTTTCAATTATTCAGAAACCATTAAATGGTGAGGAATCTCATTTTAATGAAAGCTCTGGAGAACTCTCACAGGCAAGGCTTCCCAAATAGTGGCCAAAACGTCACTTGAAGCCAGGCCCATTGAGGTCTAAAATGTGAGGTCCATGTGTGTTTTGACTCTCAATTGTGGCTGCCAAGTCTTTCAGAATAAAATTATGTGATTCTCTGGCTGAGAGTCCCAGTGAACTGTGGAAAGTCCCCCTGGGACTAGATCACAGCTTCCAATGGCGACTCTCATGCGTTGCCTCCGAAAATCTTAACACAATTCATGGCAATTCTTCTCTGAGGTCAGTTCAAGAACTGAGTCTCTAAGGGGAATCACACCAGAATTCAACCCAGGTTGAACCAGTAATCTCTCACAATTAAAACCTAAACACTCCCACATGACCCTCATCTTCTTCCATATAGACACTCATCATAACCTCTGGCTGGAGGTTTCCATGAGGGCACAGCCCAAGACAGTGTCCAAAATAAGCTTCCTTGTCCCTCATTTGCCTAAAGTCACGTTTGCCTGAACACCCTTCCTATGAACCAGGAGTGATCAAATAGGCCTGATATTTATACTGCTCCACTTCTCCAATTTGAGGCCTACTGACTGAGGGGTTTAAATTCTTTTTGGGAATTGGACGCATGAGAAAACACAAGAACTATGGGCAAGCCACTGCAGAGCTTTGAAGAACCCATTTGACACAAAGGATCCCTATTCTTCCTTGATGGAAGTAAGTGCCCTACCAGAGGAAGGCAAGAGACTTCATCCACAATGACTCTACTTTTAGCCATTTTGGTTTTGGATGCACATATGGAATCTTTCTTTAGATCCATAAGGTGCATAGAATCTAAGCCACAGCCTCACACAGGTCCAAGAGGCTGACTCAGACACATCCCTTTCCAAAGCAATTAAGCAAAGAGCCACAGGAGATGCACATTTATTTCCAATTGAAAAGTCTTTTGTTAAGGCTTCCAAAAGTTTTGGCCTGAGGAAAACACCTTCCTGACATTCAGGGCAACAGAAAAATATGTATGCATAAGGCCCAAAGCAGGGTTTCTCCACTGAGATATTCCTGGTCACACTGCTATCTGAGTTTTCTGAGATGCTCGGCCATTCCATTCAGCTATCCAGTACATGGCCATTTCACAGACCTTGGAGGTGGTACATATCTTGGACACACAAACATGAGTCTATTCTTGAGAGTGACCAGAATTGAGTAAGAAATCAGGAACTTAGGAAGATTGCAGGTGTTGCCCATCCATAAGGCAAGCCGCAGTCCATTCATAAATTGGGCAGGATGAATGCTGGGAAGCTTTCTACTAGACAGGACACATCCATTGATGCATTCTCTTTTCTAATGTCTACAACCACTAACACAGTGGGATACACAGACATAGAAAAACTCGCATTGTCAAAGGACTTAGAAGAATCAGATAATTCCAAACCAAACAAACCTCCTTTCCTACCTATTCTGAGAACATGAGACAAAACCACAAACCCCACCCGACCTCACAAATTCAACTTCTTCCCCCAAGTAGGTCTGTGACTATCCGGAATGTCCTCTGACTTGTGGGCCATACTGTGTTCTCCCGAAATGGCCTGTCCTGCCTCAGATCTGGTCACCTTGGCCAACTCTGTGAAGTTGTCAGGAGCCAGTGTTGAGCCACTACCTGCTTTCTCAGGAAAGGCCCCTCTTCAGAGCACTCCTGGCATTTGGCCATCCTCACATCAGTAGGTACCAAGAATGACTGACGCTGTCCTTGGTAAATCCAACAAGTGAGCCCACTGGAACTGTGACTGGGACTGGCTCTGGGTGCCTGGCTACTTGGATCACAAGTTCAGAGAGTTCCATCACCAAGGAAGTTAAGAAGGTCATTTCTTCGGGAACTGAATGAGGTCACTGCCGTGGCAACCACTTTGTCCTAACACTTGCTTCCAAGGGTCCCATGAGATGGAGGCTGCCCCTAATTCCTGAGACACTTTCAAAAGTTAGAATGGTATACCAACCATAGGTACCCAGGAACAGCTCTCCACACAGGCCCGGTTTGCTCCATCTCCTCTACGTTAAGGATAGAGAGTCTGATTCAGACTCAACCCTTCATCCTGACCAGGTTGTTTTCCATGGAAGATTACTTTTGCTCTCTCCGGTCCTTCATAGCTGACTACATCTTCTCCAGGGATAATTTCTGCATTGACCTTTGAGGTTTTCAGCAGGTTGAAGATCCCCTACATTCCTGTATTGTAAGAACAAATCTGTCCCTGCTCTTCTGAATACTTAAATTGATGGAACAATGTATGGTTAGTGTTATTAACATGTTCAATTAAAACCAAAACACTACCACATGGCCCTTATATTCTTCCATATAGACACTCATCATTACGTCTGGCTGGAGGTTTCCACAAGGGGCGAAGCCCAAGACAGTGTCCAAAATAAGTTCCCTTGCCCCTCATTTGCCTAAAGTCTGGGTTTCCTGGACACCCTTCCTGTGAACCAGGATTGATCAAATAGGCCTGCCATTAATAATGCTCTTTTTCTCCTTTTTGAGGCCTACTGAACGTGAGGTATAGATTCTTTATGTGATTTGGAGTCATGTGAAACCCAAGCACCTTTTCTCGTCTTTGAAGAACTCATTAGACCCAAAGGATCCCTATTCGTACTTGATGGAGGTGAGGAGCCTAACAGAGGAAGCAAGAGACTTCATCCACAATGTCTGATCTTTTTGCCATTTTGGTTTTGGATGCACACATGGGATCTTTCTTTAGATCCATCAGGTGCTGAGATTCTAAGCCACAGCCTCACACAGAGCCGAGAGGATGATTTAGACACATCCTTTTCTAAAGCAATTAATCTAAGAGCCACGGGTGATGCTCATTCATTTCCATTTGAAAGCAGTTTCTTCAGGCTTCACAAACTGGTGGTCTGAGGCAAAGACCTACCTGACATTCAGGTCAACAGAACAGTAGGTAAGCAAAAGGCACAAAGCAGGGTTTCTCTACTGAGACTTTACTGGTCACACTGATATCTGAGTTTTCTGAGATCCTCCCCATTCATTTCAGGTATCCAGTAAATGGCCATGTCACAGAGCTCGGAGGTGGTACATATCTTGGACAAAAAAAAATGAGCCTATTCTGGAGAATGGCCAGAATTCAGGAAGAAAACAGGAACTAAGGAAAATAGTAGGTGTTGCCCATCGATAAGGCAAGCAACAGTCCATTCATAAATTGGGCAGGATGTGTGCTGGAATGCTTTCTACTTGTCAGGACACATGCATTGATGCATTCACTTTTCTCATATCTTCAACCACCGACAAAGTGGGATACACAGACATAGAATCACTCACCATGTCAAATGACTTATTAAAAACAGTCCACTCCAAACCAAACAAACTGCCTTTCCTACCTATTCTCAGAACATGAGACAAAACCATAAACTCACATCTACACCCACAAAGGCATATCTTTTACCCACATAGGTCTGTGAGTAACCAGAGTGTCCTCAGACTGATAGGCCATACTATGTTCCCCCGAAATGGCCTGTCCTGTCTCAGATCTGGTCTCCTTTAACAACTCTCTAAAGTTTTCAGGAGCCATCGGTGAGTCACTACCTGCTTTCTCAGGAAAGGCCCCTCTTCAGAGCTTTCCTGGCATTTAGTGATCCACAAGAAAGACTTACTCTTTCTTTGGTAAATCCAAACAAGTGAACCCACTGGGAAAGGGACTGGGACTGGCTCTTGGTGCCTGGCTTCCTGGATCCCAAGTTCAGAGGGTTCCATCACCAAAGAAGTGAGGTAGGTCACTTCCTTCAGGAACTGAATGAGGTCACTGCCTTGGCAACCACTTTGTTCTAACATTTGCTTCCAATGGCTCCATGACATGGAGGCTGCCCCTACTTCCTGTGTCACATTCACAAGTTAGAATGGTATACCAACCATAGGCACCCGGGAACAGTCAGAGTCTACTAGGGTATGGCTTACTGTCAGGAATTCAGTATTTCAAATAGAAAATAGGAAAATGAATCTAATGTGTATACAAATATATGCTAGACAAAAATCTTCCCACTGTCCTCCACAACAATGCCTTGATATTTCCTTCACCACAAGTAAGACACAATTAGTGGAGAATAGTTTGAAAATCTGTGAATATATATCTGGAAAAAAAATGAATGGAGTTCACAACCTTGGAGGTGGTAGAGGAATTTCCAAATGTAAAAGAAAGGATAAACACTCCACAAACATGGAGCTCTGGTGGCCTAATAAATTTTTGAGAAACTGCCTCTGAGTTTGGGCCCTTGAAATATTTGTTGTTGTCAGGAGCTTTAGCTTCCTTTGTAGTGAGACCATCAAATCTGGGTCAGCATCTATGTGACCTGGATGACATGGTTCCTTATTTTCTATTGAGCATGAGGCAGCAGTTCTGAATTCTCTCTTTGTAGGTAAACTGAGGCCACTGGGGTCTAAGTGTCTAACCGTGTGGTCTGTGAAGCCATTTGGTCATACTCGAATTTTTGTGGTGTTATTTACTGCAGTACTCTGAGTTTGGTATTGGCTTCATGAAGTACAAGGAGATAAACTGGGACACAGTCCTAGAGGGAGTACTCTCATGTGTGGTGAGTGAGGGTCTGCAGGAGAATGCACCAACCAGGCTTCTATCCCAAAAATCTTGCACCCATGTCCATAGCAACCTGATTCTGAACATTGCCATGAAACCTCTCCATATAACAAGATCCCTTTATTTGTAAGGGTCTGCTGGCTGCACCATGTCAGTCACAATCCATTTGGAAGCCAAGGGAAGATCCATGTGGCCCCACGACAGATGTTTTATTATACACCTGCCAACCACTGCTCTAGGCCCACTACTCAGCAGGCTCCAACTTTCTGGCATCTCTGTTCTACAACATTTTCATGAAACCCAGTCAATCAGGGCACTGTCTGGTATACTCGTGATCAGCAACAGACATCCAAAGATTTTCTAGTGCCACCTGTTCATAGGAATATCAAAAATTTTATGGTGTTTATCTAGCCAATTTTCAAGGATGAAGTTGGAGGCACTGTGGGTTTCAATTCATTCAGGAACCATGAAATAGTGAGGAAGCTCATTTCAATGAAAGCTCGGGACAACTCTCACAGGCAAGGCTTCCCAAGGAGTGGCCAAAAGGTCACATGAAGCCAGGCCCATTGAGGTTTACAATTGAGGTCCATGTGTGTTTTGACTCTCAACTATGGCTGCTAAGTCTTTCTGAATAAAGTCATGTGATATCCTGGCTGAGAATCCCAGTGCTCTTTGGAAAGCCAACCTGGGCCTAGATCTCAGTCTCTAAGGGCAACTCTCATGTGTGGCCTCCTAAATTCCAAACACAATTCATGCCAATACATCGCTGAGATCTGTTCCAGAACTCAGTCTCTAAAGGGAATCACACAAGAGTTAAAGCCCAGGTTGACCCTGGAATCTTTTCCAACCGTAACACAAATGACCACAATTAAACCAAAACACTCCAACATGGCCCTCATCTTCTTCCATATAGACAGTCATAATAAACTCTGGTTGGAGGTTTCCATGAGGGGCGCAGCCCAAGACAGTGTTCAAAATAAGCTCACTTGCCACTCATTTGCCTAAAGTCAGGGTGGCATGGAAACCCTTCCTGTGAACGAGGGGTGATCAAATAGGCCTGCCATTAATAGTGCTCTACTTCTCCAATTTGAGGCCTACTCTCTGTGGGGTATAAATTCTTTATGAGAATTGGGGTCATGAGAAAACCCAAGCACCTATGGGCTACCCTCTGAAGGGATTTGAAGAACCCATTTGAGTGAACCAAGGAGTTGGATCAAAAGACTTTAGATATAGGGTTTTGGTTAGAGAGTGAATGTAAATTTCAGCATATGTGAAGAGTCAGCCACAGTGATGAACTGGGGAAAATGTGTCGGAAAGCAGATATCAATAGAGATATTAGGAAATCAGGCAAAGTACAAAGAGAGTGATAGGATAAGACATTTTTAACAGGGTTGAGTTTGAATATACAATCTTAGGAAGAAACAAATATGTAGTCACCAATAGGAATGATATTCGAGATCATTAGTGAATCAGGACATGGATGTTGTTAGTAATACATGCTCACTTTCAATATAGGCTTTGGTACAATCATAAGTGTGACACTTGCATTTTTTGTCAGGAATATTACTGTGATGAAATGCATATGTATATCAGGTGACTAGAATATTTCTTCCACCATTTTTGAAAGCAATATTTTAAAGGCTTATAAATTAGTATTGGGGATACAAATAGGTATACCCTGGGTCTATGAATATAGAGATGATTCTTTAATAGACCATAGTGTGAATAAATAATATAACTGGTTCAAAATTTAAATAATGGATTGAATTGATATCTGAAAATATACAAGAAATCTTACATTGATATACATACATTCATTCCGAACAGTTATACATCTAATGATAATATTAGTGTTATGGTTTATTATGAAGAGTGTGTGAGTTTTGTTTCAAAAGTGATTATGGAAATCGAAAATAATGTGTTTGGAAAGAATCTCATGAAAAGAACAGTCAAGAAACATGGAGGAATACATGTCTTCTCAAGTAGGAAGTGATTGAAATTGAACCAAATGCCTATAAATTTGTAAAATTGTGGATGAAATGATATATCCTATATTGCCCATAAACTGCAGAAATAGTAATGTACCAGTGTTGAATAAAAATGAACTTCAAAATACACATCATGTCCCATAGGTGTCTACTTGCATTGATGTTAAACTGGGTGAGTCACTGTAGAAATATTAGGATTTCTTAGCACCATTCCCTGAAGTTAGTTTTCAGTACTAGGAAACAAATATGTATTTCAGTGGATGTATATTTCTAAGAATAATCTTGTGAAAAATTGATTATATATCCCCATACAGGAACATGAATGAATTTAGGCAGTGTATAGTAAGACACTTATATTTCATATTTTGAAAATCTGGAGACTATATATATATAGACACAAACACACACACATTATAATGTAGCAATATATATGCCAATTGAAATTCATCATGAAAAATAACTCATCTGCATATCAAAAAATATTCATTATGCTGAACATGGATTATGTATAATGTTGTTCATCTAGGAAGGTCACCCATGGGTTGAATTTTTAGTTCCAACAGCCTTTAGGAGAAGTGATCTCTTCTCACAATTTGTATCTGCCAAGTCAGCCACCTCACAAGAATGTACGTGTGAAACCAGGTAGGATTCTATTTTTGCATATAAAAATACATGTGCTTAATAGGCTAAAGAGAAAGAGAGACAGAAATTCACATATTTCTTAACTTTAAAAACACATGGAGAATTATTTCAACAAATAATTGACTAGATTTATAACTCCTACCTTATATCATGCAAAAGGCAAGTACAACTACACACCATGCCTCTTCTGAACTGCTTGTATTTCTATTCTGTTTTGGTTATTTTTCTCATCATATTAGTATTAGTAGTCAGAGTCTATAAGGGTATGGGCCAGTGTCAAGGATTCAGTATTTCGAATGAAAAATTGAAAAATGAATCCAATGTGTATGCAAATATGTGCTACAAAAAAATCTTCCTTCTCTCATATAGAAGAATGACTTGACATTACCATTGCCAAAAGTAAGTCACAATTAGAGGAGAAGAGTTAGAAAATCTGTAAATATATATCTGCAATGAAAATGCTCAGGAGTGCACAACCTTGGAGGTGGCAGAGGAGTTTCCAAAAGTAAGTGACATTGGAAATACTCCACAGACATGAAGATCTGCTGGCCTAAACACTTCTTGAGAAACTGCCTTTGATGTTGGGCACTTGAAATATATGTTGTTTTCAGGAGCTTTCGCTTCCTTTATAGTGAGACCATCTAAGCTGGGTCTGCATCTATGTGACCTGGAGGACATGGCATCTTATTTTCCAATGAACATGAGGCAGCAATGCTGAATTCTCTCTTTGTAGGTAAACTATTGCCACTGGGGGCTAAGTGTCTCCCCGTGTGGACTGTGAAACCATTTGGTCATCTTCCACTTTTCGTGGTGTTTCTTGCTGCTGCACTGGTAGTTTGGTATTGGCATCACGAAATACAAGGAGTTCAACTGGGACACAGTGCTGGAGGGAGTTCTGTCACGTGTGGTACGTGTACCCTGGTCTACAGTAGAATGCACCAACCAGGCTTCTATCCCACATAGCTTGCCCCCTTGATCATAGCAACCTGATTCTAAACATTACCCTGAAACTTCTCCATATAACAAGATGCCTTTATATACAATGGTCTGATGGCTGCACCATGTCTGTCTCAAGACAATTGAAAGTCAATGGCAGATCCACATGGCCCCACCACAGATGTTTTATCACACACCTTCCCACCACTGCTCTAGGCCCACTACTCTGCAGTCTCCAACTTTCTGGCATCTCTGTTCTAAACATTTTCATGAAGCCCAGTCAATCAAGGCACTGTCTGGTATACTCATGATCAGCAAAAGTACATCAAAAGGTTCTCCAGTGCCATCTGGTCATGAAAATTTCTAAACATTCATGGTATTGATCTAGACAAATTTCAAGGATGAAGGTGGAGGCACTGTGGGTTTCAATTCATTCAGGGACCATTAAATGTTGAGGAAGCTCATTTCAATGAAAGATCTGGAGAACACTCACAGGCAAGGCTTCCCAAAGAGTGGCCAAAAGGTCACATGAAGCCAGGCCCATTGAGGTCTACAATGTGAGGTCCATGTGTGTTTTGACTCTCAACTATGGGTGCCAAGTCTTTCAGAATAAAATCACGTGATATCCTAGCTGAGATTCTCAGTACTCTTGGGAAAGCCACCCTGGGCCTAGATCTCAGTTTCAAAGGGCGACTCTCATGTGTGGCCTCCTGAAATCGCAACACAATTCATGGCAATACTTATCTGAGGTCAGTTCCAGAACTCATTCTCTAAGGGGAATCACACCAGTGTTCAAGCCCAGTTGGACCCAGTCATCTCTTCCATCTGCCACACAAATGACCACAATTAAAACCAAAACACTCCCACATTGTCCTCATCTTCTTGCACATAGACACTCCTCATAACCTCTGGCTGGAGTTTTTCATGAGGGGCACAGCCCAAGACAGTGGCCCAAATAAGCTTTCTTGCCCCTCATTTGCCTAAAGTCAGGGTGGCCTGGACACCCTTCCTGTGAACCAGGAGTGATTAAATAGGCCTGCCATTAATACTGCTCCACTTCTCCACTTTGAGGCCTTCTTACTGTGGGGTTTAGTTTCTTCTTTTTTTAAAAAAAAATTGAAATTTAATTGGAAAGTTAAAAAAAATTGTATTGCAGAATATTAAATTTCTTATGCAAAAGCCTTTATCTTGTTTGTGAGGGAAACCTTGATGCCTTGCCAATCTGGTTATATGGAGACACGGAAAATTTTCTGTTACATACTACATGGATGAATGGCTACAGCACATCGTTTTTTCAAACTGAAAGGCAGATAACAGCAAGTAAGATAACAAATAAAAGCCAATTTTATTAAAAAATAAAGTTGTAAAATGTCTCAAATATTGGAAATTAAATTCCTTTTTTTTTCTTTTTTTTGGTTGTTCAAAAGCTCATGCTATATCATCTTTCATACATTTGACTCATTTGGGTTATGAACTCCCATTTTTACCCCAATACAAATCGCAGAATCACATCAGTTACACACTCACGTTTTTACATAATGGCATATTAGTGATTGTTGTATTCTGCTACCTTTCCTATCCCCTACTATCCCCCTCCCCTCCCCAACCATCTACCCTCTATACCTCATCTGCTATTGTTCAATTCTCTCCCTTGTTTCCCCCCCTTTCCCCTCACAACCTCTTATATGGAATTTTGTGTAACATTAAGTGTCTCCTACCATTTCCATATGCTTTCCATTCTCTCTCCCTTTCTCTCCCCCCACTCATCTCCATTTAGTGTTAATATTTTCCTCATGCTCTTCTTCCCTGTTCTGTTCTTATTTGCTCTCTTTATATCAAAGAAAACATTTGGCATTTGTTTTTTAAGGATTGGCTAGCTTTGCTTAGCATTATATGTTCTAATGCCATCCATTTCCCTTCAAATTCAATGATTTTTGTCATTTTTTAATGCTGCATAATACTCCATTGTGTATAGATGCCCCTTTTTTATCCATTCGCCTATTGAAGGTCATCTAGTTTGGTTCCACAGTTTAGCTATTATGAATTGTGCCGCTATCATCAGTGATGTGGCAGTATCCCTATAGTGCGCTCTTTTAAGATCCTCAGGGAATAGTCCGAGAAGTGAGATAGCTGGGTCAAATGGTGGATCCTTTCCCTGCTTTCCCAGGTATCTCCATACTGCTTTCCAAATTGGCCTCAACATTTTGCAGTCCCACCAGCAGTGTACAAGTGTACCCTTTTCCCCACATCCTCGCCAACACTTATTGTTGTTTGATTTCATAATGGCTGCCAATCTTACTGGAGTGAGATGGTATCTTAGGGTGGTTTTGACTTGAATTTCCCTAACTGCTAGAGATGGTGGGCATTTTTTCATGTTCTTGTTGATGGATTGTATGTCCTCCTCTGTGAAGTTTCTGTTCAGGTCCTTGGCCCATTTGTGGATTGGTTTATTTGTTATCTTATTGTTTAATTTTTGAGTTCTTTGTATATTCTAGATATTAGGGCTCTATCTGAAGTGTGAGGGGTAAAAATTTGTTCCCAAGATGTAGGCTCTCTATTTACCTCTCTTATTGTTTCTCTTGTTTCGAAAAAAACTTTTTAGTTTAAGTAAGTCCCATTTGTTGATTCTTGTTATTAACTCTTGTGCTATGGCTGTCCTATTAAGGAATTTGGAGCCCAACCCCACAGTATGTACATCGTAGCCAAATTTTTCTTCTATTAGATGCAGTGTCTCTGATTTTATATCTTGCTCCTTGATCCATTTAGAGTTAACTTTTGTGCATGGCGAGAGAAAGGGATTCATTTTCATTTTGTTGCATATGGATTTCCAATTTTCCCTGGACCACTTGTTGAAGATGCTATCCTTCCTCCATTGCATGCTTTTAGGCCCTTTTTCAAATATAAGAAAGTTGTACTTTTGTGGATTGGTTTCTGTGTCCTCTATTCTGTACCATTGGTCCAGCTGACTTTTGTGATACCAGTACCACGCTGTTTTTGTTACTATTGCTTTGTAGTACAGTTTGAACTCTGTTATCGCTATACATCCTGATTCACACTTCCTGCTTAGAATTGCTATTGCTATTATGTGTCTATTGTTTTTCCATATGAAATTCATGATTGCTTTATATATTTCTACAAGAAATGCCATTGGGATTTTGATTGGCATTGCATTAAACCTGTAGAGAACTTTGGGTAATATCGCAATTTTGATGATGTTAGTTCTGCCTATACATGAACAGGGTACATTTTTCCATCTTCTAACATCTTCTTCTATCTCTTTCTTTAGAGTTGTGTAACTTTCATTGTATAAATCTTTCACCTCTTTTTTTAGGTTGATTCCCAAGTATCTTATTTTCTATGAGGATATTGTGAATGGAGTGGTTTTCCTCATTTCAATTTCAGAAGTTTTGTTGCTGATATACAGGAATGCCTTTGATTTTTTCTTGTTGATTTTATATACTGGCACTTTGCTGAATTCATTTATTAACTCTAGCAGTTTCTTTGCATACCCTTTAGGGTTTGTTAAATATATTATCATGTCATCCTCAAATAGCGAATATTTAAGTTCTTCTTTTTCTATTTTTATGCCTTTAATTTCTTTTGTCTGTCTAATTGCTCTGGCTAGTATTTCAAGAACTAAACTGAATAGAAGTGGTGATAGAGGGCATCTCTGTCTTGTTCCAGATTTTAGAGGGAATGCCTTCAGTTTTTCTCCATTTAGGATGATGCTAGCCTGAGGTTTAGCATATATAGCTTTTACCATGTTGAGGTAAGTTCTTGTTATCCCTAATTTTTATAGTGTTTTGAACATAAAGGAATGCTGTACTTTGTCAAACGCTTTATCTACATCTATCGAGATGATCATATGGTTTTTGTCTTTAAGTCTATTGATGTGGTGGATTACATTTATTGATTTCCATAAATTGATCCAGGCTTGCATCCCAGGGATGAATCCTACTTGATCATGAAGCACAATTATTTTGATATGCTTTTGTATTCAATTCACCATGATTTTATTGAGAATTTTTGCATCCAAGTTTATTAGAGGTATTGGTCTGTAGTTTTCTTTCTTTGAAGTGTCTTTGTCTGGTTTTGGAATCAGGGTGATGTTGGCCTCATAGAATGAATTTGGAGGAACTCCTTCTTTTTCTATTTTTTGAAATTGCTTGAAAAGTATTGGTATTAATTCTTCTTTGAGGGTTTTGTAGAATTCCACTGTATACCTATCCGGTCCAGGGCTCTTTTTGGTTGGTTGTCTCTTGATGGTTTCTTATTTTTCTTCCTTTGTTATTGGTCTATTTAAATTGTGGGTGTCTTCCTGACTCAATCTGGGCAGATCATATGACTTAAGAAATTTATCGATATCTTCTTTATCTTCTATTTTATTGGAATATAGGGTTTCAAAATACTTTCTAATTATCTTCTGTGTTTCTGTATTGTGTGTTGTGATATTTCCATCTTTATTCCATATGTTAGTAATTTGAGTTGTCTCTCTTCTTCTCTTCGTTAGCATGGCTAAGGGCCTGTCGAACATATTTATTTTTTCAAAGAACCAACTCTTATTTATTTCAATTTTTACAATGTAGATTTTTTGTTTCAATTTCATTGATTTCTCCTCTAATTTCAATTATTTCTTGTCTTCTACTACATTTGATGTTGTTTTGCTCTTCCTTTTCTAGGTTTTTGAGGTGTAGTGTGAGTTCATTTATTTGTTGTTGTTTTTTTCTTTTTTTGAGGAAAGAATTACAAGAAATGAATTTCCCTCTTAAAACGGCTTTCATTGTGTCCCATACAAACCGGTATGTTGTGTCTCTATTGTCATTTGTCTCTAAGGATTTTTTTATCTCCTCCTTTATGTCTTCTGTAACCCACTGATCATTCAGTAACATATTGTGCATTTTCCATGTGATGTAGAATTTTTCCTTCCTTTTTTTTTCATTGATTTAAAGTTTCAATCCATTATGATCAGATATGGTGCATGGTATTATCTCCATACCTTTATATTTACTAAGAGTTTCGCTATTGCATAATATATGGTCTATATTGGAGTAGGATCAATGTGCTGCTGAGAAGAACGTGTATCCACTTGATGATGGTTGATATATTTTATATATGTTGGTTACGTCTAGGTTATTGATTGTGCTATTGAGTTCTATTGTATCTTTATTCAGCTTTTGTCTGGAGGAAGGCAAGAGACTTCATCCACTATGACTGCCCTTTTTGCCATTTTAGTTTTGGATGCACACATGGGATCTTTCTTTAGATCCATCAGGTGCTGAGAATCTAAGCCACAGGCTCACACAGGGCCAAGATGCAGATTCAGAAACATCCCTTTCCAAAGCAATTAAGCAAAGAGCCACAGGTGATGCCCATTTATTTCCATTTGAAAACTGTTTTCTTCAGTCTTCACAAAGGGGTTGCCGGAGGCAAAGACCTTCCTGACATTCAGGGCAACAGACAGGGAAGCAAAAGGCCCAAAGCAGGGTTTCTCCACTGAGACTTTCTTGGTCACACTGATATCTGAGTTTTCTGAGATACTCGCCATTCCCTTCAGCTATCCAGTACATTGCCATGTCACAGTGCTTGGGGTGGTACATATCTTGGACACAAAACCATGAGCGTATTCTAGAGAGTGGCCAGAATTCAGGAAGAAAACAGGAACTTAGGAAGATGGCGAGTGTTGCCCATTTATAAGGCAAGCTGCAGTTCATTCATTAATTGCACAGGATGAATGCTGGGAAGCTTTCTAGTAGACTGGACAAATCCCTTGATGCATTTTCTTTTCTAATGTTTACAACCACGGACACAATGGGATATATAGACACAGAAACACTCGCCTTGTCAAATGACTTACTAGGAACAGTCCACTCCAAAACTAACAAACCACCTTTCCTACCTATTCTGAGAACAGGAGACAAAACAACAAACCCACAACCACACCCACAAAGACACCTCCTTCCCCCAGTAGGTCTCTGACTATCCAGAGTGTCCTCTGACTGGTGGGCCATGATATATTCCCCCATATTGGGGTGTCCTGTCTCTGATCTGGTCTCCGTGGCCAACTCTGTGATGCTGTCAGAAGCCAGCGATGAGCCACTACCTGCTTTCTCAGGAAAGGCCCCTCTTCAGATCTTCCTGGCATTTGGCCAACCTCACATCAGTATGTACCAAGAAAGACTGACTCTGTCCTTGGTAAATCCAAACAAGTTTGACCACTGGGACTTGCACTGGGACTGGCTTTGGGTGCCTGGCTTCCTGGATCCCATGTTCAGAGAGTTTCATCACCAAGGAAGTAAGTTGAGTTCATTTCCTTCAGGAACTGAATGAGGTCACTACCCTGGCAACCACATTTTCCTAACAGTTCCTTCCGAGGGTCCCATCAGATGGAGGCTGCACCTACTTGCTCTGACATTTTCACAAGTTAGAATGGTATATCAACCATAGGCACCCGGGATCAACTCTCCACACAGGCCTGGTTTGGTCCATCTTCACTACATTAAGAAAAGAGAGGCTGATTCAGACACATCCTTTCATCATGACCAGGATGTTTTCCATGTAAGATGACTTTTGCTCTCTCAGGTCCCTCATAGCTGCCTACATCTTCTCCAGGGATTATTTCTGCATGGACTTTTGATGTTGTCAGCTGGTGGAAGATCCCCTACCTTCCTGTATTGTAAGACCAACTCTGTTCCTGCTCTTCTGTAAATGAGATTGAGGGAACAGTGTATGGTTAGGGTTAATAGCATGTTCGATTTGGGTTAGGAATAATTATGCTGGATGAATAATGGTATTGGGAACCTGTGATATTTATAAGAATATAGACGTGAAATATATGTATGAGAACAGAGATCTAGGAAAGATTTGAAGCCCAGATAGGAATTTAAACCACGATTGGTATACTTAGCTTGAATTATGTTCTGCACCGAGGTCTCAGATAAATTGATATACAATGGCATAGGACCGTGTACCTCGGATGTTTGAATGTAGAAGAGAACATGCAGTCAAAAAGTGATAGTCTGTAGGATTAGGAAGATAGTCAGTAGGTTTAGGAAGAATAGTGAGTATAGGAGTTGGACCAAAAGTTCTTTAGCAATAGGGTTTCAGATAGAGAGTGAATGTAAATGTCAGCACATTTGAAGTTACAGTCACAATGATGAACTGGGGACAATATGTAGAAAAGCAGATATCAATAGGGACATTAAGAAATCAGGCATAGTATAAAGTGAGTGATAGGATTAGATATTTTCAAAAGGCTTGAGGTTGAATATATAATCTTAGGAAAAAACAAATATGTAGTAACAAAGAGGATTGACATTTGAGAGCATTACTCAACCTGGACAGATGTTTTTAATAATCCATGCTCACTTTCCATTTAGGCTTTGGTACAATCATAAGTGTGACCTTTGCATTTTGTGTCCAGAATACTACTGTGATAAATGTATATGTAGATCAGGTGACATGAGTCTTTCTTCCACCATTATGGGGAGCAATATCCTGAAAACTTATAAATTAGTACTGGGGATACGAAAAGGTGTACCCTGTGTTGATGATTATTCAGATGATGCATGAATAGACCATATTGTGAATAAAGTATATAACTGGTTCCAACTTTAAATAATGGATTGAATTTGCATCTGAAAAAAATATATGAAATCTTATATTGATATACATAAATTCATTCCAACCTGTTATATATCTAATGGTAATATTAGGGTTACAGTTTATCATGAAGAGTGAGTTTTTCTTGAACAATGATAATGGAATCGAAAATAATGTGTTTAGAATGAAGTCAAGTGAAAAGACCAGTAGAGAAATATGGAGGAATACATGTGTTCTGAAATAGAAAGTAATTGAAAGTGAACCAAATGCCTATAAATTTGTGAAGTTGTGAATGAAAATAATATATCCTATGTTGTACATAAACTGAAGAAATTTTAATGTACCAGTGTTTAATAAAAATGAACTTCAAAATACACATCATGTCCCATAGAAATCTATTTGCATTGATGTTAAACTGGGTCAGTTACAGTAGAAATATTAGTATTTGTAAGCACCATTCACTGAACTTAGTTTTCAGTAGTAGGAAACCAATATGTATTTCAGGTGGTTGAGTATTTCTTAGAATAATCTTGTGTAAAGTTGATTATACACCCAAATACATGAATACGAATGAATTTAGGGAGTGTATAATAAGATACATATATTTCATATTTTGGAAATTCTGGAGAATATATATATATATATATATATATATATATATATATATATATATATATACACAAATACACACACAAACACACACACACAAATTAATATGTAGAAATATATATGCCAATTGAAATTCATCATAAAATATAATTCATCCACATATCCAAAAATATTCATTTTACTTAACATGGATTTATGTATAATGTTTTTTACTAGGAAGCTCACCCATAGGTTGAATTTTCAGTTCAATCAGTATTTAGGGGGAGTCATCTCTTTTCACAATTTTTATATTCCAATGTCAGTGAGCTCACAAGAATGTACGTGGGATACCAGGTAGGATAGTATATGTGCATAAAAAATACATGTGCTGAATAGGATACAGAGAAAGGGAGACAGGAATTTACATATGTGATAACTTTAAAAACTCATGAAGAAATATTATAATAAAAAGTTGACTAGATTTAAAACACATACTCTTGATAAAGCAGAAGGCAAATACAAGTATACACCATGCTTCCTATGAAAGGACTGTATTTCTATTCAGTTAGGTTTCTTTTTCTCCATCATATTAGGATTAGTAGTCAGATTCTAGTAGGGTATGGGTTGGTGTCAGGGATTCAGTATTTCAAATGGAAAATAGAAAAATTAATCTAATGTGTATGCAAACATGTACTACAGGAACAACTTCCCACTCTCTTCCAGAACAATGGCTTGACATAACCATCACTCCAAGTAAGACACAATTAGAGGAGAGGAGTTAGAAAATCTGTGAATACATATGAGAAATGTAAAATGCTCAGAAGTTCACAACACTGGAAGTAGAAGAACAGTTTCCAAAAGTAAGGGAGAGGGTAAACACTTCACAAACATGGAGCTCTGCTGGCCTAAAGACTTCTTGAGAAACTTCCTCTGTGGTTGGGCACATGAAATATTTGTAATTGTCAGGAAATTTAGTTTCGTTTGTAGTGACACCATGAAATCTGGGTCTGCATCTATGTGACCTGGAGGACATGGTTCCTTCTTTTCTAATGAAAATGAGGCAGCAGTTCTGAATTCTCTCTTTGTAGGTAAACTGTGGCCACTGGGAGCTAAGTGTCTTCCCGTGTGGTCTGTGAAGCCATTTGGTCATGCTCCAATTTTCAGGGTGTTTCTTACTCCTGAACTGGGAGTTTCGTATTAGATTCATGAAATACAAGGAGTTCAACTGGGACACAATGATAGAGGGAGTTCTGTCACGTGTGGTTTGTCATGGTCGACAAGAGAATGTACGAACCAGGCTTTAATCCCACATAGCTTTCCCACTTGACTATAGCAACCTGATTCTGAACATTGCCCTGAAACCTCTCCATATAAAAAGATGCCTTTACATATAAGGGTCGGCTGCCTGCACCATGTCAGTCGCAAGTCTTTTGGAAGCCAATGGAAGATCCAGGTGATCCTACCAAAAATATTTATTTACACACCTACAGTCCACTGCTCTATGCCCACTACTCAGCAGGCTCCAACTTACTGGCATCTCTGTTCTACAACATTTTCACGAAACCCAGTCAATCAATGCACAGTTTGGAACCATCATGATCAGCAACAGGACATTCAAAGTTTATCCAGTGCCACCTGGTCATGGAAATTTCAAAAATTTCATGGTATTTATCTAGCCATTTTTCAAGGATGAAGTTGGAGGCACTGTGGGTTTCAATTAATTCAGGAACCATTAAATGGTGAGGAAGCTCATTTCAATGAAAGCTCTGGAGATCACTCACGGGGAAGGCTTCCCAAAGATTGGCCAAAAGGTCACATGAATCCAGGCCCATTGAGGTATACAAAGTGAGATCCATGTGTGTTTGTATTCTCAACTAAGGGTCCCAAGTCTTTAAGAATTAAATCATGTGATATCCTGGCTCAGAATCCCCGAGCACTGTGGAAAGCCATTTTGGGCCTAGATCTCAGATTACAAGGGTGATTCTCATGCGTGACCTCCTAAAATCCCAACACTATTTTTTGCAATACTTCTCTGAGGTCAGTTCCAGAACTCAGTCTCTAAGGGTAATCACACCAGAGTTCAAGCTCCAGTGGACACAGTCATCTCTTCCAACTACCACACAATTGACCACAATTAAAACCAAAACACTCCCATATGGACCTCATCTCCTTCCATATAGACACTCATCATAACCTCTGGCTGGAGGTTTCCATGAGGGGCGCAGACCAAGCCAGTATCCACAATAATCTACCTTGCCCCTCATTTGCCTAAAGTCAGGGTGGCCTGGACACGCTTCCTGTTAACCAGGAGTGATCAAATAGGCCTGGTGTTAATACTGTTCTGCTTGTCCAATTTGAGGCCTACTGACTGTCAGATATTGATTCTTTATGTGAATTGGAGTCATGAGAAAACCCAAGCACCTATGGGCTAGCCTCTGCAGGTTTTGAAGAACTCGTTTGACCCAAAGGATTCCTATTCTCACTTGATGGAGGTCAGGAACCTTACAGAGGAAGGCGAGAGACTTCATGCCAATGACTGCTCTTTTGGCCATTTTGGTTTTGAATGCACGCATGGGAAATTTCTTTATATCCCTCAGGTGCTGAGAATCTAAGCCACTGCCTCATACAGAGCCAAGGGGCTGATTCAGACACATCCCTTTTCAAAGCAGTTAAGGAAAGAGCCACATGTATGCCCAATAATTTCCATTTGAAAACTGTTTTCTTCAGGCTTCACAAAAGGGTGGCCTGAGTCAAAGACCTTCCTGAAATTCAGGAAAACAGAACAATAGGTAAGCAAATGGTCCAAAGCAGGGTTGCTCCACTGAGAATTTCCTGGTCACACTGATACTTGAGTTTTCTGAGATGCTTGCCATTTCTTTCAGCTATCCAGTACATGGCCAGTCACAGAGCTTGAAGGTGGTACATATCGTGAACAAAAAACCATGGTCCTATTCTGTAGAGTGGCCAGAATTCAGAAAGAAAACAGGAACTTAGGAATATAGCAGGTATTGCGCATCAATAGGGCAAGCTACAGTCCATTCATAAATGGGGCAATTTGAATGCTGAGAAGCTTTCTACTAGACAGGACACATCCATTGATGCATTCTCTTTTCTAATGCATACAACCACGGACACAGTGAAATACTGAGACATAGAAACACTCGCCATGTCAAAAGACTTACTAGAAACACTAAACTTCAATCCAAACAAACCGACTTTAATACCTATTCTAGGAAAATGAGACAAAACCACAAACCCACAACAACACCCACAAAGGCACCTCCTTCCCCCAAGTAGGTCTGTGACTATCCAGAGTGTCCTCTGACTTGTGGGCCAAAATATGTTCCCCCAAATTGGCCTGTCCTGTCTCAGATCTGGTCTCCTTGGCCAACTCTGTGAAGTTCTCAGTAGCCAGCGGTGAGCCACTACCTGCTTTCTCAGGAAAAGCCCCGCTTCAGAGATTTCCTCTCATTTGGCCTTCCTCACATCTGTAGGTACCAACAAAGACTGACTCTGTCCTTGCTGAATCCAAACAAGTGAGACCACTGGGACTGGGACAGGGACTGGCTCTGGGTGCCTGGCTTCCTGGATCCCAAATTCAGAGAGTTCCATCACCAAGGAAGTTAAGTGAGGTCCCTTCCTTCAGAAATTGAATGAGGTCACTGTCTTGGCAACCACTTTGTCCTAACTGTTGCTTTCAAGGGTCCCATGATATGGAGGCTGCCCCTACTTTCTGTGACACTTTCACAAGTTAGAATGGTATATCAACAATAGGCACCCAGGAATAGATCTCCACACAGGCCTAGTTTGGTCCAACTTCTCTACGTTAAGAAGAGAAGCTGATTCATACACAACCTTTTATCCTGACCAGGTTGTTTGCCATGGAAGATGACTTTTGGTCTCTCAGGTCCTTCACAGCTGCCTACCTCTTCTCCAGGGATCATTTCTGCATGTACCTTTGAGGTTCTCAGGAGGTGGAAGATTCCCGACATTTCAGTATTGTAAGATCAACTCTTTCCCTGCTCTTCTGTAAAGTTAGATTGAGGGAACAGTGTATGGTTATGGTTAATAACATGTTCGGTTTGGGTTAGAAATCATTCTGCTGGATGAATAATGGTATTGGGAACTTGCTATGTGTATAAGAATATATAGGTGAAATATATGTATGAAAACAGAAATCTAAGTATGATTTGAAGTCCAGAAGGGCATTGGGCTCTTGATTGGGATATGCAGCTTTGAATTACGTTCTGCAGAGGTGTCTCAATTAAATCGATATACAATGCCATAGGACCTTGTACCTTGGATGAATTAATGTAGAAGGAACATCTAGTCGAAAAGGGATAGTCCGTAGTGAAAGGTTAATAAAATAGGTACTTGTCACTTCCTGTTTTTCTGAATGCTTAACAAAACACTGTTGAAATCTTGAGAAATGTTTGCTAATCTTGTTTCCAGAATGTTCTGTTCCCAACTGCCAAACTGCAGAATGTACTCCCTCACTCAGTGTCATGCAAACCGCCCACATGCCCTCACCCATTAGTAAACTTCCCTCTCTTCCCTCTCCAAGGAATGTATATAAGCTGTGCTTAAGGTGTTCTCAGGGCTCTCTGCTCTATTTAAGTGAGTTCTGAGCCACAGCATGCTGAACCCCAAATAAACCCATTGCTGTTGCATGAGACAGACTCTTGGTGGTCTCTTCCTTCGACACTCGCCCGACCTTTACATATTGAGGTTCCACCGAGTTCTGGCAGTGGCAGACGAGAGACCCCAATGGGCTCCTCTCGGAGCAAGTAAGGCGCCTCTTTCTGGTTTCAGGTTTCATGTTAGGGCTTGGTAAAATCTCTGGCGATGAAGAGCCTGAGCTCCCTCCGAAGGTGGCTGAGAGACGTGTCACGGAGACACAGGGCACCTCCCTGGGGGACGCCGCAGAAAACTCGGGAAATTAAGGAACAATAGTCTCCTCAACTCAGTGATATTTTGTTTCAGATTCGGTATTGTCATCCCATCGGGTTTTGCCGGCTACTCATTCCTGGTTTCAGTGTTTGACGTCCATTGCCTGTGTTTATGGTCTTGTCTTATCTGTGTCATGTGTCCTTGCTTTTGCTGTTTGTGTACCTTTCATTATGGGACAGATCAGTTCAATGCCTCTGTCCCTGACCCTTGATCACAGGAACAAAGTCCGCTTAAGAGCTCAGAATCTTTCTTGTTTTAGTAAAATGCTGGACCTGGCAGAATCTCTGTGCCTCAGAATGGCCCACCTTTGAATTCGGATGGCCCCTAGAAGGATCTTTCTACTTCGCACTAATTTAAAAATTCAGAGATATTATCTCAGCCGGGGACACATAGCCATCTGGATCAACAGCCATATATCTTAACTTGGCAGAACATCTGCAAATCTCCTCCTCCATGGGTGAAGCCTTTCCTTGCCCCTGCCTCTGCTCCTACTCATTCCCCCATGATCTCTCAAACCCTATCAACCTCCTCCTCCTCCACCCCCTGTTCTCCCCGAGTCACAGATTTGACTCTACTGGACTCTTCTTCCCTTACTAATCCCCTGCCCTTGTCCCCTAACCCACAACACCCTCAAATGGATTTCCTGCTGCTGACTCAGCCTCTTTACCATTGGAGGAAGCTAAGCCGGTAATAGGGTCTGATAATGGACCGGTGTTCATGGCCCAGGTAAGTCAGGGGTTAGCCAGGAACCAGGGAATTAATTGGAAGTTATATTGTGCTTATTGATACCCGAGTTCAGGACAGGCAGATAGAATAAATTGAACCATTAAAGAGACCTTAAGAAAATTAAACTTAGAGAACAGCATAAAAGATTGGACTATGCTCCTGCCTTATGCAATGTTTCATGCAAGAAATACTCCCTCTGTTTCTTTGAGTAACCTTAGCCCCTGTGAAATTCTCTATTGTTGCCCTCCTGCAGTAAGGGACCTAAGCCCGACTCAAAGACCTAACCATTCCATCCACACCCCCTTGCTTGACAGACTTAAAGCTCTAAAAAGAACTCAGTGATACCTGTGTAAACAGCTGGCCACTGCCTACCAAACTGGGGACAAAGGGACTCCACATCGATATCAAGTAAGAGACTTCATCTACGTAAGACGACATCAGGTATCATGCTTGAAACCCAGCTGGAAAGGACCATAGCCGGTGCTACTTATAACACCTCCAGTGGTAAAGGTAGACGGAATCAATTTCTGGATCCATGCCTCTCATCTCAAGCCTGCGCCCTGTCCAGACTCTGGCTGGAAACTGGAAAAGACTGGTAAAACCTTCAAATTGCGTATTCGCCATGTGGATAAGTCTGTGGACTCTCTCCTTGGCCACAAGTAGTCCTAAGCCACATCAGCCCATTCAGCAGTGATGGCTGATCACAAATCCTACTGGAAAAGAAGTATAATCTATCTCGCATACAGCCCCCTGAGGGACCTGGTGGCCATCATTCCTCCCAGACATTTGTCAGCTGGCTATAGGTCTTACCTATTGGGATATCCCTGATGAAGAGGATACCACTAAAATTCCATTAAATTACTTCTGTAGCATAGATAATGGAAACAAACATTATGGATGAAGGGACATGCAAGCCAGATGCAGGTTGGCTAGCCTAGATTACAATGTTTGCCGGGCAGACTCTCAAAGCCACAGTCACGGCTGTGTGGGGGGAAAGCCGACTTCTTCTGTAAGTCATGGGGATGTGAGCAAACAGGGGCTGCCTGATGGAACCCAAACTCCTCATCAAATTCAGTACACATCATTGGCCATATTACCAAGTAGATAAGAAGAACCGATGGCCCCCAGAGGGGTCTCTAGATCCTCAAATTCTGCGTGACCTTTTCCCTCCTTCACTCACATCCTGAACTATGCTTCTCCAATAGATCCTCACCCTCAGCCTTCTGCTCCAGACACTCTGCTGTCACTCCCACCTCAGCAACCTGATTTCTCCCCTCCAATTACTAGATCAAAAACCCAAACCTCTGCCGGTTCTCAGACCATTGCCTCCTTGCTGAGGCAGCAGTTACTGAAGTACCCCTCCACCCACTCACTCCACTCTTGTCCTGTCAGTGCCCGCACCGGGTCCCGCCAGGTCTTCTTACCAGCTAAACCAAAGCTCAAACCAGCTGAGGAGAGCCCTCAGTCCCCTATCTAAGATGTAATAAAAATGGCCTTTAAAGTTGGTTTGTCATCACTGAAAACAGTTTACTAATAATTAAACGTCCCTCATATGCGTTTTGAGATACTCACTCCCATCATCCTCTCTGCTCTACCTGTTCTACTGCTCAAGTTTTTGTTGCTAGGAAAATCTCAAACCCGTTTCCCATTATTCTTTTACATCTCTCCTTCCTCATTCTCAGATCCACGGAGCTGATCACAGCCCACCTTCCCCGTCTTCCCCCTCTGCACTAGGCCCACAGAAAAGTCTTAACTGACCTTCTCCAGAAGTCTTCACCATGGCTGACTTTAGGACTTTCAGCAAAAGAGTCCCTATAAAAGAGTTCAATGTAGATAAACTTCCTCTTTTCGTGTTGCCCTGGTCTACTTGGCCAGTGGCTAAAAAAATCAGCACTTCTCAGGTAGACACTCTTTTACTAGTTTTTCACAAAATATGTGAACAAGGCCTCTGTCCTTTAGCTGGGGATTCACAGAGATGGCTACATTTCTAAGATAAAGAAGTTACCAACTGGTCTCCATGGTAACAGCTGGCAGGGGTAAAATAAGAAAGGGAAGAAAAAGCTCTCCCCCTCCCAGGTGTCCTTTAAAAGTTAACTTGCCCAGAACAGGGGAAAAACAGGAACAAATACTGCGTTTTTGAACTTCTGCAGACTGTGAGCTTCTGAGCACCTTCCCTTACATGTTGGGTACAAAATTCTGAAACTACCTAAACTTGAGTTTCAGGGGATTAATTGATTACAACAGAAGCAATGCCCTCTGAATCCGGTTGCAACCAAATAGGACTGTTTCCCTGTCTTTAGTGCTATCTTAGGTGCCTTGCCTTGTCTGTCCTTACAACAGAATAATTCTATATACTTAAACCTTGTTTATGTTTTCATGAAATGGTCAACAGATGTGATTAATCGTGTAATGGTGCAGATGTTTCCCAGAGTGCTCTATTATGAAGCAGGTTCATTTGAAGATCAAATAGGGGGACATACAACCAGGTTCCACTGGGAGCATATATCCCTCACTTTAGCCATCATATTAGGAATAGGATTTGCTGCACGGGTGGGCCCAGGAACCACTGCCCTTGTCCATGTGACAAAATAAATGACCCAATTAGAAGCAGCAATAGACCAAAACTAAGATATTAGAAACCACCATCAGAGCTTTGCATGAAACTTTAACCTCTCTCTCTGAAGTTGTTTTACAGAACAGTTGAGGTTTGGACCTCCTCTTCATTAAAGAAGGGGGCCTTTGTGCTGCATTGAGGGAAGAATGTTGTTTTTATGCCGAACATACTGGAGTTGTAATAAAATCTATGAGTAAATTAAAAAGACACATTAAAGAGCATCAACAAGAGAGAGAGAGACCCAAAAAGGGTTGTTTGAGTCTTGGTTCACACAGTGCCCCTGGTTAACTACGTTTTTGTCAACCCTGGCCGGTCCAATAATAATCCTCATATTATTGCTAACTATAAAACCCTGTTTTCTCAACCGTGTAATTTCTTTTCTCCAGGCTCAAATTGGACGAGTTAAACTTATGGTAATACCCCACTAGGAGACATAGAATGTGAAACCCCCCAATGATAATTTTTATGATTAAAAGTAGCCAGAGAAAGAAGTGAGGAATGAAAGGTTAATAAAATAAGTACTTGTCACTTCCTGTATTTCCCTATGCTTAACAAAAAACTGTTGAAATCTTGAGAAATGCTTGCAAAACTTGTTCCCAAAATGTGCTGTCCCCAACTGCCAAACTACAGAATGTACTCCCTCACCCAGTTGCATGCAAACTGCCCACTCGTCGTGACCCATCAATAAACTTCCCTCCCTGCCTTCTCCAGGGAAAGTATACAAACTCTACTTAAGCTATTCTCAGGGCTATCTGCTCTATTAAAGTGAGCTCTGAGCCCCAGCATGCTGGAAACCCAATAAACCTTTTGCTGTATCATGAGTACTCTGTTGGTCGTCTCCTTCTCCGAAGCTTGCCCGAAATTTACTTGGATGATTGAATGTAGAAGAGAACATCCAGTGAAAAAGGTATAGTTGGTAGGATTAGGAAGATAGTCAGTAGGTTTAGGAAGAAGAGTGAGTATAGAATTTAGAACAAAAGTTCTTTAGCAATACGGTTTCAGTTAGAGAGTGAATGTAAATGTGAGCACAGTTGAAGAGTCAGTCACAATGATGAACTGGGGAAAATATGTAGGAAAGCAGATATCAATAGAGACATTATGAAATCAGGGAAATTACAAAGTGAGTGACAGGACTAGATATTTTGAAAAGGATTGAGTTTGAATATATAATCTTAGGAAAAAACAAATATGTAGACACCAATAGGATTGATATTTGAGAGCATTAGGCAAATTTCAGGTGCATGAATATTTCTGAGAATAATCTTGTGAATAGTTGATTATAAATCCAGATACATGAACATGAATGAATTTATGGAGTGTATATGAGACACATATATTTCATTTTTTGAAATATCTGGAGAGTGTGTGTATATATATATATATATATATATATATATATATATATATATATATATATTCACAAACACAAAACACACACAGACAAAAAAGTAGCAATATATATGTCAATCAAAATTCATCATATAATATATATTATCCACAGATCTAAAAATATTCATTTTACTGAACATGGATTTATGTATAATGTTGTTCAACTAGAAAGCTCACCCATATGTTGAATATTCAGTTTCAATGGGGTTTAGTAGGAGTGATCTTTTCTCTCAATTTGTATCTGCCAAGTCAGCCACCTCACAAGAATGTACGTGTGGTACCAGGTAGCCAACCTGATTCTGAACATTGCCCATAAACCTATCCATATAACAAGATGCCTTTACATATAAGGGTCTGCTTGCTGTACCCTGTCAGTCACAAGGCATTTGGAAGCCAATGGCAGATCAACATGGCCCCACCACACATGTTTTATCACACACCTTCACACCACTGCTCTAGGCCCACTAATGAGCAGGCTCCAACTTACTGGCATCACTGTTCTACACAATTTTCATGAAACAAAGTCAGTCAAGGCACTGTCTGGTACACTGATGGTCAGCAACAGGATATCCAAAAGTTCTCCAGTGCCACCTGGTCATGGGAATTTCAAAAATTTCATGGTATTTATCAAGCCATTTGTCGAGGATGAAGTTGGAGGCTCTTTGGGTTTCAATTTATTCAGGAACCATTAAATGTTGAGGAAGCTCATTTCAATGAAAGCTCTAGAGAACACTCACAGGCAAGACTTCCCAAAGTGTGGCCAAAAGGTCACATGAAGCCAGGCCCATTGAGGTCTACAATGTGAGGTCCATGTGTGTTTTGACTCTCAACTGTGGCTGCAAAGTCTTTCAGAATAAAATCATGTGATATCCTGGCTGAGATTTCCAGTGCTCTGGGGAAAGCCACCCTGCACCTAGATCTCAGGTTCCAAGGGCGACTCTCATGCATGGCCTAGTAAAAACCAAACACAATTCATGAAAATACTTCTCTGAGGTCAGTTCCAGAATTCATTCTCTAAGAGGAATCACAACAGAGTTCAAGCCCAGGTGGATCCAGTCTTTTCTTCTAAGTGCCACACAAATTACCACAATTCCAAACAAAACGCTCCCACATAACCCTTTTCTTCTTCCATATAGACACTCATCATAACCTCTGGATGGAGGTTTCCATGAGGGGCGCAGGACAGGACAGTGTCCAAAATAACCTCCCTTGCCCCTCATTTGCCTAAAGTCAGTGTGGCCTGGAAATCCTGACTGTGAAACAGGAGTGATCAAATCGGCCTGCCGTTAATACAGCTTGGCTTCTCCAATTTGAGGCCTACTGACTGTAGGGTTTAGATTCTTCATGTAAATTGGGGTCATGAGAAAACCCAAGCACCTATGGGATAGCCTCTGCAGGGCTTTGAAGAACTCTTTTGAAACAAAGGATCCCTATTCTCACTTGATGGATGTCAGGAACCTTAGAGAGGAAGGCGAGAGTCTTCATAAACAATGACTGCTCTTTTGGCCATTTTGGTTTTTAATGCACCCATGGGATCTTTCTTTAGATCCATCAGGTGCTGAGAATCTAAGCTACTGCCTAACACAGGGCCAAGAGGCTGATTCAGACACATCCCTTTCCAAAGCAATTAAGCAAAGAGCCACAGGTGTTGCCCATTCATTTCCATTTGAAAACTGTTTTCTTCAGGCTTCACAAAGGGGTGGCCTGAGGCAAAGAACTTCCTGACATTCAGGGCAACAGAACAATAGGTAAGCAAAAGGCCCAAAGCAGGGTTTCTCCACTGAGATTTAATCGTCACACTAATATCTGATTTTTCAGAGATGCTCGCCATTCCTTTGAGCTATCCAGTACATGGTCATGGCACACAGCTTGGAAGTGGTACATACCTTAGACATAAAACCATGAGCCTATTCTGGAGAGGGGCAGAAGTCCAGAAGAAAACTGAAACTTAGGAAGATTGCAGGTGTTACCCATCGAAAAGGCAATCTGAAATCCATTCATAAATTGGACAGGATGAATGCTGGGAAGCATTCTACTAGACAGGAAACATCCATTGATGCATTTTCTTTTCTAATATCTGCAACCACGGACACAGTGTGATAGACAGACATAGAAACACTCGCCTTGTCAAATGACTTACTAGAAACAGTTCATTCCACACCAAAAAAAGCGCCTTGCCTACCTATTCTCTGAACATGAGACAAAACCAGAAACCCACCCCCACACCCACAAAGGGACCTCCTTCCCCCAAGAAGTTCTGTGACTATCCGGACTGTCCTCTGACTGGTGAGCCATACTATATTCCCACGGAATGGCCTGATCTGTCTCAGATCTGGTCTCCTTGGCCAACTCTGTGCAGGTGTCAGGACCCAGAGGTGAGCAACTACCTGCTTTCTCAGGAATGACCCCTCTTTAGAGCTTTCCTGGCATTTGGCCATCCTCACATTAGTAGGTACCAAGAAAGATTGACACTGTCCTTGGTAAATCCAAACAAGTGAGACCACTGGGACTGGGACTGGGACTGGCTCTGGGTGCCTGGCTTCATGAATCCCAAGTTCAGAGATTTCCATCACCAAGGAAGAGAGGTGAGGTCACTTCCTTTAGGAACTGAATGAGGTCACTGCCTTGGCAACCACTTTGTCCTACCAGTGGCTTCAAAGTGTCACATGAGAAGGAGGCTGCCCCTACTTCCTGTGACACTTTCACAATTTAGAATGGTATACAACCATAGGCACCCAGAAACAGCTACCCACACAGGCCTGGTTTGGTCCATCTTCTCTAAATTAAGATGTGAGAGGCTGATTCAGACAGAACCCTTCATCCTGAACAGGTTGTTTGCCATTGAACATGACTTTTGTTCTCTCAGGTTCTTCATAGCTGCCTACATCTTCTTCAGTCAACATTTCTGCATGGAACTTTGAGGTTCTCAGCAGGTGGAAGATCCCCTACTTTCCTGTATTGTAAGACCAACTCTGTCCCTCCTCTCTGTAAATTTAGAATGAGGGAACGGTGTATGGTTAGGGTCAATAACATATTTGACTTGTGTTAGGAATCATTCTGCTGGATGAATAATGGTATTGGGAACCTGCAAAATTTATAAGAATATATATTTGAAATATAAGTATGAAAACATAAATCTAGTTACGATTTGAAGCCAGAAAGGTCATTGGGCCCTTCTTTGGGATATTTAGCTTTGAATTACATTCTGCATTTTAGTCTCAGATAAATCTATACACAATGGAATAAAACCTTGCACCTCAGATGCCTGAATGTCGAAGAGAACATCCAGTCAAAAATGGATAGTCGGTAAGATTTGGAAGATAGTAGGTTTAGGAAGAAGAATGAGTCTTCGAGTTGGACCAATAGTTTTTTAGCAATAGGGTTTCGTTTAGAGAGTGAATGTAAATGTCAGCACATGTGAAGAGTCAGTCACAATGATGAACTGGGGAAAATATGTAGAAAAGCAGGTCTCAATAGAGACATTAGGAAATCAGACAAATTATAAAATGCGTGATAGGATTAGACATTTTCAACAGGGTTGAGGTTGAATATATAATCATAGGAAGAAACAAATATATAGTCCCCAACAATATTGACACTTGGGAGAATTAGGCATCCTGGACAAGGATGTTTTTAGTAATATATACTCACTTTCAATTTAGGGTTTGGTACAATCATAAGTGTGACCTTTGCATTTTTGTCCAGAATATTACTGTGATAAAATGTATATGTAGATCAGGTGACATGAGTATTTCTTCCACCATTATGGGAAGCAATATTTTTAAAACCCATAAATTAGTATTGGGTATACAAATAGGTGTACCCTGTGTCAATGAATATAGAGATGATGCATGAATAGATCATACTGTGAATAAATAATATAACTGGATCCAACTTTAGAAATTGGAATTAGAATAAATTGATATCTGAAAATATACAGGAAATCTTATATTGATATTGGTATACATACATTCATTACAACCAATTATAAGTCTAATGGTAATATTAGGGTTACGGTTTATCATGAAGAGGGTGTGTGAGTTTTCCTTCAAAAGTGATTATGGAAATCGAAAATAATGTGTTTGTTAAGAAGTCTCATGAAACGACCAGTCGAAAAACCTGGAGGACTACATGTGTTCGGAAGCAGGAAGTGATTGAAAGTGAAACAAATGTCTTTAATTTTGAAATTTTGGGTGAAAAATTTATCCATGGATGTGCATAAACTGAAGAAATAGTACTGTACCAGTTTTAAATAAAAATGAACGTCAAAATACACATCATGTCCCATAGGAATCTACTTGCATTGATGTTAAACTTGGTAAGTTACTGTAGAAATATTAGGATTTGTATGCACCTTTCACTGAAGTTTGTTTTCAGTACTAGGAAACAAATAAGTATTTCAGGTGGATGAATACTTCTGAGAATAATCTTGTGCAAAGTTGATTACAAATCCACATACATGAATATGAATGTATTTAGGGAGTGAATAATAAGACACATATATTTCATATTGTGAAAAATCTGGAGAGTATATATATATATATATATATATATATATATATATATATATATACACAAAACACACACAGACATTATAAAGTGGCAATATATATGCCAATCGAAATTCATGGTGAAATATATATCATCCATAGATCCCGAAATATTAATTTTAATGAACATGGATTTATGAATAATGTTGTTCAACTAGGAAGGTCACCCATAGGTTGAATTTTAAGATCCAACAGCATTTAGCAGGAGTGATCTCTTCTCATAATTTGTATCTGCCAAGTCAGCCACCTCACAAGAATGTATATGTGATACCAGGTAGGATTCTATATGTGCATATAAAAATACATGTGCTGAATAGGCTACAGAGAAAGGGATACAGGAATTCACATATTCATTAACTTTAAAAACACATGGAGAACTATTTCAATTAAAAATTAACTAGATTTATAACACCTAACCTACATAATTCAAACGGCAAGTCCAACTATACACCATGCCTCTTCTGAACTGCTTGTATTTCTATTCTGTTTGAGTTATTTTTCTCCATCATATTAGGAATAGTAGTCAGAGTCTAGTAGGGTATAGTTTCGTGTCAGGGATTCAGTGTTTTGAATGGAAAATTGGAAAATGAATCCAATGTGTATGCAAATATGTGCTACACAAAAATCTTCCCACTTTCATCCACAACAATGCCTTGACATTACCTTTGCCACAAGTAAGACACAATTAGAGGAGAAGAGTTAGAAAATACGTGAATATATATCTGGAATGGAATACGCTCAGGATTTCCCAACCTTGGAGGTGATAGAGCAGTTTCCATAAGTAAGGGGCATGGTAAACACTCCACAAACATGGAGCTCTGCTGGCCTAAATACTTCTTGAGAAACTGCCTCTGAGGTTGGGCACTTGAAATATATGTTGTTGTCAGGAGCTTTAGCTTCCTTTATAGTGAGCCCATCAAAGCTGGGTCTGCATCTATGTGACCTGGAGGACATGGTTTCTTATTTTCCAATGAACCTGAGGCAGCAGTGCTGAATTCTCTCTTTGTAGGTAAACTGTGGCCACTGGGGGCTAAGTGTCACCCCGTGTGGACTGTGAAGCCATTTGGTCCTCTTCCACTTTCTGTTGTGGTTCTTGCTGCTACACTGGGACTTTGGTATTTGCTTCACGAAATACAACAATTTCAACTGGGACACAGTGCTGGAGAGAGTTCTGTCACTGTGGTGGGTCACGGTCTGCAGGAGAATGCACCAACCAGGCTTCTTTCCCACATAGCTTGCACCATTGACCATGTCAACCTGATTCTGAAAATTGCCCTGAAACCTCTCCATATATCAAAATGCCTTTACAAATAAGGGTCTGCTGGCTGCACCATGTCCTTCACAAGCCATTTGGTAGCCAATGGCCAAACCACATGGACCTACCACAGATGTTTTATCACACACCTGCACACCTGCCCACCGCTGCTCTAGGCCCACTACTCAGCAGGCTCCAAATTACTGGCATCTTTTTTCTACATTATTTTTATGAAACCCAGTCAATCAAGGCACCCTCTAGTATACTCATGATCAGCAACAGGACACCCAAAGATTCTCCAGTTTCACCTGGTCATGGGATTTTCAAAAATTTCATGGTATTTATCTAGCCATTTTTCAAGGATGAAGTTGGAGGCACTGTGGGTTTCAAGAACCACTAAATGTTGAGGAAGCTCATTTCAATGAAACTCTGGAGAACTCTCATAGGCAAGGCTTCCCAAAGAGTGGCCAAAAGGTCAAATATAGCCAGGCCCATTGAGGTATACGTTGTGAGTTCCATGTGTGTTTTGACTGTCAACTATGGCTACCAAGTCTTTAAGAATAAAATCATGGGATATCTTGGCTGATATTCCCAGTGCTCTGTGGAAAGCCACCCTGGGCCTTGATCTCAGTTTATAAGAGCGACTCTCATGCGTGGCCTCCTAAAATTTCAACACAATTCATGCAATACTTCTCTGAGGTCAGTTCCAGAACTCAGTCTCTAAGGGGATTCACACCAGACTTCAAGCCCAGGTGGACCCTGTCATCTCTTCCAACCGTCACACAAATGACCACAATTAATACCAAAACAATCCCACATTGCCCTCCTCTTCTTCCATAAAGGCACTCATCATAACATCTGGCTGGAGGTTTCCATGAGGGGCACAGCCCAAGACAGTGTCCAAAATAAGCTCCCTTGGCCCTCATTTGCCTAAAGTCAGGGTGGCTTGGACACCCTTCTTGTGCACCAGGAGTGATCTGTAAGGGTAAAAGAAATTGAAATTAAAGTGTAAAAGTTAAAGTGTAAAAGACCGGGTGTTGTAAAGTTTTTAAGCAGCAAGGCTTGAGTTAAAATGTAAAGGACCAGGTATTGTTAAGTTCCTATGCTACACGCAAAACCTGAAATTCCTGTAGCTTGTAGGACAATTCCCGGACTACCCAGTAAATATTCCCCCTGACCGCCTGGTTTTTTAATAACCTAGGACCCTGTGAGGCCTGGCACATAGGCATTGCAGGGCCTAAACCAATCATTTTGAATGTGTAACCCGCTTTAGAACTGACCTATCACTCCCGCCTTACATGTTCCCACCAATAAATGAACTAATCATGTTTAGGAATTGTTGTTTGATTTTCCCGTGGTGTATGATGATTTCTTAAAGGAGACTGTAATATATGTAAAGTCCCGCCCTGCCCAAAAAGTGTACTTAAGCACTGCTCAACCCCTGCTCGGGGCTCTGGGATGCTCTCCCATCTTGAGTGAGCACGTAGCCCCAGCATGCTGGATTGGATCCTCAATAAACGCCTTTTACTGTTGCATGAGCCGCAGTTTCTTGATGGTCTCTTCCTCCAACATTCGCCGGAACCTTACATATGGTGCATTGGCCGGGAATCACGCAGCGCAGGACAAGGAGACCTCAACGAACCTTTCTGGGGGTAAGTAAGGCGCCTCTTTCCTTCAAAAATGATTATGGAAATCGAAAATAATGTGTTTGGAAAGAATCTCATGAAAAGAACAGTCAAGAAACATGGAGGAATACATATGTTCTGAAGCAAGAAGTAATTGAAAGTGAACCAAATGCCTGCAGATTTGTGAACTTGTGGATGAAAAGTTATATCCTATGATATCCATCAACTGAAGAAATAGTAACGTACCACTGTTGAATAAAAATGAACTTCAAAATACACATCATGTCCCATAGGATTATACTTGCATTAATGTTAAACTGGGTCAGTTACCATGCAAATATTAGGATTTGTAAGCACAATTCACCGAAGTTTGTTTTCAGTACTGGAAAATAAATATGTATTTTATGTGGATGAATTTTTCTGAGAATAATCTTGTGCAAATTTGATTACAAATCCACAAACATGAATATGAATGTATTTAGGGAGTGAATAATAAGACACATATATTTAATATTGTGAAAAATCTGGAGAGTATATATATATAAATATATGTATATATATATATATATATATATATATATATATATATATATATATATATATATATATATATATAAAGATAAAAACACAGACATTAAAATGTAGCAATATATATGCCAATCAAAATTCATCATGAAATATATATCATCCTCATATCCAAAAATATTCTTTTTACTGAGCATGGATTTATGTATAATGTTGTTCATCTAGGAAATTCACCAATTTGTTGAATTTTCAGTTTCATCAGTATTTAGGGGGAGTGATCTCTTTTCACAATTTGTATCATCCAAAAACAGTGAGCTCACAAGAATGTATGTGTGATACCAGGTAGGATTCTAAATATGCATAATAAAATACATGAGATGAATAGGCTACAGAGAAAAGGAGACAGAAATTTACATATGTGTTAACTTTAAAAACTCATGGAGAAGTACTACAATGAAAAGTTGACTAGATTTATAACACATACACTTGATAAAGCAGAAGGGAAGTCCTAGTATACACCATGCCACCTATGAATGGCCTGTATTTCTATTCTGTTAGGTTTCTTTTTCTTCATCATATTAGGATTAGTAGTCAGAGTCTAGTAGGGTATGGGTTAGTGTCAGGGATTCAGTATTTCAAATGGAAAATAGGAAAATGAATCTAATGTGTATGCGAATATTTGTTAGGCAAAAATCTTCCTACTGTCATCCAAAAAAATGCCTTGATAGTTCCTTCACCACAAGTAATACACAATTAGTGGAGAAGAGTTTGAAAATCTGTGAATATATATCTGGAAAAGAAAATGCTCAGGAGTTCACAACCTTGGAGGTGGTAGAGGAATTTCCAAAAGTAAAATAAAGGGTAAACACTTCACAAACATGGAGCTCTGGTGGCCTAATTAATTTCTGAGAAACTGCCTCTGAGTTTGGGCCCTTGAAATGTTTGTTGTTGTCAGGAGCTTTCGCTTCCTTTGTAGTGAGACCATCAAAGCTGCGTCAGCATCTATGTGACCTGGATGACATGGTTCCTTATTTGCAATAGAACATGAGGCAGCAGTTCTGAATTCTCTCTTTGTAGGTAAACTGAGGCCACTGGGGTCTAAGTGTCTAACCATGTGGTCTGTGAAGCCATTTGGTCATACTTCACTTTTCGTGGTGATTCTTACTGCTGCACTGGAAGTTTGGTATTGGCTTCACAAAATACAAAAAGAAAAACTGGGACACAGTGCTATAGAGAGTACTCTCACGTGAAGTGGGTGAGGGTCTGCAGGAGAATGCACCAACCAGGCTTCTATCCCCAAAAGCTTGCACCCATGTCCATATCAACCTGATTCTGAATATTGCCCTGAAACCTCTCCATATAATAAGGTCCCTTAACTTGTATGGTTCTGCTGGCTTCACCATGTCAGTCACAAGGCATTTGGAAGCCAATGGCAGATCCACATGGCCCCACGACAGATGTTTTATCATACACCTGCCCACCACTGCTCTAGGCCAACTAGTCAGCAGGCCTCAACATTCTGGCATCTCTGTTCTCACCGTTTTCATGAAACCCAGTCAATCAATGCAATGTCTGGTACACTCGTGATCAGCAATAGACATCCAAAGGTTCTCCAGTGCCACCTGTTCATAAGAATTTAAAAAATTTCATGGTATTTATCTAGCCAATTTTCAAAGATAAATTTGGAGGCACTGTGGCATTCAATTCATTCGGGAACCATGAAATGGTGAGGAAGCTCATTTCAATTAAAGCTCGGGAGAACTCTCAGAGGCAAGGCTTCCCAAAGAGTGGCCAAAAGGTCACATTAAGCCAGGCCCATTGAGGTCTACAATTGAGGGCCATGTTTGTTTTGACTCTCAACTATGGCTTCCAAGTCTTTCTGAATAAAGTCATGTGATATCCTGGCTGAGATTCCCAGTGCTCTTTGAAAGCTATCCTGGGCCTAGATCTCAGTCTCCAAGGGCAACTCTCATGCGTGGCCTCCTAAAATCCCAACACAATTCATGCCAATACTTCTCTGAGATCTGTTCCAGAACTCAGTCTCTAAGGGGAATCACTCCAGAGTTCAAGCACAGGTGGACCCAGTCATCTCTTCCAACCACCACACAAATGACCACAATTAAACCAAAACACTCCCACATGGCCCTCATCTTCTTCAATTTAGAGACTCATCATAACCTCTGGCTGGAGGTTTCCATGAAGGGCGCAGCTTAAGACAGTGTCCAATATAAGCTCACATGCCCCTCATTTCCCTAAAGTCAGGGTGGCATGGAAACTCTTCCTGTGAAGCAGGAGTGATCAAATAGGCCTGCCAATAATACTGCTCTACTTCTCCAATTTGAGGCCTATTCTCTGTGGGGTATAGATTCTTTATGTGAATTGGGGTCATGAGAAAACTCAAGCAACTATGGGCTACCCTCTGCAGGGCTTTGAAGAATCCATTTGAGTGAGTCGAGGAGTTGGACCAAATGTTCTTTAGATATAGAGTTTTGATTAGAGAGTGAGTGTAAATGTCAGCATATGTGAACAGTCAGTCACAGTGATAAACTGGGGAAAATGTGTAGGAAAGCAGATATCAATAGAGACATTAGGAAATAAGGCAAAGTACAAAGTGAGTGATAGGATAAGACATTTTTAACAGGGTTCAGTTTCAATATATAATCTTAGGAAGAAACAAATATGTAGTCACCAATAGGAATGATATTTGAGATCATTAGTTAATCAGGGCATGGATGTTGTTAGTAATACATGCTCACTTTCAATATAGGCTTTGATACAATCATAAGTGTGACCCTTGCATTTTGTTTCAGGAATATTACTGTGATGAAATGTATATGTATATCAGGTGACTACAGTATTTCTTCCACCATTTCTGAAAGCAATATTTTAAAGACTTAAAAATTAGTATTGGGGATACAAACAGGTATACCATCGGTCTACGAATATAGAGATGATGCCTTAATAGACCATACTGTGAATAAATAATATAACTGGTTCAAACGTTAAATAATGGATTGAATTGATATCTGAAAATATATAGGAAATCTTATATTGATATACATACATTCATTCCAACCAGTTATACATCTAATGGTAATATTAGCGTTATGGTTTATCATGAAGAGTGTGTGAGTTTGGCTTCAAAAGTTATTATGGAAATCAATAATACTGTGTTTGGAAAGAATCTCATGAAAAGAACAGTCAAGAAACATGGAGGAATACATGTGTTCTGAAGTAGGAAGTGATTGAAAGTGAACCAAATGCCTATAAATTTGTGAAATTGTGGATGAAAGGATATATCCTATAATGTCCATAAACTGCAGAAATAGTAATGTACCAGTGTCTGAATAAAAATGAACTTCAAAATACACATCATGGTCCCATAGGTGTCTACTTACATTGATGTGAAACTGGTTCAGTCACTGTAGAAATATTACGAATTGTATACACCATTCACTTAATTTACTTTTCAGTACTAGGAAAAAATATGTATTTAAGGTGGATGAATATTTCTAAGAATAATTTTGTGAAAAGTTGATTATAAATCTACATACACACACATGAGTTTACTTAGGGAGTGTATAATAAGACACATATATTTCATATTTTGAAAATCTTAAGAGTAGATATCTATATCTATATAGATAGATAGATAAATAGATAGATACACACATACACAGACATTAAAATGTAGCAATATATATGCCATTCGAAATTCATCATGAAATATATATCATCCACGTATCCAAAAATATTCATTTTACTGAACATTTATTTATACATAATATTGTTCATCTAGGAAATTCACCCATAGGTGGAAATTCCAGTTCCATCTGTATTTAGAGGGAGCGATCTCTTCTCACAATTTGTATCTTCCAAAATAAGCGATCTCACAAGAATGTACATGTGATACCAGGTAGAATTCTAAAAATGCATAAAAAAATACATTTGATGAATAGGCTACAGAGAAAGGGAGACAGAAATTTACATATGTGTTAACTTTAAAAACTCATGGAGAAGTATTACAATGAAAAGTTGACTAGATTTATAACACATACCATTGATAAAGCAGAAGGCAAGTCCAAGTATACACCATGCCTCCTATGAAAGGCCTGTATTTCTATTCTGTTAGGTTTCTTTTTCTCCATCATATTAGGTTTAGTAGTCAGAGTCTAGTAGGGTATGGGTTAGTGTCAGGGATTCAGTATTTCAAATGGAAAATAGGAAAATGAATCTAATATGTATGCAAATATGTGCTACACAAAAATCTTCCCACTCTCAGCCAGAACAATGCTTTGACATTACCTTCGCCCCAAATAAGACACAATTAGTGGAGAAGAGATAGAAAATCTGTGAATACATATGTGGAAAGGAAAATGCTCAGAACTTCACAAACTTGTAGGAGGTAGAACAGTTTACAAAAAGGGAGAGGGTAAACACTTCACAAACATGGAGCTCTGCTGGCCTAATGACTTTTTGAGAAACTGCCTCTGAGGTTGGGCAGTTGAAATATGTTTTTGTCAGGAGCTTTTGCTTCCTTTGTAGTGAGACCATCAATGCTGGGTCTCCATCTATGTGACCTGGATGACATGGTTCCTTATTTTCTAGTGGACATGAGGCAGCAGTGCTGAATTCTCTATTTGTAGGGAAACTTTGGCCACTGGGGTCTAAGTATCTAACCGTGTTGTCTGTAAAGCCATTTGTTCATGCTCCACTTTCGTGGTGTTTCTTACTGCTGCACTGTGAGTTTTGTATTGGCTTCACGAAATACAAGGAGTTCCACTGGGACACAGTGCTGGAGGATGTACTCTCATATGTGGTGGGTGAGGGTCTGCAGTAAAATGCACCAATGAGGCTTAAATCCCACATAGCTTTTCAACTCGACAATAGCCCCCTGATTCTGATCATTGGCAGGAATCCTCTCCATATAACAAGATGCCTTTACATAGAAGGGTCTGCTGGATGTACCATGTCAGTGACAAGTCATTTCTAAGCCAATGCCAGATCCACGTGGACCCACAACTGATGTTTTTTCACACACCTACACTCCACTGCTTTATGCCCACTAGTCTGCAGGCTCCAACTTACTGGCATCTATGTTCTACAGCATTTTCATGAAACACAGTCAATTAAGGCACTGTCTGGTACAATCATGATTAGCAACAGGACATCCAAATGTTCTCCAGTGCCACCTGGTCATGGTAATTTCAAAAAATTCATGGTATATATCTAGATATTTTTCAATAATGAAGTTGGAGGCACTGTGGGATACAATTTATACAGGAACCAATAAATGGTTAGGAATCTCATTTCAATGAAAGCTCTGGTGAACTCTCACAGGCAAGGCTTCCCAAAGAGTGGGCAAAAGGTCTCATGAAGCCAGGCCCATTGAGGTCTACAATGTGAGTTGCATGTGTGTTTTGACTCTCAACTATGGCTGGAATCTTTCAGAATAAAATCTTGTGATATCCTGGCTTAGATTCCCAGTGCTCTGTGTAAAGTCACCCTGGGCCAAGATCTCAGATTCCAATGGTGAATCTCATGTGTGGCCTCCTGAAATCCCAACACAATTCATGGCAATACTTCTCTGAGGTCAGTTACACAACTCAGTCTCTAAGGGGAATCACAACAGAGTTCAAGCCCAGGTGGACCCAGGCATCTCTTCCAATTGCTACACAAATGATGACAATTAAAACCAAAACACTCTCACACGGCCCTCTTCATCTTTTATATAGACACTAATCATAACCTCTAGCTGGAGGTTTCCATGAGGGGCACAGCCCAAGACAGTGTCAAAAATAAACTCCCTTGCCCCTCATTTGCCTAAAGTCAGGGTGGCCTGGACAACGTTAGTGTGAAACAGAAGTGATCAAATAGGCCTGCCGTTAATACTACTCCAATTCTCAAATTTGAGGCATACTGACTGTGGGGTATAGATTTTTAGTGTGAATTGGAGTTATAAGAAAACCCAAGCACCTATTGTCTCCCCTCGGCAGCCCTTTGAAGAACTTATTTGACACAAATGATCCCTATTCTCACTTGATGGAGGTCAGGAATCTTACAGAGGAAGGCGAGAGGCATCATCCACAATCACTGATCTTTTTTCCATTTAGGTTTTGGATGCCCACATGGGATCTTTCTTTAGATTCATCAGGTGCTGAAAATCTAAACCACAGGCTCACACAGGGCCAAGAGGCTGATTCAGACACATCCATTTCCAAAGCTATGAAGCAAAGAGCCACAGGTGATGCCCATTCATTTCCATTTTAAAACTGTTTTCTTCAGGCTTCACAAAGGGGTGGCCTGAGGCAAAGACCTTTCTGACATTCAGAGCAACAGAACAATAGGTAATCAAAAGGCCCCAAGCAGGGTTTCTCCACGGAGACTTTCCTGGTTACTCTGATATATGAGTTTTCTGAGATGCTCGCCATTCCCTTCAGCTATCCAGTACATGGCCATGTCACAGAGCTTGGAGGTGGTACATATCTTGTACAAAATACATGATACTAATCTTGAGAGTGGCCAGAATTCATGAAAAAATGGAAAATTAGGTAGATAGCCAGTGTTGCCCATGGATAAGGCAAGCCTCAGTCCATTCATTAATTGGAAAGGATGCATGCTGGGAAGCTTTCTACTAGACAGGACACAACCAATGAGCTATTTTTTTCTAATATCTACAAAGAAAAATACAGTGGGATACACAGACATAGAAACAGTCTCCTTGTCAAATGACTTACTGGAAACAGTCCACTCCAAACCAAACAAACCTCCTTTTTTACCTATTCTCAGAACATGAGAAAAAAACCACAAACACAAACCAACACCCACAAATGCAACTTTTTCCCACAAGTAGGTCTGTCACTATCTGGAGTGTCCTCTGACTGGTAGGCCATATGATGTTCCCCAGAAATGGCCTTTCTGTCTCACATCTGGTCTCCTTGGTCAACTCTGTGAAGTTGTCAGGAGGCAGTGGTGAGCCAATTCCTGTCCTCTCAGGAAAGACCCCTCTTCAGAGCTTTCTTGGTATTTGGCAACCCTTACATCAGTAGGTACCAAGAAAGACTGACTCTGTCCTTAGTGAATCCAAACAAGTGAGCCCACTGCAACTGGGACTGGGACTGGCTCTGGGTGCCTGGCTTCCTGGATCACAAAATTCAGAGAGTTCCATCACCAAGGAAATGAGGTGAGGTAACTACATTCAGGAAATAAATGAGGTCCCTGTCTTGGCCACCACTTTGTCCTAACAGTTGCATCCTAGTGTCTCCTGACATGGAGGCTGCCCTACTTCCTGTGATACATTCACATGTTAGAATGGTATAGAAACCATAGTCACCTGGGAACAGCTATCCACACAGGCCTGCTTTGGTCCATCTTCCCTGCATTAAAAATAGAGAGGATGACTCAGACACATCCTTTCATCCTGACCATGTTGTTTGCCATGGGATATGACTTTTGTTCTCTCAGGTCTTTCATAGCTGCCAACATCTTCTCCAGGGATTATTTCTGCATGGATTTTGAGGTACTCAGCAGGTGGAAGATCTCCTAACTTCCTGTATTGTAATATCAACTTTATCCCTCCTCTTCTGTAAAGTGAGATTGAGGGAACATTGTATGGTTAGGGTTAATAGCATGTTCCATTTGGCTTAGGAATCATTCTGCTGGATGAATAATGGTATTGGGAACCAGCGATATTTAAAAGAATATAGAGGTAAAATATAAGTATGAAAACAGAAATCTAGGTAATATTTTAAGCCCAGAAGGATTTGGGCCCTTGATTGGGATCCTTAGCTTGAGTAATGTTTTGCACCGAGGTCTCAGTTAAATCGATATACAATGGCATAAGACCCTGTACCTCAGATGATTGAATGTAGAAGAGAACATCCAGTGAAAAAGGGATAGTGTGTAGGATTAGAAAGATAGTCAGTAGGTTTAGGAGGAAGAGTGAGTCTAGGATTTGGACCAAAAGTTCTTTAGCAATAGGTTTCGGTTAGAGAGTGAATATTAATGGCACCATATGTGAAAAGTCGGGCACAATGATGAACTGGGAAAAAATATGTAGGAAAGCAGACATCAATAGAGACATTAGGAAATCAGGCACAGTATAACGTGAGTGATAGGATTAGACATTTTCAACAGGATTGAGGTTGAATACATAATCTTGAAAAGAAACAAAAATGTAGTCACCAATTGGATTGACATTTGAGAGCATTAGGCAAACTGGGCATGGATGTTTTTAGTAATCCATGTTCACATTCCATTGAGGCTTTATTGCAATCATAACGGTGACCTTTGCATTTTGTGTCCAGAATATTACTGTGATAATATGTATATGTAGATCAGGTGACATGAGTATTTCTTCCACCTTTTCTGGGAGCAATAATTTGAAAACATATGAATTAGTACTGGGGATACTAATAGGTTTACCCTGTGTTGATGAATATAGAGATGATGCATTAATAGACCATACTGTGAAAAAATTATATGACTGGTTCCAAATTTAAATAATGGATTGTTTTAATATCTGAAAATATAGAGGAAATCATATATTGATATACGTACATTAATTCCAACCAGTTATATATCTAATGGTATTATTAGGGTTACCGTTTATCATGAATAGTGTGTGAGTTTTGCTTCAAAAATGATTATTCAATCGAAAATAACGTGTTTAGAAAGAAGTCCAGTGAAAAGACCCGTCAAGAAACATGAAGGAATATATGTGTTCCGAAGGAGGAAGTGATTGAAAGTGAACCAAATATTTATAAATTTGTGAACTTGTGAATGAAAGGATATATTTTATGATGTCCATAAACTGAATAAATAATAACGGACCAAGTTTGAATAAAAATGAACTTTAACAAACACATCATATCAAATAGGAATGTATTTGCATTGATGTTAAACTTCGTCAGTTACTCTAGAAATATTAGGATTTGTAAGAACCCTTCCCTGAAGTTAGTTTTCAGTACTAGGAAACAAATATGTATGTCAGTGGATGTATATTTCTGAGAATAAACTTGTTAAAAGTTAATTATAAATCCACATATATGAATATGAATGAATTCAGGCGGTGTATAAGAAGACATATATTTCATATTTTGGAAAATCTGGAGACTATATATATATATATATATATATATATATATATATATATATATAGACACACAAACACACACACATTATAATGTCACAATATATATGTCAATCGAAATTCATCATGAAAAATAACTCATCCGCATATCCCAAAATATTCATTTTACTGAACATGGATGTATGTAGAATGTTGTTCATCTAGGAAGCTCACCCATGGGTTGAATTTTCTGTACCAACAGCATTTAGGAGGAGTGATCTCTTCTCACAAATAGTATCTGCCAAGTCAGCCACCTCACAAGAATGTACGTGTGAAACCAGGTAGGATTCTATTTGTGCATATAAAAATACATGTGCTTAATAGGCTACAGAGAAAGGGAGACAGGAATTCATATATTTCTTAACTTTAAAAACACATGGAATAGTGTGTAGTGTCCCTCTTTATCCCTTTTGATTAACTTTGGCTTAAAAAAAAAGAATTTTATTGAGAATTTTTGTATATATGTTTGTCAGGAATATTGCTCTGAAGTTTTCTTTCCTTGATGTGTCTTTGTCTGATTTTGGTATGTGAGTGATACTAGCCTCATGAAATGAGTTTGGAGGAGTTCCATGCTTTTCTATTTTATGGAATAAATTGAGGAGTATTGTGATGAATGCTTCTTTGAAGGTCTTGTAGAACTTGACTGAGAATCTGTCTGTTCCTGGGCTTTGCTTGATTGGTAGGCTGTTGACAGCAACTTCTATTTCATTGCTTGAAATTGATTTGTTTAAATTGTTCATGTCCTACTAATTCAGTTTGGGTATATCTCTAAAATTTTATTGATGTCATCATGGTATTTTAATTTATTAGAGTATAAATTTTCAAATTAGTTTTTAATTATTCTCTGTATTTTAGTTGTGTACTCTGTAAAAGTTTTTTTACGATCCTTAATTTTAGTAATTTGAGGTTTTTTTTCTTCATTAGCTTGGTTAAGGATGTGTCAATTTTATTTAGTTTTCGAAGATTAAATTTTGTTTTGTGTCAAAAAAAAAAACATATGGAAATGTATTTCAGCAAATTGAATAGATTTATAACTCCTACCTTATATCATGCAAAAGGCAAGTCCAACTATACACCATGTCCCTTCTGAAATGCTTGTATTTCTATTCTGTTTGGGATATTTTTCTCCATTATATTAGTATTAGTAGTCAGAGTCTAGTAGGGTATATGAATGTTTCTGAGAATAATCTTGAGAAAAGATGATTATAAATACACATTCATGAATATGAAAAATTTAGGAAGTGCAAAATAAGACAAAAATATTCCATATTTTCAAAAATTTGGAGAGTATATCTATATCTATCTATATCTATATCTATATCTATATACACACACACACACACTCACACACACAACACTCACAGACATTAAAAAGTACCAATATAAATGCCAATAGAAATTCATCAGTAAATATATATCATCCACAGATGCAAAAATATTTATTTTACTGAACATGAGTTTATGTATAATGTTGTTCTACTAGGACGCTCTCCTATAGGTTGAATTTTCATTTAAAACAGTTTTAGGAGGAGTGAACTCTTCTCACAATTTGTATCTGCCAAGACAGCCACCTCACAAAAATGTACGTGTGATACCTGGTAGGATTCTATATATGCATATAAATATACATGTGTGAATAGGCTACAGAAAAGGGAAACAAGAATTCACATATTTGTTAAATTTAAAAACACATGGAGAATATTTCCATTAAAATTTGACTAGATTTATAACACCTACCTTATATAATGCAAATGTCAAGTCCAACTATACAACATGTCTCCTCTGAAGTGCTTGTATTTCTATTGTGTTGGGTTAATTTTTCCCATTATAATAGGATGAATAGTCTGAGTCTACTAGGTATGGGTTAGTTTCAGGGATTCAGTATTTGAATGGAAAATTGGAAAATGAATCCAATGTGTATGTAAATATATGCTGCACAAATATCCTCCCGCTCTCATCCAGAACAATGCCTTGATATTACCTTCACCCCAAGTAAGACGCAATTAGAGGAGAAGAGTTACAAAATCAGTGAATACATATCTGGAATGGAAAATGATCAGGAGTTCACAACCTTTGAGGTGGTAGAGGAGTTTCCAAAATTAAGGGACAGGGTAAACACTCCACAAACATGGAGCTCTGCTGGCCTAAAAACTTTTTGAGAAACTGCGTCTGAGCTTCCGCAATTGAAATATCTGTTGTTTTCAGATGATTTGGCTTCCTTTGTAGTGAGACCATCAAAGCTGGGTCTGCATCTATGTGACCTGGAGGACATGGTTTCTTATTTTCCAATGAACAAGATGAAGCAGTGCTGAATCCTCTCTTTGTAGGTAATCTGAGGCCACTGGGGACTAAGTGTCTCCCCGTGTGGACTGTGAAGCCATTAGGTCCTCCACCAATTTTTGTGGTGTTTTTCCTGCTGCACTGTGAGTTTGGTATTTGTTTCACGAAATACTAGGAGCTAAACTGAGACACAGTGCTGGAGGGAGTTGTGTCACGAGTGGTGGGTCAGGGTCTGCATGAGAATGCACCAACTAGGCTTCTATCTCTCACAGCTTGCCCCATTGCCCCCTTGTCCATATCAACCTGATTCTTAATTTTCCTCTGAAAACTCTCCATATAACAAGATGCCTTTACATATAAGGGTCTGCTGGCTGCACCATGTCAGTTACAAGCCATTTGGAATCCAATGGTAGATCCACATGGCCCTACCACGGATGTTGTATCAAACACCTCCCCACCACTGCTCTAGACCCACTACTCAACAGGCTCCAACTTACTGGCATCTCTGTTCTACACCATTTTCATGAAACTCAGTAAATCAAGGCACTGTCTGGTATACTCATGAACAGTAACAGGACATCCAATATTTCTCCAGTGCCACCTGGTCATAGGAATTTTAAAAATTTCATGGTATTTATCTATACATTTCTGGAGCATGAAGTTGGAGGCACTGTGGATTTCAATTCATGCAGCAAACATTAAATGGTGAGGAAGCTCATTTCAATGAATTCTCTGGAGAACTCTCACAGGCAAGGCTTCCCAAAGAGTGGACAAAAGGTCACATTAGGCCAGGCCCATTGAGGTCTACAATGTGAGGTCCATGTGTGTTTTGACTCTCAACTATGGCTGCCATTTCTTTAAGAATAAAATCATGTGATATCCTTGCTGAGTTTCCCAGGCCTCTGTGGAAATCCACCCGGGGCCTAGGTCTCAGTTTCCAAGAGCGACTTTCATGCGTGGCCTCTTGAAATCCTAACAAAATTCATGGCAATGCTTCTCTGAGTTCATTTCTAAAACCCAGTCTCTAAGGGGAATCACACCAGAGTTCAAGCCCACGTGGACCCAGTCATTTTTTCCAATGCCACACAAATGACCAAAATTAAAACCGAAACACTCCCACATGGCCCTCATCTTATTCCATATAGTAACTCATCTTAACCTCTGGCTGGAGGTTTCCATGAGGGGCGCAGCCATAGACAGTGTCCAAAATCAGCTCGTTTTCCCCTCATTTGCCTAAAGTCAGGGTGGCCTGGACACCGTTTCTGTGAACCAGCAATGATCAAATAAGCCTGCCGTTAATTCTTCTGTGTTTCTCCAATTTGAGGCCTACTGATTTCAGGAATAGATTCTTTATGTGATTTAACGTTATTCGAAAACCCAAACACCTCTGCAGAGATTTGAAGAACTCATTTGACTCAAAGAATCCCTATTCTCACTAGATGGATTTCAGGAACCTAACAGAGGAAGGCAAGAGGCTTCATCCACAATGAATGATTTTTTGCCCTTATGGTTTTGGATGCACGCATGGGATCATTCTTTAGATTCATCAGGTGCTGAGAATCTAAGTCACAGCCAAACACATGGCCAAGAGGCTGATTCAGACACATCCATTCTCAAAGCAATGAAGCCAGAAGCCACAGGTGATGCCCATTCATTTGTATTTGAAAACTGTTTTCTTCAGGTTTCACAAAGGGGTGGCCTGAGGCAAAGACCTTCCTGACATTCAGTGCAACACAACAATTAGTAAGCAAATTGCCCAAAGCAGGGTTTCTGCACTGAGACTTTCCTGGTCACACTGATATCTGAGTTTTCTGAAATGCTCGCCATTCTCTTCAGCTATCCATTACATGGACATGTCACAGAGATTGGAGGTGGTACATATTTTGGACACAAAACCATGAGCCTATTCTGGAGAGTGGCCAGAATTCAGGAAGAAAACAGCATCTTAGAAAGATAGTAGGTGTTGCACATCGATAAGCAAGCTGCAGTCCATTTATATATTGGGCAGGATGAATTATGGGAAGACTTATACTAGACAGGACACATCAATTAATGCATTCTCTTTTTAATGTCTACAACAACGGACACATTGGGATACACCGAAACAGAAACACTCGCCTGATCAAACAACTTACTAGAAACTGTCCACTCCAAACCAAACAAACAGCCTTTCCTACCTATTCTCAGAACATGAGACAAAACAACAAACCCACACCCACTCCCACAAAGGCACCTCCTTCCCCCAAGTAGGTCTGTGACTATCCGGAGTTTCCTCTGACTGGGGGCCATACTATGTTCCCCCGAAATGTCCTGTCTTCTCTCAGATCTTGTTTCCTTGTTCAACTCTTTGTAGTTTTCAGGAAAAAGTGGTGAGCCACTACCTGCTTTCTCAGGAAAGGTCCATCTTCAGAGTTCTCTTGGCATTAGGCCATCCTCACATCAGTAGGTACCAAGAAAACTGACTCTGTCCTTGGTAAATCCAAACAAGTGAGCCCACTGGGACTGGGACTGGGATTGCCTCTGGGTGCCTGGCCTCTTGGATACAAATTTCAGAGAGTTCCATCACCAAGGAAATGAGGTATGTCACTTTCTTTGGAACTGAATGAGTCACTTCCTTGGCAACCACATTGTCCTAACTGTTGCTTCCAAGGGTCCCATGAGATGGAGGCTTCCCCTACTTCCTGTGACACTTTCACAAGGGAGAATGGTATATCAACCATAGGCACCCAGGAACAGCTCTCCACACAGGCCTGGTTTGGTCCATCTTCTCTACAATAAGAAGAGAGAGGCTGATTCAGACACATCCCTTCTTTCTGACCAAGATATTTGCCATGGAAGATGACTTTTGCTCTCTCAGGTCCTTCATACCTGCCTACAACTTCTCCAGGTATCATTTCTGCATGGACCTTTGAGGTTCTCATCAGGTGGAATATCCCCAACTTTCCTGTGTTGTAAGAACCACTCTGTCCCTGCTCTTCTGTAAGATGATTGAGGGACCAGTGTATAATTGGGGTTAAAAACAGGTTTGATATGGGTTACGAATGATTCTGTGCAATGAATAATGGTATTGGGAACCTTCAATGCTTACAAAATATAGATGTGAAATATAAGTATGAAAACAGAAATCTATTTATGATTTGAAGCCCATAAGGGTTCTGCCCTTGATTGGAATACTTAGCTTTGAATTATGTTCTGCAAAGATGTCTCAGATAATTCGATATACAATGGCATAGGACCTTGTAAATTGGATGATTGAATTTAGAAGAGAGCACCCAGTCAAAAAGGGATATTCAGTAGGATTAGGAAGATAGTCGGTAGGTTTAGGAAGAAGAGTGAGTATAGGATTTGGACCAAAAGTTCTTTAGCAATAGACTTTCGGTTATAGAGTGAATGTAAATGTCAGCACATATGAAGAGTCAGTCACTATGTTGAACTGGGGAAAATATGTAGAAAAGCAGAGATCAATAGAAACATTACGAAATCAGGCAAAGTATAAAGTGAGTGATAGAATTAGACATTTTCAACAGGATTGAGTTTGAATATATAAATTAGGAAAAAACAAAAATGTAGTCACCAATAGGATTGACAATTGACAGCATTAGGCAACCTGGACATGGATGTTTTTAGAAATCCATGTTCACTTTCCATTTAGGATTTGGTACAATCATAAGTGTGACCTTTCCATTTTTTGTCCAGAATATTACTGTGATAATGAGGTGACATGAGTAATTCTTTCACCATTTCTGGGAGCAATATATTGAAGATGTAAAATCAGAATCGGGGGTACAAAGAGGTGTACCCTGTTTCTATGAACATAGAGAAAAAGCATGAATAGACCATACTGTGAATAAATAATATAACTTTTTTGAACTTTAAATAATGAATTGAAGTGATATCTGAAAAATTAAAGGAAATCGTATATTGATATACAATCATTCATTCCAACCAGTTATATATCTATTGGAAATATTAGTGTTTTGGTTTATCATGAAGAGTGTGTGAGTTTTGCTTCAATATGACTATGGAAATTCAAAATAATGTGTTTGGAAAGAAGTCTCATGAAAAGACCATTCAAGAAACCCTGACAATACATGTGTTCTGAAGCAAGAAGTGATTAAAGTTGAAACAAATGCCTATTAATTTGTGAACTTGTGGATGAAATGTATATCCTATGATTTGCAAAAACTGAAGAAACAATAATGTACCAGTGTCGAATACAAATGAATGACAAATTACATATCATGTCCCATAGGAGTCTACTTGCATTGATGTTATACTGGGTCGGTTACTGTAGAATAATTAGGATATGTATGCACCATTCACTGAAGTTAGTTTTCAGTACTAGGAAACAAATATATATTTCAGGTGGATGAATATTTCTGATTATTATCTTGTGAAAAGTTGATTATAAATCCACATACATGAACATGAATGAATTTAGAGAGTGTATATTAGACATATATATTTCATATTTTGAAAAATTTGGGGAGTATATCTATATCTATATCTATATCTATATCTATATCTAAATCTATATCTATATCTATATCTATATCCACACACACACACACACACACACACACACAACACTCACAGACATTAAAAAATACCAATATAAATGCCAATCGAAATTGATCAGTAAATATATATGATCCACAAATGCAAAAATATTTATTTTGCTGAACATGAGTTTATGTATAATGTTGTTTTACTAGGACGCTCTCCTATAGGTTGAATTTTCATTTCCAACAGCATTTAGGAGGAGTGAACTCTTCTCACAATTTGTATCTGCCAAGACAGCCACCTCACAAAAATGTACGTGTGATACCTGCTAGGATTCTATATATGCATATATATATACATGTGTGAATAGGCTAAAGAAAAGGGAAACAAGAATTCACATATTTGTTAAGTTTAAAAACACATGGAGAATATGTCCATTAAAATTTGAATACATTTATAACTCCTACCTTATATAATGCAAATGTCAAGTCCAACTATACAACATGTCTCCTCTGAAGTGCTTGTATTTCTATTGTGTTGGGTTAATTTTCCCCATTATATTAGGATGAATAGTCTGAGTCTACTAGGTATGGCTTAGTGTCAGGAATTCAGCATTTCGAATGGAAAATTGGAAAATGAATCCAATGTGTATGTAAATATATGCTGCACAAATATCCTCCCGCTCTCATCCAGAAGAATGCCTTGACATTACCTTCACCCCAAGTAAGACACAATTAGAGGAGAAGAGTTACAAAATCAGTGAATACATATCTGGAATGGAAAATGATCAGGAGTTCACAACCTTGGAGGTGGTAGAGGAGTTTGCAAAACTAAGGGACAGGGTAAACACTCCACAAACATGGAGCTCTGGTGGCCTAAAAACTTTTTGAGAAACTGCCTCTGAGCTTCTGTACTTGAAATATATGTTGTTTTCAGGAGATTTGGCTTCCTTTGTAGTGAGACCATCAAAGCTGGGTCTGCATCTATGTGACCTGGAGGACATGGTTTCTTATTTTCCAATGAACAAGATGAAGCAGTGCTGAATCCTCTCTTTGTAGGTAAACTGAGACCACTGGGTACTAAGTGTCTCCCCGTGTGGACTGTGAAGCCATTTGGTGCTCCTCCACTTTTTGTGGTGTTTTTGCTGCTGCACTGTGAGTTTGGTATTTGTTTCCCGAAATACTAGGAACTAAACTGGGACACAGTGCTGGAGGGAGTTCTGTCACGTGTGGTGGGTCAGGGTCTGCAAGAGAATGCACCAACTAGGCTTCTATCTCTCACAGCTTGCCCAATTGACCCCATGTCCATATCAACCAGATTCTTAATTTTCCTCTGAAAACTCTCCATATAACAAGATGCCTTTACATATAAGGGTCTGCTGGCTGCACCATGTCAGTTACAAGCCATTTGGAATCCAATGGTAGATCCACATGGCACCACCACGGATGTTTTATGAAACACCTCTCCACCACTGCTCTAGACCCACTACTCAGGAGACTCCAACTTACTGGCATCTCTGTTCTACACCATTTTTATGAAACTCAGTAAATCAAGGCACTGTCTGGTATACTCATGATCGGCAACAGGACATCCAATATTTCTCCAGTGCCACCTGGTCATTGGAATTTCAAAAATTTCATGGTATTTATTTAGCCATTTTTCAAGCATGAAGTTGGAGGCACTGTGGGTTTCAATTCATTCAGCAAACATTAAATGGTGAGGAAGCTCATTTCAATGAAATCTCTGGAGAACCCTCACAGGCAAGGCTTCCCAAAGAGTGAACAAAAGGTCACATTAGGCCAGGCCCATTGAGGTCTACAATGTGAGGTCCATGTGTGTTTTGACTCTAAACTATGGCTGCCATTTCTTTAAGAATAAAATCATGTGATATCCTTGCTGAGATTCCCAGGCCTCTGTGGAAATCCACCGGGGCCTAGGTCTCAGTTTCCAAGAGCGACTTTCATGCGTGGCCTCTTAAAATCCCAACAAAATTCATGCCAATGCTTCTCTGAGTTCAGTTTCAAATCCCAGTCTCTAAGGGGAATCACACCAGAGTTCAAGCCCACGTGGACCCAGTCATTTTTTCCAATGCCACACAAATGATCAAAATTAAAATCAAAACACTCCCACATGGCCCTCATCTTATTCCATATAGTCAATCATCTAAACCTCTGGGTGAAGGTTTCCATGAGGGGCGCAGCCAAAGACAGTGTCCAAAATCAGCTCGTTTGCCCCTCATTTTCCTAAAGTCAGGGTAGCCTGGACACCGTTTCTGTGAACCAGGATTGAACAAATAAGCCTGCCGTTAATACTTCTGTGTTTGTCCAATTTGATGCCTACTGATTTTAGGTATCGATTCTTTAGGTGATTTCGAGTCATGCGAAAACACAAGCACCTCTGCAGGGCTTTGAAGAACTCATTTGACCCAAAGAATCCCTATTCTCATTTGATGGAGTGCAGGAACCTAACAGAGGAAGGAAAGAGACTTCATCCACAATGAATGATATTTTTGCCATTTTGGTTTTGGAAGCTCACATGGGATCATTCTTAAGATCCATCAGGTTCTGTGAATCTAAGTCACAGCCACACACAGGTCCAAGAGTCTGATAAAGACACATCCCTTTCCAAAGCAATTAAGCAAAGAGCCACAGGTGAAGCCCATTCATTTCCATTTGAAAACTGTTTTCTTCAGGCTTCACAAAGGAGTGGCCTGAGGCAAAGACCTTCCTGACATTGAGTGCAACACAACAATAAGTAAGCAAAAGGCCCAAAGCAGGGTTTCTGCACTGAGACTTTCCTGGTCACGCTGATATCTGAGTTGTCTGAGATTCTCGCCATTCTCTTCAGCTATCCAGTACATGGCCATGTCACAGAGCTTGGAGGTGGTACATATTTTGGACACAAATCCATGAGCCTATTCTGGAAAGTGTCCAGAATTCAGAAAGAAAAAAACAACTTAGAAAGATAGCAGGTGTTGCACATCGATAAGACAAGCTGCAGTCCTTTCATATATTGGGCAGGATGAATTATGGGAAGATTTATACTAGACAGGACACACCCATTAATGCATTCTCTTTTCTAATGTCTACAACAACGAACACAGGGGGATACACAGAAACAGAAAAACTCGCCGTGTCAAATTACTTACTAGAAACTGTCCATTCCAAACCAAACAAACCGCCTTTCCTATCTATTATCAGAACATGAGACAAAACAACAAACCCACACCCACTCCCCCAAAGGCACCTCCTTCCCCCAAGTAGGTCTGTGACTATCCGGAGTGTCTTCTGACTGGTGGGCCATACTATGTTCCCCCAAAATGGACTGTCTTCTCTCAGATCTTGTTTCATTGACCAACTCTGTGAAGATGTCAGGAAAAAGTGGTTAGACACTACCTGTTTTCTCAGGAAAAATCCATCTTCACAGCTCTCCTGGCATTTGGCCATCCTCACATCATTAGGTACCAAGAAAACTGACTGTCCTTGGTAAATCCAAACAAGTGAGCCCACTGGGACTGGGACTTGGACTGCCTCTGGGTGCCTGGCTTCTTGGATACCAAGTTCAGAGAGTTCCATCACCAAGGAAATGAGGTATGTCACATTCTTTGGAACTGAATGAGGTCCCTGCCTTGGCACCCACTTTGTCCAAACAGTTGCTTCCAAGGGTAACATAAGATGGAGGTTGCCCCTACTTCCTGTGACACTTTCATAAGGTAGAATGTATATCAACCATTGGCACCCGGGAACAGCTCTCCACTCATGCCTGGTTTGGTCCATCATCTCTAAAATAAGAAGAGAGAGGCAGATTCAGACACATCCCTTCATCCTGACCAGGTTCTTTTCCATGGAAGAGGACTTTTGCTCTCTCTGGTGCTTCATACCTGCCTACAACTTCTCCAGGTATCATTTGTGCATGGACATTTGAGGTTCTCATCAGGTGGAAGGCCCCCAACTTTCCTGTATTGTAAGAACCACTCTGTCCCTGCTCTTCTGTAAATTGATTGAGGGAACAGTGTATACTTGGGGTTAAAAACAGGTTTCATTTGGGTTAGGAATGATTCTGTGCGATGAATAATGGTATTGGAAACATGCAATATTTACAAGAATATAGAGTTGAAATATAAGTATGAAAACAGCAATCAAGGTATGATTTGAAGCCCAGAATAGTGTTGCCCTTGATTGGGATACTTAGCTTTGAATTATGTTCTGCAAAGTTGTCTCAGATAATTCGATATACAATGGCATAGGACCTTGTAAATTGGATGATTGAATTTAGAAGAGAACATCCAGTCAAAAAGGGATATTCAGTAGGATTAGGAAGATAGTCGGTAGGTTTAGGAAGAAGAGTGAGTATAGGATTTGGACCAAAAGTCCTTTAGCAATAGACTTTCGGTTATAGAGTGAATGTAAATGTCAACACATATGAAGAGTCAGTCAGTATGTTGAACTCGGGAAAATATGTAGAAAAGCCGATATCAATAGAAACATTACGAAATGAGGCAAAGTATAAAGTGAGTGATAGAATAAGACATTTTCAACAGGGTTGAGTTTGAATATATAAATTAGGAAAAAACAAATATGTAGTCACCAATAGAATTGACAATTGACAGCATTAGGCAACCTGGACATAGATGTTTTTAGAAATCCATGTTCACTTTCTATTTAGGCTTTGGTACAATCATAAGTGTGACCTTTCCATTTTTTGTCCAGAATATTACTGTGATAATGAGGTGACATGAGTATTTCTTTCACCATTTCTGGGAGCAATATATTGAAGATGTAAAATTACAATTGGTTGTACAAAGAGGTGTACCCTGTTTGTATGAACATAGAGAAAAAGCATGAATAGACCATACTGTGAATAAATAATATAACTTTTTTGAACTTTAAATAATGCATTGAACTGATATCTGAAAAATTAAAGGAAATCGTATATTGATATACAATCATTAATTCCAACCAGTTATTTATCTAATGGAAATATTAGTGTTTTCTTTTATCATGAAGAGTTTGTGAGTTTTGCTTCAAAATGATTATGGAAATTCAAAATAATGTGTTTGGTAAGAAGTCTCATGAAAAGACCATTCAAGAAACCCTGACAATACATGTGTTCTGAAGCAAGAAGTGATTAAAGTTGAAACAAATGCCTATTAATTTGTGAACTTGTGGGTGAAATGTATATCCTATGATGTGCAAAAACTGAAGAAACAATAATGTACCAGGGTCGAATACAAATGAATGACAAATTACATATCATGTCCCATAGGAGTCTACTTGCATTGATGTTAGACTGGGTCAGTTACTGTAGAATAATTAGGATATGTATGCACCATTCACTGAAGTTAGTTTTCAGTACTAGGAAACAAATATGTATTTCAGGTGCATGAATATTACTGATTATAATCTTTTGAAAAGTTGATTATAAATCCACATACATGAACATGAATGAATTTAGAGAGTGTATATTAGACACATATATTTCATATTTTGAAAAATTTGGAGAGTATATCTATATCTATATCTATATCTATATCTATACACACACACACACACACACACACACACACAACACTCACAGACATTAAAAAGTACCAATATAAATGCCAATCGAAATTCATCAGTAAATATATGTCATCCAGAAATGCAAAAATATTTATTTTACTGAATATGACTTTATGTATAACGTTGTTCGACTAGGACGGTCTCCTATAGGTTAAATTTTTATTTCCAACAGCATTTAGGAGGAGTGAACTCTTCTCACAATTTGTATCTGCTAAGACAGCCACCTCACAAAATGTACGTGTGATACCTGGTAGGATTCTATATATGCATATATATATATACATGTGTGAATAGGCTAAAGAAAAGGGAAACAAGAATTCACATATTTGTTAAGTTTAAAAACACATGGAGAATATGTCCATTAAAATTTGAATACATTTATAACTCCTACCTTATATAATGCAAATGTCAAGTCCAACTATACAACATGTCTCCTCTGAAGTGCTTGTATTTCTATTGTGTTGGGTTAATTTTCCCCATTATATTAGGATGAATAGTCTGAGTCTACTAGGTATGGCTTAGTGTCAGGAATTCAGCATTTCGAATGGAAAATTGGAAAATGAATCCAATGTGTATGTAAATATATGCTGCACAAATATCCTCCCGCTCTCATCCAGAAGAATGCCTTGACATTACGTTCACCCCAAGTAAGACACAATTAGAGGAAAAGAGTTACAAAATCAGTGAATACATATCTGGAATGTAAAATGCTCAGGAGTTCACAACCTTGGAGGTGGTAGAGGAGTTTGCAAAACTAAGGGACAGGGTAAACACTCCACAAATATTGAGCTCTGCTGGCCTAAAAACTTTTTGAGAAACTGCCTCTGAGCTTCCGCCCTTGAAATATATGTTGTTTTCAGGAGATTTGTCTTCCTTTGTAGTGAGACCATCAAAGCTGGGTCTGCATCTATGTGACCTGGAGGACATGGTTTCTTATTTTCCAATGAACAAGATGAAGCAGTGCTGAATCCACTCTTTGTAGGTAAACTGAGGCCACTGGGGACTAAGTTTCTCCCCGTGTGGACTGTAAAGCCATTTGGTCCTCCTCCACTTTTTGTGGTTTTTTTGCTGCTGTACTGTGAGTTTGGTATTTGTTTCACGAAATACTAGGAGCTAATCTGGGACAGAGTGCTGGAGGGAGTTCTGTCACGTGTGGTGGGTCAGGGTCTGCTAGAGAATGCACCAAATAAGCTTCGATCTCTCACAGCTTGCCCCATTTCCCCCTTGTCCATATCAACCTGATTCTTAATTTTCCTCTGAAAACTCTGCATATAACAAGATGCTTTTACATATAAGGGTCTGCTGGCTGTACCACTCAGTTACAAGCCATTTGGAATCCAATGGTAGATCCACATGGCCCTACCACGGATGTTTTATCAAACACCTCCCCACCACTGCTCTAGACCCACTACTCAGCAGGCTCCAACTTACTGCCATCCTATTCTACACCATTTTCATGAAACTCCGTAAATCAAGGCACTGTCTGGTATACTCATGATCAGCAACAGGACATCCAATGTTTCTCCAGTGCCACCTGGTCATAGAAATTTCAAAAATTTCATGGTATTTATCTAACCATTTTTCAAGCATGAAGTTGGAGGCACTGTGGGTTTCAATTCATTCAGCAAACATTAAATGGTGAGGAAGCTCATTTCAATGAAATCTCTGGAGAACTCTCACAGGCAAGGCTTTCCAAAGAGTGGTCAAAAAGTCACATTAGGCCAGGCCCATTGAGGTCTACAATGTGAGGTCCATGTGTGTTTTGACTCTCAACTATGGCTGCCATGTCTTTAAGAATAAAATCATGTGATATCCTTGCTGAGATTCCCAGGCCTCTGTGGAAATCCACCCGGGGCCTAGGTCTCAATTTCCAAGAGCGACTTTCATGCGTGGCCTCTTGAAATCCTAACAAAATTCATGGCAATGCTTCTCTGAGTTCACTTCTAAAACCCAGTCTCTAAGGGGAATCACACCAGAGTTCAAGCCCACGTGGACCCAGTCATTTTTTCCAATGCCACACAAATGACCAAAATTAAAACCGAAACACTCCCACATGGCCCTCATCTTATTCCATACAGTAACTCATCTTAACCTCTGGCTGGAGGTTTCCATGAGGGGCGCAGCCATAGACAGTGTCCAAAATCAGCTCGTTTTCCCCTCATTTGCCTAAAATCAGGGTGGCCTGGACACCGTTTCTGTGAACCAGCAATGATCAAATAAGCCTGCGGTTAATTCTTCTGTGTTTCTCCAATTTGAGGCCTACTGATTTCAGGAATAGATTCTTTATGTGATTTAAAGTTATTCGAAAACCCAAACACCTCTGCAGAGATTTGAAGAACTCATTTGACTCAAAGAATCCCTATTCTCACTAGATGGAGTTCAGGAACCTAACAGAGGAAGGCAAGAGACTTCATCCACAATGAATGATTTTTTGCCCTTATGGTTTTGGATGCACGCATGGGATCATTCTTTAGATTCATCAGGTGCTGAGAATCTAAGTCACAGCCAAACACATGGCCAAGAGGCTGATTCAGACACATCCATTCTCAAAGCAATGAAGCCAGAAGCCACAGGTGATGCCCATTCATTTGTATTTGAAAACTGTTTTCTTCAGGTTTCACAAAGGGGTGGCCTGAGGCAAAGACCTTCCTGACATTCAGTGCAACACAACAATTAGTAAGCAAATTGCCCAAAGCAGGGTTTCTGCACTGAGACTTTCCTGGTCACACTGATATCTGAGTTTTCTGAAATGCTCGCCATTCTCTTCAGCTATCCATTACATGGACATGTCACAGAGATTGGAGGTGGTACATATTTTGGACACAAAACCATGAGCCTATTCTGGAGAGTGGCCAGAATTCAGGAAGAAAACAGCATCTTAGAAAGATAGTAGGTGTTGCACATCGATAAGACAAGCTGCAGTCCATTCATATATTGGGCAGGATGAATTATGGGAAGACTTATACTAGACAGGACACATCAATTAATGCATTCTCTTTTTAATGTCTACAACAACGGACACATTGGGATACACCGAAACAGAAACACTCGCCTTGTCAAACAACTTACTAGAAACTGTCCACTACAAACCAAACAAACCGCCTTTCCTACCTATTCTCAGAACATGAGACAAAACAACAAACCCACAAACACTCCCACAAAGGCACCTCCTTACCCCAAGTAGGTCTGTGACTATCCGGAGTTTCCTCTGACTGCGGGCCATACTATGTTCCCCCGAAATGGCCTGTCTTCTCTCAGATCTTGTTTCCTTGTTCAACTCTGTGTAGTTGTCAGGAAAAAGTGGTTAGCCACTACCTGCTTTCTCAGGAAAGGTCCCTCTTTAGAGTTCTCCTGGCGTTAGGCCATCCTCACATCAGTAGGTACCAAGAAAACTGACTCTGTCCTTGGTAAATCCAAACAAGTGAGCCCACTGGGACTGGGACTGGGACTGCCTCTGGGTGCCTGGCTTCTTGGATACAAATTTCAGAGAGTTCCATCACCAAGGAAATGAGGTATGTCACATTCTTTGGAACTGAATGAGGTCACTGCCTTGGCAACCACTTTGTCCTAACTGATGCTTCCAAGGGTTCCATGAGATGGAGGCTTCCCCTACTTCCTGTGACACTTTCACAAGGTAGAATGGTATATCAACCATAGGCACCCAGGAACAGCTCTCCACACAGGCCTGGTTTGGTCCATCTTCTCTACAGTAAAAAGAGAGAGGCTGATTCAGACACATCCCTTCATCCTGACCAGGTTATTTGCCATGGAAGATGACTTTTGCTCACTCAGGTCCTTCATACCTGCCTACAACTTCTCCAGGTAACATTTCTGCATGGACCTTTGAGGTTCTCAGCAGGTGGAAGATCCCATAATTTCCTGTATTGTAAGAACCACTCTGTCCCTGCTTTTCTGTAAAATGAGATTGAGGGAACAGTGTGCGCTTAGGGTTAATAACAGGTTTGATTTGGGTTATGAATCATTCTGTGTGATGAATAATGGTATTGGGAACCTGTGATATTTACAAGAATATAGATGTGGAATAAAAGTATGAAAACAAAAATCTAGGTATGATTTGAAGCCCAGAAGGGTTTTCCCCTTGATTGGGATACTTAGCTTTGAATTATGTTCTGCAAAGATGTCTCAGATAATTCGATATACAAGGGAGTAGGACCTTGTACCTATGATGATTGAATTTAGAAGAGAACATCCAGGCAAAAAGTGATAATCGTTAGCATTAGGAAGATAGTCGATAGCTTTAGGAAGAAGAGTGAGTATAGGATTTGGACCAAAAGTTCTTTACCAGTAGGGTTTCGGTTATGGAGTGCATGTAGATGTCAGTACATATGAAGAGTCAGTCACTATGGTGAACTGGGGAAAATATGTAGAAAAGCAGATATCAATAGAATCATTACAAAATCAGGCAAAGTATAAAGTGAGTGATAGAATTAGTCATTTTCAACAGGGTTGAGTTTGAATATATAAATTAGATGGAAACAAATATGTAGTCACCAACAGGATTGACAATTGATAGCATTAGGCAACCTGGACATGGATGTTTTTAGTAATCTATGTTCACTTTCCATTTAGGCTTTGGTACAATCATAAGAGTGACCTTTCCATTTTTTGTCCAGAATATTACTGTGATAATGAGGTGACATGAGTATTTCTTTCACCATTTCTGGGAGCAATATATTGAATATTTAAATTTAGAATTGGGGGTACAAAGAGGTGTACCCTGTGTCTATGAACATAGAGATAAAGCATGAATAGAACATACTGTGACTAAATAATACAACTTTTTTGAACTTTAAATAATGAATTGAATTGATATCTGAAAAATTAAAGGAAATCATATATTGATACACAATCATTCATTCCAACCAGTTATATATCTCATGGAAATATTAGTGTTTTGGTTTATCATGAAGAGTGTGTGAGTTTTGCTTCAAAAGTGATTATGGAAATCTAAAATAATGTGTTTGGAAAGAAGTCTCATGAAAAGACCTGTCAAGAAACCCTGACAATACTTGTGTTCTGAAGCAAGAAGTGATTAAAGTTGAAACAAATGCCTATAAATTTGTGAACTTGTGGATGAAGTGTATAACTTAAAATGTGCAAAAACTGAAGAAATAATAATGTACCATTGTTGAATACATATGAACGTCAAATTACATATCATGTCCCATAGGAGTCTACTTGCATTGATGTTAGACTGGGTCAGTTTCTGTAGAATAATGAGGATTTGTATGCCCCATTCACTGAAGTTAGTTTTCAGTACTAGGAAACAATTATGTATTTCAGGTGGATGAATATTTCTGATTATAATCTTGTGAAAAGTTGATTATAAATCCACATACATGAACATGAATGAATTTAGAGGGTTTACATTAGACACATATATTTTATATTTTGAAACATCTGCAGAGTGTACAGATATATTATACACACACACACACAAAAAAAAAAACACTCACATACATTTAATAGTAGCAATATATATGCCAATCGAAATTCATCAGTAAATATATATCATCCACAGATGCAAAAATATTTATTTTACTGAACATGAATTTATGCATAATGTTCTTCTACTAGGAAGCTCTTCTATAGGTTGAATTTTCAGTTCCAACAGCGTTTAGGAGGAGTGAACTCTTCTCACAGTTTGTATATGCCAAGTCAGCCACCTCAAAAATGTACGTGTGATACCTGGTAGGATTCTATATGTGCATATAAATATACAAGTGTGAATAGGCTAAAGAGAAAGGGAAACAAGAATTCTCGTATTTTTTAAGTTTAAAAACTCAGGGAGAACTTCTTCGATTAAAAATTGACTAGATTTATAACTTTTACCTTATATAATGCAAAACGCAAGTCCAACTATACAACATGCCTCCAATGAACTGCTTGTATTTCTATAGGTTTGGCTTATTTTTCTCTATCATATTAGGATGAGTTGTCTGAGTCTAGTAGGTATGGGTTAGTGTCAGGGATTCAATATTTCAAAATGAAAATTGGAAAATGAATCCAATTTGTATGCATATATATGCTGCACAAATATCCTCCCACTCTCATCCAGAACAATGCCTTGACATTACCTTCACCCCAAGTAAGACACAATTAGAGGAGAAGAGTTAGAAAATCAGTGAACACATATCTGGAATGGAAAATGCTCAGGATTTCACAACCTTGGAGGTTGTAGAGGAGTTTCCAAAAGCAAGGGATAGGGTAAACACTCCACAAACATGGAGCTCTGCTGGCCTAAAAGCTTTTTGAGAAACTGCCTCTGAGATAGGGCACTTGAAATATATGTTGTTTTCAGGAGATTTGGCTTTCTTTGTAGTGAGACCATCAAAGCTGGGTCTGCATCTATGAGACCTGGAAGACATTGTTTCTGATATTTCAATGAACATGAGGCAGCAGTGCTGATATTTTTCTTTTTAAGTAAACTGTGGCCTCTGGGGTCTAAGTGTCTCCCCGTTGAACTGTGAAGCCATTTGGCCCTCCTACACTTTTTGTGGGGTTTTTGCTGCTGCACTGGTAGTTTGGTATTTGCTTCATAAAATAGAAGGAGTTCAACTGGGACACAGTGCAGGAGGGAGTTCTATCACGTGTGGTGGGTCAGGGACAGCAGAAAAATGCACCAACCATTCTTCTATCCCTCAAAGCTTGCCCCATTGCATCCTTGTCCATAGCAACCTGATTCTGAACATTGCCCTGAATCCTCTCCATATAACAAGATGCCTTTACTTATAAGGGTCTGCTGGCTGCACCATGTAAGTCACAAGCCATTTGTAAGCCAATGGAAGATCCAAATTGCTCCAACACAGAAGTTTTATCACACTCCTGCCCACCACAACTCTAGGCCCACTTCTCAGGAGGCTGCAACTTACTGGGACCTCTGTTCTACACCATTTTCATAAAACCCAGTCAAGCAAGGCACTGTCAGGTACATCCATGATCAGCAGCAGGACATCCAAAGGTTCTCTAGTGCAACCTAGTCGTGGGAATTTCAAAAAATTCACGGTATTTATCTAGAAATTTTTCAAGGATGAAGTTGGAGGCACTGTGGGTTTCAATTTATTCAGGAACCATTAAATGGAGAGGAAGATTATTTCAATGAAAGCTCTGGAGAACCCTCACAGGCAAGGCTTCTCAAAGAGTGGACAAAAGGTCACATTTAGCCAGGCCCATTGAGGTCTACAATGTGAGGTCCATGTGTGTTTTGACTCTCAAATATGGCTGCCAAGTCTTTCGAATGAAATCATGTGATACCTTGGCTGAGATTCCCAGTTCTCTGTGCAAAGCCACTCTGGCGCTAGTTCTCAGTTTCCAAGGGTGACTCTCATACATGGCCTCTTTAATCCCAACACAATACATGGCAATACTTTTCTGAGGTCAGATTCTGAACTCAGTCTCTAAGGGGAATCACACCAAAGTTCAAGCCCAGGTAGACCCAGTTATGTCTTCCAACTGCCACACAAATATCCACAATTAAATCCAAAACACTCCCACATGTCACTCATCTTTTCTAAATACACACTCATCATAACCTCTGGCTGGAGGTTTCCATGAGGGGTGCGGCCCAAGACAGTGTCCAAAATAACCACCCTTGCCCCTCATTTGCCTAAAATCAGGGTGGCCTGGACATCCTTCCAGTGAACCAGGAGTGATCAAATTGGCCGGCCATTAAGATGGCACTGCTTCTCCAATTTGAAGCCTACTGACTGTGGGGCTTAGAGTCTTTATGTGATTTGGAGTCATGAGAAAAATCAAGCACTTATGGGCTATCCTCTGCAGGGTTTTGAGGAACACATTTGAACCAAATGATCACTATTCTCACTTGATGAAGGTCAGGAACCTTACAGAGGAATGTGAGAGACTTCATCCAAAATGAATGCTCTTTTGTCCATTTTGGTTTTGGATGCACACATGGGATCTTTCTTTAGATCCATCAGGTGCTAAAAATCTAAGCTGCAGCCTCACACAGGGCCAAAAAGCTGATTCAGACACATCCCTTTCCAAAGCAATTAAGCAAAGAGCCAGAGGTGATGCCCTATTTCTTTTGGCTCTACAAAGGTGTGGCCTGAGGCAAAGATGTTCCGGACATTCAGGGCAACAGAACAATTGGTAAGCAAAAGGCCCAAAGCAGGGTTTCTCCATTAGAATTTTCTGGTCACACTCATATCTGAGTTTTCTGAGATGCTCCCATTCCCTTCAGCTATCCAGTACATGGCCAAGTCTCAGAGCTTGGAGGTGGTACATATTTTGGACACAAAAAATGAGCCTATTCTGAAAATTGGCCAGGATTCAGGAAGAAAACAGGAACTTAGCAAGATTGTAGGAGTTGCCCACGCATAAGTCAAGCCACAGTCCATTCATAAATTGGGCAAGATGAATCTTGGGAAGCTTTCTACTAGTCAGGACACATACAATGATTCATTCTCTTTTCTAATGTCTAAAACCCCGGACACAGTGGGATACACAGACATAGAGACACTGGCCTTGTCAAACGACTTACCAGAAACAGTTCACTCCAAAACAAATAAACTGCCTTTCCTACCTATTCTCAGAACATGAGACAAAACCTCAAACCTACACCCACACACACAAAGGCAGCTCCTTCCCCCAAGTAGGTCTGTGACTATCACGAGTGTCCTCTGACTGGTGGGCCATACTATGTTCTGATGAAATCGCCTGTCCTGTGTCAGATATGGTCTCATTGGCCCAATCTGTGAAGTTGTCACTAGCCAGCTGTGAGCCACTACCTGCTTTCTCAGGAAAGGCCTCTATTCAGAGCTTTCCTGACATTTGTCCATCCTCACATCAGTAGGTACTCAGAAAGACTGACTCTGTCCTTGTTAAATCCAAACAAGTGAGACCACTGGGACTGGGAATGGGACTGGCTCTGCGTGCCTGGCTTCCCGGATCCCAAGTTCAGAGAGTTTCATCACCAAGGAAGTGAGGTGAGATTAATCTCTTCAGGAATTTAATGAGGTCACTGCCTTGGCAACCACTTTGTCCTAACAGTTGCTTCCAATAGTCCTATGAGATGGAGGCAGCCCTTACTTCCTGTGACACTTTCAAAAGTTAGAATGGTATATCAACCATAGGCACCCAGGAACAGCTCTCCACACATGCCTGGTATGGTCCATCTTCTCTACATTAAGAAGAGAGAGGCTTATTCAGACAAAACCCTTCATCTTGGAAAGGTTGTTTGAGATGGAAGATAACTTTTTCTCTCTCAGGTCCTTCATAGCTGCCTAATCTTCTCCAGGGATCAAACCTGCATGGACCTTTGAGGTTCTCAGCAGGAGGCAGATCCCCTACATTCCTGTATTGTAAGACGAACTCTGTCCCTGCTCTTCTGTAAAGTTAGGTTGAGGGAAGAGTGTATGGTTAGGGTTATTAACATGTTTGATTTGTATTACGAATCCTTCTGCAGGATGATTAATAGTATTGGGAACCTGTGATATTTATAAGATTATAGAGGTGAAATATAAGTATGAAAACAGAAATGTTGGTAAGATTTGAAGCCCAGAAGGGCATTAGGCCCTTGATTGGGATACTTAGCTTTTAATTACGTTCTACACAGATGTCTCAGATAAATTGATATTCAATTGCATAGGACCTTATACCTTGGATGTTTGATTTTAGAAGAGAACATCCACTCAAACTGAGATAGTCGGTGGGATTAGGAAGATAGTCGGTAGGTTTATAAAAAAAGAGTGAGTATAAAAATTGGACAAAAAGTTCTGTAGCATTAGGGTTTCGGTTATAGAGTGAATATAAATGTCAGCACATGTGAAGAGTCAGTCACAATGATTAACTGGGGAAAATATGTAGTAAGGAAAATATCAATAGAGACATTACGAAATGAGGCAATTATATAGTGAGTGATAGGATTAGACATTTTCAACAGGGTTGAGATTGAATACATAATCTTAGGAAGAAACAAATATGTAGTCACCAATAGGAATGACATTTGAAAGCATTAGGCAACCTGGACATGGATGTTTTTAGTAAGCCATGTTCACTTTCAATTTAGGATTTGGTACAATCATAAGTGTGACCTTTGCATTTTGTGCCCAGAAAAATATTGTGATCAAATATATATGTAGATCATATGATGTGTGTATTTCTTCCACCATTTCTGGGAGCAATATTTGAGGACACATAAATTAGTATTGTGGGTACCAAGTGGTGTACCCTGTGTCAATGAATATAGAGATAATGCATGAATAGACCATAGTGTGAATAAATAATATAACTTTTTTCTCTTTAAATAATGGATTGAATTGATATCTTAAAATATATAGGAAATCATATATTGACATACAATCATTCACTCCAACCAGTTACATATATAATGGTAATCTTAGGGTTATTGTTTATCATGAAGTGTGTGTGAGTTTTGTTTCAAAAGTGTTTATGGAAATCGAAAATAATGTGTTTGGAAAGAAGTCTCATGAAAAGACCAGTCAAGAAATATGGAGGAATCCATGTGTTCTGAAGCTGGAATTGATTGAAAGTGAAACAAATGCCTATAACTTTCCTAAATTGTGGATGAAATATATATCCTGTGATGTGCATAAACTGATGAAATAGTAATGTACCAGTGTTGAATAAAAATGAAGGTCAAAGTACACATCATGTCCCATAGGAATCTACTTGCATTGATGTTAAACTGGGTCAGTTATTGTAGAAATATTAGGATTGCATGCATTATTCACCGTAGTTAGTTTTATTTCATTTTTATTTATGGTTGTTCAAAACATTACATAGTTGTTGTTATAACATATTTCACACTTCGATTCAAGTGCGTTATAAACTCCCATTTTTACCCCGTGTACAGATTACAGAATCACATCAGTTACACATCTATTGATTCACATATTGCCATACTAGTGTCTATTGAATTCTGCTGCCTTTCCTATCCTCTACTATCCCCCCTCCCCTCCCCGCCCCTCCCCTCTTCTCTCTCTACCCCCTCTACTGTAATAAATTTGTCCCCCTTGTATTATTTTTCTCTTTCCCCTCACTTTCTCTTGTATGTAATTTTGTATAACCCTGAGGGTCTCCTTCCAATTCCATGCAATTTTCCTTCTCTCTCCCTTTCCTTTCCACCTCTCATCCCGCTTTAATGTTAATCATCTTGTCATGCTCTTCGTCTCTCCTCTGTTCTTAGTTACTCTCCGTATATCAAAGATGACATTTGGCATTTGTTTTTTAAGGATTGGTTAGCTTCACTTAGCATAATCTGCTCTAATGCCATCCATTTCCCTCCAAATTCAATGATTTTTTTTATTTTTCAATGCAGAGTAATACTCCATTGTGTATAAATGCCACAGTATTTTATCCATTCTTTCATTGAAGGTTATCTAAGTTGGTTTCACAGTCTTGCTGTTGTGAATTGTTCTGCTATGAACATCGATGTAGCAGTGTCCCTGTAGCATGCTGTTTTTAGGTCTTTAGTGAATAGACTGAGTAGGGGAATAGCTGGGTCAAATGGTGGTTCCATTCCCAGCTTTCCAAGAAATTTTCATACTGCTTTCCAAATTGGCTGCACCAATTTGCAGTCCCACCAGCAATGTAGAAGTGTACCTTTTTCCCCACATCATTGCCAGAACTTGTTGTTTGACTTCATAATGGCTGCCAATCTTACTGGAGTGAGATGGTATCTTAGGGTGGTTTCGATTTGCATTTCTCTGACTGCTGGAGATGGTGAGCATTTTTTCATGTATTTGTTGATTGATTGTAAGTCCTCATCTGATAAGTGTCTGTTGAGGTCCTCAGCCCATTTGTTGATTGGGTTATTTGTTATCTTATTGTCTAATTTTTTTAGTTTTTTGTATACTCTGGATATTAGGGCTCTATCTGAAGTGTGAGGAGTAAAGATTTCTTCCCAGGATGTAGGCTCCCTATTTACCTCTCTTATTGTTTCTTTTGCTGAGAAAAAACTTTTTAGTTTGAGTACGTCCCATTTGTTGATTCTAGTTATTAACTCTTGTGCTATGGGTGTCCTATTGTGGAATTTGGAGCCCGACCCCACAGTATGTACATCGTAAGCAAATTTTTCTTCTATCAGACACTGTGTCTCTGATTTGATATCAAGCTCCTTGATCCATTTTGAGTTAACTTTTGTGCATGGCAAGAGAAAGGGATTCAGTTTCAATTTGTTACATATGGATTTCCAGTTTTCCCAACACCATTTGTTGAAGACGCTATCCTTCCTCCATTGCATGCTTTTAGCCCCTTTATCAAATATAAGATAGTTGTAGTTTTGTGGATTGGTTTCTGTGTCCTCTATTCAGTACCATTGGTCCACAAGCCTGTTTTGGTACCAGTACCATGCTATTGTTGTTACTATTGCTCTGTAGTATAGTTTGAAGTCTGGTATCGCTCTACCGCCTGATTCACACTTCCTGCCTAGCATTGTTTTTGCTATTCTGGAACTTTTATTTTTCCATATGTATTTCATGATTGCTTTCTTTATTTCTACAAGAAATGCCTTTGGGATTTGATTGGCATTGCATTAAACCTATAGAGAAATTTTGGTAATATCACCATTTTGATGATGTTAGTTCTGCCTTTCCATGAACAGGGTATATTTTTACATCTTCTAAGATCTTCTTATATTTCTCTCTTTAGGGTTGTGTAGTTTTCATTGTATGAGACTTTCTCCTCTTTTGTTAGGTTGATTCCCATCTTTTTTTTTTTTAGGATATTGTGAATGGAGTGGTTGTTCTCATTTCCATTTCAGAGGATTTGTCCCTGATATAGAGGAATGCCTTTGATTTATGCGTGTTGATTTTATATCCTGCCACTTTGCTGCATTCATTTATTAGCTCTATTAGTTTCTTTGTAGACCCTTTTGGGTCTGCTAGGTATAGAATCATGTCATCTGCAATAGTAATAATTTAAGTTGTTCTTTTCCTATTTTTATGCCTTTAATTTCTTCCGTCTGTCTAATTGCTCTGGCCAGTGTTTCGAGAACTGTATTGAACAGAAGTAGTGAGAGAGGGCATCCCATTCTTGTTCCAGATTTTAGAGGGAATGCCTTCAATTTTTCTAGATTCAGAATGATGCTAGCTTGAGGATTAGCATAGATTGCTTTTACAATATTGAGGTATGATCCTGTTATTCCTAGTTTTTCTAGAGTTTTGAAGATAAAGGGATTCTGTACTTTGTCGAATGCTTTTTGTGCATCTATCGAGATGATCATATGGTTCTTATTCTTAAGTCTATTGATGTGGTGAATAACATTTATTGATTTTCGTATATTGAACAAGCCTTGCATTCCATGGATGAATCCTACTTGATCATGGTGCACAATTTTTTTAATATGTTTTTGTATCTGATTCGCCAGAATTTAATTAGGGATTTTTGCATTTAGATTCCTTAGGGATATTGGTCTGTAGTTTTCTTTGTTTGAAGTGTTTATGTCTGGTGTAGAAATCAGGGTGATATTGGCCTGGTAGAATGAATTTGGAAGATCTCCCTCTTTTTCAATTTCCTGAAATAGCTTGAAAAGTATTGGTATTAGTTCATATTTAAAGGGTTTGTAAAACTCTGCTGTATACCCATACTGTCCTGGTCTTTTCTTAGTTGGTAATCTTTGAATGGTTTCTTCTATTTCCTCAATTGATACTGGTCTGTTTAGGTTGTCTATATCCTCCTGACTCAATCTGGACAGATCATATGACTTAAGAAATTTTTCGATGCTTTCACTATCTTCTATTATATTGGAGTATAACGAATCAAATTAATTTCTGATTATCTTCTGTATTTCAGAAATATCTGCTGTGATTGCCAGGGGGTGACAAATAACTTGTGTAGATTGATACAGCAGGAATGGAAGCGGTTTATTGTAGCATCTGAGCGATATTTATACATTTTATATAGCTTATCTAATTAGCATAAAATAGATCCAGCAGTCAACCAATAAGGAATCTCCACACTTAATGGCTTGCTTTTGTTACTTCACAAACCACTCTCTATGGCATTTTTCCAGGCGCCATCCAGACTTGTTTACAGACCCTAACATTTCTCTGGCAAAATACCAGGTGCCATCCTGACTTGTTTATATACCTTAACATGTGATGTTGCCCTTTTCATCCCGTATGCTAGTAATTTGAGTTTTCTCTCTTCTTCTCTTCATTAGCATGGCTAAGGGTCTGTCGATTTTATTTATTTTTTCAAAGAACCAACTTTTAGTTTTCTCAATTTTTTCAATTGTTTCTTTTGTTTCGATTTCATTAATTTCAGCTTTGATTTTAATTAAATCTTACCTTCTACTTATTTTGCTGTTGTTTTCCTCTTCTTTTTCTAGGATTCTGAGATGAAGTATGACATCATTTATTTGTTTTGTTTTTTTTTCTTTTTTTAAGGAATGAAATCCAAGCAATGAATTTTCCTCTTAGAACGGATTTCAGTGTGTCCCATAGATTCTGATATGTTGTGCCTGTGTTTTCATTTATCTCTAAGAATTTTTTAATTTCCTCCTTGATGTCTTCTATAACCCATTGATCATTCAGTAACCTATTGTTCATTCTCCAAGTGATGCATGATTTTTCCTTCCTTCGTTTATCATTGATTTTTAGTTTATATTAGATTATGATCAGATAAGATGCATGGTATTATCTCTACTTCTTTATATTGTCTAAGAATTGCCCTGTGACATAATATATGATCTATTTTTGAGAAGGATCCATGTGCTGCTGAGGAAAAATGTAACTGCTTGATGTTGAGGAGTATATTCGATATATGTCAATTAAGTCTAGGTTATTAATTGTGTTATTGAGTTCTATAGTTTTCTATTTCAACTTTTGTTTGGAAGACCTGTCCAGTGGTGAGAGAGGTGTGTTGAAGTCTCCCATGATTATTGTATGGTGGTCTATTAGACTCTTGATCTTGAGAAAAGTTTGTTTGATGGACATAGCTGCACCATTGTTTGGGGCATATATATATTTATAATGGTTATGTCTTGTTGGTGTATGGTTCTCTTGAGCAGTATGTAGTGTCCCTCTTTATCCCTTTTGATTAACTTTGGCTTGAAATCTATTTTATTTGATATGAGTATGGACACTCCTGCTTGTTTCCGAAGTCCATATAAGTGATATGATTTTTCCCAACCTTTCACCTTCAGTCTATGTATGTCTTTTCCTATCAAATGCGTCTCCTGTAGGCAGCATATTATTGGGTCTTGTGTTGTGATCCATTCTACTAGCCTGTGTCTCTTAATTGGTGAGTTTAAGCCATTAACATTTACGGTTATTATTGAGATAATGGTTGTTCTTCCAGCCCTATTTGTTTATTTATGTTATTAAACATGGATTGTTTTCTACATTGATTATTTCCCCCTTTTACTGTACTACCTCCCACTGTTGGTTTTTATTGTTATTTTCCATTTCCTCTTCCTGTAATATTTTGCCGATGATGTTTTGAAGAGATGGTTTTCTAGCTACAATTTATTTTAACTTTTTTTTTAACATAGAAGGTTATGATTTTATCTTCCATCCTGATGCTTAATTTCGCTGGATACACAATTCTTGGTTGGAATCCATTTTCTTTCAGTGTTTGAAAAATGTTAATCCAGGATCTTCTAGCTTTCAGAGTCTGTGTTGAAAGATCAGCTGTTATCCTGATTGGTTTACCCCTAAATGTAATCTGCTTTTTTTTCTCTTGTAGCATTTAAAATTCTCTCCTTATTGTGTACGTTGGGCATCTTCATTATAATGTGTCTAGGTGTGGATCTCTTATGATTTTGCACATTCTGCGTCCTGTAGGCTTCTAGGACTTGGGAGTCAGTCTGATTCTTCAAGTCTGGGAAGTTTTCTCGTATTATTTCATTGAATACATTGCTCATTGCATTGGTTTGGACCTCTATACTTTCCTGTATTCCAATGACTCTTAAGTTTGGTCTCTTTATGTTATCCCGTATTTCTTGGATATTCTGTTCATGGTTTCTTAACAGTCTTGCTGAGCTGTCTATGTTCTTTTCAAGTTGGAATACTTTGTCTTCATTGTCTGATGTTCTATCTTCTAAGTGTTCTACTCTGCTGGTAGTATTCTCAATTGAGTTTTTAAGTTGGTTTATTGCTTTCTGCATTTCTAGGATTTCTGTTTGTTATTTTTTACAACCTCTATCTCCCTGTATAGCTGATCTTTTGCTTCATGGATTTGTTTATGTAATTCATTGTCGAAGTGATTTTTCATTGTCTGATTTTGCTGTCTAATGTCTTCCTTGAGACTCCAGATCATCTGAAGCATGTATATCCTGAGTTCTTTATCTGACATTCCATTTACTGCAGCTATTACCTCTTCTAAAGTTGTGCTGACCTGCATTGCTTGTGGTTCTTTTTTCCTTGTCTTATCATACTGCTCGCTTTTCTTTCTGCTTGGTGAAACTGTTGTGATTTTGAAATTTTCCTCCTATATATTTATATTGCTCTTGTATAGTTGCAAAGTCTCCCTTGCATGGGCACAGGGGGGCTGTGCTGCTCCTCCAATTAGGGTGATCTAACTACCTTGCTGACGGGCCGCTGGGCTTGTTTTCCTGATCGGTTGCAGGTCTGCCTACCATGCAGGCGCGGGAGGCGGCTCTGCTCTGCCCCTCCTCCAATTGGTGTCACGTGTCTACCAGGCCCGTGGACCCCTGGGGTGTTCTGCCGATCAGTTGCAGGTCTGCCTACCTTGTAGGTGCGGGCGGCGGCTCTGCTCTGCCCCTACTCCAATTGGGGTGACGTGACTACCATGCAGGTGTGTTGCTGGGCCTGTTCCGCCAGTTTGTCGCAGGTCTGCCTACCTTGCGGGCACGGGCAACGGATCTGCTCTGCTCCTATTCCAAATGGGGTGAAGTGTTTGCCGCTCCGGCAGGGCGATGGGCCTCTTCTGCCAGTCAGGTGCAGGTGTGCCTACCTTGCGGGTGCGGGTGATGGCTCTGCTCTGCCACTACTCCATTTGGGGGGTCGTGACTACCATGCCGGCAGGTTGTTGGGCCTGTTCTGGGTGTGGGCGAAGGCTCTGCTCTGCCCCTACTAATATTGGGGTGACCTGACTACCATGCCGGTGGGCCACTGGGATTGTACTAGGTGAGGGAGAAGGCTCTGCTCTGCAACTATTCCAATTCGGGTGATTTGACTACCACGCCTGCGGGTCACTGGGCCTGTTCTGGGCAAGGGCGGCGGCTCTGCTCTGCCTCTATTCCAATTGGGGTGACGTGACTACCATGCAGGTGTGTCGCTGGGCCTGTTCCGGGCGTGGGCGGCGGCTCTGCTCTGCCCCTCTGGCTTGATGACAAAGTGAGAGAGACCCAGGTGTTTGTGACTCACTTTCTTTACCAGGAGACCAACTGTTTCTGTCACCGATGGTATCAATGAAGTTATCTCCTCTGCTGCTTTCTGATGACATCAGATCTCTGCCATGTTGGTATCCCATGCAAAAGGCAGCATTTTGTTCCCTTTGCTGGGTGACTAAAGCAATGGGTGAGTTCTGACCGGCACTCACAAGCCCCGTCTCAATCCTGTTGCACTCCCTATGAAGGCTCGGTTGATATTTACCTCCACAGTATTCAGCAAGACCCGGACCGAGAAGTAGTTTCCGCAGGTTCTTTAGCCCAGGGCCAGATCAGTTCCGGGAGGCGGAATTCGGCCACTCTGGGCTCGGTGTATGTTCTAATAGAAGCAGGCTCCAAGACGCAGTTTCTTCGGGTTCTTTAGCACTGAGCCTGAGTAATTTGTCTGCAAGACAAAGGTGAATGGCATCCTGAAATTACCGGTTCTATAGCTGAATAAGCTGCGATCAGTCGAAAACAGGGATGGTGACGTCACCTCTCCAAGATGGTGGCCGCTGGGTTCCTCTGTGGTCTGACTGGTGCGGAGAAACGAGTTGGACTGCATGCTTCCCCGTCTCAAACCCAGAATTCAGCACTGAGCACAGTGATTGCATACCTGGCAGGAGCCCACAGTATCTGCACCGCTGTATATTTGCGTTGCTATCTCGTCGTTTCCCAGCACGCACCACAGACTCTAGCCACAGAGCGATTTCCTGAATAAGCCACATGACCTTCTGTGAGGACAAATCACTCGCGTTTGAGTTCCCGTAGCTGATCCTTGTGAGATGGAAATATGTACACTAGGTTTTGGAGAACCACAATTTTGCTGGAAATTCCTAACAAGATAGGTTTTAGCCATTCTAACTCGTCATTCTCCCGCACAGTGACGCGGTATATGGGGGTGATGCACTCCCTTCGCAGCCATCATATGATCCCCTGAAGTTAGTTTTCAGTACTAGAAAACAAATAAGTATTTCAGGTGGATGAATATTTCTGAGAAAAATCTTTTGAAAAGTTGATTATAAATCCACATACATGAATATGAATGAATTTAGGGAGTGTATAATAAGAAAAATATACTTCATATTTTGAAAAATCTGCAGAGTGAAAAAAATATATATATATGTATATATATACATACACACAGAGACATTAAAAAAGTAGCATTATGTATGCCAATCGAAATTCACCATGAAATATATATCATCCACAGATCCAAAAATATTCATTTTAATGAACATGGATTTATGTCGTTCAACTAAGAAGCTCACCCGTATCTTGAATTTTCGGTTCCAACAGCATTTAGTAGGAGTGATCTCTTCTCACAATTTGTATCTGCCAAGCCAGCCACCTCAAAAAATGTACGAGTTATACCAGGTAGAATTCGATATGTGCATATAAAAATACATGTGATGAATAGGCTACAGAAAAAGGGAGACAGTTATTCACATATTTGTTAACTTTTAAAACACATGGAGGACTATTTCAATTAAAATTCGCTAGATTTATAACACCTACCATTTATCATACGAAAGGCAAGTCCAACTATACACCATGCCTCCTGTGAACCTCTTGTATTTCTATTCTGTTTGGGTTATTTTTCTCCATAATATTAGGATTAGAAGTCAAAGTCTATTAGGGTATGTGTTAGTGTCAGGGATTCAGTATTTCGATAGGAAAATTTGAAAATGTATCCAATGTATATGCAAATATGTGCTACACAAAAAACTTCCCACTCTCATTCATAACAATGCCTTGACATTACCTTCGCCCCACATAAGACACAATTAGAGGAGAGGAGTTAGAAAATCTGTGAATACATATGTGGAATGGAAAATGCTCAGGAGTTCACAAATTTGGAGGTGGTAGAGGAGTTTCCAAAAGTAAGGGACAGGGTAAACACTCCACAAACATGAAGTTCTGACATCTGGAGAAACTGCCTCTAAGGTTGGGCAATGAAATATATGCTGTTGTCAGGAGCATTAGCTTCATTTGGAGTGAGACCATCAAAGCTGGGTCTTCATCTATGTGACATGAATGACATTGTTTCTTATTTTCCAATGAACATGAGGCATCAGTGCTGAATTTTCTATTTGTATGTAACTTGTGGCCACTGGGGTCTAAGTGTCTCCCCGTGTGGACTGTAAATCCATTTGGTCATCCTCCACTATTCATGGTGTTTCTTGCTGCTGCACTGGGAGTTTGGAATTTGCTTCATGAAATACAAGGAGTTCAACAGGGACACAGTGCTGAAGTGAGTTCTGTCAATTGTGGTGGGTCGGGTTCTACAGGAGAATGCACCAACCAGGCTTCTATCCCACATAGCTTGCCCCATTGACCATAGCAACCTGATTCTGAACATTGCCCTGAAACCTCTCCATATAACAATATGCTTTTACATATAAGAGTCTACTGGCTTCAAAATGTCAGTGACAATCCATTTGCAAGCCAATGGCAGATCCACATGGCCCAACACAGATGTTTTATCACACACCTGCCAACCACTGCTCTAGGACAACTACTCAACAGGATCCAACTTACTGGCATCTCTGTTCTACACCATTTTCATAAAACCAAGTCAATCAAGGCACTGTCTTACATACTCATGATCAGCAACAGGACATCCAAATGTTCTCCAGTGCCACCCAGTCATGGGAATTTCAAAAATTTTTATGGTATTTATCTAGCCAATTTTCAAGGAAGAAGTTGGAGGCACTGTGGGTTTCAATTTATTCAGGAACCATTAAATGGTGAGTAAGTTCATTTCAATGAAAACTCTGGAGAATTCTCACAGGCAAGGCTTCCCAAAGAGTGGCCAAAATGTCAGATTAAGCCAGGCCCATTGAGGTCTACAATGTGAGGTCCATGTGTGTTTTGACTCTCAAAAATGGCTGCCAAGTCTTTAAGAATAAAATCATGTGATATCCTGGCTGAGATTCCCTGTGATCTGTGGAAAGTCAACTTGGGCCTAGATGTCTTTCCAAGGGCAACTCTCATGCATGGCCATCTAAAATCCCAACACAATTCATGGCAATACTTCTCTGAGATCAGTACCACAACTCAGTCTCTAAGGGGAATCACACCAGCGTGCAAGCCCACGTGGACCCAGTCATCTCTTCAAACCACCATTCAAATGTCCACAATTAAATCCCAAACACTCCCACATGGCCCAAATATTCTTCCATATATACACTCATCATAACCTGTGGCTGGAGGTTTCCATGAGGGGAGCAGCCCACGTCAGTGTCCAAAATAAGCTTCCTGCACCTCATTTGCCTAAAGTCAGGGTGGCATGGACACCCTTCCTGTAAACCAGGAGTGATCAAATAGGCCTTCCTTTAATACTGCTTAGCTTCTCCAACTTGAGGCCTACTGACTTTGAGGTTTACATTCTTTAAGTGAATTGGAGTCATGAGAAAAACAAGCACCTATGGGCTAGCCTCTGCTGGGTTTTGAAGAACTCATTTGACCCAAAGGATCCCTGTTCTCACTTGATGGATGTCAGGAACCTACCAGAGGAAGGCAAGAGAGTTAATCAACAATATCTGATCTTTTTGCCATTTTGGTTTTCGATGTATGCATGGGATGTATCTTTAGATCCATCAGGTGCTGAGAATCTAAGCCTCAGCCTCACACAGGGCCAAGAGACTGATTCAGACATATCCCTTTTCAAAGCAATTAAGCATGGATCCACACGTGATGCCCATTCATTTGCATTTGAAAACTGTTTTCTTCAGGCTTCACAAAGTGGTGGCTTGAGGCAAAGTTCTTCCTGACATTCAGGGCAACAGAACAATAGGTAAGCAAAAGGACCAAAGCAGGGTTTCTCCACTGAGACTTTCCTGGTCAACTGATATCTGAGATTTCTGAGATGCTAGCCATTCCCTTCAACTATCTAGTACATGGCCATGTCACAGATATTGGAGGTGGTACATATCTTGGACACAAAACCATGATACTATTCTGGAGTGTTGCCAGAATTGAAGGAGAAAACAGGAAATTATGAAGCTAGTAGGTGTTGCCCATCCATAAGGCAAGCCTGATTCCATTCATATATTGGGCACAATGAATGCTGGCAAGGTTTCTAGTAGACAGGAAACATCCATTGATGCCTTCTCTCTTCTAATGTCTACAATCATGAACACAGTGGGATACACAGACACTCGCCTTGTCAAAGGACTTACTAAAAGTAGTCCACTCCAAACCAAACAAACTGCCTTTCCTACCTATTCTGAGAACTTGAGACAAAACCACAAAATCACACCCACACCCACAAAGTCACCTCCTTCCCCCAAGTAGGTCTGTGACTCTCCGGAGTGTCCTCTGACTGGTGGGCCATACTATGTTTCCCCAAAATGACCTCTCCTGTCTCAGTTCTGGTCTGCTTGGCCAACTCTGTGAAGTTGTCAAGAGCCAGTGGTGAGACACTACCTGCTTTCTGAGGAAAAGCCCCTCTTCAAAGGTTTCCTGGCATTTGGCCATCCTCACATCTGTAGGTTCAAAGAAAGACTGACTCTGTCCTTGGTAAATCCAAACATATGAGACCACTGGGACTGGGACAGGGACTGTGTCTGGGTTCCTGGCTTCCTGGATCCCAAGTTCAGAGAGTTTCATAAGCAAGGAAGTGAGGTGAGGTCACTTCCTTCAGGATCTGAATTACATCACTGCCTTGGCAACCACTTTGCCCTAACAGTTGCTTCCAAAAGTCCCATTAGGTGGAGGCTGCCCCTGTTTTCCTGTAACACTTTCACAAGTTAGAATGTTATATCAATCATAAGCACCCCGGAACAGCTCTCCACACAGAACTGGTTTGGTCCATCTTGTATACATTAAGAAGAGAGAGTGATTCAGACACAACCCTTCAACCCTACCAGGATGACTGCCATGGAAGATGACTTTTGCTTTCTGAGGTATTTCATAGCTGCCTTCATCTTCACCAGGGATCATTTCTGCATGAACATTTGAGGTTCTCAGCAGGTGAAGATACCCTACATTCCTGTATTTTAAAACCAACTCTGTCCCTGCTCTTCGGTAAAGTTAGTGTATAGTTAGGGTTCATTATATGTTTGATTTGGGTTAGGAATCATTCTGCAGGATGAATAAAGGGATTGGGTACCTGCGATATTTATAAGAATATATAAGTGAAATATATGTATGAAAACGGAAATCTAAGAAAGATTTGAAGCCCAGAAGGGCATTGGGCCCTTGATTGGGATACATAGTGTTGAATTACGTTCTGTACAATTGTCTCAGTTAAATCGATATACAATGGCATAGGACCTTGTACCTTGGATGATTGAATGTAGAAGAGAACATCCAGTTAAAAAGGGATAGTCGATAGGATTAGAAAGATAGTCGGTAGGTTTAGGAAGAAGAGTGAGAATATGATTTGGAATAAAAAGCTTCTTTAGCAATAGGGTTTCGTTTAGAGAGTGAATGTAAATGTCAGTACATGTGAAGAGTCTTTCACAATGATGAACTGGGGAAATTATGTAGAAAAGCAGGTATCAATAGAGACATAACGAAATCAGGCAAAGTATAAATGAGTGATAGGATTAGACATTTTCAACAGGGTTGAGTTTGAATATATAATCATAGGAAAAAACAAATATGTTGTCACCAATGGGATTGACATATGAGAGCATTAGGCAACCTGGACACGGATGTTATTACTTATCCATGTTCACTTTCCTTTTAGGCTTTGGTACAATCATAAGTGTGACCTTTACATTTTTTTTTGTTCAGAATATTTCGGTGGTAAAATGTATATGTAGATCAGGTAACATGAGTATTTCTTTCACCATGTCTGGGAGCAATATTTTGAAGACATATACATTAGTATTAGGGGTACAAAGAGGTGTACCCTGTGTCTATGAATATAGAGATAATGCATGAATAGACGATAATATGAATAAATAATGTATCTGGTTCCACTTTAAATAATGGATTGAATTGAAATCTGAAAATATATAAGAAATCTTATATTGATATATAATCATTCATTTCAACCAGTTATATATCTAATGGTAATATTAGGATAATGGTTTATCATGAAGGGTGTTTGAGTTTTGCTTTATAAGTGATGATGTTAAACGAAAATAATGTGTTTGGAAAGAAGTCTCATGAAAAGACCAGTCAAGAAACATAGAAGAATCATGTGTTCTGAATCAGAAAGTGATTGATCGTGAAACGAATGCCTATAAATTTTCTAACTTTTGAATGAAATATATATCCTATGATGTGCATAAACTGAAGACATCGTAACATATAAGTGTTGAATAAAAATGAAAATCAAAATACACATCATGTCCCCTAAGAATATACTTGCATTGATGTTAAACTAGCTCAGTAACTGTAGAAATATTAGGTTTTGTTTGCACCTTTCACTGAATTTAGTTTTCAGTACTAGAAAACAAATATGTATTTCAGGTGGATGATTATTTCTGAGAATAATCTTGTGGAAAGTTGATTATAAATACACATATATGAATATGAATGAATTTAGGGAGTGTATAATAAGACACATATATTTCATATTTTAAAAAATCTGGAGAGTCTATATATATATATATATACACTCTCATACATACACACTCACATGCACAGATATAAAAAAGTAGCAATACAGGAAATCCATCATGAAGGCAGGCATGGAAAAATCAAGTCTCTGACCTCTTCAGCTGTGCCGGCATCGGGAGTCGTAAACTGTCTAAATGCTGTTTGCTCAGAATCACTAGGCAATGTTGACCTAATGTGGATCTGGTGCGAACATTCTGGGCCCCTCAGAACACACACCGAGCCTGGATGGGCTGCATTCAACCTCCGGTTTGCCTGGTTCTCGTGACTCAGCACTAAGATCCCTCTGAAATAACTGTTCGGCCCTTCTGAACTTTCAGAGGTAAAAGCCAACCAAGCCTTCAAAGGCAGTGGCCACAGGATTGAAACGGCGCTTGGGATTGACAGTCAGGACCCACCCGTTGCGTTGGTTACCTTGCAAAGGGAACAAACGGTCACCATTTGCATGGGATACCACCATAGCATAGAAATGATGTCACGGGCAGAGGAGATAACTTCATTGAAACCAGCGTGACAGGTGTGTAATCCCCTAGCCATCTCTCTCAACACAGCGGGGAAACCTTAAGGGCCCCTCCCAGCTCTGCCGTAAGGGCCTCTCCCAGCTCTCCCGTGAGCGCGATAGCCAGACCTAGGGAATCAGGATTGGCTCGGGACTAGCGGCGTGGAATTCCAGGCTTCTGATCCCACAAGTGCTGACAATTGAGGTCTCTTACACCACGTACCGGTGGCGTGGCTCCCAGAGGGCAAGAAAATTCGCTGGGGGTCCTCAGCCCCAAGCTCTACAAACTTAGGGTCTGAGGGAGGCAAACAGGGAGAGTGTGCACAGGCGTTCCTGAAAACAGGGCTGCCAGGAGTAGAGTTCTGGCTTGTAACCACTATTGTGGTGAGCGTCACAGGTGATCAGGGCATGGCTTGAGGAAGCACAAGAGAAGGCCCTAGGCACTCAGGATTGGAGATCCGCCAAGTCTGGGAGGAAGAGCTGCTGCACAGTGATTGGTTCCCACTTATTCAGAGGAGAAGCTTGGCCCAGTGCACACAGCTCCACATACTGAAAGAGAAGTTAATTGAACTCTATGACTGCATGTATTATTATTATTTTTTTAATTTATATTTTTTATATTTCTTTCATTTTCATTTTTGTTGTTGTTGTTCTTTAACTTTTTTAATGTTTTTATTTTTTTATTTTTTATTTTATCATTATTATTATTAATATTATTTTAAATTTTAATTTTCATTTTTTAATTATAATTATTATTTAAATTTTTTTTCTTTCTTTATTTTCTATTTTTTTCTTTTGTCTTTTCATTTCTTTTCAATTTTCTTATTCTCCCTTCCTTGAATTCTACCTGTCTACTCTCATTCTCTTTAGTGACTTCTTCCCTTCCCTTCTAATATCTTTCCTCCCAAGCATCAAATAAATTTATAAGAGTAAGCAGTAACTCAGCAGTCAAACAAAACAAGAAGTAACATGAGCAGCATAAAAAAGCAAGGAAGAAAAGGAGTACAAACAATGATGGACAGCCTAAATATTCAGAAGGACCTAGAGTCATCAGAAAAATGGTCATATAAAGAACTCAAGAAATACCTTAGACAGATGGAATGGAACCTTAAAGAGGATACGAGACATCAAAACCAAACAGTGAAAGAACACATTGAAAATGAATTACATAAACAGATATAAAAAGAAATTAAGCATCTTAATTAGGAGATAGAGATTATAAAAAAAAATCAAACAATAATTCTAGAAATGAAGGAAATGATAAACCAAATTAAAAACTCAATTGAGAGTATCACTAACAGAGTGGAGCAAGTATAAGACAGAATGTCAGATAATGAAGACAAAATATATCATCTTGAAAAAAGTCTAGCCAGCAAAGAAATGCTGGTAAAAAGTCATGAGAAAAACATCCAAGAGATATGGGATAACATAAGAAAAAAAAAAAAACTAATGAGTCATCTGGATAGAGGAAGGTACAGAGATTCAAACCAAGGGAATGAGTAACCTGCTGTATGAAATAATTACAGAAAACTTTCCAGAAATAAAAATGGAAACGGATAAAAAAAATTGTAGATGCTTACAGGACACCGAGCACACAAAATCACAGTAGACCAATGCCAAGACACATTGTTATGAAGATATCCAATATACAGAACAAAGAGAAAATATTAAAAGCTACAAGAGAAAGGAGGCAGATTACAATCAGGGGTAAACCAAAAATGTTAACAACAGATTTTTCATCACAGACGCTGAAAGTGAGAAGATCCTGGAACAACGTATTTCAAACACTTAAAAACAATGGATGCCAACCAAGAAATCTGTATTCAGCAAAATTAAGCCTCAGGTAAGACAACGAAATAAAAACATTTCGTGATAAACAAAAGCTAAAAGAACTTGCAGCCAGAAAACCAGCATTGCAAAGCATCTTAAGGAAAACACTACACGAGGAAAAAATGAATATCAACAAAGAAAACCATCAGTGGGAAGTGCCTCATTAATGACAGAGGGCGGGGGAAAAGTTAATCATGGATAAACAAACTAAATTAAAAAAAAAGATAAATAATCAAAGACGGGTGGCAATACAAACCATATATCAATACTAACTCTAAACTTTAATGGCTTAAACTCTCCAATAAAGTGACATAGGCTTGTAACGTGGATTAAAAAAAACAAATCCAACAATATGTTGCTTCCAGGAGACACATCTGAATGGAAAAGACATACACTCACCTCTCTCACCATTGGACAGATCCTCCAAACAAAAGTTGAATAAAGAAAATATAGAATTCAATATCACAATCAATACCCTAGACTTAACTGACATATATAGAATATATCAACCATCATCAAGTGGATATACTTTTTTCTCACCAGCACATGGATCCTTCTCAAAAATAGACCATATATTATGCCATAGGGCAACACTCAGTAAATATAAAGGGGTGGAGATAATACCATGAATTTTTTTCTGATCACAATGGAATGAAACTGGAAACCAACGGTAAAAGAAGGAAGGAAAAATACTACATCACATGGAAAATGAACAATATGTTACTGAATGATCAATGGCTTACAGAAGACATAAAGGAGGAAATCAAAAAATTCTTAGAGATAAATGAAAATACAGACACAACATATCAGATTCAATGGGACACAATGAAACAAGATTCAAGAGGCAAATTCATCGCCTGGAGGTCATTCCTCAAAAAAAGAGAAAAACAAAAACAACAAATAAATGAGCTCTCACTTAATCTCAAAGCCCTAGAAAAGGAAGAGCAAAACAACAGCAAATGTAGCAGAAGGCAAGAAATTATTAAAATCAGAGAGTAAATCACAAAATTGAAACAAAAGAAACTATTAAAAAATTAACAAAACTAATAGTTGGTTCTTCGAAAAAATAAATAAGATGGACAGACCCTTAGCCATGCTAACGAGGAGAAGAAGAGAGAGAACTCAAATTACTAACATACGGGATGAAAAAGGCAATATCACAACAGATGCTACATAAATACAGAAGACAATTAGAAATTATTTTGAAAACCTATATTCCAATAAAATAGAAAATAGTGAAGACATTGATACATTTGTTAAGTCATATGATTTGCCTAGACTGAGTCAGGAGGATACACACAATTTGAACAGACCAATATCAATCGATGAAATAGAAGACGCAATCAAACTACTACCAACCAAGAAAAGCCCAGGATCGGATGGGTATACAGCGGAGTTTTACAAAACCTTTAAAGAAGAATTAATACCAATACTTTTCAAGTTATTCAGAAAATAGAAAAACAGGGAGCTCTGCCAAATTCATTCTATGAGGCCAACATCACCCTGATTCTGAAACCAGACTAAGACACCTCAATGAAAGAAAACAACAGACCAATATCTCTGATGAACCTAGATGCAAAAATTTTCATTAAAATTCTGGTGATTTGGATACAAAGGCACATCAAAAAAATTGTGCACCATGATCAACTAGGATTCATCCCTGGGATGCAAGGAGGGTTCAATATATGGAAATCAATAAATGTTATTCACAACAACAATAGACTTAAAAATAAGAACCATAAGATGATATTGATAGATGCAGAAAAACCATTAGAAAAAGTAGAGCATTCCTTTACGTTCAAAACATTAGAAAAACTAGGGATAAAAGGAACATACCTCGACATTGTAAAAACTATCTATGTTAAGCCTCAGGCTAGCATCATTCTGAATGGAGAAAAATTGAAGGCATTCTTTCTAAAATTTGGAACAAGACAGGGATGTCCTCTATCACCACTTCTATTCAATATAGTTCTCGAAAAACTGGCCAGAGCAATTAGAAAGTTGAAAGACATTAAAGACATAAAAATAGGAAAAAAAGAACTTAAATTATCACTATTTGAAGATGACATGATTCTATACATAGAAGACCCTAAAGGGTCTACAGAAAAAAACTACTAGAACTAATGAATGAATTCAGCAATGTGGCAGGAAATGAAATCAACATGCATAAATCAAAGGCATTTCTGTATATCAGCGACAAAACTTCTGAAATGAAAATGAGGAAAAACACTGCATTCACAATATCCTCATAAAAAATTAAATACTTGGGAATCAACCTAACAAAAGAGGTGAAAGATTTATACAATGCAAACTACAGAACTCTAAAAAGATAAGTAGAATAAGATCTTAGAAGATTGAAAAATATACCCTGTTCATGGATAGGCAGAACTAACATCATCAAAATGGCGATATTACTAAAAAGTTGTCTATAGGTTTAATGAAATGCCAATCTAAATCCCAAATGAATTTTTTGTAGAAATAGATAAACCAATCATGAAATTCATATGGAAAAATAAACGACCCAGAATAGCAAAAGCAATTCTAAGCAGGAAGTGTGAATCAGGCGGTATAGTGATACCAGATTTCAAACTATATTACAGAGCAATAATAACAAAAACAGCATGGTACTGGTACCAAAACAGGCGGGTGGACGAATGGTACAGAATGGAGGACACAGAGACTAATCCAAAAAGCTACAACTATCTTATATTTGATAAAGGAGCTAAAAGCATGCAATGGAGGAAGGATAGCATCTTCAACCAATCGTGTTGGGAAAACTGAAAATCCATATGCAACAAAATGAAACTGAATCCCTTTCTCTCGCCATGCACAAAAGTTAACTCAAAGTGGATCAAGGAGCTAGATTCAAATCAGAGACTCTGCATCTGATAGAAGAAAAAGTTGGTTCCGATCTACATATTGTATGGTCAGGCTCCAAATTCCTTAATAGGACACCCATAGCACAAGAGTTAATAACAAGAATCAACAAATGGGAGTTACTTAAACTGAAAATTTTTTTCTCAGAAAGAGAAACAATAAGAGAGGTAAATATGGAGCCTAGATCATGGGAACAAATTTTTACTCCTCACCCTTCAGATGGAGCCCTAATATCCAGAGTATACAAAGTATACAAAGAACTCAAATAATTAGACAATAAGATAACAAATAACCTAATGGGCCAAGGACCTGAACAGACACTTCTCAGAGGAGGACATAGAATCAATCAACAAGTACATGAAAAAATGCTCTCCATTTCTTGCAGTCAGAGAAATGCAAATCAAAACCACCCTAAAATACCATCTCAATCCAGTGAGATTGGCAGCCATTATGAAGTCAAACAACAACAAGTGCTGGCGACGATGTGGGGAAAAGGGTACTCTTGTACATTGCTGATGGGACTGAAACTGGTGCAGTCAATTTGGAAAGCAGTATGGAGATTCCTGGGAAGGCCGGGAATGGAAGCACCATTTGACCCAGCTATTGCCCTTCTCGCACTATTCCCTGAAGACCTTAAAAGAGCGTACTACAGGGATACTGCCAATCGATGTTCATAGCAGCACAATTCACAATTGCTACACTGTGGAACCAACCCAGATTCCCTTCAATAGATGAATGGATAAAAAAAATGTTTTTTTTTATATACTATGGAGGATTACATAGCACTAAAAAATGACAAAATAATGGAATTTGCAGGGAAATGCATGGCACTAGAGCAGATTATGCTTAGTGAAGCTAGCCAATCCCAAAAAAACAAATACCAAATGACTTCTTTGATATAATGAGAGCAACTAAGAACAGAGCAGAGAGGAAGAGCATGAAGAAAGATTAATATTAAGCAGAGACATGAGGTGGAAGGGAAAGGTAGAGAAAAGAGAAATTGCATGGTAATGGAGGGAGACCCTTATTGTTACAAAAAAAATACATATAAGAGGTTGTGAGTGTAATGGAAAAATAAACAATAAGTGAAATGAATTACAGTAGGTAGGGTAGAGAGAGAAGATGGGAAGAGAGCGGAGGGGGGATAGTAGGGCATAGGAAAGGTAGCAGAATACAACAGTAACTAATAAGACATTATGTAAAAATATGGATGTGTAACTGATGTGATTCTGCATTCTATATTTGGAGTAAAAATGGGAGTTCATAACCCACTTGAATCTAATGTATGAAATATGATATGTCAAGAGCTTTGTAATGTTTTGAGCAACCAATAAAAGAAAAAAAAGGTAGCAATATATATGCCAATCGAAAATCTTCATCAAATATATATAATCCAAAGATCGAAAAATATTCATTTTACTGAAATGGATTTATGTATAATGTTATTCAACTAGGAAGCTCACCCGTAGGTTGAATTTTCAGTTCCAACAGCGTTTAGGAGGAGTGATCTCTTCTCACAATTTGCATCTGCCAATTCAGCCACCTCACATGTGTGTACAAGTGATATCAGGTAGGATTCTATATGTGCATATAAAAATACATGTGCTGAATAGGCTACAGAGAAAGGGAGACAGGGATTCACATATTTGTTAATTTTAAAAACACATCTAGAACTATTTCAACAGAAAATTGACTAGATTTAAAACTCCTACATTATATAATGCAAAAAGCAATTCCAACTATACACCATGCCTCCTCTGAACTGCTTGTATTTTTATTCTTTTTGGGTTATTTTTCACCATCATTTTAGGATTATTAGTCAGAGACTAGTAGGGTACAGGTTAGTGTCAGGGATTAAGTATTTCAAATGGAAAATTGGAAAATGAATCCAATGTGTATGTAAATATGTGCTACACAAAAATCTTCCCACTCACATCCAGAACAATGCCTTGACATTACCTTCGCCCCAAGTAAGACACAATTAGAGTTGAAAAGTGTAAAAATCTAGGAATACATATATGGAATGGAATATGCTCGGGAGTTCACAACTTTGGAGGTGGTAGAGGAGTTTCCAAAAGTAAAGGACAGGGTAAACACTCCACAAACAAGGAGCTCTGCTGGCCTAAGAATTCTTGGGAAATAGCCTCTGAGGTTGGGATCCTGAAATATATGTTGCTGTCATGAGCTTTAGCTTCCTTCGTAGTGAGACCATCAAAGCTGGGTCTGCATCTATGTGACCGGGAAGAGATGGTTTCTTATATTCCAATGAACATGAGGCAGCAGTGCTCAATTCTCTCTTTGTAGGTAAACTGTGGCCACTGGATTCTAAGTGTCTCCCAGTGGGGACTGTGAAGACATTTGGTCATCCTCCACTTTTCATGGTGTTTTTTGCTGCTGCACTGGGAATTTGGTATTTGCTTCACAAAATATAAGAAGTTCATTTGGGATACAGTGCTGGAGGGAGTTCTGTCACTTGTGGTGGGTCAGGGTCTGCAGGAGAATGCACCAACCAGGCTTCTATCCCACAGAGCTTGCCCCAGTAACCATAGTAAACTTATTCTGAACATTGCCCTTAAAACTCTCCATATAACAGGATGGCTTTACATATAAGGGTCTCATGTCTGCACTATATCAGTCACAAGCCATTTGGAAGCCAATGGCAGATCCACATAGCCCCTCCATGATGTTTTTTCACACACCTTCCCACCACTGCTCTAGGCCCACTACTCAGCAGGCTCCAAATTACTGGCATCTCGTGTTCTACATCATTTTCATGAAACCCAGTCAAACAAGGCACTGTCTGGTATACACATGATAAGCAACAGGACATCAAATTTTCTGCAGTTCCACCTGGTCATGGGAATTTAAAAAATTTCATGGTATTTATTTAGCAATTTTTCAAAAATGAAGTTAGAGGCACTGTGGGTCTCAATTCATTCAGGAACCATTAAGTGTTGAGAAAGTTCATTTCAATGAAAGCTCTGGAGAACTCTCAAAGTCAAGGCTTCTCAAAGAGTTACCAAATGGTCACATAAAGCCAGGCCAATTGACGTCTACAATGTGAGGTCCATATATGTTTTGACTCTCATCTATGGCTGCCAAGTCTTTCAGAATAAAATCATGTGATATCCTGGCTGAGATTCCCAGGCCTCTGTGGAAAGCCACCCTGGGCATAGATCTCAGTTTCCAAGAGTGAGTCTTATGTGTGTCCTCCTAAAATCCCAACACAATTCATGGCAATACTTCTCTGAGGTCAATTCCAGAATGCAGTCTCTAAGGGGAATCACACCAGAGTTCAAGCCCAGGTGGACCCAGTCATCCCTTCCAACCACCACAAAAATTACCACAATTAAAATCAAAACACTCCCACAGGGCCATCATCTTCTTCCATGTAGACACTCATCATAACCTCTAGCTGGAGGTTTCTATGAGCCCAAGGTAGTGTCCAAAATAAGCTCACTTGCCCCTTATTTGCCTAAAATCATGGTGGCCTGGACACTCTTCCTGTGAACCAGGAGTGATCAAATATTCCTGCTGTTAAAGTGTTCCACTTCTCCAATTTCGGCCTACTGGCTGTAGGGTATAGATTCTTTATGTGATTTGGAGTCATGAGAAAATCCAAGCACATATGGGCTAGCCTCTGCAGGGATTTCAAGAACTCATTTGACCCAAAGGATCCCTATTCTCACTTGATGGAATTCAGGAACCTAAAACAAGAAGGCAAAAATATTCATCCACAATGACTGCTCTTTTGGACATTTTAGTTTTGGAAGAACATGGGATCTTTCTTTAGATCCATCAGGTGCTGAGAATCTAAGCCACAACCTCATACAAGGACAAGAGGCTGATTCAGACACATCCCATTCCAAAGAAATTAAGCAAAGAGCCACAGGTGGGGTCCATTCATTTCCATATGAAAACAGTGTTTTTCAGGCTACACAAAGGGGTGGCCTGAGGCAAAGACCTTTCTGACATTTAGGGTAATAGAAATAGAATTAAGCAAATGGCCCAAAGAAGGGTTTCTCCACTGAGACTTTACTGCACACACTGATATCTCAGTTTTCTGAGATGATCTCATTCCCTTCAGCTATCCAGAACATGGCCATGTCACAGAGCCTTGTGGTGTTACATATCTGGGAAACAAAACCATGAGTCTATTCTGGAGAGTGGCCAGAATTCACGTAGAAAACAGGAACTTTAGAAGATAGTAGATGTTGCCCATCCATAAGGCAAGCTGCAGTGCATTCATCAATTGCGCAGTATGAATTGCGGAAGCTTTCAACTAGAGACAACACATCCATTGGTGCATTCTCTTTTCTAATGTCTACAACCATGGATACAGTGGGATACACAGACATAGAAACACTCACAATGTAAAACGACTTACTAGAAACAGTCCACTCCAAACCAAACAAACCACCTTTCCTACCTATTCTCAGAACATGAGAAAAAACCACAAACTCACACCTACAACGGCAAAGGCACTTCCTTCACCCAAATAGGTCTGTGACTATCCGGAGTGTCTTCTGACTGGTGGGCCATATTATGTTCCCCCAAAATGGCTTGTCCTGTTTCACATCTGGTCTCAATGTCCAACTCCGTGAAGTTGTAAGGAGCCAGCTGTGAGCCACTGCCTGCTTTCTAGGGAAAGGCCCCTCTTCAGAGCTCTGCTGGCATTTGGCCATCCTCACATCAGCAGGTACCAAGAAAGACTGACTATGTCTTTGGGAAAAGCAAACAAGTTAGCCCACTGGGTCTGGAGTGGGACTGGCTCTGGGTGCCTGGCTTCCTGGATCCCAAGTTCAGAGAATTCCATCACCAAGGAAGTGAAGTGAGGTCACTTCTTTCAGGAACTGAATATGGTCACTGCCTTGGTAACCACTTTGTCCTAACAGTTGCTTCCAAGGTTCCCATGAGATAGAGGCTGCCCCAACATCCTGTGACACATTCAGAAGTTATAATGGTATATCAACCATAGGCACCCTGGAACAGCTCTCCACAGAGGCCTGGTTTGGTCCATCTTCTCTACATTAAGAAGAGAGAGGCTGATTCAGACACATCAATTCATCCTGACCAGGTTGTTTGCATGGAAGATGACTATTGCTCTCTCAGGTCCTACATAGCTGCCTACATCTTCTCCAAGGATCATTTCTTCATGGATCTTTGAGGTTCTAAGCAGGTGGAAGATCTTCTACATTTCTATATTGTAAGACCCACTCTGTCGCTGCTCTTAAGTTAGTTATATTGAGGGAACAGTGTATGGTTAGGGTTAATAACAAGTTCGATTTGGGTTACGAATCATTCTGCGGGATGAATAATGGTATTGGCAACCTGCGATATTTACAAGAGTATACATGTGAAATATAAGTATGAAAGCAGAAATCTAGGTAAGATTTGAAGCCCAGAAGGGCATTGGGGACTTGAGTGGGATACTTAACTTTGAGTTATGTGCTGCACAGATGTCTCAGATAAATCAATATACACTGGCATCGGACCTTGTACCTTGGATGATTGAATGTTGAAGAGAGCATCCAGTCAAAAACCGATAGTCGGTAGGATTAGGAAGGTAGTTGGTAGATTTAGAAAGAAGAGTGAGCATAGGATTTGGACCAAAAGTTCTTCAGCAATAGGGTTTCGGGTAGAGAGTGTATGTAAATGTCAGCACATGTGAAGAGTCAGTCACAATGATGAACTGGGGAAAACATGTAGGAAAGCAGATATCAATAGAGACATTAGGAAATCAAGCAAAGTATAAAGTGTGTGATAGGGTTAGACATTTTCAACAGGTTTGAAGTTGAATATATAATCTTAGGAAGAAACAAATATGTAGTCACCAATAGGATTGATATTTGAGAGCATTAGGCAACCTGGACATGGATGATTTTAGTAATGGATGCTATCTTTCCATTTAGGCTTTGGTACAATTGTAAGTGTGACCTTTGCTTTTTGTGTCCGGAATATTTCTGTGATAAAATGTGTATGTAGATCAGGTGACATGAGTATTTCTTCCACCATTTCTGAGAGCAATATTTTGAAGATTTATAAATTCGTATGGGGGTACAAATAGGTGTACCCTGTTTCTATTAATATAGACATAATGCATGAATAGACAATACTGTGAATAAATAATATAACTAGATCCACTTTAAATAATGGATTGAATGGATATCTGAAAATATATAAGAAATGTTACATTGATATACAATCATTAATTCCAACCAGTTATATATATAATGATTATCTTATGGTTATGGTTAATCATGAAGGGTGTGTGAGTTTTTCTTCAAAATTGATTATGGAAATCGAAAACAATATATTTGGAAAAAAATGTCTCATGAATAGACCAGTCAAGATACATAGAGAAATACATGTGTTCTGCAGCAGGAAGTGACTGAAAGTGAAACAAATGCCTATAAATTTGCTAACTAGTGAATGAAATATATATGCTAAGATGTGCATAAACTGAAGAAATAGTAATGTACCAGTGTGGAATAAAAATTAACGTCAAAATACACATCGTGTCCCATAGGAACCAACATGCATTGATGTTCAACTGGGTCAGTTAATGTAGACATATTAGAATTTGTATGCACCTTTCACTGAAGTTAGTTCTCAGTACTAGGAAACAAATATGTATTTCAGGTGTTTGAGTATTTCTAAGAATAATCTTGTGAAAAGTTGATTATTAATCCACATACATGAACATGAATGAATTTAGGGAGTGTATATAAGACACATAATTTTCATATTTTTAAAAATCTGGAGAGTATATACACACACACACACACACACAAACACAGAAATTAAAAAATAGCAATATATATGCCAATCGAAATTCATCATGAAATATATATCATAAAGATGCAAAAACATTCATTTTACTGAACATGGGTTTATGTATAATGTTGTTCCACTGGGAAGCTCACCCATAGGTTGAATTTTCAGTTCTAACAGCGTTTAGGACGAGTGATCACTTCTCACAATTTGTATCTGCCAAGTCATGTAACTCAAAAGAATGTACGTGTGATACCGTGTAGGATTCTATTTGTGCATATAAAAATACATGTGCTGAATAGGCTCCAGAAAATGGGAGACAGTAATTCACATATTTGTTAACTTTCAAAACACATGGAGAACTATTTCAATTAAAAATTGACTAGATTCATAATACCTACCCTTTATCATGCAAAAGGCAAGTCCAACCCTGAACTGCATGTATTTACGTACTGTTTGGGTTATTTTTCTCCATCATATTAGAATTAGTAGTCAGAGTCTATTAGAATATGGGTTAGTGTCAGGGATTCAGAATTTCGAATGGAAAAATAGGAAAATTAATCCAATGTGTATGCAAATATGTGCTAAAACAAATCTTCTGACTCTCATCCAGAACAATGCCTTGAAATTATCTTCGCCCCAAGTAAGACACAATTAGAGAAGAAAAGTTGCAAAATCTGTGATTACATTTCTGGAATGGAAAATGCTCAGGAGTGCACAAACTTGGAGGTGGTATAGGAGTTTCCAAAAGTAAGAACAGGGTACACACTGCACAAACATGGAGCTCTGCATGCCTAAAACTTTTAGAGAAACTGCCACTGAGGTTGGGCAATGATATGAGGTTGGTTTTTGTCAGGAGTTAAGCTTCCTTTGTAGTGATACCCTCAAAGCTGGGTCTGCATCTATGTGACCTGGAGGACAAAGTTTCTTATTTTCCAATGAACACAAGGCAGCACTGCTGAATTCTCTCTTTGTAGATAAACTGTAGCCCCTGGGGGTTTATTTTCTCCCCGTGTGGACTGTGAAACAATTTGGTCATCCTCCACTTTTAGTGGTGTTTCTTGCTGCTGCACTTGGAGTTTGGTACATGCTTCACGAAATACAAGGAGTTCAACTGGGAAACAGTGCTGGAGAGAGTTCTGTCACGTGTGGTGGGTTATGGTCTGCAAGAAAATGCACAAACCAGGCTTCTATCTCTCAAAGATTGCTCCCTTGTCCATAGCAACCTGATTCTGAACATTGCCCTGAAACCTCGCCATAGAACAAGATGCCTTTACATATAAGGGTCTGAAGTCTGCACTATGTCAGTCACAAGCCATTTGGAAGCCAATGGCAGATCCACATGGACCCACCATGATATTTTATCACACACCTGCCCACCACTGCTCTACGCCCACTACTCAGCAGGCTACAAATTACTGGCATCTCAGTTCTAAACAATTTTCAGAAAACCCTGTCAATCAAGGAACTGTCTGGTACACTCATAATAAGCAATAGGACATCGAATGTTTCTGGAGTGCCACCTGGTCATGGGAATTTCAAAAATTTCATGGTATTTATCTAGCCATTTTTCAAGGATGACATTGGATGCACTGTGAATTTCAATTATTCAGGAACCATTAAATGTTGAGAAAGCTCAATTCAAAGAAAATTCTGGAGAACTCTCACAGGCAAGGCTTTCCAAAGAGTGGACAAAAGGTCACTTGAAGCCAGGACCATTGAGGTCTACAATGTGAGGTCCTATGTGTTTTGACTCTCAACTATTGCTGCCAAGTCTTTCAGAATAAAATCATGTGATATCCAGGCTGAGATTCCCAGTTCTTTGTGGAAAGCCACCCTGGTCCTAGATCTCAGGTTCCAAGGGCGACTCTCATGCGTGGCCTCCTAAAATCCCAACACAATTCATGGCAATACTTCTCTGAGGTCAGTTTCAGAACTCAGTCTCTAAGGGGAAACACACCAGGGTTCAATCCCTGGTGACCCAGTCATCTCTTCCAACCGCCACACAAATGACCAGAATTAAAACCAAAACACTCACACATGCCCCTCATCTTCTTCCATATAGACACTAATCATAACCTTGGCTGGAAGTTTCCATGAGGCACACAGCACAAGACAATGTCAAAATAAACTCCCTTGCCCTTCATTTGTCTAAAGTCAGTGTTTCTGGACACTGTTCCTGTGAACCAGGGCTGATCAAAGATGCCTGCCATTAATACTGTTCCACTTCTCCAATTTGAGGCATAGTGACTGTCAGGTATAGTTTCTTTATGTGATTTGGAGTCATGAGAAAACCCAAGCACCTATGGGCTAGCCTCTGCAGGGCTTGAAGGACTCAGTTGACCCAAAGGATCCCTCTTCTCACTTGATGGAGATCAGGAACCTTACAGAGGGAAGCAAGAGACTTCATCCACAATGATTGCTCTTTTGGCCATTTTGGAATTGGATGCACACATGGGATCTTTCTTTAGATCCATCAGGGCTGAGAATCTGAGCCATGGACTCACACTGCACTAAGAGGTGGATTCAGACATATCCCTTTGCAAAGCAATTAAGCAAAGATCCACAGGTGATGCCCATTTATTTCCATTTGAAAACTGATATTTTCAGGCTTTGGAAAGGTGTGGCCTTAGGCAAAGACCTTCCTTACATTCAGGGCAACAGAACAATAGAAAAGCAAATTCCCAAAGCAGAGTTTCTCCACTGAGACTTTCCTGGTCACACTGATATCTGAGTTTTCTGTGATACTCACCATTCCCTTCAGCTATCCAGTACATGGCCATGTCCCAGATTGTGGAGGAGATACATATCTTGAACACAAAACCATGAGCCTATGGGAGAGTGGCCAGAATTCAGGAAGAAATCAGGAATGTAGAAAGGTAGTAGGTGTTGCCCATCTATAAGGTAAGCTGCAGTCCATTCATAAATTGGACAAGATGAATGCTGTGAAGATTTCTACTAGACAGGACACATCCTTTGATGCATTCTCTTTTCTATTGTCTACAACCACGGACACAGTGGGATACACAGAATCACTCACCTTCTTAAAGCACTTACTAGAAACAGGCCACTCCAAATTAAACAAACCGACTTTCCTACATATTCTTAGAAGATGAGACAAAATCACTAACACACAAACACACCCAAAAAGGCACCTTCTTTCCCCAAGTAGGTCTGTGACTATCCGGAGCATCCTCTGACTGGTGGACCATACTATGTTCCCCTGAAATGGGCTGTCATATGTCAGATCTGGTCTCCTTGGCCAAAACTGTGGAGTTGTCAGGAGCCAGCGGTGAGCCACTGCCTGCTTTATCAAAAAAAAAGCCCCTCTTCAGAGCTTTCCTGGCATTTGTCCATCTTCAATTCAGTAGTTGCCAAGAAAGACTGACTCTGTCCTTGGTTAATCCAAACATGTGAGACCACTGCAACTGGGACTGGGCCTGCCTCAGGGTGCCTGGCTTCCTGGATCCAAAGTTCAGAGTGTTACATCAACAAGAAAGTGACGTAGGTCACTTCCTCTAGAACTGAATGAGGTCACTGCCTTGGCAACCACTTTGTCCTAACAGTTGCTTCGAAGGGTCCATGAGATGGAGGCTGCCCCTACTTCCTTTGACACTTTCACAAGTTAAAATGGAATATCAACCATAGGCACCCGGGAACAGCTCTCCACACAGGCCTGGTTTGGTCCATCTTCTCTACATTAAGAAGAGAGAGACTGCTTCAGACACATCCCTGCATCCTTACCTGGTTGTTTGTCATGGAAGATGACTTTTGCTCTCTCAGGTCCTTCATAGATGCCTATATCTTCTCCAGGGATAATTTCTGCATGAACCTTTGAGGTTCTCTGCAGGTTGAAGATCTCCTACATTCCTGTATTGTAAGACCAACTCTGTCCCTGCTCTTCTATAAAGGTAGATTGAGGGAATCGTGTATGTTTAGGGTTAATAACATGTTTGATTTGGGTTAGGATCATTCTGCTGGATGAATAATGGTATTGGAAACCTGCGATATTTATAAGATTATAGAGGTGAAATATATGTATGAAAACAGAAATCTCAGTAAGATTTAAAGCCCAGAAAGTCATTGGGTCCTTGATTGGGATAGTTAGCTTTGAATTATGTTCTGTGCAGATGTCTCAGATAAATCTATATACAATGGCATAGGATCTTGTACCTTAGATGATTGAATGTTGAGGAGAACATTCATTCAAAAAGGGAGAGTTGGTAAGATTACGAAGAGAGTTGGTAAGATTAGAAAAAAGTGTGAGTATAGGATTTGGACAAAAAGTTCTTTAGCAATAGGGTTTTGGGTAGAGAGAAAATGTAAATGTCAGCACATGTGAAGAGTCAGTCACAATGATGAACTGGGGAAAATATGTAGGAAAGCAGATATCAATAGAGACATAAGGAAATCAGGCAAAGTATAAAATGAGTGATACCAATAGACATTTTCAACAGGCTTGAGATTGAATATATAATCTTAGGAAGAAACAAATATGTAGTCACAATAGGATTGACATTTGAGAGCATTAGGCAACCTGGACATGGGTGATTTTCATAATCGATACTCACATTCCATTTAGGCTTTGGTACAATCGTAAGTGTGACTTTGCATTTTGTGGCCAGAATATTACTGTGATAAAATGTATATGTAGATCAGGTGACATGAGTATTTCTACCACCATTTCTTGGAGCAATATTTTGAAGAGGTGTAAATTAGTATTGGGGGTACATAGAGGTGTACCATGTGTGTATGAATATAGACATAATGCATGAATAGTCCATACTGCGAATAAATAATACAACTGGTTCAAACTTTAGAAATTGGAATAAATTGATATCTGAAAATACACAGGGAATCATATATTGATATACATACATTCATTCCAACCATTTATACATCCAATGGTAATATTACGGTTGTGGTTCATCATAAAGAGTGTGTGAATTTTGCTTCAAAATTGATAATGGTAATCGACAGTAATGTGTGTGGAAAGAAGTCTCATGAAATGACCAGTCAAAAACAAAGAGGAATACATATGTTCTGAAGCAGGAAGTGATAGAATGTGTTACAAATTTCTTTAAATTTATGAAGTTGTGGCTGAAACGTATATTCTATCATGTACAAAAACTGAAGAAATAGTAATGTACCAGTGTTGTATAAAAATGAACGCCAAAATACACATCATGTCCCATAGGAATCTACTTGCATTGATGTTAAAGTGGGTCAGTTACTGTAAAAATATAAGGATTTGTTTGCACCATTTACTGAAGTGAGTTTTCAATACTATAAAACAAATATGTATTTCAGATGGATGAATATTTCTGAAAATAATCTTATGAAAAGTTGAATATAAAACCACATACATGAACATGAATGAATTTAGGGAGTGTATAATAAGATACATATATTTCATATTTTGACAAATCTAGAGTGTATATATATATATATATATATATATATATATATATATATATACAAAATACACACAGAGACATTAAAAAGTAGCAATATATATGCCAATTAAAATTCATCGTGAAATATATATCATCCACAGATCCAAAAATATTAATTTTACTGAACATGGATTTATGTATAATGTTTTTTAACTAAGAAGCTTACTCATAATTTGAATTATCAGTTCCAAAAGCGTTTAGGAGGAGTGATTTCTTCTCACACTTTGTATCTGCCAAGTTAGCCACCTCTCAAGAATACAGGTGTGATACCAGGTAGGATTCTATATGTTCATATAAAAATACATGTGCTGAATTGGCTACAGAAAAAGGGAGACAGGAATTCACATATGTGTTAACTTTAAAAACACATGCAGAACTCTTTCAACAAAAAATTGACAAGATTTACAACTCCAACCCTATATCATGCAAATAGGAAGACCAACTATACACCATGCCTCCTCTGAAGTGCTAGTATTTCTATTCTGTTTGGGTTATTTTTCTCCATTATATTAGAATTAGTAGTCAGAATCTAGTAGGGTATGGGTTAGTGTCAAGGATTCAGTATTTCGAATGGAAAATTGAAAAATGAATCCAATGTGTATGTAAATATGTGCTACACAAAAATCTTCCCACTCTCATTCAGAACAATGCCTTGACAATACCTTCGCCCCAAGTAAGACACAATTAGAGGAGAAGATTTAGAAAACCTGTGAACAAATATCTGGAATGGAATATGCTCAGGAGCCCACAACCTTGGAAGTGGCAGAGGAGTTTCCAAAGGTAAGGAAAAGGGTAAACACTCCACAAACATGGAGGTCTGCTGGCATAGAGACTTCTTGAGAAACTGCCTGTGAGATTGGGCACTTGAAAAATATGTTGTTGTCAGGAGCTTTAGCTTCCTTTCTAGTGAGACCATAAAAGCTTGGTCTGCATCTATGAGACCTGGAGGACATGATTTCTTATTTCCCAATGAACATGAGGCAGCAGTGCTAAATTCTCTTTTTAGGTAAACTGTGGCCACTGGGGGCTAAAGGTCTCCCCATGTGCACTGTGAAGCCATATGGTCATCCTCCATTTTCATGGTGTTTCTTCCTGCTGCACTGGGAGTTTGGTATTTGCTTCACGAAATAAAAGGAATTCAATTGGGTCACAGTGCAAGAGGGAGTTCTGTCATGTGTGGTGGGTCAGGTTCTGCAGGAGGATACAAGAACCAGGATTCTATCCCACATAGCTTGCCCCCTTGACCATAGCAACCTGATTCTGAACAATGTCCTGAAAACTCTCCATATAACAAGTTGCCTTTACATGGAAGGTTCTGCTGGCTGCACCATGTCAGTCACAAGCCATTTGGATGCCAATGGGAGATCCACATGGCCCCACCACAGATGTTTTATCACATACCTGCCCACCACTGCTCTAGGCCAACTACTCAACAGAGTCCAACTTACTGGCATCTCTGTTCTACACCATTTACATGAAACCCAGTCAATCAAGGCACTGTCTGGTATATTCATGATCAGTAACAGGACATCCAAATGTTCTCCAGTGCCACCTGGTGATGGGAATTTCAAAAATTTTATGGTATTTTTCTAGCCATTTTTCAAGGATGAAGTTGGAGGCACTGTGAGTTTCAATTCTTTCAGGAACCATTAAATTTTTAGGAAGCTAATTTCAATGAAAGCTCTGGAGAACACTCACAGGTAAGGCTTCCCAAAGAGTGGCCAAAAGATCACATGATATTATTCCCATTGAGGTCTACAATGTGAGGTCCATATGAGTTTTGACTCTCAACTCTGGGTGCCAAATCTTTCAGAATAAAATCATGTGGTATCCTGGCTGAAAGGCCTAGTGCTCTGTGGAAAGCCATCCTGGGCCTAGAACTTAGTTTCCAAGGGCGACACTCATGCCTGCCTTCCTTAAATCTCAACGCTATTCATGGCAATACTTCTCTGAGGTCAGTTTGAGAACTCAGATTCTAAGGGAATCACACCAGAGTTCAAGAACATGTGGACCAAGTCATCTCTTCCAACCGCCACCCAAATGACCACAATTTAAAACAAAACACTCCAACGTGGCGCTCATCTTTTTCCATATAGACACTCATAATGACCTCTGGCAAAAGTTTTGCATGAGGGGCACAGCCCAAGACCGTGTCCAAAATAAGCTCTCTTGCACCTAATTTGCCTAAAGTCAGGGTGGCCTGGACACCCTTCTTGTGAACCAGGAGAGATCAAATAGGCCTCCCATTAATACTGCTTCGCTTCTTCAATTTGAGGCCAACTGACTGTGGGGTTTGGATTCCTTATGTGAATTGGAGTCTTGAGAAAACCCAAGCAACTATGGGCTAGCCTCTGCAGGGCTTTGAAGAACTCATTTGAACCAAAGGATCCCTATTCTGACTTGATGGAGGTCAGGAAAGTTACAGAAGAGGCGAGAGACTTCATCCACAAGGACTGCTTTTTTGGCCATTTTGGTTTTGGATGTACACCTGGGATCTTTCTTTAGATCCATCAGGAGCTGAGAATCTAAGCCACACCCTCACACAAGGCAAATAGGCTGATTCAGACACATCCATTCCAAAGCAATTAAGCAAAGAGCCACAGGTAATGCCCATTCATTTCCATTTGGAAACTGTTTTCTTCAGGCTTCACAAAGTGGTGGACTGAGGAAAAGACCTTCCTGACATTCAGGGCAACAGAAGAATTGGTAAACAAAAGGCCCCAAGCAGGGTTTCTTCACTGAGACTTTCCTGGTCACACTGATATCTGAGTTTTCTTAGATGCTCGCCATTCCCTTCAGCTATTCAGTACATGACGATGTCACAGGGCTTCAAGGTTGTACATATCTTAAACACAAAACCATGAGCCTATTCTGGAGAGTGGCGAGAATTCAGGAAGAAAACAGGAACTTAGGTAGATAGCAGGTGTTGCACATCAATAAGGCAAGCTGCAGTCCATTCATAAATAGGGCAGGATGAATGCTGGGAAGCTTTCTACTAGATAGGACATATTCATTGATGCATTCTCCTTTCTAATGTCTACAACCACGGACATAGTGGGATACAGAGACATAGAAACACTCACCTTGTCAAACGACTTAGTAGAAATAGTTCACTCCAAACAAAACAAACCACCTTTCATACCTATTCTCAGAACATGAGACAAAACCACAAACCCACACCCACACCACAAAGGCACCTCCTTCCCCCATGTAGGTCTGTGACTATCCGGAGTGTCCTCTGACTGGTGGGCCATACTATGTTCTCTGGAAATGGCCTGTTCTGTCTCAAATCTGGTCTCCTTGGCCAACTCTGTGAAGTTGTCAGGGGCCAGCGGTGAGCCACTGCCTGCTTTCTCAGGAAATGCCCCTATTCATAGCTTTCCTTGCATTTGGCCATCCTCACATCAGTAGGTTCCAAGAAAGACTGAGTCTGTCCTTGGTAAATCAAAATAAGTTTGACCACTGGGGCTTGGACTGGGACTGGCTCTTTGTGCCTGGCTTCCTGGATTCCAAGTTCAGAGAGTTCCATCACCAAGGAAGTTAGGTGAGGTCACTTCCTTTAGGAACGGAATGAGGTCACTGCCTTGGCAACAACTTTGTCCTAACAGTTGCTTCCAAGGTTCCCATGAGAAGGAGGCTGCCCCTACTTACTGTGACACTTTCACAAGTTACAGTGGTATGTCAACCATAGGCATGCAGGAGCAGCTCAACAAATGCCTGCTTTGGTCCATCTTCTATACATTAAGAAGAGAGTGGCTGATTCAGACACATCCCTTCATCCTGAGCAGGTTGTTTGCCATGGAAGACTTTTGCTGTCTCAGGTCCTTCATAGTTGCCTACATCTTCTCCAGGGATCATTTCTGCATGGACCCTTGAGTTTCTCAGCAGGTGGAAGATCCTCTATATTCCTGTATTTTAAGACCAACTCTGTCCCCACTTTTCTGTAAAATTAGATTGAGAGAACAGTGTATGGTTAGGTTTAATAACATGTTCGATTTGGTTTAGAAAGGAAACTACATGGTTGAGCAAACAGGGTCCTACCGTTAGCAATAATATGAGGATTATAAATGGACCGGCCATGGCAGATAAAAGCATAGTTAACCAGGTTGACTATGTGAACAAAGAATCAAACCTCCCTTCTGGGGCCTCTGTCTCTCTTTGACGCTCTTCAAGTCGTTTTCTTAATTTACTCATAGATTCTTTTACAACTCCAGTATTGTCGGCATAAAAACAACATTCTTCCCTCAATGCAAGCAAAAAGGCAACTTTCTCTCATGAAGAGGAGGTCCAACACTCGCCTGCTCTGTAAAACAACTTCAGAGAGAGAGAGGTTAAAATTCCTGTAAAGCTGTGATGTCGGTTTTTAATGTCTTTAAGCTTTGGTCTATTTCTGCTTCTAATTGTGTCTTTGTTGTGTCTCATGGACTAGGGCAGTTGTTCCTATGCCCACCCCTTCAGCAATTATTATTCCTCATAGGATGGCCAAAGTGAGGGATACAGGTTCCCGGTGGAACCGGGTTGTATGACCCCTATTTGAACTTTAAATGAACCTACGTCATGATAGAGCACTCTGAAAAACATCTGCATCATTACATAATTAATCACATCTATTGACCATTTTATGTAAACATAAATAATGTTAAAGTGTATAGAATTATACTGTTTTAGGAATGGACAAGAAAATTCACCTAAGATAGCACCAAAGTGAGGAAAACATTCTTATTTGGTTGCATCCGGATTTAGAGGGCATTGCTTCTGTTGTAATCAATTAATCCCCTGAACCCCAAGTTTTGGTAGTTTTAGAATTTGTACCCAACATGTAAGGGAAGGGGCTCAGAAGTTCACAGTCTGCAGAAATTCACAAAAATTAGTTTTTGTTTCTGTTTTTTTTTTTCCTCTGTTCTGGGCAAGTTAACTTTTCAAGGACACCTTGGAAGGGGAGAGCTTTTTTGTCTCTTTTTTTCTCCCTGCCAGCTGTCACCATGGAGACCAGTTGCTAACTTTTTTATCTTAGAAATGTAGGCATCTCGGTGAAGCCCCAGCTCAAGGCCAGAGGCCTTGTTCACATATTTTGTGAAAAACTGGAAAGGCAGTGTCTAGCTTAGGGGTGGTGATTCTTCCAGCCAGTGGCCAAGTAGAACAGGGCAACACGAAAAGTGGAAGTTTATGTACATTGAACTCTTTCAGAGGGACTCTTTTGCTGAAAGACCTAAAGTAAGCCTTGGTGAAGACTTCTGGAGAAGGTCATTTAAGACATTTCTGTGGACCTGGTACAGAGGGGGAAGACGGGGTAGTCGAGGCTGAGAGCAGCTCCGTGGATCTAAGAATGAGAAAAGAGAGATGTAAAAGAAAAATGGTAAAGGGGTTTGGGATTTTCCTAGAACAAAACTTGAGCATTAGAACAGGTATAGCAGAGGGGAAGATGGGAGTAAATATTCCAAAAAGCCTTTGAGGGACTTTAAATTCTTAGAAACCTCTTTTCAGTAATGACAAAGCAACTTTAAATGCCATTTTCATTACATCGTGGATAGGGGTCTGAGGGCTCTTCTCAGCTGGTTTGAGCTTTGGGTTAGCTTGCTAGAGGACTTGGTGGGACCTAGTGCAGGCCCTGACAGGAAAAGAGAGGAGTGAGTGGGTGAAGGGGTACCTCGGTACCTGCTACCTCAGCAACGGGGCAATGTTCTGAGAACCAGCGGAGGTTTGGGTTTTTGATTTAGTAAATGGAGAGGAGAAATCAGGTTGCTAAGATGGGAGTGATAGCAGAGAGTCTAGAGCAGAAGGCTGAGGGTGAGGAACTATTGGAGAAGCATAGTACAGGATGTGAGAAAAAGAAAAAAAATGATTCCACATAGGGAAATTTCCCCCTTTTGAGAACTTGCCGAAGTTAAAAATGTCACTCAGAATTTGAGGATCTAGAGAACCCTCTGGGGGCCATAGTATTTGGTTGTCTAATTGGTAATATGGCCAATGCTGTGTACTGAATTTGATGAGGAGTTTGGGTTCCACCAGGCAGCCCCTGTATGCTCACATTCCCTTGACTTACACAAGAAGTCGGCTTCTCCCCCACACAGCCGTGGCTGTTTGTGGCTTTGATAGTCCCCCAGGCAAACATAGTAATCTAGGCTACCCAACCTGAATCTGTCTCGCGTGTCCCTGCATCCATAATATTTGTTTCCATTATCTATGGTACAGAAGAGATTTAATGGGATTTTAGTGGGATCCTCTTCATCAGGGATATCTCAATAGGAAAGACCTATACCAACCTGACAAATGTCTGGGTGGAGAGATGGCCACCAGGTCTCTATGGGGCCTGTATGCGAGATAGACTATACTTCTTGTCTAGTAGGATTTGTGATCAGCCATTGCTGCTGAACGGGGTGATGAGGGTTAGAACTACTGGTGGCCAAGGGGAGAGTCTATAGTCTTATCCACATAGCGAATACGCAATTTGAAATGGTTACCACGCTTTTCCAGTTTCCAACAAGAGTCTGGACATAGCGAAGGCTTGAGATGAGAGGCATGGATCCAAAAAGTGATTCCGTCTACTTTAACGCTTTAGGTTTTATAAGTAGCACCTGGTATGTTCCTTTCCAGTGGGGTTCCAGGGATGACACCTGATGTTGTCTTATGTAGACGAAGTCTCTTACATGATATTGATTTAGAGTCCCCTCCTCCCCTGGTTGGTAGGCAGTGGCCAGCTGTTTCCACAGTTATCGCTGAGTTCTTTCAATGACTTTAAGTCTGTCAAGCAAGGGGGTGTGGAAGTGATCGTTAGGCCTTAGAGTTGGGGTTAGGTCCCTTACTGGATGATGGGAATCATAGAGAATTTCATAGGGGGTGAGGTTACACAAAGAAAGAGAGGGAATATTTCTCGCATGAAACAGTGCATAAGGCAGGAGCATAATCCAATCTTTTATGCTGGGCTCTAAGCTTAATTTTGTGAAGGTCTCTTTAATGGTTCTATTTATTTTTTCTACCTGTCCTGAGCTCTGGTGTATATAAGCATAATGTAACTTAAAATTAATCCACAGGGTCCCAGTTAACACCTGACTTACCTGGGCCATGAACACCAGTCCATTATCAGACCCTATTACCTTAGGCAGACCGTATCTTGGAAAAATATCTTTCAGAATCTTCTTGAAAATCATTTGTGCAGTTTTTTTTTTTTTTTTTTTTTTGTGTGTGTGTGTGTATGTGTGGAAGGCTTCAGTCCATCCTGAAAATGTATCTACAAAGACTAGGAGGTATTTAAGTCCATACCTTGCTGGCTTAATTTCACTATTGTCCACTTCCCAAAATTGTCGTTTTCTGGTTCCTCATAGGTGCTTTCCTCTAGGAAACTGGAAGGGTAAGCATTAACCAATTGACGGACTCGACAGGCTTTTGTTACCCGTTCAGTTATTTTCTTTCGCTGTGAGTCGGTTAGTGGAAAACTCTGTTCTTAATCCTACAGGAATGCCTGCAGTTTCATTGAACCAAGGTGAGTGAGTTGGTGTACATTTTTAACGTAGTGTAGGGCTTTCTGTAATTGCAGCCTGAGCTCAGTGAAGTTGAGGTGTTCAGTGTCAGTGTCCATAGATATTATAAAAAACTTCCTGGTGATCAGGGGTCCATTGGAATTGGGCATCTCCCTCTAACACTGGGTATAAAGGAGCAGCTAAAAACGCAAACCCAGGTATCCATAACCTGCAAAAGCCAGCAGTCCCAAGAAACTCTCTGAGTTGTCTCCTGTTAGATGGGGGTGGTATCTAGGCAATGGTTTGTTTTCTGGGCTCAGTGAGCCATCGTTTACTGCCCCTAAGGAAACAGCCCAGTAAGATTACTTCATGCCAGCAAATTTGGGCCTTTTTGGCCGAAACTCTATACCCGAGTTGAGCAAGCTCATATAATAGTGCTTGGGTCCCAGACTCACAGTTTTCCTTGGTGTTGGCTGCCAGTAGCAGGTCATTCACGTATTGAAGCTGGGTGACTTTGGGGTGCGTAGTTCTGAAATTACTGAGATCTCTGTGGAGGGCTTCATCAAAGAGAGTGGGGGAGTTTTTGAACCCCAGTGGGAGTCTAGTCCAAGTTAGTTGACCAGACGTTCAGGTTTCTGGGTCTACCCACCCGAAAGCAAACAGCAACTGACTATCTTTATGCAGAGGCAAGCAAAAGAAAGCATCTTTTAAGTCCAGAACAGTATACCATTTCCGCTCAGGGTTCAGAGTGCTAAGCAGATTGTACGGATTAGGTACCGTGGGGTGAATGTCCTGCACTCTGTTGTTGATCTCTCTTAGGTATTTAACAGGGCGATTGTCCCGGTTCCTGGCTTTTTTTTCTAGTAGCAGGGGAGTGTTCATGGCCAATTGACAGGGCCTTAGGACGCCTAAGGTCAGATATTTCTGAATATGGGGCCTTATCTCATCTTTAGCTTTTTTTGCTTAGAGGATATTATTTGACATTAATTGGGGAGGCTGAGGTTTTTAACTCCACTGTTATTGGAGGTTGTTTCACGGCCAGGCCTAACCCAGCAGTTTTTGCCCAAGCATCTGCGTAATCTGTTATCCATTTCTGGCGTAGCTTGCCTGTTTGATCAGTCTTGGGGGGTGTGAAGAGTGGATGTTCATCTTCTACTAATTTAGTTAAAGCCGTGACTATAGGAGTTTATACTAAAGGATTTAGAAATTTCATTTAGTAGCCTTCAGGGTTAAAAGTTATTTAGGCCAAGAGCTTGTTGAGCAGATCTCTGCCCATCAATGGGTCCAGGCATTCCTGGATTACTAGGAAGGAGTGATGGATTTTTCCTTTACCTAGGTCCATGGTCCTCTTTGTAGTCTAAGCCCGATATTTACTGCCATTAGCCCTTTGAACTACAGACCTTTTATTTGATAGAGGGCCCAATGGGGCCTTAAGGGCTTTGTATACTGCTCCTGTATTCATTTCAAAGTTTACTGGGGTCCGCTACACTTCAAAAGTTACCCTGAGCTAGGGGAAGTGATCTGAGCCCCAACTTTCTTAGTCATGCACCAGAGTCACAATGGCTGGCTGGCGTGGCTGTCTCTTTATAGGGCACTTTTTGGCCCAGTGTCCTTTTTTTTTTACAGTAGGCACATTGATCTGAGGCCAGGGGTGGCCTCTGGCATGGCCCCAGGTAACCCTTACTGTCACCTTACGTCTTAATTTCTGGCCTCTTTCTTGTTGTGACAAGGATCTTGGTCAATCCCTTAGTCTGTCTTTTGCTTCTCTCATCCTTCCTTTGCTCCCTTTCTTTCTCCCTGTTTCTCTCTTATAGTATACTTTCTCAGCTTCTCTGACTAAATCTCTCTTTTAAATTTTTTTAATATCCATGGCAGCTTGCCCAATTAAGGCCATTGTTACAGATGAATTTTGATCCGCTGCCTGAGGATCGAAAAGAGTATATCTTTTATATGCCTCCATAATTCTTTCTAGAAACAAAGAGGGAGATTCATCAGGCCTTTGAATAATTTCTCTTACCATGGCCAAATTAGTTGGTCACCTAGCAACCCCTTGGAGACCTGCTATTAGAGCCAGGCAATAATTGGACAGATGCTCTTTATCTTCAAAGGTGTTGGGGTTCCAGTTGGGTTGGTTTAAGGGTAAGCTGGCTTTGATTATGTTGGGAAGTTGTGTTGGTCGCCAATCAGGTCCGAGGATATTTTTTTTTTTTAGCTTCTTGGAGGTTTTTCTCTTATTCCTCTGTCATAAAGAAAGTCCCTAGGAGTTGTTGGCAGTTATCCCAAGTAGGCAGGTGTAAAAACGTTGGCGAGTTCTCTGAGTTCTTTTAGCTGGGCCAGCTTCCTCCAGGGAAGGAGGGGCTCTGTGTGCCACGGGACTGTCATCTGGATGGCGCTGGGCCATCCTAGCTTCTTTGAATGGTGGAGAGGCTGAGTCAGCAGCAGGGGAATCACTTAGAGGGTGTTGGCAGTTGGGGGATGAAGGCAGAGGATAAGGAGGGGGAGGAGAGTCCAGTAGAGTCTTGAGACTCAGGGAGAACAGAGGGTGCAGGAGGAGGAGCAGAGAGTTAAAGAGATAGAATCATGGGGGAAGGAGTAGGAGTCCGTGCAGGGACAAGGAAAGGCTTCACCCTTGGAGGAGGAGATTTGCAGAGGTCCTGACAAGTTAAGATATATGGCTGTTGATCTGGACGTCTACGTGGCCCCGGCTAAAAGACAATATCTCGAACTTTTCAAATTAGTGCGAAGTAGAAAGATCCTTCTAGGGGACATCTGACTACAAAGTTGGGTCATTCTGAGACACAGAATCTGCAAGATCCGGCGTTTTACTGAAAAAGAAAGATTCTGAGCCCTTAAGCAGACTTTGGTCTAGTGATCAAGGGTCATGAACAGAGGCATTGAAGTGCTCTGTCCCATAATGAAATATACACAGACAATAAAAGCAATGACACAAGACACAGACAAGACAAGACAATAAAGACAGGCAATGGACGTCCAATACTGAGACCATGACTGAGTAGCCGGCAAAACATGATGGGCTGGCAATACCGAATCCGAAACAAAATATCACTGAATAAAGGAGACTATTGTTCCTCGATTTCATGAGTTCATCCCCCAGGGACATGGCCTGTGGCTCTGTTACATGTGTGTCAGCCACCATGGGAGAGAGCTCACGCTCTTTACCAATAGCCATTTTGTGAAACCCTAACCTGAATCCTGAAACCAGAAAGAGGGGCCTTATTTATCCCCAGAGGAGCCCGTTGGGGGTCTTTCATCTGCGGCTGCCGGATCTCACTGGGGCCACCAGATGTAAAGATCGGGCGAGGGTGGGTGGAAGAGACCACCAAGAGACTGTCTCATGCAACAGCAAAGGCTTTATTGGGAGTCCGGCATGCAAGGGCTCAGAGCTCACTTGAATAGAGCAGAGAGCCCTGAGAACAGCTTAAGAAGTGCTTATATATTTTCCTTGGAGAGGGCAGGAAGGAAAGTTTATTGATGGGTAAGTGCGAGTGGGCGGTTTGCGTGCAACTGGTTGACCGAGTACATTCTGCAGTTTGGCAGTTGGGGACAGCACATTCTGGGAACAAGAATAGCAAACAGTTCTCAAGATTTCAACAGTGTTTTGTTAAGCATACAGAAAATCAAGAAGTGACAAGTACCTATTTTATTAACCTTTCAATATAAGTATGAAAACAGAAATCTAGGTAAGATTTGAAGCCCAGAAGTTCATTGGGCCCTTGATTGGTATACTTAGCGTTGAATTACATTCTGTAGTGATGTCCCAGAAATATGGATATACAATGGCATAGGACCTTATACCTTCTCGGAGGTCAATTCCAAAACACAGACTCTAAGGGGAATCACACCGAAGTTCAAGCCAAGGTGGACCCAATTATCTCTTCCAACCGCCACACAAATGACCACAATTAAAACCAAAACACTCCCACATGGCACTCATCTTCTTCCATATAGACACTCACCATAACTTCTGGCAAGAGGATTCCATGAGAGGTGCAGCACAAGACAGTGTCCCAAATAAGCTCCCTTTCCCCTCATTTGCCAATAGTCAGGGTGGCCTGGACACCCTCCCTGTGAACCAGGAGTTATCAAATATGTCTGCCATTAATACAGCTCTGTTCTCCAATTTGAGGCCTACTGACTGTGGGGTTTAGATTCTTTATTTGAATTGGATTCATAAGAAAACCCAAGAACCTATGGGCTAGCATCTGCAGGGCTTTGAAGAACTCATTTGACTCAAAGGATCCCTATTCTCACTTGATGTAGGTAAGGAACCTTACAGAAGAATGTGAGGTACTTCATCCACAGTGACTGATTTTTGGCCATTTTGATTTTGGATCCACACATGGGATCGTTCTTTAGATCCATCAGGTGCTGAGAATCTAAGCCACAGGCTCACACAGGACCAAGAGGCTGATTCAGACACATCCCTTTACAAAGCAATTAAGCAAAGAGCCACAGGTGGTGCCCATTCATTTCCGTTTGAAAACTGTTTTCTTCAGGATTCACAAAGGCGTGGCCTCAGGCAAAGAACTTACTGACATTCAGGGCAACAGAAAAATAGGCAATCAAAAGGCCCATTGCAGGGGTTCTCCACTGAGACTTTCCTGGTCACATCGATATCTGAGTTTTCTGAGATGCTTGCCAATCCCTTCAGCTATCCAGTACATGTCCATGTCACAGTGCTTGGAGGTGGTACATATCATGGACTCAAAAGCATGAGCCTATTTTGGAGAGTGGCTAGATTTCAGGAAGAAAACAGGAACTTAGGAAGATAGCAGGTGTTGCCCATCGATATGGCAAGCCCTAGTGCATTCATAAATTGGGCAGGATGAATGCTGGGAAACTTTCTACTAGACAGGAAACATCCATTGATGCATTCTCTTTTTCTAATGTCTACAACCACGGAAACAGTGGGATACACAGACATAGAAACACTCGCCTTGTCAAACAACTTACTAGAAACAGTTCACTCCAAACCAAACAAACCGACTTTCCTACCTCTTCTCAGAACATGGGGCAAAACCACAAACACACATCCACACCCAAAAAGGCACCTCCTTCCCCCAAATAGGTCTCTCACTATCCGGAGTGTCCTCTGACTGCTGGGCCATACTATGTTCCCCAGATATGGCCTATCCTGTCTCAGATCTGGTCTCCATATCCAACTCTGTGAAGTGGTCAGGAGCCAGCTGTGAGCCACTACCTGCTTTTTTAGGAAAGGCCCCTCTTCAGAGTACTCCTGGCATTTGGCCATCCTCACATCAGTAGGTACCAAGAAAGACTGACTCTGTCCTTGTTAAATTGAAGCAAGTGAGACCACTAGGACTGGGACTGGGACTGACTCTGTGTGCCTGGCTTCCTGCATCCCAAGTTCAGAGAGTTCCATTACCAAGGAAGTGAGGTGAGGTTGCATCCTTCAGGAACTGAATGAGGTCACTGCCTTGGCAACCACTTTTTCCAAACAGTTGCTTTCAAGCGTACCATGAGAAGGAGGCTTACCCTACTTTCTGTGGCACTTTCACAAATTAGAATGGTATATCAACCATAGGCACCAAGAAACAGCTCTCCACACAGGCCTGATTTGGTCCATCTTCTCTATATTAGGAAGAGAGCCTTTAGTCCGGGGAGCACTGCAGTGAACCTCTGCACTAAAACTATTAGCAAGCACCTGGTGGAGGAGTCCTCCATAGGTAAGTGGGGCTTTTATAACATCTGATATCCGGTTAAGGGAGATCTCTTCTGATGACAGAGATGTGGCCTGGGAAGGCTCACATATACTCCTTTCCAGGAGAGTAACCAGAATCGTTCTGTCCTCTGTTCTGTTCTGTAGGGAATTCCTCTGGAACTGTAGAGAGGGGCCGACGGGCACGCATGCACTCCTACCCTGGAGCTATAGCAAGATGTTGCACTGTTCCACTGTTTTTCTGTTTAGGAGCATGGTTTCTGTTTTTTGTGTTTTGTTTTGTGTTGTATTTTTTTGATTGTTTGTTTGTTTTTGTTCATTTTGTTGTGTGATTTCAGTGGTAAAAACTTAAGGATTTTGGACGTAAAAATAGGTAATAAAGAGAGTAAGCCTGACACCCCTTTGGACTGTGTTTTAGGGAACTGCGATGAACTTTACTCGCCTTTGTTAAGCAGGATGATAGAAGCTCCTAGCTGGCTGCCTGGAGCACACCCATTGCAGAAGGCAATGCTTGGTGGGGACCTAAGAACTGAGCATCTCCCAGGTTAACAAGTGAAACTCCTTTAAAACCCCTTGTCACTCCAGATCAAGAGAGTCACAACCTTTGGCAGAGTCCCCTGTGTTTCTCCTTTGTTCGCAAAGCAATAAACCTCCCTTTTTCTTTTTCTCAAAACTCAGTCCTCATTATTAAATTGGTATTAATTGGCGTCAAGTTGAGGAATCGAACTTTAATTTACAAATTTGGTACCCGCCCTCCACCCCGGAACTTTGTGAGAGCTGTCTACTGAAATATTAGGAGATGAAGCATGCTTGGTGTGGAACTGAACAAGAGGAGCTAATCCTGTAAGTAAAAGGAGGGACTGAGGGACTCCCAGTAGCTGCCAAAGCCCTGTTGATTCAGGGAATTACCTCCTTCCTCCCCGCACTGTAAGAATTATGCCACCTCTGTCTTGTTAAAAAAGAGAAAAAGAAAAAGGGGACACTAAATGCAGTGAAGTCACCATGGAGACACTTTATTTTACATTTCAGGTTTCCCCTCTGTTAAAACATGTGGTCCCCCCCCTGTGGATATCTATGGTGCACACTGGTGTAGGAGATTTTTCTCTTATCTGCTCTGGTTTAAACGGTTCTCTCTGACAGCCATAGTCTGAACCTCCTTTCTGTCTGTCTTGTGTCTTTGTATCTGGCCCTTTAAGACATGTGCAATAATGTGTTGATATTATAAATTGTTTCTTGGGAATGATCTTAGCTGAATGTGTGTCTAAATGATGATGTTTTATTTTAACAATCTGGTATCTGAATGGGTTTTTGAAGCATTGCAGAATCTTGCAGTTAAAAGTCGGGTTTAGGTAATTGTTTAGTTTATGATTTCAGATAATTCATGCCAGAGAACTTAAATACTTAGTATGGAAAACTGAAGAACTCTACTTCCAAGTTGGCAAGTAAATTCCCAATCATACAGTCTTTCTTTCACCAATTTTGAATTGGATAGCCTCGGAAAATGTCACTGTGTGTACCACTGCATTAATTTGGACAAGGATAGTAAATCATAGAATGGTATCTGTTGACAAAACAAGATGTAAAGATATAAAATTTTGTGAATTGTATCTTAAATTTGTATCATAATTTTCAACATCCGAACCTCAAAATTATGGTTAAAATGCCTTAGGCCTGAGGTGTCTGCTCAGAATAGCAGTTTTTCCTGCTCCTTCCAGACCTCAGCCATGATTTATATTGAAATGTAAATGAAAGAAGCCTGAAAGCTTAGTATTAGACTGATTTGAGGCCTAAGGGAAAAAAAAGGTAAATTGTATGGTATTTACTAATTACTAGCCAGTCACTTTTTCTAGGACTCTTTTTTTTTCCTTAGATACTTTTTTTTTTGAGCTCATGATTTTGAGCATACAGACCTAGGTTAATGTTTTTCAGATCAGTTCTATCTTTGACCAACTGTAGACTTTTTGAAACATTGCAATGGAGATTTCACCTGAGAAAAGCTACAAGGCCTTTACTATTATTATGTGTGCACACTTTTGTTATGTGTTGTATGTCCACATATACATATGTCCGTATATCATATATATGATACACAAATTAACATATACAAGGAGCGCTCATAAAAAAGCGCTCATTAAAACAAATTTAAATAGGAGATCCAAAGATCTTTAATTCACGTGATTTAAATGTTTCAATTTAAATTGGATAAACAGATAAAAATCAATGTCTTTAAATTTAAGCTTACAATTTTTTTAGGTGTTCAAAAATCTAATAAAATATTAATATCTACAAAATGTCTAAGATGCCTTGGTTCTAGGACCTTTCCTTCAACATAAAAATGGTTTACACTGTCAATACATTTCTCTAATATTTTGATAAATAAGTAAAGTAAATTTGATATGGGATTGCTCATTCATGAGTACTTTTCTTAGATATCTGATTGATTTACTAAGGTCTGAACAAGTTCTTATTAAAGTCTGTATAAGAATATAAAAATAAGTCATGTGTTAATGAGACAAAAATTTCTTAAAACATTAGTTTACCCATAACGTTGTGTTTATTAAGTTTTATTTTCTCCAGAGCAAGCAACCATAAAAATTAAACAACTGATTAAATAAGAACTGTTATTTTAGAGCACTGTACTGCCATTGCTTTAAAAGCTAAACTTGGTTAATGTAGAAACATCAATGTAATTGTGATGCTATCAATGTTTTCATATCTTATAGGTATGCAAGTCTGTAAGGTAGAAACTTTAAAAGAGCATTATATCAAGCTGGTGCTCTGAAGTTGTATGGTAAAAAATATATTGGGGATTTATTTACCTGTTATCAATAAGATATGTAAACTTTTATGTTACTTTTTACATTGGGGAACAATTTAAATGTATTTTTTAGTTAATGAGAGCCTAATCGATGTAAAGGTTAAAAACTTTCAGCCTTTCTTTAATTCATGTTTTAAATGTGATATCATATGGTGTTAGCTAACGTTCATGTGACCTCAAACAATTTACGTAAACTTTGTCAAATGATATTTAAAAATAAGGATTAGCTTTAGAACTAAAATACTTAAGATTTATAAAGAGCCCTGCCTTAGCTGAGATAAGGCTCTGTGTCCCATCTTACTACATGTGAGAATGACTACGAAACCAGTAGGTTAGATAATATTTCTTTAAAGTTATGTTAAAAAGTTGGGTTTTTTTAAGGTCAATATTCCTAGGATCTCAAACAGGGGATATAATGTATAACTCAGCCAAAAAATTCAGGGTAGCTGTTACACAAGCTAAGTATTTTTGCTTTTGTTAATTTTATTTTGAAATTTTCTTATAAGTGATCTAAAGATTCTCTGTTACTGTTTTACAAACGTGTTGCTTTAAGAACACAACATGGGTTTATTCAATATAATAAGTCATTACTTACAATACAGACAGAATAATACAGATCCCAATTAATAAAAAGATAATTATATAGCTATAGACATTAAAGCCCAGTACTCTTAATATAAGGCTGTTAAAATTTATTTGCTGGATGTTTAAGATTAGGATTTAAAATTAAAGTTAAATGAAAAGAGCCAAGAAAACCAATATTTGGCTTTTGCCCTATGAGTCAGTCTGAATCCAGGGAACAGGGGACTTCTCTAAAGAGCTTTGAAACTCTGAGCCACATAACCTCCTCCTGATCAGGGAGATTAATGAGACCACTGGAGAACAGAAAGCCAATCAGTGTATTTGTTACGAAGAGGAGAGTCATCAAAGAAAGGAGACATCCCTGATGCTTCCGAGGGAAGCCAAATGGTCAAGCAAGATCTTGACCCACCTAGCGCAAATGGCACTAGCAGAACTGAGAATCTGCTCTCAAGTTTCCCCAGAATTGACTCCCATAAAAGGTCAGCTGACTGTTAACAATAGATGGAAACAAAAGTCAGTTTGACTGCTTCATCTTAAACACTTAGCAAAGACATTTAAGAACAAAATACATCCATTCCTGGGCATTTTAAATTATAATAATAATAATAATAATAATATAATGTTAAGGTATGCACTTTATGTTTGCCTCCCAAAATAAGTAAGACTGGTGGCTACAAAGAAGAATTCTCAGACAGGAATGCCTGATACTTATAAAAAGAGACTATCAAGAAGACCTGCCACAGGGAGAAGTTTTCAGTTTAAGGCCTACAGATATTCCTAACCTACACAGGTTGGCTTGGTGTTTGCTAGTACAATTATCCAGCCCTGAGTAACAGAATTAAAGGTTTCTCAAAGAGACACAGAGGTCATACTAGTAACAGGATTTTACAAGATCAGATGACATTAAATTATTAAACTGTATCTTATGGGGAGGGACAAGTGTAACAGTAAAAGTTAAATATTAAATTGACAGTCCTGATAACTGGGGATATTAAAGACTGGTGAGGGAACTTCTATACAGTGACATGTTCCAGGTGCTGCAACATTTATTCAGTACTCATGGTTTTTGTTTCTCTCATAGAAGAACCCATCCCCAGATGACTTTACAACCTGTTCTTCCCCAATCAGACTTCAAACCGAACTGACTTCTAAAAGGCAACTCATGTCCCTCAACTGACTTCTAAAAGGCAACTCATGTCCCTCATCCCATGCCCACTCACGTCACCCTGTCTCAGGTCAGAAGAAGAAAAAATGAGTGACACCACTCTTCTTATAACAATGGAGAGAAAGATAAATAGACTATCAATATAAGTAATTAATTAAGTCAGGTAAAATCAGGGAGATCGGTTTTGGGTGAGTTCTAAAAATTTGGAGACTCTTACCTGAGGGATTAAAATTTCCTCAGTGCTCTTCCCGTAATCTATCAAAGATTTGAAAGGGACACAAAGAAAAGGCGGGAATGATAGACCCAACCTGATCTTTAATTTAAATTGGGAGCCATCTTGCCAAAAAGCCATGAAAAGATAATTTTGGCTTTACCATAAATTACTTCAAATTCTAAACCTGCTTGGAATGCCTGCCCACGCCTTGAACTCACCCATGCCCGGCTCTCTGACCAGATAGCAGCCCTCTCTGAAACTTTAGTGACACATCATAAATATTTGCCTTCTCTGGCCAGACAACAACCCTCTCTGAGGCTCTAATGGTCTTCATGAACTCTGATGTAGGGACAGCAAAAAAAATGTAGACTGCCATTAGTGTCATGTTTGTCAGAGTTCTGTTATCTGTAAACCCCCTTTTGTGTAATTTTCTGGGCTATTAAGCTGCCTGTAGGAAAGCTGGGGTTGCTGTCTTTTTCCCGCCGTTTTGTGAGGGAGAGGTAGCACAGCCAGTGGAAATAATAAGCTTAATTTAATTTGATTTTAATTAGAGTCAGTGGTCTTTTCTTGTGTCCTGGTCTAACAGGTAAACACTCCAAAAACATGGAGCTCTGCCAGCCTAAACACTTCTTGAGAAACTTCCTCTGAGTTTGGGCACTTGAAATATATGTTGTTGTAAGGAGCTTTACCTTCCTTTCTAGTGATACCATCAAAGCTGAGTCTGCATCTATGTGACCTGGAGGACATGGTTTCTTGTATTCTAATGAACATGAGGCAGCAGTGCTGAATTTTCTCTTTGTAGGTAAACTGTGGCCACTGGATACTAAGTGTCTCCCCGTTTGGACTGTGAAGCCATTTTGTCATCCTCCACTTTTTGTGGTGTTTCTTGCTGCTGTACTGGGAGTTTGGTATATGCTTTATGAAATACAACGAGTTCAACTGACACCCAGTGTTGAAGAAAGTTCTGTCACTTGTGGTGGGTCAGGGTCTGAAGGAGAATGCACCAACCAGGCTTTTATATCACAGAGCTTGCCCCCTTGTCCATAGAAATCTGACTCTGAACTTAGCCCAGAAACCTCTCCATATAAAATGATGCCTTTACATAGAAGGGTCTGCTGGCTGCACCATGTCAGTCACAAACCATTTGGAAGGCAATGGCAAATCCTCATTGCCACACCACAGATGTATTATCACACACCCACCCACCACTGCAATAGGCCCACTTCTCAGCAGGCTCCAACTAACTGGCATCTTTGTTCTACACCATTTTCATGAAACCCGGTCAATCATGGCATTCTCTGGTACACTCATGATCAGCAACAAGACATCTAAAAGTTCTCCAGTGCCACCTGGTTAAGGAAATTTCAAAGATTTCATTGTATTTATCTAGCCATTTTTCATGGATGAAGTTGGAGGCACTGTGGGTTTCAGTTCATTCAGGAAATATTAAATGGTGAGGAAGCTGTTTTCAATGAATTCTCTGGAGAAATCTCACAGGCAAGTCTTCCCATAGAGTGGTCAAAAGGTCACATGAAGCCAGGCCCATTGAGGTCTTTAATGTGACGTCCATGGGTGTTCTGACTGTCAACTATGGCTGCCAAATCTTTCAGAATAAAATCATGTGATATTCTAGCTGATATTCCAAGGCTCTGTGGAAAGCCACCCTTGTATTTGATCTCAGTTTCCAAGGGAGAATCCCATGCGTGGCCTCCTAAAGTCTGAACACAGTTTATGGCAATATTTCTCTGAGATCAGTTCGAGAACTCAGACTATAAGTGGAATCACACCAGAGTTCAAGCCCAGATAGACCCAGTCATCACTTCCAACCACCAAACAAATGACCACAATTAAAACCAAAGCACTCCCACAAGGCCCTCATCTTCTTCCATATAGACACTCATTATAACCTGTGGCTGGAGGTTTCCATGAGGGGCTCAGCCCAAGACAGTGTACAAAATAACCTCCCTTGCCCGTCATTTGCCTAAAGTCAGGGTTGCCTGGACACCCTTTCTGAGAACCAGGAGTTATCAAATGAGCCTGCCGAAAATACTGCTCTGATTCTCCAATTTGAGGCCTACTGACTCTCGGGTATAGATTCTTTATGTGAATTGGAATCATGAGAAAACTCAAGCACCTATGGGCTATCCTCTGCAGGGTTTGAAGAACTCATTTGACAAAAAGGATCCCTATTTTCACTTGATGGAGATCAGTAATCTTACAGAGGAAGGCGAGAGACTTCGTCCACAATGACTGCTTTTTTGGCCATTTTGGTTTTGGAAGCACACATGTAATTGTTCGTTAGATCCATCAGGTGCTGAAAATCTATTCAACAACCTCAAACATTGCCAAGAGTCTGATGCAGACACATCCCTTTAAAAGCAATTAAGCAAAGATCTACAGGTGATGCCCATTAATTTCCATTGAAAACCGTTTTCTTCAGGCTTCAAAAAGGGGTGGCCTGAGGCAAAGACCTTTCTGACATTCAGGGCAACAGAACAATAGGTAAGCAAATGGCCCAAGGCAGGGTTTCTAAAATGATATCTGAGTTTTCTGAGATGATCCCATTCCCTTCAGCTATCCAGTACATAGCCATGTCACAGAGCTTGGAGGTGGTTCATGTCTTGGAAACAAAACCATGAGCCTATTCTGGAGAGTGGCCAGAATTCAAGAAGAAAACAGGAATTTAGGAAGACAGTGGTTGTTGCCCATCCATTAGGCAAGACAAAATCCATTCATAAATTGGGCAGGATGAATGTTGTGAAGCTTTCTTCTATTCAGGACACATCCATTGATGCATTCTCTTTTCTAATGTCTACAACCACGGACACAGTGGGATAAACAGACATAGAAACACTCGCATTGTCAAAAGACTTACTAGAAACAGTCCACTCCAATCCTAACAAACCGACTTTCCTACCTATTCTCAGATCATGAGACAAAACCACAAACTCACACCCACACCCAAAAAGTCACCTCCTTCCCCCAAGTAGGTCTATGACTATCCGGAGTGTCCTCTGACTGATGGGCCATAGTATGTTACTCCAAAATGGACTGTCCTATGTCAGATGTGGACTCCTTGGCCAATACTGTGAAGTTGTAAGGTGCCAGTGGTGAGACACTACCGGCTTACTCAGGAAAGGCCCCTCTTCAGACCTTCCTGGCATTTGGCCATCCTCACATCAGTAGTTACCAAGAAAGACTGATTCTGTCCTTGGTAAATCCAAATATGTGAGGCCACTGGGACTGGGACTGGGACTGCCTCTGGGTGCCTGTCTTCCTGGATCCCTAGTTCAGAGAGTTCCATCACCAAGAAAGTGATGTAGGTCACTTCCTTCAGGAACTGAATGAGGTCACTGCCTTGGCAACCACTTTGTCCTAATAGTTGCTTCCAAGTGTCCCAATTGATGGAGGCTGCCCCTACTTCCTGTGACACTTTCACAAGTTTGAATGGTATATCAAACATAGGCACCCGGGAACAGCTCTCCACACAGGCCTGGTATTGTCCATCTTCTCTACATTAAGAAAAGAGAGACTGCTTCAGACACACCCCTTCATCCTGACCAGGTTGTTTGTCGTGGAAGATGACTTTTGCTCTCTCAGGTCCTTCATAGCTTCCTATAGCTTCCCCAGGGTTCATTTCTGCATGGACCTTTTCATTTCTCAGCAGGTGGAAGATTTCTTACATTCCTGTATTGTAAGACCAACTCTGTCCCTGCTTTTCTGTAAAGTTAGATTGAGGGAACAGAGTATGGTTAGGGTTAATAACATGTTTGATTTGGCTTAGGAATCATTCTGCTGGATGAATAATGTTATTGGGAACCTGCAATATTTATTAAAATATATAGAGGGGAAATATATTTATGAAAACCGAAATCTAGGTAAGATTTGAAGCCCAGAAGGGCTTTGGATCCTTGATTGGGATACTTAGGTTTGAATTATGTTCTGCACATGTGTCTCAGATAAATCTATACACAATGGCATAGGACCTTGTACCTTGGATGATTGAATGTCAAAGAGAACATCCAGTCAAAAAAGGATAGTTGGTAGGATTAGGAAGATAGTTGGTAGGATTAGGAAAAAGAGTGAGTATATGATTTGGACAAAAAGTTCTTTAGCAATAGGGTTTTGGGTAGAGAGAAAATGTAAATGTCAGCACATGTGAAGAGTCAGTCACAATGATGAACTGGGGAAAATATGTAGGAAAGCAGATATCAATAGAGACATTAGAAAATCAGCAAATGATAAAGTGATTGATAGGATTAGACATTTTCGACAGGCTTGAGTTTGAATAAATAATCTTAGGAAGAAACAAATATGTAGTCACCAATAGGATTGACATTTGAGAGCATTAGGCAACCTGGACATGGGTGATTTTCATAATCCATACTCATATTCCATTTAGGCTTTGGTACAGTCGTAAGTGTGACTTTGCATTTTGTGGCCAGAATATTACTGTGATAAAATGTATATGTAGATCAGGTGACATGAGTATTTGTTGCACCATTTCTGAGAGCAATATTTTGAAGAGATATAAATTAGTATTGGGGGCACAAATAGGTGTACCATGTGTGTATGAATATAGAGAGAATGCATGAATAGACCATACTGTGAATAAATAATATAACTGTTTCCAAATTTAGAAATTGGAATAAATTGATATCCCAAAATACACAGGAAATCTTATATTGATATACATACATTCATTCCAACCAGTTATATATCTAATGGTAATATTAGGGTTGTAGTTTATCATAAAATGTGTGTGAGTTTTGCTTCAAAATTGATTATGGAAATCGAAAATAATGTGTTTGGAAAGAAGTCTCATGAAATAACCAGTCAAAAACAAGGAGGAATACATGTGTTCTGAAGCAGGAAGTGATTGAATGTGTTACAAATGTCTTTCAATTTGTGAACTTGTGGATGAAATGTATATTCTACGATGTATAAAAACTGAAGAAATAGTAATGTACCAGTGTTGAATTAAAATGAACATCAAAATACACATCATGTCCCATAGAAATCTACTTTCATTGATGTTAAATTGGGTCAGTTACTGTAGAAATATAAGGCTTTGTTTGCACCATTCACTGAAGTGAGTTTTCAGTACTATGAAACAAATATGTATTTCAGGTGGATGAATATTTCTAAAAACAATCTTATGAAAAGTTGATTATAAAAGCACATACATGAACATGAGTGAATTATTTAGGGAGTGTATAATAAGACACATATATTTCATATTTTGAAAATATATATATCACACAGATACATTAGAAAGTAGCAATATATATGCCAATCAAAATTCATCATGAAATATATATCATTCACAGATCCAAAAATATTAATTTTACTGAACATGGATTTATGTATAATGTTTTTCAACTAAGAAGCTCACTCATAGTTTGAATTTTCAGTTCCAAAAACATTTAGGAGGAGTCATCTCTTCTCATACTTTGTATCTCCCAAGTTAGCCACCTCACAAAAATGTACGTGTGATACCAGGTAGGATTTTATATGTGCATATAAAAATACATGTGCTGAATTGGCTACAGAAAAAGGGAGACAGAAATTCACATATGTGTTAACTTTAAAAACACATGGAGAACCATTTCAACAAAAAATTAACAAGATTTATAACTCTTACCCTATATCATGCAAAAGGCAAGACCAACTATACGCCATGCCTCCTCTCAACCGCTTGTATTTCTATTCTGTTTGGGTTATTTTTCTCCATCATATTAGGATTAGTAGTCAGAGTCTAGTAGGGTATGTGTTAGTGTCAGGGATTCAGTATTTTGAATGGAAAATTGAAAAATGAATCCAATGTGTATGTAAATATGTGCTACACCAAAATCTTCCCACTCTCATCCAGAACAATGCCTTGACAACACCTACGGCCCAAGTATGACACAATCAGAGGAGAAAAGTTAGAAAATCCGTGAATACATATCTAGAATGGAATATGATCAGAAGTTCACAACCTTGGAAGTGGTAGAGGAGTTTCCAAAAGTAAGGGACAGGGTAAACCCTCCAAAAACTTGAAGGTCTGCTGGCCTAGAGACTTCTTGAGAAACTGCCTGTGAGGTTGGGCACTTGAAATATATGTTGTTGTCAGGAGCTTTAGCTTCCTTTCTAGTGAGACCATAAAAGCTGGGTCTGCATCAATGTGACCTGGAGGACATGGTTTCTTATTTTCCAATGAACATGAGACAGCAGTGCTGAATTTTCCATTGTAGGTAAACTGTGGCCCCTGGGGACTGAATGTCTCCCTGTGTGGACGTTGAATCCATATAGTCATCCTCTATTTTCATGGTGTTTCTTGTTGCTGCACTGGGAGTTTGGTATTTGCTTCATGAAATACAAGGAGTTCAACGGGGACACAGTGCAGGAGGGATTTCTGTCACGTGTGGTGGGTCAGGGTCTGCAGGAGAATACAAGAACCAGGCCTCTATCCCACATAGCTTGCCCCCTTGACCATAGCAACCTGATTCTGAACAATGTCCTGAAACCTCTCTATGTAACAAGGTGCCTTTACATATAAGGGTCTGCTGGCTTCACCATGTCAGTCACAAGACATTTGGAATCCAATGAAAGATCTACATGGCCCCACCACAGATGTTTTATCACACACCTGCCCACCATTGCTCTAGGCCCACTACTCAGCAGGATCCAACTTTCTGGCATCTCTGTTAAACACCATTTTCATGAAAACCAGTCAATCAAGGCACTGTCTGGTATACTCATTGTTGGGAAAAGTATAAACGGCAGCCATACCCCAGAGAAAAACCCCAACATGGTGCCTAAGGACTTCTTCTTCCTACCTTCTTTTTTCTGCAGTGGTGCCAAATGTTCCCACCCGTGTGAACTCTCCCGCTGGCGCCAATTTGAAATCTCACTGGTGGGGAACCTTAGCCCCAATAAGAACTAATTCCTGGGCTCCAGAGCTGATATCTGAAAGAACTTAGCAATAAACGGTTTGCCTGCCATTTACTAAGCCCTTCCATCTTCCCCTTAGTTCTATATAAGCACACAGCTTTTTGCAATAAAATTGGAATTCTCCCAGTGAAGTGCCTTTGCGTGGGAAGTTCTTTCATTCTGGTGCCCCATGTGAGAATACGGGTGAGCTCTTTCTAACAAGAGCCCTGTCCCCTGCTCCCCCGGAGACACTCCACCATGGTCCACTCTTTTCAGACGCCAGCTTCCTGCACCCACCACAGATCTGATATATGTAAGCCTCCCCTGACCCTGGCTCTGCAACTCCCTTCGGGCTACCACTGGTTTTGTGACCTTGATCTTCCGGCACACTCTCGACGCCCTGTAGGGGGCAGGAAATTCCTGCCACTAAGACCTTTACTGGTCGCAGTGGACCCTCTGGTGATCCGTTTTCCTTTGGGGCGTGAGGCTTCTGAGTTTACACAAGAGGCTCTGTGGTTTTTTCTCCTCTGCTGCCGCTGCCGCCGCTGCTGGCTAGAGTTGCTGTTTACTGCGGGGCTGCTGTGTCTGGCTGAAGCTGCCTCTCTGCTCGGGGAAAACTGAACTCCCGTCCTGGAACTACATTCTGCCGGAACCGGAGTTCTGTTTTCATTACTGACTTTTTCCGCTGCGTTCAAAAACTTTCCTGACATCAGGTTGCCCGTGGCTCCGAACCCATTGGGTCTCACAGATCGCACTTCACTGGTGACGCCCAGGTAGTGCCCTCTGTATTTCCTCATGACGGCTGGTCATTTTGGGGACGCCCACCTGACCCCCGTTCGCCCTGAGCTTCCTGAAAGCCGTTCCAGCCCGGGTTTTCTCTTTGTCTCTCTCGCTTACTCTTATTCTCTCTCTCTCTCTCTCTCTCTCTCTCTCTCTCTCTCTCTCTCTCTCTCTCTGTCTGTCTTCCTTCTCTCCCTGTGACTATGGGCACCTCTTCATCTGTACCTGAAGCCTCACCTCTCAAATGTCTACTAAAAAATCTGGCCACACTCTCCCTCACACCAGACATCAAGCCCAAACTTCTAATCAAATTCTGTACCCAAGATTGGCCTACATATCCACTGGATAATGGCAATCATTGGCCTCCAGAAGGCTCCTTACATCCAAACTTCATTTGCCACCTTTTTAACTACTGCCAGCATCTGAAAAAGTGGAGTGAGATTCCCTGCATTTAAGGTTTTAGCCTTCTCACACAGCACCCTGTCGCTGCTCCTCCTGCCCTCCCTCTCAGGTCCTCCTTGTTTGCAAACCCTTCTCTTCCCCTACGTCTACTCCTGACTTCACAGATTCTTCCTCATTCAACCCAGCAGATGAACCCCCACCTTATCCCCCAGTCCTATCTGCCCCTTCTCTCCCACTATACCCTCCTCTTCCTCTGCCTGATTCCAGGGATCCTCAGCCTTCCATTTCATCCTCCTCCCCTCCGCCCTCTTCTGCCTGCTCCACCTCCTCCTCTTCCAAAGAGACACTCCCTGCCCCTCCCTCTCCTTCCTGTCCGCCTCCTGCCTCTTTCAGTCCTCCTGTTACCAAGTCTAAGGGACTCCTTCCCACCCCCAAGACAATCGCACCCCTTTGTGAGGTAGCTGGTCCCGAGGGTGTCATCAGAGTCCAAGTGCCCTTCTCCATGTCGGACATTACTCAGCTAGAGAGGAAGTTAGGCTCATTCACCACTGACCCCACCACTTACATTCGGGAGTTTCAATGGGTCCTGCAAGCATATAGTCTCACTCATCATGACATCTACATGCTCTTGGCCAATACACTTCTCCCTGAGGAAAGTCAATGGGTCTGGGAGCTAGCCCAAGCCCATGCTGATGAAAATCATAGGACCAATCCTAACCACCCCACAGGCCCTCAGGCTGTCCCAGAGCAGGATCCCCTATGGGATTACAACACCCCTGAAGGCTTACAGTCTAGTGACCTTTTTACATCCTGCCTCTTGGCGGGCCTGAAAAAGGCCATCCGCAAGGCTGTTAACTTTAAAAAGGTGCAGGAGGTCATTCAAAGGAAGGAGGAAACACCTTCAGAATTCCTGGATAGACTAACCAAGGCCCTTTAACAGTACACAAACCTCAACCCAGAAACCCCTGATGGCCGTCATGTCTTAATGAAATATGTTCTGGCCCAAAGCTACCCTGACATTAAAGCCAAGCTTAAAAAGCTTGAACAGGGCCCTGCTACTCCTTAGACTAAAATCCTCGCTGTCGCTTTCAAGGTTTTTTATGATAGAGAGGATGAAAGTGAATGCCGTAGGCAGAGGGCTGAAAATGCCAAGTTCCAAATGTTGGCCCAGGTCATTCAGAGAAGGCCATCACCACGCCATCCCAATATGACACCCCCGGGAGCTTGCTTCAAATGTGGTAAGGAGGGACATTGGGCCAGGGATTATCCTTCACTGAGGACACCCTACAACCCCTGCCCAAAATGCCATCAAAGGGGACACTGGGGGGCAGACTGCCCAACAACCCGAAAGGGAGGTTGGTCAGCCGCCAGGCAACCACAGCCTTTCTTGGGCTTAGCAGCGGAGGATTGACGGATCCGTGGGCTTTCCCTCCAGACTATTACCATCAAGAATCAAGAGCCTAGGTTTACCTTCCTGGTGGATGGATGCTTCATTACCTTCCTCTTGGATACTGGTGCCACTTTTTCGGTCTTAAGGGAGTATGGGGTTCTACCACACCCTCAAAAACTCCTATTGTCAGGGTAGGAGGTAAACAGATTTTCCCTCAAACCCCCCCATCATGTTATATGCAGGGATCCCTTTTGTCCTTCACTCACTTCTTTCTCGTTATGAGCCATTGCCCCATTCCCCTTCTGGGAAGGGACATACTCTCACTATTAAAAGCCAGCATTCACATATCACCCCACACCTCTCCTACCTCTCATTTCCTCATGATGTTTCTAGGGGCAGATACACCTCCTTAATGCACTCTCCCATGACTCTCTAAACCAGTTAAGCCTGAGGTTTGGGACACAACTACACCCCTTATGGCTAAATGCAGTCCTATTCATATTGTCTTACGGGACCCTTCAAGATATATTAGTCAATCACAATATCCACTCACAACCACAGCCCTCCTCGAATTAGAACCCATCATCCAGGATTTATTACGAAAGGGGTATCTTAGGCCTACACACTCTCCTTTCAACACCCCCATTCTGGCACTTAAGAAACCTAAAGTGTCCTACAGGCTGGTTCAAGACCTTCTCCTTGTCAACTCCTCTGTGGTCCCCATCCACCCGCTAGTGCCCAACCCTTACACCCTCCTCTCTCAGATCCCTGCCACTACTACCCACTTCTCGGTCCTAGGTTTAAAAGATGCATTCTTTTCTATTCCCTTGTTCTCAGAATCTCAGAATATCTTTGCTTTTACATGGACTGACTCTCACATCCACCATTCTCATCAGCTTTCCTGGACTGTCCTCCCACAGGGATTCAGGGATAGCCCCCATCTCTTTGGCCAAGTTCTTGCCCAGGACCTCACATCCTTTCACCCGACCTGTCCTGACACTATTCTCCTTCCATATGTCAATGACCTTCTTCTATGTAGTCCCTCTGGGAACACTCTCAATCCCACACCGCTCAGCTTCTTAATTTCCTAGCAGACAAGGGATATAGGGAGTCTCCCCACAAGGCCCAGGTTTCCCATTCTTCTGTCACCTCTCTTGGTTTTTGCCTTAGACCCGGGAAAAAGGAAATAACACTGGATAGGAGGCAACTCCTCTCTGATCTTCCAGTGCCCCATATGAAAGCCAAAATACTATCATTCCTAGTATTAGCAGGTTATTTTAGGGCCTGGATCCCAAATTATTCTCTTCTATCCAAACCCCTGTATGACCAAGCAAATGGACCCCCTAGTGAATCTCTTGTCTCCTCCCCCATCTACCACTTCCGCAGGTTTCAGCAACTCCTCTTAAAGGCACCTGCCCTTCACCTTCCTGATCTTTCAAGACCATTTCATCTATATGTCCATGAAAAAAGGGGGGCAAGCACTTAGGGTCTTAGGTCGAAACTATGGGCCTACATTTGCACCTGTGGCATATTTTCCAAGAAACTAGACTCTACCATCCGTGGGTGAGCCCCTTGCTTAAGAGCTCTGGTTGCTGGACAAATTTTACACAAAGAAGCCTCTAAGCTGAGTTTTGGGGCACCTTGAACTATCCACTCCCCACATCACTTGAAAGATCTTTCAGCTTATAAGGGCCTTCAAACCCTTCCTCCATCCAGAGTTCTGTAGCTCCTCACTTCCTTTCTGGAAAACCCTACTATTACTTTCCTCCCCTGCTCTGCACTGAACCTTGCCTCACTGCTCCCAATGACTCCCACGTCTAACACACCAACTCATAATTGCTTGGAAACCTTAGAAGATTTCCTCCCCTGTCATTCTTCCATTTCTGAGGAACCACTCACCAAGCCTGACCTTATCTGGTTTACTGACAGCAGTTCCTTTAGGCAGAACGGCACTCATTACTCTGGATATGCTGTAGTTTCAGCCACTGAGATTATAGACGCCAAAGCTTTGCCTTCAGGAACTACCAACCAGCAGATTGAACTTATAGCAGCCACTCGTGCCTGCCTTCTAGCACAAGGCAAATCCCTCACCCTCTATACTGATTCAAAATATGTCTTCCAGATCTTATTATCCCATGCTTCAATATGAAGGGAGCGACGCCAACTTACCACCAATGGTAATGCGATCACTAATTCGGCTCTTATAACCAATCTGATGGAGGCCTCCCACTTACCCACCCAGTTGGGAGTTGTCCATTGTAGGTCCCATCAGAAGGATGGCTCTCTTATCACTGAGGGCAATGCCAAAGCTGACCAGGCGCCACGAATGCGTGCTACCACTTCCAATTATGGCCCCTATGGGGTACATATTATGGCCACTTTAGACAGCTCATCTGAAGCCCCTACTTCTTCCAGTAAGAACAAGGATCTTTTCAAGTTCCTTCATACTCTACACCATTCCAATTCTCAGTCTTTGACCCTTTTTTTACAGAGCTTCTTCTCCCTCAACCCTTCTGACATAGCCATGATACAGAATATAGCCTCTAATTGTCAGATCTGTCAGCGGACCAAACCTCATACTCCTTTAAGGCCCAAACCTTTCCCTTTCCACCAAGCCCAGGGACACATTCCCGTTGCTGACTGGCAAGTAGACTTCACCAACATGCCCACAGTATGGCACACTAAATACCTCCTTGTCTTTGTGGACACTTTCTCTGTTTGGGTTGAGGCATTTCCCACTTCCAATAAAAAGGCTTCCACTGTAGCTTCAATCTAACTGACAGACATCATCCCTAGGTTTTGTATGCCCACTTCCCTACAATATGACAATGGCCCTGAGATTATTTCTAGGATCACACAAAAGGTCTCTCAAGCCCTCTCCTTCAAGTGGCATTTCCACTGTCCATATTACCCCCAGGCTTCAGGGAAAGTGGAAAGGGTAAATCATACTCTGAAGGAAGTCCTTACCAAATTGACAATGGAATTAAACTTAGACTGGGTCAAAATCCTTCCCTTTGCTTTGCTTCGAATCAGAGCTCTCCCTAAGAAACCATCTTTACTGTCTCCCTTTGAGATAATGTATGGAAGACCTCTTATACCCTCTGGGTTGGTCACTTCACAAGGACCTCTCACCCGAGATTTGTCTTTGCCTCTCTTGTTTCATCTCTGCTCTGAACACTGGAAATGTCAGAACTGGCTTTTTCCGGACCCAGTCTCCTCTCCAAAAACTCCTCCCTTAACACCTGGGAGTCTAGTCTATTATAATACCCCAGAGGAGAAAGGGACTCTTGCACCAAAATGGGAAAGCCCCTATCCTTTCATTCTCTGTACCCCCACCGCCGCCAAACTCTCCTTACCAGACAACCGTCTCACTCCCTGGATTCCCATTTCTAGGTTGAAGCCATATCACCAGGAGGCCCCACCTGCTGACGACAGGACCATGCCAGAGGAACTCCAAGAATCACCTCCTGAAGCTCCCCTTTAATCCTGCTTTCCACACCCATCTCACCCATTTAAGTTGCGGCTCACACGGTGTTCCCTGCAGCCCAATTCCTCTTAAAGAAGGCACAATGAGCTCTCCCAACACCCTAGTCTTCTCTAACTGCTTGTTTTTTGTGCTCTGTTTTTTTTCTGTGCTCTGTTGGGACTTGTCTTTACCCTCCTAACCTACCATGTATTTATTCACTCTTCGGGAACAATACTCAGAACATGGCATGCAGAAGGTCCGCGCAGTGGATGCAACTACTTGCTTCATCCACAACTGCACCTCTATTTCCCTAAAATTGTCACCTTCAAGGACCTTCGTCCCTGGTAGCTGGAACTGGCCTTTCATTTGCTTCCTTTTTAATCAAACCAAAGACTATTGTCATTGGTGGCCTGAGATATATAATGGGTGTCCCTATTGGTCATGCAGGTTCCATGATGAACGTGGTAGCTGTTATTACCACTCACTTGGCTACTCTGAAGGGTTGACTTCTAGTTACCTAAAGTGGCATAAAGGCTCTTCATCCGATAACAATGGATCGTATACTTCAGATATACCTGACCCCAAGGCCAAACGTTGGGGCTATGTTGAGTTTGCTCTCTATGCTCGGACAACCTCAGCAAGACCCACAGGGTGGATGACTGTTGGCCGCACCCTGATTACGCCACCTAAGGCAACCAATCATGTAGTCGAACACATTAAGGAGTCAGAATCAAAACTGGATAAAGGCCATTGCAACAGATGTTTTTTCATCCTCTGCCTGAGGATCAAAAGAAGTATATTTCCTATATGCTTCCATAATTCTCTCCAGAATCATAGAGGGAGACTCATTAGGACCTTGGATTATCTCTCTTACCATGGCCAAATTAGCCGGCCCTCTGGCGGCCACTCGGAGCCCCGCCATTAGAGCCCTGTGATAAGTGGAAAGATGCTACCAACCTTCAAAGGTGTTGGGATCCCAGTTTGGTCGGTTCATGGGCCCATAAGGATGAAGAGGGAGCATCACAGTGGCTTCTGAGTTTTCTATTTTCCGTAGCTGGTGGGTTTCTTTAGGTGGCCCAGCTTCCACCAGAAAAGGAGGGGCTGCTGCTGCTACGGAGAAGTCCCTTGGAGGGCTTAGGTCTGGCCCAATTGCCTCTAGTGGCGGAGAGGCTGAGTCAGTGGCGGGAGAATCATCTGGAATGTGTTGGGGGTTGGGGAGCGAGGGCAGAGGATAAGGAGGGGGAGGATTGTCCAGTCTTGTGACTCAGGAAGAATGGGGGGAAGATGGGGAGGGAACGGAAGGTTTGAATGATAGGATCCTGGGGAAGGGGTATATGGCTGTTGATCTGGGTGGCCACGTGGTCCCGGCTGAAAGACAATATCTCTGACTTTTTGGATTAGATTGAAGTAGAAGGATCCTTCTGGGGGCCACCCGACTTTGAGGATGGGCAATTCTGAAGCACAGAGAGTCTGCCAGGTCTGACATTTAACTGAAAAATAATGATTCTTGGCCCTTGAGCGGACATCAGTCCAATGATCAAGGGTCAGGGACAGAAGCGTGAAAGTGCTTTGTCCCATAATGGGAGTTACTCAAAAAGAGACAGTGAAGACACAAACGCAACACAAACAAAGACAAACAGTAAACGTTTAACATGGGTCCAAGACAAATATTAGAACTCAGTAACTGGCAAAACCTGATGGGTTAGACAATAAAGACAGACAGTAAACTCAACATGAGTTCGGGACAATGAACAAAACTGTGTAGCCAGCAAAACCTGATGGGCTGGCAAACCGAATCCTGAAGCAAAATATAACCGAGTTGAGGAAACTAATATTCCTTGATTTCCCTCATCCTCTGGAGTGTCCCCCAGGGACGTGGCCAGTAGCTCTGTGACACGTCTGCCACCCACTGTCAGAGAGAGCTAATGCTCTTCACCGACAGCCACTTTGACAAGCCCTAACCTGAAACCCGAAACCAGAAAGAGGCGCCTTTCTTACCCCGAGAGGAGTCCCTTGGGGTCTTTCGTCCGCTGCTCCGGATATCTCACCTGGGGCCTCCAGATGAAAAGGTGGGGCGAACATCGGAGGAAAAGACCACCAACAGGCTTTCTCATGCAACACCAAAGGGTTTATTGGGGGTATAGCATGCTGGAGCTCAGGGCTCACTTCAGAGGAACAAAGAACAAAGAGCCCCGAGAACCACTTGAGTGGAGTTTATATACATTCTTTAGAGAGGGCAGGGACTTTACATACATCATAGCCTCCTTTAGCAAATCATCATATACCGCGGGAAAATCAAATAACAACTCTAAAACATGATTAGCACATTCATTGGCGGGAACAGGTTGGGCAGGCGGTGATTGGTCAGCCGTAAGAAGGGGTATACATTTAAATTGATTGGTGGATGCACTGTGATGTATACGTGGTGAGCTGCATGGTTTCTGGGAAGGGGCTGTTAAGTAACTAGGTCCTCAGGGAAGATTTCAACACACATCTAATGTGCAAATCCGGGAATTGTCTTAACTGCCACAGAAATTTCAGGTGCTGAGTGCAGCTTGGAAACTTTACAAAACCTGGTTCTTTACATTTCAATTTCAATTTCTTTTATTTTTTCAGAACCTTACAGAGGAAGGCGAGAGAGTTCATAGACAATTACTGCTCTTTTGGCCATTTTGGTTTTGGATGCACACATGGGATCTTTCTTTAGATCCATCTGGTGTTGATAATCTAAGCCACAGCCTCAAACAGGGCCAAGAGGCTGATTAAAACATATCCATTTCCAAAGCAATTACTACTCTGAAGTCAGTTACAGAACTCAGTCTTCTAGGAGAATCACGCCAGTGTTAAAGCCCAGGTGAACACAGTCATCTCTTCCAAAAGCCACACAAGTTACCACAATTAAAATCAAAAAAATCCCACATGGCCCTCATCTACTTCCATATAGTCACTCATCATAATCTTTGGCTGGAGGTTTCCTTAAATGGCACAGCCCAATAGAGTGTCCATAATAAGCTCCCTTCTCCTCATTTACCTAAATTCAGGGTGGCCTGGACACCCTTCCTGTGAACCAGGATTGATCACATAGTTCTGCCATTAATACTGCTCTACTTCTCCAATTTGAGGCCTACTGACTATCAGGTATAGTATGTGATTTGGAGTCATTATTAAACCCAAGCACCTTTGCAGGGATTGGAAGAACTCATTTGACACAAAAAATCCCAATACTCCCTTGATGGAGGTCAAGAACCAAACACAGGAAGGCAAGAGACTTCACCCACAATGACTGATTTTTTGCCATTTTGGTTTTGGATGCACACATTGGATCTTTCTTTAGATCCATCCGATGCTGATAATCTAAGCCACAGCCTCACACAGGGCCAAGAGGCTGATTCAGACACATCCCTTTCCAAAGTAATTAAGCAAAGAGCCACTGGTGATGCCCATTCCTTTCCATTTTAAAACTGTTTTCTTCAGGCTTCACAAAGGGTGGCCTGAGGCAAAGACCTTCCTGACATTCAGGGCAACAGAACAATAGGTAAGCAAAAGGCCCAAAGCAGGGTTTCTCTACTGAGACTTTCCTGGTCACACTGATATCTGAGTTTTCTGAGATGCTTGCCATTCCCTTCAGCTATGGATTACATGGCCACGTCACAGAGTTTGGAGGTGGTACATATTTTGGACACAAAACCATGAGCCTATTGTGGAGAGTGGCCAGAATTCAGGAAGAAAACAGGAACTTAGGAAGACAGTACATGTTGTCCATCGATAAGGCAACCTGCAGTCCATTCCTAAAATGGGTAGGATGAATGCTGGGAAGCTTTCTACTAGACAGGACACATCCATTGATGCATTCTCTTTTCTAATGTCTGCAACCACGGACACAGTGGGATACACAGACATAGAAACACTCGCCTTGTCAAAAGACTTTCTAGAAACATTCCACTCCAAACCAAGCAAGCCGCCTTTCCTACCTATTCTCAGAACATAAGACAAAACCACAAACTCACACCCACACTGAAAAAGGCACCTCCTTCCCCAAAGTAAGTCTGTGACTATCCAGAGTGTCCTCTGACTGGTGGGCCATACTATGTTCCCCAGAAATGGCCTGTCCTGTCTCAGATCTTGTCTCCATGGCCAACTCTGTGAAATATCAGGGGCCCGCGGTGAGCCACTTCTTGCTTTCTCTGGAAAGGCCAGTCTTCAAAATTTCCTGGCATTTGGCCATCCTCATATAAGTAGGTACCAAAAAAGACTTACTCTGTCCTTGGTAAATCCAAACAAGTGATCCCACTGTACTGGGACTGGGACTGGTTCTGGATGCCTGGCTTCCTGGATCCCAAGTTCAGAGAGTTCCATCACCAAGGAAGTGAGGTGAGGTCACTTCCTTCAGAAACTGAATGAGGTCACTGCCTTAGCAACCACTTTTTCCGAACAGTTGCTTCCATACTTCCTCTGACACTTTCACAAGTTAGATTGGTATCTCAACCATAGGAACCCGGGAACAGCTCTCCACAAAGGCCTTTGTTGGTCCATCTTTTCTACATTAAGGAGAGAGGGTGAATGAGACACAACCCTTCATCCTTACCAGGTTGTTTTCCATGGAAGATGACTTTTGCTCTCTCACGTTCTTCATAGTTGCCTACATGTTCTCCAGGGATCATTTCTGCATGGACCTTTGAGGTTTTCAGCAGGTGGAAGATCCACTACATTCCTGTATTGTAAGACCAACTCTGTCCCTGCTGTTCTGTAATGTTAGATTGAGGGAACAGTGTATGGTTAGGGTTAATAACATGTGTGATTTGGGTTAGGAATAATTCTGCTGGATGAATAATGGTATTGGGAACCTGCGATATGTATGAGAATATATAGGTGAAATATATGTATGAAAACAGAAATCTAGGTAAGATTTGAAGCCCAAAATAGCATTTTGCCCTTGATTGGAATACTTAGATTTGAATTAGGTTCTGCACAGATTTGTCAGATTAATCAATATACAATGGCTTCAGTTTTTCTCCATTCAGAATGATGCTAGCCTGAGGCTTGGCATAGATTGCTTTTACAATATTGAGGTATGTTCTTGTTATCCCTATTTTTTCTAGAGTTTTGAACATAAAGGGATGCTGTACTTTGTCGAATGCTTTTTCCGCATCTATCGAGATGATCATATGGTTCTTATTTTTAAGCCTATTGATGTGGTGAATAACATTTATTGATTTCCGTATATTGAATCAGCCTTGCATCCCAGGGATAAATCCTACCTGATCATGGTGCACAATTTTTTTGATATGTTTTTGTATCCGGTTCGCCAGAAGTTTATTGAGGATTTTTGCATCTAGGTTCATTAGAGATATTGGTCTGTAGTTTTCTTTCTTTGAAGTGTCTTTGTCTGGTTTAGGAATCAGGGTGATGTTGGCCTCATAGAATGAATTCGGTAGTTCTCCCTCTTTTTCTATTTCCTGAAATAGCTTGAAAAGTATTGGTATTAGTTCCTCTTTAAAGGTTTTGTAAAACTCTGCTGTATACCCATCCGGTCCTGGGCTTTTCTTAGTTGGTAGTCTTTTGATGGTATCTTCTATTTCCTCAATTGATATTGGTCTGTTTAGGTTGTCAATATCCTCCTGACTCAATCTGGGCAAATCATATGACTTAAGAAATTTATCGATGCCTTCACTATCTTCTATTTTATTGGCCAGGGATGCCCTCTCTCACCACTTCTGTTCAACATAGTTCTCGAATCACTGGCCAGAGCAATTAGACAGACGAAAGAAATCAAAGGCATAAAAATAGGAAAAGAAGAACTCAAATTATCACTATTTGCAGATGACATGATTCTATACCTAGCAGACCCAAAAGGGTCTACAAAGAAACTATTAGAGGTAATAAATGAATTCAGCAAAGTGGCAGGCTATAAAATCAACACGCATAAATCAAAGGTATTCCTGTATATCAGCGACAAATCCTCTGAAATGGAAATGAGGACAACCACCCCATTCACAATATCCTCAAAAAAAAATAAAATACTTGGGAATCAACCTAACAAAAGAGGTGAAAGACTTATACAATGAGAACTACAGAACCCTAAAGAGAGAAATAGAAGAAGATCTTAGAAGATGGAAAAATATACCCTGTTCATGGATAGGTAGAAGTAACATCATCAAAATGGCGATATTACCAAAAGTTCTCTATAGGTTTAATGCAATGCCAATCAAAATCCCAACAGCATTTCTTGTAGAAATAGAGAAAGCAATCATGAAATTCATATGGAAAAATAAAAGACCCAGAATAGCAAAAACAATGCTAAGCAGGAAGTGTGAATCAGGCGGTATAGCTATACCAGACTTCAAACTATACTACAGAGCAATAGTAAGAAAAACAGCATGGTACTGGTACCAAAACAGGCGGGTGGACCAATGGTACAGAATAGAGGACACAGAAACCAATCCACAAAACTACAACTATCTTATATTCGATAAAGGGGCTAAAAGCATGCAATGGAAGAAGGATAGCATCTTCAACAAATGGTGTTGGGAAAACTGGAAATCCATTTGCAACAAAATGAAACTGAATCCCTTTCTCTCGCCATGCACAAAAGTTAACTCAAAGTGGATCAAGGAACTTGATATCAAATCAGAGACATGGCGTCTGATAGAAGAAAAAGTTGGCTATGATCTACATACTGTGGGGTCGGGCTCCAAATTCCTCAATAGGACACCCATAGCACAACAGTTAATAACTAGAATCAACAAATGGGACTTACTCAAACTAAAAAGTTTTTTCTCAGCAAAAGAAACAATAAGAGAGGTAAATAGGGAGCCTACGTCCTGGGAACAAATCTTTACTCCTCACACTTCAGACAGAGCCCTAATATCCAGAATATACAAAGAACTAAAAAAATTAGACAATGTGATAACGAATAACCCAATCAACAAATGGGCCAAGGACCTGAACAGAAATTTCTCAGAGGAGGACATACAATCAATCAACAAGTATATGAAAAAATGCTCACCATCTCTAGCAGTCAGAGAAATGCAAATCAAAACCACCCTAAGATACCATCTCACTCCAGTAAGATTGGCAGCCATTAGGAAGTCAAACAGCAACAAGTGCTGGCGAGGATGTGGGGAAAAGGGTACTCTTGTACATTGCTGGTGGGACTGCAAATTGGTGCGGCCAATTTGGAAAGCAGTATGGAGATTTCTTGGAAAGCTCGGAATGGAACCACCATTTGATCCAGCTATTCCCCTACTCGGTCTATTCCCTAAAGACCTAAAAAGAGCACACTATAGGGACACTGCTACATCCATGTTCATAGCAGCACAATTCACAATAGCAAGACTGTGGAACCAACCTAGATGCCCTTCAATAGACGAATGGATAAAAAAAATGTGGCATTTATACACAATGGAGTATTACTCTGCATTAAGAAATGACAAAATCATAGAATTTGGAGGGAAATGGATGGCATTAGAGCAGATTATTCTAAGTGAAGCCAGCCAATCCCTTAAAAACAAATGCCAAATGTCTTCTTTGATATAAGGAGAGTAGCTAAGAACAGAGTAGGGACAAAGAGCATGAGAAGAAGATTAACATTAAACAGGGATGAGAGGTGGGAGGGAAAGGGAGAGAGAAGGGAAATTGCATGTAAATGGAAGGAGACCCTCAGGGGTATACAAAATTACATACAAGAGGAAGTGAGGGGAAAGGAGGAAAAATATAAGGGGGAGAAATGAATTACAGAAGAGGAGGTAGAGAGAGAAGAGGGGAGGGGAGGGGGGAGGGGGCATAGTAGAGGATAGGAAAGGCAGCAGAATACAACAGACACCAGAATGGCAATATGTAAATCAATTGTTGTGCAAATGATGTGATTCTGCAATCTGTATATGGGGTAAAAATGGGAGCGCATATCCCACTTGAATCAAAGTGTGAAATATGATATATCAAGAACTATGTAATGTTTTGAACAACCTACAATAAAAATTAATTAAAAAAAAATATATACAATGGCATAGGACCTTGTACCTTGGATGATTGAATGTCGAAGAGAACATCCAGTCAAAAAGGGATAGTCGGAAGTGAAAGGTTAATAAAATAGGTATTTGTCACTTCCTGGGAAGAATGTTGTGTTTATTCCGAGCATAATGGAGTTGTAAAAAAAAAATATGATTAAATTAAAAAGACACCATGAAGAGTGTCAATGAGAGAGTGAGAGGACCAAAAAAAGTGGTTTGAGTCTTGGTTCACATAGTCCCCCTGTTTGACTACTTTTTTATCAACCCTGGCCTGTCCGATAATAATCTTCATATTATTGCTAACTATAAAACCCTGTTTGCTCAACCGTGTAATTTCTTTTCTCTAAGCTCAAATTGGACAAGTTAAACTCATGGTAATACCCCACTAGCAGACATAGAATGTGACACCCCACAATGATCACTTTTATGATTAAAAGTACCTAGAAGAAGAAGTGGGGAATGAAAGATTAATAAAATAGGTACTTGTCACTTTTTTTTTCTGTATGCTTAACAAAACACTGTTGAAATCTTGAGAACTGTTTGCTAATCTTGTTCCCAGAATGTCCTGTCCCCAAATGCCAAACTGCAGAATGTACTCCCTCACCCAGTTGAATGCAAACCGCCCACTCTCCCTCACCCATCAATAAACTTCACTCTCTGCCCTCCCCAAAGAAAGTATATAAGCTCTGCTTAAGCTCTTCTCAGGGCTCTCTGCTCTATTCAAGTGAGCTCCGATCCCCTGCATGCTGACCCCCTATAAACCCTTTGCTGTTGCATGAGATAGTCTTTTGGTGGTCTCTTCCTCCGAAGCTCGCCCAGTGTTTACTTTGATGATTGGGTGTAGAAAAGAACATTCAGTCAAAAAGGGAAAGTCGGTAGGATTAGGAAGATAGTTGTTAGGTTTAGGAAGAAGAATGAGTATAGGTTTTGGAAAAAAAAATATTCTTTATCAATAGGATTTTGTTTAGAGTGTGAATGTAAATGTTAGCCCACGTGAAGAGTCAGTCACAATAGTGAACCGGAGAAAATATGTAGGAAAACAGATATCAATAGAGATATTATGAAATAAGGCAAAATATAAAGTGGGTGATAGGATTAGACATTTTCAACAGGGTTGAATTTGAATATATGATCTTTGGAAGAAACCAATATGTAGTCACTAATTGGATTGATATTTGAGAGCATTAGGCAACCTGGACATGGCTGTGTTTAGTAATCCATGTTCATTTTCAATTTAGGCTTTGGTACAATAATAAGTGTGAACCTTGCATTTTGTCTGCAGAATATTACTGTGATAAAATGTATATGTAGATCAGGTGACATGAGTAATTTTTCCATCATTTCTGGGAGCAATATTTTGAAGATTAATAAGTTAGTATTGGGGGTACAAAGAGGTGTACCTTGTGTCTATGAATATAGAGCTAATGCATGAATAGACCATACTGTTAATAAATAATATAACTGGTCCACTTTAAATAATGCATTGGATTCATATCTTAAAATATATAAGAAATCTTATATTGATATACATACATTCATTCCAACTAGTTATACATCTAATAGTAAAATTAAGGTTATGGTTTATCATGAAAGGTGTGTGAGTTTTTCTTCAAAAGTGATTATGGAAATCAAAAATAATGTGTTTGGAAAGAAGTCTCATGAAAAGACCAGTCAAGAACCATGAAAAAATACATGTGTTCTGAAGCAGGAAGTGATTGAAAGTGAAACAAATGCCTCTAAATTAGCGAACTTGTGGATGAAATATATATCCTATTATGTGCATAAACTGAAGAAATAATAATGTACCAGTTTTGAATAAAAATGAACGTCAAAATACACATCATGTCCCATAGGAATCAATTTGCATTGATGTTAACCTGGGTCAGTTACTGTATTAATTTTAGGATTTGTAGGCACCATTCACTGAAGATAGTTTTCAGTACTAGGAAACAAATACATATTTCAGGTGGATGAATATTTCTGACGATAATCTTGTGAAAAGTTGATTATAAATTCACATATATGAATATGAATGAATTTAGGAAATGTATAAAAAGACACATGTATTTCATATTTTGAAAAATCTGGAAAGTTTGTATATATATATATATATATATATATATATATATATATACACACACACACACACACACACACACACACACATACACACACACATGCACACAGACATTAAAAAGTAGCAATATATATGCCAATTGAAATTCACCATGAAATATATATCATCCACAGATTCAAAAATATTCATTTTACTGAACATGGATTTATGTATAATGTTGTTAAACTAGGAAGCTCACACAGAGTTTGAATTTTAACTTCCAACAGCATTTAGGAGAAGTGATCTCTTCTCACAATGTGTATCTGCCAAGTCAACCACCTCACAAGAATGTACGTGTTGTACCTTGTAGGATTCTATATGTGCATATAAAAATACATGTGCAAATAGGCTACAGAGAAAGGGAGACAGGAATTCACATATTTGTTAACTTTAAAAACACATGGAGAACAATTTCTACAAAAGTTGACTAGATTTATAACTCCTACACTACATAATGCAAAAGGCAAATTCAACTATACACCATGCCTCCTCTGAACTGCTTGTATTTCTATTCTGTTTGGATTATTATTCTCCATCATATTAGGATAAGTAGTCAGAGTCTAGTAGGCTAAGGGTTAGTGTCAGGGATTCAGTATTTCCAATGGAAAATTGGAAAAGGTATCCAATGTGTATGTAATTATGTGCTTTGAAAAATCTTCCCACTCTTATCCAGAACAATGCCTTGACATTACCTTTGCCCCAAGTAAGACACAATTACAGGAGAAGAGTTCGAAAATCTGGGCATATATATATGGAATGCAATATGCTCAGTTGTTCACAAACTTGGAGGTGGTAGAGGAGTTTACAAAAGTAATGGACAGGGTAAACCCTCCACAAAAATGGAGCTTTGCTGGCCTAAAGACTTCTTGAGAAACTGCCTCTGAGGTTGGGCACTTGAAATATATGTTGTTGTCAGGAGCTTAATCTTCATTTATGGTGAGACAATTAAAGCTGGATCTGCATCTATGTGACCTGAAGGATCTTGTTTCTTATTTTCCAATGAACATGAGACAGCAGTGCTGAATTCTCTCTTTGTAGGTAAACTGTGGCCACTGGGGGCTATGTGTCTCCCTGTGAGGACTGTGAAACCATTTGATCATCCTCCAATTTTCGTGGTGTTTCTTGCTGCTGTACTGGGAGTTTGGTATTTGCTTCGTGAAATACAAAGATTTCAACTGGGACAAAGTGCTAGAGGGAGTTCTGTCACGTGTGGTGTGTCAGGGTCTGCAAGAGAATGCACCAACCAGGCCTTTATCCCACATAGCTTGGCCCCTTGACCATAGCAACCTGATTCTGAACATTGCCCTGAAAACTCTCCATATAACAGGATGCATTTACATATAAGGGTCTGCTGGCTACACTATGTCAGTCACAAGCTATTTGGAAGCCAATGGATGGTCCACATGACTCCACCACAGATGTTTTATCACACACCTGCACACCACTACTCTAGGCCCACTACTCAGGAGGCTCCAACTTACTGGCATCACTGTTCTTCAACATTTTCATGAAACCCAGTCAATCAAGGCACTGTATTGTATACTCATGATCAGCAACAGGACATCCAAAGTTTCTCCAGTGCCACCTGGTCATGGGAATTTCAAAAATTTGATGGTATTCATCTAGCCATTTTTCAAGGATGAAGTTGGAGGCACTGTGGGTTTCAATTCATTCAGGAACCACTAAATGGTGAGGAAGTTCATTTCAATGAAATCTCTGGACAACACTCACAGGAAAGGCTTCCCAAAGAGTGGCCAAAAGGTCACATGAAGCCAGGCCCATTGAACTGTACAATGTGAGGTCCATGTGTGTTTTGACTCTCAAATATGGCTTCCATGTTTTTCATAATAAAATCATGTGATATCCTGGCTGAGATTCACAGTGCTCTGTGGAAAACCAACCTGGGACTAGATTTCAGATTCCAAGGGTGAATCTCATGCGTGGCCTCCTAAAATCCCAACTCAATTCATGGCAATACTACTCTGAGGTCAGTTCCAGAACTCAGTCTATAAGGGGAATCACCCAAGAGTGAAGCCCTGGTGGACCCAGTCATCTCTTCCAACTGCCACAAAAATGACCACAATTATAACCAAAACACTCCCACATGGCCCTCATTTTCTTCCATATAGATATTCATCATAACTTCTGGCTAGAGGTTTCCATAAGTGGCGCAGGTCAAGACAGTGTCCAATATAAGCTTCTTTGCCCCTCATTTGCCTAAAGTAAGTGTGGCCTGCACACTCTTCCTGTCAACCAGGAGTGATCAAATAGGCCTGCCATTAATACTGCTCTGCTTCTACTATTTGAGGCCTACTGACTGTCAGGTATAGATTCTTATGTGGTTTGTAGTCATGAGACAACACTAGCACATCTGAAGGGCTTTGAAAAACTCATTTTACTCAAGGGTCAATAATCACACTTGATGGAGGTCAGGAACCTAACAGAGGAAGGTGAGAGACTTCATCCACAATGACTGACCTTTTTGAATTTTGATTATGGATGCACACATGGGATATTTCTTTAGATCCATCAGGTGCTGACAATCTAAGCCCCAGCTTCACCGAGCGCCAAGAGGCTGATTCAACACATCCATTTCCAAAGCAATTAAGCGAAGAGCCACAGGTGATGCCCACTCATTTCCATTTGAATACTGTTTTCTTCAGGCTTCACAAAGGGGTGGCCTGAGCTAAAGACTTTCCTTACATTCAGGGCAACAGAAAAATAGGTAAGCAAATGGCCCAAAGCAGGGTTTCTCCACTGAGACTTTCCTGGTATCTGAGTTTCCTGATATCTGAGTTTTCTGACATGCTCCACTTCCCTTCAGCTATCCAGGACATGGCCATGTGACAGAGCTTGGAGGTGCTACATAGCTTGGACACAAAACTTTGAGCCTATTCTGGAGAGTGTCCGGAATTCAGGAAGAAAACAGGAACTTAGAAAGATAGTAGGTTTTGCCCATTGATAAGGCTAGTCGCAGTCCATTCATAAATTGGCAGTATGAATGCTGGGAAGCTTTCTACTAGACAGAACACATCCATGATGCATTCTTTTTCTAATACTAAGACCACGGAGAGAGTGGGATACACAGTAATAGAAACACTCACCTTGTCAGAGGACATACTAGATACAGTCCTCTCCAAACCAAACAAATCGCCTTTCCTACATATTCTCAGAACATGAGACAAAACCACAAACTCACACCCACACTCAAAAAGACACCACCTTTCCCAAAGTAGGTCTGTGACTATCCGGAGTGTCCTATGATGGGTGGGACATACTATATTTCCACGAAATGCACTGTGCTGTCTCAGTTCTGGTCTCCTTGGCCAACTCTGTGAAGTTGTCAAAAGTCACTGGTGAGCCACTACCTTCTTTCTCAGGAAAGGCCCCTCTTCTTAGCTTTCCTAGCATTTGGCCATCCTCACATAACTAGGTACCAAGAAAGACTGACTCTGTCCTTGGTTTACCCAAACAAGTGAGACAACTGGAACTGGGACTGGAACTGGCTGTGGTTGCCTGGCTTCCTGAATCCCAAGTTTAGAGAGTTCCATCACCAAGGAAGTTATGTGAGGTAACTTCCTTCAGGAAGTGAATGAAGTCACTGCCTTGGCAACCACTTTGTCCTAACAGTTGCTTCCAAGGGTCCCATGAGATGGAGGGTGCACCTACTTGCTGTGACATTTTCACAAGTTAGAATGGTATATCAACCATAGGCACCTGGGCACAGCTCTCCACACAGGCTTGGTTTGGTCCATCTTCTCTACATTAAGATGAAAGAGGCTGATTCAGACACATCCCTTCACCCTGACCAGGTTGTTTGCGATGGAAGTTGACTTTTCCTCCCTCAGGTCCTTCATTGCTGCCTACATCTTCTCCGTGGATCATTTCTGTATTGACCTTTGAGGTTCTCAGCAGGTGGAAGATCCCCTACACTCCTGATTGTAAGACCAACTCTGTCCCTGCTTTTCTGTAAAGTTAGATTGAGGGAACAATGTATGGTTAGGGTAATAACAGGTTCGATTTGGGTTAGGAATCATTCTGCATGATGAATAATGGCATTGGGAACCTGTGATATTTACAAGAATATACAGGTGAAATATAAGTATGAATACAGAAGTCTAGGTAAGATTTGAAGCCCAGAAGAGCATTGGGTCCTTGATTGGGATACTTAGCTTTGAAATACCTTCTGCACAGATGTCTCAGATAAATCGATAAACAATGGCATAGGACCTTGTAAATTGGATGATTGAATGTAGAAGAAAACATCCACTTAAAAAGTGTAGTCAGTAGGATTGGAAAGATAGTCAGTAGGTTTAGGAAGAAGAGTGAGTATAGGATTTGGTCCAAAAGTTCTTTAGCAATAGGGTTTCTCATAGAGAATGAATGTAAATGTCAGAACATGTGATGAGTCAGTCACAATGATTAACTGGGGAAAATATAAAGGGAAGCAGATATCAATAGAGACATGAAGAAATCAGGCAAAGTATAAATTGATGGATAGGATTAGACATTTTCAACATAGTAGATGTTGAATATACAATCTTAGAAAAAAACAAATATTTAGCACCAATAGGATTAACATTTGAGAGCATTAGGCAATCTGGACTTGGATGTTTTTAGTAATCCATGCTCACTTTCCATTTAGGTTTTGGTACAATCATAAGTGTGAACTTTGCATTTTGTGTCCAGAATATTACTGTGATGAAGTGTATATGTAGATCAGGTGACATGAGTATTTCTTCCACCAATTCTGTGGTCAATATTTTGAAGATGTATAAATTAGTATTGGGTGTACAAATAGGTCTACCCTGTGTCTACAAATATAGATAAAATGAATGAATTGACCATACTGTGAATAAATAATATAACTGGTTCCAACTTTAAATTATGGATTGAATTGATATCTGAAAATATACAGGAAATCTTATATTGATATACATACATTCATTACAACCATTTATAGATCTAATGGTAATATTAAGGTTATGGTTTGTCATGAAGAGAGTGTGAGGTTTGCTTCAAAAGCGATTATTGAAATCTAAAATGAAAAGTAGTCTCATGAAAAGACCAGTCAAAAAACATGGAGGAATACATGTGTACTGAAGCAGGAAGTGATAGAAAGTGAAACAAATGCCTATAAATTTGAAAACTTGTGAATGAAATATATATCCTATGATGTGCATAAACTGAAGAAATAGTCATGTAACATTGTTGAATAAAAATGAATGTCATAATACACATCATGTACCATAGTAATCTACTTGCATTGATGTTAAAGTGGGTCAGATACTGTAGAAAAATTAGGACTTCTATGCACCATTCACTGAATTTAGATTTCAGTACTAGGAAACAATATGTATTTGAGGTGGATGAATATTTCTGAGAATAATTTTGTGAACATTTGATTATAAATCCACATACATGAATATGAATGCATTTAGGGATTGTATAATAAGACACATATATTTTATATTCTGAAAAATCTGGAGAGTGTGTATATATATATATATATATATATATATATATATATATATATATACACACACACACACACACACACACACACACAGACATTAAAAGGTAGCGATATATATGCCAATCGAAATTTATTATGAAATATATATATCTTTCACAGATCCAAAAATATTCATTTTACTGAACATGGATTTATGTATTATCTTGTTCAACTAGGAAGCTCACCCGTAGTTTTAATTTTCAGTTCCAACAACGTTCAGGAGGAGTGATCTCTTTGACAATTTGTATCTGCCAAGTCAGCCACCTCACAAAAGTGTACATGTGATACCAGGTAGGATTCTATATATGCATACAAAAATACATGTGCTGAATAGGATACAGATAAAGGGCGACAGGAATTCACGGATTTGTTATCTTTAAAACACATGGAGAACTACTTCAATTTAATATTGACTTGATTTATAACACCTACCCTTTATCATACAAAAGGTAAGTCCAGCTATACACCATGCCTCCTCTGAACTGCTTGTATTTCTATTCTGTTTTGGTTATTTTGCTCCATCAATTTAGGATTGACACAGTCTGGCTGGGCACAATTCAGGAGCCACTTGTCAAAAGCTAACTTTATTTTTAGAACCACACATGCCAAAAAATAGCTCCTCGGGAAAAACACTCAGAGCACAACTGCCACCACCGGCTTCCCACAAGCTCTCAACCTCCCCTCTCCTCCTGCTCTTGAGGTCGATTGGCTGGGTTGTTTGAGCAGAGCCAAAAAAGTCCCCCAAAAAGCAGCTCCATAATTTGAAAGGGTGGGGAAACAGCCCAATATGCATCACCGCAGAGGAGCCAATCAGCTAGATGTTGCTGGGGCCGCTGTGAGCCAACCATTAGCTGGCAGTCTGAAAGTTTGCTTTGGCCCCTTGGGCTGTGGCTCTCAACATCTAACCCTCTCTGTTTAAACAACAAGCATGTGGCTTAGGGACCATGCCTGCCTTAGGTTGTCCAATAGTACATATGGTTCTTACCCATTATCGAATGAGCTGACCTCAAGGTGTCAGCCTCCTGTCTTAGATTGGTACCATTGTAATTGGATCTTACCCGTCACTGACTACAGGTCCAGTATACATCCACACCTGTGGAGAGGTCTTTGTACCAGCGGGCGGGTGAGGCTCTTTGCCTCATCTCTGTTGGCCCCCTAATTTTAGCTGAACAACCATGACAAGCAGAAGGGAGGAAGATACACCAAGGCAATTGATGGCTCTTTTTGAAAAAATTGTACCACCGATGACATCATCAGAGAAATACCCCAACACTACCACACGTCACTGCACCAACAGATAGTTCACAATGCAGGCAGGTGAGTTCACAATGCATACAAGTGATACATAGTCCAGGCAAGTTCTGCAAGCAGTTCAGTGATGGCTATTGCAGAAGCTGTAGATTGGTTTTATCTTTGACTTCACATGCACTGGGATGAAGATAGAAATTCTGGCAACAATGCCTAAAGAAAGAATTATGTAACATTCCAAAAGGCACTAAAAGAAAACAATTTTCTTAACAATTTACATTGTCTAGAAGAGAATTATTAAATATAATGAAAAGAAAAGGTGGATCCAACATGGCGGCGGGCAGAGAGGCTGCGCTTTTAATGCACTCCCAGTGATGGGGTCATAAAGTCGCAAGGATAACTCTTTGATTCTACCAACGGAGATTCTCCTAGCCAAATTCCACTGAAGGGAGACTGCCCGGGAGCTACAAGAATTTTTTTGAAGCGTCTGTGTGACCCGGACGAGTGGGACCCTGCCACTAGACGCGGAGTTCGAGATTCACCAGCCACAGTCTGTGCACCGCGGGCACAGCTGCAGATCCGTCCACCGGCCCGCAGCCAAAGTGACTGGGTCCTGCTAGACGCCGAGACACAGCTTGGCAGGAAGAAGTCTTTAGCCAAGCCTCCACACGCCAGGAGCTGAGGTGAACTGGGCCGGACCAGTCCCACCCCTCCCCTCGGTCAATCCGGCAAGAAGCCTGGGGCCCACCATAGCAGAGAGGTGACATCATCGGAGTTCGGCCGGCGAAATTCCTTCCCAGCAAAATCCACTTTAGCAGGTGTGTGACTCCCCATACTGATACAAGCAGCCAGGAAACTTCATTGACTTCTCAGGGGTCGTGTCCGTAGGGAAGCAGAGGGGAGCCCAGAACCCAAGGCCCCCATATCACCAGTGGTGACCCCTAAGGTCTTATCCGCCAGTTTACCACAGCACTGAGGCTTAAAAGGGGCACTCGGTGGGGCTGCAAGTGTAACTAGATCTCTGGAGAATTACTTCTGGGGAACAGGACCTGGCTGGCAGGCTGACAGGAGGAAGGGGGTTAAGAGCTGGAGAAGTGAAATGGCTCTGGACTGACAAGTCTGAGAGACCCCCAGAAGACGCCCTACAGGGATAGCTCTCGGCAGGTAGAGAGCAGACACTCCGCTTGGAAGGCACAGCTCCGCCTACTGGAAGAGAAGAAGGTGGATCTCTAAGACTTTAATTTTTGTTGTTGTTGTTGTTGCTGTTGTTGATATTTTTTTCTCTCCTTCTTCTCTCCCTGTTCCTTTCCGCCCTTTTCCTTCTCTCTTTCTATCCCATTTCAAGTTTTATTGTTCTTTTCATTCCCCTCTAATCTATCTCTCCCTCTATCCTTTTTTTCTTTTTAAGAGCACCTTCATTCTCCTACCCCCCAACTCTCATTCCAAGCATTACATCTTTCATTGTGTGTAATTGTCTAAATGCAAATAGGTGAATGTCTCGAGGCTGTCTATAAGACTCCTAAATACCTAGCTACTACCAGCACCCTGATCCAATTGCCTGGTAGTATCCACCTTCAGTGGAGCAATCTTCTAAAGTAACCGAGACATACTAACCATTGTACCACCAGAGCACCCAACCTAAACATATAGTCCTAAGAACAAACAGCAAATCATTATATGCATACAGAACCTAGAAGCCTTATATGAATTAAATGAATCAGCTTTAAAGTACAACAAAGCCCAAAATTTTTAGGCATAATCTTCCACCACAAAAGAGAGACAACAGAGATATACAAAGCCAAAACAAATGTATAGGAGAAAGCAGTTACAAAGCAGTCAAACAGAGCTGGAAAGCAACGTGAACAATATGAAAAAACAAGGGAAAAAGGGGTTACAAACAATGCAGGACAATCTAAATATACAGGAGGACCTAGAAGAATCAGAAATATGGACAGGGAAAGAAATCAAGGCATTCCTAATTCAGATGGAACGGAATATTAGAGAAGACATGAGACAGCAAATCCAAGCATTGAAAGTATATTTTGAAGAGGAACTAACCACACAAATTAAATCCGCAAAGAATGAGCTTTATCAGGAGATAGAGGTGTTAAAAAATAATCAAGTTGTAATCATAGAAATGAAAGAAACCGTAAATCAGATTAAAAGCGCTAATGAGAATATTACAAACAGACTAGATCAAGTAGAAGTCAGAACATCAGATAATGAAGACAAAGTATATCAACTTGAAAAGAATATAGTCAACACAGAAAAGATGTGAAATCAAACATATAACACAAAACACAAGTGCACACATAATATAATACATACAACACATGACATAATATTAAAGGCCTTATGACTTTTTACAGGTGAAATCTCCATTGCAATGTCTAAAAACTCTATTGTCCAAAAATAGAACTGATCAGCAAAACATTAACCTAGTTCCGTATGAGCTAAAAAAAACAAAATAAAACTTCATGATATGAGAAAGGGGAATAATAAAATAGATTTGAAAAAAACATTCTGGTTCTGTCACAGATGTAAGAACAGCCAAACTGGAGTTCTGCATATCAGCTCTTATTGATTTGAGCCAAATCATCTTATTTTTGGTCTGTAGAAATCTCTTTAGTTAATCTCTCTGGAATCCAAATTGGCTACTGTTCTCCCTGTGGAAACACAAAAACAGACGCCGGATGTGAAATTACTTGGTCAGGACCTTTCCATTGTCCTGTTAGAATATCCTTCCAAAGTACCTTGGGCTTATGTACATTTTTTGGACATATATGCCTTTCTGCAGCACTAAGCCCTGATGAACCCAAATTTAAAAAGTTTAGAGTAAAAGGGTTATTTTAAGTTTAACTTTGGGGAATATATACCCCTTCCCAATTTGTTCTTTTTGCTTTAATATGTACGTTTTAATAGTTTCATGTGCTCTTTCAACTATGCCTTCTCCCTGTGGATTGTATGGGATTCCTGTTATATGAGTAATGCCAAATGATGAGCAAAATTGTTTAAAAGAAGTAGAAGTATAAGCAGGGGCATTATCTGTTTTTAACTCTTTTGGAACGCCCACAGTGGCAAAATTTTGTAAGCAATGAGCTATAACATCTTTAGTTTTTTTCTCCAGCAAGAAGGGAGCCCATCAAAAATCCAGAAGAAGTATCAGCTGTAACATGCAAATATTTTAATTTTCCAAATTCTGGCAAGTTTGTGACGTTCATCTGCCAAATATGGTTAGGTATCAATCCTCTAGGATTGACTCCAAGATTAACTTGTGGTAAAAAGGTCACACAATTTTGACATTGTTTTATTATTTGTCTAGCTTGTTCCTTAGTTACTTTGAAACGCTTTTGTAAAGTATTAGCATTGACATGGAACTTTTTATGAAAATTTGTAGCTTCTTCTAGTGTATAGAAAATATGTATGAATGTCATGTGTTTTTTTATCTGCTAAATAATTGCCCAAACTAAGGGCTCCAGGCAATCCTGTATGTGTCCTGAAATATCCTATAAAAAACGGATCTTTCCTGTCCCAGATTAGACTTTGTATAGTCGAAAGCAAAAGAAAATAGTAGAGGAAGGGGAAATCCTTCTACCATCTTCAAGTGATACTATAGCACTAACTATATACTGATTATCGGAAAATAAATTAATTACAGATGCTTTAAGCATCACAAAAGCTTGTAATACTGCATTAAGCTCTACATTTTGAGCTAATTGTTTGGGTACTAAAAATGTAAAAGTTTGATCAGGTGTAAATATTACTGCTGTACCATTATTTGACCCATCAGTGAATATATTTGTAGCAATTATAATAGGTGTTTTTCTTGTCATTTTTGGAAAAATTACATGATGTGATGACCAAAAAGACAATAAAGGATTAGATGGTAAGTTGTTATCAAATGAAACATTAGATTTGCACATGATTATTGCCCAAGTATTTAACTAATTATCTAAATCATCAATTTGATTCATAGTATATGGAGTAATAATTTTATCTTCTTGGGTTGTATTATAGTTATAGTAGAAATATTCAAGTAAAAGAGAAGGTCTCTCGAGCTAGTCAGACAGAGATAAAAATTCAATTAAAAGAGAAGGTCTCTCTAGCTAGTTAGACAGAGGAAAAAATCAAGTGATTGATCCTGATAATGTGTCTGAATCAGCCTCTTGGACCTGTGTGAGGTTGTGGCTTAGATTCTCATCACCTGATGGATCATTCCGTGTGTGAATCCATACCCAAAATGGCCAAAAGAGCAGTCCCTGTGGATGAAGTCTCTTGCCTTCCTTTGTAAGTCTACTGAACTCCATCAAGTGAGAATACGCATCCTTTGTGTCAAATGAGTTCTTCAAAGCCCTGGAGAGTCTAGCACATAGGTTCTTGGGTTTTCTCATGACTCCAATTCACATAAAAATATCTATACCTGACAGTCAGTAGGCCTCAAATTGGAGAAGCAGAGGTGTATTAAGGGCAGGCCTATTTGATCACACCTGGTTCACAGGAAGGGTGTCCAGGCCACCATGACTTTAGGCAATGAAGGGCAAGAAAGCTTATTTTGGACACTGTCTTGGACTTCGCCACTCATGGAAACCTCCAGACAGAGCGTAGTATGAGAGTGTATATATGGAAGAAAATGAGGACCATGTGGGAGTGTTTTGGTTTTAATTGTTGTCATTTGTGTGGTAGTTGGAAGATATGACTGGGTATACCTGGGCTGAACTCTGGTGTGATTCCCCTTAGAGACTGAGTTCTAGAGCTGACTTAGAGAAGTGTTATCATGAAATATGTTGGGATTTTAGTTGGTCACGCATGAGAGTCGCCCTTGGAAACCGAGATCTAGGCCCAGGTTTGCTTTCCACAGAGCACTGGGAATCTAATACAGGATATCACATGGTTTTATTCTGAAAGACATGGCAGCCATAGTTGAGAGTCAAAACACACATGTACCTCACATTGTAGACAGCAATAGGTCTGGCTTCCTGTGAAATTTTGGCCACTCTTTGGAAGCCTTGTCTGTGAGATTTCTCCAGAGCTTTCATTGAAATGAGCTTCCTCACCATTTAATTGTTCCTGAATGAAGTTAAACACACAGTGCCTCCAACATCATTCTTGTAAAATGGCTAGATAAATACCATGAAATTTTTGAAATTCTCATGACCATGAAAATGGTGTAGAACAGAGATGCCAGTAAGTTGGAGCCTGATGTGAAATGGGCCTAGAAAAGTCGTGTGCAGTTGTGTGATAAAATATCTGTGGTGGGGCAATGTGGATCTGCCATTGGCTTCCAAATGGCTTGTGACTGACATGGTGCACCCAGCAGACCCTTCTATGTAAAGGCATCTTGTTATGTGGAGAGTTTTCAGGGCAATGTTCAGAATCAGATTGCTATGGTTAAGGATGCAAGCTATGTGGGATTGAAGCCTGGTTGGTTCATTATCCTGCAGAACCTGACACACCACACGTGACAGAACTCCCTTTAGCACTGTGTCCCAGTTTAACTCCTTGTATTTTGTGAAGCAAATACCAAACTCACATTGCAGCAGCAAGAAACACATCGACAAGTGGAGGATGGCCAGATGGCTTTACAGTCCACACGGAAAGAGTTTGCCCGCAGTGGCCACAGTTTACCTACAAAGAGAGAATTCAGCACTGCTGCCTCATGTTCATTAGAAAATAAGAAACCATGTCCTCCAGGTCACTTAGATACATACCTAGCTTTGATGGTCTCTCTACAAAAAAAGCTAAAACTCCTGACAACAACAAATATTTCAAGTGCCCAAACTCAGAGGCAGTTTCACCAGAAGTCTTTAGTCCAGAAGAGCTCCATTTTTGTGGAGTATTTACCTGTCCCTTACTTTTGGAAACTCCTCTACCACCTTCAAGGTTGTGAACTCTTGAGCATATTACATTCCAGATATGTATTCACAGATTTTCTAACTCGTCCACTCTAATTGTATTTTACTTGGAGTGAAGGTAAAGTCAAGGCATTGTTCTGGATTAGAGTGGGAAGATTTTTGTGAAGCACATATTTACATACACATTGGATTCATTTTCCTATTTTCAATTCAAAATGCTGAATGCCTGACACTAACGCATACCCTACTAGACTCTGACTACTAATTCTAATATGATGGAGAAAAATAACCCAAACCGAATAGAAATACAAGCAGTTTAGACGAGACATAGTGTATTGCTGGACTTGCCTTTTGCATTATACAGGGTAGGACTTATAAATCTAGTCAATATTTTGTTGAAATAGTTCTCCATGTGTTTTTAAAGTTAACAAATAGATGAATTCCTCTCTGCCTTTCTCTGTAGCCAATTCAGCACATGTTATTTCATATGCACATATTGAATCATACCTGTTATCACATGTACATTCTTGTGAGGTGGCTGACTTTGCAGATACAAATTGGGAGAAGAGATCACTCCACCTAAACACAGTTGGAACTGAAAATTCAACCTATGGGTGAGCTTCGTAGATGAACAACATGATAAATAAAATCATGTTCAGTATAATGAATATTTTTGGATCAGTGGATGATATACATTTCATGATGAATTTCGATTTCCATATATATTGCTACTTTTTAATGTCTGTGTGTGTGTGTGTGTGTGTGTGTGTGTGTGTGTGTACACTCTCCAAGTTTTTCAAAATATGAAATATATGGGTCTCAATGTACACTCCCTAAATTTATTCGTATTCATGTATGTGGATTTATAATCAAATATTCAAAAGATTATTCTCAGAAATATTCATCCACCTGAAATACATATTTGTTTCCTAGAAATAAAAACTAACTTCTGTGAATGGTGCATACGAATCCTAATATTTCTACAGTAACTGACCCAGTTTAACACCAATGCAAGTAGATAATTATGGAACGTGATGTGTATTTTGATGTTCATTTTTAGTCAACACTTGTTCATTATTATTTCTTCAGTTTATGCACATCATAAGATATATATTTCATACACAAGTTAGCAAATTTATTGGCATTTGTTTCACTTTCAATAACTTCATTCTTCAGAACACATGTATTCCTCCATGTTTTTTAACAAGACTTCTTTCTAAACACATTATTTTCGATTTCCATAATCACTTTTGAAGCATAACTCGCACACTCTTCATGATGAAATATCACCTTAATATTACCATTAGAAGTATAACTGGTTGGAATGAATGATTTTATATCAACATTAGAGTTTCTGTATATTTTCAGATATCAACTCAATCCATTATTTAAAGCGGACCAATTATATTATTTATTCACAGTATGGTCTATTCTTGCATTATCTCTATATTCTTAGACAGATACTACACCACTTTCTACCCCCAATACTCATTTATACGTCTTCAAAATATTGTTCCCAGAAATGGTGGAAGAAATACTCATGTCACCTGATCTACATATACATTTTATCACAGTAATATTCTGGAAAATAAAGCAAAGGTCACACTTATGATTGTACCAAAGCCTAAATTTAAAGTGAGCATGGATTTCTAAAAACATCCATGTCCAGGTTGCCTAATTCTCTCAAATGTCAATCCAATTGTTGACTACATATTTGTTTCTTTCTAAGATTATATATTCAAACTCAACCCTGTTGAAAATGTCTAATCCTATCACTCACTTTACTTTGCCTGATATCCTAATGTCTCTATTGATATCGGCTTTCCTTCATAAATTCCCAGTTCATCATTTTGACTGTTCATTTGTGCTGACATTTACATTCACTCTCTACCTGAAACCCAATTGCTAAATAACTTTTGGTCCAAATCCTATACTCACTCTTCTTTCTGAATCTACCAACTATCTCCCAAATCCTACTGACTATCCTTTTTTGAATGGATGTTCTCTTCGACATTCAATCATTCAAGGTACAAGGTCCGATGCCATTGTGTATTGATTTATCTGAGACATCTGTGCAGGACATAATTCAAAGCTAAGTCTCCCAATCAAGGGCCCAATCCGTTTCTGGGCTTCAAATATTACTTAGATTTCTGTTTTCATACATATATTTCACCTCTATATTTTTATAAATATCACAGATTTCCAATACCATTATTCATCCAGCAAAATGATTCCTAACCCAAATCGAACATGTAATTAACCCAAACCATATACTATTCCCTCATTCTAACTTTATAAAAGAGCAGAGAAAGTGTTGGTCTTACAATATAGGAATGTAGGGGATATACCACCTGCTGAAAACCTCAAAGGTCCATGCAGAAATAATCCCTGGAGAAGATGTAGGCAGCTATTAAGGACCTGAGAGAGCAAAAGTCATCTTCCATGGAAAACAACCCTGTCTGGAGAGGGGTTGTGTCTGACTGAGTGTCTCTGTTCCTAATGTACAGAAGATGGACCAATCCAGGCCTGTGTGCAGAGCTGTTCACGGGTGCCTATGGGTGATATAGTATTCTAACTGGTGAGAGGGTCACGGGAAATAGGGGCAGCATCTATCTCATGGGACCCTTGGAAGCAACTGTTAGGAAAAAGTGGTTGCAAAGGCAGTGACCTCATTCAGTTCCTGAAGGAAGTGACCTCATCTCTATTCCTTGGTGATGGAACTCTCTGAATTTGCGATCCAGGATTCCAGGCACCCAGAGCCAGTCCTAGTCCCAGTCCCAGTGGGCTCATTTGTTTGGATTTTGTAAGGACAGAGTCAGTCTTTCTTGGTATCTATTGATGTGAAGATGGCCAAATGCCAGGAAAGCTTTGAAGACTGGCCTTTCCAGAGAAAGCAAGTAGTGGCTCACCACGGGCTCCTGACAATTTCACAGAGTTGGCCAAAGAGACCAGATCTGAGACAGGACAGGCCATTTTGGAGGTACATAGTAAGGCTCACCAGTGAGAGTACACTCCGAATAGTCACAGACCTACTTGGGGGAAGGCGTTGCCTTTGTGGTTTTTGTTGTGTGTTTGTGGTTTTATCTCATGTTCTGAGAAAAGGTAAGAAAGGCGGTTTGTTAGGTTTGGAGTGAACTGTTTCTAGTAAGTTGTTTGACAAGGCAAGTGTTTCTATGTCTGTGTATCCCAATGTGTCTGTTTTTGTAGACATTAGAAAAGAGAATGCATCAATGGATGTGTCCTGTCTAGTAGAAAGCTTCCCAGCAACAATCCTGCCCAATTTATGAATGGATTGTGGCTTGCATTATCGAAGGGCAACACCTACAAACTTCCTAAGTTCCCATTTTCTTCCTGAATTCTGGCTACACTCAAGAATAGGCTCATGGTTTTGTGTCCAAGATATTTACCACCTCCAAGCTCTGTGATATGGCCATGTACTGGATAGCTGAAGGGAATGGCGAGCATCTCAGAAAACTCAGATATCAGTGTGACCAGTAAAGTCTCAGTGGAGGAACCCTGCTATGGGCCTTTTGCTTACCTATTGTTCTTTTGCCCTGAATGTCAGGAAGGGCTTTGCCTCACGCCACCCCTTTCTGAAGCCTGAAGAAACCAGTTTTCAAATGGAAATGAGTGGGCATCACCTGTGGCTCTTTGCTTAACTGCTTTGGAAAGGGATGTGTCTGAATCAGTCTCTTGGCCCTGTGTGAGGCTGTGGCTTAGATTACCAACACCTGATGGATGTAAAGAAAGATCCCATGTGTGCATACAAAATCAAAATGGCAAAAATTCGCAGTCATTGTAGATGAAGTCTCTCGCCTTTGTCTGTAAAGTTCCTGACCTCCATCAAGGGGAATAGGGATCCTTTGGGTCAAATGAATTCTTTAAAACCATGCAGAGGCAAATCCATAAGTGCTTCGGTTTTTTCTTGACTCCATTTCACATAAAGAATCTAAACGCCAAAGTCAGAAGGCCTCAAATTGGAGAAGTGGAAAAGTATTAATGGCAGACTTATTTGATCACTCCTGGTTCACAAGAAGGGTGTCCAGGCCACAGTGACTTTAGTCACACACACACACACACACACACACACACACACACACACACACACACACATATATATATATATGTATATATATATATATATATATATATATATATATATATATACACTCTCCAGATTTTTCAAAATATGAAATATGTGTCTTATTTTACACTCACCAAATTCATTCATATTCATATATGTAAATTTATAATCAACTTTCCAAAGATTATTCTTAGAAATATTCATTAACCATAAAAACATATTTCTTTCCTATACTGAAAAGTAACTTGAGTGAATGGTGCACACAAATCCTAATATTTCTACAGTACCTGACCCAGTTTAACATCAATGCAAGTAGATTCCAATCGGACATAATGTGTATTTTGACGTTCATTTTTATTCAACACTGGTAGATTACTATTTCTTCAATTTATGCACATCATAGGATATATATTTCATCCACAAGTTAGAAAATTAATAGGCATTTGTTTCACTATCAATCATTTCCTGCTTCAGAGCACATGCATTCCTCCATGTTTCTCGACTGGTCTTTTCATGAGAAAAGGGATGGACAAGGCAAGGTAAGGCAACTAAGATAGCACCGAAGACACGGAAACAGTCCTATTTGGTTGCAACCGGATTTAGAGGGCATTGCTTCTGTTGTAATCATTTAATCCCCTGCACCCCAAGTTTAAATTGTTTCAGAATTTTGTACCCAACATGGATGGGAGGGGCTCAGAAGTTCACAATCTGCAGAAGTTTATAAAAAGCAGTTTTTGTTTCTGTTTTTTTTTTCTCTGTTCTGGGCAAGTTAACATTTTAAGGATACCGGGAATGGGGCAGAGCTATTTTCTTCTCTTTTTTTTTCTCTCAGCCAGATGTTACCATGGAGCCCAGTTGGTAACTTCTTTATCTTAGAAATGTAGCCATCTCTGTGAAGCCCCAGCTCAAGGCCAGAGGCCTTGTTTACATATTGCCAGCATTATGACTGACTCTTTCCAAACACATTATTTTCGATTTCCATAATCACTTTTGTAGCAAAACTAACATATCTTCATGATAAACCGTAACCCTAATATTAATATTAGATGTATCATTGGTTGGAATGAATGATTGTATATCAATATAAGATTTCTTATATATTTTCAGATATCTACTCAATCCGTTATTTAATGTGGAACCAGTTATATTATTTATTCACTTATGGTCTATTCATGCATTATCTGTATATTCAATGACACAGTGTACACCTCTTTGTACCCCCAATACCCATTTATATGTCTTCAAAATATTGCTCCCAGAAATGGTGGAAGAAACACTCATGTCACCACATCTACATATACATTTTATCACAGTAGTATTCTGGAGACAAATGTAAAGGTCACACTTTTGATTGTACCAAAGCCTAAATGGAAAGTGAGCATGGATTACAAAAAACATCCATGTCAAAGTTGCCTAATGCTCTCAAATGTCAATCCTATTGGTGACTACATATTTGTTTCTTCTTAAGATTATATATTCTAACTCAATTCTGTTGAAAATGTCTAATCGTATCACGCACTTTATACTTTGCCTGATTTCGTAATGTCTTTATTGATATCTGCTTTCCTACATATTTTTCCCACTTCATTATTGTGACTGTTCACATGTGCTGACATTTACATTCACTCTCTAACCGAACCCCTATTGCTAAAGATATTGTTTTCCAAATCCTGTACTCACTCTTCTTCCTAAACCTACCGACTATCTTCTTAATCTTACCGACTATCCGTTTATGACTGGATTTTCTCTTCTACATTCAAACATCCAAGTAATGTTCCTGCAAGCGTCGGTGGAAGAGATCACCAAGATAGTGTCTCATGCAACAGCAAGGGGTTAATTGGGGGTCCAGCAAGCTGGGGCTCAGAGCTCACATGAATAGAGCAGAGAGCCCTGAGAACAGCTTAAGCAGAGCTTATATACTTTCCTTGGAGAGGGCAGGGATGGAAATTTATTGATGGGTCAGAGCGAGTGGGTGGTTAGTGAGAAACTGCGTGAGGGAATACAATCTGCAATTTGGCAGTTGGGGACAGCACAATCTGGGAACAAGATTACAAACAGTTCTCAATATTTCAACAGTGTTTTGTTAAGCATACAGAAAAACAGGAAGTTACAAGTACCTTTTTTATTAACCTTTCATTCCCCACTTCTTCTTCTTGCTACTTTTAATCATAAAAGTGATGATTGGGACGTGTCACATTCTATGTCTGCTAGTGGGGTATTACCATAAGTTTAACTTATCCAATTTGAGCTTGGAGAAAAGAAATTACATGGTTGAGCAAACAGGGTTTTATAGTTAGCAATAATATGAGGATTATTATTGGACAGGCCAGGGTTGATAAAAGCGTAGATAAGCAGGGGGACTGTGTGAACCAAGACTCAAACCACCCTTTTTGGGCCTCTCTCTCTCGTTGACGCTTTTCAAGGCATCCTTTTATTTTACTCAAAGGTTCTTTTTACAACCTCAGTATGGTCGGCATCAAAACAATATTCTTACATCAATGCAGCACAAAGGCCCCCTTCTCTCATGAAAAGGAGGTCCAACTCTCAAATGGAGTGTAAAACAACTTCAGAGAGACATGTTAAAGATTCCTGCAAAGCTGTGATGGAGGTTTCTATTATCTTTAAGTTTTGGTCTCTTGCTGCTTCTATTTGGGTCATTTGTTGTGTACCATGGAGCAGGGCAGTGGTTCCTGTGACTACCACTGCCGCAACTCCAATTCCTAATATGATGGCTAAAGTGAGGGATATATGTTCCCAGTGGAACCGGGTTGTATGCCCCCGTGTTTGAACTTCAAATGAACCTGGGTCATTATAGAGCAATCTGGGAGACATCTTCACCATTACACAATTAATCACATCTGTTGACCATTTCATGAAAACATGAACAATGTTTAAGTATATAGAATTATACTGTTGTAGGGACGGACAAGGCACGGCACTTAAGATAGCACCAAAGACAGGGAAACAGTCCTATTTGGTTGCAACCGGATTCAGAGGGCATTGCTTCTGTTGTAATCAATTAACATCCTGAACCCCAAGTTTAGGTAGTTTCAGAATTTTGTACCCAACATGAAAGAGAAGGGACTCAGAAGTTCACAGTCTGCAGAAATTCACAAAAAGAAGCTTTTTTTTCTGTTTTTTCCTTTATTGTGGGCAAGTTAACTTTTCAAGGACACCTGGGAGGCAGAGAGCTTTTTTTTCCTTTTCTTTTATCCCCCTGCCAACTGTCACCATGGAGCCCAGTTTGTAAATTTTTATCTTAGAAATGTAGCCATCTCTGTGAAGCCCCAGCTCAAGGCCAGAGGCCTTGTTAACATATTCTGTGAAAAACTATTAAGGGGGTGTCTAGCTTAGGAGTGCTGATTTTTCCAGCCAGTAGCCAAGTAGAACAGGGCAACAGAAAAAGAGGAAGTTAATCTACACTGAACTCATTTATAGAGACTCTTTTGCTGAAAGTCCTAAAGTCAGCCATGGTGAAGACTTCTGGAGAAGTTCAGTGAAGATTTTTCTGTGGGCCTGGTACAGAGGGGGAAGACGGGGAAGGCGGGGGGTGAGAGCAGCTCCGTGGATCTGAGAATAAGGAAGGAGAGATGTAAAGGAATAATGGGAAAGGGGTTTGGGATTTTCCTAGCAACATAAATTGAGCAGTAGAATCGGTAGAGCAGAAAGGAAGACGGGAGTGAGTATCCCAAAAATCCTGTGAGGGACTTTAAATTCTTAGTAACCTGTTTTCAGTGATGACAAAGCAACTTTAAAGGCCATTTTCATTACATCTTCGATAGGGGTCTGAGGGCTCTCCTAAGCTGGTTTGAGCTTTGGGTTAAGTGGTAAGAGGACCTGGTGGGACCCGGTGTGGGCACTGACAGGAAAAGAGAGAAGTGAGTGGATGGATGGGTACCTCAGTACCTGCTACCTCAGCAAGAGGGCAATGCTCTGAGAACCGGCGGAGGTTTCGGTTTTTGATCTAGTAATTGGAGAAGAGAAATCAGGTTTGCTGAGGTGGGACTGACAGCAGAGAGTCTGGAGCAGAAGGCTGAGTTTGAGGAACTATTGGAGAAGCATAGTTCAGGATGTGAGCGAAAGAGGAAAAAGGCCTTCACATAGGGGAATTTCCTTTCACCCTTTTGAGCACTTGCAGAAGTTAAAAAGGTCACACAGAATTTGAGGATCTAGAGACTCCTCTGTTGGCCATCAGTTTGGGTTTTTTAAGTGGTAATATGGCCAATGCTGTGTACTGAATTTGATGAGGATTTTGGGTTCCACCAGGCAGCCCCTGTATGCTCAAATCCCGATGACTTACAGAAGAAGTCGGCTTTTCCCCCACACAGCCGTGGCGGTTTGTGGCTTTGATAGTCTGCCGGGCAAACATACTAATATAGGCTAGCCAACCTGCATCTGGCTTGCCTGTCCCTACAACCATAATGTTTGTTTCCATTATCTATGGTACGGAAAGGATTTAATGGAATTTTAGTGAGATCCTCTTCATCAGGGATATCCTAATAGGAAAGACCTATAGCCAGCTGACAAATGTCTTGGTGGAGAGATGGCCACCAGGTCCCTAAGGGGGCTGTATGCAAGATAGACCATACTTCTTGTCTGGTAGTATTTGTGATCAGCCATCGCTGCTGAAGGGACTGATGAGCGTTAGGACTACGGGTGGCCAAGGAGAGAGTCTATAGCCTTACCCACGTGGCGAATATGCAATTTGAAAGGGTTAACAGTCTTTTCCAGTTTTCTGGACATGGCACAGGCTTGAGATGAGAGGCATGGATCCAGGAAGTGATTCCCTCTACTTTTACTGCTGTAGGTGTTATAAGTAGCACCTGGAATGGTCCTTTCCAGCGGGGTTCCAGGGATGACACCTGATGTCATCTTATGTAGAGGAAGTCTCTTTCTTGATATCAATGTGGATTCCCCTCGTCCCCAGGTTGGAAGGCAGTGGCCAGCTGTTTCCACAGGTATAGCTGAGTTCTTACAAGAGATTTAAGTATGTCAAGCAAGGGTGTGTGGAAGGGATCCTTAGGTCTTAGAGTCGGGGTTAGGTCTCTTAGTGTAGGAAGGGCCCCATAGAGAATTTCATAGGGGGTGAGGTTACACAAAGAAAGAAAGGGAGTATTTCTTGCATGAAACAGTGCATAAGGCAGAAGCATAGTCTAATCTTTTATGCCGGTCTCTAACCTTAATTTTGTTAAGGTCTCTTTAATGGTTCTATTTATTTTTTTTAAGTGTCCTGAGCTCTGGGGTCTATAAGCACAATGTAACTTCCAATTAATCCCCAGGGTCCTGGCTAACCCCTGATTTACCAGGCCAATGAAGGCTGTTCAATTATCAGACCATATTAAATTAGGCAGGACGTGTCTTTGATAAATATCTTTCAGGATCTTCTTGACCACAATTTGTGCCGGTTTTCTTTTCTTTTTTTTTTTTTTTTTTTTTTTGGTGGGAAAGGCTTCAATCCATCCTGAAAATGTATCTACAAAGACTAGGAGATATTTAAGTCCATACCTTGCTGGCTTAATTTCAGTAACGTCCACTTCCCAGAATTGTCCTGGTCTGGTTCCTCATAGGTGCTTTCCTGCAGGAAGCTTGGAAGGGTAAGCATTAACCAATTGACAGAATTGACAGGCTTTTGTTACCCATTCAATCATTTCCTTTCACTGTGAGTGAATTAGTCTAAAACTCTGTTCTTGATCCTACAGTAATGCCGGCAATTTTTTTGAACCAAGTTGATTGAGTTGATGTACATTTTTAATGTAGTGTAGGGCTTTCTGAAATTGCAGGCTGGGCTCAGTGAAGTTGAGGAGTTCAGTGTCAGTGTTCTTAGATGTTATCAAAAGCTTGCTGGTGCTCAAGGGTCCATTGGAATTGGGCATTCTCATTTAACAGCGGGTATAAAGGAGCAGCTAAGAACACAAACCCAGGTCCATAACCTGCTAAAGCCAGCAGTCCCAAGAAACTCTCTATGTTGTCTCCTGTTAAATGGGGGTGGTATCTGCACAATGGTTTGTTTTCTGGGCTCAGTGAGCCATCATTTACCGCGCCTAAGGAAATACCCCGGAAGATTACTTCTTGCTTGCAAATTTGGGCCTTTTTGTCCAATGCTCTCTACCCAAGTTGAGCAAGCTCAGATAATAGTGCTTGGGTCTCAGACTCACAGTTTTCTTTGGTGTTGGCTGCCAGTAGCTGGACATCCACATATTGAAGCAGAATGACTTCGGGGTGCGTAGTTCTGAAGTTGTAGAGATGTCTGTGAAGGGCTTCATCAAAGAGAGTGGGGGAGTTTTTGAACCCCTGTGGAAGTCTAGTCCAAGTTAGTTGACAAGACGTTCCGGTTTCTGGGTCTACCTACTCGAAAGCAAACAGCAACTGACTATCTTTATGCAGAGGCAAGCAAAAGAAAGCATCTTTTAAGTACAGAACAGTATAGCATTTTCACTCTGCCACAGCAAAGAGGTTATTGGGGGTCCAGCATGCTGGGGCTCAGAGCTCACTTGAATAGAGCAGAGAGCCCTGAGAACAGCTTTAACAGAGCTTATATACTTTTCTTGGAGAGGGCAGAATGGGAAATTTATTGATGGGTCAGGGCGAGTGTGCGGTTTGCGTGCACCCCGGTGAAGGAGTATATTCTGCAGTTTGGCAGTTGGGGACAGCACATCCTGGGAACAAAATTAGCAAACAATTCTCAAGATTTCAACAGTGGTTTGTTAAGCATACAGAAAAACAGGAAGTGACAAGTGCCTATTAACCTTTCACCAAAGCAAAATGGAAAGTGAGCATTGATTACTAAAAGCAACCATGTCCAGGTTGCCTAATGCTCTCAAATGTCAATCCTATTGGAGGCAACATATTTCTTTCTTCCTAAGATTATATATTCAACCTCAACCATGTTGAAAATGTCTAACCCTATTACATTATACTTTGCCTGATTTCCTAATGTCTCTATTGATATCTGCTTTCCTACATATTTTCCCCAGTTCATCATTGTGACTGACTCTTCATATGTGCTCATATTTACGTTCACTCTCTACCCAAAACCCTATTGCTAATGAAACTTTCGTTCAAATCCTATATTCACTCTTTTTTCTAAACCTACTGACTACCTTCCTAATCCTGCCGACTATTCCTTTTTGACTGGATGTTCTCTAGGACATTTAATCATCCAAGGTACAAGGTCCTTTGCCATTGCACATCGATTTATCTGAGATATCTGTTCAGAACATAATTCAAAGCAAAGTATCTCACTAAAGGGCCCATTGCCCTTCAGGGCTTCAAATCGTACCTAGATTTCAGGTTTCATACTTATATTTCACCTATATATTCTTGTGAATATCGCAGGTTCCCAATACCATTATTCATCCCGCAGAATGTTTCCTAACCCAAATAGAATATGTTATTAACCCTAACCATACACTGTTCCCTCAATCTAACTTCACAAAAGAGCAGGGACAGAGTTGGTCTTACAATACAGGAATGTAGGGGATCTTTCACCTGCTGAGAACCTCAAAGTTTGATGAGAAATGATCCCTAGAGAAGATGTAGCAGCTATGAAGGACCTGTGAGAGCAAAAGTCATCTTCCATGCCAAACCACCTGTTCAGGATGAAGTGATGTGTCTGAATCAGCCTCTCTCCTACTGATATAAAGAAGATGGACCAAACCAACCCTGTGTGGAGAGCTTCTCCTTGGTGTCTACTGTTGATATACCATTCTAACTTCTGAAAGTGTCACAGGAAGTAGGGGCAGCCTCCATCTCAAGGGACCCTTGGAAACAAGTGTTAGGACAAAGTGGTTGCCAAGGCAGTGACCTCATTCCCTTCCTGTTGGAATTGACCTACCTCACTTCTTTGGTGATGTAACTCTCTGAATTTGGGATCCAGGAAGCCAGGCACACAGAGCCAGTCCCAGTCCCATTCCCAGTGGACTTACTTGTTTGGAATTACCAAGGAGAGAGTCTGTCTCTCTTGGTACCTAATGGTTTGAGGATGACAAAATGCAAGTAGAGCTCTGAAGATGGGCCTTTAATGAGAAAGCAGGTAGTGGTCAGCACAGGCTCCATACAACTTCACAGAGATGGACAAGAAGACCAGACCTGAGACAGGACAGGCCATTTGGGGGGAACATAGTATGGACCACCAGTCAGAGGACACTCTGGATAGTCACAGACTTACATGGGGGAAGGAGGTGACTTTTTGATTGTGGGTGTGAGTTTGGGGTTTTGTCTCATGTTCTGAGAATAGGTAGGAAAGGTGGTTTGTTTGGTTTAGAGTGGACTGTTTCTAGAAAGTCCTTTGACAAGGCGACTGTGTCTGTGTCTGTGTATACCACTGTGTCCTTGGTTGTACATATTAGAAAGCAGAATAGATCAATGGATGTATCCTGTCTAGTAGAAAGCTTCCCAGAATTCATCCTGCCCATTTTAGGAAAGGACTGTTGGTTGCTTTTCGATGGGCAACACCTACTATCTTCCTAAGTTCCTGTTTTCTTCCTGAATTCTGGCCACTCTCCAGAATAGGCTCATGTTTTTTTGTCCAAGATATGTACCACATCCAAGCTCTGTGACATGGCCATGTACTGGATAGCTGAAGGGAATTGCAAGCATCTCACAAAACTCAGATATCATTGTGACTAGTAAAGTCTCAGTGGAGAAACCCTGCATTGGGATTTGCTGACTTATTGTTCTGTTACCCTGAAGTCAGGAAGGTCTTTGCCTCAGGCCACCCCTTTGTGAATTTTGAAGAAAAAAGTTTTCAAATGGAAGTGAATGGGCATCACCTGTGGCTCTTTGCTTAACTGCTTTGGAAAAGTATGTGTCTGAATCAGCCTTGTGGCTCTGTGTGAGGCTGTGGCTTAGATTATCAGCTCCTGATGGATCTAAAGAAAGATGCAATGTGTGCATCCAAAACCAAAATGGCAAAATAATCAGTCATTGTGGATGAAGTCTCTCGCCTTCCTCTGTAAGTTTCCTGACTTCCACCAAGTGAGAATAGGGATCATTTGGGTCAAATAAGTTCTTTCAAGCGCTGCAAAGTTGCTTTGGTTTCCTAATTACTCCAAATCACATAAGGAATCTAAACCTGACAGTCAGTAGGCCTCAAATTGGAGAAGCAGAGCAGTATTAAAGGAAGAACTATGTGATCAATCCTAGTTCACAGGAAGGGTGTTCAGGCCACCCTGAGGTTAGGCAAATGAGGGGCAAGGCAGCTTATTTTGGACACTCTCTTGGGCTGCGCCATTCATGAAAACCTCTAGCCAAAGGGTATAATGAGTGTATATATATAAGAAGTTGAGTGCCATGTGAGAGTGATTTGGTTTTAATTGTGGACATTTGTGTGGCAGTTGGAAGAGATGACTGGGTCCACCTGGTTTTGAACACTGGTGTGATTCTCCTCAGAGACTGAGTTCTGAAACTGACCTCAGAGAAGTAATTGCTTTGGAAAGAGATGTGTCTTAATCAGGCTCTTGGCCCTGTGTGAGGCTGTGGCTTAGATTATCAGCAACAGACGGATCAAAAAAATGATCCCATGTGTGCATCCAAAACCAATATAGCCAAAAGAGCAGTCATTGTGAATGAAGTCTCTCACCTTCCACTGTAAGGTTCTGAAAGAATAAAAGAAATTGAAATCGAAATGTAATGAACCAGGTTTTGTAAAGTTTCCAAGTTGCACTCAGAACCTGAAATTCCTGTGGCAGTTAAGACAATTCCTGGAACTGCCCATTAGATGTGTGTTGAAATCTTCCCTGACCACCTAGTTACTTAACAACCCCTTCCCAGAAGCCGTGCATCTCACCACGTATACATCTCAGGGCTTCAACCAATCAGTTTAAATGTATACCCCTTCTGAGGGCTGACCAATCACCCCCTGCCCCAACTTTTCCCACCAATGAATGTGCTAATCATGTTTTAGAGTTGTTATTTCATTTTCCCGTGGTACATGATGATTTCCTAAAGGAGGCTATGATGTATGTAAAGTCCCTGAGCTCTCTAAAGAATGTATATAAACTCTGCTCAAGTTGTTCTCGGGGCTCTTTGTTCTTTGCTCCTCTGAAGGGAGCTCTGAGGCCTAGCATTCTGGACCCCCAATAAACCCTTTGCTGATGCATGAGAAATCCTCTTTGTTGTCTTTTCCTTTGATGTTCGCAGCACCTTTTCATCTGGAGGCCCCAGGTGAGATATCCGGGAGCGGTGAATGGAAGACCTCAAGGGAGTCCTCTCGGGGTAAGTAAGGTGCCTCTTTCTGGTTTCGGGTTTCAGGCTAGGGCATGGCAAAGTGGCTGTTGGTGAAGAGCATTAGCTCTCTCCTATGGTGTGACAGACGTGTCACAGAGCCAAGATCACGTCCCTGAGGGACACTCCGGAGGACTAGGGAATTCAAGGAATAGTAGTTTCCTCAACTCGGTTATGTTTTGCTTCAGGATTTGATTTGCCAGCCCATCAGGTTTTGCCGGTAACTCAGTTTTGGTCATTGTTCTGAACTCATGTTGAGTTTACTGTCTGTTTTAATTGTCTAACCCATCAATATTTTCCAGTTACTCAGTTCAAATCTTTGTCTTGGACTCATGTTAAACGTTTACTGTTTGTCTTTGTGTTGTGTTTGTGTCTTCAATGTCCCTGTTTGAGTAACTCCCATTATGGGACAAAGCACTTCCTCTTCTCTGTCCCTGACCCTTGATCATTGGACTGATGTCCGCTCAAGGGCCCAGAATCTTTCTTTTTCAGTAAAACACCGTACCTGGCAGACTCTCTGTGCTTCAGAATGGCCCATCCTCGAATTCAGATGGCCCCAGAAGAATTCTTCCACTTTCCTCTAATCCGAAAATTCAGAGATATTGTCATTCAGCCGGGGCCACGTGGCCACCCAGATCAACAGCCATATACTCCTTCCCCCACATTCCTATCATTCAAACTTTCCGCTCCTCTCCCTCTTCCTTCCATTCTCCCTGAGTCACAAGACTGGACACTCCACCCCCTCCTTATTGTCTACTCTCCCTCCCCAACCCCCAACACAGTTCCTGATGATCCTCCCACCGCTGACTCAGCCTCTCCACTGCTAGAGGCAATTGGGCCAGACCCAAGCCCTCCAGGGGACTTCCCCACAGCAGCAGCAACCCCTCCTCCCCTGGAGGAAGATGGGCAACCTAAAAGAACCCACCGGCAATGGATAATAGAAAACTCAGAAGCCCCTGTGATGCTCTCTCTCCATCCCTATGGGCCCATGAACCGACCCAACTGGGACCCCAACACCTTTGAAGGTAGGAAGCATCTGTCCACTTATCGCCGGGCTCTAATAGCGGGTCTCAGAGTGGCCGCCAGAGAGCCGACCAATTTAGCCAAGGTAAGAGAGATTATCCAAGGGCCTAATGAGTCTCCCTCTATGTTTCTGGAGAGAATTATGGAAGCATATAGAAAATATACTCCTTTTGATCCTCAGGCAGATGACCAAAAGGCATTTGTTACAATGGCCTTTATTGAGCAGGCTGCCCAAGATATTAAGAGAAAGTTACAATGTCTAGATGGGTTACAAAATACGACCTTAAGAGATTTAGACAGAGAAGCTGAGAAAGTATATTATAAGATATATATTATAAGTATATATTATAAGTATATAAGTATATTATAAGAGAGAAACTGAGGGGGACACGGAACAGAGGAGAGAGAAGGAAAGGGAAGAAAAAAAGGATGAAAGGAGCAAAAGGCAGACAAAAGCATTGGCTAAGATTTTCTTCACAGCAGCAAATACGCCAGAAATTAAAAAGCAGGGAGTCAGAAAGGGATACTTGGGCCCACGAAAAAGGCTTTCCCTGGCCTCAGATCAATGTGCCTACTGTAGAGAAAAAGGACACTGAGTCAAAGAGTGCCCCAAAAAGAAGAAGCCACGGCAGCCCGCCATGCTGACTCTAGAAGAGGACTAGGAATGTCAGGACTCAGATCCCCTCCCCGAGCTCAGGGTAACATTTGAAGTGGAGGGGACTCCAGTGAACTTTGAAGTGGATACAGGAGCAGTATACTCAGCCTTTAAGGCTTCACTGGGCCCCATATCAAATAAATGGTCCCTAGTTCAAGGGGCTAATGGCACTACTTATCGGGCTTGGACAACTAAGAGGATTATGGAAGTAGGAAAATGAAAAGTCCACCACTCTTTCCTAGTAATCCAAGAATGCCCAGCCCCATTGATGCACAGGGATCTGTTTACCAAACTCAGGGCTAGAGTAACCTTTAACCCTGATGGTCCCCAAGTGGATGTTCTAAAACCTTCAGTAAAAACTCCCATAGTCACAGAATTGACTATGTCCGTAGAAGATGAACATCAACACTTCGTGCCCCCTAGGACTGATCAAAGAGGCAAACTACAACAGAAATGGATAAAAGATTATCCTAATACCTGGGCAGAAACTGCTGGGCTAGGTCTAGCCATAAAACAACCTCCAATAGTAGTAGAATTAAAAGCCTCTGCCTCTGCAATCAGTGTTAAACAATATCCTCTAAGCAAAGAAGCTAAGGATGGGATAAGTTACCATATTCAGAAATAATTGGCCCTTGGGGTCCTAAGGCCCTGTCAATCAGCCTGGAATACCCCCCTGCTACCAGTAAGAAAGCCAGTAACTAGGGACTACAGTCCTGTTCAAGACCTAAGAGAGATCAACAACAGAGTGCAGGACATTCACCCCACAGTACCCAATCCATATAATTTGCTTAGCACTCTGAATCTGGACCGGGAATGCTACACTGTGCTGGACTTAAAAGATGCTTACTTCTGCTTGCCCCTACATAAGGACAGTCAGTTGCTGTTTGCTTTCGAGTGGATAGACCCAGAAACTGGAACATCTGGCCAAGTAACCTGGACTAGACTCCCACAGGGGTTCAACCCCCCCCCACTCTCTTTGATGAAGCCCTCCACAGGGACATAAACGACTTCAGAACTGCACACCCCGAAGTCACACTACTCCAATATGTGGATGATCTGCTACTGGCAGCGGACACCAAGGAAAACTATGAGTCTGGGACCCAAGCACTATTATCCGAGCTTGCTCGGCTTGTATATAGGGCTTCTGCCAAAAGGCCCAAATTTGTCAGCAAGAAGTAATCTTCCTGGGTTATTCTCTTAGGGGTGGCAAATGATGGCTAACTGAGAACAGAAAACAAACCATTGTGCAGATACCACCCCCATCTAATAAGAGACAACTCAGAGAGTTTCTTGGGACTGCTGGATTTTGCAGGTGATGGATTCCTGGGTTCGCCTCTCTGGCTGCCCCTTTATACCCGCTGATAAAGTGGAATGCCCAATTCCAATGGACCCCTGAGCACCAACAAGCTTTTGATAATGTCAAAAAAAGGTGCTGCTATCTGCTCCGGCCTTAGCACTCCCAGATATAGATAAACCCTTCACTCTCTACATCGAGAAAAAGAAAGGAATAGCATGGGGAGTGTTCACTTAGACTTTGGGACTTTGGAAAAGGCCGGTAGCATTCTTATAAAAAAAACTGGACCCAGTGGCTACTGGGTGGCCCCGTTGCTTAAGAGCTATAGCAGCGGCAGCGCTTCTAATAAAAGATGCTCATTAATGAACGTTGGGACAGAAGCTATCCATTATAGCCCCCCATGCCCTGGAGAGCATCATCTGTCAACCTCCAGATAGGTGGCTATCAAACTCCAGAATAAACTACTACCAGAGCCTCTGGATTAGCAAAGACAGAATAACTCTTGGACCTTCTGCTCCACTCAACCTGGCTGCCAGAAGAATCATCAGGACCTGTCGCTCATGAGTGTCAACACATACTGGCAGAGGAAACCAGTATAGGACGAGACTAGAAGGATCCAGCCACTGCCTCACCCTGAAGTCGTATGGTTTACGAAAGAGAGCAGCTTCCTCCAAGATGGTATGTGGTGGGCTGGAGCAGCAGTAGTTAGCAAAACTAATGTCATCTGATCCTCTGGTCTCCCAGAAGAGACATCAGTCCAAATGGCAGAACTGATTGCCCTTACGAAAGCATTGGAACTAGCAACAGGCAAAAGGGCCACCATATACACTGATAGCCACTATGCATTTGGCAATGCTAATGTGCACAGGGCTATTTACCAGCAAAGGGGGCTATTAACCTCCACTGGGAAAAAAATAAAGAACAAAGTTGAGATTCTCCACCTTCTCTCAGCAGTGAAGGGCACTAAGGAACTAGCTATAGTGCACTGTCCAGGGCACCAGAAGGGAAACGACCTCGTTGCAGTTAAAAACAGAAGGGCAGATGAGGAAGCTTAATTGGCAGCCCTAAACGGAGTGACTCTGTTAACTTTTTCCACACCAGGGGGATCAACATTCAGGAGACTTGGCCACACTGGAACATTCAGGCAACTTATCATCTGAGGAGACAGATGCAGAACTCTGGGACCCTACAGAGCCAAGTTTACAATTTCAAAAAGCCCACCTTTATGCCAAAGACGTACACTAGGTCACCCACTTAAGCTCAAAGAAGTTATAGGCACACTTAAAGGACCGAAGAAAGGATTTTTTATTGACTGACTTACAGAGGAAAGAAATAGCTTAGAAGGTGTTTAGAGCTTGTCAAGTCTGCCAATTAGTTAATGCTTACCCATCCAAGCTTCCTGCAGGGAAGCGCTTACGAGGAACCAGACCAGGACAATTTTGGGAAGTGGACTTTTCCTGAAATTAAGCCAGGAAGGTATGGACTTAAATATCCCCTAGTCTTTGTAGATACTCTTTCAGGATTGGTTGAAGACTTCCCCATGAAGAAAGAAACGGCTCAGACGGTGCTCAAAAAGATTCTAGAAGACATTTTTTCAAGGTTTGGCCTGCCTAAGGTAATAGGGTCCAATAATGGACCGGCATTTGTTGCCCAGGTAAGTCAGGGATTCACCAGGACCCTGAAGATTAATTGGAAGTTACATTGTGCTTATAGATGCCAGAGCTCAGGACAGGTAGAAAAAATTATTAGAACCATCAAAGAGAATTTAAAGAAATTAAGCTTGGAGACCTGCATAAAAAAATTGGACTATGCTCCTACCTTAAGCACTGTTTCGTGCAAAAAGTACACCCTCTGCCTCTTTGTGTAAACTCACCACTTATGAAATTCTCTATGGTGCCCCTCCTTTAGTAAGGGACCTAACCACAACTCTGAGACTTAATGATTCCTTTCACACCCCCTTGCTTGACAGACTTAAAGCCCTTGAACAAACACAGCACCCAGCGATACCTGTGGAAACAGTTGGCCAGTGCTTATCAGCCTGGAGACGAGGGAACCCCACATCGATATCAAGTGGGAGTCTTCGTCTACGTGAGACGGCATCAGGTATCATCCCTGGAACGCCGCTGGAAAGGACAATACCAGGTGCTGCTTATAACACTTACAGTGGTGAAAGTGGATGGAATCACTTCCTGGATCCATGCCACCCATCTCAAGCCTGCGCCCTGTCCAGCCTCCGGCTGGAAACTGGAACAGACTGGTAACCCTCTCAAGTTGCGTGTCCGTCGTGTGGGTAAGGCTATGGATTCTTCCCCTGACCACCAGCAGTCCTAATCACCATCAGCCTGTTCAGCAACAATGGCAGCTATAAATTCTACTGGGCAAGTAGTGTGGTCTATTTCACATACAGCCCTCTTATGGACTTGGTGGCCATCTCTCTACCTGGACATTTGTCAGCTTGACATAGGCCTCTCTGACTGGGATCTCCCTGACATAGAGGACTTCACACAGATCCCACTCAAACCCAAACCAGGGCAACATAGACCACCTTACCCCATGAATTATGGATATCATCTTCCCCAGCTCAGGTGTAAACTAGCCAGTCTTGATTTTTATGTGTGCCCAGCTGATTTCTGAAGTCGCAAACAGGCCCAAACCTGTGGAGGACCCAGTGACTTTTATTTAAGATCTTGGGGTTGTGAACAAACGGGAGCTACATGGTTGAACCCAAACTCCGCAGACAGTATCATTCAGGTAGGAAAAAATGACACCTGGATTGATCCCAAGAAATGTGCCGCTAGCCAAGTTGTGTCAAAAACTCGCTGTGGAAAGAATAGTCTATGTTACCCCCTCAATATAACTTTCACTTCCAAAGGAAGGGGCTACCTCAGAACAACATGGTCTATGGGAAATACATGGGAAATGTGATTCTATATTTATGGCCCTCGTTATGACTTTGGTCACTGGTTCACCATCCTGCTTAAAAAGGAAGAAAATCCCACAGCAATAGGGCCCAATCCCCTCAAGCCAGGAATTAAGCCTCCAAAACCTCCCATGCCTAGATCTACCAGAACCCCTCAACCATCTCATACTTCCCAGTTTCCATCTTTGCCTACTTCCCCAGTCCAGAGTACAGCTGACTCCTGCCCCTGGGAACTAATTAAAGGAACCTTAATTGTACTGAACTCCACACAGTCAGAACTCCTTGCATTTCAACCCATGTATTTGACAGCTTTGTAAATTATTGTTTAATGGTGCAGATACTCCCCAGGGTGGTTTATTATGATGCAGAATCATTTTAAGGTCTACTAGGGGGACAAACAACCTGATTTTGCTGGCATCCAGTGTCCCTTACTATAGCCATCCTATTGAGGATAGGAGCTGCTGCAGGAGTGGGTACAGGAACAGCTGCTATGATCCATGGGTCACAACAAATGGCCTGATTAGAAACAGCAATAGATCAAGACTGGAAGACATTAGAGACCTCCATCACAGTGCTGTAGGAATCCTTAAACTCTCTCTCTGAAGTTGTTTTACAGGACAGGCGAGGATTAGACCTCCTCTTCATGAGGGAGTGGGGCCTCTGTGCTGCACTGAGAGAAGAATGTTGTTTTTATGCTGACCATACTGGAGTTGTAAAAGAATCCATGAGTAAATTGAGAAAATGCCTTGAAGAACGCCAGAGAGAAAGGGAGATTCAACAAGGGTGGTTTGAGTCATGGTTTACCCAGTCCCCCTGGTTAACTACACTCCTATCAGGCTTAGCTTGACCCCTGATCATCCTTATGGTGTTGCTAACTTTGGGACCTTGTTTGCTTAACCGCATAGTTTCCTTTCTCGAGGCTCAAATTGGGCAGGAAAAACTCATGGTAATCAGACAGAAATACGCTCCACTGGCAGAAATAGAGTGTGAGACCCCGCAATAATTATGATTCATTACTTTTAAGATTAAATGTAGTAAGAAAAAGGAGTGGGAAATGAAAGAATAAAAGAAATTAAAATTGAAACATAAAGAACCAGGTTTTGTAAAGTTTCCAAGCTGCACTCAGAACCTGAAATTCCTGTGGCAGTTAAGACAATTCCCGGAACTGCCAATTAGATGTGTGTTGAAATCTTCCCTGACCACCTAGTTGCTAAACAACCCCTTCCCAGAAACCGTGCAGCTCATCACGTATACATCTCAGGGCTTCAACCAATCAGTTTAAACGTATACCCCTTCTCAGGGCTAACCAATCACCCCCTGTCCGACCTCTTCCTGCCAATGAATGTGCTAATCATGTTTTTGGGTTGTTATTTGATTTTCCCGTGGTATGTTGATTTGCTAAAGGAGGCTATGATGTATGCAAAGTCCCTGCCCTCTCTAAAGAATGTAAATAAACTCTGCTCAAGTTGTTTTTGGGGCTCTTTGTTCTTTGCTCCTCTGAAGTTAGCTCTGAGCCGCAGCATGCTGGACGCCCAATAAACCTTTTGCTGTGGCATGAGACAGTCTCTTGGTGGTCTTTTCCTCCGACTTTTGACCGACCTTTTTACCTATGAAGGACCTGAGAGAGCAAAAGTAAAATCCATGTCAACTTCCATGTCAAACATCCTGGTCAGAATGAAGGAATGTGTCTGAATCAGCCTCTCTCTTCTTAATGTAGATTAAATGGACCAAACCAGGCCTGTGTACAGAGCTGTTCCCGGATGCCTATGGTTGATATACCATTCTAACTTGTGAAAGTGTCACAGGAAGTAGGGGCAGCCTCCATCTCATGGGACCTTTGGAAGCAACTGTTAGAACAAAGTGGTTTTCCATCACAGTGACCTCATTCAGTTCCTGAAGGAAGTGACCTACCACACTTCCTTGGTGATGGAACTTTCTGAACTTGGGATCCAGGAAGCCATGCACCCAGAGCAAGTCTTAGTTTCAGTCCCAGTGGTCTCAATTGTTTGAATTTACCAAAGACAGAGTCAGTGTTTCTTGGTACCTACTCATGTGATGATGGCCAAATTTCAGGAGAGCTCTGAAGAGTGGCTTTTTCTGAGAAAGCAGGTAGTGGCTCAACCATGGCTCCTGACAACTTCTAAAAGTTTGCAAAAAAGACCAGATCTGAGATTGGACAGGCCATTTCGTGGGAACATATTATGGCTCACCAGTCAGAGGACACTCAGGATAGTCACAGCCATACTTGGGGGAAGGAGGTGCCGTTGTGGGTGTCGGTGTGAGTTTGTGGTTTTGTCTCATGTTCTGAGAATAGGTAGGAATGGCGGTTTGTAGGTTTGGACTGGAAAGTTTCTAGAAAGTCGTTTGACAACACGAGTGTTTCTATGTCTGTGTATCCCACTGTATCCGTGGTTGTAGACATTTGAAATGCGAATGCATCAATGGTTGTGTCCTGTCTAGTATAAAGCTTCCCAGCATTCTTCCCACCCAATTTAAAAATGGAGTGCGGCTTGCCTAATGGATGGTGAACAGCTACTATCTTCCTAAGTTCCTCTTTTCTTCCTGAATACTGGCCACTCTCCAGAGTATCCTCATGGTTTTGTTTCCAAGATATGTACCACGTCCAAGCTCTGTTACATGACCATGTACTGGATAGCTGAAGGGAATGCGAGCATCTCAGAAAACTCAGATATCAGTGTGACCAGTAATGTCTCAGTGGAGAAACCCTGCTTTGGGCCATTTTCTTACTTATGATTCTATTACCCTGAATGTCAGGAAGGTCTTTGCCTCAGGCCACCCTTTTGTGAAGCCTGAAGAAAACAGTTTTCAAATGGAAATGAATGGGCATCACCTGTGGCTCTTTGCTTAATTGCTTTCGAAAAGGATGTGTCTGAAACAGCCACTTGGCCCGGTGGGGTGGCAGTGGCTTAGATTCTCAGCACCTGATGGATGTAAAGAAAGTTTCCAAGTGTGCATCCAAAACCAAAATGGCCAAAAGAGCAGTCATTGTGGATGAAGTCTCTCACTTTCCTCTGTAAGCTTCCTGAGCTAAATCAAGTGAGAATAGGAATCATTTGGGTCAAATCATTTCTTCAAATCCCTGCAGAGCCTAGCCGATAGGGGCTTGGGTTTTCTATGATACCAATTCACATAAAGAATCTATACCAGACAGTCATTAGGCCTCAAATTGGAGAAGCAGATCAGATATAGGGCAGGCCTATTTGATCACTCTTGGTTCACAGCAAGGGTGTCCAGGCCACCCTGACTTTAGGCAAATGAGGGGCAAGGGTGCTTATTTTGAACAGTGTATTGGGCTGTGCCCTTCATGGAAACCTCCAGCCAGAGTTTATGATGAGTGTCTATGTGGAAGAAGATGAGGAGCATGTGGGAGTGTTTTAGTTTTAATTGTGGTCATTTGTGTGGTGGTTGTAAGAGATGCCTGGGTCCACCTGGGCTTGAACTCTGGTGTGATTCCTCTTAGAGAATGCGTTATGGAACTGACTTCAGAGAAGTATCGCCATGAATTGTGTTGGGATTTTAGGAGGACACATATGAGAGTCGCCCTTGGACACTGAGATCTAAGCCCAGAGTGGCTTTCCACAGAGCACTGGGAATCTCAGCCAGGATATCACATGATTTTTTTTCTGAAAGACTTGGAAGCCATACTTGAGAGTCAAAACACACATGGACCTTACATTGTAGACCTCAATGGGGCTGGCTTCATGTGACCTTTTGGCCAGTCTTTGGGAACCCTTGCCTGTGAGAGTTCTCTAGATTATTCATTGAAATGTGCTTCCTCTAAATTTAATGGTTCCTTAATGAATTGAAACCCACAGTTTCTCCAACTTCGTCTTTGAAAATGGCTAGATAAATACCATGAAATTTTTGAACTTCCCATGGCCACCTGCCACTGGAGAACCTTTGGATGTACAGTTGCTGATCCTGAGTGTACCAGACAGTGCCTTGATTGACTGGGTTTTATGAAAATGGTGTAGAACAGAGATGCCAGTATGTTGGGGCCTGCTGAGTAGTGGGCCAAAAGCTGTTGTGTGCAGCTGTGTGATAAAACATCTGTGGTCGGGACATGTGATTCTGCCATTGACTTCCAAATGACTTGTGGCTGACATGTTACAGACAGGAATCACTTATATGTCTGAAACCTCTCCATAAAAGGCATTTTGTTATATGGAGACATTTCAGGGCAATGTTCAGAATCAGGTTGCTATGGTCAAAGGGTCAAGCTATGTGGGATAGAAGCCTGGTTGGTGCATTCTCCTGCAGACCCTGACCCACCACACGTGACAGGACTCCCTACATCACTGTGTAACAGTTGAAGTCATTGTATTTCATGAGGCAAATACCAAACTCCCAGTGCAGTAGAAAGAAACACCATGAAAAGTGGAGGATGACCAAATGGCTTCACAGTCCACATGCGGAGACACTTAGCTTTCAGTGGCCACAGTTTACCTACAGAGAGAAGTCAGCACTGCTTCCTCATGTTCTTTGGAAAAATTGAAACAATATCCTCCAGGTCTCATAGATGTAGACCCAGCTTTGATGGTCTCATTTGAATGGAAGCTAAAGCTTCTGACAACAACATATATGTCGAGTGCCCATCGTTAAAGGCAGTTTCTCAAGAAGTCTTTAGTCCGGCAGAGCTCCAGGTTTGTGTAGTGTTTACCTTTTAGACCAGGTTGCAAGAAAAGACCACTGACTCCGATTAAAATCAGATTAAAGCAAGCTTATTATTTCCACCACCCTGGCTGCCTCTCCCTCCCAAAACGTTGGGAACAGGAGAGCAGCCCAGCTTTATAGCCCAGAAAGTTACACAAAAGTGGGGTTAAAAATAACAGAATTCTGACAAGCATCACACTAATGGTATTTTACATTTTTGTTTGCTGGCCCCAACATCAGAATTTATGAGGACCATTAGAGCCTCAGAGAGTGTCGTCTGGCCAAGGAAGGCCAATATTTATGAGGTGTCAACAAAGTTTCAGAGAGGGCTGTTATCTGGTCAGAGAGCCAGGCATGGGTGAGTTCAAGGCACGGGCAGGCTTTCCAAGCAGGTTCAGATCTTGCTGCAATTTATAGTTAAGCCAAAATTATCTTTTCACGGCTTTGTGGCAAGATGGCTGCCAATTTTAATAAAAGATCAGGTTGGGTCAATCATTCCCCCCTTTTCTAATGTGTTTTTTTCATATATTTGATTGGGTAGGAAGAGCACTGTGGGAATTTTAATCCCTCAGGTAATAGTCTCCCGATTTTTTGAACTCACCCAAAAACAGGTCTCCCTGATTTTACCTGACTTAATTAATTACTTATATTGATATTCTATTTATTTTTGTCTCCATTGTTGTAAGAAGAGAGGCGTCACTCATTTAGACTTCTTCTGAGCTGAGAGAGGGTGACGTGAGGGGGCACCGCCTGAGGGACATTAGTCGCCTTTTAGAAGTCAGTTAGGTTTGAAGTCTGGATGGGGAAGAACAGGTAGTAAAGTCATCTGGGAATGGGTTCTTCTATGAGAGAAACAAAAAAACATGAGTACTTAATAAATGTTGCAGCAGCTGGAACATGTCACTGTATAGAAGTTCCCTCACCAGTCTTTAATATCCCCAGTTATCAGGACTGTCAACTTAATATTTAACTTTTAGTGTTACATTTGTCCCTCCCCATAAGATTCAGTTTAATAATTTAATGTCATCTGATCTTGCAAAATATTTTTACTAGTATGACCTCTGTGTCTAATAGAGAAACCTTTAATTCTCTTACTCATTGCTGGATAATCATACTAACAAATACCAAGCCTATGTGTTTAGGTTAAGAATATCTGTAGGCCTTCAACTAAAAACTTCTGCCACTGGCAGATAATCTTGATAGCCTCTTTTTATAGTTATCAGGCATTCCTGTCTGAGAATCCTTCTTTGTAGCCTCCAGTCTTACTTATTTTGGGAGGCTAACATAAAGTGTATACCTTAAAATATTATTATTACTATTATTATATAAAATGCCCAGAAATGGCTGTAATTTGTTTTTAACTGTCTTTTCTAAGTGTTTAAGATGAAGCAGTCAAACTGACTTTTGTTTCTATCTATTCTGAACAGTCAGCTGAGATTTTATGGGAGTCATTCCTGGGGAAACTTGAGAGCAGCTTCTCAGTTCTGCTAGTGCCATTTGCGCTAGGTGGGTCCAGGTCTTGCTTGACCATGTGGCTTCCCTAGGAAGCATCAGGGATGTTTCCCTTCTCTGATGACTCTCCTCTTCTTAGCAAATGCACTGATTGGCTTTCTGTTCTCCAGTGGTCTCATTAATCTCCCTGATCAGGAGGTTATGCGGTTCAGAGTTGCAAAGCTCTTTAGAGAAGTCCGCTGTTCCCTGGATACAGACTGACTCAGAGGGCAAGAGCCAAATATTGGTTTTCTTGTCCCTTTTCATATAACTTTAATTTTAAATCCTAATCTTAAACATCCATCAAATAAATTTTAACAGACTTATATAAAGAATACTGGGCTTTAATGTCTATAATTTAAAATTATTTATCTTTTTATTATTTGGGATCTGTATTATTCTGTCTGTCTTGTAGGTGATGGCTAATTATCTTAAATTAACCAATGTTGTGTTCTTAAAGCAACACTGCTGTAAAACACTAACAGGGAATCTTTATATCACCCATAAGGAAATTACAAAATAAAATTAACAACAGTAAACAAACTTAGTTCGTGTAATAGCTACCCTAAAATTTTTGGCTGAGTTATACATTATATCCTCTGTTTGAGATGCTAGTAATGTTGACAGGAAAAAAAAAACTTTTGAAAATAACTTTAAATGAAATAACATCTGACCTACTGCTTTCGCAGTCATTCTCACATAATAAGATGGGACACAGAGCCTTATCTCAGGTAAGGCAGGGCTCTTTATTAATCTTAAGTGTTTTAATTCTAAAGCTAATCTTTGTTTTTTAAATATCATTTTACAAAGTTTACATAAATTATTTGAGGTCACATGAACATTAGCTAACACAGTATGATATAGCTTTTAAAACATGAATTTAAAAAAGGCTGAAAGTTTTTAACCTTTACATAGATTAGGCTCTCATTAACTTAAAATACATTTAAATTGTTCCCCAATATAAAAAGTAACATAAAAGTTTACATATCTTATTGACAACAGGTAAATAAATCCTATATATATATATATATATATATATATATATATATATATATATATATATATATATATATATATATATTTTACCATACAACTTCAGAACACCACCTTGATATAATGCTCTTTTAAAGTTTCTACCTTACAGACTTGTATACCTGGAAGATATGAGCACATTAATAGCATCACAATTGCATTGATGTTTCTACGTTAACCAAGTTTAGCTTTTAAAGAAATGGCAGTACAGTGCTCTAAAATAACAGTTCTTATTTAATCAGTTGTTTAATTTTTATGGTTGCTTGCTCTAGAAAAATAAAACTTAATAACCACAATGTTATGGGTAAACTTATGTTTTGAGAAATTTTTGTCTCTTTAACACATGACTGATTTTTACAATCTTATACAGACTTTAGGACAAACTTATACAGACCTTAGTAAATCAATCAGATATCTAACAAAAGTACTCATGAATGAGTAATCCCATATCAAATTTACTTTACTTATTTATCAAAATATTAGACAAATGTATTGAACAGTGTACCATTTTTTGTTGAAGAAAAAGTTCTAGAACCAAGGCATATTAGACCTTTTGTCGGCATTAATATTTTATTAGATTTTTGAACACCTAGAAAAACTTGTAAGGTTAAATTTAAAGACATTTATTTTTATCTGTTTATCCAATTTAAATTGTACCAATTAAATCATGAGAATTTAAGATCTTTGGATCCACGTTTTAAAATTTGTTTATATGAGTGCTTTTTTTATGAGTGCTCCTTATATGTGTTAATTTGTATAACATATATATGATATAGGGATATATGTATATATAGACATAGAACACTAACAAAAGTGTGCACACATAATAATAGTAAAGGCCTTGTAGCTTTTTGCAGTTGAAATCTCCATTGCAATGTTTCAAAAACTCCACTGTTGGTCAAAGATAGAGCTGATCAGAAAAACATTAACCTAGGTCTGTAGGATCAAAATCATGAGCTCAAAAAAAGAATACAGAATCTAAGGAAAAAAAAAGAGTCCTAGAAAAAATGACTGGCCAGTAATTAGTAAATACCATACAATTTACCTTTTTTCCTGCCTTAGGCCTCAGATCAGTCTCCTACTGAGCTTGCAGGCTTCTTTCATTTGCATTTCAACAAAAGTCCTTGCTGAGGTCTGAAAGGAGCAGGGTAAAACTGCTATTCTGAGCAGACACCTCAGGCCTAAGGCATTTTAACCATAATTTTGAGGTTCAGATGTTGAAAATTATGATACAATTTTAAGATGAAATTCACAAAATTTTATATCTTTACATCTTGTTTTGTCAACAGATACCATAATATGATTTACTATCCTTGTCCAAATTAATGCACTGGTACACACTGTGATATTTTCTCAGTCTACCCAATTCAAAATTGGTGAAAAATAAAACTGAATGTTTGGGAAGTTACTTGCCAACTTGGAAGTAGAGTGCTTTAGTTTTCCATCCTAAGCATTTAAGTTATCTGGCATGAATTATCTGAAATCATAAACTAAACAATTACCTAAACCCGACTTTTAACTGCAAGATTGAGCAATGCTACAAAAACCCATCCAGATACCAGATTGTTACAATAAAACATCATCATTTAGACACACATTGAACTAATATCATTCCCAAGAAACAATTTATAATATCAGCACATTATTGCACATGTCTTAAAGGGCCAGAAACAAAGACACAAGACAGACAGAAAGGAGCTCCAGACTATGGCTGACAGACAGAAGCCTTAAAAACAGAGCAGATAAGAGAAAAATCTCCTACACCAGTGGCAGGATAGATGTCCTCACAAGGGGATCAGATGTTTTCACAGACGGCAACCTGAAATGTAATATCAAGGGTTTCCATGGTGACTTTACTGCATTTAGTGTCTCCTTTTTCTTTTTCTTTTTTTTAAGAAGACAGAGGTGGCATAATCCTTACAGTGCAGGGAACGAAGGAAGGAATTCCCTGAAGCAACAGGGCTTTGGTAGATCCTGGGAGTCCCTCAGTCCCTCCTTTTACTTATAGGATTAGCTCCTCTGGTTTGGTTCCACCCCAATCTCGCTCCATCTCCTAACATTTCAGTAGTCAGCTCTCAAAAAGTTCCAGGGTCGGGGGGTTATCAAAATTTGTAACTTAAATTTCGGTTTCTGACCTTGAAGCAAATTAATACCTATTTAATAATGAGGACAGGGTTTGAGAAAAATAAAAAGGGAGGTTTACTGCTTTGCTAACAAAGCAGAAACACAGGGGACTCTGCCCAAAAGTTGTGACTCTCTTGAACTGGAGCAACAAGGGGTTTTAAAGGAGTTTCCATTGTTAACCTGGGAGATACTCTGTTCTTTGGTGGCCAGCAGGCATTGCCCTCTGCAGTGGGTGAGTTCCAGGCTGCCAGCTAGGGGCTTCTCTCATCCTGCTTAACAAAGGGGGGTAAACTTCAACACAGTTTTTTAGAACACAGTCCAAAGGGTGTAAGGCTTACTTGCTTTATTACCCATTTTTACGTCCAATATCTTTAAGTTTTTACCACAGAAATCACACAACAAAATGCACAAAAACAAACAAACAAAAAAACATATAGAACACAGAACAAAACACAAAGAAACAGAAACCTGGTGAAGATACAGAAAAACAGAGGAGCAATGAAATGTCTTGCTGAAGCTCCGGGGTAGGAGCTCCTGCGTGCCCGGCTGCACCTTTCTACCCTTTCAGAGAAATTCCATACAGAACAGAACAGAGGACAGAACAATTCTTGTTACTGTCCTGGACAGGAGTACATGTGAGCCTCCCCAGGCCACCTCTCTGTCATCAGAAGACATCTCCCTTAACCGGATATCAGATGTTATAAAGGCACCACCTACCTATGGAGGCCTCCTCCACCAGGTGCTTGCTAATAGTTTTAGTGCGATGGTTCACTGCAGTGCTCCCTGGACCAAATGCTCACTCCAAGGCTTTGGAACTTGGCTCTCCAGCCCTGAGCCCTGGAGGAAAGGCCAGCATCAGAATTTCCAGCAGTCTGGTCTTATGATCTGGTAACGTCATCTCGCTGGGGAACTCCAAAATGTTAGACCAGGATGCAAGAAAATACCACTGACTCCAATTAAAATCAAATTAAGGCAACCTTATTAGTTCAACCGGCTAGGCTGACTCTCCTTCTCAAAACGGCTGGAAAAAGACAGCATCCCCACCTTTCCTACACCCCAGCTTTATAGCCCAAAAAGTTACACAAAAAGGGAGTATCAGAAAACAGAACTTTGAAAAGCATCACACTAATTGTAGTTTACATTTTTTATTTGCTGGCCCCAGCATCAGAAATTATGAGGACCATTAGAGCCTCAGAGAGGGTCGTTGTCTGGCCAGGGAAGGCCAATATTTATGAGGTTTCAGTAAGGTTTCAGAGAGGGCTGTGATCTGGTCAGTAAGACAGGCATGGGTGAGTTCAAGGCATGGGCAGGCATTCCAAGCAGGTTCAGAATTTGCAGTAATTTATAGTAAAGCAAAAATTATCTTTCCATGGCTTTGTGGCAAGATGGCTCCCAATATTAATGAAAGATCAGGTTGAGTGATCACCCCTGTCCCTTCCTTTTGGAAACTCCTCTACCACCTCCAAGGTTGTGAACTCCTGAGCATTTTCCATTCCAGATAAGTATTCACAGAATGTCTAACTCTTCTCCTCTAATTGTGTCTTACTTGGGGCAAAGGTAATGTCAAAGCATTGTTCTGGATGAGAGTGGGAAGATTATTCTATATCACATATTTGCATACATATTGGATTCATTTTCCAATTTTCCATTTGAAATACTGAATTCCTGGCACTAACCCATACCCTACTAGACTCTGACTAATAATCCTAATATGATGGTGAAACATAACCCAAGCAGAAAAGAAATACAAGCCGTTCAGAGGAGGCATGGTGTGTAGTTGGAATTGCCTTTTGCATTATATAGTATAGGAGCTATAAATCTAGTCAATTTTTTGTTGAAATAATTCTACATGTGTTTTTAAAGTTAACAAATATGGGAATCCTGTCTCCCTTTCTCTGTAGCACATGTATTTTTATATGCACATAGAGAATCCTACCTGGTATCACACGTACATACTTGTGAGGTGGCTGAATTGGCAGATACAAATTGTGAGAAGAGATCACTACTCCTAAACGCTGTTGAAACTGAAAATTCAACCTATGGGTGAGCTTCCTAGTTCAATAACATTATACATAAATCCATGTTCAGTAAAATGAATATTTTTGCATCTGTGGATTATATATATTTCATGATGAATTTCGATTGGCATATATATTGCTACTTTTTTTCTTTTTTTGGTTGTTCAAAACGTTACAAAGCTCTTGACATATCATATTTCATACATTAGATTCAAGTGGGTTATGAACTCCCATTTTTCCCCAAATAAAGATTGCAGAATCACATTGGTTACATATCCACATTTTTACATAATGCCCTATTAGTTAATGTTGTATTCTGCTACCTTTCCTATACTCTATGATCCCCCCTCTTTCCCCCTCCCATCTTCTCTCTCTACCCCATCTACTGTAATTAATTTCTCTCCTTGTTTATTTTCCCATTCCCTTCACAACCTGTTATATGTAATTTTGTATAACAATGAGGGTCTCCCTTCATTACCATGCAATTTCCCTTTTCTCTCCCTTTCCCTCCCACCTCATGTCTCTGTTAATGTAAATCTTTTCTTCCTGCTCTTCCTCCCTGCTCTGTTCTTAGTTGCTCTCATTATATCCAAGAAGACATTTGGTATTTGTTTTTTAGGGATTGGCTAGTTTCACTAAGCATAATCTGCTCTATTACCATCCATTTCCCTGAAAATTCCATGATTTTGTCATATTTTAGTGCTGCGTAATACTCCATGGTGTATAAATGCCACATTTGTTATCCATTCATCTATTGAAGGGCATCTAGGTTGGGTCCACAGTGCAGCAATTGTGAATTGTACTGCTAAGAACATCGATGTGGCAGTATCCCAGAGTTACACTATTTTAAGGTCTTCAGGAAATAGTCCAAGAAGGGCAATAGCTGGGTCAAATTGTGGTTCCATTCCAAGCTTTCCCAGGAATCTCCATACTGCTTTTCAAATTGGCCGCACCAGTTTGCGGAACAGCTCTCCTCATAGGCCTCATTTGGTCCATCTTCTCTACATTAAGAAGAGAGAGGCTTACTCAGACACAACCCTTCATCCTGACCAGGTTGTTTGCCAGGTTGTTTTGGTCTTTCAGGTCTTTCATAGCTGCCTACATCTTCTCCAGGGATCAAATATGCATGGACCTTTGAGGTTCTCAGTAGGTGGCAGATCCCCTACATTGCTGTATTGCAAGACGAACCCTGTCCCTTCTCTTTTGTAAAGTTAGATTGAGGGAACAGTGTATGGTTAGGGTTAATAACATGTTCAATTTGGGTTCGGAATCATTCTGATTGATGAATAATGGTATTGGGAACCTGTGATATTTATAAAACTATAGAGGTGAAATATAAGTATAAAAACAGAAATCTAGGTAAGATTTGTAGCCCAGAAGGGAATGAGGCCCTTTATTGGGATACTTAGCTTTTAATTATGTTCTGCACGTTTGTCTCAGATAAATTGATAATCAATGGCATAGGACCTTGTACCTTGGAAGATTGATTGTAGAAGAGAACATCCACTCAAATTTGGATAGTCGGTAGGATTAGGAAGAGAGTCGGTAGGTTTAGGAAGAAGAGTGAGTATAAAATTTGGATCAAATGTTCTTTAGCAATACGGTTTCATTTACACAGTGAATGTAAATGTCAGCACATGCGAAGAGTCAGTCACAATGATGAACTGCGGAAAATATAGGAAAGAAGATATCAATAGAGACATTACAAAATCAGGCAATTGTAAAGTGAATGATAGGTTTACACATTTTCAACAGGATCGAGATTGAATACATAATTTTAGGAAGAAACAAATATGTAGTCACCAATAGAAATGACATTTGAAAGCATTATGCAAACTGGATATGGATGTTTTTAGTAATCCATATTCAACTTCCATTTAGGATTTAGTGCAATCATAAGTGTGACCTTTGCATTTTGTGCCCAGAAAATTATTGTGATAAAATATATATGTAGATCATGTGACATGAGTATTTTTTCCACCATTTCTGTGAGCAATATTTTAAGACATATAAATTAGTATTGGGGGTACAAAGTGGTGTACCCTGTGTCTATGAATATAGAGATAATGCATGAATAGAACATACTGTAAATAAATAATATAACTGGTTCCACTTTAAATAATGGATTGAATTGTTATCTGAAAATTTATAAGAAATCATATATTGACATACAATCAATAATTCCAACCAGTTATATATCTAATTGTCATCTTAGGGTTATTGTTTATCATGAAGTGTGTGTGAGTTTTGCTTAAAAAGTGATTATGGAAGTCGAAAATAATGTGTTTGGAAAGAAGTCTCATGAAATTACCAGTCAAGAAATATGGAGGAATCCATGTGTTCTGAAGCAGGAAGTGATTGAAAGTGAAACAAATGCCTATAAATTTGCTAAATTGTCGATGAAATATATATCCTGTGATGTGCATAAACTGAGGAAATACTATGTACCAGTGTTGAATAAAAATGAACGTCAAAGTACACATCATGTACCATTGGAATCTACTTGCATTGATGTTAAACTGGGTCAGTTACTGTAAAAATATTAGGATTCGCGTGCATCACTCACCAAAGTTAGTTTTCTTTTTTTTTTAATTTTTATTTATGCTTGTTCAAAACATTACATAGTTCTTGATACATCATATTTGTCACTTTGATTCAAGTGGGTTATGAACTCCCATTTTTACTCCGTATACAGATTGCAGAATCACATCAGTTACACATGCATTGATTCACATATTGCCATACTAGTGTCTGTTGTATTCTGCTGCCTTACCTATCCTCTACTATCCCCCCTCCCCTCCCCTCTCCTCCCCTCTTCTCTCTCTACCCCCTCTACAGTAATAAATTTCTCCCCCTTGTATTATTTTTCCCTTTCTTCTTGTATGTAATTTTGTATAACCCTGAGGGTCTCCTTCCATTTCCATGCAATATCCCTTCTCTCTCCCTTTCCCTCCCACCTCTCATCCCTGTTTTAATGTTAATCTTCTTCTCATCCTCTTCATACCTATTCTGTTCTTAGTTAATCTCCTTATATCAAAGAAGACATTTGGCATTTGTTTTGAAGGGATTGGGTAGCTTCACTTAGCATAATCTGCTCTAGTGCCATCCATTTCCCTGCAAATTCTATGATTTTGTCATTTTTTAATGCAGAGTAATACTACATTCTGTATAAATGCCACATTTTTTAATCCATTCATCTATTGAAGGGCATATAGGTTGGTTCCACAGTCTTGCTATTGTGAATTGTGCTGCTATGTACATCGATGTAGCAGTGTCCCTGCAGCATGCTCTTTTTAGGTCTTTAGGGAATTGACCGAGAAGGGGAATAGCTGGGTCAAATGGTGGTTTCATTCCCAGCTTTCCAAGAAATCTCCATACTGCTTTCCAAATTGGATGCACCAATTTGCAGTCTCACCAGCAATGTACAAGTGTACCTGTTTCCCCACATTCTCACCAACACTTGTTGTTTGACTTCATAATGGCTGCCAATCTTACTGGAGTGAGATGGTATCTTAGGGTGGTTTTGATTCACCTTTCTCTGACTACTGGAGATGGTGAGCATTTTTTCATGTACTTGTTGATTATATGTCCTCCTCTGAGATGTCTGTTGAGGTCCTCGGCCCATTTGTTGATTGGGTTATTTGTTATCTTATTGTTTAATTTTTTGAGTTCTTTGTATACTCTGGATATTAGGGCTCTATCTGAAGTGTGAGGAGTAAAGATTTGTTCCCAGAATTTAGGCTCCCTATTTACCTCTCTTATTGTTTCTTTTGCTGAGAAAAAACTTTTTGCTTTGAGTAAGTCCCATGTGTTGATTCTAGTTATTAACTCTTGTTATTAACTCTTGTGCTATGGATGTCCTATTGAGGAATTTGAAGCCCGACCCCACAGTATGTAGATCGTAGCCAACTTTTTCTTCTATCAGACGCCATGTCTCTGTTTTGATATCAAGGCCCTTGATCCATTTTGAGTGAACTTTTGTGCATGCAAGAGAAAGGGATTCAGTTTCATTTTGTTACATATGGATTTCCAGTTTTTCCAGCACCATTTGTTGAAGATGCTATCCTTCCTCCATTGCATGCTTTTAGCTCCTTCATCAAATAGAAGATTGTTGTAGCATTGTGGATTAATCTCTGTGTCCTCCATTCTGTACCATTGGTCCACCCGCCTGTTTTGGTACCAGTACCATGCTGTCATTGTTACTATTGCTCTGAAATTTAGTTTGAAATCTGGTATCGCTATACCGCCTGATTCACACATCCTGGTTAGAATTGCTTTTGCTATTCTGGATCTTTTATTATTCCATATGAATTTCATGATTGCTTTCTCTATTTCTACAAGAAATGCCGTTAGGATTTTGATTGGCATTACATTAAACCTATAGAGAACTTTTGGGAATATCACCATTTTGATGATGTTAGTTCTCCCTATCCATGAACAGTGTATATTTTTCCATCTTCTAAGATCTTATTCTACTTCTCTTTTTAGGGTTCTGTAGTTTGCATTGTATAAATCTTTCACCTCTTTTGTTAGGTTGATTCCCAAGGATTTTAGTTTTATTTTTTGAGGATATTGTGAATGGAGTGTTTTTTTTTTCTCATTTCCGTTTCAGAAGTTTTGTCACTGATATACAGAAATGCCTTTGACTTATGAATGTTGATTTTATATCCTGCCACATTGCTGAAATCATTTCTTACTTCTAGTAGTTTTTTTTGTAGACCCTTTTGGGTCTTCTATATATTGAATCATATCAGCTGCAAGTAGTGATAATTTAAGTTATTCTTTTCCTATTTTCATGCCTTTTATTTCTTTCATCTGTCAAATTGCTCTGGCCAGTGTTTCGAGAACTATATTGAATAGAAGTGGTGGTAGAGGACATCTCTGTCTTGTTCCAGATTTTAGAGGGAATGCTTCAATTTTTCTTCATTCAGAATAATGCTAGCCTGAGGCTTAACATAGATAGCTTTTACAATGTCGAGGTAAATTCCTGTTATCTCTAGTTTTTCAAATGTTTTGAACATAAAGGGATGCTAAGGGTCTATCCTTCTTATTTATTTTTTGCAGAACCAAGCTTTAGTTTTGTAATTTTTTCAATAGTTTCTTTTGTTTCAATTTTGTTGTTTTCCGCTCTGATTTTAGTTATTTCTTGCCTTCTGCTACATTTGCTGTTGTTTTGCTCTTCCTTTTCTAGGGCTTTGAGATGAAGTGTGAGTTCATTTATTTGTTGTTCTTTCCTATTTTTGAGGAATGACGTCAAGGTGGTGAATTTCCCTCTTAAAACACCTTTCATTGTGTCCCATAGACTCCGATATGTTGTTTCTGTATTTTCATTTATCTTGAAGAATTTTTTGATTTTCTCATTTATGTCTTCTGTAACACATTAATCATTCAGTAACATGTTGTTCATTTTCAATGTGATGTAGGATTTTTCCTTCCTTCTTTTTCATTGGTTTCCAGATTCATTCCATTATAATCCAATAAAATTCATGGTATTAAGTCCACCCTTTATATTTACTGAAGGTTGCTCTATGGCATAATATATGGTCTATTTTTTAGAAGGATCCATGTGCTGCTAAAAAATATTATATCCACTTGATGATGGTTGATATATTCTATATATGTCAGTTAAGTCTAGGTTATTGATTGTGATATTGAGTTCTATAGTTTCTTTATTCAACTTTTATTTGGAGGATCTGTCCAATGGTGAGAGAGGTGTGTTGAAGTCACCCATAATTATTGTGTTGTGGGCTATTTGATTCTGGAACGTGAGGAGAATTTGTTTTATGAACGTCACAGCACAATTTAATGGTGCGTAAATATTGATAATTTTTATGTCTTGTTGGTGAATGGTTCCTTTTAACAGTATATAATTTCCTTCATTATCCCTTTTGATTAAATTAGTCTTGAAGTCGATTTAATTCGATTTGAGGATGGCCACCACTCCTTGCTTATGAGGACCGTGTGCATGGTATATTTTTTCCCAACCTTTCACCTTCAGCCTGTGTATGTCTTTTCCATTCAGATATGTCTCCTGGAGGCAACATATTGTTGGATTTGTTTTTTGAATCCAAGTTACAAGCCTATGTTGCTTTATTGGAGAGTTTAAGCCATTAATGTTTAGTGTTACTATTGATATATGGTTTCTACTGCCAGCCATGTTTGAATATTTATCGCTTTTTAAAATTTACTTTGTTTCTCCATGATTAGCTTTTCCCCCGCCCTCTGTCATTACTGAGGCACTTCCCACTGATGGTTTTGGTTGTTGTTTTTCATTTCTTTCTCGTGTAGTGTTTTGCTCAAGACACTTTGCAATGGTGGTTTTCTGGCTGCAAATTCTTTTAGCTTTTGTTTATCATGAAAGATTTTTATTTCGTTGTCGTACCTGAAGCTGAATTTTGCTGGATACAGAATTCTTGTTTGGCATCCATTGTCTTTCAATGTTTGAAATACGTTGTTCCAGGATCCTCTCACTTTCAGTGTCTGTGATGAAAAATAGGTTGCTAACCTTATTGGTTTACCCCTGAATGTAATCTTCCTCCTTTCTCTTGAAGCTTTTAATGTTTTCTCTTTGTTCTGTATATTGGATAGCTTCATAACAATGTGTCTTGGCGTTGGTCTACTGTGATTTTGTGTGCTCTGTGTCCTGTAAGCATCTTCAATTTGTATATCCATTTCCTTTTTTATTTCTGGAAAATTTTCATTCCCATAGTTTGAATCTCTGTACCTTCCTCTATCCAGATGACTCATAAGTTTGTTTTTTTTATGTTATACCATATCTCTTGGATGTTTTTCTCGTGATTTTTTACCAGCCTTTCTGTGTTGGCTAGACTCTTTTCAAGATGATATATTTTGTCTTCATTATGTGACATTCTGTCTTCTACTTGCTCCACACGGTTAGTGATACTCTCAATTGAGTTTTTAATTTGGTTTATCGTTTCCTTCATTTCTAGAAATATTCTTTGAATATTTATAATCTCTATCTCCTGATCAAGAATATTAACTTCTTCTTTTATCTGTTTATGTAATTCATTTTCAATGTGTTCTTTCACTGTATTTATTTGCTCTCTCGTATCCTCTTTAAGCTTCCATTTCATCTGTCTAAGGTATTCCTTGAGTTCTTTATATGACCATTTTTCTGATAATTCTAGGTCCTCCTGAATATTTAGGTTATGCTTCATTGTTTGTACTCCTTTTCTTTCTTGCTTTTTGATGCTGCTCATGTTACTTCTTGTTCTGTTTGAGTGCTGAGTTACTTCTTATTCTTATAAATTTATTTGAAGCTTGGGAGGAAAGATATTAGAAGGGATGGGAAGAAGTCACTAAAGAGAATGAGAATAGGCAGGTAGAATTCAAGGATGGGGGAATAAGAAAATTGAAAAGAAATGAAAAGACAAAAGAAAAAAATAGAAAATAAAGAAAGAAATAATTTTTTTTAAAATAATAATGATAATTAAAAAATGAAAATTAAAATTTAAAATAATAATAATAGTAAAATTAAAAAATAAAAACATTAAAATAAGTTAAAGAACAACACAAAAAATTTAAATGAAAGAAAAAAAATAAAAATAAAATAATAATAATAATAATACATGCAGTCATAGAGTTCAATTAACTTCTCTTCCAGTAGGTGGAGCTGTGCTCACTGGGCCAAGCTTCTCCTCTCAATAGGTGGGAACCAATCACTGTGTAGCAGTTCTTCCTCCCAGACTGGGCGGGTCTCTAATCCTGAGTGCCTAAGACCTTCTCTAGTGTTTCCTCAAGCCAGGCTCCGCTCAACTGTGACGCTCACCACAATACTTGCTACACGTCAGGTCTCTGCTCCTGGTAGCCCTGTTTTCATCAACGCTTGGCACTCTCTCCCTGTTTGCCTCCCTCAGACCCTATGTTTGTAGAGCTTGGGGCTGGGAACCCCCAGCGAATTTGCTTGCTCTCTGGTATCCATGCCCACATTAGCTGGTGTAAGAGACCTCAGTTGTCAGCACTGGTAGGAGCGGTAGCCAGGAATTCCACGCCACAAGTCCCACAGCACACATGATTCCCTCGGTCTGGCCATCTTTCTCACGGGAGACCTGGGAGGGCCCCTTAAGGGAGAGCTGGGAGGGGCCCTTAATGTTTCCCCGCTGTGTGGAGAGAGATGCATAGGGAATTACACACCTGTCGTACTGGTTTCAATGAAGTTATCTCCTCTGCCCATGACATCAGTTCTCTTCCACGGTGGTATCCCATGCAAATGGTGACCATTCGTTCCTTTTGCCAGGTGACCAATGCAATGGATGGGTCCTGACTGTGTCTCCAAAGCCCCATTTCAATCCAGTGGCCTTTTACCTCTGTAAATTCAGAAGGGCCGACCAGTTATTTCAGAGGGAACGTTAGTTCTGAGTCACAAGAAGCAGGCAAATCTGAGCTTCTATGCAGCCGATCCGGGCTCTGTGTGTTTTCTCAGGGGCCCAGACTGTTCACACCAGATCCACGTCAGGTCAGCATTGCCTAGTGATTCTGAACAAACAGCATTTAGACAGTTTACGAATCCCTATGCCTGCGCAGCTAATGAGGTCAGATACTTGATTTCTCCATGTCCGCTACCATGTTGGATCTCTTATATTGCTACTTTTTAATGTCTGTGCGTGTGCGTGTGTGTGTGTGTGTGTGTGTGTGTGTGTGTGTGTATATATATATATATATATATATATATATATATATATATATATCAATATAAGATTTCTTATATATTTTTAGATATCAATTCAATTCATTATTTGAAGTGGAACCAGTTATATTATTTATTCACAGGATGGTCTATTCATGCATTATCTCTATATTCATAGACACAGGGTACACCTCTGTGTACCCCTAACACTAATGTATATGTCTTCAAAATATTGCTCCCAGAAATGGTGGAAGAAATACTCATGTCACCTGATCCACATATATATTTTATCACAGTAAAATTCTGAACAAAAAATGTAAAGGTCACACTTATGATTGCACCGAAGCCTAAAAGAAAAGTGAAAATGTTTAACTAAAAACATCCATGTGAAGGTTGCCTAATGCTCTCAAATGTCAATCCTATTGGTGACAACATATTTGTTTCTTCCAATGATTATATATTCAAATTAAACCCTGTTGAAAATGTCTAATCCTATAACTCACTTTATACTTTGCCTGATTTCATAATGTCTCTATTGATACATGCTTTCCTACTTATTTTCCCCAGTTCATCATTGTGACTGACTCTTCATATGTGCTGACATTTTCATTCATTCTCTAACCGAAACCCTATTGCTAAAGAACTTTTGGTCCAAATACTATACTCACTCTTCTTCCTAAACCTACCGACTATCTTCCTAATCCTACCGACTATCCATTTTTAACTGGATGTTCTCTTCTACATTAAATCTACCAAGGTACAAGGTCCTGTGCTTCAAATCATACCTAGATTTCTGTTTCCATACTTATATTTCACCTCTATGTTCTTTTAATTATCGCAAGTTCCCAATACCATTATTCATCGCACAGAATGATTCCTAACCCAAATTGAACCTGTTATTAACCCTAAACATACACTGTTCCCTCAATCTCATTTTACAGAAGAGCAGCGACAGAGTTGTTCTTAAAATACAGGGAATTAGGGGACCTTCCACCTGCTGAAAACCTCAAAGGTCCATGCAGAAATGATACCTGGAGAAGTTGTAGGGAGGTATGAAAGACCTGAGAGAGCAAAAGTCCTATTCCATGGCAAACAACCTGGTCAGGATAAAGGGATGTGTCTGAATCAGCCTCTCTCTACTTATGTTAGAGAAGATGGACTAAACCAGACCTGTGTGGAGAGCTGTTCCCAGGTGCCTATGGTTGATATACCATTCTAACTTGTGCAAGTGTTCCAGGAAGTAGGAGCAGCCTCCATCTCATGGGACCCTTGGAAGCAAGTGTTAGGACAAACTGGTTGCCAAGGCAGTGACCTCATTCATTCAATTCCAAAGAAAGTGACATACCTCATTTCCTTGTTGATGGAACTCTATGATCTTTGTATCCTAGTGGCCAGGCACCCAGACGCTATCCCATTCCCAGTCACAGTGGTCTCACTTGTTTGGATTTACCAAGGACAGAGTCAGTATTTCTTGGTACCTACTAATGTGAGGATGGCCAAATGCCAGGAGAGCACTGAAGAGGTACCTTTTCTGAGAAAGCCAGTAGTGGCTCACCACTATTTCTTGACAACTTCACAGAGTTAGCCAAGGAAACCAGACCTGAGAGAGGACAGACTATTTCGAAGGAATATAGTATGGCCGAGCAGTTAGAGGACACTCCAGATAGTCACAAATCTACTTGGGGGAAGGAGGTGCCATTGTGGGAGTGGGTGTGGGTTTGTGGTTTTGCCTCATGTTCTAACAAAAGGAAGGAATGGCGGTTTGTTTGGATTGAAGTGGACTGTTTCGAGTAAGTCATTTGACAAGGTGAGTGTTTCTATGTTTGTGTATCCGACTATGTCCATTGTTGTAGACATTAGAAAAGAGAATGCATTAATGGATGTGTCCTGTCTAGTATAAATCTTACCATAATTCATCCTGCTCAATTTATGAATGGACTGCACCTTGTCTAATCGATGGGCAACACCTGCTATCATCCTAAGTTCCTGTTTTCTTCCTGAATTCTGGCCAGTCTCCAGAATAGGCTCAGGGATTTGTGTCCAAGATATGTACCACCTCCAAGCTCTGTGACATGGCCATATACTGGATAGCTGAAGAGAATGGAGATCATCTCAGAAAACTCAGATATCAGTGTGACCAGGAAAGTCTCAGTGGAGAAACCCTGCTTTGGGCCTTTTGCTTACCTTATGTTCTGTTGCCCTGAATGTCAGGAAGGTCTTTGCCTCAGGCCACCCCTTTGTGAAGCCTGAAGAAAACAGTTTTAAATTTGAAATGAATAGGCATCACCTGTGGCTCTTTGCTTAATTGCTTTGGAAAGGGATGTGTCTGAATTAGCCTCTTGGCCTTGTATGTGGCTGTGATTTTTATTCTCAGCACATGATGGATCCAAAGAATGATCGCATGTGCGCATCCAAAACCAAAATGGCCAAAAGATCAGTCATTGTGGATGAAGTCTCTCGCCTTCTTCTGTTAGGTTCCTGACATCCATCAAGTGAGAATACTGATCCTTTGGGTCAAATGAGTTCTTGAAATCTCTGCCGAGGTGCTTGGCTTTTCTCATGACTCTATTTCACATAAATATTCCATACCTGAAAGTCAGTAGGCCTCAAATTGGAGAAACAGAGCAGCATGAACGGCAGGCTTATTTGACCACTCCTGGTTCATATTAAGAGTGTCCAGGCCACCCTGACTTTAGGCAAATGAGGGGCAAGTGAGCTTATTTTGGACACTACCAATGGCTGCACCCCTCATGGAAACCTCCAGCCAGAGGTCATGATGAGTGACTATATGGAAGAAAATGAGGGCCATGTGGGAGTGTTTTGGTTTTAATTGTGGTCATTTGTGTGGCGGTTGGAAGAAATGTCTGGGTCCACCTGGGCTTGAACTCTGGTGTGATTCCCCATAGATTCTTAGTTCTGGAACTCACCTCAGAGAAGTATTGCCATGAATTGTTTTGGGATTTTAGGAGGCCACGCATGAGAGTTGCCCTTGGAAACTGAGATCTGGCTTTCCACAGAGCACTGGGAATCTCAGCCAGGATATCACATGATATAATTGTGAAAAACTTGCAGCCATAGTTGAGAGTCAAAACACACATGGACCTCACATTTTACACCTCAATGTGCCTGGCTTCATGTCACCTTTTCCCCACTCTTTGGGAAGCCTTGCCTGTGAGAGTTATCCAGAATTTTCATTTAAATTAGCTTCCTCAACATTTAGTGGTTCCTGAATGAATTGAAACCCAGAGTTTCTCCAACTTCATCCTTGAAAAATGGCTTGATAAATACCATGAATTTTTGGAAGTTCCCACAACCAGGTGGCACTGGAGAACATTTGGATGTCCTGTTGCTGATCATGAGTATACCAGACAATGCCTTGATTGACTGGGTTTCATGAAAATGGTTTAGAACAGAGATGCCAGTAAGTTGGAGCCTGCTGAGTAGTGGGCCTAGAGCAGTGGTGGGCAGGCGTGTGATGAAACATCAGTGGTAGGGCCATGAGGATCTACCATTGGATTCCAAATGGCTTGTGACTGACATGGTGCAGCCAGCAGTCCCTTATATGTAAAGGCATCTTGTTATATGGTGAGGTTTCAGGTCAATGTTCTGAATCAGGTTGATATGGAAGAGGGGGCAATGGGCCAAGCTAGGAGGGATAGAAGCCTGGTTGGTGCATTCTCCTGCAGACCCTGACCCAACACACGTGACAGAACTCCCTCCAGCAATATGTCCCAGTTGAGCTCCTGGTATTTCGTGAAGCAAATACCAAACTCCCAGTGCAGCAGGAAAAACACCACAAAAAGTGTAGGAGGACCAAATGGCTTCGCAGTCAACACGGAGAGACACTTAGTCCTCAGTGGTCACAGTTTACCTACAAAGAGAGGATTCAGCTTTGCTGCCTCATCTTCATTGGAAAATAAGAAACCATGTCCTTCAGGTCACATAGATGCAGAACCAGCTTTGATGGTCTCACTACTAAAGAAGCCAAATCTCCTGACAACAACATATATTTCAAGTGCCCAAACTCAGAGGCAGTTTCTCAAAAAGTTTTTAGGCTCTCAGAGCTCCCTGTTTGTGTTGTGTTTACCCTGTCCCTTACTTTTGGAAACTCCTCTACCACCTCCATGGTTATGAACTCTTGAGCATTTTCCATTCCAGATATGTATTCACTGATTTTCTAACTCTTCTCCTCTAATTATGTTTTACCTGGGGTGAAGGTAATGTCAAGGCATTTTTCTGGATGAGAGTGAGAGGATATCAGACCTTAACAGATATTTGTGAAGCACATATTTGCTTACACATTGAATTCATTTTCCAATTTTCCTTTTGAAATACTGAATCCCTGACACTAACCCATACCTACTAGAATCAGACAACTCATCCTAATATAATGGAGAAAAATAACCCAAACAGAATAGAAATTCAAGCAGTTCAGAGGAGGCATCTTGTATAGTTGGACTTGCCTTTTGCATTATATAAGGTAGGAGTTATAAATCTAGTCAATTTTTATTTGAAATAGTTCTCCATGTGTTTTTAAAGATAACAAATGTGTGAAATCCTGTTTCCCTTTCTCTGTAGCCAATTCACACATGTATATTTATATGCACATATAGAATCCTACCAGGAATCCCACGTACATTTTTGTGAGGTTTCTCACTTCGCAGATTCAAATTGTGAGAAGAGATCACTCCTCTTAAACGCTGTTAGAACTGAAGATTCAAACTATAGGGGAGCTTTCTAGTAGAACAACATTATACATATACTCATGTTCAGTAAAATAATTATTTTTGCATCTGTGGATGATATATATTTACTGATGAATTTTGATTTTCATATATATTGCTGCTTTTTAATGTCTGTGTGTAGTTTGTGTGTGTGTGTGTGTGTGTGTGTGTGTATATATATATATATATATATATATACACACACACACTATTCAGATTTTTCAATATATAAAATATATGTGTCTTATATACACTTTCTAAATTCATTCATGTTCATGTATATGGATTTATAATCAACTTTTCACAAGATTATTTTCCGAAATATTCATCCACCTGAAATACATATTTGTTTCCTAGTACTGAAAACAAACTTCAGTGAATGGTGCCTACAAATTCTAATAATTTTACAGTAACTGACCCAGTTTACTACCAATGCAAGTAGATTCCTATGGGACATGATATGTAATTTGAGGTTCATTTGTATTCAACACTGGTACATTATTATTTCTTCAGTTTTTGCACATCATACGATATATATTTCATCCACAAGTTCACAAATTTACAGGCATTTGTTTCAACTTTAATCAATTCCTGTTTCAGAACACAAGTATTATCAGGGTTTCTGAACTCGTCTTTTCATGACGCTTCTTTCCAAACAAGTTATTTTCGATTTCCATAATCACTGGTGAAGTAAAACTCACACCCTTTGTGATAAACCAAAACAATAATATTACCATTATATGTATACCATTTTGGAAAGAATGATTGTATATCAATATAACATTTCCTGTAATTTTTCAGATATCAGTTCAATCCATTATTTATAGTTGGAACAAGTTATATTATTTATTCACAGTATGTTCTATTCATGCTTTATCTTTATATTCATAGACACATTGTACACCTCTTTGGACCCCCAATACTAATTTTACGTCTTCAATATATTGCTACCAGAAATGGTGGAAGAAATACTTATGTCACCTGATCTACATATACATTTTATCACAATAATATTCTGAAAAAAAAATGTAAAGGTCACACTTATGACTGTACCAAAGCCTAAAAGGAAAGTGAACATGGATTAATAGAAACATCCATGTCCATGCTGCCTAATGCTCTCAAATGTCAATCCTATTGGTGACAACATATTTGTTTCTTCCTAAGATTATATATTCAAACTCAACCCTGTTGAAAATGTCTAATCCTATCACTCACTTTATATTTTGCCTGATGCAATAATGTCTCTATTGATATCTGCATTTCTACATATTTTCCCAGTTTATCATAGTGACTGACTCTTCATATGTGCCGACATTTACATTCACTCTCTAACCGAAACCATATTGCTAAAGAACTTTTGGTCTAAATCCTATAATCGCTCTTCTTCCTAAACCTACCGACAATCTTTCTAAACCTACTGACTATCCCTTTTTACTGGATGTTCTCTTCTACGTTCAATCATCCAAGGTACAAGGTCCTATGCCATTGTATATTGAATTATCTGAGACATCTTTAGAGAACATAAATCAAGCTAAGTATCCCAATCAGGGGCCCAATGCCCTTCTGGGTTTCAAATTATACCTAGATTTTTATTTTCATACTTATATTTCACCTCTACATTCTTGTAAATCTCACAGGTTGCCAATACCATTATTCATCGCACAGAATGATTCCTAACCCAAATTGAACCTGTTATTAACCCTAAACATACACTGTTCCCTCAATCTCATTTTACAGAAGAACAGGGACGGAGTTGTTCTTACAATACAGGAAAGTAGGGGACCTTCCACCTGCTGAAAACCTCAAAGGTCCATACAGAAATGATACCCGGAAAAGTTATAGGCAGCTATGAAGGACCTGAGAGAGCAAAAGTCATCTTCCATGGCAAACAACCTGGTCAGGATGAAGGGATGTGTCTTACCAGCCTCTCTCTTCTTATTGTAGAGAAGATGGACCAAATCAGGCCTGTGTGGAAAGCTGTTCACGGGTGCCTATGGTTGATATACCATTCTAACTTGTGAAAGTGTCACAGGAAGTAGGGGCAGCCTCCATCTCATGGGACCCTTGAAAGCAACTGTTAGGAAAAAGGGGTGCCAAGGCAGTGGCCTCATTCAGTTCCAAAGAAAGTGACATATCTAATTTCCTTGGTGATGGAACTCTCTGAACTTGCTATCCAAGAACCAAGACACCGAGAGGCAATCCCAGTCCAAGTCCCTGTGGGCTCACTTGATTGGATTTTCCAAGGACAGAGTCAGTCTTTCTCGGTACCTAATGATGTGAGTATAGCCAAATACCAGGAGAGCACTGAAGAGGTACATTTCCTGAGAAAGCAGGTAGTTGCTCGCGACTTTTTCCTGACAACTTTACAGAGTTGGTCAAGGAAAGCAGATCTGATAGAGGACACGCCATTTCGGGGGAACATAATATGGCCCACCAGTCAGAGTTAACTCCGGAGAGTCACAGAACTACTTCAGGGAAGGAGGTGCCTTTGTGAGTGTGGGTTTGTTGTTTTGTCTCATATTCTGAGAATAGGTAGGGAAGGCGGTTTGTTTGATTTGGAGTGAACTGTTTCTAGTAAGTCGTTTGACAAAATGAGTGTTTCTATGTCTGTGTATCCCACTGTGTCCGTGGTTGTAGACATGAGAAAAGAGAATGCAACAATGGATGTGTCCTGTCTAGTAGAAAGCTTCCCATTATTCATCCTGCCTAATTTATGAATGGAGTGCGGCTTGCCTTATGGATGAGCAATACCTATTACCTTCCTAAGTCCCTGTTTTCTTCTGAATTATGGCCACTCTCCAGAATAGGCTCATGGTTTTGTGTCCAAGATATGCAACAACTCCAAGGTCTGTGACATGGCCATGTACAGGATAGCTGAAGGGAATGGCCAGCATCTCAGAAAACTCAGATATCAGTGTGACCAGGAAAATCTCACTGGATATACCCTGCTTTTGGCCTTTTGCTTACCTATTGTTCTGTTGCCCTGAATATCAGGAAGGTCTTTGCCTCAGGCCACCCCTTTGTGAAGCCTGAAGGAAACAGTTTTCAAATGGAAATGAATGGGCATCACTTGTGGCTCTTTCTTAGTTGCTTTGGAAAGGGATGTGTCTTAATTAGACTCTTGGCCTTGTATGTGGCTGTGACTTTGATTCTCAGCAGCTGATGGATCTAAAAATGATCCCATGTGTGCATCCAAAACCATAATTGCCAAAAGATCAGTCATTGTGGATGAAGTCTCTCGTCTTCCTCTGTTAGGTTCCTGACCTCCATCAAGTGAGAATAGGTATTCCTTGGGTCAAATGAGTTCTTCAAATCACTGCAGAGGTGCTTAGGTTTTCGTATGACTCCAAATCACATAAAGAATCTATACTTGAAAGTCAGTAGGCCTCAAATTGGAGAAACAGAGCAGTATTAACGGGAGGCTTATTTGATCACTCCTGGTTCACAGAAAGGGTGTTCAGGCCAACATGACTTTAGGCAAATGAGGGGCAAGGGAGTTTATTTGGACACTGTCTTTGGGTGAGCCCTTCATGGAAACCTCCAGACAGAGGTTACGATGAGTGACTATATGGAAGAAGATGAGGACCATGTTTGAGTGTTTTGTTTTTAATTGTGGTCATTTGTGTGGTGGTTGTAAGAAATATCTTGGTCCACCTGGGCTTGAACTCTGTTGGGATTTCCCTTAAAGACTGCGTTCTGGAACTGAACTCAGAGAAGTATTGCCATGAATAGAAATACAAGCAGTTTAGAGGAGGCATGGTGTATATTTGGACTTGCCTTTTGCATGATACAGAGTAGGAGTTAAATCTAGTCAATTTTTTGTTGAAATAGTTCTCCATGTGTTTTTAAAGTTAAAAAAATGTGAATTCCTGTCTCCCTTTCTCTGTAGCCTATTCAGCACATATATTTTTATATGGATATATAGAATCATACCTGGTACCACACATACATTCTTGTGAGGTGGATGAGTTGTCAGATACAAATTGTGAGAAGAGATCACTCCTACTTAACCGTGTTGGAACTGAATATTCAACCAATGGGTGAGCTTGCTAGTTGAACAACATTATACATAAATCCATGTTCAGTAAAATGAATATTTTTGGATCTTTTTATGATATATATTTTATGAAAATTTTGATTGACATATATTTTGCTATTTTTTTTCTGTGTGTGTGTGTGTGTGTGTGTGTGTTTTGTGTCATTCGCCTGTTCTGTAAAACAACTTCAGAGAGAGAGGATAAAAATTCATGCAAAGCTCTGATGGAGGTATCTAATATCTTAGTTTTGGTCTATTGCTTCTTCTAATTGGGTCATTTGTTGTGTCCCATGGACGAGGGCAGTGGTTCCTGTGCCCACCCCTGAAGCAACTCCTATTCCGAATAGGATGGCTAAAGTGAGGGATATATGTTCCCAGTGGAAACGGGTTGTATGCCCCTCTATTTCATTTTCAAATGAACCTGCATCATGACAGAGCACTCTGGGAAACATCTGCACCATTACACAATTAATCACATCTGTTGACAATTTCTTTAAAACATAAACAATGTTTAATTATATACAATTATGCTGTTGTAGGGACGGACAAGGCAAAGTACCTAAGATAGCAACGAAGACAGGGAAACCGTCCTATTTGGTTGCAACCAGATTCAGAGGGCATTGCTTCTGTTGTAATCAATTATTCTCCTGAAACTCAAGTTTAGGTAGTTTCAGAATTTTGAACCCAACATGTAAGGGAAGGGGCTCAGAAGTTCACAGTCTTCAGAAGTTCAAAAAAGCCGTTGTTGTTTCTGTTTTTACCTCAGTTCTGGGCAAGTTAACTTTTCAAGGACACCTGGGATGGAAAGAGCTTTTTCATACCTTTCTTATTTTTCGCCCCTGACAGCTGTTACCATGGAGCCCTGATGGTAACTTCTTTATCTTAGAAATATAGCCATCTCTGTAAAGCCCCAGCTCATGGCCAGAGGCCTTGTTCATTATTTTGTGGAAAACAGGTAATGCGGTGTCTAGCATAGAAGTGCTTATTTTTTTAGCCAGTGGCCAAGTAGAACAAGGCAACACTAAAAGAGGAAGTTTATCTACATTGAACTCTTTTATAGGGACTCTTTTGCTGAAAGTCCTAAAATCAGCCATGGTGAAGACTTCTGTAGAAAGTCAGTTAAGAATTTTCTGTAGGCCTGGTACAGAAGGGGAAGACAGGGAAGGTGGGGCTGACAGCAGCTCCGAGGATCTGAGAATAAGGAAGGAGAGATGTAAAAGAATAATGGGAAAGGGGTTTGGGATTTTCCTAGCAACAAAAACTTGAGCTGTAGAACAGGTAGAGCAGAGGGGAAGACAAGAGTGAGTATCCCAAAATGCATGTGAGGGACTTTAAATTTTTAGTAAACTGTTTTCAGTGATGAAAAAGCAACTTTAAAGGCCATTTTCATTACATCTTTGATAGGAGTCTGAGGGCTCTCCTCAGCTAGTTTCAGCTTTGTGTTAGCTGGTAAGAGGACCTGGTGGGACCCGGGGCGGGCACGGACAGGAGAAGAGAGGAGTGAGTCGGTGGATGGGAACCTGAGTACCTGCTACTTCAGCAAGATGGCGATGGTCTGAGAACCAGCAGAGATTTGGGTTTTTGATCTAATAATTGGAGGGGAGAAATCAGGTTGCTGAGGTGAGAGTGACAGCAGAGACTCTGGAGCACAAGGCTGAAGGTGAGGATTGATTGGATAAGCATAGTTCAGGATATGAGTGAAGGATGGAAAAGGCATGCCCATAGGGGAATCTCCTTTCACCCTTTTGAGCACTTGCAGAAGTTAAAAAGGTCACACAGGGCTGGGGATGTGGCTCAATTGTAGCACGCTCGCTTGGCATGTGTGCGGCCCGGGTTCGATCCTCAGCACCACATACAAACAAAGATGTCGTGTCCAGCAAAAAACTAAAAAATAAATATTAAAAATTCTCTCTGTCTCTCTCTCTCTCACCTCTCTCTTTAAAAAAATGGTCACCCAGAATTTGAGGATCAAGAGACCCCTCTGGGGGCCATCAGTTTTGGTTATCTAATTGGTAATATGGCCAATGCTGTGTACTGAATTTGATGAGGAGTTTGTGTTCCATCAGGCAGCCCCTGTATGCTCACATCCCCATGACGTACAGCAAAAGTCTGCCAGGCATTCTGGGATTACTAAAAAGGAGTGATGGATTTTTCCTTTCCCCAGGTCCATGATCCTCTTAGTTATACAAGTCCGATATTTACTGTCATTAGCCCCTTGAACTAGAGACCTTTTATTTGATAGAGGGCCCAATGGGGCCTTAAGGGCTGAGTTTATTGCCCCTGTATCCACTTCAAAGTTTACTGGTGTCTCCTCCACTTCAAAAGATACGCTGAGCTCAGGGAGGGGATCTGAGCCCCGACTTTCGTAGTCATGCTGAAGAGTCAGAAAGGCTGGCTGGTGTGGCTGCCTCTTTCTAGGGCACTCTTGAACCCAGTGTCCTCTTTCTTTACAGTAGGCACATTGATCTGAGGTCAGGGGTGGCCTCTGGCGTGGGACCAGGTATCCCTTCCTGTCTCCCTGTTTCTTAATTTCTGGCCTTTTTGTTATTGTGACCGGGACCTTAGTCAACTCCTTAGTCTGTCTTTTGTTTCTTTTATCCTCCTTTTGCTCCCTTCTCTTCCTCAGTCTCTTATAGTATACTTTCTCGGCTTCTCTGACTAAACCTCTCAAAGTCATATCTTGTAATCCATCTAAGCATTGTAACTTTCTTTAAATATCCAAGGCAGCATGCCCAATAAAGGCCATTGTGACAGATGATTTTTGATCCTCTGCATGAGGATCGAAAGGAGTATATCTCCTATATGCCTCCGTAATTCTCTCTAGAAACATAGAGGAAGATTCATCAGGCCCGCAGGCGTGGTACCCACGTCACCCCAAATGGAGTAGGGAAAGAGCAGTGCCACTGCCTGCTCCCGGATCAGGCCCAGCCACCAGCTGGTGTGGTAGTCACGTCACCCAAATTGTAGTAGGGGCCAAGCAGGCTGCCCCCCGCGCCCGCCACAAAAGCAGACCTGTGACTGACCTTCGGAAAAGGCCCAGCGGCCTGCCACCATGGTAGACATGACACCCCAATTGGAGTAGTGGCAGAGCAGAGCTTTCTCCCGCGCCCAGTACAAGCACAACGGCCCACCGGCGTGGTAGTCACGTCAACCCAATTGGAGTAGGGGCAGAGCAGAGTCTTTGCCCGCACCCGGAACAGGCCCAGCGATCTGCCAGCATGGTAGTCACGACACCCCAATTGCAGTAGGGCCAAAGCAGAGCCACCACCCGCTCCCGCAAGGTAGGCAGACCTGCAACTGACCGGCGGAACAGGACTAGCGGCCTGCAAGCACAGCAGACACATCAACCCATTTGGTTCTTTGAAAAAATAAAAAAAAAATCTACAGACCCTTAGCCATGCTAACGAAGACAAAAAGAGAGACAACTCAAATTACTAGCATACAGGATGAAAAAGACAATATCATAACAGATATTTCAGATATACAGAAGATAATCCGAAATTATTTTGAATCTTTGTACTCTAATAAAATAGAAGACAGTGAAGGCATCGATAAATTTCTTAAGTCATATGATCTGCCCAGATTGAGTCAGGAGGATATAGACAGCCTAAACAGACCAATATCAATTGAGGAAATAGAAAAAACCATCAAAACACTACCAAGTAAGAAAAGCCCAGGACCTGATGGGTATACAGCAGAGTTTTACAAAACCTTTAAAGGGGAACTAATAAGAATACTTTTCAAGCTATTTCAGGAAATTGAAAAAGAGGGAGAACTTCCAAATTCATTCTATGAGGTCAACATCACTCTGATTCCTACACCAGACAAAGACACTTCAAAGAATGAAAACTACAGACCAATATCTCTAATGAGCCTAGAGGCAAAAATCCTCAATTAAATTCTGGCAAATCAGATACAAAAGCATATCAAAAAAATTGTGCACCATGATCAAGTAGGATTCATCCGTGGGATGCAAGGCTGGTTCAATATACAGAAATCAATAAATGTTATTCATCACATCAATAGACTTAAAAATAAGAACCATATGATCATCTCGATAGATGCAGAAAAAGCATTCGACAAAGCACAGCATCCCTTTATGTTCAAAATTCTAGAAAAACTAGGGATAACAGGAACATACCTCAATATTGTAAAAGCAATCTATGCTAAGTCTCAGGCTAGCATACTTCTGAATGGAGAAAAATTGAAGGCATTCCCCCTAAAATCTGGAACAAGACAGGTATGCCCTCTTTCACCACTTCTGTTCAACATAGTTCTCGAAACACTGGCCAGAGCAATTAGAGAGATGAAAGAAATTAAAGGCATATAAATAGGAAAAGAAGAACTTAAATTATCACTATTGCAGATGACATGATTCTATTCCTAGCAGACCCAAAAGGGTCTACAAAGAAACTAATAGAGCAAATAAATGAATTCAGCAAAGTGGCAGGATATAAAATCACCACTCATAAATCAAAGACATTCCTGAATATCAGTGACAAATCCTCTGAAACGGAAATGAGGACAACCACTCCATTCACAATATACTAAAAAAAAATAATAATTGGGAATCAACCTAACAAAAGAGGTGCAAGTTTTATACAAGGAAAACTACAGAAACCTAAAGAGAAAAATAGAGGAAGATATTAGAAGATGTAAAAGTGTACCCTGTTCATAGATAGACAGAACTAACATCATCAAAATGGCGATATTACTAAAAGTTCTCTATAGGTTTAGTGCAATGCCAATCAAAACCCAACGGCATTTCTTGTAGAAATAGAGAAAGCAATCATGAAATTCATATGGAAAAATAAAAGACCCAGAATAGCAAAAACAACACTAAGCAGGAAGTGTGAATCAGTCGGTATAGGGATACCAGACTTCAAACTATACTGCAGAACAATAGTAACAAAAATAGCATGGTACTGGTACCAAAACAGGTGGGTGGACCAATGGTACAGAATAAAGGACACAGAAACCAATCCAAAAAATACAACTATCTTACATTTGATAAAGGGGCTAAAAGCATGCAATGGATGAATGATAGCATCTTCAACAAATGGTGCTGGGAAACCTGGAAATCCATATGTAACAAAAAGAAACTGAATCCCTTTCTCTCGCCATGCACAAAAGTTAACTCAAAATGGATCAAGGAGCTTGATATCAAATCAGACATGGTGTCTGATAGAAGACAAAGTTGGCTACGATCTACATACTGTGGGGTCGCCTCCAAATTCCTCAATAGGACACCCATAGCACAAGCGTTAATAACTAGAATCAACACATGGGACTTACTCAAACTAAAAAGGTTTTTTCTCAGCAAAAGAAACAGTAAGAGAGGAAAATAGGGAGCCCACATCCTGGGAACAAATCTTTCCTCCTAACACTTCAGATAGAGCACTAATATCCAGAGTATACAAAGAATTCAAAAAATTAGTCAATAAGATAACAAATAACCCAAACAACAAATGGGCCAAGAACCTGAACAGACACTTCTCAGAGGAGGACATACAATCAATCAACAAGTACATGAAAAAATGGTCACCATCTCCAGCAGTCAGAGAAATGTGAATCAAAACCACCCTAAGATACCATCTCACTCCAGTAAGATTGGCAGCCATTATGAAGTCAAACAATCACAAGTGCTGGCGAGGATCTGGGGAAACAGGTACACTTGTATATTTCTGGTGGGACTGCAAATTGGTGCAGGCAAATGGGAAAGCAGTATGGAGATTTCTTGGAAAGCTGGGAACGGAACCACCATTTGACCCAGTTATTCCCCTTCTCGGTCTAAAACCTAAAGACCTAAAAAGAGCATGCTACAGGGACACTGCTACATCGATGTTCATAGCAGCACAATTCACAATAGCAAGACTGTGGAACCAACCTAGATGCCCTTCAATAGAAGAATGAATGAAAAAAATGTGGCATTTATACACAATGGAATATTACTCGGCATTAAAAAATGACAGAATCATAGAATTTCCAGGGAAATGGATGGCATTAGAACAGATTATGCTAAGTGAAGCTAGCCAATCCCTAAAAAACAAATGCCAAATATCTTCTTTGATATAAGGAGAGTAACTAAGAACAGATAGGGACGAGGAGCATGAGAAGAAGATTAACATTAAACAGGGATGAGAGGTGGAAGGGAAAGGGAGAGAGAAGAGAAACTGCATGAAAATGGAAGGAGAACCTCAGGGTTATACAAAATTACATACAAGAGGAAGTGAGGGGAAAGGGAAAAATAATACAAGGGGGAGAAATTTATTACTGTATAGGGGGTAGAGAGAGAATAGGGGAGGAGACTGGAGGGGAGGGGGGATAGTAGAGGATAGGAAAGGCAGCAGAATACAACAGACACTAGTATGGCCATATATGAATCAATAGATGTGTAACTGATGTGATTCTGCAATCTGTATACGGGGCAAAAATGGGAGTTCATAACCCACATAAATCAAAGTGTGAAATATTATTTATCAAGAACTATGTAATGTTTTGAACAACCATATATAAAAATTTAAAAAAAGAGATAACTAAATTCGGTGAATAATGCACGAGAATCCTAATATTTCTACAGTTTAAAATCAATGCCAGTAGATTCCTATGGGACATGATGTGTATTTTGACGTTCATTTTTATTCAACAATGGTACATTACTATTTCATGAGTTTATGCACATCATAGGATACATATTTCATCCACAAATTAGCAAATTTATAGGCATTTGATTGAATTTCAATCGCTTCCTGCTTTACAATATTTGCATTCCTCCAGGTTTCCTGAAAGGTCTTTTCATGAGACTTCTTTCCAAACATATTATTTTCGATTTCCATAATCACTTTTGAAGCAAAACTCACACACTGTTCATGATAAACCAAAACACTAATATTACCATTAGATGTATAATTGGTGGGATTGAATGATTGTATATCAATATAAGATTTCCTGTAATTTTCCAGATATCAGTTCAATCCATTATTTAATGTTTGAACAAGTTATATTATTTATTCACAGTATTGTCTATTCATGCTTTATCTCTATATTCATAGACACAGGGTGCACCTCTTTGTACCCCCAATACTAATTTTACGTCTTCAATATATTGTTTCCAGAAATGGTGGACGAAATACTCATGTCACCTGATCTACATATACATTTTTTCACAGTAATATTCTGGACAAATAATGTAATGGTCACGGTTATGATTGCACGAAGGACTAAATGAAAAGTGAACATGGATTACTAAAAACATCTAAGTCCAGGTTGCCTAATGCTCTTAACTGTCAATCCTATTGGTGACTACATATTTTTTTCTTCCAAAGATTATGTATTCAAACTCAACCCTGTTGAAAATGTCTAATCCTATCACTCACTTTATACTTTGCCTGATTTCATAATGTCTCTATTGATATCTGCTTTTCTACATTTTTTCCCAGCTCATCATAGTGACTGACTCTTCATATGTGCTGACATTTACATTCACTCTCTAACCGAAACCCTATTGTTAAAGAACTTTTGTCCAAATCAAATACTCACTCTTCTTCCTAAACCTACCAACTAGCTTCATAATCTTACTGACTATCCCTTTTTGACTGGATGTTCTCTTCTACATTCAATCATCCAAGGTACAAAGTCCTATGCCATTGTGTATTGAATTAACTGAGACATCTTTGCAGAACATAATTCAAAGCTAATTATCCCAATCAAGGGCTCAATGCCCTTCTGGGCTTCAAATCATACCTAGATTTCTGTTCTCATACTTATATTTAACCTCCATATTCTTTTAAATATCGAAGGTCCCCAACACTATTATTCATCACACAGAATGATTCCTAACACAAATCGAACCTGTTATTAACCCGAAACCTACTCTGTTCCCTCAATCTCATTTTACAGAAGAGCAGGGACAGAGTTGTTCTTACAATACAGGAAAGAAGGGGACAGTCCACCTGCTGAGAACCTCAAAGGTCCATGCAGAAATGATACCTGGACAAGTTGTAGGCAGGTATAAAGGACCTGAGTGAGCAAAACTCATCTTCCATGGCAAAACACCTGGTCAGGATGAAGGGATGTGTCTTAATCAGCCTCTCTCTTCTTATTGTAGAGAAGACTGACAAAACCAGACCTGTGTGTAGAGCTGTTCCTGGGTGCCTATCGTTGATATTTCATTCTAACTTGTGAAAGTGTCACAGGAAGTAGGGGCCGGCTCCATCTCATGGGACCCTTGGAAGCAACTGTTAGGGAAAAGTGGTTGCCAAGGCAGTGACCTCATTCAGTTCCAAAGAAAGTGACATACCTCATTATTTGGTGATGGAACTCTCTGAACTTGGTATCCAAGAAGCCAGGCACCCAGAGGCAGTCCCAGTTCCAGTCCCAGTGGACTCGCTTGTTTGGATTTTCCAAGGACAAAATCAATCTTTCTTGGTACCTACTGATGTGAGGATGGCCAAATGCCAGAAGAGCTCTGAAGAGGGACCTTTCCTGAGAAAGCAGGTAGTGGCTCACCACTTTTTCCTGACAACTTCACAGAGTTGGCCATGGAAACCAGATCTGAAAGAGGACAGGCCATTTTGGGAGAACATAGTATGGCTCACCAGTCATAGGACACTCCTTCTAATCACAGACATACTTGGGGGAAGGAGCTGCCTTTGTGGGAGTGGGTATGGCTTTGTGGTTCTGTCTCATGTTCTGAGAATAGGTAGGAAAGGCGGTTTTTTTTTTTTTTTTTTTTTTTTTGTTTTTGGTTTTCAGTGGACTGTTCTAGTAAGTCGTTTGACAAGGCAAGTATTTCCATGTCTGTGTATTCCACTGTGTCCGTTGTTGTAAACATTAGAAAAGAAAATGCATTAATGAATGTGTCCTTTAAAGTATAAATATTCCCAAAATTCATCCTGCCCAATATATGAATGAACTGCAGCTTGTCTTATCGAAGGGAAACACCTGCCATCTTCCCAAGTTAATGTTTTCTTCCTGTATTCTGGCCAGTCTCCAGAATAGGCTCATGGTTTTATGTCCACGATATGTACCACCTCCAAGCTCTGTGACATGGTCATGTACTGGATAGCTGAAAAGAATGGCGAGCATCTCAGAAAACTCAGATATCAGTGTGACCAAGAAACTCTCAGTGGAGAGACCCTGCTTTGGACCTTTTGCTTAAGTACTGTTTTGTTACACTGAATATCTGGAAGGTCTTTGCTTCAGGGCACCCCGTTGTGAAGCCTGAAGAATATAGTTTTGAAATGGAAATGAATAGGCATCACCTGTGGCTCTTTGCTTAATTGCTTTGGAAATGGATGTGGCTGAATTAGCCTCTTGGCCTTCTTTGTGGCTGTGATTTAGATTCTCAGCACATGATGGATATAAAGAATGATCCCATGTGTGCGTCCAAAACTATAATGGCAAAAAATCAGTCATTGTGGATGAAGTTTCTCGTCTTCCTCTGTTAGGTTCCTGACCTCCATCAAGTGTGAATAGGGATTCTTTGGGTAAAATGAGTTCTTCAAAGCCCTGATGAGGTGCTTGGGTTTTCGCATGACTCCAAATCACATATAGAATCTATACCTGAAAGTCAGTAGGCCTCAAATTGTAGAAACAGAGCAGTATTAACGGCAGGCTTATTTGATCACTTCTGGTTCACAGGAGGGCTGTCAAGGCCACCCTGACTTTAGCCAAATGAGGGGCAAGCGAGCTTTTTTTGGACACAGTCTTGGGCTGTGCCCCTGATGGAAAACTCCAGCCAGAGGTTACGATGAGTGACTATATGGAAGAAGATGAGGGCCATGTGGGAATGTTTTGGTTTTAATTTTGGCCATTTGTTTGGCGGTTGGAAGAAATGACTGGGTCCACTTGGGCTTGAACTTTGGTGTGATTCCCCTTAGAGACTGAGTTGTGAAACTGAACTCAGAGAAGTATTGCCATGAATTTTGTTTTGATTTTAGGAGGCCACGCATGTGAGTCGCCCTTGTAAACTGAGATCTAGGGCCAGGGTGGCTTTCCACAGAGCACTGGGAATCTCTGCCAGGATATCACATGATTTTATTCTCAAAGACATGGCAGCCATATTTGAGAGTCGAAAAATACATAGGCCTCACATTGTAGACTTTAATGGGCCTGGCATCATGTGACCATTTTGGCACTCTTTCAGAAGCCTTGCCTGTGAGAGTTCTCCAGAGCTTTTATTGAATTGAGCTTCCTCAACATTTAATGGTTACTGAATGAATTGAAAGCCACAGTGCCTCCAACTTCATCCTTGAAAAATGGCTAGATAAATACCATGAAAATTTTGAAATTCCCATGACCAGGTGGCACTGGAGAACCTTTGGATGTCCTATTGCTGATCAAGAGTATACCAGACAGTGCCTTGATTGACTGGGTTTCATGAAAATGGTGTAGTACAGAGATGCCAGTAAGTTAGAGCCTGCTGAGTAGTGGGCCTAGAGCAGTTTTGGGCAGGTGTGTGATAAATCACCAGTGGTAGGGTCATGAGGATCTACCATTGTATTCCAAATGGCATGTTACTTACATGGTGCAGCCAGCAGACCCTTATATGTAAAGGCATCTTGTTATATGGAGAGGTTTCAGGGCAATGTTCAGAATTAGGTTGATATGGACAAGGGGGCAATGGGGCAAGCTATGAGGGATAGAAGCCTGGTTGGTGCATTCTCCTGCATACCCTGGCACACCACACGTGACAGAACTCCCTCCAGCATTGTGTCCCAGTTTAGCTCCTTGTATGTCATGAAGCAAATACCAAACTTCGAGTGCAGTAGCAAAAACACGACAAAAAGTGGACCAGGGCCAAATGGCTTCACAGTCCACATGGGGAGAAACTTAGTCCCCAGTGGTCACAGTTTACCTACAAAGAGATAATGCAGCACTGCTGCTCATCTTTATTGGAATATAAGAAGCCATGTCCTCCAGGTCACATAAATGCAGACCCAGCTTTGATGGTCTCACGCAAAGAAGTCAAATCTCCTGACAACAACATATTTTTCAAGTGCCCAACCTCACAGAAAGTTTCTCAAAAAGTTTTTAGGCCAGAAGAGCTCCATGTTTGTGGAGTGTTAACCCAGTCCCTTACTTTTGGAAACTCCTCTACCACCTCCAAGATTGTGAACTCCTGAGCATTTCCATTCCAGATATGTATTCACTGATTTTCTAACTCTTCTCCTCCAATTGTGTCTTAATTGGGGCAAAGGTATTGACAAGGCATTGCTCTGGATGAGAGTGGAAGGATATTTATGCAGCACATATTTGCATACACATTGGATTCATTTTTCAATTTTCCTATTGAAATAGTGAATCCCTGACACTAACCCGAACCTATTAGGCTCAGACTACTCAACCTAATAAAAAGGAGAAAAATAACCCAAACAAATATAAATACAAGCAGTTCAGAGGAGGCATGTTGTATATTTGAACTTGCCTTTTGCATTATATAAGGTAGGAGTTATAAATCTAGTCAATTTTTAATTGAAATAGTTCTACATGTGTTTTTAAAGTTAACAGATATGTGAATTCTTGTTTCCAATTCTCTGTAGCCATTTCACCCATGTATACTTATATACATATATAGAATCCTACCAGGTATCACATGTACATTTTTGGGAGGTGGCTGACTTGGCACATACAAATTGTGAGAAGAGTTCACTTCTCTTAAACGCTGTTGGAACTGAAAATTCAACCTACAAGCTTCCTAGTAGAACAACATTATACATAAGCTCATGTTCAGTAAAATAAATATTTTTGCATCTGTGGATGATATATATTTAATGATGAATTTTGTTTGGCATATATATTGCTACTTTTTAATGTCTATTTGTGTTTTTTTTTTGTATATATACATACACTCTGTAGATTTTTCAAAATATGAAATATGTGTCTTATATACACTCTCTTAATTCATTCATGTTCATGTACTTGGATTTATAATCAACTTTTCCCAAGATTATTCTCAGACATATTCATTTAACTGAAATACATGTTTTTTTCCTAGTACTGAAAACTAACTTCAGTGAATGGTGCATACAAATCCTAATAATTCTACAGTAACTAACCCAGTCTAACATCAATGCAAGTAGATTCCTATGGCACATGATATGTAATTTGACGTTCATTTGTATTCAACACTGGTACATTACTATTTTTTCAGGGTTTGCACATCATAGGATATACATTTCATCCACAAGTTCACAAATTTATAGGCATTTGTTTCAACTTTAATCACTTATTGCTTCAGAACACATGTATTATCAGGGTTTCTTGACTGGTCTTTTCATGAGAATTCTTTCCAAACACATTATTTTCAATTTCCATAATCACTATTGAAGCAAAACTCACACACTCTTCATGATAAACCAAAACACTAATATTACCATTTGATGTATAATTGGTCGGAATGAATGATTGTATATCAATATAAGATTTCCTGTAATTTTTCAGATATCAGTTCAATACATAATTTAAATTTGGAACAACTTATATTATTTATTCACATTATGGTCTATTCATGCTTTATCTCTATATTCATAGACACAGGGTACACCTCTTTGTACCCCCAAAACTAATTTTATGTCTTCAATATATTGCTCCCAGAAAAGGTGGTAGAAATACTCATGTCACCTGATCTACATAAACATTTTATCACAGTAATATTCGGAACTAAAAATGTGAAGGTCACACTTAAGACTGTACCAAAGCCAAAAGGGAAATTGTACATGGATTACTAAAACATCCATGTCCAGGTTGCCTAATGCTCTCAAATGTCAATCCTATTGGTGACGACATATTTGTTTCTTCATAAGATTATATATTGAAACTCAACCTTGTAGAAAATGTCTAATCCTATCACTCATTTTATACTTTGCATGATTTCATAATGTCTCTATTGATATCTGCTTTTCTACATATTTTCCCAAGCTCATCATAGTGACTCACTCTTCATATGTGCTGACATTAACATTCACCCTCTAACCAAAACCCTATTAGGAAAGAACTTTTGATACAAATCCTATACTCACTCTTCTTCCTAAACCTACCGACTATCTTCTTAATCCTACCTACTATCCCTTTTTGACTGGATGTTCTCTTCTACATTCAATCATCCAAGGTACAAGGTCCTATGCCATTTATTATTGAATTATCTGAGACATCTTTGCAGAACATAATTAAAAGCTAAGTATCCCAGTCAAGGGCCGAATGATTTCTGGCCTTCAAATCTTACTTAGATTTCTGTTTTTGTACATTTATTTCAACTCTATATTCTTATAAATATCGTAGGTACCCAATACCATTATTCATCTCACAGAATGATTCCTAACTGAAATCGAACCTGTTATTAACCCGAAACATACACTGTTACCTCAATCTCATTTTACAGAAGAGCAGGGAAAGAGTTGTTCTTACAATACAGAAAATTAGGGTACCTTCCACCTGCGAGAACCTCAAAGGTCCATTCAGAAATGATACCTGGAGAAGATTTAGGCAGGTATAAAGGACCTGAGAGAGCAAAAGTCATCTTCCATGGCAAACAACCTGGTCAGGATGAAGGGATGTGTCTGAATCAGCCTCTCTCTTCTTATTGTAGATAAGATGGACAATACCAGGCCTGGGTGAAGAGCTGTTCCCAGGTTCCTCTGGTTGATATACCATTCTAACTAGTGAAAGTGTCACAAGAAGTAGAGGCCGGCTCCATCTCATGGGACCCTTGGAAGCAACTCTTAGGACAAAGTGTTTGCCAAGGCAGTGACCTCATTCAGTTCCAAAGAAAGTGACATACCTCATTTCCTTGGTGATGGAACTCTCTGAACTTGGTATCCAAGAAGTCAGGCACCCAGAAGCAGTCCCAGTCCCAGTATCAGTGGGCTCACTTGGTTGGATTTAACAAGGACAGAGTCAGTCTTTTTTGGTACCTACTGATGTGAGGAAGGACAAATGGAGGAGAGCTCTGAAGAGGGACCTTTCCTGAGAAAGCAGGTAGTGGCTCACCACTTTTTCTTGACACCTTCACAGAGTTGGCCAAGGAAACCAGATCTGATAGAGGACAGGCCATTTTGGGAGAAGATAGTATGGCCCACAAGTCAGAGAAGACTTTGGATAGTCACAGACCTACTTGAGGGAAGGAGGTGCCTTTGTGGGAGTGGGTGTGTGTTTGTGGTTCTGTCTCATGTTCTGAGAATAGGTAGGAAAGTCGGTTTTTTCGTTTGCAGTGGACTATTTCTAGTAAGTCGTTTGACCAGACTAGTGTTCCTATGTCTGTGTATTTCACTGTGTCCGTTGTTGTAGACATTTGAAAAGATAATGCATTAATATATGTCTAGTCTAGTATAAATCTTCCCATAATTCATCCTGGCCAATTAATGAATGGAATGCAACCTGTCTTATCCATGGGCAACACCTGCTATCTACCTAAGTTCCTGTTTTCTTCCTGAATTCTGGCCATTCTCCAGAATTGGCTCATGGTTTTGTTTCCAAGATATGTACCACCTCCAAGCCCTGTGACATGGCCATGTACTGGATAGCTTAAGAGAATGGCGAGATTCTCAGAAAACTCAGATATCAGTGTGACCAGGAAAGTCTCAGTGGAGAGACCCTACTTTGGATCTTTTGCTTAACTATTGTTCTGTTGCCCTGAATGTCAAATATCAGTGTGACCAGGAAAGTCTCAGAGGAGAGACCCTACTTTGGATCTTTTGCTTAACTATTTTTCTGTTGCCCTGAATGTCTGGAAGGCCTTTGCCTCAGGCCACCCCTCTGTGAAGCCTGAGGAAAACAGTTTTGAAATGGAAATGAATGGGCATCATCTGTGGTTCTTTGCTTAATTGCTTTGGTAAGGGATGTGGCTGAATTAGCCTTTTGGTCTTATGTGTGGCTGTGACTTAGATTCTCAGCTCCTGATGGATCTAAAGAATGATCGCTTGTGTCCATCCAAAACCATAATTGCAAAAAGATCAGTCATTGTGGATGAAGTCACTTGCCTTCCTCTGTTAGGTTCATGACCTCTATCAAGTGAGAATAGGGATTCTTTGGATGAAATGAGTTCTTCCAAGCCCTGCAGTGGTGCTTGGGTTTTCACATGACTCCAAATGAAATAAAGAATCTATATCTGAAAATCAGTAGGGCTCAAATTGGAGAAATAGAGCAGTATTAAAGGCATGCTTATTTTGTCACTCCTGGTTCACAGGAAGGGTGTCCAGGCCACCCTGACTTTAGGCAAATGAGGGGCAAGCGAGCTTATTTTGGAAACTGTCTTTGGCTGCGCCCCTCATAGAAACCTTCGCCAGAGGTGAGGATGAGTCTCTACATGGAAGAGGATTAGTGTCATGTGGAGGTGTTTTGGTTATAATTTTGGTCATTTGTGTGTCGGTTGGAAAAAATGACTGTGTCCACCTGGGCTTGAACTCTGGTGTGATTCCCCTTAGAGACTGAGTTGTGGAACTAAAGTCAGAGAAATATTGCCATGAATTTTGTTGGAATTTTAGTAGGCCATGCATGAGAGTCGCCATTGGAAACTGAGATCTAGGCCCAGGGTGGCTTTCCACAGAGCACTGGGAATCTCCGCCAGGATATAACATGATTTTATTATTAAAGACTTGGCAGGCTGAGTTGAGAGTCAAAACACACATGGGCCTCACCTTGTAGACCTCAATGGGCCTGGCTTTATGTGGCCTCTTTGGGCACTCTTTCAGAAGCCTTGCCTGTGAGAGTTCTTTAGAGCTATCATTGAAATGAGCTTCCTCACCATTTAATGATTCCTGAATGAATTGAAACCCACAGTGACTCCAACTTCATCTTTGAAAAATGGTTAGATAAATACCATGAAATTTTTGAAATTCCCATGACCAGGTGGCACTGGAAAACTTTTGGATGTCTTGTTGCTGATCATGAGTATACCAGACAGTACCTTGATTTACTGGGTTTCATGAAAATGGTTTAGAACAGAGATGCCAGTAAGTTGGATCCTGCTGAGTAGTGGCCCAGAGCAGTGGTGTGCAGGTGTTTGATAAAACATCAGTGGTAGGGCCATGAGGATCTACCATTGGATTCCAAATGGTTTGTGACTGACATGGTGTAGCCAGCAGACCCTTATATGTAAAGGAATCTTGTTATATGGAGAGGTTTCAGGGCAATGTTCTGAATCATGTTGCTATTGTCAAGGGGGCAAGCTACGTGGGATAAAATACTGTTTGGTGCATTCTCCTCCAGACCCTTCCCCCCACACCTGACAGAACTCCTCCAGTACTGTGTCCCATTTGAACTCGTATTTTGTGAAGCAAATACCAAACTCCCAGAGCAGCAGCAAAAACACCACGAAAATTAGAGGATGGCCAAATGGCTTCACAGTCCACACGAAGAGACAATTAGCCCTCAGAGGCCACAGTTTACCTACAAAGACAGAATTCAGCACTGTTGCCTCATTTCATTGGAAAGTAAGTAACCATGTCATCCAGATCACATAGATGCAGACCCAGCTTTGATTGTCTCACTACAAAGTAAGCTAAAGCTCCTGACAACAGCATATATTTCAAGTGCTCAACCTCAGAGGCAGATCCTCAAAAATATTTAGGCCAGCAGAGCTCGAGGTTTGTGGAGTGTTTACCCTGTCCATTACTTTTAGAAACTCCTCTACCAACTCCAATGATGTGAAATCGGGAGCATTTTCCAATCCAGATAGGTATTCACAAATTTTTTAACTCTTCTACTCTAATTGTGTTTTTCTTGAGGCAAAGGTAATGTCAAGGCATTGTTCTGGATGAGAGTGGAAAGATTTTTCTGTAGCATATGTTTGCATACACATTGGATTCAATTTCCTGTTTTCCATTCAAAATACTGAATCCCTGACACTCACCCATACCCTACCAGACTCTGACTACTAATCCTAATATGATGGAGAAAAATAACCCAAACAGAATAGAAATACAAGTAGTTCAGAGGAGGCACGGTGTATAGTTGGACTTCCCTTCTGCATGATACAGAGTAGGAGTTATAAATCTAGTCAATTGTTTGTTGAAATAGTTCTCCATGTATTTTTAAAGTTAACAAACATGTGAATTCCTGTCTCCCTTTCTCTGTAGCCTATTCAGCATGTGTATTTTAATATGGACATATACAATCCTACCTGGTACCACACGTTTGTTCTTGTGATTTGGCTTACTTGGCAGATACAAATTGTGAGACGAGATCACTCCTACTAAACCCTGTTGGTACTGAATATTGAAACAATGGGTGAGCTTCCTAGTTGAACAACATTATACATAAATCCATGTTCAGTAAAATGAATATTTTTTAATCTGTGGATGATATATATTTTATGATGAATTTTGATTGACATATATTGCTACTTTTTTTGTCTGTGTGTACTCTCCAGATTTTTCTAAATATGAAATATATGTGTCTTATGTACACTCCCTAAATTCATTCATGTTCATGTATGTGGATTTATAATCAACTATTCACAAGATTATTCTCAGAAATATTCATCCACCTGAAATTTGCCTAATGCTCTCAAATGTCAATCCTATTGGTGACTACATATTTGTTTCTTCCTAAATTATGTATTCAAACTCAACCCTGTTCAAAATGTCTAATCCTATCACTCACTTTATACTTTGCCTTATTTTGTAATGTCTCTATTTATATCTGCTTTACTTCATGTTTTCCCCAGTTCATCATTGTGACTGACTCTTCACCTGTGCTGACTTTAACAATCACTCTGTAACCGAAACCCTGTAGCTAACGAACTTTTCTTCCAAATCCTATACTCACACTTCTTCCTAAACGTACTATCTTCCTATTTCTATCAACAATCCCTTTTTGACTGGATGTTCTCTTCTACTTTCAATCATTATAGTAAATGTCGGGCGAGCTTCGCAGGAGGAAACCACCAACAGACTATCTCATGCAACAGCAAAGGGTTTATTGAGTGTCCAGCATGCTGGTGCTCAGAGCTCACTTGAATAGAGCAGATAGCCCTGAGAATCGCTTAAGTAGAGCTTATATACTTTACCTGGAGAGGGCAGGGAGGGAAGTTTATTGATGGATCAGGGCGAGTGGGCGATTTGCGTGCAACTGGGTGAGGGAGCACATTCTGCAGTTGGGCAGTTGGGGACAGCACATACTGGGAACAAGATTTGCAAGCATTTCTCAAGATTTCAACAGTGTTTTGTTAAGCATACAGAAAAACAGGAAGTGACAAGTACCTATTTTATTAACCTTTTATTCCCCACTTCTTCTTCTGGCTACTTTTAATCATAAAAATGATCATTGGGGGGTGTCACATTCTATGTATACTAGTGGGGTATTACCATAAGTTTAACTCGTCCAATTTGAGCCTGGAGAAAAGAAATTACACGGTTGAGAAAACAGGGTTTAATAGTTAGCAATAATATGAGAATTATTATTGGACCGGCCAGGGTTGATAAAAACGTAGTTAACCAGGAAGACTGTGTGAACCAAGACTCAAACCACCTTTTTTGGGCCTCTCTGTATCTTTGATGCTTTTCAAGGAATCTTTTTAATTTACTCTTAGATTTTATTACAACTCCAGTATGCTCGGCATACAAACAACTTTCTTCTCTCAATGCAGCACAGAGGCCCCTTCTCTCATGACAAGGAGGTCCAACCCTCGAGTGGTCTGAAAAACAACTTCAGAGAGAGAGAGGTAAAAGACTCATGCAAAGCTCTGATGGAAGTTTCTAATATCTTAGTTTTGGTCTATTGCTGTCATTTGTTGGGTCATTTGTTGAGTCCCATGGACAAAGGCAGTGGTTCCCGTGGCCACCAGTGCAGCAATTTCTATTCCTAATATGATGGCTAAGTTGAGGGATATATATTTTCAGTGGAACCGGGTTGAATGCCCCCCTATTTGATCTTCAAATGAACCTGCATTGTGATAGAGCACTCTGGGAAACATCTGCACGATTACACAATTAATCACATCTGTTGACCATTTCATGAAAACATTAACAATGTTTAAGTATATAGAATCATGCTGTAGTAGGGACGGACAAGGCAACTCACCTAAGATAGCACTGAAGACAGGGAAACAGTCCTATTTGGTGGCAACCAGATTCAGAGGGCATTGATTCTGTTGTAATCAAGTAATCCTCTGAAACCCAAGTTTAGGTAGTTTCAGAATTTTGTACCCAACATGTAATGGAAGGGGCTCAGAAGTTCACAGTCTGCAGAAGTTGAAAAAAGCAGTTTTGTTTCTGTTTTTTCCTCGGTTCTGGGCAAGTTAACTTTTCAAGGACACCTGGGAGGGAAAGAGCTTTTTCTTCCCTTTCTTATTTTCCCATTGCCAGCTGTTACCACGGAGCCCAGTTGCTAACTTCGTTAACTTAGAAATGTAGCCATCTCTGTGAAGCCCCATGTCAAGGCCAGAGGCCTTGTTCACATATTTTTGTGAAAAACTAGTAAGGGGGTGTCTTGATTAGGAGTGCTAATTTTTTTAGCCAGTGGCCAAGTAGAACAGGGCATCATGAAAATAGGAAGTTTAACTACATTGAACTTTTTTATAGGGACTCTTTTGCTGAAAGTCCTAATGTCAGCCATGGTGAAGACTTCTGGAGAAGGTCAGTTAAAGACTTTTCTGTGGGCCTGGTACAGAGGGGAAAGACGGAGAAGGTGGGGCTGAGAGCAGCTCAGAGTATCTGAGAATGAGAAAAGAGAGATGTAAAAAAATAATTGGAAAGTGGTTTGGAATTTTCCTAGCAACAAATATTTGAGCAGTAGAACAGGTAGAGCAAAGAAGAAGATGGTTGTGAGTATCCCAAAACACATGTTAGGGACTTTAAATTCTTAGTAAACTGTTTTCAGTGATGACAAAGCAACTTTAAAGGCCATTTTCATTACATCTTGGATATGGGTCTGAGGGCTCTCCTCAGCTGGTTTGAGCTTTGGGTTAGTTGGTAAGAGGACCTGGTGGGACCCGGTGCGGGCACTGACAGGAGAAGAGAGGAGTGAGTGGGTGGAGGGGTACCTCAGTACCTGCTACGTCAGCAAGGGGGCAATGGTCTGAGAACCAGCAGAGATTTGGGGTTTTGATCTAATAATTGTAGTGGAGAAATTAGGTTGCTGAGGTGGGAGTGACAGCAGAGACTCTGGAGCAGAAGGCTGAAGGTGAGGATCTATTGGATAAGCATAGTTCAGGATGTGAGCGAAGAAGGGAAAAGGCCTCTACATAGTGGAATCTCCTTTTACCCTTTTGAGCACTAGCAGATGTTAAAAAGGTCACACAGGATTTGAGGATCTAGAGTCCCCTCTGGTTGCCATCAGTTTTTGTTTTCTAATTCGTAATATGGCCAATGCTGTGTACTGAATTTAATGCGGAGTTTGGGTTCCATCAGGCAGCCCCTGTATGCTCACATCCCCATGACTTACAGAAGAAGTCGGCTTTTCCCCCACATAGCCATGGCTGTTTATGGCTTTGACAGTCGGCCGGGTAAACACAGTAATCTAGGCTAGCCAACCTGCATCTGGCTCGTGTGTCCCTACATCCATAATGTTTGTTTCCATTATCTATGGTAAGGAAGGGATTTAATGGAATTTTAGTGGGATCCTCTTCATCAGGGATATCCCATTAGGAAAGACCTATAGCCAGCTGACAAATGTCTGGGTGGAGAGATGGTCACCAGTTCCCTAAGTGGGCTGTATGTGAGATAGATTATACTTCTTTTCCAGTAGAATTTGTGATCAGCCAACGCTGCTGAACGGGCTGATGAGGGTTAGGACTACTTGTGGCCGAGGGGAGAGTCTATAGGCTTATCCACATGGTGAATATGCAATTTGAAAGTGTTACCAGTCTTTTCCAGTTTCCAGCCAGAGTGTGGACAGGGCGCAGCCTTGAGATGAGAGGCATGGATCCAGGAAGTGATTCCGTCTACCTTTACCACTGTAGATGTTATAAGTACCACCTGGTATGGTCCTTTCCAGTGGGGTTCCAGGGATGACACCTGATATCATCTTATGTAGATGAATCTCTTACTTGATATCGATGTGGAGTCCCCTCGTCCCCAGTTTGGTAGGCAGTGGCCAGCTTTTTCCACAGGTATCACTGAGATTTTTCAAGAGCTTTAAGTCTGTCAAGCAAGGGGGTGTGAAAGGGATCGTTAGGTCTTAGAGTTGGGCTTTGGTCCATTACTGGAGGAGAGGCACCCTAGATATTCACAGGGGGTGTGGTTACTCAAAGAAACAGAGGGCGTATTTCTTGCACGAAACATTGTATAAGGCATGAGCATAGTCCAATCATTTATGCTGGTCTCTAAGCTTAATTTTGTTGAGGTCTCTTTAATGGTTCTATTCATTCTTTCTACCTGTCCTGAACACTAGGGTCTGTAAGCACAATAAAACTTCCAATGAATCCCCAGGTTCCTGGCTAACCCCTGACTTACTTGGGCCACGAACGCCGGTGCATTATCAGACCGTATTACCTTTGGCAGGCCGTATCTTTGAAAAATGTCTTTCAGGATCTGCTTGACCACCATTTGCACTGTTTCTTTTTTTTTTCTTTTAGTGGGGAAGGCTTCAATCCATCCTAAAAATGTATCTACAAAGACTAGAAGATATTTATGTCCATACCTTGCTGGCTTAATTTCAGTAAAGTCAACTGCCCAGAATTGTCCTGGTCTGGTTCCTCGTAGGTGCTTTCCTGCAGGAAGCTTGGAAGGGTAAGCATTTACCAATTGATGGACTCGACAGGCTTTTTTTACCCATTTAGTTATTTCTTTTTGCTGTGAGTCAGTTAGTGGAAAACTCTGTTCTTGATACTTCAGAAATACCTGCAGTTTCTTTGAACCAAGGTGAGTGAGTTGATGTGCATTTTCTACTGACATATTTAGAGCTGTGACTATAGGAGTTTTTAGTGAAGGATTTAGAAATTCCACTTGGGGGCCTTCAGGGTTAAAAGTTATTTTGGCCCGGTACTTGGTGAGCAGATCTCTGCCCATCAATGGGCCTAGGAATTCTGGGATTACTAGGAAGGAGTGATGGATTTTTCCTTTCCCCAGGTCCATGATCCTCTTAGTTGTCCAAGCCCGATATTTACTGTCATTAGCCCCTTGAACTAGAGACCTTTTATTTGATAGAGGGCCCAATGTGACACTAGGGATGAGTATATTGCCCCTTTATCCACTTCAAAGATTACTGGGGTACCCTCCACTTCAAAAGTTACCCTGAACTCGGGGAGGAGATCTGAGCCCCGACTTTCATAGTCATCCTCCAGAGTCAGAATGGCTGACTGGCGTGGCTGTCCCTCTCTAGTGCACTCTTTGGCCCAGTGTCCTTTTTTTTGTACAGTAGGTACATTGATCTGAGGCCAGGGGTGGCCTCTGGCATGGGACCAGGTATCCCTTCCTGTCTCCCTGTTTCTTAATTTCTGGCCCTTTTGTTGTTGTGACCAGGACCTTAGTCAACGCCTTATTCTGTCTTTTGTTTCTTTTATCCTCACTTTGCTTCATTCTCTTCCTCAGTTTCTCTCTTAAGGTATATTTTCTTGGCTTCTCTGACTAAATCTCTCAACGTCATATCTTGTAATCCATCTAAGCATTGTAACTTTCTTTTAATATCCAGGGCAGCTTGCCCAATAAAGGCCATCATGACAGATGCCTTTTGATCCTCTGCCTGAGGATCGAAAGGAGTATATCTCCTACTTGCCTCCATAATTCTCTCTAGAAACATAGAGGGAGATTCATCAGGCCTTTGAATAATCTCTATTACCTTGGCCAAATTAGTTGGTCGCCTAGTGGCCACTCGGATGCCCACTATTAGAACCTGGCGATAAGTGGACAGATGCTTTCTAACTTCAATGGTGTTGGTTTCCCAGTTGGGTTGTTTCAAAGGAAAACAAGCTTTGATTAAGTTGGGAAGATGTATCACTCTCCAATCTGGTCGGAGGACAATTTTTTATAGCTTCCAGGAAGATTCTCTTTTGTTCCTCTGTCGTGAAGAGAGTCCCTAGGAATTGTTGACAGTCATCCCAAGTAGGCAAATGTGAAAATATCAATGACTCAACCAGACCTGTGAGCCCTGTGGGGTCCTCGGAAAAAGGGGGATTGTTATATTTCTAGTTATATAGGTCGGAAGAGGAGAAAGGCCAATATTTGTAGGCTTGCATTTTCCCCCCATGGCCTTCGTCAATCAATGGTCTGTAGAGACATAGTGGGAGCATCACAGGAGTTCCAGGGTTTTCAATCATTCACCACCATCAAGTTTCCTTAGCTGGGCTATCTTCCTCCTGCGGAGGAGGGGCTGTGTGTGCTGCGGGGGAGTTATCTGGAGGGCGCTGGGCCAGCTTATATTCCTCCAGTGGTAGAGAGGCTGAGTCAGCTGCAGGGGAATCACTTAGAGGGTGTTGGTGGTTGGGGGACGAAGGCAGGGTATAATAAGGGGGAAGAGAGTCCAGAAGAGTCAAATCTTTTGACTCAGGGATTACAAAGGGTGGAGGAGGAGGAGGAGCAGAGGGTTTGAGAGATCATGGGGGAAGGAGTAGGAGCAGGGGAAGGGACAAAGAAAGGCTTCACCCATTGAGGAGGAGATTTGCAGAGGTCCAGCAAAGTTAAGATATATGGCTGTTGATCCGGATGGCTATGTGTGCCCGGATGAAAGACAATATCTCTGACTTCTTAAATTAGTGGGAAGTAGAAAGATCCTTCTAGGGGCCATCCAAATTCAAAGGTGGGCCATTCTGTGGCACAGAGATTCTGAAAGGTCCAGCGTTTAACTAAAAAAGAAAGATTCTGAGCCCTTAAGCGGACTTTGGTCCAGTGATCAAGGGTCAGGGACAGGGGCATTGAAGTGCTGTGTCCCATAATGAAAGATACACAAAGAGTGAATGCAAGACACACGACACAGACAAGACAAGACAATAAAGACATTCAATGGACATCCAAAACTGAGACCAGGACTGAGTAGCCAGCAAAACCCAATGGGCTGGCAATTCCGAATCAGATACAAAATATTACTGAGTCGAGGAGACTATTGTTCCTCAATTTCCCGAGTCTTTGGGAAGTTCCCCAGGGACGTGGCCTGTGGCTCTGTGACACGTCTGTCAGCCACCATCGGAGAGAACTCACGCTCTTCATCGACAGCCATTTTGCCCAGCACTAACCTTAACACTGAAACAAGAAAGAGGCGCCTTACTTAACCCAAGAGGAACCCATTAGGGTCTTTTGTCCGCCGCTGCCAAAACTCGGTGGAATCTCCATATGTAAAGGTCAGGTGAGCATGGAAGGAAGAGACCACTAACAGACTGTCTTATCCAACAGCAAAGGGTTTATTCTGGGTCCAGCATGCTGGGGCTCGGAGCTCACTTGAATAGAGCAGAGAGCCCTGAGAACAGTTTAAGCAGAACATATATATTTTCCTTGGAGAGGGCAGGGAGGGAAGTATACTGATGGGTCAGGGCGAGTGGTCGGTTTGCATGCAACCGGGTGAGGGAGTACATTCTACACTTTGGCAGTTGGGGACAGCACATTCTGGGAACAAGATTAGCAAACAGTTCTCAAGATTTAAACAGTGTTTTGTTAAGCATACAGAAAAACAGTAAGTGACAAGTACCTATTTTATTAACCTTTCACTACCGACTATCCTTTTTGACTGGATGTTCTCTTCTACATTCTATGATCCAAAGTACAAGCTCCTATGCCATTGTATATCAATTTTTTCAAAGCTAAGTATCCCAATCAAGGGCCCAGTGCCCTTCTGGGCTTCAAATGTTACTTAGATTTCTGTTTTTATACATATATTTCACCTATATATTTTTATACATATTGCAGGTTCCCAATACCATTATTTATTCAGCATAATGATTCCTAACCCAAATCAAACATGTTATTAACCCTAACCATACATGGTTCCCTCAATCTAACGTTACAGAAGAGCAGGGACAGAGTTGGTGTTACAATACAGGAATATAGGGAATCTTCCACCTGCTGATAACCTCAAAGGTCCATGCAGATATAATCTCTGGAGAAGATGTAGGCAACTCTGAAGGACCTGAGAGTGCAAAAGTCATCTTCCATGGAAAACAACCTGGTCAGGGTGAAGGGTTCTGTCTGAATCAGCCTCTCCATTCTTAATGTAGAGAAGATGGACCAAATGATACCTGTGTGGAGAGCTGCTCCTGGGTGCCTATGGGTGATATACCATTCTAACTTGTGAAAGGGTCACAGGAAGCAGGGGCAGCCTCCATCTCATGGGAAGCTTGGAAGCAACTCTTAGGACAGATTGGTTGCCAAGGCAGTGAACTCATTCAGTTCCTGACGGAAGTGACCTCACCTCACTTCCTTGGTGATGGAACTCTGTGAACTTGCGATCCAGGAAGCCAGTCAAAAATTGACAGCCCCAGTCCCAGTCTCAGTGGTTTTACTTTTTGAATTTCCCAAGGACAGAGTCAGTCTTTCTTGGTACCTATTGATGTTAGGATGGCCAAATGGCAGGAAAACTCTGAAGAGGGGCCATTCCTGAGAAAACAGGTAGTGGCTCACTGCTGGCTCCTGACAACTTCAGAGACTTGGCAAAGGACACAAAATCTGAGACAGGACAGGCCATTTTGGGGGAACCTAGAATGGCCCACAGTCAGAGGACACTCCAAATAGTCACAACCTACTTGGAGGAAAGAGGTGCCTTTGTGGGTGTGGGTGTGGGTTTGTGGTTTTGGCTCATGTTCTGAGAAGAGGTAGGAAATGAGGTTTGTTTGGTTTGGGGGGAATTGTTTCTAGTAAGTCATTTGACAATGCGAGTGTTTCTGTGTCGCTGTATCCCACTGTGTCCGTGATTGTAGATATTAGAAAAGAGAAAGCATCAATGGATGTGTCCTGTCTTTTAGAAAGCTTACCAGCATTCATGCTGCCCAATTTATAAATAGAATGCGGCTTGCCATAATGATGGGCAACACCTACATTCTTCCTAAGTTCCTGTTTTCTTCCAGAAATCTGGTCACTCTCCATAATAGGCTTATGGTTTTGTATCCAAGATATGTACCACCTCCATGCTCTGTGACATGGCCATGTACTGAATAACTGAAGTGAATGGCGAGCATCTCAGAAAACTCACATACCAGTGTGACCTGTAAAGTCTCATTGGAGAAACCCTGCTTTGGGCCTTTTGCTTACCTATTGTTCTGTTTCCCTGAATGTCAGGAAGGTCTTTGCCTAAGGAAAACGCTTTGTGAAGTCTGAAGAAAACCTTTTTCAAATAAAAAAGAATGGGCATCAGCTGTGGCTCTTTGCTTAATTGCTTTGCAAAGAGATGTGTCTGAATCAGCGTCTTGGCCCTGTGTTAGGCTGTAGCTTAGATTCTCAGCAACTGATGGATCTAAAGAAAGATCCCATGTGTGCATCCAAAACCAAAATAGCAAAAGAGCAGTCATTGTGGATGAAGTCTTTCGCCTTCCTCTGTAAGGTTTCTGACATCAATCAAGTGAGAATAGGGATCCTTTAGGTCAAATGAGTTCTTCAATTCCCTGCAGAGGCTAGCACATAGGTGGTTGGGTTTTCTCATGACTCCAATTCACAAAAAGAATCTAAACCCCACAGTCAGTAGGTCTCAAATTTGAGAAGTGGATCAGTATTAACGGCAGGCCTATTTGATCACTCCTGGTTCACAGGAAGGGTGTCCAGGTCACTCAGAATTTAGGTAAATGAGGGGCAAGAAAGCGTATTTTGGACACTGTCTTGGGCTGCATTCCTCATGGAAATCTACAGTCAGAGGTTATGATGAGTGTCTATATGGAAGAAGGTGAGGGCCATGTGGGAGTGTTTTGGTATTAATTGTGGTTATTTTTGTGGCAGTTGAAAGGGATGACTGAGTCCACCTGAGTTTGAACTCTGGTGTGATTCCCTTAGAGACTGAGTACAGGAACTGACTTAGAGAAGTATTGCCATGAATTGAGTTGGGATTTCAGAAGGCCAAGCATGAGAGTCACCCTTGGAAACTGAGATCTAGGCCCAGGGTGGCTTTCCAGAGACCACTGGGAATCTCAGGCTTGATATCACATGATTTTATTCTTAACGACTTGGCAGTCTTAGTTGAGAGTCAAAACACACATGGACGTTACATTGTAGACCTCAACGGGCCTGGATTTATGTGACCCTTTGGCCAATCTTTGGGAAACCTTGCCTGTGAGAGTTCTCCAGAACTTCATTTGAAATGAACTTCCACAACATTTAATGGTCCCTGAATAAATTGAAACCCACATGCTGCCAACTTCATCCTTGAAAAATTGCTAGATAAATACCATGAAATTTTTGAAATTCCCATGACCAGATGGCACTGGAGAAACTTTGGTTGTCCTGTTGCTGAACATCATTATGCAGGACAGTGACTTGATTGACTGAGTTTCATGAAAATGGTGTATAACAGAGATTCCAGGAAGTTGGACCCTGCTGAGTAGTGGGCCTAGTGCAGTGATGGGCAGGTGTGTGATAAAAAAACATCTGTGGTGGGGCCATGTGGATCTGCCATTGGCTTCCAATTGGCTTGTGACTGACATGATGCATCCAGCAGACGCTTCTATGTAAAGGTATCTTGTTATATGGAGAGGTTTCAGGCCAATGTTCAGAATCCGGTTGCTATGGTCAAGGAGGCAAGCTATGTGGAATAGAAGCCTGGTTGGTACATTCTTCTGCAGACCCTGACTCACCACAGGTGACAGAACTCCCTCCAGCACTTTGTCCCAGGTGAATTCCTTGTAATTCGTGAAGCAAATACGAAACTCCCAGTGCAGCAGCAAGCAACACCAGGAAAACTGGAGGATGACCAAATGGCTTCAGAGTCCACAAGAGTAGACAATTAGCCCCCAGTGGCCACAGTTTACCTACAAACAGAAAATTAAATACAGCTTCCTCATGTTTATTGGAAAATAAGAAATCATGTATTCCAGGTCACATAGAAGCATACCCAGATTTGATGGTCTCACTACAAAGGAAGCTGAATCTCCTGACTACAACATATATTTCAAGTGCCCAACCTCAGAGGCAGTTCCTCAAGAAGTCTTTAGTCCAGCAGAGCTCCATGTTTGTGGAGTGTTTACCCTGTCCCTTACTTTTGGAATCTCCTCTACCACCTCCAAGTTTGTGAACTCGTGAGCATATTTGATTCCAGATATGTATTCACAGATTTTCTAACTCTTCTCCTCTAATTGTGTCTAACTTGGGGCCAAGGTAATCTCAAGGCATTGTTATGGATGAGAGTGGGAAGATACTTTTGTAGCATATATTTGCATAAACATTGGAATCATTTTCCAAATTTTCATTCAAAATACTGAATCCCTGACACAAACCCATGCCAACTAGACTCTGACTACTAATTCTAATATGATGGAGAAAATTAACCCAAACAGAATAGAAATACAAGCAGTTCAGAGGAGGAATGGTGTATCATTGGAATTGCCTTTTGCATTATATAGGGTAGGAGTTATAAATCTAGTCAATTTTTTGTTGAAATGGTTCTCCATGTGTTTTTAAAGTTAACAAATATGTGAATTCCTGTCTACCTTTCTCTATATCCTATTCAGCACATGTATTTTTATATGCACATATAGAATCCTACCTGGTACCACACGTACATTCTTGTGAGGTGGCTGACTTGGCAGACACAAATTGTGAGAAGAGATCACTCCTCCTAAACGCTGTTGAAACTGAAAATTCAAACTATTGATGAGCTTCCTAGTACAATAAAATTATACATGAATCCATGTTAAGTAAAACAAATTTATTTGGATCTGTGGATGACATATATTTCGTGGTGAATTTCAATTGGCATATATTGCTACTTTTTAATGTCTGTTTGTGTGCGTGCGTGTGTGTGTGTGTGTGTATGTTTATATATATATACACACACACTCTACAGATTTTTCAAAATATGAAATATATGTGTCTTAGTATACACTCCGTAAATTCATTCATATTCATGTATGTGGATTAATAATCAACTTTTCACAAGATTATTCTGAGAAATATTAATCCACCTGAACTACATATTTGATTCCTATTACTGAAAACTAACAGTAAATGGTGCATACAAATCCTAATATTTCTGCAGTAACTGACACAGTTTTATATCAATGCAAGTAGATTCCTATGGGACGTGATGTGTATTTTGTCATTCATTTTTATTCAATACTGGTACATTTCTTTTTCTTCAGTTAATGCACATGATAGGATATATATTTAATTCACTAGTTCAGAAATTTATAGGCATTTTGTTTTACTTTTCATCACTTCCTAATTCAGAAAACATGTTTTCCACAGGGTTTCATGACTGGTCTTTTCATGAGACTTCTTTCACAAAATGCAAAGGTCACACTTATGTTTGTACCGAAGTCTAAATGGAAAGTGAGTATGGATTACTAAAAACATCTATGTCCAGTTTGCCTAATGCTATCAAATGTCAATTTTATTGGTGACTACATATTTGTTTCTTCCTAAGATTATATATTCAACCTCAACACTGTTGAAAATGCCTGATCCTATCACGTACTTTATACTTTGCCTGATTTCCTAATGTCTCTATTGATATATGGTTTCCTACATACTTTCCAGAGTTCATCAATGTGACTGGCTCTTCACATGTGTTGATATTTACATTCATTCTCTACCCGAAACCCTACTGTTATAGAACGTTTGGTTCAAATCCTATACTCACTCTGCTTTCTAAACCTATGAATATCTTCCTAATCCTACTGACTATCCTTCTGACTGGATGTTCTTTTTGACATTCAATCATCCAAGGTACAAGGTCCTATGCCATTGTATATCAATTTATCTGAGACATCTGTGCAGAATATAATTCAAAGCTGAGTATTTCAATCAAGGGCCCAATGCACTTCTGGGCGTCAAATCTTACCTAGATTTCTGTGTTCATACTTATGTTTCACCTATATATTCTTGTAAATATCGCAGGTTCCCAAAACCATTATTCATTGCACAGAATGATTCCTAAGCCAAATCAAACTTGTTATTAACCCTAAGCATACACTGTTCCATCAATCTATCTTTACAGTAGAGCAGGGACAGAGTTGGTCTTACAATACAGGTATGTAGGGGATCTTCCACCTGCTGAAATCCTCAAAGGTCCATGCAGAAATGATCCCTGGAGAAGACTTAGGCAGCTATGAAGGACCTGAGAGCACAAAATCATCTTCCATGGCAAAAAAAACCGGTCAGGAAGAAGTATTGTGTCTGAATCAGTCGCTCTGTTCTTAATGTAGAGAAGATGGACAAAACCAGGCCTGTGTGGAGAGCTGTTCCATGGTGCCTGTGGTTGATATACCATTCTAACTTATGACTGAGTCAGAGAAAGTAGGGGCAGCCTCCATCTCATGGGACCCTTGTAAACAACTGTTAGGACAAAGTGGTTGCCAAGGTATTGACCTCATTCAGTTCCTGAAGGAAGTGACCTACCTCACTTCCTTGGTGATGGAACTCTCTGAACTTGGGATCCAGGAAGCCAGCCACCCAGAGCCAGTGCCAGTCCCATTCCCAGTGGGCACACTTGTTTGAATTTTCCAAGGACAGAGTCAGTCTTTCTTGGTACCTCCTGATGTGAGGATGACCAAATGCTAGGAGAACTCTGAAGAGGGGCCTTTCCTGAGGAAGCAGGTAGTGGCTCATTGCTGGCTCCTGACAACTTAATAGAGTTGGCAAAAGGGACCTGATCTGATAAAGGACAGGCCATTTGGGGGGAACATAGTATGGTCCACCAGTCAGAGGACACTCCGGATAGTCACAGACCTTGTTGTGGGAATGAGGTGCCTTAGTGGGTGTGGGTGTGAGTTCGTGGTTTTGTCTCATGTTCTGAGAATAGGTAGCAAAGGTTGTTTGTTTGGTTTGGAGTCGACTGTTTCTAGTAAGTCATTTGAGAAGGCGAGTTTTTCTATGTCTGTGTATCCACTGTGTCCGTGGTTGTAGTTATTAGAAAAGCGAATACATCAATGGAGGTGTCCTGACTAGTAGGAAGCTTCCAGGCATTTATTCTGCCCTTTTTATGAATGGACTGCGGCTTGCCTTATGGATAGACAACACCTACTATCTTCCTAAGTTCCTGTTCACCTCCTGATTTCTGGCCTCTCTCCAGAATAGGCTCATGGTTTTGTGTCCAACATATGTACCACCTCCAAACTCTGTGACATAGCCATGTACTGGATAGCTGAAGGGAATGGGAACATCTCAGAAACCTCAGAGATCAGTGTAACCAGAAAAGTCTCAGTGGAGAAACCCTGCTTTGGGCAATTTGCTTACCTATGGTTCCCTTGCCCTGAATGTTAGGAATGTCTTTGCCTCAGGCCACCCCTTTGTGGAGCCTGAAGAAAACAGTTTTCAAATTAAAATGAATGGGCATCACCTGTGGCTCTTTGCTTAATTACATTGGAAAGGGATGTGTCTGAATCAGCCTCTTGGCCCTGTGTGAGGTTGTGGCTTTGATTCTCAGAACCTGATAGATCTAAAGAAAAATCCCATGTGTGCATCCAAAACCAAAATTGCCAAAAGAGCAGTCATTGCTGATGAAGCCTTTCGCCTCCCTCTGTAAGTTTCCTGACCTCTATCAAGTGAGAATAGGGAAGATACACCAAGTTAATTGATGGCTCCTATTGGAAAAATTCTATCACTGATGACAGCATCAGCATAAGTACCCCAACACTGCCACAATTCGCTGCACCAGCAGATAGTTCACAATGCATACAAGTGAGTTCACAATGCATACAAGTGATACATAATCCAGGCAAGTTCTACAAGCAGTTCAGTGATGGCTTTTGCAGAATCTGTAGATTGATTTTATCTTTGTCTTCACCGGCACTGGGATGAAGATAGGAATTCTGGCAATAATGGCTAAAGAAAAAATTCTGTAACATTCCAGAAGGCACTAAAAGAAAACAATTTTCTTAACAATTTACGTTATCTTGAAGAGAATAATTAAATATAATGAAAAGGAAAAGTGAAAGTAAACAAACACGTCTGTTAACCTCCTATTTTTTCACATATTAAAACAATCCTGAACAGTTGTTTACCCAATTTAAATTAAACAATTTAATTCACGTGAATAAAAAAAAATGGATATATTATTTCAGTAGCACTCATCATATGTGATATATGGACATACGCACATTCAAATATATAACACAAAACACAAGTGTGCACACATAATAAATACATACAACACATAATATAATAGTAAAGGCCTTATAACATTTTACATGTGAAATCATCATTGCAATGTTTAAAAACTCTACAGTCAAAAAATAGAACTGATAAGCAAAACATTAACCTAGGTCTGTATGAGCTCAAAAAAACAAAAGAGAACTTCATGATTTGAGAAAGGGCAATAATAAAATAGATATTGAAAAAAGCATCCCTGTTCTGTCGCAGATGTAAGGATAGCCAAACTGGAGTTTTGGATATCAGCTGTTATGGATTTGAGCCAAATCATCTTATTTTGGTCTATCGAAATCGCTTCAGTTAATCTCTCTGGAATCCAAATCGGCTGCTGTTCTCCCTGTGGAAACACATAAACAGACCCCCGACTCCAGGCAATCACTGGGTCGGGATCTTAGTTAATCTCTCTGGAATCCAAATCGGCTGCTGTTCTTCCTGTGGAAACCCACAAACAGACCTCCAACTCCAGAAAATTAATGGGTCAGGACCTTTCCATTGTCCTGTTAGAATATCCTTCCAAAGTACCTCCGGCTTATACACATTTTTTGGACACTTATGCCTTTCTGCAGCACTAAGTCCTGAAAATCCAAATTTAAAAAGTTTAGAGTAAAAAGGGTTATTTTAAGTTTATCTTTGGGGAATTTATATCCCTTCCCAATTCTGTCTTCTTACTTTAATGAGTACATTTTAATAGTGTGATGTGCTCTTTCAACTATGGCTTGTCCCTGTGGATTGTATGGGTTTCCTGACATATGAGTAATGCCAAATGATGAGCAAAATGGTTTAAAAGAGGTAGAAGTATAACCGGGGGCATTATCAGTTTTTAACTGCTTTGGAATGACCACAGTGGCAAAATTTTGTAAGCAATGAGCTATAACATCTTTAGTTTTTTTCCCCCATGAAGGGAGCCCATCAAAAATCCAGAAGAAGTATCAACTGTAACATGCAAATATTTTAATTTTCCAAATTCTGGCAAGTGTGTGACATCCATCTGCCATATATGGTAAGGTATCAATCCTCTACGATTGACTCTAAGATTAAAATGTGGTAAAATGGTCACACAATTTTGACATTGTTTTATTATTTGTCTAGCTTGTTCCTTAGTTATTTTAAAATGCTTTTGTAAAGTATTAGCATTGATAATGAACTTTTTATGAAAATGTATAGCTTCTTCTAGTGTACAGAAAATATGTATGTATGTCATGTGTAGTTTTACCTGCTAAATCATTGCCCAAACTAAGGGCTCCAGGCAATCCTGTATGTGCCCAGATATGTCCTATTAAGAATGGATATTTTCTGTCCCAGATTAGACTTTGTATACTGGAAAGGAAAGAGAAAACAGTAGAGGAAGGGGAAATCCTACCAGCATCTTCAAGAGATACTATAGCATTAACTATATACTGAATATTGGAAAATAAATTAAACAGAATCTTTAAACATCACAAAAGCTTATAATACTGCATTAAGCTCTACCTTTTGAGCTGATTTTTGGGGTGCTAAAAATGTAAAAATTTGATCAGGTGTAACTATTGCTGCTGTACCATTATTTGACCCATCAGTGAATATATTTGGAGCATTCATGATAGGAGTTTTCTTGTAATTTTTGGAAAAATTACAGGATGCAATGACCCAAAAGACAATAAAAGATTAGATGGTAAGTGGTTATCAAATAAAACATTAGATTTACACATGATTATTGCCCAAGTATTTAACTCATTAGCTAATTCATCAATTTGATTCATAGTGTATGGAGTAATAATTTTATTGGGAGAAATTCCAAACACTCCCTTTGCTGCTTTTATTCCTATGAGTATTAATTGTCCCTAAGCCTCAGGATACCTAGTAATAATAGTGTTAGAAGAATAAGATAAATGTATCCATAATAATGGACCTTCTTGCCAAAATACTCCTGTAGGAATATTTTTTGTTGGTAGTACAATAAATAATAAAGGCATTATTTTATCAAATCTATCCAAATGCATATTTCCCATATATGTTTCAATGATTTTTAATGCCTTTATTGCTTCAGGCGTTAACATTCTGGGTGAATTTGGATCAGATGGACCTTTTAGGATATCAAATATAGGTCCCAACTGTCCTGTTGGTATACCTAGATAAGGCCTTATCCAATTAATGTCTCCTAATAACTTCTGAAAGTCATTAATTGATTTGAGTTGATCTACTCGTATTTGAATTTTTGGTGGACTGACCATGGTTGAGGATAATAGAACTCCTAAATAATTAATTGGAAAATTTAATTGTATTTTATCAATTGATATCCCTAGATTATAATTTTTTAATAAGTTTGTAAGTGTGGCATAACATTCTAGCAATGGGTTTTTAACTTGTGTGCTAATAACACATCATCCATATTGTGAAATATTTGTAGTTCAGGATTTTGATTTCTAAGTGGCTGGATTACTTTGTTAACATAAATATGACAAATAGTTGGGCTGTTAGCCATCCCTTGAGGGAGTACTTTCCACTCATACCTCTGATCAGGACCTTCATGATTCAGTGCAGGGATAGTAAATGCAAAACTTGGACTATCCTCAAGAAGAATTGGAAATGAAAAAAAAAAACAATCTTTAATATGTATAACTAAAACATACCAAGTTTTTGGCAAAGCAGCCAATTGAGGAATCCTTGATTTAGCAGGTCCCAAAGTAACCATCTCATTATTAATGGCTCTTAAATCTTGCAATAATCTCCATTTACCAGATTTCTTTTTGATGACAGAAATGAAAGTATAATGGGGAGATACAGAAGGTTGTATATGTTCTTCCGCTAATTGTTGTTTGACCAGGAACTGGGCTGCTTGTATCTTTTCTTTAGTCAGGGTCCACTGAAGAAGCCATACTGGTCTTTCTGATTTCCAAGTAATTTTTATTGTCTCAGTGGCCCTTTCTGAAAATCCAACCCATGTCTGTCTGTTGCTTGGTCTATTTGTATTGGCGCTGCTATACCTTGTTCTTGTTTTTCTAATCTTTTTCCTTTCCTAAAACCTTCTCTAGCCATAATAGTGTGTACATTTTGATTGATGTTATTTGTTAATGTCAAACCTAATTGATCTAGGACATCTCATCCCCATAAATTTACGGGAAGATTATCCAATACATATGACTGTATAGTTCCTTCACATTCTTCAGGATCCTTCCAATCCAATACCATTGCACTTCTATGGGGATTAGTTGCCACTCCTAGGTCTCAAAGTGTTTGAGTGTATTGTTGTAATGGCCAATGTTTTGGCCATTCTTGATGAGAGACAATGCTAATATCTGCACCTGTATCAAGTAGCCCATTAAATTCATGTCCTTGAATATTTAGTTTTAGCCTGGGGCGAGAATCTAAATTTAAAGAAAGCATAACCAAATCTACACCTGTGGAGCCTAATCCCTTGGAACCTCTTTCTACAGCACGACTGGAAAATTTATCATGCAGACTGAGTATTATTAGTAACTGTGCTATTCTATCTCCTGGTGAAATTACTGATATGTCCTTTGGAGAACTGGCTATAAATTTTATTTCACCTTCATAATCGGGATCAATTACCCAAGGACTTATCATAAGTCCTTTTAGATTAGAAGAGCTGCGTCCCAATAATAAGCCTACTGTTCCTTTGAGAAGAGGTCCTTTCACCATGTGTGAATGATTTGAACCCCCATCTCTACAGTTAGTACTGATCTGACGGAGGTGCAGATGTCTAACCCTGCGCTCCCTCTGATTTGTCTGATGAGGCGTCTGATGGACAATGTGTCCTGGGCACTACACTGATGGGGTTGCTGGGTTCCTCCAGTGCTCCGTATATTTGTGGTTTTGGGCCCCAGAGCATTGGGCTCCCCTGTCCATTTTTTGGCAATGGAGCCCGGTGCCTTTCTCCATGATATCGTGGATAAACAGCTAGTCCTTGTTCGTTTTTGATAATGAAGTACCCTCTATGGTGTTTTGAGAACGGCATTCATTAGCGCAATGTCTCCCTCTACGGCATCGTGGGCAAATACCCAGTATTCTACTCCTTTAGTACCTATTTTTGTTAAACCCTCTTCCTATGGAGCAATTCCTTTTAAAATGTCCTGTTTGTTCACAATTGTAGCATGTTCCTGGCCTTGCATCTAAAGCCTGTTTAATTCAGCTGCCACAAATTGCCCTTGTTCATTGATGTCTCTGGCATCTAAAGCCTGTTTTACTGCAGCTGCCATGACCTCCTCTTATTCATTAATGTCTTTACATAATTTAATATATGTGTTTAAATCTTCATGTTTCCATGGTCTAGTGATATCTCTGCACCTACGATTCGCTTGGTCATAAGCCAGTTTTTTATTAATGGCATTGCTTGTTCTGTATTCCCCAAAACTCTGGTAGCTGTTTGAATAAGCCTATCTACAAATTCAGTGTAAGATTCATTAGCTCCTTGTATTACCTTAGATAATTGACCTTGTAAACCTCCATGTCCTTGTAAAGTCTTCCATGCCCTAACCGCCTCTGCAGCAATTTGTGCGTATACGCCAGGATCATATGCAATTTGTTGCTGCTGGTCCTCATAAGGTCCCTTTCCTAACAACATATCTAGATTTCTCTGAGGATAACCAGCTTCTGCATTTCACCTAGCCGTCTCCTTGCAAAATTCCTCATTGGCAACCTTCCATAAAAGGTATTGACCTCCATTTAGCACAGCTTTACACATATTAGCCCAATCTACTGGCATCATATTCAAGAGTTTAATGGATTCGACCAAGCTTACAATGAAGGGTACTTGAGGACCATAGGTTGTTACAGCCCCTTTTAGCTGCTTCACTATTTTGAAATTTAAAGCATGGTGAATTCGCTGCCCTCCTACCTCAAATACAGGGCATGTTATTACTTGAGATCCTGTCTCAGGAACCGAACTATCAACTGCGGGGTTTGGGGGCCTCCTAGCATATGGAGGTGGCCTTGTTATTTGGACATTTACATACTCTGGTGATAGAAAGGTGTTAGTAACAGTCTCCTGTAGAGGAGGCGCTGTTGGTTGGACACTTACGCCCTCTAGTTATTGAAAGTTGTTAGTAGCAGTCTCCTTTTGTAACTTTGCCCCTGATGGCTTTTTCTGACCTAAGCTTTGTTCCTCTATCTTTGTCTGATCTGAAGTCTTTGGACTAAGCAAACCAGATATAAACGTCCTCAATGGCAATGTGCCAACTGTCAGAGTCCCTGGGCTGTTCTTTTCCCCCCTTTTAAATCTTCACCATGATGGTTCCATTATGGTATATTTAACAACTCCTTAAAAATCCATGGGCTACATTTTTGTATTGTATCAACGTATGCCCTGACTGTTCTTGACTTTACTGAGGTGCCTCCTTCCTCTAACAATTTACTTAACACTCTTTCAGTTTGTTTTTTTACTAATTTCTGATCCTGTATTTCTACTATAATACAACCCAACAAGACGATGCCAAACAAAACCGAGACAGAATAAAATAAAAAGGGAACAACAAAAAGTCATTATAGCCTTTATATCCTACTGACATGTGCATCCGTCCTTTCTCCCTATCTGTTCCTCAGAAGTAAATAATTTTTTTTCTCAGATGTGAGCGGTTTTTCATCCATCTCACTCATCTCCATGGACAGGCAACAAAAGTGAAGCAAAACAAAAGAGGAATCTTAAAATGGCTACCGATCCTCTCGCCCTTCCCTCAGGGGCTAGCAGTTTACCTTATCACTTACCCTCAGTGGCTCCCCGTGCGAGCTACCAAATGCTGCAGTCTGGCTGGGCACGATTCAAGAGCGACTTTTCAAAAGAAACAAAGTTTAGTTTTAGAACCACACACGCCAAGCAAAACAGCTCCTTAGGAAAAACCCTCAGAGCCCAACTGCCACCACTGGCTTCCTTGCAAAGTTTCTGTCACACCCACAAGCCTCTCCACCTCCCACAATCCTCCTGCTCTTGAGGCCATATGGCTGGGTCAGGTGGGTGGAGCCAAAAAAGTCCCACAATGAGCAGCTCTGTGGTCTGAAAGGGCAGGGAAACTGCCCAATGTGCATCATCGCAGAGGAGCCAATCAGCTTGATGTTGCTGGGGCTGCTGTGAGCCAATCATCAGCTGGCAGTCGGAAAGAGCGGGGAAAAAGCTCAATGAGCATCTCCATTGTGCATCACCACAGAGGAGCCAATCAGCTAGATGTTGCTGGGGCCGCTGTGAGCCAATAATCATCTCGCAGGGGAATGTTGCTGGTAACTGGAAGTTTGATGGGGCCCCTTAAGCTGTGGCTCTCAACAAATTGGTGTCTCCTTTCTCTGTAGACTATTCAGCACATGTATTTTTATATGCACATATAGAATCCTACCTGTTATCAAACGTACATTTTTGTGAGGTTGCTGACTAGGCATATACAAGTTATGAGAAGAGATCACTCCTCTTAAACACTGTTGGAATTGAGAATTCAACCTATGGGTGAGCTTGTTATTAGAACAACATTATATATAGATCCATTTTCAGTGAAATCAATATTTTTGCACCTGTGGATGTTACATATTTCATGATGAATTTCAATTGGCAAATATATTGCTAGTTTAAATGTCTGTCTCTGTGTGTGTGTGTGTGTGTGTGTGTGTGTGTGTGTGTATATATTTATTTATATATATATATATATATATATATATATATATATACTCTCCAAATTTTTCAAAATATGAAATATATGAATCTTATTATACACTCCTTAAAATCTTTCATATTTATGTATGTGGATTTATGATCAACTTTTCACAAGATTATTCTCAGAAATATTCATCCACCTTAAATACAGATTTGTTTCCTAGTACTGAAGACTAACTTCAGTGAATGGTGCACACAAATCCTAATATTTCTACAGTAATACCAAGTTCAACATCAATGCAAGCATTTTCCTATGGGACATGATGTGTATTTTGCGGTTCATTTTTATTAAACAGTGGTACATTACTATTTCTTCAGTTTATGCACATCATATGATATATCTTTCATCCACAAGTTCACAAATTTATAGGCATTTGTTTCAATTTCAATCACCTCCTGCTTCAGAACACATATATTCCTCCAGTGTTCTTGACTGGTCTTGTCATGAGACTTCTTTCCAAACACATTATTTTTGATTTTCATAATCATATTTGAAGCAAAACTCACACACTCTTCATGATAAACCATAACCCTAATATTACCATTAGATGTATACCTGGTTGTAGTGAATGTATGAATATCAGTTTAAGATTTCCAGTATATTTTCAGATATCAAATCAATCCACTATTTAAAGTTGGAACCAGTTATATTATTTATTCACAGTATCGTCTATTCATACATTATTTCTATATCCATTGACACAGGGTACTCCACTTTGTTCCCCCAATATTTATACGTCTTCAAAATATTGCTCCCAGTAATGGTGGAAGAAATGCTCATGTCACCTGATCTACATATAAATTTTAACACAGTAATATTCTGGACACAGAAAGCAAAAGTCACTCTTATGATTGTAGCAAAGCCTAAAAGGAAAGTGAGCATGGATTACTAAAAATATCCATGTCCCGGTTGCTTAATGCTCTAAAATGTAAATCCTATTGATAAATCCTATGTATTTGTTTCTTTCTAAGATTATATATTCAAACTCAACCCTGTTGAAAATGTCTAATCCTATCCCTCACTTTATACATTGCCTGATTTGTTAATGTCTCTATTGATAACTGCTTTCCTACATATTTTCCCCATTTCATCATTGTGTCTGACTCTTCACATGTGCTGATATTTACATTCACTCTCTTATTGAAAACCAATTGCTAAAGAACGTTTGGTCCAAATCCTATACTCATTGTTGTTTCTAAACCTAGAGACTATCGTCCTAAACCTACGGACTTTCCCTTTGTGACTGGATGTTCTCTTCAACTTTCAATCATCCAAGGTACAAGGTCCTATGTCATTGTATATCGATTTATCTGAGACATCTGTGCAGAACATAATTTAAAGCTAAGTAACCCACTCAAGGGCCCAATGCCCATCTGAGCTTCAAATCTTGCCTAGATTTCTGTTTTCATACTTTTATTTTACCTATATATTCTTGTAATTATTGCAGATTCCCAGTACGAATATTCATCCTGCAGAATGATTCCTAACCCAAATCGAACGTGTTATTAACCCTAACCATACACTGTTCCCTCAATCTAACTTTACAGAAGAGCAGGGACAGTGTGACCAGGAAAGTCTCAGTGCAGAAACCCTGCTTTGGGCCTTTTGCTTACCTATTTTTCTGTTGCCCTGAATGTCAGGAAGTTCTTTACCTCAGGCTAACCCTTTGTAAAGCCTGAAGAAAACAGTTTTCAAATGGAAATGAATGGGCATCACCTATGGCTCTTTGCTAAATTTCTTTGGAAAGGGATGTGTCTGAATCAGCCTCTTGGCCCTGTGAGAGGCTGTGACTTAGATTCTCAGCACCTGATGGATCTAAAGAAAGATCCCATGTGTGCATCCAAAACCAAAATGGCAAAAAGTTCAGTCATTTTGGATGAAGTATCTTCCCTTCCTCTGTTAGATTCCTGACCTCCATCAATTGAGAATAGGGATCCTTTGGGTCATATGAGTTCTTCAATCCCTGAAGAGGTGCTTGGGTTTCTTATGATTCCAATTCACATAAAGAATCTGTACCTATCAATCAGAAGTAGTCAGTCAATATTGCTCTCAGAAATGGTGGAAGAAATACTCATGTCACCTGATCTACATATACATTTATTCACAGAAATATTCTGGACACTAAATTCAAAGTTCACATTTATGATTGTACCAAAGCCAAAATGGAAAATTAACATGGATTACTAAAATCATCCATGTCCAAGATTACTTATGCTCTCAAATGTCTATCCTATTGATGACTACATATTTGTTTCTTCCTAAGATTGCATATTCAAACTCAACTCTGATTTCATAATGTCTCTATTGATATCTGCTTACCTACATATTTTTCCCACTTCATCATTGTGACAGACTCTTCACATGTGCTGACATTTAAATTCATTTTCTATCCGAAACCCTGTTGCTAAAGAAATTTTGTTCCAAATCATACACTCACCCTTCTTCCTGTACCTACCTACTATCTTCCTATTCCTACTGACTATCCCTTTTTGACTGGATGTTCGCTTCTACATTCAATCATCCAAGGTACAATGTCCTATGCCATTGTATATCAATTTATCTGAGACATCTGTGCAGAATGTAATTCAATGCTCAGTATCACAATCAAGAGCCCAATGCACTTCTGGGCTTCCAATCTTACTTGGATTTCTATTTTCATACACACAGTTCACCTCTATATTCTTATAAATTTCGCAGGTTGCCAATACCATTATTCATCCAGAAAATGATTCCTAATCCAAATTGAACCTGTTATTAACCCTAAACATACAGTGTTCCCTCAATCTTACTTTACAGAAGAGCAGGGACAGAGGTGGTCTTAAAATACTGAAATGTAGGGATCCTCAACCTGCTGAGAACTTCAAAGGTCCATGCTGAAAGTATCCCTGGAGAATATGTAGGCAGCTATGAAGGACCTGAGAGACCACAAGTCATCTTCCATGGCAAACAACCTGGTCAGGATGTAGGGTTGTGTCTTAATCAGCTTCTCTCTTCTTAATGTAGAGAAGATGGACCAAATCAGGCCTGTATGGAGAGCTGTTCCCGGGTGCCAATGGTTGATATACCATTTTAACTTGTGAAATTGTCACATTAAGTAGGGGAAGCCTCCATCTCATGGGACCCTTGGAAGCAACTGTTAGGACAAAGTGGTTGCCAAGGCAGTGACCTCATTCAGATCCTGAAGGAAGTGACCTCACCTCACTTCCTTGGTGATGGAAATTGGCATCCAGGAAGCCAGGCACACAGAGCCAGTCCCAGTCCCACTCCCAGTGGTGTCACTAGTTTTGAATTACCAAGGACAGAGTCAGCCTATCTTGGTACCTACAGATGTGAGAAAGGCCATATGCCAGGAAAGCTCTGAAGATGGGGCTTGTATGAGAAAACAGATAGTGGCTCACCACTGGCTTCTGACAAGTCTCAGTGAAGAAACCCTGCTTTGGTACTTTTAATTACCTATTGTTCTGTTGCTCTGAATGTCAGGAAGTTTTTTTGCATCAGGCCACCCCTTTGGGAAGCCTGAATAAAAGAGTTTTCAAATGGAAATGAATGGGCATCATCTGTGGCTCCTTGCTTAATTGCTTTGGAAAGGGATGTGTCTGAATCAGCCTCTTGGCCCTGTGTGAGGCTATGGCTTAGATTCTTAGCACCTGATGGATCTAAAGAAGCATCCCACGTTTGCATCCAAACCCAAAAGAGCCAAAAGAGCAGTCATTGTGGATGAAGTCTCTCACCTTCCTCTGTAAGGTTCCTGACGTCCATCTATGAGAATAGGGATCCTTTGGGTCAAATGAGTTCTTCAAAGCCCTGCAGAGACTAGATCATACGTTCATAGGTTTCTCATGACTCCAATTAACATAAAGAATCTAAACCCCACATTCATTAGGCCTCAAAATGGAGAATCAGAGCAGTATTAAGGGCAGGCCTCTTTGATCACTCCTGGTTCACTAGAAGGATTTCCCAGCCACATTGACTTTAGGCAAATGTGGGCAAGGGACCTTATTTTGGATACTGTCCTTGGCTGTGCCCCTCATGAAAAACTACAGCCTGAGGTTATGATGAGTGTCGATATGAAAGAAGATGAGGGCCTTGTGGAAGTGTTTTGGTTTTAATTGTGGTCATTTTTGTGGCTGTTGGAAAAGATGATGGGTCCACCTGGTCTTGAACACTGGTGTGATTCCCCTTAGAGACTGAGTTTTGGAATGGACCTCAAAGAAGTATTGCCATGTATTGTGTTGGGATTTTAGGATGCCACACATGAGAGTTGCCCTTGGAAACTGAGATCTAGGCCCAGGGTGGCTTTCCACAGAGCACTTCGAATCTCAGGAAGAATATCACATAATTTTATTCTTAAAGAATTGGCAGCCATAGTTGCAAGTCAAAACACACATGGACCACACATTGTAGACCTCAAACGCCTGGCTTTATGTGACCTTTTTGCCTGTCTTTGGGAAGCCTTGCCTGTTAGAATTCTCCAGAATTTTCAATGAAATGAGCTTCCTCTCCATTTAATGGTTCCTGAATGAATTGAAACCCACAGTGCCTCCAACTTCATCCTTGAAAAATGTCTGATAATTACCATGAAATTTTTGAAATTCCCATGACCACTTTGCACTGTAGAATCTTTGGATGTTCTATTGATGATCACGAGTATACCAGACAGTGCCTGTTTGATTGGGTTTCATGAAAATGGTGTAGAACAGAGATGGCAGTAATTTGGACCCTGCTGAGTAGTTGGCCTAGAGAAGTGGTGTGAAGGTGTGTGTTAAAACATTTGTGGTTGGGTGATGTGGATCTGCCATTGGCTTTCAAATGGTTTGTGACTGACATGGTGCAGCCCCCAGACCCTTGTATGTAAATGTATGCTGTTATATGGAGAGGTTTCAGTGCAATGTTTAGAATCAGATTGCTATGGTGAAGGGGGCAAGCTATGTGGGATAGAAGCCTGGTTGGTGCATTCTCCCGCAGACCCTTACCCATCACATGTGACAGAACTCCCTCCAGTACTGTGTCCCAGTTGAACTCTTCGTATTTCATGAAGCAAATACCAAACTCCCAGTGCAGCTGCAAGAAACACAACAAAATTGGAGGATGAGCAAATGGCTTCCAAACTGGAAGACACTTAGCACTCAGTGACAACAGTTTACCTACAAAGAGAGAATTCAGCACTGCTGCCTCATGTCCTTTGGAAAATAAGAAACCATGTCCTCCAGGTCACATACATGCAGACCCAGCTTGATGGTCTCACTACAAAGGGAGCTAAAGCTCCTGACAAAAACATATATTTCAAGTGCCCAACCTCAGAGGCAGTTTCTCAAAAAGTCTTTAGTCTAGCAGAGCTCCATGTTTGTGGAGTTTTACCCTCTCCCTTACATTTGGAAACTCCTCTACCACCTCCAAGGTTGTGAACTCCTGAGCATTTTCCATTCTTGATGTGTATTCACAGATTTTCCAACTCTTCTCCTCTAATTGTGTCTTACTTGGGGTGAAGGTAATGTCAAGGCATTGTTCTGGATGAGAGTGGGAAAATTTTTGGGTAGCACATATTTGCATACACATTGGATTCTTTCTCCAATTTTCCATTTGAAATACTGAATCCCTGACTGTAAGGGGTAGAAGGAATTCTCCTTCAAAGAATAGCCTGACACTTACAAGAAACAGCCCCCAGGGAGACATCCTGTCTGGGAGACATCCTGTAGTCATCTGTGTTCCTGAGACATCCTGTGGCCATCTGTCTTCCTGAAATATCCTGAGGTTATCTCACCTTGTGAAGACATCCAGGAACTGCTCATAAGAGAGCTTTCAAATCTCCAGCATATAAATTCCTCTGTGTGAACAATAAAAGTTTGCAGCTTGATCAGAACTTTTGTCTTGCTGTCATCTCTCGTGTCTCTTGTCCCTTCATTCCTCCCCACCTAGGTTTGCTACCCACGTTGATGTGTCCTGCAGGCCAGGACAACTGGCGCCCAACGACTGGGGCTCGAGCCTTTGACTGAGGGGGAACCCTGTCCTCCTGGAAGATTTGGACAAGTGGAGCTCGCGATTGCCTCAGCAGACACCACTGAGAGACAGATCCAGGAGGAGAGTGGGGATGACGCACAGTGAGTGACCCACCATGGGACAAGCAGTTTCGTCACATGATTTGTTTTTGTCAGGCCACAAGGAATCCTTAAATACATGGGGGGCACGTGTTAAGAAAAATGACTTAATATTTTTCTTTTCATACATCGAAGAATTTTTTCCATGGTTTCCCCTTGAAGGTACCATTGATGGTAAAAGATGGCTTAGAGTAGGAGACATTTTAAAAGATTATTATGAATCCTTTGGCCCAGAAAAAGTGCCTGTTCCTACCTTTTCTTTCTGGAAATAAATTAGTGAAATTCTTAAAAGTTCACCCTTTGACAATGGTACCTTAATACTTGTCAGGATTGGGGAAGAGACTATGCAAAAGACCTCTCGTCCCTTCTCGGCATGCCCATCAGTTAGTATAGACATAGACCCTTCTTAGTCTCCCCAGGACCCTGGGACCTTCCTGATCTTCCTCAAAATCCCACCCTAATGAATAAGGCTCCAATGGTTTCCAACCGCCTTTATGCAGTTTTAAATCCCGGAGAAACATTGACCCCTGGGGAGGAGGCTACCTTGGAGAAGGAAGCAGCTCGCTACCATTCAGAAGACTCTCCACCTCTCAGGACCCTGCCACAGACTATAGGACTTACACATTCCCCTCCCTCCAATATCCCTCCTGCCTTTTGTGCTCTGGCACTTCAGGGGCCAAATGTCCCCCCAGATATTTTTTCCCCACTTCCCTTGCCTAACCTGGCTCCCTTGAGAGAGTCTCTCCAACATGGACGGGAACAGATCCAATTTTTAAAAGAATAAAGATCCCTTGACTCTGAGCTCTCTTCATTAGCCTTAGGAATGGAGTCAACACAAGCTGGCCCACAGTGGTCTAATACAAAGGCGAAGCCGCTCCATCGGCCTGTGCTCTCCTTCCAGTCACCACCAGTCAGATAGATAAGCCTGCCCAGGCTGAGGTCAAAGACTTAGAAGAGGAAAAAGAGGAGGAAGCGGGGGAAATGGATCAAGGAGATCAGGACTTAGAGGATGAGGAGTTCACCCCTAGGCAGGAAGGAACCCAGAGTGTCTACAAAAAATTTAGCCTCCATTTTCTTGAAAAACTTAAAAAGGCTTGTGCTCACTATGGCCCCACTGTGCCCTATACGTTGGCTTCATTAGAAAGCTGCAGCACACAATTTCTTACTCCCAATGATTGGAAATTTTTAGACCTAGCTGCCCTCAGTGCCGGAGACTTCCTGCTATGGAATGCAGATTTCAAAGAGCCCTGTCAGAAACTACTCAAAAAAAATTACCAAAGGCCTCCTCTAAATCCTGGACTTATGTTAAGCTAGTGGGCAATGCAACTTTTGACACTAAAACTAAACGGGCACGTTTCCCTGCTGGACTTTTTGCGCAGATTTAGATTGCTGGCTTAGTTGCTTGGAGACGCCTCCCTGAAAGGGCCTCGGCTATCACTTCCCTGGCAAGAACTCGACAAGGGCCCGATGAGCCTTATAGCGACTTTGTTCCCCGGCTTTACCTAGCTGTGGAATGCTTGCTTGGACCAAGCGAAAGCGAAAGCACCTTTGTAAAATATCTTGCCTTTGAAAATGTCAACCCGGCATGTCAGGATGTTCTTCGACATCATAAGGATAAAGGGAAACTTTCTGACTTTATTAGAATCTGTGCAGGCGTGGGTGCAGCCCATGCCATGGGTCTCAAATTAGTGCCGCATTTACCAAGGCCTTTTACAATACTGGCTCAAGTACTTGCTTTACTTGTAAACAACCAGGCCATTTTGCACGCAGGTGTCCGACAGGCAAACAAAGAGTAAGAATAGTGTCTCCTCAAACTGGAGCTAAACCGACCCCAGCTACACTTTGTCCTTGATATGGTAAAGGTCATCACTGGGCCAGTGAGTGTAGATCAATGACAAATGCCCTCAGACAGCCTATTTCTTCCTACTTCTCAGGAAACTCCCTGGGGCAATGAGGTTTGTTCCCTCCCAAACTCCCAACCTACCTCAAAATCCTTCTCCACAATTGGCTCCCTCCAACTACCCACTCCAGGCAGTGCAGGATTGGACCTCTGTGCCACCACTGATACAATATTAGACTCAATGCAAGGGCCCCAGATAATACCAACTGGAATTATGGGTGCCCCTCCATCTCATACGTGTGCCCTTATTCTTGGAAGAGCCTCTACTACCTTACAAGGTGTTCAGGTCTTCCCTGGCATTAATGATAATGATTTCACTGGAGAAATAAAAATAATGGCCACAGTTATTAATAGAGTTGCGGCCATCCCAGGAGGAAAAAGTCTTGCACAATTAATACTTCTTCCCTTAGATTAAGGGGCATTTCCACCTCCCAAACCTACTGTGGGGGACTGCCTCCTTGGGCTCCTCTGAGGTATATTGGGTTCATCCCATTTCTCATATTAGACACACCCTTACCTTACTTATTGAAGGAAAGGAATACCAAGCAATTGTAGTTACTGGAGCTGATCCGACAATTATTTCTCAAAAATACTGGCGATCAGGTTGGCCCCTCACCCCATCCTTGACTGACCTTAAAGGGATAGGAAAGTCAAAAAATCCTCTGGTCAGCTCTACTGCTCTTAGCTGGACTGATAAAGAGGGTAATAAGGGAACTGTCACTTCTTTCGTTGTTCCTGACCTCCCTGTTTACCTATGGGCTGGAGATATTTTGAGTCAAATAGAAGTTATTCTTGCCAGTCCCAATTCCATGGTGACTCATCAAATGCTCCGTATGAATTTTGTCCCTGGTACAGGCCTTGGGAGGCTGAGACAAGGACTGGTGGAGCCTATACAACCAATAAAAAAAAATACATATGGACTTGGATATTTGGATTTTTAGTGTCGGTTCCTGACCCTCCTGTTCCCATGGAGATAAAATTATTTGGGAGACTCAGACTCTTGTGTGGGTGGATCAGTGGCCCCTTACCCAAGAAAATTTGGAGGCTGCCTCCATGTTAGTGAAGGAACAGCTGGCAGCCCGCCATGTAGAGCCCTCAACCTCACCATCGTACACTCCTATTTTTGTTATCAAGAAAAATTCAGGCAAGTGGCGCCTTTTACAAGATTTGTGTGCCATTAATAAAGTTATACTCCCGATGGGAGCACTACAGCCAGACATTCCCACACCAGTGGCTATTTCCAAAAACTATTGTAAAATGGTTATGGACTTAAAAGATTGCTTTTTTACCATTCCTTTGTATCCTGTGGATAGACCCTATTTTGGCTTTAGTCTTTCTTGCATTAATATTCAGGGCCCTATGCAGAGACTTCAATGGAAGGTTCTTCCCCAAGGTATGGCCAACATCCCTACTCTTTGCCAAAAATACGTTGCTCAAGAAGTAGACCCTGTGAGAGAGCGAGGGCCACAAATTTATATTTTACATTATATGGATGATTTGTTAATTGCTGCACCTAATACCCATGATCTTAATAATTGTTACTTGGACTTTTACAAAATCCTCACTACCTTGGGACTACAGATAGCTCCTAATAAGGTTCAAACACAGGACTCTTATAAAAGTTTGGGCCTTAAAATTCTACAGAAATCAGATCCAAATTTCTAAAATACAACTACGTGTGGACCATCTTCACACCCTTAAAGATTTTCAGAAATTACTGAGGCATATTCAATGGCTAATAACATATTTAAAATTATGCACTTGTGTACTTTTGACCCTTAATGATATTTTGAGAGGTAATTCCCACCCCTCCTCCCCTCAAAATCTTACTCCCAAGGCATAACAGGCATTAAACCAAGTCACAGAAGCCATTGCCCAACAATTTGTTATGCAAATTTCTTATAACCTTCCTCTGGTTCTGGTTATTTTACACACTCCTCATACACCCACAGGAATATTTTGGCAGCGAGATCCACATTTTAAAAATAAAGACTGCCCCTTGTTTTGGGTCCATTTACCCACCACATCCTCGAAGGTTATTACTGTTTATCTTGCTCAGGTAGCTTCTATTATTTTTAAAGGTCATTTGATTTCTCTACAACATTTTGGCAAAGACCCTGATAATATTTTTATTCCATATACTAAGGACCAAACCCAATTTTTACTAGAGACAAGGGATGAATGAGGTATTTCCCTATCAGGCTTTTGGGAACAATTGATCACCACCTCCCCAATGACCCCCCTTTACATTTTGTCCAGTTACATCCATTTACTTTTCCTGAAATTACTCAAAATGCTCCCATTCCTCAAGCCCTTACTGTCTTTACAGATGGTTCCTGTAATGGCCGAGCGGTCTTTGTTGTCAATAACCAGCCTACCACCTTTGATACTGTCTATAAGTCACCACAGTTTGTGGAATTGTTTGACATAACACAAGTTTTTATAACATTTTTTATAATCCTGTTAATATTTATAAAGACAGTGGCTACATTGCTCATTCTGTGCACCTGCTGGTGATTTCACCCCCCATTAAGGCTTCTAACAATGCGGCCTTTCTGTTTCACCAGCTTCAGCAGCTAATTCAGGTCAGACAACACCCATTTTTCTTAGGACACATAAGGGCACACTCTGATATTTCCAGCCCTCTAATTCAAGGTAATGCCCAAGCTGGTGCAGCAACTCGTTCCATCTTTCCAATTTTTGTTGGCTCCATTCAAAAGGCCACGGAGTTACACAATCTACACCATTTAAATTTCCAGAGCCTTTGATTACTTTGTAAAATTACCAGGCAACAGGCACGAGAAATAGTAAAAGCATGCCCTAGTTGCGCTGTCTCCCTCCCCATTCAACACTTGGGAGTTAACCCCCGAGGATTACTGCCCGATCAGTTTTGGCAAATGGATGTTACTCATTTTCTTGAATTTGTAATAGCCAAATATATATACACATTTCTGTAGATACCTTCAGCGGCTTTATTTTTGCATCACCACATTCTGGAGAGGCTACCAAAGATGTCCTTTCTCATCTTGTTTCAGCCTTTTCTGTTATGGGTAAACCAATACATATTAAAACAGATATTTATCCTACATATACCATTGCCAAGTTTAAACAGTTTTGTGCTACCTTGCAAATTTGTCATACTCCTGGAATTCCATACAACCCTCAGGGCCAAGGCATTGTGGAACTTGCCCACCTTACCTTAAAAACTTGGCTAACCCTCCTTAAGGCTTCCTCCCTTGTATTTACCACACCCAGGCATCGCCTTAACAATGCATTATTTGCCCTTATTTTTCTTACCCTAGACAATGAAGGCCATTCGGCAGCAGACAGACACTGCCATCCCTCGTCCAATTCTGTTCGCCCACCTGTTATGTGACACAATCCCCTTACAAATAAATAAAAAGGCCCAGATCCTGTCCTCATCTGGGGAGGAGGCTCAGCTTATGTTTTGGACCAAGATCAAACAGCCCCAAGATGGTTACCAGAACTCCTGGTTAAACAGGTTAATGACTTACCTCAAAACAGGGACAGAGGGACTCCTCATGAGGACAAAATTTCTTCTTTTTCAGATGCAGCCAACAATCTGCCAGCCTTAGAATAACAGTTCCTGTGGGCACAGGTACACTTTCTTAGGCACGTCTATTCACTCTTACCATCGCCTGTCTCAACAAATTATAAACTCTATCAGTAACAACTGATAAAAACTCTATCATGAACCATTAAAGATTTGCAGGACCAAATAGACTCCCTGGCAGAAGTGTTCCTTCAAAAAAGACGAGGCTTAAATTTGCTGACAGCTAACCAGGGAGGTATTTGCTTGGCCTTAGGGGAATGATGCTGCATTTATGCCAATAATTCTGGCATAGTATGCACTAAAATTAAGCAGCTTCAAGAAGATCTAGAAAAGAGACTAAGGGAAATATTTGAAAATCCCCTCTGGACTGGGCTTAATGGATTTCTGCCCTATCTTCTTCCCCTATTAGGCCCTTTGTTGGGTTTACTTTTAATGGTGTCCCTAGGACCCTGCATTATAAACAGGCTGTTACAATTTATTAAAGAACAGATTAATATTTTGGCCTCTAAGCCCCTACAGGTCCACTATCATCGCCTGGATATGGAAGACCGTGCTGCCAACATTTAAAAGGATGTTCTACCCTCCTCACAAGCTTATTTCCTAAGGTTACATGCCCACAGATCTCGCTTTCTTATATAAAACTCTAAGTAACAGCTCTGACCAACCATCTTCTGCCCTTGCCATAAGGGTTCGTCCTCCATGGGCCCCTCTGTTTGGGGGAGGACACACCCATGGAGTGAGGACGTTAGGCCATAATAACAGAGGGTGCAGGAAGGACTGCAGGAGGATGGATCCATGGTTCCCAAAACCCAAGTCTTCTGAGTGACACGCTCTGGTGCATGGCAGTTGGCATGCTTCCCCCTCAAAGCCGTCTCCTTAAAAAACATGCCTAGGCCACCACGAAATCTCCTAGTAAACATGCTCGATCAGATCAGGAGATATTCTAAGGCCTGTTAGAGAAACAGAGCCTCTATAACCCCCTAAAACATTGGCCTGTAAGGTATGGTCAAATATTTTATATAAGAAAGGGGGAAGATGTCAGGGTCTAGAAGGAAGTTCTCCTTCAAAGAATAGCCTGACACTTACAAGAAATAGACCCCTGCGAGATTTCCTGCCTGGGAGACATCCCGCAGCCATCTATCACCCTGAGACATCCTGCGGCTATCCGTCTTCCTAAAATATCCTGAGGTTATCTCACCCTGTGAAGACATCCAGCAACTGCCGATAAGAGAGCTTTCTCATCCGCAGCATATAAATACACTGTGAGAACTATAAAAGTTTTCAGCATGATCAGAACTGTTGTCTTGCTGTCTTCTCTCATCACTCTTGTCCCTTCATTCCTCCCCAACAAGGTTCAACGCCCACGTTGAAGTGTCCAGCCGGCCCGGACACCTGACACTAAACCATAACCTACTAGACTCTGACTACTAATCCTAATATGATGGAGAAAAATAATCCAAACAGAATGGAAATACAAGCAGTACAGAGGAGGCATGGTGTATAGTTGGACTTGCCTTTTGAATGATATAGGGTAGGTGTTATAAATCTAGCTAATTTTTAACTGAAATAGTTCTCCACATGTTTTTAAAGTTAACAAATATGTGAATACCTGTCTCCCTTTCTCTGTAGCCAATTAAGCACATGTATTTTTATATGCACATATAGAATCTTACCTGGTATCACACGTATATTCTTCTGAGGTGTCTGACTTGGCAAATACAAATTGTGAGAAGAGATCACTCCTCCTAAACTCTGTTGGAACTGAAAATTCAACCTATGGGTGAGCCTCCTAGTAGAACAACATTATACATAAATCGATGTTCGGTAAAATAAATATTTTTGCATCTGTGGCTGATGTACATTTCATGAAGAATTTCGATTAGCATATATATTGCTACATTTTATTGTCTGTGTGTGTTTTTTTAATATATATATATATATATATATATATATATATATATATATACTCTCCAAATTTTTCCAAATATAAAATATATGTGTCTTATATACACTACCTAAATTCATTCATGTTCATAAATATATGTGTCTTATATACACTACCTAAATTCATTCATGTTCATGTATGTGGATTTATAATCAACATTTCACAAGATTATTCTCAGAAATATTCATCCACCTGAAATACATATTTGTTTCCTATTACTGAAAACTAACTTCAGTGAATGGTGCATACAATCCTAATATTTCTACATTAACTGACCCTGTTTAACATCAATGCAAGTAGATTCCTATGGGACATGATGTGTATTTTGAAGTTCATTTTATTCAACACTGGTACAATAGAATTTCTACAGTTTACGAACATCATAGGACATATATTTCATCCATAAGTTCACAAATTTATAGGCATTTGATTCACTTTCAATCATTTACTGATTCAGAACACATGTATTCCTCCAGGTTTCTTGACTGGTCTTTTCATGAGACTTCATTTCAAACACATTATTTTTGATTTCCATAATCATTTTGAAGCAAAACTCACACACTCTTCATGATAAAACATAACCCTAATATTACCATTAGATGTATTACTGGTTGGAATGAATAATTGTATATCAATATAAGATTTTCTGTATATATTCAGATATCAATTCAATCCTTTATTTAAAGTTGGAACCAATTATATTATTTATTCACAGTATGGTCTATTCATGCATTATCTCTACATTCATAGACACAGGGTACATCTATTTGTAACCCCAATACTAATTTATTCGTCTTCAAAATGTTGCTCCCAGAAATGGTGGAAGAAATACTCATGTCACCTGATCTACGTATGCATTTATCACAGTAATATTCTGGACACAAAAAGCAGAGGTCACACTTATGATTGTACCAAAGCCTAAATGGAAAGTGAGCATGGATTACTAAAAACATTCATGTCCAGGTTGCCTAATGCTCTCAAATGTCAATCCTATTTATGACAACATATTTGTTTCTTCCTAAGACTATATATTCAACCTCAGCCCTGTTGCAAATGTCTAATCCTATCACTCACTTTATACTTTCCCTGATTTCCTAATGTCTCTATTGATGTCTGCTTTCCTAAATATTTTCACCAGTTCACAATTTTGACTAACACTTCACATGTGCTGACATTTACATTCACTGTCTATGTGATACCCTATTGCTAAAGAACTTTTGTTACAATTCCTGTACTCACTCTTCTTCTGAAACCTACAGAATATCTTCCTAATCCTACCGACTATCGCAGTTTGAGTGGATACTCACTTCTACATTCAATCATCCAAGGTACAAGGTCCTGTGCCATTGATTATTGATTTATCTGAAACATCTATGCAGAACATGTATCAAAGCTAAGTATCCCAATCAAGAGCGCAATGCCCTAGTGGGATTCCAATCTTACCTAGATTTCTGTTTTCATACTTATATTTCACCTATATATTCTTATAAATATCACAGGTTCCCAATACCATTATTCATCAAGCAGAATGATTCCTAACCCAAATCAAACCTGTTATTAAGCGAAACGATACACTGTTCCCTCAATCTAACTTTACAGAAGAGCAGGGACAGTGTTGGTCCTAAAATAGAGGAATGTAGTGAATCTTCCACCTGTTGAAAAACTCAAAGTTTCATGCAGAAGTGATCCCTGGAGAAGATATAGGCACCACTGAAGGACCTGAGAGAGCAAAAGTCAACTTCCATGGCAAAAAACCTGGTCAGGATGAAAGGTTGTTACTGAATCAGCCTCTCTGTTCTTTTTTTTATTATTGGTTGTTCAAAACCTTACAAATCTTTTGATATAACATATTCATACATTAGCATACATTAGCTTCAAGTGATTTATGAACTCCCATTTTTACCCCAGATACAGATTGAAGAATCACATCGGTTACACATCCACATTTTTACATAATTCCATACTAGTAATTGTTGTATTCTGCTACCCTTCCTATCCTCTACTATCCCCCCTCCCCTCCCCTCGGATCTTCTCTGTCCACCCCATCTACTGTAATTCATTTCTCACCTTGTTTATTTTCCCATTCCATTCACAACCTCTAATATGTAATTTAGTATAACAATGAGGGTCTCCCTCCATTTCCATGCAATTCCCCTTTTCTCTCTCTTTCCCTCCCACCTCATGTCTCTGTTTAATGTTATTCTTTTCTTCCTGCTCTTCCTCCCTGCTCTATTCTTAGTTGCTCTCATTATATCAAAGAAGACATTTGGTATTTGTTTTTTAGGGATTGGCTAGATTCACTAAGCATAATCTGCTCTAGTGCCACCCATTAGAATATGGACTCAAACAGTCCTGCTTGAAGAGCTGGTCCCGGGTGCCTATGGTTGATATACATTCTAACTTGTGAAAGTGTCAGAGGACGTAGGGGCAGCCTCCATCTCATGGGACCCTTGGAAGCAACTGTTAGGACAAAGTTGTTGCTAAGGCAGTGACCTCATTCAGTTCCTGAAGGAAGTGACCTCACCTCACTTCCTTGGTGATGGAACTCTAAGAACTTGGGATGCAGGAAGACAGGCACCCAGAGCCTGTCCCAGTCCCAGTCCCAGTGGTCTCACTTGTTTGGATATACCAAGGACAGAGTCAGTCTTTCTTGGTACCTACTGATATGAGAATGGCCAAAAGCCAGAAAAGCTCTAAAGAGGGGCCTTTCCTGAGAAAGCAGATAGTGGTTCACCAGTGGCTCCTGACATCTTCACAGAGTTGGTTAAAGAGACCAGATCTGAGACAGGACAGGCCATTTCGGGGGAACATACTATAACCCACCAGTCAGAGGACACTCTGGATAGTCACAGACCTACTTTGGGGAAGGAGGTGCCTCTGTGGGTGTCGCTGTGTGTTTGTTGATTTGCCTCATGTTCTGAGAATAGATAGAAAAGGCGGTTTGTTTGGTTTTGAGTGAACTGTTTCTAGTAAGTCATTTGACAACGCGAGTGTTTCTATGTCTGTGTATCCCACTGTGTCCATGGTTATAGACATTAGAAAAGATAATGCATCAATTGATGTGTCCTGTCTAGTAGAAAGCTTCCCATCATTTATTCTGCCAAATTGATAAATGGATTTTGGCTTGCCTTATCGATGGGCATCACACGCTATCTTCCAAAGTTCGTGCGTTCTTCCTGAATTCTGGCCACTCTACAGAATAGGCTCATGGTTTTGTGTCCAATATATGTACCATTTCCAAACCCTGTTACATGGCCATGTACTGGATAGCTGAAGGGAATGGGGAGCATCTCAGAAAACTCAGATATCAGTGTGACCAATAAAGTCTCAGTGGAGAAACCCTGCTTTGCTTACCTATTGTTCTGTTGCCCTGAATGTCAGGAAGGTCTTTGTTTCAGGCCACCCCTTTGTGAAGCCTGAAGAAAACAGGTTTCAAATGGAAATGAATGGGCATCACCTGTGGCTCTTTGCTTAATTGCTTTGAAAAGGGATGTGTCTGAATCAGCCTCTTGGCCCTCTTTGAGGCAATGGCTTAGATTCTCACCACCTGATGTATCTTAAGAATGATCCTATGTGTGCATTCAAAACCAAAATGGCCAAAAGAGCAGTCATTGTGGATGACGTCTCTCCCCTTCCTCTTTTAGGTTCCTGACCTCCATCAAGTGAGAATAGGGATCCTTTGGGTCAAATGATTTCTTCAAAGCCCTGCAGAAGCTAGCCGATATGTGCTTGGGTTTTATAATGACTCCAATTCACATAAAAAAATAAACCCCACAGTCAGTAGGCCTCAAATTGGAGAAGCAGAGAAGTATTAACAGCAGGCCTATTTGATCACTCCTAGTTCACAGGAAGTGTGTCCAGGCAACCCTGATTTTAGGCCATTAAGGGGCAAGGGAGATTATTTTGGAGACTGTCTTGGGTTTCGCCCCTCGTGGAAACATCCAGCCAGAGGTTATGATGAGTGTCTATATGAAAGATCATGAGGGCCATGTGGGAGTGTTTTGGTTTTAATTGTGGCCATTTGTTTGGTGTTTGGAAGAGATGACTGGGTCCACCTTTACATGAGCTCTGGTGTGATTCCCCTTAGAGACTGAGTTCTGGAACTGAACTCAGAGAATTATTGCCATGAATTGCGTTGGGATTTTCGGAGGCCATGCATGAGAGTCCCCCTTGAAACCTGAGATCTATGTGCAGGGTGGCTTTCAACAGAGCAGTGGGAATCACAGCCAAGATATCACGTGATTTTATTCTGAAAGACTTGTCAGCCATATTTGAGAGTCGAAACACACATGGACCTCATTGTAGACCTCAATGGGACTGGCTTCATGTGACCATTTGGCCACTTTTTGAGAAGCCTTGCCTGTGAGAATTCTCCAAAGCTTTCATTGAAATGTGCTTCCTCTACATTTAATGGTTCTGGAGTGAATTTTAACCCACAGTGCCTCCAACATCATCATTGAAAAATGGCTACAAAAATACCATAAAATTTTTGAAATTCCCATGACCAGGTGGCAATGGAGGACCTTTGGATGTCCTGTTGCTGATCATGAGTATACCAGACAGTGCTTTGATTGACTCGGTTTCATGAAAATCGTGTAGAACAGAGATGCCAATAAGTTGGAGCCTGCTGAGTAGTGGGCCTAGAGCCGTGGTGGTCAGGTGTATGATAAAACATCTGTGGTGGGGCCTGTGGATCTTCCATTGGCTTCCAAATGGCTTGTGACTGACATGGTGCAGCAAGCAGTCCCTTCTATATAAAGGCATCTTGTAATACTGAGAGATTTCAGGGCAATGTTCAGAATCAAGTTGCTATGGTCAACGGGGCAATATATGTGGGCTAGAAGTATGTTTGGTGCATTCTCCTGCAGAAACTGACCCACCACATGTGACAGAACTCCCTCCAGCACTGTGACCCACTAGAAATCCTTGTATTTTTGAATCAAATAGCAAACTCCCAGTGTAGCAGCAAGAAACACCATGAAATTTGGAGGATGACCAAATGGCTTCACAGTCCACATGGGGAATCACTTAGTCCCCAGTGGTCACAGTTTACCTACAAAGAGCAAATTCAGCACTGCTGCCTCATCTTCACTGGAAAATAAGAAACCATGTCCTCCAGGTCACATAGATGTAGACCCAGCTTTGATGGTCTCACTACAAATGAAGCTAAAGCTCCAGAAAACAACATATTTTTCAGGTGCCCAACCTCAGAGGCAGTTCTTCAAGAAGTCTTTAGGCCAGCAGAGCTCCATGTTTGTGGAGTGTTCACCCTATCCCTTACTTTTGGGAACTCCTCTACCACCTCCAGTGTTGTGAACTACTGAGCATATTCCATTCCAGATATGTATTCACAGATTTTCTAACACTTCTCCTCTAATTGTGTCTTACTTGGGGCAAAAGTAATGTCAAGCCATAGTTCTTGATGAGAGTGGGAACATTCTTGTGTAGCACATATTTGCATACACATTGGATTCATTTTCCAATTTTCCATTTGAAATACTGAATCCCTGACACTAACCCCTACCCTACTAGACTCTGATTACTAATCATAATATCATGGAAAATAATAACCCAATCAGAATAGAAATACAAGCAGTTAAGAGAAGGCATGTTTGGTATTCTTGGACTTGCCTTTTGCATTATATAGGGTAGGAGTTATAAATCTAGTCAATTTTTTTGTTGAAATAGTTCTCCATGTGTTTTTAAAGTTAACAAACATGTGAATTTATGTCTCCCTTTCTCTGTAGCCTAGTCAGCAAATGTATTTTTATATGCATATATAGAATCCTACCTAGTATCACATGTACATTTTTGTGAGGTGGCTGACTTGGCAGATAGAAATTGTGAGAAGATATCACTCCTCCTAAATGCTGTTGAAACTGAAAATTCAACCTATGGCTGAGCCTCCTATTTGAACAACATTATACATAAATCCATGTTCAGTAAAATTAATATTTTTGGATCTCTGGATGATATGTATTTCACGATAAATTTCGGTTGGCATACATAATGCTACATTGTAATGTCTCTGTGTGTGTATATATATATATATATATATATATATATATATATATAACTCTCAAGATTTTTCAAAATATGAAATATATGTGCCTTATTGTGCACTCCCCAAATTCATTCATATCATGAATGTGGATTTATAATCAACTTTTCAAAAGATAATTCTCAGAAATATTCATCAACCTGAAATACATATTGGTTGCCTAGTACTGAAAACTATCTTCAGTAAATGGTGCATACAAAACCTAATATTTCGACATTGCAAGTTGGCCGCGAATAGAGTGCATCACACCCAATGTGCATTCACATTGCAGGTGAATAACGAGTTAGAATGACAAAAGACTATCTTGTTAGGATCTTACAGAAAAATGGGTGTGCACTGAAACCTAAAAGAATGATTTCCACCAACGAGGTCCGGTAATTGAGTCTCAAACGCGAGCCAAATATGCAACCGGAGATCTGGGCTTAGTGATCCGTGCGGCCCGCCCCGTGGCTACAGACGTCGGGGCACCACCGAGAAGCGACTAGCATCCAGGGAGAAACGTTGCTGCAGATTCTGTGGAATCCTGCTGGCTGACCCCCCACTGAGCCCCAGGCGGAGTTCGGGATCTCAGTCAGGGAAGGAAGCGCTACAGTTCTATCCCCCACAATGGAAACTCCACCAAGGAAACCAACGGCAACCATCTTGGAGAGCTGAAGTAACCACCGCCACTCTCCGACAGATTGCAACAACAAAACAGTTGTGTGTTTTCCGCTCATCTCCCATACAGTAGGATATTTGCATAAAATCTTTCCTAAGCTTTCCAGGGGAGGGATTATCAGAGAGAGCCTGAATAAAGATGGGGGGGGGAACTAGAGGCACCTGACCTTCTACTCCCCCTCCCATCAGTGGTGAAAACAAAATCTGTCTAGCCAGCGATGGGGAAGGGGCAAACGGAAAAAAAAAAAACAATAGAGTGCTGGGGTTCCCAATAGACACAATCCACACCCAAGAAATGGCAGGCCAGAGTACAGTTTGAGCTGCCGAGGGCATTACTCAGGGGAAAACTGGTGTAGCAGGGGAAACCAGGACTAGCAGGAGAAACCAGGGGACTAGAGGCCAGGCCCGCGTGACTGGGCGCCTGGAGAACGCTCGCCCGCCGGCAACAGCCGGCCCGCTGCAGGTGCGACTGGACGGCTGGAGACCGCCTGCCCACCAGCGACCAATCACCTGCCATATGCCTGCCCTAATGGGTGGCTAGAGATCGCACAACCGCCGGTGACAGCCCACCCGCTGACTGCGTGACTGGACAGCTTGTGACCGCCTGCACACCCGCGACCAGGAGCTGAAAACAAACAGAGACAGTACAGTCCCACACCCCCATGCGAACACCCGGGCAAAGAGCCTGGGGCCCACCATAGCAGGGAGGTGACATCACTGGAGCTCGGCCGTCGGAATTCCTTCCCAGTGGAATCCACTTTAGCATGCACAGTCTACCAACACAAAGGAGCTACAATAGAGATATATAAAATCAAAACAAATATATAGAAGAGAGCAGAAACACAGCAATCAAACGGAGCTGGAAAGTAATGTGAACTTCATGAAAAAACAAGGGAAAAGGTGTACAAATAATGCCGGACAACTTAATTCTACAGGAGGACCTAGAATCATCAGAAACAGGGATAGGGAAAAAACTCAATGCATCCCTAACTCAGATGGAAAGAAATATTAGAGAAGACATGAGGCAGCAAGTCCAAGCAATAAAAGAATATTTTGAAAATGAATTAAACAAACAAATTCAAATGGCAAAGAAGGAGCTTTACCAAAAGACAGAGTTCTTAAAAAAATCAAACAGTAATCCTAGGAATGCAGAAAAATATAAACCACATTAAAAACTCAAACGAGAATATTGTAAATAGACTAGATTAAGTAGAAGTCAGAAGATCAGATAATGAAGACAAAGTTTATCAACTTGAAAAGAATATAGTGAACACAGAAATGATGCTTATATCCCATGAGCAATCTATTTAAGAGATATGGGATGTCATAAAAAAACAAATTTGAGAGTCATCAGGATAGAAGAAGGCATAGAGATTCAAACCAAAGGAATGGACAACATATTAAATGAAATAATTCTAGAAAACTTCCCAGAGATAAAAGATGGAATGGATTGCCAAATCCTTGAAGCCTACATGACCTCAAACATTCAAAACCATAATAGACCAACTCCAAGACATAGAATTATCAAGATAGCTAACATACAGAACAAGGAGAGAATATTAAAAGCTAAAAGAGAAATGAGGCAGATTACATTCTGGGGTAAACCAATTAGGTTAACGACTGAATTTTCATCACAAACTTTGAAAGCGAGTAGATCCTGGAACAATGTATTTCAAACGCTGAAAAATAATGGATTCCAACCAAGAGTACTGTATCCATCAAAATTAAGTTTGGGATTTGACAATGAAATTAGTGTCTTTCACGATAAACAAAAGCTAAAAGAATTTGCAGAAAGAACACCAGCACTGCAAAGCATTTGAGCAAAATACTAGAAGAAGAGGAATTGAAAAATAGTGCCCCAAACTAACAGCAGGAGGTATCTCAGTAAAGGGGGAGGAAAATATCCAAAAAGTAAAAACTAGCCAAACTAAAAATAAATAAATAAATAAACATGAATGAAAGTAAAAATCATATTTCAATTGTAACCTTAAATGGTAATGGCATAAACTCACCAATCAAGAGACATAGGTTAGTAACCTGAATCAAAAAAACAAATCCTACAGTCTGCTGCCTTCAGGAGACTCATATGATAGGTAAAGACATACACAGGCTGAAAGTAAAAGGTTGGGATAAATCATACCACTCACATGGCCCTCGGAAGCAAGCAGGAGTAGCCATACTCATATCAAATAAAATCAATTCCAAACCTACGTTAATAAAAAGGGATAACGAAGGACACTATGTACTGTTAAAAGGAACCATCCACCAACAAGACATAACAATTATCAATTTGTATGCACCAAACAATTGAGCTGCAACGCTCATGAAACAAACTCTCCTCAAGTTCAAGAGTCAAATAGACTACAACACAATAACTACGGGTGACTTCAACACACTGATCTCGCCATTAGAAAGATCCTCCAGACAAAAACTGAATAAAGAAACTATGGAATTCAACAGCACAATAAATAACCTAGGCTTAACCAACATATATAGAATATATCAACCATCCTCAAGTGGATACACGTTCTTCTCAGCAACACAAGGATCCTACTCAAAGATAGTTCATATATTATGCCATAGGGCAACCCTTAGTAAATATAAAGGCTTGGAGATAATACCATGCACCATATCTGATCATATTGGAATGAAACTGGAAATAAATGATAAAAGAACGAAGGAAAAATCCTACATCATATGGAAAAATGAACAATATTATACTGAATGATCAATGGGTTACAGAAGACATAGAGGAGGATATAAAAAATTCTTATAGACAAATGACAATACAGACACAACATACTGGAATCTATGGGACACAATGAAAGCAGTTTTAAGAGGGAAATTCATTTCTTGGAGTTCTTTCCTCAAAAAAATAAAATAAAATAAAATAAATGAACTCACACTACACCTCAAAAACCTAGAAAAAGAAAAGAAAAACAACAGCAAATGTAGTAGAAGACAAGAAATAATTAAAATTAGAGCAGAAATCAACGAAATTGAAACAAAAAAAAACATTGAAAAAATTGATAAAACTAAAAGTTGGTTCTTTGAAAACATAAATAAGATCGACAGGCCCATAGCCATGCTAACAAAGAGAAGAAGAATGAGAACTCAAATTACTAACATACGGCATGAAAAAGGCATTATCATAACAGACACTACAGAAATACAGAAGATAATTAGAAAGTATTTTGAAACCCTATATTCAAATGAAATAGAAGATAGTGAAGATATCAATAAATTTCTTAAGTCATACGATGTGCCAAGATTGAGTCAGGAAGACACACACAATTTAAACAGACCAATAACAAAGGAAGAAATACAAGAAGCCATCAAAAGACTACGAACCAAAAAAAGCCCTGGAGCGGATGGGTATAGAGCGGAGCTCTACAAAACCTTAAAAGAAGAATTAATACCAATACTTTTCAAGCTATTTCAAGAAATAGAAAATGAAGGTGCTCTTTCAAATTCATTCTATGAGGCGAAAATCACCCTGATCCCGAAACCAGACAAAAACACTTCAAAGAAACAAAACTACAGACCAATATCTCTAATAAACTAGGATGCAAAATATCCAGAATATACAAAGAACTCAAAAAAATTAAACAATAAGATAACAAATAACCCAATCAACAAATGGGCCAAGGACCTGAACAAACACTTCACAGAGGAGGACATTCAATCAATGAACAAGTACATGAAAAAATGCTCACTATCTCTAGCAGTCAGAGAAATGCAAATCAAAACCACCCTATGATACCATCTCACTCCAGTAAGATCGGCAGCCATTATGAAGTCAAACAAAATAAGTGTTGGTGAGAATGTGGGGAAAAGGGTACACTTGTACACTGCTGGTGGGACTGCAAATTGGTGAGGCCAATTTGGAAAGTACTATGGTGATACCTGGGAAAGCTGGGAATGGATCCACCATTTGACCCAGCTATCACCCTTCTCGAACTATTTCCTGAGGATCTTAAAAGAGCGTACTGTAGAGATACTGCCACATCAATGATCATAGCTGCACAATTCACAATAGCTAGACTGTGGAACCAACCTAGATGCCCTTCAATAAATGAATGGATAAAAAAAATGTGGCTTTTATACAAAATGGAGTATTACTCTTCATTAAAAAATGACAAAATCATAGAATTTGCATGGAAATGGATGGCATTAGAGCAGATTATGCTAGGCGAAGCTAGCCAATCCTTAAAAAAACAAATGCCAAATGTCTTCTTTGATATTAAAAGAGCAACTAAGAACAGAACATCGAGGAAGAGCATGAGGAAAAGTTTATCATTAAACAAAGACGAGTTGGGGGAGAGAAAGGGAGAGAGAAGGGAAAGCATATGGAAATAGTAGGAGACCCTCAATGTTACACAAAATTACATATAAGAGGATTTGAGGGGAAATGGGGGGGAAACAATGGAGAGAATTGAACAACAGCAGATGAGGTAGAGAGGGAAGATGGGAGGGGAGGGGAGGGGGGATAGTGGGGGATAGGAAAGGTCGCAGAATACAACAGTCACTAATATGCTATTATTCAAAAATGTGAATGTGTAACCAATGTGATTCTGAAATTCATATTTGTGGAAAAAATGGGAGTTCATAACCCATTTGAGTCAAATGTATCAAAGATGATATATCATGAGCTTTGTAATGTTTGGAACAACCAATAGAAATAAATAAATAAATAACGGTTTAAAATTGAGAGGGAAGAAATCAGCTAAAAATGGGTTGAGATGCATTCATTTTGCTAAGCAGAAACTTTGTTTCGTTTAGTTGTAACTATCACAAATTTATTTTACCAGGAAATTGGCTTTCGAAAATGCACATAAATTGAGATTAAAGGATAATTCACCTACCTTCATGAAAAATTCATAGCATTTTCTATATTTTTCATATTTCATTTTTTTTCGTGAATATTTTGTCATGGACCAGGTCTAGTCTTAGGCTATTCTTCCAGAATACTACCTCATCTGACAAATTCGTACAATGTGTTGGATTGTTGTTTTCACCTTTTATTTAATAGTTTCTAGCTGATAATGTGTATTTTCTTTATCTTTATTTGCACATATATACCCAACAATATCTTTGCATTTTATGTTTTACTGGGGAAGAGACTCATCAAAAGCTCTTTGTTATATATATCAACAATCAGACATTTAGAGCACACAATTATTCTTAATTTTGCATGAAAATATCTTTGTACTATTTTCTTATACAGATTTAGAATTATTAATAATGTCCCTACTGTAATAAGTAATTATTTACAAGAAGAATTAAACAATTGACTTTATATCAATTATGAATATGAAAAGTACTAAAATAAGCATTTGGCAATTAATACACAATTGATAGAAATTGAAATCACAAGAAAGCCTTTAAAATGTCAGTGCATATGGTCCTTAAATAATAGGTTATTCAAAAAACTTTTTCTAATTCATAAGATTTAATATGCCGTATTATAGCTTAATGTGATATAAAACCTTAAATAATCAGTATTGATAAAAAGAATGATACCTGTTTATTTTAATATGTTTATTTGATTTTCACTGTAAGATGTTAATTCTGGAAGGCTTGAGAATTAAGAAAGTTTTGGTCTATATTATTTTTAACAGGCTAATCAAAGTACTTTTAAATGTATATGTATGTATATATATATAATATGTAATGCATATGCATGAATATAGATACATATGTATAAAAATTTATTTTAATATATCTATCAGGTGATTATAATTATTAAATTTTCTCAAGAAAAGAACAATGACTATAAAAAACAGTCTTAAATTTAAATTTCATAGCATTCTACTGTTTGTAATGACATGAGAGAAAAACAGATATGAAAGGAAAACGAAAAAGCAAGAGAGAGAAGGGGGAAAATGAGGAAGAAAGTGAGTAAAGATGAGGGAGAGGCATGTTCGATGTAAAGATAAAAGTGGAGGGGCTGGGTTTGTGGTTCAGTGGTAACATGCTTTTCTAGCATGTGTGGGACACTGGGTTCTATTCTAAGCACCACATACAAATAAACAAAATGAAGGTCAATCACAACTGAAAAAATTAAAAATAAAAAAGTAGAAATATTACCAAAACTCCAAGCTTTTATGAATGTTAAATTAAAAAATTATGTTACATAGCCTTATGTAATTTCTAGACTATCCAAAAGAGTCATTAAATGTTAGATTATTAGTGCGATAACTAAAAATCCATTGCTCTTTCCTCAACATTCTGTGGCATGCTAGTGGTAAAATAAATTCTATTATAACACCAAAAAAAAATCTAATATTTCTATAGGAACTGACCCAGTTTAATATCAAGGCTAGTAGATTCCTATGGGACATGATGTGTATTTTGACATTCATTTTTATTCAACACTGGAACATTACTATTTCTTCAGTTTATGCACATCATAGGATATATATTTCATCCACAAGTTCGCTAATTTATACGCATTTGTTTCACTTTCAGTCACTTCCTGCTTCAGAACACATGTATTTCTCTATGTTTCTTGACTGCTCTTTTCATGAGACTTCTTTCCAAACTCATTATTTTCGATTTCCATTATCAAATTTGAAGCAAAACTCATACACCCGTCATGATAAACCAAACCCTAATATTACCATTAGATGTACAACTAGCTGGAATGAATGATTGTATATCAATATAAGATTTCTTACTCAGTTTCAGATATCAATTAAATCCATTATTTAAAGTGGAACCAGTTATATTATTTATTCACAGTATGGTCTTTTCATGCATTATCTCTATATTCATAGACACAGGATACACCTCTTTGTACCCCCAATACTAATTTATACGTCTTCAAAATATTGCTCCCAGAAATGGTGGAAGAAATGCACATGTCACCTGATTTACATATACATTTTATCACAGTAATATTCTGGACACAAAACGCAAAGGTGATACTTATGATTTTACCAAACCTAAATGGAAAGTGAACATGGATTACTAAAAACTTCCATGTCCAGTTTGCCTAATGCTCTCAAATGTGAATCCTATTCTTGACTACATATTTGTTTCTTCCTAAGATTATATATTCAACCTCAAGCCCGTTGAAAATGTCTAATCTTATCACTCACTTTTTCATTTGCCTGATTTCCTAATGTCTCTATTGATATCTGCTTTCCTACATATTTTCCCCAGATTATCATTGTGACTGACTCTTCACATGTGCTCACATTTACATTCAATCTCTACCAGAAACCCTATTGCAAAAGAACTTTTGGTCCAAATCCTATACTCACTCTTAGTTCTAAACCTACAGACTATCTTTCTAATAATACCGACTATCCCTTCTTGACTAGAAGTTCTCTTTGACATTCCATCATTCAAGGTACAAAGTCCTATGCCATTGAACATTGATTTATCTGAGACATTTCTGCAGAACATAATTCAAAGCTAAGTATCCCAATCAAGGGCCCAATGCCCTTCTGGGCTTCAAATCTTACCTAGATTTCTGTTTTCATTCTTATATTTCACTTTTACATTCTTGTAAATATTACACGTTCCCAATACCATTATTCATGCCGTGGAATGTTTCTTAACCCAAATTGAACTTTTATTAACCATAACCATACACTCTTCCCTGAATCAAACTTTACAGAAGAGCAGGGACAGAGTTGCTTTTACAATACAGGAATGTAGGGGTTCTTAAACCTGCTGAGATCCTCAAAGGTCCATGCAGAAATGATCCCTGGAGAAGACGTAGGCAGCTATGAAGGAGTTGAGAGAGCAAAAGTCATCTTGCATGGCAAACCCCCTTGTCAGGATGAAGGGATGTGTCTGAATCAGTCTCTCTATCTAAATGTAGAGAAGATGGACTAAACCAGTCCTGTGTGGGGAGATGTTCCCAGGCGCCTATGTTTGTTATACCATTCTATCTTGTGAAATTGTCACCGAAAGTAGGGGCAGCCTCTATCTCATGGGACCCTTGGAAGCAAATGTTAAAACAAAGTGATTGCCAAGGTAGTGACCTCATACATTTCCTGAAGAAAGTGACCTACCTCACTTCCTTGGTGATGTAACTCTCTGAACTTGGGATCCAAGATGCCAGGCTGCCAGAGCCAGTCCCAGTCCCAATCCCAGTGGGCTCACTTGTTTGGATGTACCAAGGACAGAGTCAGTATTTCTTGGTATCTACTGATGTGAGGATTGACAAATGCCAGGACAGATCTGAAGAGGGGCCTTTCCTGAGAAAGCAGGTAGTGGCTCACCGCTGGCTCCTGAGAACTTCACAGAGTTTGCAAAGGAGACAGATCTGAGACAGGACAGGACATTTCATTGGAACATAATACGGCCCAACAGACAGAGGACACTCCAGATAGTCAGAGACCTACTTGCGGGAAGGAGATGCCTTTGTGAGTGTGAGTGTCAGTTTGTGGTTTTGTCTCATGTTCTGAGAATAGGTAGGAAAGACAGTTTGTTTGGTTTGGAATGGACTGTTTCTAGTAAGTCTTTTGACAAGGTGAGTGATTCTATGCCTGTGTATCCCACTGTGTCCGTGGTTGTAGACATTAGAAAAGAGAATGCATCAATGGATATGTCCTGTCTTGTAGAAAGCTTCCCAGCATTCATCCTGCCCAATTTATGAATGAACTGCAGCTTGCCTTATGGAGGGACAACACCTACTATCTTCCTAAGTTCCTGTTTTCTTCCTGAATTCTGGCAACTCTGCAGAATAGGCTCATGGTTTTGTGTCCAAGATATGTACCACCTCCAAGCTCTGTTACATGGCCATGTACTGGATAGCGGTAAGGAATGGCGAGCATCTCAGAAAACTCAGATATCAGTGTGACCAGGAAATTCTCAGTGGAGAAACCCTGCTTTGGGCCATTCTCTTACCTATGTTTCTGTTGCCCTGAATGTCAGGAAGGTCTTTGCCTCAGGCCACCCCTATGTGAAGCCTGAAGAAAACAGTTTTCAAATGAAAATGAATGGTCATCACCTGTGGCTCTTTGCTTAGTTTCTTTGGAAATGGATGTGTCTTAATCAGCCTCTTGGACCTGTGTGAGGTTGTGGCTTAGATTCTCAGCACCTGATGGATCTAAAGAAAGATCCCATGTGTGCATCCAAACCAAAATGGCAAAAAGATCAGTTATGGTGGATGAAGTGTCTTGCCTTCCTTTGTTATGTTCCTGACCTACATCAAGTGAGAATAGGGATCATTTGGTTCAAATGAAATCTTCAAAGCCCTAAAGAAGTGCTTGGGTTTTCTCATTATTCCAAATCACATAAAGAATCTATACCTGACAGGCAGTAGGCTTCAAAATGGAGAAGCAGAGCAGTATTAATTGCAGTCCTATTTTATCACTCCTGGTTCAAATGCAGGGTGTCCAGGCCCCCATGACTTTAGGCAAATGAGGCGTAAGAGAGCTTATTTTGGACACTAACACATACCCCACTAGACTCTGACTACTAATCCTAACATGATGGAGAATAATAACCAAAACAGAATAGAAATACAAGCAGTTCAGAGGAGTCATGTTGTATAATTGGACTTGCCTTTTGCATTATATAGGGTAGGAATTATAAATCTACTCAATTTTTGATTAAAACAGTTCTCCATGTGTTTTTAAAGTTAACAAATATGTGAATTCCTCTCTCCCTTTCTCTGTGGCCTATTCAGCACATGTGTTTTTATATGCACATATAGAATCCTACCTGGTATCACATGTATATACTTGAGAGGTTGCTGACTTGGCAGATGCAAATTGTGAGAAGAGATCACTCCTCTAAATGCTGTTGGATCTGAAAATTCAAACTATTGGTGACCTTTCTAGCTGAACAAAATTATATATAAATCCATGTTCAGTAAAAAGTATATTTTGGGATGTATGGATTATATATATTTCATAATAAATTTCGATTGGCATATATATTGCTACTTTTTAATGTCTGTGTGAGTGTGTGTGTGTGTATATATATTGGCATATGTATATATACGTATCTATATCTATATATCTATATATCTATATATCTATATATATCTATATCTATATCTATATCTATATCTATATCTATATCTATATCTATATATATATATATACACACTCTCCAAATTTTTGAAAATATGAAATATATGTGTCTTATTATACACTCCCAAAATTTATTCATGTTCATGTATGTGGATTTATTATCAACTTTTCACAAGATTATTCTCAGAAATATTCATCCACCTGAAATACATATTTGTTTCCTAGTACTGAAAACTAACTTCAGTGAATGATGCATACAAATCCTAATATTTCTACAGTTACTGACCAAGTTTAACATCAATGCAAGTAGATTCCTATGGGACATGATATGTATTTTGACGTTCATTTGTATTCAACACTGGTACATTACTATTTCTTCAGTTTATGCACATCATGGGATATATATTTCATCCACAAGTTCGCTAATTTATATCAATTTGTTTCACTTTCAATTACTTCCTGCTTCAGAACACACGTATTCCTCCATGTTTCTTGACTAGTCTCTTCATGAGACTTCTTTACAAACACATTATTTTCGATTTCCATAATTACTTTTGAAGCAAAACTCACACACCCTTAATGACAAACCATAACCCTCATATTACCATTAGATGTATAACTGATAGGAATGAATGACTGTGTATCAATATAAGATTTCTTGTAAATTTTAAGATATCAATTTAATCCATTATTTAAAGTGGAATCAGTTATATTATTTATTCAGAGTATCATCTATTCATGCATTATCTCTATATTCATACACACAGGGTACACCTCTTTGTACCCGCAATACTAATTTATACATCTTCAAAATATTGCTCCCTGAAATGGTGGAAAAAATACTTCTGTCACCTGATCTACGTATACATTTTATCACAGTACTATTTTGGATACAAAATGCAAAGATCACACATATGTTTGTACAAAAGCCTAAATTGAATGGGAGCATGGATTACTAAAAACATTGATGTCTAGGTTGCCTAATTCTCTCAAATGTCCATCTTATTGGTGACTACATATTTGTTTCTTCGAAGATTATATAGTCAACATCAACCCTGTTAAAATGTCTAATCCTATCACTCACTTTATACTTTGCCTGATTTCCTACTGTCTCTATTGATGTTTCCTTTCCTACATATTTTCCCCAGTTTACCTATATGACTGACTCTTCACATGTGCTGACATTGACATTCATTCTATTACCGAAACCCTATTGATAAAGAACTTTTGGTCCATATCCTGTACTCACACTTCTTGCAAAACCTACCGACTATCTTCCTAATCCTATGGACTATCCCTGTTTGAGTGGATGTTCTTTTCTACAATCTATCATCCAAGGTACAAGGTCCTATGTCATTGATAATCAATTTATCTGAGACATCACTGCAGAACGTAATTCAAAGCTAAGTATCCAAATCAAAGGCCCGATGCCAATATGGACTTTAAATCTTACTACATTTCTGTTTTCATACATATTTTTCAACTCTGTGTTCTTATATATATCACAGATTCCCAATACCATTATTCATCCAGCAAAATGATTCCTAACCCAAAACAAACATGTAATTAACCCTAACCATAAACTGTTCCCTCAATCTACATTTACAAAAGAGCAGGGACAGAGTTGGTCTTACAATACAGGAAAGTAGGGGATTGTCCACCTGCTGAGAACCTCAAAGGTCCATGCAGAATTGATCCCTGGAGAAGATGTAGGCAGGTATGAAGGTCCTGAGAGATCAAAAGTCATCTTCCATGCCAAACAACCTGGTCAGGATGAAGGCTTTTGTCTGAATCAGCCTCTCTCTTCTTAATCTAGAGAAGATGGACCAAATGAGGCCTGTGTGGAGAGCTGTTCCCAGGTGCCTATGGTTGATATACCATTCTAACTTGTGAAAGTGTCACAGAAATATGGTCAGCCTACATGTCATGGGACACTTGGATGCATGTGTTAGGACAAACTGGTTGCCAAGGCAGTAACCTCATTCAGTTCCTGAAAGAAGTTACCTCACCTCACTTTTTTGTTCATGGCACTTTCTGAACTTGGGATCCAGGAAGCCAGGCACCTAGAGCCTGTCTCAGTCCCAGACCTAGTGGTCTCACTTGTTTGATATAACAAGGACAGAGTCAGTCTTTCTTGGTATCTACTGATGTGAGAATGGACAAATGACAGGAAAGCTCTTAAGAGGGGCCTTTCCTGAGAAAGAAGGCAGTGGCTAACTGCTGGCTCCTGACAACTTCACAGAATTGGCCATGGACACCAGATGTGAGATAGGAGAGGCCATTTCAGGGGAACATAGTATGGCCTATCAGTCAGAGGACACTCCGGATAGTCACAAACCTACTTGGAGGAAGGAGGTGCTTATCTGGCTGGGGGTGTGGGTTTGTGGTTTTTTTCTCATGCTCTGAGAATATGTCTGAAAGGTGGTTTGTTTGGTTTGGAGTAAAGTGTTTCCAGAAAGTCGTATGAAAAGGCGAGTGTTTCTATGTCTGTGTATCTCACTGTGTCAGTGGTTGTAGACATTAGCAAAGAGAATGCATCAATGGATGAGTCTTGTCTAGTAGAAAGCTTCCCAGCATTCATCCTTCCCAATTTATGAATGGACTGCGGCTTGCCTTATGGACCGGCAACACCTGGTATCTTCCTAAGTTACTGTTTGCTTCCTGAATTCTGGCCACTCTCCAGAATAGGCTCATGGTTTTGTGTCCAAGATATGTACCACCTCCAAGCTCTGTGACACGGCCATGTATTGGTTAAATGAAGGGCATGGCGAGCATCTCAGAAAACTCAGATATCAGTGTGACCAGTAAAGACTCAGTGGAGAAACCATGCTTTGGGCCTTTTCCTTACCAAATGTTCTGTTGCCCTGAATGTCAGGAAAGTCTTTGCCTCAGGCCACCCTTTTTGAAGCCTGAAGAAAAGTTTTCAACTGCAAATGAAGGGGCATCAACTGTGGCTCTTTGCTTAATTGCTTTGGAAAGGGATATGTCTTAATCAGCCTCTTGGCCTTGTGTAATTCTGTGGCTTAGATTCTCTGCACCTGATGGATCTAAAGAGAGATCCCATGTATGCATCCAAAAGCAAAATGTCCAAAAGAGCAATCATTGTGGATGAAGTCTCTCTCCTTCCGTGGTAAGGTTCCTGACCTCCATTAAGTGAGAATAGGCCTCCTTTGGGTCAAATAAGTTCTTCAAAGCCCTGCAGATTCTAGCCCATAGGTGATTGGGTTTTCTCATGACTCCAATTCACATGAAGAATCTAAATCCCACCATCAGTAGGCCTCAAATTTAAGAAGCAGAGCAAAATAAACGGCAGGCCTATTTGATCACTCTTAGTTCACAGGAAGGGTGTCCAGGCCACCCTGACTTTAGGCAAATGAGGGGCAAGGAAGCTTATTTTGGACACTGTCTTGGGCTGCACCCCTCACGGAAACCTCCAGCCAGAGGTTATGATGAGTGTCTGTATGGAAGAAAATGAGGGCCATGTGGGAGTGTTTTGGTTTTAATTGTAGTCATTTTTGTGGCGGTTAGTAGAGATTACATGGTCCACCTTGGCTTGAACTTTGGTGGGATTCTGCATAAAGACTGAGTTCTCGTACTGAACTCAGAGAAGTATTGCCATGAATAGTGTTTTAATTTTAGGAGGCCACGCATGAGAGTCGCCCTTGGAAACTGAGATCTAGGCCCAGGGTAGTTATTCACAGAGCACTGGAAATCTCAGCCAGGATATCACATGATTTTGTTTGAAAAACTTGGCAACCATTGTTGAGAGTCAAAACACACATGGACCTCACATTGTAGACCTCAATGTTCCTGGATTCATGTGACCTTTTGGCCACTCTTTGGGAAGTCTTTCCTGTGAGAGATCTCCAGATATTTCATTGAAATGAGCTTCCTCACCATTTAATAGTTCCAGAATGCCTCCAACTTCATCCTTGAAAAATGGCTAGGTCAATATATCATGAAATTTTTAAAATTCCATGACAAGTTGGCACTGGAGATTCTTTGGATATCCTGTGGCCGATCATAAGAATAACAGTCAGTGCCTTGATTGACTGGTTTTCATAAAAATTGTGCAGAACAGTGATGCCAGGAAGTTGGAGCCTGCTGAGGAGTGGGCCTAGAGCATTGGTGGGCAGGTGTGTGATAAAACATCTGCGGTGTGGTCATGTGGATCTGCCTTTGGCTTCCAAATGGCTTGTGACTGATGTGGTGCAGCCAGCAGCCCCTTCAATGTAAAGGCATCTTGTTATATGCAGAGGTTTTAGGGAAATATTTAGAATCAGGTTGCTATGGTCAAGGGGGCAACTATGTGGGATATAAGCCTGTTAGGTGCATTCTCCTGCAGACCCTGACCCACCACACGTGATAGAACCCCCTCACGCACAGAGTAACAGTTGAATTCTTTGTATTTCTTGAAGCAAATACCAAAATCCCAGTGCAGCAGCAAGAAACACCACGAAAAGTGGAGAATGACCAAATAGCTTCACAGGCCCATGTGGATACACTTAGCCCCTCGTGTCCACAGTTTACCTACAAAGAGAGTATTCAGCACTGCTGACTCATGTTCAGGGAAAATAAGAAACCATGTCCTCCAGGTCACATAGATGAAGACGCTGATTTGATGGTCTCACTACAAACGAAGCTGAAGCTCCCGACAACAACATATATTTCAAGTGCCCACCCTCAGAGGCAGTTTCTCAAGAAGTCTTTACGCCAGCAGAGCTCCATGTTTTTGGAATGATTACACTGTCCCTTACTTTTGGAATCTCCTCTACCTCCTCCAAGGTTGTGAACTCCTGAGCATATTCCATTCCAGATATTTATTCACAGATTTTCTAACTCTTCTCTTCTAATATTGTCTTACTCTGCGCAATTGTAATGTCAAGGCATTGTTCTGGATGAGAGTGGGAAGATTTTTGTGTACCACATATTTACATACACATTGGATTCATTTTCCAATTTTCCTTTCAAAATACTGAATACCTCACACTAACACTTACCCTACTAGACTCTGACAACTAATCCTAATAAGATGGAGAAAAATAAACCAAAAAAAATAGAAATACAAGCAGTTCAGAGAAGGCATGGTGTATAGTGGAATTGCCTTTTGCATTATTTAGGGTAGGAGTTATAAATCTAGTCAATTATTTGTTAAAATATTTCTCCATGTGTTTTAAAGTTAACAAATATGTGAATTCCTGTTTCCCTGTCTCTGTAGTCTATTCAGCACATGTATTTTTACATGCAATTATAGAATCTTACCTGATACCACACGTACATTTTTGTGAAGTGGCTGACTTGGCAGATACAAATTTTAAGAGATCACTCCTCCTAAACGCTTTAGAACTGAAAATTCAACCTATGCGTGAGCTTCCTAGTTGAACAACATTATACATAAATCCATGTTAAATAAAATAAATATTTTTGGATCTCTGGATGATATAAATTTCATGGTGAATTTCATATAGCATATATTATGCTATTTTTAATGTCTGTGTGTGTTTGTGTGTGTATATATATATATATATATATATATATATATATATATATATATATATTCTCCAGATTTTTCAAAATATGAAATATGTGTCTTATTATACACTCCCTTAACTCATTCATATTCAAGTATGTGGATTTATAATCAAATTTTCTCAAGAGTTTTCTCAAAATATTCATTCTCCTGATATACATATTTGTTTCTTAGTACTGAAAACTAACTTTAGTGAATGGTGCATACAAATCCTAATATTTCTACAGTAACTGACCTAGTTTAACATCAACGCAAGTAGATTCCTATGGGACATGATGTGTATTTGGATGTTCATTTTATTCAACACTGGTACATTACTATTTCTTCAATTTATTCACATCATGGGATATATATTTCATCCACAAGTTCGCAAGTTTATAGGCATTTGTTTCACTTTCAATCATTTTCTTCTTCAGATCACATGTATTCCTCCATGTTTCTTGACTGGTCTTTTTATGAGACTTCTTTCCAAACACATTAATTTAGATTTCTATGATCACTTTTGAAGCAATACTCACACACCTTTCATGATAATCATAACCCTAATATTACATATAGATGTATTACTGGTTGGAATGAATGATATTATATCAATACAAGATTTCTTATAATATTTCATATATTAATTCAATCCATTATTTAAAGTGGGAACAGTTAAATTATTTATTCAAAATGTGGTCTATTCATGCATTATGTCTATATTCATGGATACAGGGTACACCTCTTTTACCCCCAATAGTAATTTATAGGTCTTGAAAACATTACTTCCAGAAATGCTTGAAGAAATGCTCATGTCATCTGATCCACATATACATTCTATGACAGTAATATTCTGGACAAAAAATGCAAAGGTCACACTTATGATTGTACCAAAGCCTAAAATGAAAGTGAACATGGATTACTAAAAGCATCCATGTCCAGGTTTCCTAATGCTCTCAAATGTCAATCCTAATGGTCACTGCATATTTGTTTCTTCTTAAGATTATATATTCAAACTCAACAGTGTACAAAATGTCTAATCCTATCACTCACTTTATACTTTGCCTGATTTTGTAAAGTCTCTATTATTATCTGCTTTTCTACATATTTTTCAAAGTTCATCATTGTGACTGAATTTTCATATGTGCTGACATTTACATTCACTCTCTAACTGAAACCCTATTGCTAAAGAAATTTCCGTCCAAATCCTGTACTCACTCTTCTTCCTAATCCTACCGACTATCTACCTAATCGTACCGACTATCCCTTTTTGACTGAATGTTCTCTTCCTCATTCAATCATCCAATGTACAAGGTCCTATGCCATTGTAAATGGATTTATCTGAGACATCTGTGCAGAACCTAATTCAACACTACGTATCCCAATCAAGGGCCTAATGCCCTTCTGGGCTTCAAATCCTAGATTTCTGTTTTCATACATATATTTTACCAATATAATTTAATAAATATCGCAGGTTCCCAATACCATTATTCATCGCGCAGAATGATTCCTAACAAAATCGAACCTGTTATTACCCTAACCATCATCGCCTGGAGGTCATTCCTCAAAAAAAGGAAAAACCAACAAATAAATGAGCTCACACTTCATCTCAAAGCCCTAGAAAAGGATGAACAAAACAACAGCAAATGCAGCAGAAGGCAAGAAATAATTAAAATCAGAGCGGAAATCAACAAAATTGAAACAAAAGAAACTATTGAAAAAATCAACAAAACTAAAAGTTGGTTCTTCGAAAAAATAAACAAGATTGACAGACCCTTAGCCATGCTAACGAAGAGGAGAGAGAACTCAAATTACTAACATACAGGATGAAAAAGGCAATATCACAACAGATGCTACAGAAATTCAGAAGACAATTAGAAATTATTTTGAAAACCTATATTCCAATAAAATAGAAGATAGTGAAGACATCGATAAATTACTTAAGATATATGATTTGCCCAGACTGAGTCAGGAGGATACACACAATTTGAACAGACCAATACCAATGGATGAAATTGAAGAAGCAATCAAGAGACTACCCACCAAGAAAAGCCCAGGACCGGATGGGTATACAGCGGAGTTTTACAAAACTTTTAAAGAAGAATTAATAACAATACTTTTCAAGTTATTTCAGAAAATAGAAAAAGAGGGAGCTCTTCCAAATTCATTCTATGAGGCCAACATCACGTTGATTCCGAAACCAGACAAAGACACATCAAAGAAAGAAAACTTCAGAACAATAACCCTGATGAACCTAGATGCAAAAATCCTCAATAAAATTCTGGCGAATCGGATACAAAGGCACATCAAAAAAATTGTGCTCCATGATCAAGTAGGATTCATCCCTGGGATGCAAGGATGGTTCAATATACGGAAATCAATAAATGTTATTCACCACATCAATAGACTTAAAGATAAGAACCATATGATCATCTCAATAGATGCAGAAAAAGCATTTGACAAGTACAGCATCCCTTGATGTTCGAAACATTAGAAAAACTAGGGATAACAGGAAATTACCTTGACATTGTAAAAGCTATCTATGCTAAGCCTCAGGCTAGCATCATTCTGAATGGTGAAAAATTGAAGGCATTCCCTCTAAAATCTGGAACAAGACAGGGATGCCCTCTATCACCACTTCTATTCAATATAGTTCTCGAAACACTGGCCAGAGCAATTAGACAGACGAAAGAAATTAAAGGCATAAAAATTGGAAAAGAAGAACTTAAATTATCATTATTTGCGGATGACATGATTTTATACATAGAAGACCAAAAAGGGTCTACAAAAAAAACTACTAGAACTAATAAATGAATTCAGCAAAGTAGCAGGATATAAAATCAACACGCATAAATCAAAGGCATTCTTGTATATCAGCAACAAAACTTCTGAAATGGAAATGAGGAAAACCACTCCATTCACAATATCCTCAAAAAAAATAAAATACTTGGGAATCAACCTAACAAAAGAAGTAAAAGATTTATACAATGAAAACTACAGAACCCTAAAGAGAGAAGTAGAAGAAGATCTTAGAAGATGGAAAAATATACCCTGTTCATGGATAGGCAGAACTAACATCATCAAAATGGCGATATTACCAAAAGTTCTATATAGGTTTAATGCAATGCCAATCAAAATCCCAAAGGCATTGCTTGTAGAAATAGATAAAGCAATCATGGAATTCATATGGAAAAATAAAAGACCCAGAATAGCAAAAGCAATTCTAAGCAGAAAGTGCGAATCAGGCGGTATAGCGATACCGGATTTCAAACTATATTACAGAGCAATAGTAACAAAGACAGCATGGTACTGGTACCAAAACAGGCGGGTGGACCAATGGTACAGAATAGAGGACACAGAGAAGAATCCACAAAGTTACAACTATCTTATATTTGATAAAGGGGCTAAAAGCATGCAATGGAGGAAGGATAGAATCTTCAACAAATGGTGTTGGGAAAACTGGAAATCCATATGCAACAAAATGAAACTGAACCCCCTCCTCTCACCATGCACAAAAGTTAACTCAAAATGGATCAAAGACCTTGATATCAAATCAGAGACTCTGCGTCTGATAGAAGAAAAAGTTGGCTACGATCTACATATAGTGGGGTCGGGCTCCAAATTCCTTAATAGGACACCCATAGCACAGGAGTTAATAGCAAGAATCAACAAATGGGACTTACTTAAACTAAAAAGTTTTTTCACAGCAAAAGAAACAATAAGAGAAGTAAATAGGGAGCCTACATCATGGGAACAAATATTTACTCCTCACACGTCAGATAGAGCCCTAATATCCAGAATATACAAAGAACTTAAAAAATTAGACAATAAGATAACAAATAACCCAATCAACAAATGGGCCAAGGACCTGAACAGAAACTTCTCCGAGGAGGACATACAATCAATCAACAAGTACATGAAAAAATGCTCATCATCTCTAGCAGTCAGAGAAATGCAAATCAAAACCACCCTAAGATACCATCTCACTCCAGTAAGATTGGCAGCCATTATGAAGTCAAACAAAAACAAGTGCTGGCGAGGATGTGGGGAAAAGGGTTCTCTTGTACATTGCTGGTGGGGCTGCAAATTGGTGCGGCCAATTTGGAAAGCAGTATGGAGATTCCTGGGAAAGCTGGGAATGGAACCACCATTTGACCCAGCTATTGCCCTTCTCGGACTATTCCCTGAAGACCTTAAAAGAGCGTATTACAGGGATACTGCCACATCGATGCTCATAGCAGCACAATTTACAATAGCTAGATTGTGGAACCAACCCAGATGCCCTTCAATGGATGAATGGATTAAAAAAATGTGGCATCTATACACCATGGAGTATTACGCAGCACTAAAAAATGACAAAATCTTGGAATTTGCAGGGAAATGGATGGCACTAGAGCAGATTATGCTTAGTGAAGCTAGCCAATCCCTAAAAAACAAATACCAAATGTCTTCTTTGATATAATGAGAGCAACTAAGAATAAAGCAGGGAAGAAGAGCAGGAAGAAATGATTAACATTAAACAGAGACATGAGGTGGGAGGGAAAGGGAGAGAAAAGGGGAATTGCATGGAAACGGAGGGAGATCCTCATTGTTATACTAAATTACATATAAGAGGTTGTAAGTGGAATGGGAAAACAAGCAAGGTGAGAAATGAATTACAGTAGAAGGGGTAGAGAGAGAAGATGGGAGGGGAGGGGAGGGGGGATAGTAGAAGATAGAAAAGGTAGCAGAATACAACAGTTACTAGTATGGTATGATGTAAAAATTTGGATGTGTAACCCATGTGATTCTGCAATCTGTACTTGGATAAAAAAGGGAGTTCAAAACTCACTTGAAGCTAATGTATGCTAATGTATGAAATATGATATGTCAAGAGCTTTGTAGGGTTTTGAACAACCAATAAAAAAAAAAGAAATTTCCGTCCAAATCCTGTACTCACTCTTCTTCCTAATCCTACCGACTATCTACCTAAACGTACCGACTATCCCTTTTTGACTGGATGTTCTCTTCCTCATTCAATCATCCAATGTACAAGGTCCTATGCCATTGTAAATGGATTTATCTGAGACAACTGTGCAGAACCTAATTCAACACTACGTATCCCAATCAAGGGCCCAATGCCCTTCTGGGCTTCAAATCCTAGATTTCTGTTTTCATACATATATTTTACCAATATAATTTAATAAATATCGCAGGTTCCCAATACCATTATTCATCGCACAGAATGATTCCTAACCCAAATCGAACCTGTTATTACACTTACCATACACTGTTCCCTCAATCTAACTTTACAGAAAAGCAGGGACAGAGTTGGTCTTACAATACAGGAGTGTAGGGAAACTTCCACCTGCTGAGAACCTCGAAGGTCCATGCAGAAATGATCCATGGAGAAGATGTAGGCAGCTATGAAGGACCTGAGGGAGGAAAAGTCAACTTCCATGGTAAACAACCTGGTCAGGATGAAGGGATGTGTCTGAATCAGCCTCTTTCATCTTAATGTAGAGAAGATGGACCAAACCAGGCCTGTGTGGAGAGCTGTTCCCGGGTGCCTATGGTTGATATACCATTCTAACTTGTGAAAATGTCAGAGCGAGTAGGTGCATCCTCCATCTCATGGGACCCTTAGAAGCAACTTTTAGGAAAAAGTTGTTGCCAAGGCAGTGACCTCATTTCGTTCCTGAAGGAAGTGACCTCACCTCACTTCCTTGGTGATGGAACTCTCTGAACTTGGGATACAGGAAGTCAGGCACCCAGAGCCAGTCCCAGTTCATGTCTCAGTGGTCAAACTTGTTTGGATTTTCCAAGGACAGAGACAGTCTTTCTTGGTACCTACTGATGTGAGGATGGCCTAATGCCAGGAAGGTCTGAGGAGGGGCCTTTCCTGAGAAAGAAGGTAGTGGCTCACCGCTGGCTCCTAACAGCTTCACAGAGTTGGACAGGGAGACCAGATCTGAGAGAGAACAGCCCAATATGGGGGAATATATTATGGCCCACCAGTCAAAGGACACTCCATATTTTCACAGACCTACTTGGGGGTCTGTGTGGGTGTGGGTGTGGGTGTGGGTTTGTGGTTTTGTCTCATGTTCTGAGAATAGGTAGGAAAGTCGTTTTGTTTGGTTTGGTGTGAATTGTTTCTAGTAAGTCTTTTGACAAGGCGAGTGTTTCTATGTCTGTGTATCCCACTGTGTCCGTGGTTGTAGACATTAGAAAAGAGAGCGCATCAATACATATGTCCTATCTAGTAGAAATCTTACCAGCGTTCATCCTGTCCTATTTATGAATGGTCTACGGCTTGCCATATGGATCGGCCACTCCTAATATCTTCCTAAGATCCTATTTTCTTTCTGAATTTTGGCCAAACTCCAGAATAGGCTCATGGTTCTGTGTCCAAGATATGTACCACCTTTAAGCTCTGTGACATGGCCATGTACTGGATAGCTGAAGGCAATGGTGAGCATCTCAGAAAACTCAGATATCAATGTGATCAGGAAAGTCTCAGTGGAGAAACCCTGCTTTGGGCCTTTTGCTTACCTATTGTACTATTGCCCTTAATGTCAGGAAAGTCTTTGCCTTAGGCCACCCCTTTGTGAAGACTGAAGAATTTTCAAATGGAAATGAATGGGCATCACCTTTGGCTCTTTGCTTAATTGCTTTGGAAAGGGATGTGTCTGAATCAGCTTCTTGGCCCTGTGTGAGGTTGTGGCTTAGATTCTCAGCACCTAATGGATCTAAAAAAATCCCATGTGTGCATCCAAAACCAAAATACCCATAAGAGCAGTCATTGTGGATGAAGTCTCTCACCTTCCTCTGTAAAGTTCCTGACCTCCATCTTTGAGAATAGGGATCATTTGGGTCAAATGAGTTCTTCAAATCACTACAGAGGCTAGGCCATAGGTGCTTGGGTTTTCTCATGACCCCAATTAACATAAGGAATCTAAACCCCACAGTAATTAGGCCACAAAATGGAGAATCAGAGCAGTATTAAGGGCAGGCCTCTTTCATCACTTCTGGTTCACAGGAAGGGTCTCCCTGCCACACTGACTTTAAGCAAATGGGGGAAAGGGACCTTATTTTGGATACTGTCTTTGGCTTTGGCCCTCATGGAACCTACAGCCTGAGGTTATGATTAGTGTCTATATGGAAGAAGATGAGGGCCATGTGGGAGTGTTTTGGTTTTAATTGTGGTCATTTTTGTGGCCGTTGGAAGAGATGACTGGGTCCACCTGGGCTTGAACACTGGTGTGATTCCCCTTAGAAACTGAGTTATGGAACTGACCTCAAAGAAGTATTGCCATGTATTGTGTTGGGATTTTAGGAGGCCACGCATGAGAGTCGCCCTTGGAAACTGAGATCAAGGCCCAGAGTGGCTTTCCACAGAGCACTGGGAATCTCAGGAAGGATATCACATGATTTTATTTTTAAAGAATTGGCAGCCATAGTTGCAAGTCAAAGCACAAAAGGATCACACATTGTAGACCTCAAATGCCTGGCTTAATGTGACCTTTTAGCCTGTCATTGGGAATCATTGCCTGTTAGAATTCTCCAGAGATTTCATTGAAATAAGCTTCCTCTCCATTTCATGGTTCCTGAATGAATTAAACCCCACAGTGCCTCAAACTTCATCCTTGAAAAAAGGCTAGATAAATACCATTAAATTTTTGAAATTCCCATGAACAGGTGTCAGTGGAGAACCTTTGGATGTCTTATAGATGATCATGAGTGTACCAGACAATGCCTTGATTGACTGGGTTTCATGAAAATTATGTAGAACAGAGATGCCAGTAATTTGGAGCCCGATGAGTAGTCGGCCTAGAGCAGTGGAGTGTAGGTGTTTGTTAAAACATCTGTGATGGGGTCATGTGGATCTGCCATTGGCTTCCAAATGGTTTGTGACTGACATGGTGCAGCCCCCATACCCTTGTATGTAAAGGCATCTTGTTATACGGAGAGGTTTCAGGGCAATGTTTAGAATCAGATTGCTATTGTCAAGGGGGCAAGCTATGTGGGATAGAAGCCTGGTTGGTGCACTCTCCTGCAGACCCTTAACCAACACACGTGACAGAACTCCCTCCAGCACTCTGTCCTAGTTGACCTCTTCGTATTTCGTGAAGCAAATACTAAACCCCCAATGCAGCTGCAAGAAACACCATGAAAAGTAGAGGAAGACCAAATGGCTTCAAAGTCCACACTGGGAGACACTTTGCCCCCAAATGGCAACAAATTACCTACAAAGAGAGAATTCAGCCCTGCTGCCTCATGTTTATTGGAAAATAAGAAACCATGTGCTCCAGGTCACACAGATGCAGACCCAGATTTGATGGTCTCACTACAAAGGAAGTTAAAACTCCTGACAACAACATATATTTCAACTGCCCAACCTCAGAGGCAGTTTCTCAAGAAGTCTTTAGGCCAACAGAGCTCCATGTTTGTGGAGTTTTTACCATGTACCTTACTTTTCGAAACACCTCTACCACCTCCAAGGTTGTTAACTACTGAGAATTTTCCATTCCAGATGTGTATTCACAGATTTTCTAACTCTTCTTCTCTTATTGTGTCTTACTTGGGGTGAAGGTAATGTCAAGGCATTGTTCTGAATGAGAGTGGGAAGACTTTTGGGTAGCACATATTTGCATAAACATTGGATTCATTTTCCAATTTTCTATTCGAAATACTGAATCCCTGACTGTCAGAGGTAGAAGGAATTCTATTCTCCTTCAAAGAATAGCCTGACACTTACAAGAAACAGCCACCAGGAGACATCCTGTCTGAGAGACATCCTGTAGCCATCTGTCTCCCTGAGACATCCTGCGGCCATCTGTCTTTCTGAAACTTTCTGAGGTTATCTCACCTTGTGAAGACATCTAGGAACTGCCGATAAGAGAGATTTCCCACATCCAGCATACAAATACCCCTGTGTGAACAATAAAAGTTTGCAGCTTGATCAGAACTCCTGTCTTGCTGTCATCTCTCGTGTCTCTTGTCCCTTCATTCCTCCCTATCTAGGTTCGCTGCCCACGTTGATGTGTCCTGCCGGCTGGGACATCTGGCGCCCACCGACTGGGGCTTGAGCTTTTGATTGAGGGGGACCCCGTCCTCCTGGAAGATTTGGTCAAGCGGAGCTTGCAATAACTGCAGAAGACACCACCGAGAGACAGATCCAGGAGGAGCGTGGGGATGACGCACGGTGATTGACCCACTATGGGACAAGCAGTTTCGTCATATGATTTGTTTTTGTCAGGCTACAAGGAGTCCTTGCAGACATGGGGGCGCGTGTTTAGAAAAAAAGACTTAATTTTTTTTTTCATACATAAGAGAGCAGTCTCCATGGTTTCCTCTTGAAAGGACCATTGATGGTAAAAGATGGCTTGGAGTAGGAGACTGTTTAAAAGATTATTATGAATCCTTTGGCCCAGAAAAAGTGCCTGTTCCCACCTTTTCTTACTGGAACTTAATTAATGAAATTCTTAAAAGTTCACCCTTTGACAATGGTACCTTAAAACTTGTCGAGGTTGGGGAAGAGGCTATGCAAATACTTCTCGGATCCCCTCAGCATGCACATCAGTTAGTATAGACATAGACCCTTCTCAGGCTCCCCAGGACCATGGGAACCTTCCTGGTCCCCCTCAAAATACCACCCTAATGATTAAGGCTCCAATGGTTACCAACTGCCTTTATCCAGTTTTAAATTCCGGAGACTCATTGACCCCTGTAGAGGAGGCTACCTTGGAGAAGGAAGCAGCTCGCTACCATTCAGAAGACCCTGCACCTCTCAAGACCCTGCCACAGCCTATAGGACTTACACATCCAACCCCTCCTATATCCCTCCTGCCTTTTGTGCTCTGGCCCTTCAGGGTACAAATGCCCCCCCCAGATATTTTTTCCCCACTTCCCTTGCCTAAACTGGCTCCTTTGTGAGCATCCTTCCAACATAGACAGGAACAGATCCAACCTTTAAAAGAATTAAGATCCCTTCACTCTGAGCTCTGTTCATTAGCCTTAGGTATGGAGTCAAAGTAACTGGCCTACAGTGGTCTAATACAAAGGCGAAGCCACTCCATCAACCTGTGCTCGCCTTCCCAGTCACCAGCAGTCAGATAGATAAGCCTGCCCAGGCTGAGGTCAAAGACTTAGACGAGGATCAAGAGGAGGAAGCGGAGAAATGGAATAAGGAGATCAGGACTCAGAGGATGAGGAGTTCAGCCCTAGGCAGGCAGGAACCCAGAGTCTACAAAAAATTAAGCCTGCATTTTCCTGAAAAACTTAAAAAGGCTTGTGCTCACTATGGCCCCTTTGCACCCTACATGTTGGCTTTATTAGAAAGCCACAGAACACAATGACTTACTCCCAATGATTGGAAATTTTTAGACCAAGCTACCCTCATTGCCAGAGACTTTCTGTTATGGAATGCAGATTTCAAAGAGCACTGTCGGGAAACTGCTCAAAAAATTTTAACTAAGGCCTCCTCTAAGTCCGGGACTTATGTTAAGCTAGTGGGCAATGAGCCTTTTGACACTAAAACTAAACAGGCACATTTCCCTGCTGGACTTTTGATGCAGATTCAGATGGCTGTCTTACATGCTTGGAGACACCTCCCTCAAAAGCCTCGGCTACCACTTCCCTGGCAAAAATTCGACAAGGGCCCGACGAGCCTTATAGCGACTTTGTTCCCAGGCTTAACCTAGCTGTGGAATGCTTGCTTGGACCAAGTGAAAACAAAAGCTCTTTTGTAAAACATCTTGCCTTTGAAAACGCCAACCCGGCATGTCAGGATGTTCTTCAACCACATAAGGATAAAGGGAAACTTTCTGACTTTATTAGACTCTATGCAGGGGTAGGTGCAGCTCATGCCATGGGTCTTGCCCTAGGTGTCACCTTTACCAAGACCTTTCACAATCCTGGCTCACGTACTTGCTTTACTTGTAAACAACCTGGCCATTTTGCACGCAAGTGTCCGACAGGCAAAGAAAGCCTAGGAATAGCATCTCCTTCAACTGGGGCTATACCGCCCCAAGCTACCCTTTGCCCTAGATGTGGTAAAGGTCATCACTGGGCCATTGAGTGTAGATCTAAGACAAATGCCCTCAGACAGCCTATTTTTTCCTGCTTCTTGGGAAACTCCCTGCGGGGCCAGCCCCGGGCCACGACATCCCCCAGGACAAAACCAGGGGCAATAAGATTTTTTTCCTTCCAAACTCCCAACTTACCTCAAAATTCTTCTCCACAATTGCTTCCCTCCAACTAGCCACTCCAGGCAGCGCAGGATTGGACATCTGTGCCACCACTGAAACTATATTAGACTCAATGCAAGGGCCCCAGATAATACCCACTGGAATTATGGGTCCCCCTCCATCTCATATCTGTGCCCTTATTTTTGGAAGAGCCTCTACTAACTTACATGGTGTTCAGGTCTTCCATGGCATTAATTATAATGACTTCACTGGAGAAAAAAATACTGGCCACAGCTATTAATGGAGTTTTGGCCATCCCAGCAGGAACAAGTCTTGCACAATTAATACTCCTTCCCTTGAATCCAGGAGGCACTTAACCACCCAAACCTACCGCGGGGGACTGCCTCCTTGGGCTGCTCTGATGTAAATTGGGTTCAACCCGTTTCTCAAAATAGACCCACCATTTCCTTACTTATTGAAGGAAAGGAATTCCAAGGAATTCTAGATACTGGAGCTGATGCCACAATTATTTCTCAAAAATATTGGTCATCAGCTTGGACCCTCACCCCATCCTTGACTGACCTTAAAGGGATAGGACAGTAAAAAAATCCTCTGGTCAGCTCTACGGCTCTTAGCTGGACTGATAAAGAGGGTAATAAGGGAATTGTCACTCCTTTCATTGTTCCTGACCTCCCTGTTAACCTATGGGCCCGAGATATTTTGAGTCAAATGGAAGTCATTCATGCCAGTCCCAATTCCATGGTGACTCATCAAATGCTTCGTATTTATTTTGTCCCTGGTATAGGCCTTGGGAGACTGAGACAAGGACTGGTTGAGCCATTAAAACCCATACAAAAAAGAAATACATATGGACTTGGGTATTCGGATTTTTAGTGTCAGTCTCTGACTCTCCTGTACCGCATGGAGATAAAATTATTTGGGAGACTCAGACTCTTGTGTGGTTGGGTCAATGGTCCCTTACCCAAGAAAATTTGAAGGCTGCCTCCATGTTAGTGCAGGAACAGCTGGCAGCCGGCCATGTAGAGCCCTCAACCTCACCATCGAATACTCCAATTTTTGTTATCAAGTAAAAATCAGGCAAGTGGTGCCTTTTACAATATTTGTGTGCCATTAATAAACCTATGTGCCGAATAAGAGCACTACAGCCAGGCATTCCCACACCAGTGGCTATTCCCAAAAACTATTGTAAAATGATTATTGACTTAAAAGATTGTTTTTTTTTTTACCATTCCTTTACATCCTGAGGATAGACACTATTTTGCCTTTAGTCTCCCTCACCTTAATTTTCAGGGCTCTATGCAGAGATTTCAATGGAAGGTTCTTCCCCAAGGTATGGCCAACAGCCCTAGTCTTTGCCAAAAATATGTTGCTCAAGCAGTAGACCCTGTGAGAGAGCTATGGCCACAAATTTATATTTTACATTATATGGATGATTTGTAATTGCTGCACCTAATAACCATGACCTTAATAATTGTTACTTGGACCTTTACAAAATCCTCACTACCTTGGGACTACAGATAGCTCCTAATAAGGTTAAAACACAGGACTGTTATACCTATTTGGTCCTTAAACTTCAAGATAATCAGATACAAATTCCTAAGATACAACTATGGGTGGACCATATTCACACCCTTAATGATTTTCAAAAATTACTGGGGAATATTCAATGGCTAAAAACATATTTAAAATTACCCACTTGTATACTTTTGTCCCTTAATGATATTTTGAGAGGTGATTCCCACCCCTCCTCCCCTCAAAAGCTTACTCCCGAGGCATGACAGGCATTAAACCAAGTCACAGAAGCCATTGCCAAACAGTTTTTTACAGAACATTCTTATAACCATCCTCTGGTTCTGGTTATTTTACACACTCCTCATACACCCACAGGAATATTTCGGCAGCGAAATACACATTTTAGAAATAAAGGCTGCCTTTGCTTTGGGTCCATTTACCCACCACATTCTCCAAGGTTATTACTGTTTTTCTTGCTCAGGTAGCTTCTATTATTTTTAAATGTCGTTTGCTATCTCGACAACATTTTGGCAAAGACCATGATAATATTTTAATTTCATATACTAAAGACCAAACCCAATTTTTACTACAGACAGAGAATGAATGGCTTTTTGGGAACAATTGATAACCACCTCCCCAATGACCCCCTTTTATATTTTGTCCAGTTACATCCATTTATTTTTGCCAAAACTACTCAAAAGGCTCCCATTCCTCAAGTCCTTACTGTCTTTAAAGACGGTTCCAGTAATGGCCTAGCAGTCTTTGTTGTCAATAACCAACCTAACACCTTTGATACTGTCTATCATTCAGCACAGTTTGTGGAATTGTTTGCCATAACACAAGTTTTTAAAACATTTCTTGATAATCCTGTTAATATTTATACATACAGTGCCTACATTGCTCATTCTGTGCCCCTGCTTCAGATTTCACCCACCATTAAGGCTTCTTCCAATGTGGCCCATCGGTTTCACCAGCTTCAGAAGCTAATTCAGGCCAGACAACACCCATTTTTCTTAGGACACATCAGGGCACACTCTGATCTTCCCAGCCCTCTAACACAAGGTAATGCCAAAGCTGATGCAGCAACTCGTTTCATCTTTCAATTTTTGTTGGCTCCATTCAAAAGGCCACGGATTTACACAATCTTCACCATCTAAATTCCCAGAAGCTTCGATAACTATGTAAAATTACCAGGCAACAGGCACGAGAAATAGTAAAAGCATGCCCTGGTTGCCCTGTCTCCCTCCCCATTCAACACTTGGGAGTTAACCCCCGAAGATTACTGTCCAATCAGTTTTGGCAAATGGATGTTACTCATTTTTCTGAATTTGGAAAAACCAAATATATACACGTTTCTGTAGATACCTTCAGCGGCCTTATTTTTGCATCACCACATTCTGGAGAGGCTATCAAAGATGTCCTTTCTCATCTCGTTTCAGTGTTTTCCGTAATGGGTAAACCAATACATATTAAAAAAAAAGATAATTGTCCTGCATATACCAGTGCCAAGTTTAAACAGTTTTGTGCTTCCTCGCAAATTTGTCATACTACTGGAATTCCATACAAGCCTCAGGCATTGTGGAACGTGCCCACCTTACCTAAAGACTTGGCTAACCCGCTTTAATGCTTCTGCACTTGTATTTACCACTCACAGGCATCGCCTTAATCATGCATTATTTGCCCTTATTTTTCTTTCCCTAGACAATGAAGGCCATTCGGCTGCAGACTGACACTGGCAATCCTCGTCCAATTCTGTTCGCCCACCTGTTATGTGGCACAATCCCCTTACAAATAAATGGAAAGGCCCAGGTCCTGTCCTCATCTGTGGAAGAGGCTCAGCTTGTGTTTTGGACCAAGAGCAAGCAGCCCCAAGATGGTTACCAGAACGCCTGGTTAAACAGGTTAATGGCTTACCTCAACACAGGGATGGAGGCCCTCACCCTGAAGACAAATTTTCCTCTTTTTCAGATGCAGCCAACAATCTGTGTGAGGATCCTACTTAAGGCACTTCTGCTGAACAGGATTGTACACGGAGGCTTTGGCCCTCCACCTTCCAACATCATGGAGTACCTTTTTGGCCCTCCCTGTGAACGCAAGGGAGGATCTTGGACTCAGGCTCCCACTAGTTTGACCCAGACTGCTGACTGCATGACTAAGGTGGCTTACCTCCGGGCCGAGGTTGACCATAAACTCAGAGGAGTTCATCAGCCTAAATTGGTATGTGTTAACAAGCCAAAGATTATTCCCCCTAGTACAAGTAATGCTCTCTAAAATTGTTCTGCAACTTGAACGCATACCCAAGCGATGCATGCCACTTGTTATGCGTCGGCCTCAATTTGTGTCAACAAGAAGGGAGAACAATTTTTTGAAGCCTCCCTAACTAAAACTCATGCAGCAGGAGGGACCACTATTCATTATACCCCCGTTCTTTTTGACCGGGGAGGAGAAAGCAAATACACCAAGCTACAGTCAGCTGGGTGCCAAGGCCCTGTTGGTAAACCCCCCTTCTGCCCCATTAAGGCACCTACAGGGGTCGCTGATGGTGGAGTATTCCCTTATGCTGTCAAGCATCCTCAGATAATCAAACTTTTGAAACCCCAAATCCCTGAGCTCACATATCATCTCTTAATATAGAGAAAAATGCCAGCTCCCCGGTTTAGATAACAATATATTAGATATTTTGGAAACTACCTTCTCCTTGCTTAATAATTCCAACCCCCACCTTTGCTGGTGATTGCTGGCTCTCCATGACAACAGGGGCAATCATGCCTATTGCAGTTCCTATTAATTCTATCATAGACGATGATAATACATGCCAACCCAGATTTCCTTTTAAAGTACAGTCTATAGGCACTTTTACAATATGTCTTTTAGGCGCGATGCAAAATGATACCTATGATATTGATGTTGGAGTTCCTTCCTTTGGAAATTGCTCAACAGTACAAAACTATTCCTCACCCACCCCATCTCTTTGTCCCTCCAATGGCACAGTTTTTATGTGTGGAGGAAACTCGGCCTTCCTGAGGCTTCCATCGAATTGGACCGTTGGCTGTGTTCTTGCCTTATTACTCCCTGATATAACTATTGTCCCAGGAGACAAAACTCTATGCATTCCTAGTCTAGACACCTTAGTCAAAAGACACAGGCGGGCAATACAGGCCTTACCACTCTTTGCCAGCCTTGGAATAACAGCTGCTGTGAACACAGGTACAGCTGGCTTAGGCATGGCTATACACTCTTAGCGTCGCCTGTCTCAACAACTTATGAATGATGTAAAAACTCTATCAGGAACCATTAAAGATTTGCAGGACCTAGTAGACTCCCTGGCAGAAGTGTTCCTTCAAAACAGAGAAGGCTTAGATTTACTGACAGCTAACCAGGGAGGTATTTGCTTGGCCTTAGGGGCACGATGCTGCTTTAATGCCAATAAATCAGTCATAGTACGCACTAAAATTAAGCAGCTTCAAGAAGATCAAGAAAAGAGACGAAGGGAACTTTTTGAAAATCCCCTCTGGACTGGGTTTAATGGATTTCTACCCTACCTTCTTCCCCTATTAGGCCCTTTGTTGGGTTTACTTTTAATGGTGTCCATAGGACCCTGCATTATAAACAGGCTTGTACAATTTATTATAGAACAGATTAATATTTTGGCCTCTAAGCCCATACAGGTCCACTATCATCACCTGGAGATGGAAGACCATGCTGCCAACATTTAAAAGGATGTTCTACCCTTCTCACAGGCTTATTTCTTAAGTTTACATCCCCACAGATCTCTCTTTCTTACATTAAACTATAAGTAACAGCTCTGACCAACCATCTTCTGCCATTGCCATAAGGGTTCGTCCTCCATGGGCCCCTTCACTTGGGGGGGGATGCACAAATGGAGTGAGGACGTTAGGCCATAATAACGGAGGATGCAGGATGGACTGCAGGAGGATGGATCCACGGACACCAAAACAGAAGACCTCTTAGTGACACGCTCTGGTGCATGGCGGTCGGCATGCTTCCCTTTTAAAGCCGTCTCCTCCAAAAATATGCCAAGGCCACCACGAAATCTTGTAAACATGCTCTCTCGAATCAGGAGATATTCAAAGGCCTGCTAGAGAAACAGAGCCTCTATCACCCCCTAAAACATTGGCCGGTAAGGTATGGTCAAATATTTTATATAAGAAAGGGGGAGAGGTCAGGGGCTAGAAGGAAGTTCTCCTTCAAAGTATAGCCTGACACTGAAAAGAAACAGCCCCCTGTGAGATATCCTGCCTGGGAGACAACCCGCAGCCATCTATCTCCCTGAGACATCCTGCAGCCATCTGTCTTCCGGCAACATCCTGAGGTTATCTCACTTTCTGAAGACATCCAGCAACTGCCGATAAGAGAGCTTTCCCATCCACAGCATATAAATTTCCATGTGAGAACAATAAAAGTTTGCAGCATGATCAGAACTCCAGTCTTGCTGTAATCTCTCGTGTCTCTTGTCCCTTCATTCCTCCCCAACTAAGTTTCTTGCCCACGTTGATGTGTCCCGCCGGCCGGGACAACTGACACTAACCCATACCCTACTACACTCTGACAACTAATCCTAATATGATGGAGAAAAATAACCCAAACAGAATAGAAATACAAGCAGTTCAGAGGAGGCATGGTGTATATTTGGACTTGCCTTTTGCATGATATAGGGTAAGTGTTAAAAATCTAGTTAACAACACCTACTATCTTTCTAAGCTCCTGTTTTCTTCCTGAATTCTGGCCACTCTCCAGAATAGGCTCATGGTTTTGTGTCCACGATATGTACGACCTCCAAGCTCTGTGACATGGCCATGTACTGGATAGCTGAAGGGAATGCGAGCATCTCAGAAAACTCAGATATCAGTGTGACCAGGAAAGTCTCAGTCGAGAAACCCTGCTTTGGGCCTTTTGCTAACCTATTTGCCTGTTGCCATGAATGTCAGGAAGGTCTTTGCCTCAGGCCAGCCCTTTGTGAATCCTGAAGAAAACTGTTTTCAAATGGTAATAAATGGGCATCACCTGTGGCTCTTTGCTTAAATGCTTTGGAAAGGGATGTGTCTGAATCTGCCTCTTTGCCCTGTGTGAGGTAGTGGCTTAGATTCTCAGCACCAGTTGGATCTAAAGAAAAATCCAATGTGTGCATCCAAAACCAAAATGCAAAAAAGATCAGTCATGGTGTATGAAGTTTCTCACCTTCCTCTTTTAGGTTCCTGACCTCCATCAAGTGAGAATAGGGATCCTTTGGGACAAATGAGTTCTTTCATGCCCTGTAGAGATGATTGGGTTTTCTCATGACTCCAAATCACATGAAGAAACTATATCTGACAGTCAGTAGGCCTCAAATTGGAGAAGCAGAGCAGTATTAATGGCAGACCTATGTGATCAATCCTGGTTCACAGAAATGGTGTCCAGGCTACCCTGAGGTTAGGCAAATGAAGGGAAAGAGACCTTATTTTGGAAACTCTCTTTGGCTGTGCCATTCATGGAAACATCCAGCCAGAGGTTATGATGAATGTATATATGGAAGAAGATGAGGGCCTTGGTGGAGTGTTTTGGTTTTAATTGTGGTCATTTGTGTGGAGTTTGGAAGAGATGACTGGGTCCACCTGGGCTTGAACTCTGGTGTGATTCCCCTCAGAGACTGAGTTCAGTGACTGACCTCAGAGAAGTAATTGCTTTGGAAAGGGATGTGTCTTAATCAGCCTCTTGGCCCTGTGTGAGGCTGTGGCTTTGATTACCAGCACCGTATGGATCTAAAAATGATCCCATGTCTGCTTCCAAAACCAAAATGGCCAAAATTGCAGTCATTGTTGATGAAGTCTCTCGCCTTCCTTTGTAAGGTTCTGAAAGAATAAAAGAAATTGAAATTGAAACGTAAAGAAACAGGTTCTGTAAAGTTTCCAGGCTGCACGCAGAACCTGAAATTCCTGTGGCAGTTAAGACAATTCCCGGAACTACCCATTAGATGTGTGTTGAAATCTTCCCTGACCACCTAGTTACTTAACAACCTCTTCCCAAAAACCGTGCAGCTCAGCACATATACATCTCAGGGCTTCAACCAATCAGTTTAAATGTATACCCCTTCTCAGGGCTGACCAATCACCCCCTGCCTGAACTGTTCCCACCAATGAATGTGCAAATCATGTTTTAGAGTTGTTATTTGATTTTCCCACAGTATACGGTGATTTGCTAAAGGAAGCTAGGATGTATGTTAAGTCCCTGCCCTCTCTAAAGAATGTATATAAAATCTGCTCATGTTGTGCTTGGGGCTCTTTGTTTTTTTCTCCTCTGAAGTGAGCTCTGAGCCCCAGCATGCTGGACCCCCAATAAACCCTTTGCTGTTTCATGAGAAATTCTCTTGGTGGTCTTTTCCTCCGACGTTCGGCCCACCTTTTCATCTGGAGGCCCTAGCTGAGAAATCCAGCAGTGACGAACAAAAGACCCCAATGGACTCCTTTCAGAGTAATTAAGGTGCCTCTTTCTGGTTTCAGGTTTCAGGTTAGGGCTTGGCAAAATGGCTGTCTGTGAAGAACATTAGCTCTCTGTGATGGTGGCTGACAGATGTGTCACAGAGTCACAGGCCACGTCCCTGGGGGAAACTCCAGAGGACTCGGGAAATTGAGGATTAGTAGATTCCTCAACTCGGTTATTTTTTGCTTCAGGATTCGGTTTTCCAGCCCATCAGGTTTTGCTGGCTACTCAGTTTTGTTCATTGTCAGGAACTCATGTTGAGTTTACTGTCTGTCTTTATTGTCTAACCCATCAGGTTTGGCCAGTTACTCAGTTCTAATCTTTTTCTTGGACTCATGTTAAACGTTTACTGTTTGTCTTTGTCTGTGTCACGTTTGTGTATTCACTGTCCCTGTTTGAGTAACTCCCATTATGGGACATTATGGGACAAAGCACTTCCATGCCTCTGTCCCTTAACCTTGATCATTGGACTGATGTCCGCTCAAGTACCAAGAATCTTTCTTTTTCAGTAAAATGCCGGATCTGGCAGACTCTCTGTGCTTCAGAATGGCCAATCCTAGGAGTCGGATGGCCCCGAGAAGAATCCTTCCACTTCCCTCTAATCCGAAAAGTCAGAGATATTGTCTTTCACCGGGGCCACTTGGCCACCCAGATTAACAGCCATATACCCCTTCCCCCACGATCTTATCATTCCAACATTCTGCTCCTCCCCCTCTTCCCTCCATTCTGAGTCACAAGACTGGACACTCCTCTCTCTCCTTATCCTCTACCCTCGCTCCCCAACCCACAACATGTTCCAGATGATCCTCCCGTCGCTGACTCAGCCTCTCCGCCGCTAGAGGCAATTGGGCCAGACCCAAGCCCTCCAGGGGACTTCCCCGCAGCAGCAGCAGACCCTGCTCCCCTGAAGGAAGCTGGGCCACCTAAAGGAACCCGCAGGAGATAAATAATATAAAACTCGGAAGCCCCAGTGATGCTCCCTCTCTGTCCCTACGGGCCCATGAACCGACCCAACTGGGACCCCAACACCTTTGAATGTAGTTAGCATCTGTCCACTTATCGCCGTTCTCTAATAGTGGGTCTCTGAGCGGCCGCCAGAGGGCCGACTAATTTGGCCAAGGTAAGAGAGATTATCCAAGGGCCTAATGAGTCTCCTTCTATGTTTCTGGAGAGAATTATGGAAGCGTATAGGAAATATATTCCTTTTGATCCTCAGGCAGAAGACCAAAAGCCATCTGTTGCAATGGCCTTTATCGAGCAGACTGCCCTAGATATTAAGAGAAAGTTACAACGTCTAGATGGATTATAAGATATGACCTTAAGAGATTTAGTCAGAGAAGCTGAGAAAGTAAATTATAAGAGAGAAACTGAGGAGGAAAGGGAATAGAGGACAGAGAAGGAAAGGGAACAAAAGAAGGAGGAAAGAAGCAAATGGCAGAGTAAAGCATTGCCTAAGGTTCTGGTCACAGCAGCAAAAAGGCCAGAAGTTAAAAAGCAGGGATACATAAAGGCATACCTGGGCCCACGCCAAAGGCTGCCATTGGCCTCAAATCAATGTGCCCACTGTAATAAAAAAGAACACTGGGCCAAAGAGTGCCCCCAAAAGAAGCAGCCACGCCAGCCTGCCGTGCTGACTCTAGAAGAGGACTAGGAAATTTGGGGCTCAGATCCCCTCCCCCAGCTCAGAGTAACATTTGAAGTTGAGGGGAACACAGTGAACTTTGAAGTGATTACAGGAGCAGTATACTCAGCCCTTAAGACTTCACTGGCCCCCCTATCAATTAAATCGTCCCTAGTTCAAGGGGCTAATGGCAGTAGATATCAGGCTTGGACAACTAAGATGAATATGGACCTCGGAAAGGAAAAAGTCCACCACTCTTTCCTAGTAATCCCAGAATGCCCGGCCCCATTGATGGGCAGGAATATGCTTACCAAACTCTGGACTACAATAACCTTTAACCCTAATGGTCCCCAAGTGGGGGTTCTAAAGCCTGCAGTATTAACTCCCATAGTAACATCTTTGACTATGTCTGTAGAAGATGAACATCAACTCTTCGCGCCCCCTAGGACTGATCAAACAGGCAAACTACCCCAGAAATGGATAAAAGATTATCCTAATGCCTGGGCAGAAACTGCTGGGTTAGGTCTAGCCATCAACAACCTCCAATAGTAGTAGAATTAAAAGCCTCTGCGTCTCCAATTAGTGTTAAACAATATCCTCTAAGCAAAGAAGCTAAGGATGGGATAAGGCCCCATATTCATAAGTACCTGGGTCTTGGGGTCCTAAGGCCCTGTCAATCAGCCTGGAACACCCCCCGGTACCAGTAAGAAAGCCAGGAACTGGGGACTACCGTCCTGTTCAAGACCTAAGAGAGATAAACAACAGAGTGCAGGACATTCACCCCACAGTACCCAATCCATATAATTTGCTTAGCACTGTGAATCCGGAGCAGAAATGGTACACTGTGCTGGACTTAAAAGATGCTTACTTCTGCTCGCCTCTACATAAGGACTGTCAGTTGCTGTTAGCTTTAGAGTGGATAGACCCAGAACCTGGAACATCTGGCCAACTAACCTGGACTAGACTCCAACAGGGGTTCAAAAAATCCCCCATTCTCTTTGATGAAGCCCTCCACAGAGACATCAATGACTTCAAAACTGCACACCCCGAAGTCACCCTACTCCAATAGTGGATGATCTTCTACTGGCAGCCAACACCAAGGAGACCTATGAGTCTGGGACCCAAGCACTATTATTCGAGCTTGCTCGGCTTGGATATATGGCTTCTGCCAAAAGGCCCAAACCTGTCAGCAAGAAGTAATCTTCCTGGGTTATTCTCTTAGGGGTTGCAAACGATGGCTCCCTGAGCCCAGAAAAAAAACCGTTTTGCAGATACTGCCCTCATCTAATAAGAGAAAACTCAGAGAGTTTCTTGGGACTGCCAGCTTTTGCAGGTTATGGATTCCTGGGTTCGCATCTCTGGCTGCCCCTTTATACCCGCTGATAAAGGGGGATGCCCACTTCCAATGGACCCCTGAGCACCAACAAGCTTTTGATAATGTCAAAAAAAGGTGCTGCTATCTTCTCCGGCCTTAGCACTCCCAGATGTAGAAAACCCTTCACTCTCTATATCGAGGAAAAGAAAGGAATAGCACGGGGAGTGCTCACTCAGTCTTTGGGACCTTGGAAAAAGCCAGTAGCGTATTTATCCAAAAAACTGGACCCATTGGCTAGCGGGTGGCCCCATTGCTTAAGTGCTATAGCAGCGGCAGCCCTTCTAATAAAAGATGCTCATTAATTAACGTTGGGACAGAAGCTAACCATTATAGCCCCCCATGCCCTGGAGAGCATCATCTGTTAGCCTCCAGAGAGGTGGCAATCAAACTCCAGAATAAACCACTACCAGAGCCTCTTGCTTGACAAAGACAGAATAACGCTGGGACCCCCTGCTCCACTCAACCCACCTACACTGCTGCCAGAAGAATTATCAGGACCCGTCACTCATGAGTGTCAACACATACTGGCAAGGAAACCAGTATACAACAAGACTTGAAGGATCAGCCACTGCCTCGCCCTGAAGTCGTATGGTTTACGGATGGCAGCAGCTTCCTCCAAGATGGTAAGCGGCGGGCTGGAGCAGCAGCAGTTAGCAAAACTGATTTCATCTGATACTCTGGTCTCCCAGAAGGGACATCAGTCCAAAAAGCAGAACTGATTGCCCTTATGAAAGCATTGGAACTAGCAACAGGGAAAAGGGCCACCATATAAACTGATAGCCACTATGCATTTGCCACTGTTCATATGCTCGGGACTATTTACCAACAATGCGGGCTATTAACCTCTGCCGGGAAAAAAATAAAAAATAAAGATGAGATCCTCCACCTTGGCTCAGCAGTGCAGGGCCATAAGGAACTAGCTATAGTGGACTGTCCCGGGCACCAGAAGAGAAACAACCCTGTGGCAGTTGGAAACAGAAGGGCAGATGAGGAAGCTTAATTGGCAGCCCTAAACAGAGTGACTCTGTTAACTTTTTCCACACCGGGGGGAACAAAAATCAGGAGACTTGGCCGCCCCGGAACATTCAGGCAACTTATCATCTGAGGAGACAGATACAGAAATCTGGGACCCTACAGAGCCAAGTTTACAATTTCAAAAAGCCCACCTTTATGTCAAAGACGTACACCAGCTCAAACACTTAGGCTCAAAGAAGTTATAGGCACTCTTAAAGGACCGAAGAAAGGACTTATTATTGACTGACTCAAAGAGGAAAAAAATAGCTGAGCAGGTGACTAGAGCTTTTCAAGTCTTCCAATTAGTTAATACTTTCCCATCCAAGATTCCTGCAGGGAAGCGCATACGAGGAACCAGACCAGGACAATTCTGGGAAGTGGACTTTTCTGAAATTAAGCCAGCAAGGTATGGACTTAAATATCTCCTAGTCTTTGTAGATACTTTTTCAGGATGGGTCGAAGCCTTCCCCATGAAGAAAGAAACAGCTCAGATGGTGGTCAAAAAGATCCTAGAAGACAGTTTTCCAAGGTTCGGCCTGCCTAAGGTAATAGGGTCTGATAACGGACCGGCATCCGTGGCCCAGGTAAGTCAGGGATTTTCCAGGACCCTGGGGATTACTTGGAAGTTATATTGTGCTTATAGACCCTAGAGCTCAGGACAGGTAGAAACGATGAATAGAACCATCAAAGAGACTTAACGAAATTAATCTTGGAGACCGGCATAAAAAATTGGACTATGCTCCTACCTCATGTACTTTTTCGTGCAAGAAATACCCCTCCGCCCCTTTGTGTAACCTCACCCCTTATGAAATTCTCTACGGTGCCCCTCCTCCATTAAGGGACCTAACCCCAACTCTGAGATTAATGATTCCTTTCACACACCCTTGCTAGACAGACTTAAAGCCCTTGAACAAACCCAGCACCCAGCGATACCTGTGGAAACAGTTGGCCACTGCTTATCATCCTGGAGACGAGGGAACTCCACATCGATATCAAGTGGGAGACTTCATCTACATGAGACAGTATCGGGTGTCATCCCTGGAACCCTGCTGGAAAGGACCATACCAGGTGCTGCTTATAACACCTACAGTGGTGAAAGTGGATGGGATCACTTCCTGGATCCATGCCTCCCATCTCAATCCTGTGCCCTGTCCATACTCTGGCTGGAAACTGGAACAGACTGGTAACCCTCTCAAGTTGCATGTCTGTGGTGTGGGTAGGGCTATGGATTCTTCCCCTGACCACCAGCAGTCCTAATCCCCATCAGCCTGTTCAGCAACAATGGCAAGTTATAAATCCTACTGGGCAAGTAGTGTGGTCTATTTCACATACAGCCCCCTTATGGACTTGGTGGCCATCTCTCCACCCGGACATTTGTCAGCTTGCCATAGGCCTCTCTGACTGGGATCTCCCTGACATAGTGGACCCCACACAGATCCCACTAAAGCCCAAACCAGGGCAACATAGACCAACTTACCCCATGAATTATTGATGTCATCTCCCCAGCTCAGGTGTAAACTAGCCAGTCTTGTTTATTAAGTGTGCCCAGCTCATTTCTGAAATCGCAAACAGGCCCAAACCTGTGGAGGACCCAGTGACTTTTATTGTAGATCTTGGGGTTGTGAACACACGGGAGCTACATTGTGAAACCCAAACTACCCAGACAGTATGATTCGGTAGGATGAAATGACATCTGGATTGATCCCAATAAATGTGCCGCTATCCAAGTGGTGTCAAAAACTTGCTGTGGAAAAAATAGTCTATGTTACCCCCTCAATATAACTTTCACTTCCAAAGGAAGGGGCTACCTCAGAACAACATGGCCTATGGGAAATACTTGGGGAATGCGATTCTATATTAATGGCCCTGGTTATGACTTTGGTCTCTGGTTCACCATCCGGCTTAAAAAGGAAGAAAATCCCACAGCAATAGGGCCCAATCCATTCAAGTCAGGAATTAAGCCTCCTAAACCTCCCATGCCTAGATCTACCAAAACCCCTCTACCATCTCATACTTCGCAGTTTCCGTCTTTGCCTACTTCCCCAGTCCAGAGTACAGCTGACTCCTCCCCCTGGGAACTAATTAAAGGAACCTTTATGGTACTGAACTCCACACAGTCAGAACTCCTTGCATTTCAGCCCAGGTATTTGACAGCTCTGTACATTATTGTGTAATGGTGCAGATACCCCCCAGGGTGCTCTATCATGATCCAGAATCCTTTGAAGGTCTACTAGGTGGACAAACAGCCCGATTTTGCCGGGAGCCAGTGTCCCTTACTCTAGCCATCCTATTGGGGCTAGGAGCTGCTACAGGAGTGGGTACAGGAACAGCTGATATGATCCATGGGTCACAACAAATGGCCTGATTAGAAACAGCAATAAATCAAGACTTGAAGACGTTAGAGACCTCCATCACAGTTTTGCAGGAATCCTTAACCTCTCTCTCTAAAGTTGTTTTACAGAACAGGTGAGGATTAGACCTCCATTTAATAAGGGAGGGGGGCCTCTGTGCTGTACTGAGAGAAAAATGCTGTTTTTATGCTGACCATACTGGAGTTGTAAAATAATCCATGAGTAAATTGAGAAAATGCCTTGAAGAGCACCAGAGAGAAAGGGAGATTCAACAAGTGTGGTTTGAGTCATGGTTTACATTGTCCCCCTGGTTAACTACACTCCTATCAGCCTTAGCTGGACCCCTGATCATGCTTATGGTGTTGATAACTGTGGGACCTTGTTTGCTTAACCTCATAGTTTCCTTTCTCCAGGCTCAGATTGGGCAGGTAAAACTCATGGTAATCAGACAGAAATACACTTCACTGGCAGAAATAGAATGTGAGACCCCACAAAAATTATGATTCATTACTTTTAAAATTAAAAGTAGGCAGAAAAAGGAGAAATGAAAGAATTAAAGAAATTAAAATTGAAACGTAAAGAACCAGGTTTTGTAAAGTTTACAAGCTATGCTCAGAACCTGAAATTCCTGTGTCAGTGAAGACAATTCCCGGAACTGCCCATTAGATGTGTTGAAATCTTTCCTGACTACCTAGTTACTTAACAACCCCTTCCCAGAAACCGTGCATCTCAGCACGCATACATCTCAGGGCTTCAACCAATCAGTTTAAATGTATACCCCTTCTCAGGGCTGACCAATCACCCCCTGCCCGAACTGTTCTCACCAATGAATGTGCTAATCATGTTTTAGAGTTGTTATTTGATTTTCCCACAGTATATGATATTTGCTAAAGGAGGCTATGATGTATATAAAGTCCCTGCACTCTCTAAAGATTGTATATAATCTCTTCTCAAGTTGTTCTCGGGGCTCTTTGTTCTTTCCTCCTCTGAAGTGAGCTTTGAGCCCCAGCATGCTGGACCCCCAATAAACCATTTGCTGTGGCATGAGACAATAGGTGCTTGGGTTTTCTCATGTCTCCAAATCACATAAAGAATCTATACCTGACAGTCAGTAAGCCTCAAATTGGAGAAGCAGTGCAGTATTAGAGGCAGGGCTATTTGATCACTCCTGATTCAAAGGAAGGGTGTTCAGGCCACCCAATGCCCTTCTGGACTTCAAATATTACCTAGATTTCTGTTTTCATACTTATATTTCAACAGTATATTCTTGTAAATATCGCAGGTTCCCAATACCATAATTCATCCTGCAGAATGATTCCTAAACCAAATCGAACCTGTTATTACCCTTAACCATGCAATATTTCCTCAATATAACTTAACAGAAGAACAAGGATATTGTTGGTCTTACAATACAGGAATGTAGGGGATCTTCCTCCTGCTGAGAACCTCAAAGTTCCGTGCAGAAATGATCCCTGAAGAAGATGTAGACACCTATGAAAGACCTGAGAGAGCAAAAGTCAACTTCTATGTAAAACAACCTGGTCAAAATGAAGGGATGTGTCTGAAAGCCTCTCTCTTCTTAATGTAGATTAAATCGACCAAACCAGGCCTGTGTGGAGAGCTGTTCCCGGGTGCCTATGGTTGATATACCATTCTATCTTGTGAAAGTGTCACAGGAAGTATGGGCAGCCTCCATCTCATGGGACCCTTGGAAGCAACTGTTAGGAAAAAGTGGTTGCCAACCCAGTGACCTCATTCAGTTCGTGAAGGAAGTGACCTATCACACTTCCTTGGTGATGGAACTCTCTGAACTCGGGATCCAGGAAGCCAGGCACCCAGAGCCAGTCCCAGTCCCAGTCCCAGTGGTCTCATTTGTTTGGATTTACCAAGGACAGAGTCAGTCTTTCTTAGTACCTACTGAAGTGAGAATGGCCAAATGCCAGGAGAGCTCTGAAGAGGGGCCTTTTCTGAGAAAGCAGGTAGTGGCTCAACCATGGCTCCTGACAACTTCACAGAGTTGGCAAAGAAGTCCAGGTCTGAGATAGGACAGGCCATTTTGGTGGAACATAGTATGGCCCACCAGTCAGAGGACACTCAGGATACTCACAGACATACTTGGGGGAAGGAGATTCCGTTGTGGGTGTCTGTGTGAGTTTGTGGTTTTGTCTCATGTTCTGAGAATAGGTAGGAAAGGCGGTTTGTTTGTTTAGACTGGAATGTTTCTAGAAAGTCGTTTGACAACGCGAGTGTTTCTATGTCTGTGTATCCCACTGAATCCGTTTTTGTAGACATTTGAAAAGAGAATTCATCAATGGTTGTGTCCTGTCTAGTAGAAAGCTTCCCAGCATTCATCTTGCCAAATTAAAGAATAAAGAGCTGCTTGCCTTATGGATGGGCAACACCTATTATCTTCTTAAGTTCCTCTTTTTTCCTGAATACTGGCCACTCTCCAGAATAGCCTCATGGTATTATTTCCAAGATATGTACCACCTCCAAGCTCTGTGACATGATCATGTACTGGATAGCTGAAGGGAATGAGAGCATCTCAGAAAACTCAGATATCAGTGCGACCAGTAAAGTCTCAGTGGAGAAATACTACTTTGGACTTTTGCTTACCTATTGTTCTGTTGTCCTGAATGTCAGGAACGTGTTTGCCTCAGGCCACCCCTGTGTGAAACCTGAAGGAATCAGTTTTCAAATGGAAAAGGATGGGCGTCACCTGTGGCTCTTTGCTTAATTGCTTTGGAAATGGATGTGGCTGAATCAGCCTCTTTGCCCTCTGTGAGGCAGTGGCTTAGATTCTCAGCACCTGATGGATCTAAAGAAAGTTTCCAAGTGTGCATCCAAAACCAAAATGGCCAAAAGAGCAGTCATTGTGGATGAAGTCTCTCGCCTTCCTCTGTAAGCTTCCTGACCTCCATCAAGTGAGAATAGGGATCCGTTGGGTCAAACCAGTTCTTCAAAGCTCTGCAGAGGCTAGCCAATAGGTGCTTGGGTTTTCTCAGGACACCAATTCACATAAAGAATCTATACCAGTCAGTTGGCCTCAAACTGGAGAAGCAGAGCAGTATTAAAGAAGGGCTATTTGATCACTCTTGGTTCACAGGAATGGTGTCTAGTCTACTCTGACTTTAGGCAAATGAGGGGCAAGGGAGCTTATTTTGGACACTGTCTTGGGCTGCGCCCGTCATGGAAACCTCTAGCTAGAGGTTATTCAGAGTGTCTATGTTGAAGAAGATGAGGGCCATGTGGGAGTTTTTTGGTTTTAATTGTGGTCAATTGTTGGTGGTTAGAAGAGAATCCTGGGTCCACCTGGGCTGGAATTCTGGTGCGATTCCCCTTAAAGACTGATTTCTGGAACTGACCTCAGAGAAGTATTGCCATTAATTGTGTTGGGATTTTAGGCGGCCATGCATGAGAGTCGCCATTGGAAACTGAGATCTAAGCCTGGGGTGGCTATTCACCAAGCACTGTCAATCTCAGCCAGGACATCACATGATTTTATTCTGAAAGACTTGGCAGCCATTGTTGAGAGTCAAAACACACATGGACCTCACATTGTAGACCTCAATGGGCCTGGCTTCATGTGGCCTTTTGGCCACTCTTTGGGAAGACTTGCCTCTCAAAATTCTCCAGAGTTTTCCTTGAAATGTGCTTCCTAAAAATTTAATGGTTCCTGAATGAATTGAAACCCACAGTTTCTCCAACTTCATCCTTGAAAAATGTCTAGATAAATACCATGAAATTTTTGAAATTTCCACGACCAGGTGGCACTGGAGAACCTTTGGATGTCCTGTTGCTGATCAAGAGTGTACCAGACAGTGCCTTCCTTGACTGGGTTTCATGAAAATGGTGTAGAACAGAGCTGCCAGTATGGTGGAGCCTGCTGAGTAGTGGGCCCAGAGCTGTGGTGTGCAGTTGTGTGATAAAATATCTGTGGTGGGGTCATGTGGATCTTACTTTGGCTTCCAAATGCTTGTGACTGACATGGTGCAGCCAGCATACCTTTGTATATTAAGCCATCTTGTTAGATGGAGAGTTTTCAGGGCAATGTTCAGAATCAAGTTGCTATGGTCAAGGGGGCAAGCAATGTGGCGTAGAAGCCTGGTTGGTACATTCTCCTGCAGACCCTTACACACCACACGTGACAGAACTCCCTCCAGCACTGTGTCCCAGTGGAACTCCTTGTATTTTGTGAAGCAAATACCAAACTCAAAGTGCAGCAACAAGAAACACAACAAAATTGGAGAATGACCAAATGGCTTCACAGGCTACACGGAAAGATTCTTAGACCCCAGTGGCCACAGTAAACCCACAAAGAGAGAATTCAGCACTGCTACCTCATGTTCATTGGAAAATAAGAAACCATGTCCTCCATGTAACAGATGCATACACAGCTTTGATGGTCTCACTAAAAAGGAAGCTAAAGCTCCTGAAAACAACATATATTTCAAGTGTACAACCTCAAAGACAGTTTCCCAGATGTCTTGAGGCCTGCACACTTCCATGTTTGTGGAGTTTTTACAGTCTCCATTACTTTTGGAAACTCCTCTACCACCTCCAGTGTTGTGAACTCCAGAGCATTTTCCATTCCAGATATGTATTCCTAGATTTTCTAACTCTTCTCCTCTAATTGTATCTTACTTGGGGCTAAGGTAATGTCAAGGCATTGTTCTGGATGAGAGTGGGAAGATTTTTTTGTAGCACATATTTGCATACACATTGGATTCATTTTCCAATTATTCATTCAAAATACTGAATCCCTCATAGTAACCCACTCCCTACTAGACTCTGACTACAAATCCTATTATGATGGATAAAAATAGACCAAACCAAATTGAAATACAAGTAGTTCAGAGGATGCAAGGTTAACATTTGGACGTTCCTTTTGCATTATATATGGTAGGAGTTTTAAATCTAGTCATTTTTTTGTTGAAACACTTCTCCATGTGTTTTTAAAGTTAACAAATATGTGAATTCATGTCTCCATTTCTCTGTAGCCTATTCAGCACATATATTTTTATATGCACATATAGAATCCTACCTGGTACCACACGTACAATCTTGTGAGGTGGCTCACTTGGCAGATACAAATTGTGAGAAGAGATCACTCCTGTTAAACACTGTTGAAACGGAAAATTCAACCTATGAGTGAGTATCCTAGCTGAACAACATTATACATAAATTCATGTTCAGTAAAATGAATATTTTTAGATCTGTGGATGATATATATTTCATGGTGAATTTCATTTGGCTTGTATATTAATACTTTTTAATTTCTGTGTGTGTATTTTATATATATATATATATATATATATATATATATATATATATATGTATATATATATATATATATATATATATATATATATATACACTCTCCAGAGTTTTCAAAATATGAAATAAATGTATCTTATTATGTACTCCCTAAATTCATTAATATTTAAGTGCGTATTTATAATCAACTTTTCATAAGATTTTTCTAAAACATATTCATCCTCCTGAAATACGTATTTGTTTCCTAGTACTGAAAACTAAGTTAAGTGAATTGTGCATACATATCCTAATATTTTTACACTAATTGACCCAGGTTAATATAAATGCAAGTAGATTTCTATAGGACATGATGTGTATTTTGACGTTCATTTTTTTTCAACACTTGTACATTACTATTTCCTCAGTTTATGCACATCATAAGATATATATTTCATCCACAAGTTCACAAATTTAAAGGCTTTTGTTTCACTTTCAATCACTTCCTGCTTCAGAACACATGTATTCCTCCAGGTTACATGACTGGTCTTTTCATGAGACTTCTTTCCAAACACATTATTTTTGATTTCCACAATTACTTTTGATGCAAAACTCACACATTCTTCATGATAAACCATAACCCTAATATTACCATTAGATGTATAACTGGTTTGAATGAATGGATATATATCAATATAAGGTTTCCTGTATATTTTCAGATATCAATTTGAACCATTATTTAAGTTGGAACCAGTTATATTATTTATTCACAGTATGGTCTATTCATGCATTATTTCTATATTCATAGACACAGTGTACACCTATTTGTATTCAAAATACTAATTTACACGTCTTCAAAATACTGTTCCTAGAAATGGTGAAAGAAATACTCATGTCACCTGATCTACATATACATTTTATCACAGTAATATTCTGGAAACAAAAAGCAAATGTCACACTTATGATTGTACTAAAGACTAAATGGAAATTGAACATGGATTACTAAAATCATCCATGTCCAGTTTGCCTATTGCTCTCAAATGTGAATCCTATTGGTGACTACATATTTGTTTCTTCCTAAGATTATATATTCAACCTCAAACCTGTTGATAATGTCTAATCCTATTACTCACCTTATACTTTGCCTGATTTCCTAATGTCTCTATTGATATATATTTTCCCCAGTTCATCATTGTGACTGCCTCTTAACATGTGCTGACATTTACATTCACTCTCTACATGAAACCCTATTGCTAAAGACCATTTTGTCCAAATCCTATACTCACTCATCTTTCTAAAACTACCGTCTATCTTTCTAATCCTACCGACTATCCCTTTTTGACTGCATGTTCTCTTCGACATTCAATCATCCAAGGTACAATATCCTATACCATTGTATATTGATTTATGTGAGACATCTGTGCAGAAATTAATTCAAAGCTAAGTATCCCAATCAAGGGCCCAATGCCCTTCTGGGCATCAAATCTTACCTAGATTTCTGTTTTCATACCTATATTTCAACTGTATACTTTGTAAATATCACATGTTCCCATAACCATTATTCATCCTGCAGAATTATTCCTAACCCAATCGAACATGTTGTTAACCCTAACCATACACTGTTCCCTCAATCTAACTTTACAGAAGATCAGGGAGAGAGTTGGTCTTCCAATACTGGATTGTAGGGTATCTTCCACCTGATGAGAACCTCAAAGGTCCATGCAGAAATGATACATGGAGAAGAAGGCAGCTATGAAGGACCTGAGAGAGCAAAAGTCATTTTCAATGTTAAACAACCGGGTCAGGATGAAGAGATGTATCTGAATCAGCCTTTCTCTTCTTAATATAGAGAAGATGGACCAAACCAGGCCTGTGAGAAGAGCTGTTCCCGGGTGCCTATTGTTGATATACCATTCTAACTTGTGAAACTGTCACAGAAAGTAGGGGCAGTCTCTATCTCCTGGGACCCTTAGAAGCAAATATCAGTACACACTTCCTTGGTGATGGAACACTCTGAACTTGGGATCCAGGAAGCCAGGCACCCAGTGTAAGTCCCAGTCCCAGTCCCAGTGGTCTCAATTGTTTGGATTTACCAAGGACAGAGTCAGTCTTTGTTGGTACCTACTGAAGTGATAATGGCCAAATGTCAGGAGACCTCTGAAGAGGAGCCTTTTCTGAGAAAGCAGGTAGTGGCTCAACCATGGCTCCTGACAACTTCACAGAGTTGGCGAAGGAGACCAGATCTGAGACAGAACAGGCCATTTTGGGGGAACATAGTATGGACCACCAGTCAGAGGACACTCAATATATTCACCAACATACTTGGGGGAAGGAGGTGCCGTTGTGGGTGTTGGTGTAAGTTTGTGGTTTTGTCTCTTTTCTGAGAATAGGTAGGAAAGACTGTTTGTTTGTTTGGACTGCAATGTTTCTAGAAAGTCGTTTGACAACGCGAGTGTTTCTATGTCTGTGCATTCCACTGTATCTGTGGTTGTAGACATTTGAAAAGCGAATGCATCAATGGTTGTGTCCTGTCTAGTAGAAAGCTTCCCAACATTCATACTGCACAATTTAAGAATGGAGAGAGGCTTGCCTTATGGATGGGCAACACCTACTATCTTCCTAAGTTCTTGTTTTCTTCCTGAATACTGGCCACTCTCCAGAATAGCCTCATGGTTTGGTTTCCAAGATATGTACCACCTCCAAGCTCTGTGACATGGCCATGTACTGGATAGCTGAAGAGAATAGAAGCATCTCAGAAAACTCACATATCAGTGTGACCATTAAAGTCTCAGTGGAAAAACACTGCACTGGGCCTTTTGCTTACCTATTGTTCTGTTTTCCTAAATGTCAGGAAGATCTTTGCCTCAGGAAACCCCTTTGTGAAGCCAGAAAAAAAGAGTTTTCAAATGGAAATGAATGGGCATCACCTGTGGCTCTTTGCTTAATTGCTTTGGAAAGAGATGTGGCTGAATCATCCTCTTTGCCCTGTGTGAGGCAGCGGCTTAGATTCTCAGCACCTGATGGATCTAAAGAAAGTTTCCAAGTGTGCATGCAAAACGAAAATGGCCAAAAGAGCAGTCATTGTGGATGAAGTCTCTCGCCTTCCTCTGTAAGCTTCCTGACCTCCATCACGTGAGAATAGGGATCCTTTGTGTCAAATCAGTTCTTCAAAGCCCTACAGAGGCTAGCACATAAGGGCTTGTGTTTTCTCATGACACCAATTCACATAAAGAATATATACCAGACAGTCAGTAGGCCTCAAATTAGAGAAGCAGAGCAGTATTAAGAGCAGGACTATTTGATCACTATTGGTTCACAGGAAGGGAGTCCAGGCCACCCTGACTTTAGGCAAATGAGGGGCAAGGGAGTTCATTTGGAAAACTGTCTTGGGCTGTGACCCTCATGGAAACCTCCAGCCAGAGGTTATGAAGAGTGTCTATGTGGAAGAAGATGAGGGCCATTTGGGAGTGTTTTGGTTTTAATTGTGGTCATTTGTTTGGTGGTTGGAAGAGATGCCTAGGTCCACCTGGGCTTGAACTCTGGTGTGATTCCCCTTACAGATTGAGTTCAGGAACTGACCTCAGAGAAGTATTGCCATGAATTGTGTTGGGATTTTAGGAGACCACGCATGAGAGTTGCCTTTGGAAACTGAGATCAATGCCCAGGGTGGCTTTCCACAGAGCATTGTCAATCTCTGCCAGGGCATCACATTATTTTATACTGAAAGACTTGGCAGCCATCGTTGACAGTCAAAACACACATGGGCCTCACATTGTAGACCTCAATGGGCCTGGCTTCATGTGTCTTTTTGGCCACTCTTTGGGAAGCCTTGCCTCTGAGAATTCTCCAGAGTTTCCTTGAAATGTGCTTCCTCAAACATTAATGGTTCCTGAATGAATTGAAACCCACAATTTCTCCAACTTCATCCTTGAAAAATGGCTAGATAAATACCATGAAATTTTTGAAATTTTCATGACCAGGTGGCACTGGAGAACCTTTCAATGTCCTCTTGCTGATGAAGTGTGTACCAGACAGTGCCTTGATTGACTAGGTTTCATGAAAATGATGTAGAACAGAGATACCAGTATGTTGGAGCCTGCTGAGTAGTGGGCCCAGAGCTGTGGTGTGCAGGTGTGTGATAAAACATCTGTGGTCGGGCCATGTGTATCTGCCATTGACTTCCAAATGGCTTGTGGCTGACATTGTGCAGCCAGGAATCACTTATATGTCTGATAACTCTCCATATAAGGCATCTTGTTATATGGAGATGTTTCAGGACAATGTTCAGAATCAGGTGCAATGGTCAAGGGGACAAGCTATGTGGGATAGAAGCCTGGTTGATGCATTCTCCTGCAGACCCTGACCCATCTCATGTGAAAGAACTCCCTCCAGCACTGTGTCCCAGCTGAATTCCTTGTATTTTGTGAAGCAAATAACAAATTCCCAGTGCAGCAGCAAGAAACACCACGAAAAGTGGAGGATGACCAAATTGCTTCACAGTCCACACGGGGAGTCACTTAGCCTTCAGTGGCGACAGTTTACCTACAAAGAGTGAATTCAGCACTGCTGCCTCATGTCCTTTGAAAAACAAGAAACCATGTCCTCCAGGTCACATAGATGCAGATCCAGCTTTGATGGTCTCATTAGAAAGAAAGCTAAAGCTCCTGACAACAACATATATGTCAAGTGCCCATCGTCAGAGGCAGTTTCTAAGGAAGTCTTCAGGCTGGCAGAGCTCCTTGTTTGATAGCATTTACCTATTAGACCAGGATGCAAGAAAAGACCACTGACTCCAATTAAAATCAAGTTAAAGCAAGCTTATATTTTCCACTGCCCAGGTGGCCTCTCCCTCCCAAAACAGTGGGAACAAGACAGCCACCCAAATTTCCTAAAGCCCAGGTTTATAACCCAGAATTTTACACTACAGGGGGGTTAAAATATCAGAACTTTGACAAGCATCAAACTAATCGTAGTTTATATATATATATATATTTTCTGGCCCCAACATCAGAATTTATGAAGACCATTAGAGCCTCAGAGAGGGTCATTGTCTGGCCAGGGAAGGCCAGTATTTATGAGGTGTCAATAAAGTTTCATAGAGGGCTGTTCCTGGTCAAAGAGCCAGGCATGGGTGAGTTCAAGGCCACGGGCAGGCATTGCAAGCAGGTTCAGAATTTGGTGTAATTTATAGTTAAGCCAAAATTTTCTTTTCATGGCTTTGTGGCAAGATGGATCCCAATTTTAATAAAAGATCAGGTTGGGTCTATCGTTCCCCCCTTTTCTAATGTGTCCCTTTCAAATCTTTGATAGGGTAGGGGAAGAGCACTGAGGGAATTTTAATACCTCACGTAACAGTCTCCATATTTTTTGAACTCACACAAAACCAGTCTCCCTGATTTTACCTGACTTAATTAATTACTTAAAATGAAAGTCTATTTATTTTTGGCTCCATTGTTGTAAGAAGAGTGGCGTCACTCATTTTGGCTTCTTCTGAGCTGAGAGAGGGTGACATGAGGGGGCACAGCATGAGGGACATGAGTTGCCTTTTAGAAGTCAGTTCGGTTTGAAGTCTGGTTGTGGTAGAACAGTTTGTAAAGTCATCTGGGGATGGGTTCTTCTATGAGAGAAACAAAAACCATGAGTACTGAATAAATGTTGCAGCTGCTGAAACAAGTCACTGTATAGATGTCCCCTCATCTGTCTTCAATATCCCCAGTTATCAGGACTTTCAACTTAATATTTAACTTTTAGTGTCACAGTTGTCCCACCCCATAAGATACAGTTTAATAATTTAATGTCATCTGATCTTGCAAATTCCTTTTACTAGTATGACCTCTGTGTGAAATAGAGAAACCTTTAATTCTGTTAGTCAGGGCTGGATAATCATACTAGCAAACACCAAGCCTACCTGTGTAGGTTAGGAATATCTGTAGGCCTTAAACAAAAAACTTCTGCCTCTGGTAGCTCCTCTTGATTGTCTCTTTTTATTCTCATCAGGCATTCCTCTCTGAGAATCCTTCTTTGTAGCCTCCAGTCTTACTTATTTTGGGAGGCTACCATAAACTGTATACGTTAAAATATTATTATAACTATTATTATTTAAAATGCCCAGGAATGGCTGTATTTTGGGTTTATCTGTCTTTGCTAAGAGTTTAAGATGAAGCAGTAAAACTGACTTTTGTTTCTATCTATTGTTAACAGTCAGCTGAGATTTTATGGGAGTCATTTCTGGGGAAACTTGAGAGCAGCTTCTCAGTTCTGCTAGTGCCATTTGCGCTAGGTGATTCCAGGTCTTGCTTGACCATGTGGCTTCTCTCAGAAGCATCAGGAATATCTCCCTTCTCTGATGACTCTCTTCTTCGTAGAAAATGCACTGATTGGCTTTCTGTTCTCCAGTGGCCTCATTAATCTTCCTGATCAGGAGTTTATGTGGCTGAGAGTTGCAAAGTTCTTTAGAGAAGTCTCCTGTTCCCTGGATACAAACTGACTCAGAGGTCAAGAGCCAAAATTTGTTTTATTGTCCCTTTTCATTTAAATTAAATTTTAAATCCTAATCTTAAACATCCAGCAAATAAATTTTAACAGCCTTATATTAAGAGTACTGTGCTTTAATGTCTATAATTTAAAATTATTTATCTTTTTATTATTTGGGATCTGTATTTTTCTGTCTTGTAGGTGATGCCTTATTATATTAAATTAACCAATGTTGTGTTCAAAAGCAACTCTTTTGTAAAACACTAACAGGGAATCTTTAGTTAACTTATAAGGAAATTACAAAATAAAATTAACAAGAGTAAAAATACTTAGTTCGTGTAATAGCTACCCTGAATTTTTGGCTGAGTTATAAATTATATCCCCTTTTTGAGATCCTAGTAATCTTGACAGAAAAAAAAAAAAAAACTTCTGAACGTAACTTTAAATTAAATAACATCTGACCTACTGCTTTCGTAGTTATTCTCACATGTTGTAAGATGAGACACAGAGCCTTATCTCAGGTAAGGCAGGGCTCTATATAAATCTTAAGTCTTTTAGTTCTAAAGCTGATCTTTTTTTTTTAAATATCATCTTACACAGTTTACATAAATTGTTTGAGGTCACATGAACATTAGCTAACACCATATGATATCACATTTAAAACATGAATTAAAGAAAGGCTGAAAGTTTTTAACCTTTACATAGATTAGGCGCTCATTAACTTAAAAATATATTTAAATTTTTCCCCAATGTAAAAAGTAACATAAAACTTTACATATCTTATTGATAACAAGTAAATAAATCCCCAATATATATATATTTTTTTACCATACAACTTCAGAACACCAGCTTGATGTAATGCTCTTTTAAAGTTTCTACCTTACAGACTTGTATACCTGGAAGATATGAGCACATTAATAGCATCACAATGACATTGATGTTTTTACATTAACCAAATTTAGCTTTTAAAGAAATTCCAGTACAGTGCTCTAAAATAACAGTTCTTATTTAATCAGTTGTTTAATTTTTATGGTTGCTTGCTCTAGAAAAATAAAAATAAACACAATGTTATGGGTAAACTTTTGTTTTCAGAAATTTGTGTCACTTTATCACATGACTGATTTTTACAATCTTATACAGACTTTAGAACAAACTTATACAGACCTTACTAAATCAATCAGATATCTAACAAAAGTACTCATGAATGAGTAATCCCATATCAAATTTACTTCACTTATTTATCAAAATATTAGAGAAATGTATTGAACAGTGTAAACCATTTTTTTGTTAAAGAAAAAGTCCTAGAACCAAGGCATATTAGACATTTTATAGACATTAATATTTTATTAGATTTTTGAGCAGCTAGAAAAACTTGTAAGCTTAAATTTAAAGACATTTATTGTTATTTGTTTATCCAAATTTAAAGTGAACCATTTAACTCACGTGAATTAAAGATCTTCGAATCCACTTTTTAAAATTTGTTTTTATGAGTGCTTTTTTTTAATGATCGCTCCTTATATATGTTAATTTGTATATCATATATATGATATACGAACATATGGATATATGGACATACAACACATAACAAAAGTGTGCACAAATAATAATAGTAAGGCCTTGTAGCTTTTCACAGGTGAAATCTCCATTGTAATGTTTCAGAACTCCACTGTTGGTCAAAGATCGAACTGATGAGAAAAATATTAACCTAGTTCTCTAGGATCAAAATAATGAGCTCAAAAAAAATACAGAATCTAAGGAAAAAAATGAGAGTCCTAGAAAAAATGACTGGCCAGTAATTAGTAAATACCATACGATTTACTTTTTTTTTTTTCCCACTTAGACATCAGATCAGTCTCCTACTGAGCTTGCAGGCTTCTTTCATTTACATTTCAACATAAGTCCTGGCTGAGTTCTGGAAGGAGCTGGACAAAACTGCTATTCTGAGCGGACACCTCAGGCCTAAGGCACTTTAACCATAATTTTCAGGTGAGGATGTTGAAAATTATGATACAATTTTAAGATACAATTCAAAATTTTATACCTTAACATCTTGTTTTGTCAACAGATACCATACTATGATTTACTATCCTTGTCCAAATTAATGCACTGACACACTGTGACATTTACCCAGGCTACCCAATTAAAAATTGGTGAAAAAAAAGACTAAATGATTGGGAAGTTACTTGCCAACTTGGAAGTAGAATTCTTTAGTTTTCCATTTTAAGTATTTAAGTTCTCTGGCATGAATTATCTGAAATCATAAACTAAAAAATTACCTAAACCCGACTTTTAACTGCAAGATTGAGCAATGCTACAAAAACCCATCCAGATACCATATTGTTACAATAAAACATCATCATTTAGACACACATTCAGCTAAGATCATTCCCAAGAAACAATTTATAATATCAACACATTATTGCACATGTCTTAAATGGCCAGAAACAAAGACAAAAGACAGACAGAAAGGAGCTCCAGACTATGGCTGACAGGACAGAAGCCTTTAAAACAGCAGATAAGAGAAAAATCTCCTACACCAGTGGCATGATAGATGTCCCCACAAGGGCATCAGATGTTTTCACAGAGGGGCAACCTGAAATGTAATATCAAAGGTCTCCATGGTGACTTTACTGCATTTAGTGTCTCCTTTTTCTTTTTCTCTTTTTTAAGAAAACAGAGGTGGCATAATACTTACAGTGCAGGGAAGGAAGGAGGGAATTTACTGAAGCAACAGGACTTCGGCAGCTGCTGGGAGTCCCTCAGTCCCGTCTTTTACTTACAGGATTAGCTCCTCTGGTTTGGTTCCACCCCAAGCACGCTGAATCTCCTAACATTTCAGTAGTCAGCTCTCAAAAATTCCGGGGTCGGGGGGGTATCAAAATTTGTAACTTAAATTTCGGTTCTGGACCTTGAAGCCAATTAATACCAATTTAATATAAGGACAGGGTTTGAGAAAAAGTAAAAGGGAGGTTTACTGCTTTGCTAACAAAGGATAAAAACAGGGGACTCTGTCCAAAGTTGTGACTCTCTTGATCTGGAGGGACAAGGGGTTTTAAAGGAGCTTCACTTGTTAACCTGGGAGATACTCAGTTATTAGGTCTCCAGCAGGCATTGCCCTCTGCAGTGGGTGTGCTCCAGACAGCCAGCTAGGGGCTTCTCTCATCCTGCTTAACAAAGGGGGGTATAGTGCATCACATTTCTTTAAAACACAGTCCAAAGGGGTGACAGGCTTACATGCTTTATTACCCATTTTCACGTCCAATATCCTTAAGTTTTTACCACAGAAATCACACAACAAAACGCACAAAAACAAACAAATAAAAAACATTTAGAACACAGAACAAAACACACACACACAAAAAAAACAGAAACTCGGCGAATAAACAGAAAACCAGAGGAGCAATGCAGCGTCTTGCTAAAGCTCCGGGGTAGGAGCTCCTGCGTGCCAGTCGGCACCTCTCTACACTTTCAGAGGTATTCCCTACAGAAAAGAACAGAGGAAAGAAGGATTCCTATTACTGTCCCGGACAGGAGTATATGTGAGCCTTCCCAGGCCACCTCTCTGTCATCAGAAGAGTACTCCCTTAACCGGATATCAGATGTTATAAAGGCGCCTCTTACCTATGAAGGCCTCCTCCACCAGGTGCTTGATAATAGTTTTAGTGCGATGGTTCACTGCAGTGATCCACGGACTGAAGGCTCATTCCAAGGCCTTGGAACTTGGCTCTCCAGCCTGGAGTCCTGGAGGATAGGCCAGCTTCAGAATTTCCAGCAGTCTGGCTTTGTGATCTGGTCGGGTCATGTTGCTGGGGAACTCCAAAATGTTAGTCCAGGACACAAGAAAAGACCACTGACTCCAATTAAAATCAAATTAAGGCAAGCTTAATATTTCAAGCAGCCGGGCTGCCTCTCCATCTCAAAATGGCGAGAACAAGACAGCAACCCCACCTTTCCTACAGCCCAGCTTTATAGCCCAGAAAGTTACACAAAAGGGGGGTTACAGAAAACAGAACTTTGACAAGCATCACACTAATTGTAGTTTACATTTGTTTTTTCTGGCCCCAGCATCAGAAATTATGAGGACCATTAGAGCCTCAGAGAGGGTCATTGTCTGGCCAGGGAAGGCGAATATTTATGAGGTGTCATTAAAGTTTCAGAGAGGGCCGTTATCTGGTCAGAGAGCCAGGCATGGGTGAGTTCAAAACATGGTCAGGCATTCTAAGCAGGTTCAGAATTTGCAGTAATTTATAGTAAAGCAAAAATTATCTTTTCATGGCTTTGTGGCAAGATGGCTCACAATTTTAATGAAAGATCATGGTGGGTGATCAACCCTGTCCCCTACTTTAGGAAAATCCTCTACCACCTCCAAGGTTGTGAACTCCTGAGCATTTTCCATTCCAGATATGTATTCACAGAATTTCTAACTCTTCTTCTCTAATTGCGTCTTACTTGGGGCGAAGTTAATGTCAAGCCATTGTTCTGGATGAGAGTGGGAAGAATATTGTGCAGCACATAATTGCATACACATTGGATTCACTTTCCAATTTTCCAATTGAAATACTGAATTCCTGACAATAACCCATACCCTTCTAGACGCTAACTACAAATACTAATATGATGGAGAAAAATAACCCAAACGGAATTGAAATACAAGCAGTTCAGAGGAGGCATGGTGTATATTGGACTTTCCTTTTGCAAGATAAAAGGTAGGTGTTATAAATCTAGTCTTTTTTTAATTGAAATAGTTTTATATGTGTATTAAAGTTAACAAATATGTGAATTCCTATCTCCCTTTCGCTGTAACCTATTCAGCACATTAATTTTTATATACACATATAGAATCCTACCTGATATCACACGTACATTTTTGTGAGGTGCCTGACATTGCAGATACAAATTGTGAGAAGAGATTACTCCACCTAAATGCTGTTGGAACTGAAAATTCAAGCTAATGGTGAGCTTCCTAGTTGAATAACATTATACATAAATCCATGTTCAGTAAAATGAATATTTTTGGATCTGTGGATGATATATATTTCATGGTGAAATTCGATTGGCATATATAATTCTACTTTTGAATGTCTTTGTTTGTGTGTGTGTTTGTGTGTGTGTGTGTGTGTGTGTGTGTGTGTGTGTATATATATATATATATATATATATATATATATATATATATATATATATATATACATATATATACAAAATAAATCTCCAGATTTTTCAAAATATGAAATATATGTGTCTTATATACACTCCCTAAATTCATTCATGTTCATGTATGTGGATTAATAATCAACTTTTCACAAGATTATTCTCAGAAATATTCATCCACCTGAAATACATATTTGTTTCCTAGTACTGAAAACTAACTTCAGTGAAAGGTGCAAACAAATCCTAGTATTTCTACATTAACTGACCTAGTTTAACATCAATGCTAGTAGATTCCTATGGGACATGATGTGTATTTTGACATTAATTATTATTCAACACTGGTACATTACTATTTCTTCAGTTTATGCACATCATAGGATATATATTTCATCCACTACTTAGCAAATTTATAGGCATTTGTTTCACTTTCAATCACTTCTTGCTCCAGAACACATGTATTTCCCTATGTTTCTTGACTGGTCTTTTCATGAGACTTTTTTCAAATATATTATTTTCAATTTCCATGATCAATTTTTAAGCAAAACTCACACATCCTTCATGATAAAACATAACCCTAAGATGACCATTAGATATATAACTGATTGGAATGATTGATTGTGCATCTTTATAACATTTCTTATATATTTTCAGATATCCATTCAATCCATTATTTAAAGTGGATCCAGTTATATTATTTATTCCCAGTATGGTCTATTCATGCGTTATTGCTATATTCATAGACAGAGGGTATACCTATTTGTACCCCAATACAAATTTATATGTCTTCAAAATATTGCTCCTGGAAATGGTGGAAGAAATACTCATGTCACGTGATATACATATACATTTTATCACAGAAATATTCTGGACACAAAAAGCAAAGGTCACACTTTCAATTGTACCAAAGCCTAAATGGAAAGTGAGCATGGATTACTAAAAACATCTATGTCCAGGTTGCCTAATGCTCTCAAATGTCAATCCTATTGGTGACTACATATTTGTTTCTTCCTAAGATTATATATTCAACCTCAAGCCTGTTGAAAATGTCTAATCCTATCACTCACTTTGTACTTTGCTTGATTTCCTAATGTCTTTATTGATATCTGCTTTCCCTCATATTTTCCCCAGTTCATCATTGTGACTGACTCTTCACATGTGCTGACATTAACACTCACTCTCTAACCGAAACCCTATTGCTAAAGAACTTTTTGTCCAAATCCTATACTCACTCATCATTCTAAACCTAACGACTACCTTCCTCATCGTACTGAATATCGCTTTTTGACTGGATGTTCTCTTCAACATTCAATCATCCAAGGTACAAGGTCCTATGCCATTGTATATTGATTTATCTGAGACAACTGTGCAGCACATAACTCAAAGCTAAGTATACCACTTAAGGGTCCAATTCCCTTCTGGGCTTCAAATCTTTCCTAATTTTCTGCTTTCATACTTATATTTCACCTATATACTCTTGTAAATATCGAAGGTTGCCAATACCATTATTCATCTCGCAAAATGATTCCTAACCCAAATCAAACATGTTATTAACCCTAAACATACACTGTTCCATCAATATAACTTACAGAAGAGCAGGGACAGAGTTGGTCTTACAATATAGGAATGTAGGTGATCTTCCACCTTCTGAGAACCTCAAAGATCCATCTAGAAATAATCCTTGGAGAAGATTTATGCAGCTATGTTGGACCTGAGAGAGCAATAGAAATCTTCCATGGCAAACAACCTGGTCAGGATGAATTGATGGGTCTAAGTCAGCCTCTCTTTTCTTATTGTGAAGAAGTTGGAAGAAACCAGGCCTGTGTGGAGAGCTGTACCTGGGTGCCTAAGGTTGATATTCCATTCTAACTTCTGAATGTGTCAGAGGATGTTGGGGCAGCCTCCATCTCATGGGACCCTTGGAAGCAACTGTTAGGACAAAGTGGTTTTCAAGGCAGTGACCTCATTCAGTTCCTGAAGGAAGTGACCTCTCCTCACTTCCTTGGTGATTGAATTCTCTGAACTTGGGATCCAGGAAGACAGGCACCCAGAGCCAGTCCCAGTCCTAGTCCCATTGGGCTAACTTGTTTGCTTTTTCCAAGGACAGAGTCAGTCTTTCTTGGTACCTACTGATGTGAGGATGGCCAATTGCCAGCAGAGCTCTGAAGAGGCACCTTCCCTGAGAAAGCAGGTAGTGGCTCACCGCTGTCTCCTGACAACTTCACATAGTTGGCCAAGGAGACCAGATCTGAGAGAGGACAGGCCATTTCGGGGGAACATAATATGGCCCACCAGTCAGAAGACACTCTGGATAGTCACAGACCTACTTGGGGGAAGGAGGTGGCTTTGCCGTTGTGGGTGTGAGTTTGTGGTTTTTTTCTCATGTTCTGAGAATAGGTAGGAAAGGTGTTTTTTTCTGGTGTGGAGTGGACTGTTTCTAGTAAGTTCTTTGACATTGTGAGGGTTTCTATGTCTGTGTATCCCACTGTATCCGTGGTTGTAGACATTAGAAAAGAGAATGCATCAATGGATTTGTTTTCTCTAGTAGAAAGCTTCCCCACATTAATACTGCCCAATAGATTAATGGACTTCACTTTGCCTTATGGATGGGCAACACCTACTGTCTTCTTAAGTTACTGTTTTCTTCGTGAATTCTGGCCACTCTACAGAATACGCTCATGGTTTTGTCTCCCAGATATGTAACACCACAAGGCTCTGTGACATGGCCATGTACTGGATAGCTGAAGAGATTGAGAGCATCTCAGAAAACTCAGATATCAGTGTGACCAGTAAAGTCTCAGTGAAGAAACCCTTCTTGGGCCATTTGCTTACTTGTGTTTCAATTACCCTGAATTTCAGGAAGGTCTTTGCCTCATGCCAACCCTTTGTGAAGCCTGAAGAAAACTGTTTTCATATGGAAATGAATGGGCTTCACCTGTGGCTCTTTGCTTAATTGCTTTGGAATGGGATGTGTCTGAATCAGTCTCTGGTCCTTGTGTGAGGCTGTGACTTAGATTCTCAGCACCCAATGGATCTCAAGAAAAATCCCATGTGCTTCCCAAACCGAAATGGCCAAAAGAGAAGTCATTGTGGATGAATTTTTTTGCCTTCTTGTTTTAGGTTCCTGACCTCCATTAAGTGAGAATAGGGATTCTTTGGATTAAATGAGTTCTTCAAATCCCTGCAGAGGCTTGCCCATATGTGCTTGGGTTTTCTCATGACTCCAAATCACATAAAGAATCTATACCTCACAGCCAGTAGGCCTCAAATTGGAGAAGCGGAACACTTTAACAGCAGGAATATTTGATCACTCCAGGATCACAGGAGGAGTGTCCAGGCCACCATGATTTTAGGCAAATGAGGGGCAAGTGAGCTTATTTTGGACACTTTCTTAGGCTGTGCCCCTCATAGAAATCTCCAGCCAGAGGTTATGATGAGTGTCTATATGGAAGAAGATGAGGGCCCTGTGGGAGTGTTTTGATTTTAATTGTGGTCATTTTTGTGGTGGTTGGAAGGAATGACTGGTTCCACCTGGGCTTGAACTCTGGCGTGATTCCCCTTAGAGACTGAGTTCTGGAACTGAACTCAGAGAAGTATTGCCATGAATTGTGTTGGGATTTTAGAAGGCCATGCATGAGACTCACCCATGGAAACTGAGATCTAGGCCCAGGGTGTCTTTCCACAAAACAATGGGAACCTCAGCCAGGATATCACATGATTTTATTCTGAAAGATTGGCAGGTATAGTTGAGAGTCAAAACACACATGGACCTCACATTGTAGGCCTCAATTTGCCTGGCTTCATGTGACCTTTTGGCAACTCTTTGAGAAGCCTTGCCTGTGAGTGTTCTCCAGAGCTTTCATTGAAATGAGCTTTCTTAACACTTAATGGTTCCTGAATGATTTGAAACCCACAGTGCCTCCAACTTAATCTTTGAAAAATGGCTAGATAAATACCATGAAATTTTTGAAATTTCCATGACCAGGTGGCACTGGAGAATCTTTGGAAGTCCTGTGGTTGATCATGTGTATACCAGAGAATGCCTTGTTTTACTGGGTTTTATGAAAATGGTGTAGAACAGAGATGCCAGTAATTTGTATCCTGCTTATTAGTGGGCCTAGAGCAGTGGTGGGCAGGTGTGTGATAAAACACCATGGTGGGGTCATGTGGATCGGCCATTGGCTTCCAAATGGATTATGACTGACATAGTGCAGAAATCAGACACTTATATGTAAAGGCATTTTTTATATGGAGAGGTTTCAGGGCAATGTTCAGAATCAGTTTACTATGGTTATTGGGGCAAGCTGTGTGGGATAGAAGCCTGGTTGGTGCATTCTCCTGCAGACCCTGACCCACCACACGTGACAGAACTCCCTTCAGCACTGTATCCTAGTAGAACTCCTTGTATTTGGTGAAGCAAATACCAAATTCCCAGTGCAGCAGCAAGAAACACCACGAAAAGTGGAGGATGACCAAATGTCTTCACAGTCCACACAAGGAGACACTTAGCCTCCAGTGGCCACAGTTCACATACAAAGAGAGAATTCAGCACTGCTGCCTCATGGTCATTGGAATATAAGAAACCATGTCTTCCAGGTCACATAGATGCAGACCCATTTTGATGGTCTCACTACAAAGGAAGTTAAAGCTCATGACAACAACATATATTTCAAGTGCCCAACCTCAGAGGCAGTTTTCCAAGAAGTCTTAGGCCAGCAGAGCTCCATGTTTGTGGAGTGTTTACACTGTTCTTTACTTTTGGAAACTCCTCTACCACCACCAAGGTTGTGAACTCCCGAGCATATTCCATTCCAGATATGTATTCACAGATTTTCACACTTTTCTAATCTAATTGTGTCTTACTTGGGCCAAGGTAATATCAAGGCATTGTTCTGAATGTGAGTGGGAAGATTTTTGTGTAGCACATATTTACATACACATTCGATTCATTTTTCAATTTTCTATTTGAAATACTGAAGCCCTGAAACTAACACATACCCTACTATACTCTGACTAATAATTCTAATATGATGGTGAAAAATAACCCAAACAGAATAGAAATACAAGCAGTTCAGAGGAGGCATGGTGTACTGTTACAATTGCCTTTTGCATTATATAGTGTAGGAGTTATAAATCTAGTCATTTTTTTGTTGAAATAGTTCTACATGTGTTTTTAAAATTAACAAATATGTGAATTCCTGTCTCCCTTTCTCTGTAGCCAATTCAGCACATGTATTTTTATATGCACATATAGAATTCTACCTGGTACCACACGTACATACTTGTGAGGTAACTGAATTGGCAGATGCAAATTGTGAGAAAGGATAACTCCTCCTAAATGCTGTTGGAACTGAAAATTCAACCTATGGGTGAGCTTCCTAGTTGAATAACATTATACATTAATCCATGTTCAGTAAAATGAATATTTTTTGATCTGTGGATTATATATATTTCATGATGAATTTCGATTGGCATATATATTGCTACTTTTTTTCTTTTATTGGTTGCTCAAAACATTAAAAATCTCTTGACATATAATATTTCATACATTAGATTCAAGTGGCTTATGAACTCCCATTTTTAGCCCAAATAGAGATTACAGAATCACATCGATTACACATCCACATTTTTACATAATGCCCTATTAGCTACTGTTGTATTCTGCTACCTTTCCTATACTCTACTATCTCCCCTCCCCTTCCTTCCGATCTTCTCTTTTTTCCCCATCTACTGTAATTTATTTCACTCCATGTTTATTTTCCCATTCCACTCACAACAATATGTAATTTTGTGTAACAATGAGGGTCTCCCTCCATTACCATGCAATTTCCCTTTTCTCTCACTTACCCTCCCACCTCATGTCTCTGTTTAAAGTTAATCTTTTCTTCCTGCTATTGCTCCCTGCTCTGTTCTTAGTTTCTCTCATTATATCAAAGAAGACATTTGGTATTTATTTTTTAGGGATTGGCTATCTTCACTAAGCATAATCTGCTCCAGTGCCATCCATTTTTCTGCAAAATTTATGATTTTGTCATTTGTTAGTGCTGCGTAATACTCCATAGTGTATAAATGCCACATTTTTTTTATCCATTCATCTATTGAAGGGCATCTGGGTTGGATCCACAGTGTTTCAATTGTGAATTGTACTGCTATGAAAATCCATGTGGTAGTATCCCTGTATTACTCTCTTTTAAGGTCTTCAGGGAATAGTCAGAGAAGGGCAATAGCTGAGTCAAATTGTGGTTCCATTCACAGCTTTCCCAGGAATCTCCATACTGCTTTCCAAATTGGCCACACCAGTTTACAGTCCCACCAGCAATGTACAAGAGTATCTTTTACCCCACATCCTTGCCAGCACTTGTTGTTGTTTGACTTCATAATGGCTACCAATTTACTGGAGTGAGATGGTATCTTAGGGTGATTTTGATTTGAATTTCTCTGACTGCTAGAAATGGTGAGCATTTTATTATGTACTTGATGAATGATTGTATGTCCTCCTCTGAGAAGTGTCTGTTCAAGTCCTTGACCCATTTGTTTATTGGGTTATTTGTTATCTTATTGTCTAATTTTTTGAGTTCTTTGTATATTCTGGATATTAGGCCTCTATCTGGAGTGTGAGGAGTAAAAATTTGTTCCCATGATGTATGCTCCTTATTTACCTCTCTTATTCTTTCTCTTGCTGATAAAAAACTTTTCAGTTTAAGTAGTCCCATTTGTTGATTCTTGTTATTAACTCTTGTGCTATGGATGTCATATAAAGGAATTTGGAGCCCGACCCCATAATATGTAGATCAGAGCCAACTTTTTCTTCTATCAGACACAGAGTCTTTGATTTGATATCTAGCACCTTGATCCTCTATGAGTTAACTTTTGTGCATGGCGAGAGAAAGGAATTCAGTTTCATTTTGTTGCACATGGATTTCCATTTTTCCCAACACCATTTGTTGAAGATACTATATTTCCTCCATTGCATGCTTTTAGCTCCTTTATCAAATATAAAATAGTTGTAGCTTTTTGGATTAATCTCTGTGTCCTCTATTCTGTACCATTGGTCCACCCGCCTGTTTTGGTACCAGTACCATGCTGGTTTTTTTTTAATTAATTTTATTGTAGGTTGTTCAAAACATTTCATAGTTCTTGATATATCATATTTCACACTTTGATTCAAGTGGGATATGAGCTCCCATTTTTACCCCATATACAGATTGCATAATCACATCAATTGCACAACCATTGATTTACATATTGCCATTCTGGTGACTGTTATATTCTGTTGCCTTTCCTATCCTCTACTATCCTCCCTCGCCGATCCCCTCCCCTCTTCTCTCTCTACCTCCTCTACTGTAATTCATTTCTCCCCCTTATATTTTTCCTCCTTTCCCCTCATTTCCTCTTGTATGTAATTTTGTATACCCCTGAGGGTCTCCTTCCATTTACATGCAATTTTCCTTCTCTCTCCCTTTCCCTCCCACCTCTCATCCCTGTTTAATGTTAATCTTCTTCTCATGCTCTTCGTCCCTACTCTGTTCTTAGTTACTCTCCTTATATCAAAGAAGACATTTGGCATTTGTTTTTAAGGGATTGGCTAGCTTCACTTAGCATAACCTGCTCTAATGCCATCCATTTCCCTCCAAATTCTATGATTTTGTCATTTCTTAATGCAGAGTAATATTCCATTGTGTATAAATGCCACATTTTTTATCCATTCTTTTATTGAAGGACATCTATGTTGGTTCCACAGTCTTGCTATTGTGAATTGTGCTGCTATGAACATGGATGTAGCAGTGGCCCTATAGTGTGCTCTTTTTAGGTCTTTAGGGAATAGACCGAGAAGGGGAATAGCTGGATCAAATGGTGGTTCCATCCCGAGCTTTCCAAGAAATCTCCATACTGCTTTCCAAATTGGGCGCACCAATTTGCAGTCCCACCAGTAATGTACAAGAGTACACTTTTCCCGACATCCTCGCCAGCACTTGTTGGTGTTTGACTTCCTAAAGGCTGCCAATCTTACTGGAGTGAGATGGTATCTTAGGGTGGTTTTTATTTGCATTTCTCTGACTGCTAGAGATGGTGAGCATTTTTTCATATACTTCTTGATTGATTGTATGTCCTCCTCTGAGAAATTTCTGTTCAGGTCCTTGGCCCATTTGTTGATTGGGTTATTTGTTATCTCATTGTCTAATTTTTTTAGTTCTTTGTATATTCTGGATATTAGGGCTCTGTCTGAAGTGTGAGGAGTAACGATTTGTTCCCAGGACGTAGGCTACCTATTTACCTCTCTTATTGTTTCTTTTGCTGAGAAAATAACTTTTTAGTTTGAGTAAGTCCCATTTGTTGGTTCTAGTTATTAACTGTTGTGCTATGGGTGTCCTATTTAGGAATTTGGATCCCGACCCCACAGTATGTAGATCATAGCCAACTTTTTCTTCTATCAGACGCCATGTCCCTGATTTGATATCAAGTTCCTTGATCCACTTTGAGTTAACTTTTGTGCATGGTGAGAGAAAGGGATTCAGTTTTATTTTGTTGCATATGGATTTCCAGTTTTCCCAACACCATTTGTTGAAGATGCTAGCCTTCTTCCATTGCATGCTTTTAGCCCCTTTATCGAATATAAGATAGTTGTAGTTTTGTGGATTGGTTTCTGTGTCCTCTATTCTGTACCATTGGTCCACCCGCCTGTTTTGGTACCAGTACCATGCTGTTTTTGTTTCTATTGCTCTGTAGTATAGTTTGAAGTCTGGTATAGCTATACCGACTGATTCACACTTGCTGCTTAGCAATGTTTTTGCTATTCTGGGTCTTTTATTTTTCCATATGAATTTCATGATTGCTTTCTCTATTTCTACAAGAAATGCCATTGGGATTTTGAGTGGCATTGCATTAAACCTATTGAGAACTTTTGTTAATATCGCCATTTTGATGATGTTAATTCTACCTATCCATGAACAGGGTATATTTTTCCATCTTTTAAGATCTTCTTCAATTCTCTCTTTAGGGTTCTGTAGTATTCATTGTACAAGTCTTACACCTCTTTTGTTAGGTTGATTCCCAAGTACTTTATTTTTTCTGAGGATATTGTGAATGGGGTGGTTGTCCTCATATATATTTTAGAGGATTTGTCGCTGATATACAGGAATGCCTTTGATTTATGCGTGTTGATTTTATATCCTGCCACTTTGCTGAATTCATTTATTAGCTCTAATAGTTTCTTTGTAGACCCTTTTGGGTCTGCTAGGTATAGAATCATGTCATCTGCAAATAGTGATAATTTGAGTTCTTCTTTTCCTATTTTTATGCCTTTAATTTCTTTTGTCTGTCTAATTGCACTGGCCAATGATTCGAGAACTATGTTGAACACAAGTGGTGAGAGAGGGCATGCCTGTCTTGTACCAGATTTTAGAGGGAATGCCTTCAGTTTTTCTCCATTCAGAATGATGCTAGGCTGAGGCTTAGCATAGATTTCTTTTACAATATTGAGGTATGTTCCTGTTATCCCTAGTTTTTCTAGAGTTTTGAACATAAAGGGATGCTGTACTTTGTCGAATGCTTTTTCCGCATCTATCGAGATGATCATATGGTTCTTATATTTAAGCCTATTGATGTGGTGAATAACATTTATTGATTTTCGTATATTGAACCAACCTTGCATCCCAGGGATAAATCCTACCTGATCATGGTGCACAATTTTTTTGATATGTTTTTGTATCCGGTTCGCGAGAAGTTGATTGAGCATTTTTGCATCTAGGTTCATTAGAGATATTGGTCTGTAGTTTTCTTTCTTTGGAGTGTCTTTGTCTGGTTTAGGAATCAGGGTGATGTTGGACTCATAGAATGAATTTGGAAGTTCTCCCTGTTTTTCATTTTCCTGAAATAGCTTGAAAAGTATTGGTATTAGTTCCTCTTTAAAGGTTTTGTAAAACTCTGCTGTATACCCATCCGGTCCTGGGCTTTTCTTAGTTGGTAGTCTTTTGATGGTTTCTTTATTTCCTCAGTTGATATTCGTCTGTTTAGGTTGTCAATATCCTCCTAACTCAATCTGGGCAAATCATATGACTTAAGAAATTTATCGATGCCTTCACTATCTTCTAATTTATTGGAGTATGAGGATTCAAAATAATTTCTGATAATCTTCTGTATTTCTGAAGTGTCTGTTGTGATATTGCCTTTTTTCATCCCATATGCGAGTAATTTGAGTTCTCTCTCTTCTTCTCTTCATTAACGTGGCTAAGGGTCTGTCAATTTTATTTATTTTTTCAAAGAACCAACTTTTAGTTTTGTCAATTTTTTCAATTGTTTCTTTTGTTTCAATTTCATTAATTTTTGCTCTGATTTTAATTATTTCTTGTCTTCTACTTTTTTGCTGTTGTTTTGCTCTTCTTTTTCTAGGACATTGAGTTGAAGTATTAGATCATTTATTTGTTGGTTTGTTTCTTTTTTTAAGGAATGAACTCCAAGCAATAAATTTTCCTCTTAGAACTGCTTTCAATGTGTCCCATACATTCCGATATGTTGTGTCTGTGTTTTCATTTATCTCTAAGAATTTTTAAATATCCTCCTTGATGTCTTCTATAACCCATTTATCATTCAGTAACCTATTTTTCATTCTCCAATTGATGCATGATTTTTCCTTACTTCTTTTATCGTTGATTTTCAATTTCATTTCATTATGTTCAGATAAGATGCATGGTATTATCTCTACTCCTTTATATTGTCTAAGAGTTGCCCTGTGACATAATATATGATCTATTTTTGAGAAGGATCCAAGTGCTGCTGAGAAAAAAGTGTAACTGCTTGATCTTGGGTGGTATATTCTATATATGTTAATTAAGTCTAGGTTATTAATTATGTTATTGAGTTCTATAGATTCCTTATTCAACTTTTCTTTGTAAGATCTGTCCAGTGGTGAGAGAGGTGTGTTGATGTCTCCCATAATTATTGTATGGTGGTCTATTAGACTCTTGAACTTGAGAAGAGTTTGTTTGATGAACATAGCTGCACCATTGTTTGGGGCATATATATTTATGATTGTGATGTCTTGTTGGTGTATGGTTCCCTTGAGCTGTATGTAGTGTCCCTCTTCATCTCTTTTGATTAACTTTGGCTTGAAATCTATTTTATTTGATATGAGTATGGACACTCGTGCTTGTTTCCGAAGTCCATAAGAGTGATATGATTTTTCCCAACCTTTCACCTTCAGTCTATGTATGTCTTTTCCTATCAAATGCATCTACTGAAGGCAGCATATTGTTGGGTCTTGTTTTGTGATCCATTCTACTAGCCTGTGTCTCTTAATTCGTGAGTTTAAGCCATTAACATTTAGGGTTATTATTGAGATATGGGTTGTTCTTCCAGTCATATTGGTTTATTTATGTTACTAAACATGGTTTGTTTTCCTCTTTGATTATTCCCCCTCTTTACTGTACTCCCTCCCGCTGTTGATTTTAATTGTTATTTTCCATTTCCTCTTCCTGCAATGTTTTGCCGAGGATGTTTTGAAGAGATGGTTTTCTAGCTGCAAATTCTTTTCACTTTTGTTTATCATGGAAGGTTTTAATTTCATCTTCCATACTGAAGCTTAATTTTGCTGGATACACAATTCTTGGTTGGAACCCATTTTCTTTCAGTGTTTCAAATATGTTATTCAAGGATCTTCTAGCTTTCAGAGTCTGTGTTGAAAGATCAGCTGTTATCCTGATTGGTTTACCCCTAAATGTAATCTGCTTCCTTTCTCTTGTAGCTTTTAAAATTCTCTCCTTATTCTGTATGTTGGGCATCTTCATTATAATGTGTCTAGGTGTGGATCTCTTATGATTTTGCACATTCGGCGTCCCGTAGGCTTCTAGGATATGGGATTCTGTCTCATTCTTCAAGTCTGGGAAGTTTTCTCGTATTATTTCATTGAATAGATTGCTCATTCCATTTGTTTGGAACTCTATACCTTCCTGTATCCCAATGACTCTTAAGTTTGGTCTCTTTATGTTATCCCATATTTCTTGAATGTTCTGCTCATGGTTTCTTAACAGCTTTGCTGAGCTGTCTATGTTCTTCTCCAGTTGAAATACTTTGTCTTCATTTTCTGATGTTCTATCTTCTAAGTGTTCTACTCTGCTGGTAGTATTCTCAATTGAGTTTTTAATTTGGTTTATTGTTTCCTGCATTTCCAGGATTTCTGTTTGTTTGTTTTTTATAACCTTGATCTCCCTGTATAATTGATCTTTTGCTTCTTGTATTTGTTTATGTAATTCATTTTCGAAGTGCTCGAAGTGGTCTTTCATTGCCTGATTATGCTGTCTAATGTCTTCCTTGAGACTCCAGATAATCTGAAGCATGTATATCCTGAATTCTTTATCTGACATTCCATCTGCTGCAGATATTACCTCTTCTAAAGTTGAGTTGACCTGCATTGCTTGTGGTCCTTTCTTTCCTTGTCTTTTCATACTGATCGTGTTTCTTTCTGCTTGGTGAAACTGTTGTGTTATTGATTTTCCCCCTATATATTTATATTGCTCTTATATAGTTGCAAAGTCTCCCTCGCAGGCTTTGGCGGTGGTTCTGCCCCTCCTCCAATTGGGGCAATGTGCCTACTATGCCGGCAGGCTGCTGTGCCTCTACTTTCGGTGGGCCTGTTCTTTCGGTGGTCACAGGTTCGCCTACCTTGCAGGCGTGAGCAGCGGCTCTGCACCTCCGCTGGCCGCTAGGCCTGTTCTGTCTGTCGTTTGCATGTCTGTCTACCTAACAGGTGCTGGTGGCGGCTCTGCCCCTCCCCCAACCGGGGTGATGTGTCAGACGGCCACTCGGCCTGTTTTGTCAGTGGTCACGGTATCGCCTACCTTGCAGGTGGGTGGGGCAGCTGTGCCCCTCTGCAGGTTTCTGGGCCTGACCTGCCGGTGGGTTGCAGGTCATTCATTTTTTAGTTCTAGTAGTTTTTGTACACCTTTTTGTGTCTTCTATGTATAGAATAATGTCACCCGAAAATAGTGATAATTTGCGTTCTTATTTTCCTATTTTTATGCCTTTTATTTGTTTAGTATGTCTAATTGCTCTGGCCAGTGTTTCGAGAACTATATGGAATAGAAGTGGTGAGAGAGGGCATCCCTGTCTTGTTCCAGATTTTAGAAGAAATGCCTTCAATTTTTCTCCATTCATAATGATGCTAGCCTGAGGCTTAGCATAGATAGCTTTTACAATGTCGAGGTAACTTCCTGTTATCCCTATTTTTTCTAATGTTTTGAACATAAAGGGATGCTGTACTTTGTCAAATGCTTTTTTTGCTTCTATCGAGATGATCATATGGTTCTTATCTTTAAGTCTATTGATGTGGTGAATAACATTTATTGATTTCCGTATATTGAACCATCCTTGCATCCCAGCTATGAATCCTACTTGATCATGGTGCATAATTTTTTTGATGTGCCTTTGTATTCGATTCACCAGAGTTTTATTGAGGATTTTTGCATGTAGGTTCATCAGATATATTGGTCTGTAGTTTTCTTTCTTTGAGGTGTCTTTTTCTGATTTCGGAATCAGCGTGATGTTGGCCTCATAGAATGAATTTGGAAGAGCTCCCTCTTTTTCTCTATGCTGAAATAACTTGAAAAGTATTGGTATTAAATCTTCTTTAAATGTTTTGTAAAACTCCGCTGTATAGCCATCCGTTCCTGGGCTTTTCTTGGTTTGTAGTCTTTTGATTGCTTCTTCTGTTTCATCCATTGACATTGGTCTGTTTAAATTGTGTGTATCCTTCTGACTCAGTCTGGGAATATCCTATGACTTAAGAAATTTATCGATGTCTTCACTATATTCTATTTTATTGGAATATAGGTTTTCTAAATAATTTCTAATTGTCTTCTGTATTTCGGAAGCATCTGTTGTAATATTGCCTTTTTCATCCCATATGTTAGTAATTTGAGTTCTCTCTCTTCTTCTCTTCATTAGCATGCCTAAGGGTCTGTCGAACATATTTATTTTTTCGAAGAACCACCTTTTAGTTTTGTTAATTTTTTCAATAGTTTCTTTTGTTTCAATTTCGTTGATTTCTGCTCTGATTTTAATTATTTCTTGCTTTCTGCTACATTTTTTGTTGTTTTGCTCTTCCTTTTCTAGGGCTTTGAGTTGAAGTGTGAGCTCATTTATTTGTTCGTTTTTACTTTTTTTCAGGAATGACCTCCAGGCGATGAATTTCCCTCTTAAAACTGCTTTCATTGTGTCCCATAGATTCTGATATATTGTGTCTGTATTTTCATGTATCTCTAAGAATTTTTTGATTTCCTCCTTTATATCTTCTGTAAGATATGTAGGATTTTTCCTTCCTTTTTTTATCATTGGTTTCCAGTTTCATTCCATTATGATCAGAAAAAATTCATGGTATTATCTCAACCCCTGTATATTTACTGAGGGTTGCCCTATGACATAATATATGGTCTATTTTTGAGAAGGATCCACGTGCTACTGAGAAAAAAGTATATCCACTTGATGATGATTGATATATTCGATATATGTCAGTTAAGTCTAGGTTATTGATTGTGATATTGAGTTCTATAGTTTCTTTATTCACTTTTGTTTGGAGGATCTGTCCAATGGTGAGAGAGGTGTGTTGAAGTCACCCATAATTATTGTGTTGTGGTCTATTTCATTCTGGAACTTGAGGTGAATTTGTTTTTTGAACATTGCAGCACCATTATTTGGTGCATAAATATTGATAATTTTTATGTCTTGTTGATGAATGGTTCCTTTTAACAGTATATAATGTCCTTTCTTATCCCTTTTGATTAAATTAGTCTTGAAGTCGATTTTATTCGATATGAGCATGGCCACCCCTGCTTGCTTATGGGGAGCGTTGCATGGTATATTTTTTCCAAAACTTGCACCTTCAGCCTGTGTATGTCTTTTCCATTCAGATGTGCCTCCTGGAGGCAACATATTGTTGGATTCATTTTTAATCCAAGTTACCAGCCTATGTCGCGTTATTGGAGAGTTTAAGCCATTAACATTTAGAGTCACTATTGATATATGGTTTGTACTGCCGCTCATGATTGATGATTCATCTTTTTTTTTTTAATTTAGTTTGTTTCTCCATGATTAGCTTTTCCCCCACCCTCAGTCATTACTGAGGCACTTCCCACTGATGGTTTTGGTTGTTAATTTTCATTTCTTCTTCGTGTATTGTTTTGCTCAAGATGCTTTGCAATGCTGGTTTTCTGGCTACAATTTTTTTTACCTTTTGTTTATCATGAAATATTTTTATTTCATCGTCATACCTGCAGCTTAATTTTGCTGGATACAGAATTCTTGGTTGGCATTCATTGTCTTTCAGTGTTTGAAATACGTTGTTCCAGGATCTTCTCGCTTTCAGCGACTGTGATGAAAAATCCATTCTCAACCTTATTGGTTTACCCCTTAATGTAATCTGCCTCCTTTCTCTTAGAGATTTTAATATTTTCTCTTTGTTTTGTATATTGGATATCTTCATAACAATGTGTCTTGGTGTTGGTCTACTGTGATTTTGTGTGCTCCGTGTCCTGTAAGCATGTCCAATTTGTATATCCATTTACTTTGTATTTCTGGAAATATTTCTGTAATTATTTCATTCAATAGATTACTAATTCCCTTGGTTTGAATCTGTGTACCTATCCAGATGACTCATTAATTTTTTTTTATGTTATCCCATATCTCTTGGATGTTTTACTCATGATTTTTTACCAGCCTTTCTGTGTTGGCTAGATTCATTTCAAGATGATATATTTTGTCTTCATTATCTGACATTCTGTCTTCTACTTGCTCCACAGTGTTAGTGATACTCTCAATTGACTTTTTAATTTGGTTTATCGTTTCCTTCATTTCAAGAATTATTGTTTGATTTTTTTATAATCTCTATCTCCTGATAAAGATGCATAACTTCTTCTTTTATCTGTTTATGTAATTCATTTTCAATGTGTTCTTTCACTGTTTGGATTTGCTGTCTCGTATCCTCTTTAAGTTTCAATTCCATCTGTCTAAGGTATTCCTTGAGTTCTTTATATGACCATTTTTCTGATGACTATAGGTCCTCCTGAATATTTTGGCTGTCCTTCGTTGTTTGTACTTATTTTCTTCCTTGATTTTTTGTGCTGCTCATGTTACTTCTTGCTCTGTTTGACTGTTGAGTTACTGCTTACTCTTATAAATTTATTTGATGCTTGGAAGAAAAGATATTAGAAGGAAAGGGAAGAAGTCACTAAAGAGAATGAGAGTAGGCAGGTAGAATTCGAGGAAGGGTAAATCAGAAAATTGAAAAGAAATGATAAGACAAAAGAAAAAATAGAAAAGAAAGAAAGAAAGAAAAAAATTTAAAAATAATGATCATTTAAAAAGATGTAAATTAAAGTTTAAAATAACAATAATAATAAAATAAAAATATTTAAAAAATGAAAACATATTAAAAAGTTAAAGTACAACAACAAAAAATATGAATTTACATAAAGAATCTAAACCCCACACTCAGTAGGCCTCAAGTTGGAGAAGTAGAGCAGTATTAACGCCAGGCCTATTTTTTCACTTCTGTTTCACAGGAAGGCAGTTCAGGCAACCCTGATGTTAGGCAAATGAGGGGCAAGGGAGCTTATTTTGGACACGGACGTGGGCTGTGTACCTCATGGAAACCTCCAGCCGGAGGTTATGATGAGTGTCTACATTGAAGAAGATGAGGGCCATGTTGGGGTGTTTTGGTTTTAACTGTGAACATTTGTATGGCGGTAGGAAGAGATGACTGGGTACACCTGGGCTTGAACTCTTGTGTGATTCAACATAGAGACTGAGTTCTGGAATTGACCTCAGAGAAGTATTGCCATGTATTGTGTTGGGCTTTTAGAAGGCCATGCATGAGAGTCGCCCTTGGAAAGTGAGATCTACGCCCAAGTTGGCTTTCCACAGAGCAAAGGGAATCTCAGCCAGGATATCACATGATTTTATTCTGAAAGACTTGGCAGCCATAGTTGAGAGTGAAAACACACATGGACCTCACATTGTAGACCTCAATGGGCCTGGCTTCATGTGACCTTTTGGCCACCCTTTGGGAAGCCTTGACCCTGAGAGTTCTCCAGAGCTTTCATTGAAGTGAGCTTACTCAACATTTAATGGTTAATGAATGAATTGAAACCCCCAGTGCCTACAACTTCTTCCTTGAATAATGGCTAGATGAATACCATGAAATTTTTGAAATTCCAAAGACTAGGTGTCACAGGAGAACCTTTGGATGTCCTCTAGCTGATCATGAGAATACAAGACATTGCCTTTATTGACTGGGTTTCATGAAAATGGTGTATAACAGAGATGCAAGTAAGTTGGAACCTGCTGAGTAGTGTTCCTAGAGCTGTGGTGGGCAGGTGTGTGATAAAATATCTCTGGTGTGGCCATGTTTATCTGCCATTGGTGTCCAAATAACTTGTGACTGACATTTTGCAGCCAGTAGACCCTTATATATAAAAGAATCTTGTTATATGGAGAGGTTTCAGGGCAATGTTCAGAATCAGGTTGCTATGGTCAATGTTGCAAGCTATGTGGGATAGAAGCCTGGTTGGTGCATTCTCCAACAGAACCCAACCCACCACAACTGAAAGAACTCCCTACAGCACTGTGTCCCAGTTGAACTCTTTTTATTTCATGAAGCAAATACCACACTCCTAGTGCAACAGCAAAAAACACCACAAAGAGTGGAGGATGACCAAATGGCTTCACAGTCCAGATGAGGAGACACTTGCCCTCAGTGGCCACAGTTTACCTACAAAGAGAAAATTCAGCACTGCTGCCTCATGTTCATCGGAAAATAAGAAACCATGTCATCCATGTCACATAGATGCAGACCCAGCTTTGATGGTCTCACTACAAAGGAAACTAATGCTCCTGACAACAAAATATATTTCAAGTGCTCACCCTCAGAGGTAGTTTCTCCAGATGTTAGGCCAGCAGAGCTTCATGTTTGTGGAGTGTTTACCCTGTCCCTTACTTTTGGAAACTCCTCTACCACCTCCAAATTTGTGAACTCCTGAGCATTTTCTATAACAGGAATGTATTCACAGATTTTCTAACTCTTCTCCTCTAATTGTGTCTTACATGGGGCGAAGGTAATGCCAAGGCATTGTTCTGAATGAGAGTGGGAAGATTTTTGTGTAGCACATATTTGCATACACATTGGATACATTTTCCAATTTTCCATTCGAAATACTGAATCCCTGACACTAACAAATTCCCTTCTAGACTTTGACTTCTAATCTTAATATGATGGAAAAAAATAACCCAAACAAAATAGAAATACAAGAGGTTCACAGGAGGCATGGTGTATAGTTGGACTTGCCTTTCCTATGATAAATGGTAGGTGCTATAAATCTAGCAAATTTTAATTGAAACAGTTCTTTATGTGTTTTAAAAGTTAACAAATATGTGAATAACTGTCTCCCTTTCTCTGTAGTCTATTCAGCACATGTATTTTTTTATGCACATATTGAATTCTACCTGGTATCACACATACATTTTGTGAGGTGGCTGACTTGGCAGATACAAACTGTAAGAAAAGATCACTCCTACTAAACGCTGTTGGAACTGAAAATTCAACATATGGGTCAGCTTTCTAGTTGAACAACATAAATTGATGTTCAGGAAAATGAGTATTTTTGGATCTGTGGATGATATATATTTCATGGTGAATTTCAATTGGCATACATAATGCTACTTTTTAATGTCTCTCTGTGTGTGTATCTATCTATCTATCTATCTATCTATATATATGTATTCACTCTCCAGATTTTTCAAAATATGAAATGTATTTGTCTTATTTTACACTCCCTAAATTCATTCATATTTATGTATGTGGATTTATAATCAACTTTTCACAAGTTTATTCTCAGAAATGTTCATCCACCTGAAATACATATTCGTTTCCAGTACTGAAAACTAACTTCAGGGGATCATATGATGGCAGCGAAAGGAGTGCATCAACCCCATATACAGCATCACTGTGCAAGAGAATGACGAATTTCCAGCAAAATTTGGGTGCTCCTAAACCTAGTGGAAGTATTTCCATCTCATGAGGATTAGCTACGGGGATCAAACGTGAGTGATTTGTCCGCATAGAGCGTCATGCTGCTTATTCAGCAAATCGCCCTGCGGCTAGAGTCTGTGGCGCATGCTGGCAAACAATGAGATAGCAACACAAATATTCAGTGGTGCGGATTCTGTGGGCTCCTGCCAGCTGTACAATCACTGTGCTCATTGCTGAATTCTGGGTTTGAGACCGGGGAAGGACGCGGTCCAATTCGGTTTTCCACAACAGTCAGACCACAGAGGAAGCCAGGGGCCACCATCTTGGAGAGCTGACGTCACCATTCCTGTTTTCAACTCATAGCAGCTCATTCAGCTACAGAACAGGTAATCTCAGGCTGCCATTCGCCTGTGTCTCGGAGACAAATTACTCAGGCCTGTTCCTATCAGAACATGCACCAAGCCCAGAGCGGCCGAATTCTGGCTCCTGGAACTGATCAGGCCCAGGGCTAAAGAACCCGCGGAAACTCCTTCTCGGTCTAGGTCTTGCTGAATACTGTGGAGGTAAATACCTACCTAGCCTTCATAGGCAGTGGCAACAGGATTGAGACGGGGCTTGTGAGGGCTGGTCAGGACTCACCCATTGCTTTGGTCATCCGGCAAAGGGAACGAAATGCTGCCATTCGCATGGGATACCAACATGTTAGAGATCTGATGTCATCACAAAGTGGTGGAGGAGATAACTTCATCGATACCAGCGGTGACAGAAACAGTTGGTCTCCTGGTAAAAAAAGTGAGTCACAAACACCCGAGTCTCTCTCACTTTGTCTTCAAGCCAGAGGGGCAGAGCAGAGCCGCCGCCCATGCCCGGCACAGGCCCAGCGACCTGCAGGCGTGGTAGTCATGTCATCCCAATTGGAGTAGTGACAGAGCAGAGCTGCCGCCCGTGCCTGGAACAGGCCCATCAACCAGCAGGCGTGGTAGTCACGTCACCCCAATTGGAGTAGGGGCAGAGCAGAGCCACCGCCTATGCCCAGAACAGGCCCAACGACCCGCTGGTGTGGTAGACACGGCACCCCTATTGGAGTAGTGGCAAAGCAGAGCCTTCTCCCGCGCCCAGTACAAGCCCAGCGGCCCACCAGCGTGGTTGTTAGGTCACCCCAATAGGAATAGGGGCAGAGCAGAGCCACTGCCCAAAAAAAAACAGTTTCAACAAGCAGAGAGAAACGCGAGCAGTATGAAAAGACAAGGAAAGAAAGGACCACAAGCAATGCAGGTCAACACAACTTTAGAAGAGGTAATAGCTGCATCAGATGGAATGTCAGATAAAGAATTCAGGATACTCATGCTTTAGATGATCTGGAGTCTCAAGGAAGGCATTAGACAACAAAATCAGACAATTAAAGATCACTTCGACAATGAATTACATAAACAAATCCAATAAGCAAAAGATCAACTATATAGGGAGATAGAGGTTGTAAAACAAACAAACAGAAATCCTAGAATTGCAGGAAGGAATAATCCAACTTAAAAACTCAATTGAGAATACTACCAGGAGAGTAGAACACTTAGAACATAGAACATCAGACAATGAAGACAAAGTATTTCAACTTGAAAAGAACATAGACCACTCAGCAAGACTGTTAAGAAACCACGAGCAGAATATCCAAGAAATATGGGATAACATAAAGAGGCCAAACTTAACAGTCATTGGGATACAGGAAGGTATAGAGGTCCAAACCAAAGGAATGAGCAACCTATTCAATGAAATAATACGAGAAAACTTCCCAGACTTGATAAATAAAACAGAATCCCAAGTCCTAGAAGCCTACAGACGCCGAATGTGCAAAATCATAAGAGAGCCACAACTAGACACATTATAATGAAGATGCCCAACAAACAGAAAAAAGAGAGAATTTTAAAAGATACAAGAGAAAGGAAGCAGATTACGTTTAAGGGTAAACCAATCAGGATAACAGGTGATCTTTCAACACAGACTCTGAAAGCTAGAAGATCCTGGAATAACATATGTCAAACACTGAAAGAAAATGGGTTCCAACCAAGAATTGTGTATCTAGCGAAATTAAGCTACAGTATGGAAGATGAAATTAAAACCTTCCTCGATAAACAAAAGTGAAAAGAATTTGCAGCTAGAAAACCATCTCTTCAAAACATCCTCGGCAAAACATTGCAGGAAGAGGAAATGGAAAATAACAATGAAAACCAACAGTGGGAGGTAGGACATTAAAGGGGGGAAAATAATCAAAGAGGAAAACAAACCATGTTTAGTAACATAAATAAACAAATATGGCTGGAAGAACAACCCATATCTCAATAATAACCCTAAATGTTAATGGCTTAAACTCACCAATGAAGACACACTGGCTAGTAGAATTGAACAAAAAACAAGACCCAACAATATGCTGCCTACAGGAGATGCATTTGATAGGAAAATGCATACATAGACTGACGGTGAAAGTTTGGGAAAAATCATATCACTCATATGGACTTCGGAAACAAGCAGGAGAGTCCATACTCATATCAAATAAAATAGATTTTGAGCCAAAGTTAATCAAAAGGGATAAAGAGAGACACTACATACTGCTCAAGGGAACCATACACCAACAAGAGACAGCAATCATTAATATATATGCCCCAAACAATGGTGCAGCTATGTTCATCAAACAAACTCTTCTCAAGTTCAAGAGTCTAATACACCACAATACAGTAATCATGGGAGACATGAACACACCTCTCTCACCACTGGACAGATCTTCCAAACAAGGAATAAGGAATAAGGAAACTATAGAACTCAATAACACAATTAATAACCTAGACTTATTTGAGATATGTAGAATATAACACCCAACATCAAACAGTTACCTATTTTTCTCAGCAGCACATGTATCCTTCTAAAAAATGATCATATATTATGTCACAGGGCAACTCTTAGACAATATAAAGGAGTACAGATAATACCATGCATATTATCTGATCATAATGGAATGAAACTAAAAATCAATGATAAAAGAAGGAAGGAAAAATCATGCATCACTTGGAGAATGAACAATAGGTTACTGAGTGATCAATGGGTTATAGAAGACATCAAGGAGGAAATTTAAAAATTCTTAGAGATAAATGAAAACACAGACACAACATATCGGAATCTATGGGACACATTGAAAGCAGTTCTAACAGGAAAATTCATTGCTTGGAGTTCATTCCTTAAAAAAAGAAACAACCAACAAATAAATGATCTCATACTTCATCTCAAAATCCTAGAAAAAGAAGACGAAAGAAACAGCAAAAGAAGTAGAAGGCAAGAAATAATTAAAATCAAAGCTGAAATTAATGAAATTGAAACAAAAGAAACAATTGAAAAAACTTGACAAAAGTAGAAGTTGGTTCTTTGAAAAAATAAATAAAATTGACAGACCCTTAGCCATGCTATGAAAGAGAAGAAGAGAGAACTCAAATTACTAGCATAAGGGATTAAAAAAGAAAATATCACAAGAGATATTTCTGAAATACAGAAGATAATCAGAAATTATTTTTAATCCTTATACTCCAAACAAATAGAAGACAGTGAAGGCATCGATAAATTTCTTAAGTCATATGATATGCCCATATTGAGTCAGGAGGATATAGACAACATAAACAGACCAATATCAATTGAGGAAATAGAAGAAACCATCAATCCACTACCAACTTAGAAAAGCCCAGGACCATATGGGTATACAGCAGAGTTTAACAAAACCTTTAAAGAGGAACAAATACCAATATTTTTCAAGGTGTTTCAGGAAATTGAAAAAGAGGGAGATCTTCCAAATTCATTCTACGAGGCCAAGATCACCCTGATTCTTACACCAGACAAAGACACTTCAAAGAAAGAAAACTACAGACCAATATCTCTAATGAATCTACACGAAAAAATCCTCAATAAAATTCTGGCGAATTGGATACAAAAACATATCAAAAAAATTGTGAATCCTGATCAAGTAGGATTCATCCGTGTGACGCAAGGCTGGTTCAATATACGGAAATCAATAAATGTTATTCACCACATCAATTGACTTAAAAATAAGAACCATATGATCATCTCGGTAGATGCAAAAAAAGCATTCTATAAAGTACAGCATTCTGTTATGTTCAACACTCTAGAAAAACTAGTGATAAGAGGAACATACCTCAATATTGTAAAAGCAATCTATGCTAAGCCTCAGGCTAGCATCATTCTGAATGGAGAAAAATTGAAGGTATTCTCTCTAAAATCTGGAACAAGACAGGGATGCCCTCTCTCACCACTTCTGTTAAACATTGTTCTCGAAACACTAGCCAGAGCATTTAGACAGACGAAAGAAATAAAAGGCGTAAAAATTGGAAAGAAGAACTTAAATTATCAGATCACATGATTCTATGTCTAGCAGTCCCAAAAGGGTCTACAAAGAAACTAATAGAGCTAATAAATGAATTCAGCAAAGTGGCAGGATATAAAATCAACATGCATAAATCAAAGGCATTCCTGCATATCAGCGACAAATCCTCTGAAATAGAAATGAGGACAACCACTCCATACACAATATCCTAAAAAATAATAATAATAATTAGGAATCAACCTAACAAAAGATGTGAAAGTCTTATACAATGAAAACTACAGAACCCTAAAGAGAGAAATAGAAGAAGATCTTAGAAGATGTAAAAATATATCCTGTTCATGGATAGGCAGAACTAATATCATCAAAATGGTGATATTACCAAAAGTTCTCAATAGGTTTAATGCAATGCCAATCAAAATCCAAATGGAATTTTTTCTAGAAATAGAGAAAGCAATCATGAAATTCATATGGAAAAATAAAAGACACAGAATAACAAAAACAACACTAAGCAGGAAGTGTGAATCAGGCGGCATAGCGATACCAGACTTCAAACTATACTACAGAAAAATAGTAACAAAAATACCATGGTAATGGTACCAAAACAGGCAGGTGGACCAATGGTTCAGAATAGAGGACACAGAAACCAAGCCAGGAAACTACAACTATCTTATATTTGATGGAGGGGCTAAAAGCATGCAATGAAGGAAAATAGCATCTGCAAAAAATGGTGCTGGGAAAACTTGGAATCCATATGTAACAAAATGAAACTGAATCCCTTTCTCTCGCCATGCACAAAAGTTTAATAACTAGAATCAACAAATGGGACTTACTCAAACTAAAAAGTTTTTTATCAGCAAAAGGAACAATAAGAGAGGTAAATAGGGAGCCTAAATCCTGGGAACAAATCTTTACTCCTCACACTTCAGATAGAGCCCTAATATTCAGAGTATACAAAGAACTCAAAAAAATAGACAATAAGATAACAAATAACCCAATAAACAAATGGGCCAAGAAACAGAACAGACACTTCTCAGAGAAGTACATACAATCAAAAAACAAGTACATGAAAAAATGCTCACCATCCCAAGCAGTCAGAGAAATGCAAATCAAAACCACCCTAAGATACCATCTCATTCCAGTAAGATTGGCAGCCATTATGAAGTCAAACAACAACAAGTGCTGGTGAGGATGTGGAGAAACAGGTACACTTGTACATTATTGGAGGCACTGCTAATTGGTAGAGCCAATTTGGAAAGCATTATGGAGATTTCTTGGAAAGCTGTGAATGGAACTACCATTTGACCCAGCTATTCCTCTTCTCGGTCTATTCCCTAAAGACCCTAAAAGAGCATGCTACAGGGACACTGCTACATTGATGTTCATAGCAGCACAATTCACAATAGCAAGACTGTGGAACCAACCTAGATGCTGTTCAATAGAAGAATGGATAAAAAAATGTGGCACTTATACACAATGGAGTATTACTCTGCTTTAAAAAATGACAAAATCATAGAATTTGCAGGAAAATAGATGGCATTAGAGCAGATTATGCAAAGTGAAGATAGCCAATCCCTAAAAAACAAATGCCAAATGCCTTCTTTGATAAAAGGAGAGTAACTACGAACAGAGTAGGGATGAAGAGCATGAGAAGAAGATTAATTTTAAATAGGGATGAGAGGTGGGAGAGAAAGGGAGAGAGAAGGGAAATTGCATGGAAATGGAAGTAGACACTCAGGGTTATACAAAATTACATAAAAGAGGATGCGAGGGGAAAGGGAAAAATAATACAAAAGGGAGAAATTTATTACAGTAGAGGGGGTAGAGAGAGGAGAGGGGAAGAGAGCGGAGGGTAGGAGGGATAGTAGAGGATAGGAAAGGCAGCAGAATACAATAGACACTAGTATGGCAATGTGTCAATCAATTGATGTGTAACTGATGTGATTCTGCAATCTGTATACGGGGTAAAAATGGGAGTTCATAACCCACTTGAATCAAAGTGTGAAATATGATATATCAAGAAATAAATAATGTTTAGAACAACCATAAAAAATTAAAAAAAAAAAGAAAACTAACTTCGGTGAATGAGGCACGCGAATCCTCATATTTCTACAGTAACTGACCAAGTTTAACATCAATGCAAGTAGATTCCAATGGACATGATGTGTATTTTTACGTTAATTTTTATTCAAAACTGGTACAATTTCATCAGTTTATGCACATCATAGGATATATATTTCATAAAAAATTTAGCAAATTTATAGGCATTTGTTTCACTTTCAATCACTTCCTGCTTCAAAACACATGTATTCCTCCATATTTCTTGACTGGTCTTTGCATGAGAATTCTTTCCGAACACATTATTTTCGATTTCCATAATCACTTTTGAAGCAAACTTCACACACTCTTCATGATAAATCAAAACACTAATATTACCATTAGATGTATAACTGGTTGGAATGAATGAATATATATCAATATAAGATTTATTGTATATTTTCAGATATCAATTCAATCCATTATTTAAAGTTGGAACCAGTTATATTATTTATTCACAGTATGGTGTATTCATGCTTAATCTCTATATTCATGGACACAGGGTACACCTCTTTGTACCCCCAATACAAATTTTACGTCTTCAGTATATTGCTCCCAGAAATGGTGGTAGAAATACTCATGTCACCTGATCTACATATAGATTTTATCACAGTAATATTCTGGACAAAAAATGTAAAGGTCACACTTATGATTGTACCAAAGACTAAATGGAAAGCGATCATGGATTACTAAAAACATCCTTGTCCAGGTTGCCTAATGCTCTCAAATGTCAATCCTATTGGTTACTACATATTTGTTTCTTCCTAAGATTATATATTCAAACTCAACCCTGGTGAAAATGTCTACTCCTATCACTCACTTAATACTTTGCCTGATTTCATAATGTCTCTATTGTTATCTGCTTTTCTACATATTTTCCCAATTTCATCATAGTGACTGACTCTTCATATGTGCTGACATTTACATTCACTCTCTATCCGAAACCCTATAGCTAAAGAATTTTTAGTCCCAATCCTACACTCACTCTTCTTCCTAAACCTACCGACTATCTTCCTAATTCTACTGACTATCCCTTTGGATTGGATGTTCTCTTCTACATTCAAACATCCAAGGTACAAGGTCCTATGCCATTGTATATCAAATTGTCTGAGACATCTTTGCAGAATATAATTCAAAACTAAGTATCCCAATTAAGGGCCCAATGCCCTTCTGGGCTTCAAATCATACCTAGATTTCTGTTTTCATACTTATATTTCACCTCAATATTCTTGTAAATATCGCAGGTTCCCAATACCATTATTTATCACACAGAATGATTGCTAACCCAAATCGAACCTGTTATTAAGCCTAAACATACACTGTTTCCTCAATTTCATTTTACAGAAGAGCAGGGATAGACTCGTTCTTACAATACAGGAAAGTAGGGGACATTCCACCTGCTGAGAACCTCAAAGGTCCATTCAGAAATGATACCTGGAGAAGATGTAGGCAGCTATGAAGGACCTGAGAGAGCAAAAGTCATCTTCCATGGCAAACAACCTGGTCAGGATGAAGGGATGTGTCTGAATCAGCCTCTCTCTTTTTATTGTAGAGAAGATGGACCAAACCAGGCCTGTGTGGAGAGCTGCTGCTGGGTGCCTATGGTTGACATACCATTCTACCTTGTGAAAGTGTCACAGGAAGTAGGGGCAGCCTCCATCTCATGGGACACTTGGAAGCAACTGTTAGGACAAAGTGGTTGCCAAGGCAGTGACCTCATTCAGTTCCAAAGAAAGTGATATACCTCATTTCCTTGGTGATGGAACTCTCTGAACTTTGTATCCAAGAATCCAGGCACCCCGAGGCAGCCCCAGTCCCAGTGGACTCACTTGTTTGGATTTACCAAGGACAGAGTCAGTCTTTCTTGGTACCTACCGATGTGAGGATGGCCAAATGCCAGGAGAGCTCTGAAGAGGGACCTTTCCAGAAGAAGCAGGTAGTGGCTCACCCCTTTTTCTTGACAAATTCACAGAGTTGGCCAAGGAAACCAGATCTGAGAGAGGTCAGGCCATGTTCTGAGAATAGGTAGGAAAGTTGGTTTGTTTGGTTTGGAGTGGATTGTTTTTAGTAAGTCGTTTGACCAGGCGAGTGTTTCTATGTCTGTGTATCCCACTGTGTCCATTGTTGTAGACATTAGAAAAGAGAATGCATTAATGGATGCGTCCAGTCTACAATAAATCTTCCCATAATTCAACCTGCCCAATTTATGAATGGACTGCAGCTTGTCTTATCGAGAGGCAACACATTCTATCTTCCTAAGTTCCTGTTTTCTTCCTGAATTCTGGCCACTCTCCAGAATAGGCTCATGGTTTTGTGTCCAAGATATGCACCACTACAAGCTCTGTGACATGGCCATGTACTGGATAGCGGAAGAGAATGGCCAGCCTTTCAGAAAACTCAGATATCAGTGTGAACAGAAATGTCTCAGTGGAAAAACCCCGCTTTGGGCCTTTTGCTTACCTATTGCTCTGTTGCACTGAATGTCAGGAAAGACTTGGTCTCAGGCCACCCCTTTGTGAAGCCTGAAGAAAGAGTTTTCAAATGGAAATGAATGGGCATCACCTGTGGCTCTTTGCTTAATTGCTTTGTAAAGGGATGTGGCTGAATTAGCCTCTTGGCCTGTGTGTGGCTGTGTCTTACATTCTCAGCACCTGATGGATCTAAAGAATGATCCCATGTGTGCATCAAAAACCATAATGGCAAAAAGATCAGTCATTGTGGATGAAGTCTCTTGCCTTCCTCTGTTAGGTTCCTGACCTCTGTCAAGTGAGAAAATGGATTCTTTGGGTCAAAAGAGTTCCTCAAAGCCCTGCAGAGGTGCTTGGGGTTTCGCATGACTCCAAATCACAAAGAATATATACCTGAAAATTAGTAGGCCTCAAATTGGAGAAACAGAGCATTATTAATGACAGGCTTATTTGATCACTCCTGGTTCACAGGAAGGGTGTCCAGGCCACCCTGACTTTAGGCAAATGAGGGGCAAGTGAGCTTATTTTGGACACTTTCTTGGGCTTCGCCCCTCATGAAAATCTTCAGCCAGACATTATGATGAATGACAATATGTAAGAAGATGAGGGCCATGTGGGAGTCTTTTCGTTTTAATTTTGGTCATTTGTGTGGCGGTTGGAAGAAATGACTTTGTCCACCTGGGCTTGAACTCTGGTGTGATTCCCCTTAGAGACTGAGTTGTGGAACTGACCTTAGAGAAGTATTGCATTGAATTTTGTTGGGATTTTAGGAGGCCATGCATAAGAGTCACCCATGGAACTGAGATCTAGGCCCAGCGTTGCTTTCCACAGATTTTTCAATTTCTGAAAGAAGTGACCTCACCTCACTTCCTTGGTGATGGAACTCTCTGATCTTGGGATCCAGGAATTCAGGCAAAAAAGCCAGGGCCAGTTCCAGTCCGAGTGGTCTCATTTGTTTGGATTTACCAAGGACAGAGTCAGTCTTTCTTGGTACCTACTCATGTGAGGATGGCCAAATGGCAGGAAATCTCTGAAGAGGGGCCTTTCCTGAGAAAACAGGTAGTGGCTCACAGCTGGCTCCTGACAATTAAATAGAGTTGGCCATGGAGTCCAAATCTGAGACAGGAGTGGCCATTTCGGGGGAACATAGTATGGCCCATAAGTCAGAGAACACTCAAGATAGTCAAAGACCTACTTGGCAGAAGGAGGTGCCTTTGTAGGATTGCTTGTGGTTTTGTGGTTTTGTCTCATGTTCTGAAAATAGGCAGGGAAGTCGGTTTGTTTGGTTTGGATTGAACTGTTTCTAGTAAGTCGTTTGGCAAGGCGAGTGTTTCTATGTCTGTGTATCCCACTGTTACCTATGGTTGTAGACATTAGAAAAGATATTGGATCAATGGATATGTCCTGTTTAGTAGAAAGCTTCCCAGAATTCATCCTGCACAATTTATGAATGGACTGCGGCTTGCCTTATCAATTGGCTACACCTGCTATCTTCCTAAGTTCCACTTTTCTTCCTGAATTCTGGCCACTCTCTAGAATAGGCTCATGGTTTTTTGTGCAAGATATATACCACCTCCAAGCTCTGTGACATGGCCATGTACTGGATAGCTGAAGGGAATGGCGAGCATCACAGAAAACTCAGAAATCACTATGACCATTAAAGACTCAGTGGAGAAACCCTGTTTTGGGCCTTTTGGTTACCTATTGTTCTGTTGCCCTAAATGTCAGGAAGGTCTTTGCCTTAGGCCACCCCTTTGTGAAGCCTGAAGAAAACAGTTTTCAAATGGAAATGAATGGGCATCACCTGTGGCTCTTTGCTTAATTGCTTTGAAAAAGATGTGTCTCATTCAGACCATTGGCCCTGTGTGAGGCTGTTGCTTAGTTTCTCATCACCTGATGGATCTAAAGAAAGATTCCATGTGTACATCCAAAACCAAAGTGGCAAAAAGAGCAGTCATTGTGGATGAAGTCTCTCGTCTTCCTCTGTAAGGTTCGTGACCTCCATCAAGTGAGAATAGGGATCCTTTGTCTCAAATGAGTTCCTCAAAGCCCTGCAGATTCTATCCCCTAGGTGCTTGGGTTTTATCATGACTCCAGTTCACATAAAGAATCTAAAACCCACAGTCAGTAGTCCTCAAATTGGAGAAGCGGAACAGTATTAATGGCAGACTTATTTGATCACATCTTGTTCACAGGAAGTGTGTACAGCCACCCTCAGTTTAGTCAAATTAAGGGGCACGGGAGCTTATTTTTGACACTGGCTTGGGCGGAGCCCCTTATGGAATCCTCCAGCCAGAAGTTATGATGAGTGTCTATATGGAAGAAAATGTGGGTCATGTGGGAGTGTTTTGGTTTTAATTGTGGTCATTTGGGTGGTGGTTGGAAGTGACGACTGGGTCCACCTGGGCTTGAACTCTGGTGTGATTCCCCTTAGATACTGAGTTGAGGTACTGACCTCAGAGAAGTATTGCCATGAATTGAGTTGGGATTTTAGGAGGCCACGCATGAGATTTGCCCTTGGAAACTGAGATCTAGGCCCAGGTTGGCTTTGCACAGAGCACTTGGAATCTCAGCCAGGGTATCACATAATTTTATTCTGAAAGACTTGGCAGCCATAGTTGAGAGTCAAAACACACATGGACCTCACATTGTAGACCTCAATGTGCCTAGCATCATGTGATCATTGGCCACTCTTTAGGAAGCCATGCTTATGAGAGTTCTCCAGAGCTTTCATTGAAATGAGCATCCTCACCATTTAATGGTTCCTGAATGAAGTGAAACCCACAGTGCCTTCAACTTCATCCTTGAAAAATGGCTAGATAAATACCGTGAAATTTTTTTAAATTTCCATGACCAGGTGGCACTGGAGAACCTTTGGATATCCTGTTGCTGACTATGAGTATACCAAACAGTGCCTGATGGACTGGGTTTCCAGAAAATGGTGTAGAGCAGAGATGCCAGTAATTTGGAGCCTGCTGAGTAGTGGGCATAGAGCTGCAGTCGGCAGGTGTGTGATAAATCATCTGTGGTGGAGCCATGTGGATCTTCCATTGGCTTCCAAATTGCTTGTGACTGACATGGTGCAGCGAGAAGACCCTTATATGTAAAGGCGTATTTTTATTTGTAGAGGTTTTAGGGCAATGTTCAGAATCACGTTGGTATGGTCAAGAGGCAAGCTATTTGGGATAGAACCTTGGTGGGTGCATTCTCCTGCAGACCCTGACCCACCACACGTGAGAAACTCCCTCCAACAATTTGTCCCAGGTGGACTCCTTGTATTTTGTGAAGCAAATACCAAACTACCAGTGCAGCAGCAAGAAACACCACAAAATGTGGAGGATGACCAAATGGCTTCACAGTCCACACGGGGAGACACTTAGCCCCCAGTGACCACAGTTTACCTACAAAGATTGAATTCAGCACTGCTGACTCATGTTCATTGGAACATAAGAAACCATGTCCTCCAGGTCACATAGATGCAGACCCAGCTTTGATGCTCTCATTACAAAGGAATCTAAAGCTCCTGACAACAACATATATTTCAAGTGCCCAACCTCAGTGGCAGTTTCTGAAGAAGTCTTTAGGCCAGCAGAGCTCCATATTTGTGGAGTGTTTACCCTGTCCCTTACTTTAGTAAACTACTCTACCACCTCCAATGTTGTGAACTTTTGAGCATATTAAATTCCAGCTATGTATTCCCAGATTTTCTAACTCTTCTCCTCTAATGATGTATTACTTGGGGCGAGGGTAATGTCAAGGCATTGTTCTGGAAGAGAGTGAAATATTTCTCCATGTTTTTTTTTTCAATTATTTTATTTCATATTATTTTTTTATTTTTTTAATTGGGTGTTCAAAACATTACAAAGCTCTTGACATATTATATTTCATACATTAGATTCAAGTGGGTTATGAACTCCCATTTTTATCCTAAATACGGATTGCAGAATCATATGTGTTACACATCTGCATTTTTATAATGCCCTATTAGTAACTGTTGTATTCTGCTACATTTTCTATCCTCTAGTATCCCCACTCCCCTCCCATCTTCTCTCTCTACCCCATCCACTGTAATACATTAATATCTTTGTTAATTTTCCCATTCCCCTCACAACCTCTTATATGTAATTTTGTGTAACAATGAGGGTCTCCCTACGTTACCATGCAATTTCCTTTATCTCTCTCTTTCCGACCCCCACCTCATGTCTCTGTTTAATGTTGATCTTTTCTTCCTGCTCTTCCTCCCTGCTCTGTTATTAGTTGCTCTCATTATATCAAAGAAGACATTTTTATTTGTTTTTTAGGGTTTGGCTAGCTTCACTAAGCATAATCTGCTCTAGTGCCATCCATTTCCCTGCAAATTCAATGATTTTGTCATTTTTTAATGATGCATAATACTCAATGGTGTATAAATGCCACATTTTTTTTATCCATTCATCTACTGAAGGGCATCTGGGTTCGTTTCACAGTCTAGCAATTTTGAATGGTGCTGCTATGAACATCAATGTGGCAGTATCCCTGTAATATGCTCTTTTAAGGTCTTCAGGGAATAGTCTGAGAAGGGCAATAGCTGGGTCACATGGTGGTTCCATTCCCAGCTTTCCCAGGATTCTCCATACTGCTTTTCAAATTTGCCACAACAGTTTGCAGTCCCACCAGAAATGTACAAGAGTACCCTATTCTCCACATCCTCGCCAGCACTTGTTGTTTGACTTCATAATGGCTGCCAATCTTACTAGAGTAGGATGGTTTCTTAGGGTGATTTTAATTTGCATTTCTCTGACTGCTAGAGATGGTGAGCATTTTTTCATTTACTTACTGATTGATTGTATGTCCTCCTCTGAGTAGTGTCGGTTCAGGTCCATGGCCCATTTTTTGATTGGGTTATTTATCATGTTATTGTCTAATTTTTTGAGTTCTTGGTATACTCTGGATATTAGGGCTCTATCTGAAGTGTAAGGAGTAAAAATTTGTTCCCATAATTTAGGCTCCCTATTTACCTCTCTCATTTTTTATCCTGCTGAGAAAAAACTTTTCAGTTTAAGTAAGTCCCATTTGATGATTCTTGTTATTAACTCTTCTGCTATGGGTGTCCTGTTAAGGAATTTGGAGCCCGGCCCCACATTATGTAGATCGGAGCCAACTTTTTCTTGTATCAGATGCAGAGTCTCTGATTTGATATCTAGCTCCTTGATCCACTTTGAGTTAACTTTTGTGCATGGCAAGAGGAGGGGATTTGGTTTCATTTTGTTGCATATGGATTTCTATTTTTTACAACACCATTTGTTGAAGATGCTATATTTCCTCCATTGCATGCTTTTAGCTCCTTTATCAAATATAGCATAGTTGTAGCTTTGTGAATTAGTCTTTGTGTCCTCTATTCTGTACCATTGGTCAACCTGCCAGTTTTGGTACCAGTGCCATGCTGTTTTTGTTAATATTGCTCTGTAGTATTGTTTTAAGTCCGGTATCGCTATACCGCCTGATTCACACTTCCTGCTAGAATTGCTTTTGCTATTCTGGGTCTTATATTTTTCCATATGAATTCCATGATTGCTTTATCTATTTCTACAAGAAATGCCATTGGGATTTTGATTGGCATTGCATTGAACCTATAGAAAACTTTTGGTAATTTCGCCATTTTGATGATGTTAGTTCTGCCTATCCAGGAACAGGGTATATTTTTCCATCTTCTAAGATCTTCTTCTACTTCTCTTTTTAGGGTTCTGTAGTTTTCATTGTATAAGTCTTTCACCTTTTTTGTTTGGTTGATTTTCAAGTATTTAATTTTTTTGAGGGTATTGTGAATGGAGTGTTTTTCCTCATTTCTGTTTCAGGAGGTTTGTCGCTGATATACAGAAATGCCTTTGATTTATGCGTTTTGATTGTATATCCTGCCACTTTGCTGAATTCATTTATTAGTTCTAGTAGTTCTTTTGTAGACCCTTTTGGGTCTTCTATGTATAGAATCATGTCACCAGGAAATAGTGATAATTTTCGTTCTTATTTTCCTATTTTTATGCCTTTGATTTCTTTCGTCTGTCTAATTGCTCTGGCCAGTGTTTTGAGAACTATATTGAATAGAAGTGGTGACAGAGGACATCCCTGTCTTGTTCCAGATTTTAGAGGGAATGCCTTCAATTTTTCTCCATTCATAATGATGCTAGCCTGAGACTTAGCATAGATAGCTTTTACAATGTCGAGGTTAGTTCCTGTTATCCCTATTTTTCTAATGTTTTGAACATAAAGGGATGCTGTACTTTGTCAAATGCTTTTTCTGCATCTATCGAGATGATCATATGGTTTCTATCTTTAAGTCTATTGATGTGATGAATAACATTTATTGATTTTCGTATATTGAACCATCGTTGCATACCAGGGATGAATCCTACTTGATGCTGGTGAACAATTTTTTTGATTTGCCTTTGTATTCGATTAGGCAGATTTTTATTGAGGATTCTTGCATCTAGGTTAATCAGATATATTGGTCAGTAGTTCTCTTTCTTTGAGGTGTCTTTTTCTGGTTTTGGAATTAGGGTGATGTTGGCCTCATAAAATGAATTTGGCAGAGCTCCCTCTTTTTCTATTTCCTGAAATAACTTGAAAAGTATTGGTATTAATTCTTCTTTAAAGGTTTTGTAAAACTCCGCTGTATAGCCATCCGTTCCTGGGCTTTTCTTGGTTGGTAGTCTTTTGATTGCTTCTTCTATTTCATCCATTGATATTGGTCGGTTTAAATTGTGTGTATCCTCCTGACTCAGTTTGGGCAAATCATATGACTTAAGAAATTTATCGATGTCTTCACTATTTTCTATTTTATTGGAATAATGGTTTTCAAAATAATTTCTAATTGTCTTCTGTATTTCTGTAGCATCTGTTGTGATGTTGCCTTTTTCATCCCATATGTTAGTAATTTGAGTTCTTTCTCTTCTTTTCGTCTTTAGCATGGCTAAGGGTCTGTTGATCTTATTTATTTTTTCGAAGAAGCAACTTTTAGTTTTGTTAATTTTTTCAATAGTTTCTTTTGTTTCAATTTTGTTGATTTCCACTCTGATTTTAATAATTTCTTGCCTTCTGCTAAATTTGCTGTTGTTTTGCTCTTCCTTTTCTAGGGCTTTGAGATGAAGTGTGAGCTCACTTATTTGTTGGTTTTTCCTTTTTTTTCAGGAATGACCTCCAGGCGATGAATTTCCCTCTTAAAACTGCTTTCATTGTGTCCCATAGATTCCGATATGTTGTGTCTATAATTACATTTATCTCTAAGAATTTTTTGATTTCCTCCTTTATGTCTTCTGTAACCCATTGATCATTCAGTAACATATTGTTCATTTTCCATGTGATGTAGAATTTTTCCTTCCTTCTTTTATCATTGATTTCCAGTTTCATTCCATTATGATCAGATAAAATGCATGTTATTATCTCCACACCTTTATATTTACTGAGGGTTGCACTATGGCATCATATATGGTCTTTTTTTGAGAAGGATCCATGTGCTGCTGAGAAAAAAGTATATTCACTTGATGATGGTTGATATATTCTATATATGTCAGTTACATGTTGGTTATTGATTGTGATATTGAGTTCTATACTTTCTTTATTCAACTTTTGTTTGGAGGATCTGTCCAATGGTGATAGATGTGTGTTGAAGTCACCCATAATTATTGTGTTGAGGTCTATTTCATTTTGGAGCTTGAGGAGAATTTGTTTCATGAACATCGTAGCACCATTATTTAGTGCATAAATATTGATAATTGTTATGTCTTGTTGGTGAATGGTTCCTTTTAACAGTATATAATGTCCTTCCTTATCCCTTTTGATTAACTTAGTCTTGAAGTCGATTTTATTTGATATGAGGATGTCCACCCCTGTTTGTTTATGAGGATAAGTGTGCATGGTGTATTTTTCCCAACCTTTCACCTTCAGCCTGTGTGTCTTTGCCTTTCAGATGTGTCTCCAGGAGGCAACATATTGTTGGATTTGTTTATTTAATCCAAGTTACCAGCCTATGTCGCTTTATTGGAGAGTTGAAGCCATTTACATTCAGAGTTACTATTGATGTATGGTTTGTACTGCCAGCCATGTTTGATTATATATCTTTTTTTAAATTTAGTTTGTTTCTTCATGATAAGCTTTCACCCTGCCTCTGTCATTACCAAGGTACTTCCCACTGATGGTTTTGGTTGTTGTTTTTCATTTCTTTCTTGTGTAGTGTTTTTCTCAAGACGCTTTGTAAAGCTTGTTTTCTGGCTTCAAATTCTTTTAGCTTTTGTTTATCATGAAAGATTCTTATTTTATTGTCGTACCTGATGGTTAATTATGCTGGATACATAATTCTTGGTTGGCATCCATTGTCTTTCAGTGTTTGAAATACGTTTTTCCAGGATCTTCTCGCTTTCAGCATCTGTGATCAAATATCCGTTGTTAACCTTATTGGTTTACCACTGAATGTATTCTGCCTCCATTCTCTTGTAGATTTATTATTTTCTCTTTGTTCTGTATATTGGATATCTTCATAACAATGTGTCTTGGCATTCGTCTACTGTGATTTTGTGTGCTCTTGTCCTGTATGCATCTACAATTTGTATATCCATTTCCTTTTTTATTTCTGGAAAGTTTTCTGTAATTATTTCATTCAGCAGTTTTCTCATTCCCTTGGTTTGAGTCTCTGTACCTTCCTCTATCCTGATGACTCGTAAGTGTGGTTTTATTTATGTTATCCCAAATCTCTTGGATGTTTTTCTTGTGATTTTTTTGCCAGCCTTTCTGAGTTGGCTGGACTCGTTTCAAGATGATATATTTTGTCTTCATTATCTGACGTTCTGGCTTCTACTTGCTCCACTCTGTTAGTGATACTCTCAATGGAGTTCTTAATTTGGTTTATCATTTCCTTCATTTCTAGAATTATTGTTTGATTTTTTTTATAATCTCTATCCACTGATAAAGATGCTTAACTTTTTCTTTTATATGTTTATGTAATTCATTTTCAATGTTTTCTTTTACTGTTTGGATTTTCTGTCTCGTATCTTCTTTAAGTTTCCATTCCATCTGTCTAAGGTATTCCTTGAGTTCTTTATATGACCACTTTTCTGATGAATCCTGGTCCTCCTGAATATTTAGGGTGTTCTTCATTGTTTGTTCTCCTTTTCTTCCTTGCTTGTTTATGCTGCTCATGTTACTTCTTGTTCTGTTTGACTGCTGAGTTACTGTTTACTCTTATAAATTTATTTGATGCTTGGGAGGAAAGATTTTAGAAGGGAAGGGAAAAAGTCACTAAAGAGAATGAGAGTAGGCAGGTAGAATGCAAGGAATGGGAAATAAGAAAATTGAAAAGAAATGAAATACAATAGAAAAAATAGAAAATAAAGAATGAAAATGATTTTTTTAAAAAATGATAATGATAATATAAAATTGAAATTAAAATTTTAAAAAATAATAATAACAAAATAGGGGAGGGGAGGGGGGATTGTAGAGGAAAGGAAAGGCAGCAGAATACAACAGTTACTAGTATGGTATTATGTAAAAATGTGGATGTGTAACCCATGTGATTCTGCAATCTCTACTTGGTTTAAAAAAGGGAGTTCATAACTCACTTGAAGCTAATGTATGCTAATGTATGAAATATGATATGTCAAGAGCTTTGTAGGGTTTTGAACAACCAATAAAAAAATAAAATAAAATAAAATTATTTTGCCATTTAAAAAAAAAAGAAAATAATTTTGAAGTTTATCTATGATCCAGGGGCAAGTTAAATGAAACAGTTTCCAGTTGTTAAGTCACCAAAAAATTTATTATTTCATGTGTTATTTATTTGCTTTGTAGTATGTTTAAATTTTATTTTTGGAAAGTTTTTAACCTTATTAAATTTGTTTATTTGTTGTGGGGGAAACAATTGTATATAGGTTAAGTATTGTTTATCAAAAATGCTTAGAACAAGAAGCATTTCAGATTTTGTATTTTTTTGGAATTATGGAATATTTATACACACATAATCTTGGGGATAAGACTCATGTGTAAATATGAAATTCATTTATATTTCATACATGCCTTAGACCCATAGCCTGGAGGAAATTTCATACAACATTTTTAGTATACCTGCATTTTGACTGTAACCTGTCAAATGAAGCCAAGTAGGAAACTTTTCACTTGTCACATTCCAGTACTAAAACACGTTAGATTTGGCATTTTGGATTTGGGATTTGGGGATTAGGGGTGCCCAGTTTCCAGAGAGCAAATTCTATTTTTCTACTAAAGTAAACTCATTTATCATAGTAAGTTGTCCTAAGTTAATTATCTTTGTATCCACAAAATTCCTAAAACTTATTGTGGTGCCTATATTTCTCCTTAAAATCATATTTCAAACATTTAATCTTGCTTCATTGAATAAAAACAAATCATATTTTCATCTAATTTTTAGATTCTTTAATTAATTAACACAATTGCTGTCTTATTAAAGGTTCTTTCACTTAAAATACATATTTTACATTGATATTAATAATAGATGTTCTGGAATTATCAATGAAATTTTTATACAATAGCTTTTGCTCCCTGTATTTTCAAACACCACTTAACTTGTGTGTTTGTGTTGCAAACAACTTAGAGCTGATTTTGTATTTTTACTTCAAATGACATTTTCTACACACTTTCATTTATTTTTTATAATTTATTCTTTTTTACTAGTTTTTTTAGTTGTTGATGGATCCTTATTTAATTAATTAATTTATATGCAGTGCTGAGAATCCAACCAGTGCCTCACACATGCTAGACAAGTGCTCTACCACTGAGCCACAACTCTAGCCCACTCCAGTTTATTCTTAAAATTCACATTTTTTTTAGTTTATGTATAGGTTTTTTTTATTGGCTCTACACAGCACTGGTATACTATCATATTTCTTTTTTTAATTGGTTCTTTTTATACATAACATTAAGATTATACATAACATTAAGATTCATTTTGGCATAATTATAAAAGCATGAAATATAATTTGCTCTAATTCAGTCCCCAGTACTTCCTCTTTTTCTCCTTTCCTCCCTCTTTCTGTTCCCTTCCCACCACTCTACTGATCTTTCCGCTATTTACTTTTAGTTTGGGGGGATTGTGCAGGTGTGTGTTGTGTGTATACATAATGGTGAGATCCAATACGTTTTTTTCCCTTTCATTTGTTGTTTTATGGTAATACCGTGTGATTATTTTTATAGTGTTTAAGTTCTTTCATGAGGATTTTGGAAAATAAAAGCAATAAATTTGTGTTCTCAGATGGTCATCATGAACCGGAAAAAAAAGTAAAATAAAATAAAAAATTTTAAAACATTTTTTAAAAGTTAAAGAACAGCAACAAAAAAATGAAAATAAAAGAAAACAAAAAAAAAAACAAAAACAAAAACAAAAAAAAACAAATTAAAATAATAATAATAACAATAAATGCAGTCATAGATTGCAATAAACTTCTTTTCCAGTAGGTAGAGCTGTGCCCACTGGGCCAAGCTTCTCCTTTCAATAAGTGGGAACCAATCACTGTGCAACAGCTCTTCCTCCCAGACTGGGTGGGTGTCCAATCCTGAGTGCCTAGGGCCTTCTTTTGTGTTTCCTCAAGCCAGGCCCCACTCACCTGTGACACTCACCACAATACTGGCTACATGCCAGGTCTGCTGCTCCTAGGAGCCCTGTTTTCATGAACGCCTGGGAACACTCGCCCTGTTTGTCTCCCTCAGACCCTAAGTTTGTAGAGCTTAGGCCTGAGAACCCCCAGCGAATTTGCTTGCACTCCGGAAGCCATGCCCCCGGAAGCTGGAGCAAGAGACTTCAGTTTTCAGCACTGGTGGGAGCGGTGGCCTGGAGGTCTGCACCACGAGTCCCGTGCCACTCCTAATTCCCTCTGTCTGGCTATCGCGCTCAAGGGAGAGCTGGGAGGGGCTCTTAAGATTTCCCCACAAGTTCGCAAATTTACAGGAATTTGTTTCACTTTCAATCACTTCCTGCTTCAGGACACATGTATTCTTCCATGTTTCTTGACAGGTCTTTTCATGAGAGTTCTTTCAAGACACATTACTTTCAATTTCCATAATCACTTTTGAAGCAAAACTCACATAAACTTTATGATGAATTATAACTCTGATATTACCATTAGATGTATGACTGGTTGGAATTAATGATTGCATAACGATATAGGATTTCTTATATATTTTCAGATAAAAATTCAATCCATTATTTAAAGTGGAACGAGTTATATTATTTATTCACAGTATGGTCTATTCATGCATTATCTCTATATTCATAGACGCAGTGTACACTTCTTTATACCCCCAATACTAATTTATATGTCTTCAAAATATTGCTCCCTGAAATGTTGGAAGAAATACTCATGTCACCTGATCTACTTATACATTTAATCACAGAAATATTCAGAACACAAAATGCAAAGCTCACACTTATGTTTGTACCAAAGCCTAAAAGGAAAGTAAACATGGATTACTAAAAACATCCATGTCCAGCTTGCCTAATGCTCTCAAATATCAATCCTATTGGTGACTACATATTTGTTTCTTCTTAAGATTATATATTCAAACTCAACCCTACTGAAAATGTCTAATCCTATCCCTCACTTTATACATTGCCTGATTTCATTATGGCTCTATTTCTATCTGTTTCCTACATATTTTCCCCAGTTCATCATTGTGACTGACTCTTCACATGTGCTGACATTTACATTCACACTCTAATCGATAACCTATTGCTAATAAACGTTTGTTCCTAATCCTATACTCATTCTTTTTCTAAACCTACCGACTATCTTCCTAATCCTACCGACTATCCTTTTTTGACTGGATATTCTCTTCTACATTCAATCAAGCAAGGTACAAGGTCTTATGCCATTGTATATTGATCTATCTGAGACCTCTGTGCAGAATGTAATTTTATTCTAAGTATCACAATCAAGGGTCCAATGCCCTTCTGGGCTTCAAATGTTACCTAGATTTCTAGTTTCACAGTTATATTTCACATATGTATTCTAGTAAATATCGCAGTTTCAAATACCATTATTCATTCTGCAGGATGATTCCTAAACCAAATCCAACATGTTATTGACCCTAAACATACACTGTTCCCTCAATCTAACTTTACAGAAGAGCAGGGACAGAGTTGGTCTTACAATACAGGAATGTAGGGGATCTTCCACCTGCTGAGAACCTCAAAGGTCCATGCAGACATGATCCCTGGAAAAGAGGTAGGCAGCTATGAAGGACCTGAGAGAGCAAAAGTCATCTTCCATGGCAAACAACCTTGTCAGGATGAAGGGGTGTGTCTGAATCAGCCACTTTCTTCTTAATGTAGAGAAGATGGACCAAACAAGGTCTGTGTGGAGAGCTGTTCCCGTGTGTCTATGGTTGATATACCATTCTAACTTGTGACAGTGTCGCAGGAAGTAGGGGCAGCCTCCATCTCATGGGACCCTTGGAAGCAGCTATTAGGACAAAGTGTTTGCCAAGGCATTGACCTCATTCAGTTCCTGAAGGAAGTGACCTACCTTACTTCTTTGGTGATGGAACTCTCTGAACTTGGGATCCAGGAAGCCAGGCATCCAGAGCCAGTCCCAGTCCCAGTACCAGTGGGCTCACTTGTTTTGTTTTACCAATGACAGATTCTGTCTTTCTTGGTACCTACTGATGTGAGGATGGTCAAATATCAGGAGAGCTCTGAAGACGGGCCTTTCCTTAGTAAGTAGGTAGTGACTCACCGCTGGCTCCTAACAACTACACAGAGTTAGCCAAGGAGACCAGATCTGCCACAGTACAGGCCATTTCGGGCGAACATAGTAGGGCCCGCTAGTCAGAGGACACTCTGGATATTCAGAGACTTACTTGGGGGAAGGAGGTGCTTTGTGTTTGTGGGTGTGAGTTTGTGGTTTTGTCTCATTTTCTTAGAATAGGTAGGAAAGCTGGTATGTCTGGTTTGCAGTGGACTGTTTCTAGATAGTCTTTTGACAAGGCAAGTGTTTCTATGTCTGTGTATAACACTGTGTCCGTGGTTGTAGACATTAGAAAAGAGAATGCATCAATGAATGTGTCCTGTCTAGTAGAAAGCTTCCCAGCATTCATCCTGCCCAATTTATGACTGCACTGCAGGTTGCCTTATCGATGGGCAACACCTACTATCTTCCTAAGTTTCAGATTTCTTCCTGAATTCTGACCAATCTGCAGAATAGTCTCATGGTTTTGTGTCCAAGATAGGTACCACCCCAAGCTCTGTCACATGGCCATGTACTGAATAGCTGAAGGTAATGGCGAGCTTCTTAGAAAACTCAGATATCAGTGTGACCAGGTAAGTCTCAGTGGAGAAACCATGCTTTGTGCCTTTTGCTTACCTATTTTTCTGTTTCACTGAATGACAGGAAGGTCTTTGCCTCAGGCCACCCCTTTGATAAGCATGAAAAAAACAGTTTTCATATGGAAATGATTCTGCATCACCCGTGGCTTTTTGCTTAATTGCTTTGAATGGGATGTGTCTGAATCAGCCTCTTGGCCCTGTGTGAGGCTGTGGCTTATATTTTCAGCACCTGATGGATATAAAGAAAGATCCCATGTGTGCATCCAAAACTAAAATGGCAAAATTCAGTCATTGTGGATGATGTCTCTCTCCTTCCTCTATTAGGTTGCAGACAATCATCAAGTGAGTATAGGGATCCTTTGGGTCAAATGAGTTTTTCAAAGCCATGCAGAGGTGCTTGGGTTTTCTCATGATTCCACTTCACATAAAGAATCTAAACCCCACAGTCAGTAGGCCTCAAATTGGAGAAGCAGAGTAGTTGTAATGGCAGGCCTATTTGATCACTCCTGGTTCACAGGAATGGTGTCCAGGCCACCCTGACTTTAGGCAAATGAGGGCCAAGGGAGCTTATTTTGGACACTCTCTTGCGCTGCACCCCTCATGGAAATCTCCAGCCAGAGGTTATAATGAGGGTCTATGTGGAAGAAGATGAGGGCCATGTGGGAATGTTTTGGTTTTAATTTTGGTAATTTGTGTGGCAGTTGAAAGGGATGACTGGGTCCACCTCGGCTTGTACTCTGGTGTAATACTCCTTAGAGACTGAGTTGTAGAACTGACCTCAGAGAAGTATTGCCATGAATTGTGTGGGGATGTTAGGAGGCCACGCTTGAGAGTCGCCCTTGGAAACTGAGATCTAGGCCAAGGGTGGCTTTCCACAGAACACTGAGAATCTCAGCCAGGATATCACATGATTTTATTCTGAAAAACTTGGCAGCCATAGTTGAGAGTCAAAACACACATGGACCTCACATTGTAGACCTCAATGGGCCTGGCTTCATGTGACCTTTTGGCCACTATTTGGGATGCCTTGCCTGTGATTGTTCTCCAGAGCTTTCATTGAAATGAGCTTCCTTAACATTTAATGGTTCCTGAATGAATTGAAACCCACAGTGACTACAACTTCTTCCTTGAATAATGGCTAGATAAATACCATGAAATTTTTGAAATTTCAATGACCAGTTGGCACTGGAAAACCTTTGGATGTCCTGATGCTGATCATGAGTATACCAGACAGTGCCTTGATTGACAGGGTTTCATAAAAATGGTGTAGAACAGAGATGCCAGTTAGTTGGTGCCTGCTGATTAGTGGGCCTAGAGCAGTGGTGAGCAGATGTGTGACAAAACATCTGTGGTGAGGCCACGTGGAACTGCCATTGGCGTCCAAATGGCTTGTGACTGATATGGTTTCAGCCAACAGACCCAATAGGTAAAGGCATCTTGTTATATGGAGAGGTTTCAGGGAAATGTTCAGAATCAGGTTGCTATGGTCAAGGGGGAAAGCTATGTGGGATAGAAGCCTGGTTATTGCATTCTCCTGCAAACCCTCACCCACCACACGTGACAGAACTCCCTCCAACAATGTGTCCCAATTGACCTCCTTTATTTCGTGAAGCAAATACCAAACTCCCAGTGCAGCAGCAAGAAACACCACTAAAAGTGGAGGATGAACAAATATCTTCCCAGTTAGCACAGGGAGAAACTTAGCCCCAGTGTCCACAGTTTAGCTACAAAAAAATAATTCAGCACTGCTGCCACATGTTCAATGAAAAATAAGAAACCATGTCTTACAGGTCACATATATGCAGAACCAGCTTTGATGGTCTCTCTATAAAAGAACTAAATCTCCTGAAAACAACATGTATTTCAAGTGCCCAACCTCAGAGGCAGTTTCTCAAGAATTTTTTAGGCCAGCAGAGCTCCATGTTTGAGGAGTGTTTACCTTTTGCCTTACTATTTTGAACTCTTCTACCACCTCCAAGGTTGTGAACTCCTGAGCAAATTCCATTCCAGATATGTATTCACAGATTTTCTAACTCTTCTCCTCTAACTGTATCTTACTTTGGTAAAAGATAATGTCAAGGCATTGTTCTGGATGAGACTGGGAAGATTTTGGGGTAGCACATATTTGCATAGACATTGGATTCATTTTTCAATTTCCCTTTAAAACACTGAATCTCTAACCCTAACCAATTCCAAACTAGACTCTGACTACTAATCCTAATATGATGGAGAAAAATAACAAAAAACAGAAAAGAAGTACAAGCAGTTCAGAGGAGGCAAGGTGTATACTTGGACTTGCCTTTTGCATAATATAGGGTAGGAGTTATAAATCTTGCAAATTTTTTTTGAAATAGTTCTCCATGTGTTTTTAAAGTTAACAAATATGTGAATTCCTTTCTCCCTTTCTCTGTAGCCTATTAAGCACATGTATTTTTATATGCACATATAGAATTCTACCTGGTACCACACGTACATTCTTGCGAGGTGGTTGACTTGGCAGATACAAATTGTGAGAAGAGATCACTCCTCGTAAATGCTATTGGAACTGAAATTTCAAACTATGGGTGAACTTTCTAGTTGAACAACATTATACATAAATCCATGTTCAGTATAATGAATATTTTTGGATCTGTGGATGATATATATTTCATGATGGATTTTGATTGGCATATATATTGTTATTTTTTAATGTCTCTCTCTCTGTCTCTCTCTCTCTCTCTCTCTCTCTATATATATATATATATATATATATATATATATATATATATATATATATACTCTCCAGATATTTCAAAATATGTAATATATGTGACTTATTATACACGCCCTAAATTCATTCATATTCATTTATGTGGATTTATAATCAACTTTTCACAAGATTATTTTCCAAACTATTCATCCACCTGAAATTCATAGTTTGTTTCCTAGTACTGACAACTAACTTGAGTGAATGGTGTATACAAATCCTAATATTTCTACAGTAACTGACCCAGTTTAACATCAATGCAAGTAGATTCCTATGGGACATGATATGTATTTTGACGTTCATATTTATTCAACAGTGGGACATTATTATTTCTTCAGTTTATGCACATCATAATATATATATTTCATCCAAAAGTTCAAAAATATATAGGAATTTGTTTCACTTTCAATCACTTCCTGCTTCTGAAAACATGTATTCCTCCATGTTTCTTTACTGCTCTTTTCATGAGACTTCTTTCCAAACACATTATTTTCGATTTCCATAATCAATTTTGAAGCAAAACTCACACACTCTTCATGAAAATCCTAATACTAATATTATCATTGATGTATAACTGGTTGTAATGAATGTTTGTATATCAATATTTGATTTCCTGTATTTTTTCAGATATCAATTCAATCCATTATTTATAGTGGAATGAGTATAGGTTTTATTCAGAGTATGTTCCATTCATGCATTGTCTGTATATTCATAGAAACAGGGTACACCTGTTTGTACCCCCAATACTAATTTATACGTCTTCAAAATATTGCTCCCAGAAATGGTGGAAGATATACTCATGTCACCTGATCTACATATATATTTTATTACAGTAATATTATGGACACAAAATGCAAAGATCACACTTATGATTGTACCAAAGCCTAAATGGAAAGTGAGCATGGATTAGTAATAACATCCATGTCCAGGTTGCCTAATGCTCTCAAATGTCAATCCAATTGGTGACTACATATTTGTTTCTTGCTAAGATTATATATTCAACCTCAACCCTGTTGAAAATGTCTAATCCTATAACTCACATTATACTTTGCCTGATTTCCTTTTGTCTCAATTGATATTTACTTTCCTACATATTTTCCCCAGTTCATCATTGTGAATGACTCTTCACATGTGCTGACATTTACATTCACTCTCTACCCGAAACCCTATTGCTAAAAAAGTTTTTGTCCAAATCCTATACTCACTCTTCTTTCTAAACCTACTGACTATCTTCCTAATCCTATCGACTATCCCTTTTTGACTGCATGTTCTCTTCGACATTCAATCATCCAAGGTAAAGTCCTATGCCATTGTATAGCGATTAATCAGAGACATCTGTGCAGAACATAATTCAAAGCTAAGTATCCTACCCAAGGGCCCAATACACTTCTGGGCTTCAAAACTTACATAGATTTGGGTTTTCAAACTTATATTTCACCTATATATTCTTTTAAATTTCGCAGGGTCCCAATAACATTATTCATCCCGCAGAATGATTCCCAACCGAATTCGAACCTGTTATTAACCCTAACTATACGCTGTTCCCTCAATCTACCTTTACAGAGGAGCAGGGATAGAGTTGGTCTTACAATACAGGAATGTAGGGGATCTTCCACCTGCTGAGAACCTCAAAGGTCAATGCAGAAATGATCCTTGGAGAAGTTGTAGGCAGCTATGTAGTACCAAAGAGAGCAAAAGTCTTCTGACATGGTAAAGAACCTGGACAGGATGAAAGGATGTGTCTGAATCAGCCTCTCTCTTCTTAATGTAGAGAAGATGGACCAAAGCAGGCCTGTATGGAGAGAAGTTCCCCGGTGCATATGGTTGATATACCATTCTAACTTGTGACAGTGTCACAGAAAGTAGGAACAGCCTCCATCTCATGAGACCCTTGGCAGCAACTGTTAGGACAAAGTGGTTGCCAAGGCAGTGACCTCATTCATTTCATGAAGAAAGTGACTTCACCTAACTTACTTGGTGATGGAACTCTCTGAACTTGGGATTCAGGAAGCCAGTCATCCAGAGCCAGTCCCAGTAACAGTCCTAGTGGGATCACATGTTTGGTTTTACCAAGGGCAGAGAGAGTCTTTTTTGGTACCTACTGATGTGAGAATGGCCAAATGCCAGGACAGCTCTGAAGAGGGTCCTTTCCTAAGAAAACAGGTAGTTGGTCATCGCTGGCTCCTGACAACTTCACAGATTTGGCCACGGAGACCAGATCTGAGACAGGGCAGGCCAGTTCAGGGTAACAATATGGTCCACAGTCAGAGGACACTCCGGATTGTCACAGACATATTGGGGGAAGGAAGTGCCTTTGTGGGTGTGGGTGTGAGTTTGTGGTTTTGTCTCATGTTCTGAGAATAGGTAGGAAAGGCGATTTGTTTGGTTTGGAGTGGACTGCTTCTAAAAAGTCGTTTGACAAGGTGAGTGTTTCTATATCTGTGTATCTCACTGTGTCCGTGGTTGTAGACATAAGAAAAGAGAATGCATCAATGGATATGTCCTGTCTAGAAGAAAGTTTTCCATCATTCATCCTACCCAATTTATGACTGGACTGCAGGTTGCTTTATGGATGGGCAACCCCTACTATCTTCCTAAGTTCATGTTTTCTTCCTAAATTTTGGCCACTACCCAGAATAGGCTCATGGTTTTGTGTCCAAGATATGTAACACCTCCAAGCTCTGTGACATGGCCATGTACTGGATAGCTGAATGGAATGGCGAGCATCTCAGGAAACTCAGATATCAGTGTGACCAGGAAAGTCTCAGTGGAGAAACACTGTTTTGGGCCTTCTGCTTACCTATTTTTCTGTTGCCCTGAATGTCAGGAAGGTCCTTACCTCAGGCCACCCCTTTTTGAAGCCTGAAGTAAACAGTTTTTAAATGCAAATGAATGGGCATCACCTGTGGTGCTTTGCTTAATTGCTTTCGAAAGGGATGTGTCTGAATCAGCTGCTTGCCTCTGGGTCAGGCTATGGATTAGATTCTCAGCACCTGATGGATATAAAGAAAGTTCCCATGTGTGTATTGAAAACGAAAATGGTAAAAATATCAGTCATTGTGGATGAAGTTTCTTGCCTTCCTCTGTTAGGTTCCTAACCTCCATCAAGTGAGAATAGGATCCTCTGGGTCAAATGAGTTCTTTGAACTCCTGCAGAAGTGCTTGGGTTCTCCCATGATGCCAAATCACATAAAGAATCTATACCTGACAGTCAGTTGGCCTCAAATTGGAGAAGCAGAGCAGTATTAAAGGCAGGCCTATTTAATCACTCCTGGTTCACAGGAAGGGTGTCAAGGCCACCCTCATTTTAGGCAAATGACGGGCAAGGGTGCATATTTTGGACATTGCCTTGGGCTGCGCTCCTCATGGAAACCTCCAGCAAGAGTTTATGATGAGTGTCTATATGGAAGAAGATGAGGGTCATGTGGGAATGTTTTGGTTTCAATTGTGGTCATTTGTGTGGCGGTTGGAAGAGATGACTGGGTCCACATGGGCTTGAACTCGGGTGTGATTCTCCTTCGAGACTGAGTTCTGGAACTGACCTCAGAGAAGTATTGCCATTAATTGTGTTGGGATTGTAGGAGGCCACGCATGAGAGTCACCCTTGAAACCTGAGATTGGGCCCTGGGTGGCTTTCCACAGAGCACTGAGAATCTCAACCAGGATATCACATGATTTTATTCTGAAAGACTTGGCAGCCATAGTTAAGAGTCAAAACACACATGGACCTCACATTTTAGACCTCAATGGGCCTGTCTGCATATGACATTTTGACCACTCTTTGGAAAGCCTTGCCTGTGAGAGTTCTCCAGAGCTTTCATTGAAATGAGCTTCCTCACCATTTAATGGTTCTTGGATGAATGAAAACCCCAAAGTGCCTCCAACTTCATTCTTGAACAATGGATAGATAAATACCATGAAATTTTTGAAATTCCCAATGACCAGGTGGCACTGGAGAACCATTGGATGTCCTATTGCTGCTCATGAGTGTACCAGACAGTGCCTTGATTGACTGGAGTTCTTGAAAATGGTGTGGAACACAGATGCCAGTAAGTTGGAGCCTGCTGAGTAGTGGGTATAGAGCAGTGGTGTGCAGTTGTCTGATAATATATTTGTGGTGTGGCCATGTGGGTGTGTCATTGGCTTCCAAATGGCTTGTGACTGACTTGGTGCAGCCAGCAGAAAATTATATGAAAAGGCATCTGGTTATATGGACAGGTTTCAGGGCAATGTTCAGAATCAGGTTGCTATGGTCAAGGGAGCAAGAAATGTGGGATAGAAGCCTGGTTGGTGCATTCTCCTGAAGACCCTGACCCACCACACCTTACAGGACTCCCACCAGCACTGTGACCCATTTGAAATCCTTGTATGTTGTGAAGCAAATACAAAACACCCAGTTCAGCAGCAAGAAACACCACAAAAATTGGAGAATGACCAAATGGCTTCAAAGTCCACACAGGGAGACACTTAGCCCCCAGTGGCCACAGTTTATCTACAAAGAGAGAATTCATCACTGCTTCCTCATGTTCATTAGAAAATAAGAAACCATATCCTCCAGGTCACATAGATGCAGACCCAGCTTTGATGGTCTCCGTACACAGGGAGCTAAAGCTCCTGACAACAACATATTTTTCAAGTGTCCAACCTCAGAGGCAGTTTCTCAAGAAGTTTTAATGCCAGCATAGCTCCATGTTTGTGGAGTGTTTACACTGTCCCTTACTTTTGGAAACTCCTCTACCACCTCCAATTTTGTGAACTCATGAACATTTTCCATTCCAGGTATGTATTCACAGATTTTCTAACTCTTCTTCTCTAATTTTGTCTTACTAGGGGCGAAGATATTGTCAAGGCATTGTTCTGGATGATAGTGGGAATTTTTTGTAGCACATATTTGCATACACATTGGATTTATTTTCCTATTTTCCATTTGAAATACTGAATAACTGACACTAACCCATACCCTAATAGACTCTTACTACTAATCCTAATATAATGGAGTAAAATAACCCAAACAGAATAGAAATGCAAGCATTTCAGAGGAGGCATGGTGTATAGTTAGACTTGGCTTTTGCATGATAAAGTGTAGGTGTTATAATTCAAGTTAATTTTTAATTGAAATAGTTCCATGGGTACTTAAAGTAAACAAATATGTGAATTCCTCTCTCCCTTTCTCTGTAGCCTATTCAGCACATGTATTTTTATATGCACATATAGAATTCTACCTGGTACCACAGGTACACTCTGTGAGGTGGCTGACTTGGCAGATAGAAATTGTGAGAATAGATCACTCCGCCTAAACGCTGTTGAAACTGAAATTTCAAACTATGGGTGAGCTTCCTAGTTGAACAACATTATACATAAATCCATGTAGTAAAATGAATATTTTTGGATCTGTGGATGATATATATTTCATGGTGAATTTCGATTGGCATATGTATTGCTAATTTTTAATGTCTCTCTGTGTGTGTGTGTGTGTGTGTGTGTGTGTGTATATATATATATATATATACACACACACACACACACTAAATTTTTTTAAAATATAAAATATATGTGTCTTATTATACACTCCCTAAATTCATTCATATTCATGTATGTGGATTTAGAGTTAACATTTCACAAGATTATTCACGGAAATATTCATCCACCTGAAATACATATTTTTTCCTAGAAATGAAAAATAACTTCAGTGAATGGTGGATACAAATCCTAATATTTCTACAATAATTGATCCAGTTTGTCATCAATGCAAGTAGATTCCTATGGGACATGATGTGTATTTTGATGTTCATTTTTATTCACCACTGGTATGTTACAATTTCTTCAGTTTATGCACATTATAGGATATATATTTCATCCATACGTTAGCAAAATTATAGGCATTTGTTTCACTTTCAATCATTTTCTGCTTTAGAACACATGTAATCCTCCATGTTTCTTGACTGGTTTTTTCATGAGACTTCATTCCAAACATATTATTTTCGATTTCCGTAATCAAATTTGAAGCAAAACTCACACACCCTTCATGATAAACTATAACCCTAATATTACTATTAGATGTATAACTGGTTGGAATGAATGATTGTATATCAATATAAGATTTCTTATATATTTTCAGATATCAAATCAATCCATTATTTAAAGTGGAACCAGTTATATTATTTATTCACACTATTGTCTATTCATGCATTGTCTCTATATTCATAGACACAGAGTACACCTCTTTGTAAACCCAATACTAATTTATACGTCTTCAAAATTTTGCTCCCAGTAATGGTGGAAGAAATACTCATGTCATCTGATCTACATATACATTTTATCAGAGTAATATTCTGGACACAAAAAGAAATGGTCACACTTATGTTTGCACCAAAGCCTAAATGTAAAGTGAACATGGATTACTAAAACCATCCATATCAAGTTTGGCTAATGCTCTCAAAATTCAATCCTATTTGTGACAACATATTTGTTTCTTGCTAAGATTATATATTCAAACTCAACCCTGTTGAAAATATCTAATCCTATCTCTCACTTTATACTTTTCCTGATTTCATAATGTCTCTATTTATATCAGCTTTCCTACATACCTTCCGCAGTTCATCATTGTGACTGACTCTTCAATTGTGCTGACACTTACATTCACACTCTAATCCAAACCCTATTGCTAAGGAACTTTTTTTCCAAATCCTATACTCACTCTTCTTCTTAAACCTACTGACTATCTTCCTAATCCTACCCATTATCCCTTTTTGACTGGATGTTCTCTTATACATTCAATAACCCAAGGTACAGGGTCTAATGCCATTGTATATCGATCTATCTCAGACATCTGTGCAGAACATAATTCAACGCTAAGTATCACAATCAAGGGCCCATCCCCATTCTGCGCTTCAAATCTTACTTAGATTTCTGTTTTCATACATATATTTCACCTATATATACTTATAAATGTCTCAGGTTCCCAGTACCATTATTCATCCAGCAGAATGATTCCTAATTCAAATTGAACATATTATTAACCCTAACCATACACTGTTCCCTCAATCTAACTTTACAGAAGAGCAGGGACAGAGTTGGTCTTACAATACAGGAATGTAGGGGATCTTCCACCTCCTGAGAACCTCAAGGTCCATGCAGAAATGATCCCTGGAGAAGATGTAGACAACTATGAAGGACCTGAGAGAGCAAAAGTCAGCTTCCATGGAAAACAACCTGGTCAGGATGAAGGGTTGTTTATGAATCAGCCTCTCTCTTCTTAATGTAGAGAAGATGGACCAAACCAGGTTGGTGTGGAGAGCTGTTCCTAGGTGCCTATGGTTGATATACCATTCTACCTTGTGAAAGTGTCACAGAAAGTAGGGGCAGCCTCCATCTCATGGTAGTCTTGGAAGCAACTGTTAGGACAAAGTGGTTACCAAGGCAGTGATCTGATTCAGTTCCTTAAGGAAGTGACCTCACCTCACTTCTTTGTTGATGGAACTCTCTGAACTTGGTATCCAAGAAGCCAGGCACCAAGAGGCAGTCCCAGTCCCAGTGGTCTCACTTGTTTGGACTTACCAAGGACAGAGTCAGTCATTCTTGCTACCTACTGATGTGAGGACGGCCAAAACCAGGAAAGCTCTGAAGAGGGGCTTTTCCTGAGAAAGTAGGTAGTGGCTCACTGCTGGCTCCTGACAACTTCACAGAGTTGGCCAAGGAGACCAGATCTGAGACAGGACAGGCCATTTCATTGGAACATAGTATGGCCCACCAGTCAGAGGACACTCCGGATAGTCACAGACCTACATGGGGGAAGGAGGTGTCTTTGTGGGTGTGGGTGTGGGTTTGTGGTTTTGTCTCATATTCTGAGAATAGGTAGGAATGGCGGTTTGTTTGGTTTGGAGGGAACTGTTTGTAGTAAGTCATTTGACAAGGCGAGTGTTTCTATGTCTGTTTATACCACTGTGTCCCTGGTTGTAGACATTAGAAAAGAAAATGCATCAATTGGTGAGTCCTGTCTAGTAGAAAGCTTCTCAGCTTTCATCCTGCCCAATTCATGAATGGACTGCGGCTTGACTTATCGATGGGGAACACCTGCTAACTTCTTAAGTTCCTGTTTTCTTCCTGAATTGTGTGCACTCTCCAGAATAGGCTCATAGTTTTGTGTCAAATATATGTACCACCTCAAATCTCTGTGACATGGCCATGTACTGGATAGCTGAAGGGAATGGCGAGCATCTCAGAAAGCTCAGATATCAGTGAGACCAGGAATGCCTCATTGGAAAAACCCTGCTTTGGACATTTTGCTTACCGATTCTTCTGTTGCCCTGAAAGTCAGGAAGGTCTTTGCATCAGGTGTGTCATGTGGGAGTGTTTTGGTTTTAATTGTGGTCATTTTTGTGGCCGTTGGAAGACATGGCTATGTCCACCTGGGCTTGAACCCTTATGTGATTCCCCTTAGAGACTGAGTTCTGGAACTGACCTCAAAGAAGTATTGCCATGTATTGTGTTGGGATTTTAGGAGGCCATGCATGAGAGTCGCCCTTGGAAACTGAGATCTAGGCCCAGGGAGGCTTTCCGAAGAGCACTGGAAATCTCAGGAAGGACATCACATGATTTTATTCTTAAAGACTTGGCAGCCATCGTTGCAAGTCAAAACACACATGGACCTCACATTGTAGACCTCAAATGCCTGGCTTAATGTGACCTTTTAGCCTGTCTTTGGGAAGCCTTGCCTGTTAGAATTCTCCAGAGCTTTCATTGAAATGAGCTTCTTCTCCATTTAATGGTTCCTGAATAAATTGAAACCCACAGTGCCTTCAACTTCATCCATGAAAAATGCCTAGATAAATATCATTAAAGTTTGGAAATTCCCATCACCTGGTGGCACTGGAGAACCTTTAGGTGTCCTATTGCTGATCATGAATGTACCAGACAGTGCCTTGATTGACTGGGTTTCATGAAAATGGTGTAGAACAGAGATGCCAGTAACTTGGAGCCTGATGAGTAGTCGGCCTAGAGCAGTGGTGTGCAGGTGTGTGTTAAAACATCTGTGATGGGTTGATGTGGATATGCCATTGGCTTTCAAATGCCTTGTGACTGATATGGTGCAGCCCCCATACCCTTGTATGTAAAGGCATCTTGTTATATGGACAGGTTGAAGGGCAATGTTTAGAATCAGATTGCTGTGGTCAAGGGGGCAAGCTATGTGGGATATAAGCCAGGTTGGTGCATTCTCCTGCAGACCCTTACCCACCACACATGACAGAACTCCCTCCATCACTGTGTCCCAGTTGAACTTCTCGTATTTTGTGAAGCAAATACCAAACTCCCAGTGCAGCTGCAAGAAACACCACGAAAAGTGGAGGATGACCAAATGGCTTCACAGTCCACACTGCAAGACACTTAGCCCCCAGTGGCAACAGTTTACCTATAAAGAGAGAATTCAGCCCTACTGCTTCATGTTCATAGGAAAAAAAGAAACCATGTCCTCCAGGTCATATAGATGCAGACCCAGCTTTGATGGTCTCACTACAAAGGAAGCTAAAGCTCCTGTCATCAACATATATTTCAGGTGCCCAATCTCAGAGGCAGTTTCTCAAGAAGTCTTTAGGCCAGCAGAGCTCCATGTTTTTGGAGTTTTTACCCTGTCCTTTACTTTTGGAAACTCCTCTACAACCTCGAAGGTTGTGAACTCCTGAGCGTTTTCCATTACCGATATGTATTCACAGATTTCTAACTCTTCTCCTCTAATTATGTCTTACTTGGAGTGAAGGAAATGTCAAGGCATTGTTCTGAATGAGAGTGGGAAGATTTTTGGGTAGCACATATTTGCCTACACATTGGATTCATTTTCCAATTTTCCATTCGAAATACTGAATCCCTGACTGTCAGGGGTAGAAGGAATTCTTCTTCAAAGAACAGCCTGACACTTACAAGAAACAGCCCCCAGGAGACATCCTGTCTGGAAGACATCCTGTAGCCATATATGTCCCTGAGACATCCTGTGGCCATCTTTCTTCCAGAAACATCCTGAAGTTATCTCACATTGTGAAGACATCCAGGAACTGCTGATAAGAGAGCTTTCCCATATCCAGCATATTAATACCCATGTGTGAAGAATAAAATTTTGCAGCTTGATCAGAACTCCTGTGTTGCTCTCATCTCTCATGCCTCTTGTCCCTTCATTCCTCCCCATCTAGGATCGCTGACCACGTTGATGTGTCCTGCCGGCCGGGACATCTGGCGCCCACCGACTGGGGCTCAAGCCTTTGACTGAGGGGGAACCCCTTCCTCCTGGAAGACTTGGTCAAGAGGAGCTCACGATCGCCTCAGCAGACACCACCCGGAGACATATCCAGGAGGAAGGTGGGGATGATGCACGGTGAGTGACGCACCATGTGACAAGCAGTATCGTCACATGATTTGTTTATTTCAGGCCTCAAGGAGTCCTTCAAGACATGAGGGGCACATGTTAAGAAAAAGTACTTAAAATTTTTCTTTTCATACATAGGAGAATTGTGTCCATGGTTTCCTCTTGAAGGGACCATTGATGGCAAAAATGGCTTAGAGTAGGAGACTGTTTAAAAGATTATTATGAATCATTTGGCCCAGAAAAAATGCCAGTTCCCACCTTTTCTTACTGGAACTTAATTAATGAAATTCTTAAAAGTTTTCGCTTTGACAATGGTACCTTACAACTTGTCAGGATTGGGGAAGAGATTATGCAAAAGACCTCTCGTCCCCCCTCTGCATGCCCATCATTAGTATAGACATAGAACCTTCTCAGTCTTCCCAGGACCCTGAGAACCTTCCTGGTCCCCCTCAAAATACGACCCTAATTAATAAGGCTCCAATGATTAAAAACCACCTTTATCCAGTTTTAAATCCCAGAGACACATTGACCCCTGGGGAGGACGCTATCTTGGAGAAGGAAGCAGCTCTCTACCATTCAGAACACCCGCGACCTCTCAGGACCCTGCCACAGCCTATAGGATTTACCAAGCGAAGGTGAAAGCACCTATGTAAAACATCTTGCCTTTGAAAATGCCAACCCAGCAGGTCAGAATGTTCTTCAACCACATAAGGATAAAGGGAAACTTTCTGAAGTTATTAGACTCTTTGCAGACGTGGGTGCAGCCCATGCCATGGGTCTGGCTTTAGGGACCGCCTTTACCAAGGCCTTTCACAATCCTGGCTCACGTACTTGCTTTACTTGTAAACAACCTGGCCATTTTGCATGTGAGTGTCCCACAGGCAAACAAAGCCTAGGAATAGCGTCTCCTCAAACTGGGGCTTAACCGCCCCCAGCTACCCTTTTCCATAGAAGTGGTAAAGGTCATCACTGGGCCAGTGAGTGTAGATCTAAGACAAATGCCCTCAGACAGCCTATTTCTTCCTACTTCTCGGGAAACTCCCTGCGGGGCCAGCCCCTGGCCACAACATCCCCCACGACAAACACAGGAGCAATAAAGTTTGTTCCCTCCTAAACTCCCAACCTACCACAAAATCCTTCTCCACAATTGCCTCCCTCCAACTAGCCACCCCAGGCAGCACAAAATTGGACCTCTGTGCTGCCACAAATACAATATTAGACCCAATGCAAGGGCCCCAGATAATACCCAATGAAATTATGGGTCCCCCTCCATCTCATACATGTGCCCTTAATCTTGGAAGAGCCTCCACTACCACACAAGGTGTTCAGGTCTTCGTTGGCATTAATGATAATGATTTCACTGGAGAAATAAAAATACTGGCCACTGCTATTAATGGAGTTGCCGCCATCCCAGCAGGAACAAGACTTGCACAATTAATTCTCCTTCCCTTGGATTCAGGAGGCATTTCCAAAACCCAAACCTACCTCGGGGGACTGCCTTCTTGGGCTTCTCTGATGTGTATTGGGTTCAGCCCATTTCTCACAATAGACCCACCCTTACCTTACTTACTGAAGGAAAGGAATTCCAAGGAGTTCTAGATATTGGAGCTGATGCCACAATTATTTCTCAAAAATACAAGCCATCAGGTTAGCCCCTCACTCCATCCTTGACTGACCTTAAAGGGATAGGAAAATAAAAAAATCCTCTGGTCGGCTCTAGGTCTATTAGCTGCACTGATAAAGATGGTAATAAGTCAACTGTCACTCCTTTCGTTGATTCTGACCTCCCTGTTAATGTATAGGGAGGAGATATTTTGAGTTATTGGAAGTTATTCTTGCCAGTCCCAATTCCATGGTGACTCATCAAATGCTTCCTATGAATTTTGTTCCTGGTACAGGCCTGGGGATACTGAAACAAGGACTGGTGGAGCCTATACAACCCATACAAAAACAAATACATGTGGACTTGTGTATTCAGATTTTTAGTGTCAGTCCCTGACCCTCCTGTACCCCATGCAGATAAAATTATTTGGGAGACTCAGACTCCTGTGTTGGTGGATCAGTGGCCCCTTACCCAAGAAAAATTGGAGGCTGCCTCCACGTTAGTGCAGGAACAGCTTGCAGCCGGCCATGTAAAGCCCTCAACCTCATCATGGATTACTCCTATTTTTATTATCAAGAAAAAATCAGGCAAGTGGTGCCTTTTACAATATTTGTGTGCCATTAATAAAGTTATGCGCCCGATGGGAGCACTACAGCCAGGCATTCCCACACCAGTGGCGATTCCAAAAAACTATTGTAAAATGGTTATTGACTTAAAAGATTGCTTTTTTACCATTCCTTTACATCCTGAGGATAGACCCTATTTTGCCTTTAGTCTCCCTCACATTAATTTTCAGGGCCCTATGCAGAGATTTCAATGGAAGGTTCTTCCCCAAGGTATGGCCAACAGCTCTAGTCTTTGCCAAAAACACGTTGCTCAAGCAGTAGACCCTGTGAGAGAGCGATGAGCACAAAATTATATTTTACATTATATGGATGATTTGTTAATTGCTGCACCTAATACCCATGACCTTAATAATTGTTACTTGGACTTTTACAAAACCTCACTACCTTGGGACTACAGATAGCTCCAGATAAGTTTCAAACACAGGACCCTTATACCTATTTGGGCCTTAAACTTCAAGATAATCAGATCCAAATTCCTAAAATACAACTATGTGTTTACCATCTTCACACACTTAATGATTTTCAAATATTACTGGGGGATATTCAATTGCTAGGAACATATTTAAAATTACCCACTTGTGTACTTTTGCCCCTTAATGATATTTTGATAGGTGATTCCCACCCCTCCTCCCCTCAAAAGCTTACTCCCGAGGCATGACATGCATTAAACCAAGCCACAGAAGCCATTGCCCAAAAGTTTGTTACACAAATTTCTTATAACCTTCCTCTGGTTCTGGTTATTTTCCACACTCCTCATACACCCACAGGAATATTTTGGCAGCGAGATCCACATTTTAAAAATAAAGGCTGCCCCTTGCTTTTGGTCCTTGTATCCACCACATGCTCCAAGGTTATTACTGTTTATCTTGCTCAGGTAGCTTCTCTTATTTTTAAAGGTCGTTTGCTTTCTCGACAACATTTTGGCAAAGACCCTGATAATATTTTAATTCCATATACTAAGGACCAAACCCTTACTACAATTTTTACTAGAGACATGGATCAATGGGGTATTGCCCTATCAGGCTTTTTGGGAACAATTCATAACCACATCCCCAATGACCCCGTTTTAAATTTTGTCCAGTTACATTCATTTATTTTTCCCAAAATTACTCAAAAGGCTCCCAATCCTCAAGAACTTACTGTCTTTACAGATGGTTCCAGTAATGGCCGTGCAGTCTTTGTTGTCAATAACAAGCCTACCACCTTTGATACTGTCTATCAGTCAGCTCAGTTTGTGGAATTGTTCACCATAACACAAGTTTTCATAAAGTTTTTTTGATAATCTTGTTAATATTTATACAGACAGTGCCTATATTGCTCTTTCTGTGCCCCTGCTGGAGATTTCACCAACCATTATGGATTCTTCCAATTCCCCCTTTCTGTTTCACCAGCTTCAGCAGCTAATTCAGGCCAGAAAACATGCATTTTCCTTAGGACACATCATGACACACTCTGACCTTCTGAGCCCTCTAACACAAGGTAATGCCCAAGCTGATGCAGCAACACGTTCCATCTTTCCAATTTTTGTTGGCTCCATTCAAAAGGCCATGGAGTTTCAAAATCTTCACCATCTAAATTCCCAGAGCCATCGATTACTTTGGAAAATTACCAGGCAACATGCATGAGAAATAGTAAAAGCATGCCCTGGTTGCACTGTCTCCCTCCCCATTCAACACTTGGGAGTTAACCCCCGAGGATTACAGCCCAATCAGGTTTAGCAAATGGATGTTATTCATTTTCCTGAATTTTGAAAAACCAAATATATATACGTTTCTATAGATACCTTCAGCGGCTTTAGTTTTGCATCACCACATTCTGGAGAGGCTACCAAAGATGTCCTTTCTCATCTTGTTTCAGCCTTTTTCGTAATGGGTAAACCAATACATATTAAAACAGATAAATGTCCTGCATATACCAGTGCCAAGTTTAAACAGTTTTGTGCTACCTTGCAATTTTGTCATACTACTGAAATTCTATACAACTCTCAGGGCCAAGGCATGTGGAACTTGCCCAGCTTAGCTTAAAGACTTGGCTATCCCGTCTTAAGGCTTCCGCCCTTGTATTTACCACTCCCAGGGATCGCCTTAACCATGCATTATTTGCCCTTATTTTTCTTACCTTAGACAGTGAAGGCCATTTGGCCACAGACAGACACTGGCATCCTTCGTCCAATTCTGTTCGCTCGCCTGTTATGTGGTGCAATCCCATTACAAATAAATGAAAACGCCCAGATCCTATCCTCATCAGGGGATGAGGCTCAGCTTGTGTTTTGGACCAAGAGCAAGCATCCCCAAGATGGTTACCAGAATGCCTGGTTAAACAGGTAAATTACTTACCTCAACCCAGGGACGGAGGCCCTCCCCCTGAGGACAAATTTTCCTCCATTTCAGATACAGCCAACAATCTGTGCGAGGATCCTGCTTAAGGCACTTCTGCTGAACAGGTTTGAACACGGAGGCCTTGGACCTCCAATTTCCAACATCATGGAGTACCTTTTTGCCCCCCCCCCCGTGAATGCAAAGGAGGATTTTGGACTGAGGCTCCCACTAGTTGGACCCAGACTGCTGACTGCATGACTAAGGTGACTTACCTCCATGCCAAGGTTGACCATAATCTCGGAGGAGTTCATCAGCCTAAATGGGTATGTGTTAACAAGCCAAAGATTATTCCCCCTAGTACAAGTAAAGCTCTCCAAAATTGTTCTGCAACTTGTACGCATACCCAGGCGATGCATGTCTCTTGTAATGTGTCGGCTTCACTTTGTGTTAATAAACAGGGAGAACAATTTTTTGAAGCCTCCCTAACTAAAACTCATGCAGCAGGGGGACCACTATTAATTATACCCCCATTCTCTTTGACCATGGAGGAGATGGCAAATACACCAAGCTACAGTCAGCTGGGTGCCAAGGCACTGTCGGAAAAGGTTCCTACTGGCCCATTAAGGCACCTACAGGGGTCTCTGATGGTGGAGGACCCACTTATTCTGTCAAGTATCCTCAGATAATCAAACTTTTGAAACCCCAAATCCCTGAGCTCACATATCATCCCTTAATGTAGCCTAAATCCCAGTTCCCAGGTTTAGATACCAATACATTAGATATTTTGCAAACTACATTCTCCTAGCTTAATAATTCGAACCCCACCCTTGCTGGTGATTGCTGGCTCTGCATGACAGCAGGGGCAATCATGCCTATGGCAGTTCCTATTAATTCTATCATGGACAATGATAATACATGCCAACCCGGATTTCCCTTTAAAGTACAGCCTATAGGCACTTTTACATTATTTCTTTTAGGCGCGATGCAGAATAATACCTATGATATTGATGTTCGACTTACTTCCTTTGGAAATTGCTCAACAGTATAAAATTATTCCTCACCCACCCCATCTCTTTGTCCCTCCAATGGCACAGTTTTTATGTGTGGAGGAAACTCGGCCTTCCCACGCTTCCAGCGAATTGGACCATTGGTTGTGTTCTTGCTTTATTACTCCCTGATATAACTATTGTCCCAGGAGATGAACCTCTACCAATTTCTAGCCTAGACACTTTAGTCAAAAGACATAGGTGGGCAATACAGGCTTTACCACTCATTGCCAGCCTTGGAATAACAGCTGCTGTGGGCACAGGTACAGTGGCTTAGGCACGGCTATTCACTCTTACCATCGCCTGTCTCAACAACTTATAAATTATGTACAAACTTTATCAGGAACCTTTAAAGATTTGCAGGACCAAATAAATTCCCTGGCAGAAGTGTTCCTTCAAAACAGACGGGGCTTAGATTTGCTGACAGCTAACCAGGGAGGTATTTGCTTAGCCTTAGGGGAACGATGCTGCTTTTATGCCAATAAATCAGGCATAGTACGCATTAAAATTAAGCAGCTTCAAGAAGATCCAGAAAAGAGACAAAGGGAACTATTTGAAAATCCCCTCTGGATTGGGCATAATGGATTTCTACCCTACCTTCTTCCCCTATTAATCCCTTTGTTGGGTTTACTTTTAATGGTGTCCATAGGCCCCTGCATTATAAAGAGGCTGGTACAATTTATTAAAGAACAGATTAATATTTTGGTTTCTAAGCCCATACAGGTCCACTATCATGGTCTGGAGATGGAAGACAGCACTGCCAACATTTAAAAGAATGTTCAACCCTTCTCACAGGCTTATTAAGTTTACATCCCCACAGATCTCTCTTTCTTACAGAAAACTATAAGTAACAGCTCTGAGCAACCATCTTCTACCCTTGCAATAACGGTTCGTTCTCCATGGGCCCCTCCGCTTGGGGGAGGACACACCCTTGGAATGAGCACGTTAGGCCATAATAACGGAGGGTCCAGGAAGGACTGCAGGAGGATGGATCCACGGATCCCCAAACACAAGACCTCTGAATGACACGCTCTGGTGCATGGCGGTTGGCATGCTATCCCCTCAAAGACGTCTCCTCCAAAAACATGCCAAAGCCAACACGAAATCTCCTAGGAAAGATGCTCGCTCAAATCAGGAGATATTCTAAGGCATCCTAGAGAAACAGAGCCACTATCACCCCCTAAATCCATGGCCTGTAAGGTATGGTCGAATATTTTATATAACAAAAGGGGAGATGTCAGGGGCTAGAAGGAAGTTCTCCTTCAAAAAATAGACTGACACAAGAAACATCCCCCTGGGACACAACCTGCCTGGGAGACATCCCACAGCCATCTATCTCCTTTTGACATCTGGCTACCATCTGTCTACCTGAAACATCCTGAGGTTATCTCACCCTGTGAAGACATCCAGCAACTGCCGATAAGAGAGCTTTCCCATCCGCAGCATATAAATACCCTCTGAGAATAACAAAAGTTTGCAGCATGATCAGAACTCCTGTCTTGCTGTCATCTCTCGTGTCTCTTGTCCCTTCATTCCTCCCCAACTAGGATCGACACCCAAGTTGATGTGTCCTGCCAGCCGGGCCATCTGACACTAACCCATACCCTCCTAGACTCTGATGACAAATCCTAATATGATGGAGAAAAATAACCCAAACAGAATAGAAATACAAGCAGTTCAGAGGAGGCATGGTGTATAGTTGCACTTGCCTTTTGCATGATATAGGGTAGGTGTTATAAATCTAGTTAATTTTTAATTGAAATAGTTCTCCATGTGTTTTTAAAGTTAACAAATATGTGAATTCCTGTCTCCCTTTCTCTGTAGCCGATTCAGCACATGTATTTTTATATGCACATATAGAATCCTACCTGGTATCAGATGTACATTCTTGTGAGGTGGCTGACTTGGAAGATACAAATTGTGAGAAGAGATCACTCCTCCTAAACGCTGTTGGAACAGAAAATTCAACCTATGGGTGAGCCTCCTAGTAGAACAACATTATACATAAATCCATGTTCAGTAAATTAAATATTTTTGCATCTGTGGATGATATATACTTCATGATGAATTTCGATTGGCATATATATTGCTACATTTTATTGTCTGGGTGTGTGTGTTGTGTGTGTGTGTGTGGGGGTGTATATATATATATATATATATATATATATATATATATATATATATATATATATACACACTCTCCAAATATTTCAAAATATGAAATATATGTGTCTTACATATACTACCTAAATTCATTCATGTTCATGTATGTGGATTTATAATCAACTTTTCACAATATTATTCTCAGAAATATTCATCCACCTGAATTACATATTTGTTTTATAGTACTGAAAACTAACTTCAGTGAGTGGTGCATACAATCCTAATATTTCTACAGTAACTGACCCAGTTTAACATCAATGCAACTAGATTCCTCTTGGATATGATGTCTATGTTGAAGTTCATTTTATTCAACACTGGTACATTACTATTTGTTCAGTTTATACACATCATAGGATATATGTTTCATCAACAACTTCAATAATTTATAGGATTTTGATTCACTTTCAATCATTTCCTGATTCAGAACACATGTATTCCTCCAGGTTACTTGATTGTTTTTTCATGAGACTTCTTTCCAAACGCTTTTTTTTTTGATTTCCATAATCATTTTGAAGAAAAACTGACACACTCTTCATGATAAACCATAACCCTAATATTACCATTAGATGTATTTCTGGTTGGAATGAATGATTGCATATAAATATACGATTTTCTGTTTATTTTCAGATATCAATTCAATCGAATATTTAAAGTTGGAACAAGTTATAATATTTAATCACAGTATCGTCTATTCATTAATTATCTCTATGTTCATAGACACAGAGTAAATCTATTTGTAACCCCAATACTAATTTTTTCATCTTCAAAATGTTGCTCCCAGAAATGGTGGAAGAAATACTCATGTCACCTAATCTACATATACATTTTATCACAGTAATATTCTGGACACAAAAAGAAGAGGTCACACTTATGATTGTATCAAAGCCTAAATGAAAAGTGAGCATAGATTACTGGAAACATTCATGTCCAGTGTGCCTAATGCTCTCAAACGTCAATCCTATTGGTGACTACATATTTGTTTCTTCTTAAGACTATATTTTGAACCTCAACCCTGTTGCAAATGTCTAATCCTATCACTCAATTTATACTTTGCCTGATTTCCTAATGTCTCTATTGATGTCTGCTTACCTAAATATTTTCCCCAGTTCACCATTGTGACTGACCCTTCACGTGTGCTGACATTTACATTCACTCTCTACCCGATACACTATTGCTAAAGAACTTTTGGTCCAAATTCTGTACTCAGTCTTCTTCTGAAACTTATCGAATATCTTCCTAATCCTACCGACTATCCCTGTTCTAGTGGATGTTCACTTCTACATTCAATCATCCAAGGTACAAGGTCCTATGCCATTGATTATCGATTTATCTGAAACACCTGTGCAGAACGTATATCAAAGCTAAGTATCCCAATCAATAGCGCAATGCCCTTCTGGGCTTCAAATCTTACCTAGATTTTTGTTTTCATACTTATATTTCACCTATATATTCTTATAAATATCACAGGTTCCCAATACCATTATTCATCAATTAGAATAATTCCTAACCCAAATCAAACCTGTTATTAACCCTAACCATACACTGTTCCCTCAATCTAACTTTACAGAAGAGCAGGGACCAAGTTGGTCTTACAATACAGGAATGTAGAGAATCTTCCACCTGTTGTAAAACTCAAAGGTCCATGAAGAAGTGATCCCTGGAGAAGATGTAGGCAGCCATGAAGGACCTGAGAGAGCAAACGTCATCTTCCATTGCAAAAAACCTGGTCAGGATGAAGGGTTGTGTCTGAATCAGCCTCTCTGTTCATAATGTAGAGAAGATGGACACAAACAGTCCTGTTTGGAGACCTGTTCCTGGGTGCCTATGGTTCATATACCATTCTAACTTGTGAAAGTGTCACAGGAAGTAGGAGAAGCCTCGATCTCATGGGACCCTTGGAAGCAACTGTTAGGACAAAGTGGTTGCCAAAGCAGTGACCTCATTCAGTTCCTGAAGGAAGTGACCTCACCTCACTTCCTTGGTCATGGAACTCTCGGTACTTGGGATCCAGGAAGCAAGGTACCAAGAGCCTGTCCCAGTCCCAGTCCCAGTGGGCTCACTTGTTTGGATTTACCAAGGACAGAGTCAGTCTTTCATGGTACCTACAGATATGAGGATGGCCAACTGCCAGGAAAACTCAGAAGAGGGGCCTTTCCTGAGAAAGCAGATAGTGGCTCACCGCTGGCTCCTGACAAGTTCACAGAGTTGGTGTTTTCCGGGGAACATAAGTTGGCCCACCAGTGAGAAGACACTCTGGATAGTCACAGACATACTTTGTAGAAGGTGGTGCCTCTGTGGTTGTCGGTGTGGGTTTGTGGTTTTGTCTCATGTTCTGAGAATAGGTAGGAAAGGCGGTTTGTTTGGTTTGGAGTGAACTGTTTATAGTAAGTCGTTTGGCAAGCAAGTGTTTCTATGTCTGTGTATCCCACTATGTGCATGGTTTTAGATATTAGAAAACTGAATGCATCAATTGTTGTCTCCTGTCTAGCAGAAAGCTTCCCAGCATTCATCCTGCCGAATTTATGAATGGATTTCAGCTTGCCTGATCGATGGGCAACATGTGGTATCTTCCAAAATTCCTGCATTCTTCATGAATTCTGGCTACTCTCCAGAATAGGCTCATGGTTTTGTGTCCAAGATATGTAGCAGTTCCAAGCCCTGTGACATGGCCATGTACTGGATAGCTAAAGGGAATGTCGAGCATCTCAGAAAACTCAGATATAAGTGTGACCATGATAGTCTCAGTGGAGAAACCCTGCTTTGGGCCTTTTGCTTACCTATTGTTCTGTTGCCCTGAATGTCAGGAAGGTCTTTGCCTCAAGACATCCGTTTGTGAAGCCTGAAGAAAACAGGTTCAAATGGAAATGAATGGACATCACCTGTGGATCTTTGCTTAATTCCTTTGAAAATGGAAGTGTCTGAATCAGCCTCTTGGCCCTGTTTGAGGCCGTGGCTTAGATTCTCAACCCCTGAAGAATCTAAAGAAACATCACATGTGTGCATCCAAAACAAAAATGGCCAAAAGTGCAGTTATTGTGGATGAAGTCTCTCCCCATTCTCTGTGAGGTTCCTGACCTCCATCAAGTTAGAATAGGGATCCTTTGGGCCAAATCATTTCTTCAAAGCCCTAAATTGCTTGAGTTTTCCCGTGACTACAATTCACATAAAGAATCCAAACTGCACAGTCAATACGCCTCAAATCGGAGAAGCAGAGAAGTATTAACAGCAGGCCTATTTGAACACTCCTGGTTCACAGGAATGGTGTCCAGGCCACCCTGAATTTAGGCAAATTAGGGGCAAGAGAGATTATTTAGGAGACTGTCTTGGGCTTCGCCCCTCGTGGAAACTTCCAGCGATAGGTTATGATGAGTGTCTATATAAAAGAACATGAGGGCCATGTGGGATTGTTTTGGTTTTAATTGTGGTTGTTAGTGTGGTGATTGGAAGAGATGACTGGGTCCACCTTGACATGAACTCTGGTGTTTTTCCCCTTAGAGACTGAGTTCTGGAACTGACCTCAGAAAAGTATTGCCATTAATTGTGTTGGGATTTTAGGAGGCCATGCATGAGAGTCGCCCTTGGAAACTGAGATCAAGGCCCAGGGTGGCTTTCAACAGAGCACTGGGAATCACAGCCAAGATATCACATAATTTTCTTCTGAAAGACTTGGCAGCCGTAGTTGAGAGTCAAAAGTCACATGGACCTCACATTGTAGAACTCAATGGGCCTGGCTTCATTTGACCTTTTGGCCATTCTTTGGGAAGCATTGCCTGTGAGATTTCACCAGAGCTTTCATTGAAATGAGCTTCGTCAACATTAATGCTTCTGGAATGAACTGAAACTCACAGTGCCTCCACCTTCATTGTTGAAATATGGCTAGAAAAATACCATGAAATTTTTGAAATTTCCATGACCAGCTGGCACAGGAGAACCTTTGGATTTCCTGTTGCTGATCATGAGTATAACAGACACTGCCTTGATTGACTGGTTTTAATGAAAATTGTGTAAAACAGAGATGCCAATAAGTTGGAGCCTGATGATTAGTGGGCCTAGAGCAGTGGTAGGCAGGTGTGTGATAAAACATCTGTGGTGGGGTCATGTGGATCTGCCATTGGCTTCCAAATGGCTTGTGACTGACATGATGCAGCCAGCAGTCCCTCCTAAGTAAAGGCATCTTGTTATTTGGAGAGGTTTCAGGGCAATGTTCAGAATCGATTTGCTATGGTCAATGGGGCAAGCTATGTGATATAGAAGCATGGTTGGTGCATTCTCCTGCAGAAATTGAAATACCACACGTGACAGAACTCCCTCCTGCACTGTGTCCCAGTTGAACTCCGTGTATTTCATGAAGCAAATACCAAACTCCCATTGTAGCAGCAAGAAACACCATGAAAATTGGAGGATGAACAAATGGCTTCACGGTCCACACAGGGAGAAACTTAGAACCCAGTGGCCACAGTTTACCTACAAAGATCAAATTCAGGACTGCTGCCTCATGTTCATTGGAAAATAAGAAACTATGTTTTACAGGTCACATAGGTGCAGACCCAGCTTTGATGATCTCACTACAAAGGAAGCTAAAGCTCCTGATAACAACATATGTTTCAAGTGCCCAAACTCAGAGGCAATTTCTCAAGAAGTCTTTACGCCAGCAGAGCTCCATGTTTGTGGAGTGTTCACCCTGTCCCTTACTTTTGGAAACTCCTCTACCACCTCCAAGGTAGTGAACTCTTTAGCATATTCCATTCCAGATAAGTATTCACTGATTTTCTAACTCTTCTCCTCTAATTATGTCTTACTTGGGGCGAAGATAATGTCAAGCCATTGTTCTGGAGGAGTGGGAAGATTTTGTGTAGCACATATTTGCATACACATTGGATTCATTTTCCAATTTTCCATTCGAAATACTGAATCCCTGACTCTAACCCCTACCCTACTAGACTCTGACTACTAATCGTAATATGATAGAGAATAAAAACTCAAACAGAATAGAAATACAAGCAGTTCAGAGGAGGCATGGTGTATAGTTGGAATTGCCTTTTGCATTATATAGGTTAGAAGTTATAAATCTAGTCAATTTTTTGTTGAAATAGTTCTCCGTGTGTTTTGAAAGTTAACAAATATGTAAATTCCTGTCTCCCTTTCTCTGTAGCCTATTCAGCACATGTAATTTTATATGCACATATAGAATCGTACCTGGTATCACACGTACATTTTTGTGAGGTGACTGACTTGGCAAATACAAATTTTGAGAAGAGATCACTCCTCCTAAATGCTGTTGGAACTGAAAATTCAACCTATGGGTAAGCCTCCTAGTTGAACAACATTATACATAAATCCATGTTAAGTATATGAATATTTTTGGGTCTGTGGATGATATGTATTTCATGATGAATTTCAATTGACATATATATTGCTAGTTTTTAATGTCTGTGTGTGTGTGTATGTATATGTATATATATATATATATATATATATATATATATATATATATATATGTATATATATATACTCTCCTGATTTTTCAAAATATGAAATATTTGTGTCTTATTATGCACTCCCTAAATTCATTCATATTCATGTATGTGGATTTATAATCCACTTTTTAAAAAATTATTCTCAGAAATATTCATCCACCTGAAATACATATTTTTTCCTAGTACTGAAACAGTTTTCAGTAAATGGTGCATCCATATCCTAATATTTCGGCATTGCAAGATGACTGTGAAGACAGTGTATCACACCCAGTGTACCCTGCCACTGCGCAGGTGAATAACGAGTTAGAACGATGAAAAACTATCTTGTTAGGATCTTACAGGAAAATGGGTGTTTACCGAAATCTAGAAGAATGATTTCCACCACCGAGGTCCGGTAATTGAGTCTCAAACACAAGCCACTTGTGCAACCGGAGATCCATTCTGATTTATCCGCGTGACCTGCCCCGTGTCTACAAATGGTGAGGCACCACCGAGAAGCGACCAGCAAGCAGGGAGAAACGTTGCTGCAGATTCTGTGGAATCCTGCTGGCTGAGCATCCACTGAGCCCCCAGCTGAATTTGGGATTTCAGACGGGAAAGTTAGCAGTACATTTCTATCCCCCAAAGTGGAAACTCCACAAAGGAAACCAGCAGCCACCATCTTGGAGAGCTGAAGTAACCACCACCACTCCCAGACAGATTGCAACAATAAAACAGGTGTGTGTTTCTCAGCTCATCTCACATACTGAGGAAAATTCGCATAAAATCTCTCCTAGGCTTTTGGGGGAGGGATAATAAGAGCAAGTCTGCATAAAGACTGGGGGAAAACTAGAGGCACCTGACCTTCATCTCCCCTTCCCATCAGCGGCAAAAATGAAACTTGTCTAGCCAGTGCGGGGCGAGGGGCAAGCGGAAAATATTAAAACAATAGAGTTCCAGGGTTCACAATAGACACCCTCCCCACCCAACAAACGGCAGACCCGGAGAACAGTTTGAGCTGCCGAGAAGCATCACTCAGGAGAAATCTGGTCTAGCAGGAGAAATCAGGACTAGCAGGATAAACCAGGGGACTAGAGGCCAGGCCCTCCTGACTGGGTGGCTGGAGAACGCCAGACCGCTGCCAGTGTGACTGGGCAACTGGAGACCACCTTCCTGCCGGCGCCAGCCCACCTGCTGACGGCATGTCTTGACGGCTAGAGAACGCTCGCCTGCCGACGACCGAACGCGCAACTGTGTGGCTAGAGATCACCTACCCGCCGGCGACAGCCCATCCGCTGCCCGCGCTACTGGGTGGCTGGAGACTGCCGGCATGCCAGCGACCGGGAGCTGAAACCAACAAGAGACAATCCAGTCCACCCCCCCCCCCAATTCGGACACTCCGGCAAGGAGCCTGGGGCCCACCACAGCAGAGAGGTGACATCACTGGAGCTCGGCTGTCAGAATTCCTTAACAGCGAAATCCACTTAAGCAGGCATAGTCTAGCAACACAAAGGAGAGAAAACAGAGATATATAAACCCATAACAAATCTATAGAAGAGAGCAGAAACACAGCAATCAAATAGAGCCAGAAAGTAACGTGAACATCATGAAAAAACAAGGGGAAAAAAAAGTGGAGAAACAATGAAGGACAACTTAATACTACAGGAGAACCTAGAAGCATCAGAAACAGGGATAGGGAAAAAATTTAAGTCATACCTAACTCAGATGGAAAGGAATAATAGAGAAGACATGAGGCAGCAAGTCCAAGAAATAAAAGTATATTTTGAAAATGAATTAAACAACCAAATTCAAATGGCAAAGAACAAGGTTTACCAGGAGATAGAGATCTTTTAAAAAATCATACAGTAATTCTAGAAATGCAGGAAACTATAAACCAAATTAAAAACTCAAACAAGAATATTTCAAATAGACTAGATCAAGTAGAAGTCAGAACATCAGATAATGAAGACAAAGTTTGTCAACTTGAAAAGAATATAGTCAACACAGAAAACATACTTAAATCCCATGAGCAACTATTCAAGAGATATGGGATGTCATAAAAAAACCAAAATTGGGAGTCATCGGGATAGAAGAAGGCATAGAGATTCAAACCAAATGAATGGACAACATATTAAATGAAATAATTCTAGAAAACATCCCAGAGATGAAAGATGGAATGGATTGCCATATCCTGGAAGCCTACAGGACCTCAAACATTCAAAACCATAATAGACAAACTCCAAGACATATAATTATGAAGATAGCCAACATACAGAACAAGGAGAGAATATTAAAAGCTACGAGAGAAAGTAGGCAGATAACATTCAGGGGTAAACCAATTAGGTTAACAATTGATTTTTCATCACAGACTTTGAAAGCGAGAAGATCTTTGAACAATGTATTTCAAGCACTGAAAAATAATGGATTCCAACCAAGAATACTGTATCCAACAAAATTAAGCTTCAGATTTGAGAATGAAATTAAGTCTTTCTTGATAAACAAAAGCTAAAAGAATTCGCAGACAGAACACCAGCACTGCAAAGCATTTTGAGCAAAATACTACAAGAAGAGGAATTGAAAAATAGTGCCCAAAACTAACAGTGGGAGGTATCTCAGTAAAGGGGTAAGAAAATAACCAAAAAGTAAAAACTACCCAAATTAAAATAAATAAATAAATAAACATGACTGGAAGTATAAATCATATTTCAATTGTAACCTTAAATGTTAAAAATCTAAACTCACGAATCAAGAGACATAGGCTAGTAACCTGGATCAAAAAAATAAATCCAACAATATGCTGCCTTCAGGAGACTCTTTTGATAGGTAAAGACATACACAGGCTGAAAGTGAAAGGTTGGGAAAAATCATACCACTCACATGGCCCTCGGAAGCAAGCAGGAGTGGCCATACTCATATCATATAAAATCAACTTCAAACCTACGTTAATCAAAAGGGATAAAGTAGGACACTATATATTGTTAAAAGGAACCATCCACCAACAAGACATAACAATTATGAATTGGTATGCACCAAACAATTGAGCTGCAACGCTCATAAAACAAACTCGCCTCAAGTTCAAGAGTCAAATAGACTACAACACAATAATTATGGGTGACTTCAACACACCGCTCTCGCCATTAGACAGATCCTCTATAAAAAACTGAATAAAGAAACTATAGAATTCAACAGCACAATCAATAACCTTGACTTAACCGACATATATAGAATATATCAACCATCATCAAGTGGATACACTTTATTCTCAGCAGCACATGGATCCTACTCCAAGTTAGACCATATATTATGCCATTGGGCAACTCTTAGTAAATATAAAGGCGTGGAGATAATACCATGCACCATATCTGATCATAATGGAATGAAACTGGAAATCAATGAGAATAGAAGGAAGGAAAAATCCTACATCACATGTAAAATGAACAATATTCTACTGAATGATCAATGGGTTACAGAAGACATAAAGGAGGAGATAAAAAAATTCTTAGAATCAAATGACAATACAGACACAACATACTGGAATCTATGGGACACAAAGAAGGCAGTTTTAAGAGGGAAATTCATTTCTTGGAGTTCTTTCCTCAAAAAAAGAATAAAACAACAAATAAATAAACTCACAGTACACATCAAAAACCTAGAAAAGGAAGAGCAAAACAACAGCAAATGTTGTAGAAGACAAGAAATAATTAAAATTAGAGCAGAAATCAACGAAACTGAAACAAACAAAAAAAAAACATTGAAAAAATTGATAAAACTAAAAGTTGATTCTTTGAAAAAATAAATAAGATTTACAGGCCCTTAGCCATGCTAAGAATGAGAAGAAGAGAGGGAACTCAAATTACTAACATACGGAATGAAAAAGGCAATATCACAACAGACAGTACACAAATACAGAAGATAATTAGAAAGTATTTTGAAATCCTATATTCCAATAAAATAGAAGATAGTTATAATATCGATAAATTTCTTAAGTCATACGATCTGCCCATATTCAGTCAAGAAGACACACACAATTTTAACAGACCAAAAACAAAGAAAGAAATGGAAGAAGCCATCAAAAGACTACCAATCAAAAAAAGCCCTGTACCTGATGGGTATACAGCGGAGTTCAACAAAACCTTCGAAGAAGAATTAATACCAATACTATTCAAGCTATATCAAGAAATGGAATAATAAGGAGCTCTTCCAAATTCATTCTCGGAGTCCAAAATCACCCTGATCCCAAAACCAGACAAAGACACTTCATAAAAGAAAACTACAGACCAATATCTCTAATGAAGTTGGATGCAAAAATTCTCAATAAAATCCGTGTGAATTGAATACAAAAACATATCAAAATAGTTGTGCACCATGATCAAGTAGGATTCATCCCTGGAATGCAAGGCTGGTTCAATATACGGAAATCAATAAATGCTATTCACCACATCAATAGACTTAAGGACAAGAACCATATGATCATCTCGATAGATGTAGTAAAACATTCAACAAAGTTCAGCATCCCTTTATGTTCGAAACACTAGAAAAACTAGGGATAACAGGAACTTACCTCAACATTGTAAAAGCTATATATGCTAAACCTCAGGCTAGGATCATCCTAAATGGAGAAAACTGAAGGCATTCCCTCTGAAATCTGGAACAAGACAGGGATGCCCTCTATCACCACTTCTATTCAATTTAGTTCTTGAAATACTAGCCAGAGCAATTAGACAGACAAAAGAAATTAAAGGCATAAAAATAGGAAAAGAAGAACTTGAATTATCGCTATTTGTGGATGACATGGTAATATATTTAACAGACCCAAAAGGGTCTACAAAGAAACTGCTAGAGTTAATAAATGAAGGATATAAAACCAACACGCATAAATCAAAGGCATTCCTGTATATCAGCAACAAAACTTCTGAAATGGAAATGAGGAAAACCACTCCATTCAAAATATCCTCAAAGAAAATAAGATACTTGGAAATCAACCTAACAAAAGAGGTGAAAACCACAGAACCCTAAAGAGAGAGATAGAAAAAGATCTTAGAAGATGGAAAAATGTACCCTGTTCATGGATAGGCAGAACTAAATTAATCAAAATGGCGAAATTACCCAAAGTTCTCTACAGGTTTAAAGCAATGCCAATCAAAATCCCAACGGCATTTCTTGTAGAAATGATAAAGCAATCATGAAATTCATATGGAAAAACAAAAGACACAGAATAGCAAAAGGAATTCTAAGCAGGAAGTGTGAATCGGGAGGTATAGCGATACTAGAGTTCAAACTTTACTACAAAGCAAGAGTAACAAAAACAGTGTGGTACTGGTACCAAAACAGGCAGGTGGACCAATGGTATAGAATAGAGGACAGAGAAACCAATCCACAAAATTACAACTTTCTTATATTTGATAAAGTGGCTATAAACATGCAATAGATGAAGGATAGCATCTTCAACAAATGGTGCAGGGAAAATTAGAAATCCATGTGCAACAAAATGAAACTGAATCCCGTTCTCTCACCATGCACAAAAGTTAACTCAAAATAGATCAAGGAGCTAGATATCAAATCAGAGACACTGCGTCTCATAGAAGAAAAAGTTGGCTATGATCTATATACTGTGGGGTCGGGCTCCAAATTCTTTAATAAGACATCAATAGCCCAAGAGTTAATAACAAGAATAAACAAATGGGACTTACTTAAACTAAAAAGTTTTTTCTCAAGAAGAGAAACAATAAGAGAGGTAAATAGAGAGCCTATATCCTGGGAACAAATTTTTACCCCTCACACTTCAGATAGAGCCCTAATATCCAAAATATACAAAGAACTCAAAATATTAAACAATAAGATAACAAATAACCCAATCAACAAATGGGCCAAGGACCTAAACAGACACTTCACAGAGGAGGACATACAATCAATCAACAAGTACATGAAAAAATGCTCACCATCTCTAGCAGTCTGAGAAATGCAAATCAAAACCACCCTAAGATACCATCTGATTCCAGTGAGATCAGCAGCCATTATGAAGTTAAACAACAATAAGTGTTGGCGAGGATTTGGGGAAAAGGACACACTTGTACACTGCTGGTGGGACTGCAAATTGGTGAGGCCAATTTTGAAAGAAGTATGGATATTCCTGGAAAAGCTGGAAATGGATCCACCATTTGACCCAGCTATCACACTTCTTGGAATGTTCTCTCAGGATCTTAAAAGAGCGTACTATAGGGATACTGCCACATCAATGATCATAGCAGCACAATTCACAATAGCTAGACTGTGGAACCAACTTAGATGCCCTTCAATAGATTAATAGATAAAAAAAATGTTGCATCTATACACAATGGAGTATTACACAGCACAAAATGACAAAATCATAGAATTTGCAGGGAAATGGATGGCATTAGAGCATATTATGCTAAGCGAAGCTAACCAATCCTTAAAAAACAAATGCCAAATGTCTTCTCTGTTATAAAGAGAGCAAATAAGAACAGAACAGGGAGGAAGAGCATGAGGAAAAGATTAACATTAAACAAAGACGAATGGGGGGAGAGAAAGGGAGAGAGAAGGGAAAGCTTAAGAAAATTGTAGGAAACTCTCAATGTTACACAAAATTGCATATAAGATGTTGTGAGGGGAAGTGAGGGGGAAACAATGGAGAGAATTGAACAATAGCAGATGAGGTAGAGAGGGAAGATGGGAGGGGAGGAGAGGGTGGATAGTAGGGGATAGGAAAGGTAGCAGAATACAACAGTCACTAATATGCCATTATGTAAAAATGTGAATGTGTAACTGATGTGATTCTACAATTCGTATTTGGGGAAAAAATGGGAGTTCATAACCCAATTGAGTCAAATGTATGAAAGATGATATATCTTGAGCTTTGTAATGTTTTGAACAACCAATAAAAATAAATAAATAAATAAAGGTTTAAAATTTAGTGGGAAGAAATCAGCTAAAAATGGGTTCAGATGTATTCATTTTGCTATACAGAAACTTTGTTTTGTGAATATCACAAATTAATTTTACCAGAAAATGCACATAAATTGAGATTAAAGGATAATTCACCTAACTTCATGAAAAATTCATAGCATTTTCTACACTTTTCATATTTCATTTTTTTCGTGAATATTTTGTCATGGACAAGGTCTAGTCTTAGGCTATTCTTCCAGAATACTACCTCATCTGACAAGTTCGTACAATGTGTTGGATTGTTCTTTTCATCTTTTATTTAATAGTTTCTAGCTGATAATGTGTATTTTTTCTTATCTTTATTTGGACATACAAACCTAACTATATCTTTGCATTTTATGTTTTACTGGGGAAGAGACTCATCAAAAGCTCTTTGTTATATGTATCAACAATCAAACATCTAGAGCATACAATTATTCTTAATTTTGCATGAAAATAAATTTGTACCATTTTTCTTATAAAGATGTAGTATTATTAATAATGTCCCCACTGTAATAAGTAACTACTTACAAGAAGAATTAAACAATTGACTTTATATCAATTATGAACATGAAAAGTACTAAAATAAGTATTTGCAATTAATACACAATTGATAGAAATTGAAATCACAAGAAAGCCATTTAAAATGTCAGTGCATATGGTCATTAAATAATAGGTTGTTCAAATAAAATTTCTCTAATTCATAAGAGTTAATATGCCACATTACAGCTTAATGTGATATAAAACTTTAAATTATAATCAGTATTGATAAATAAGAATGATACCTGTTTACTTAAATATGTTTATTTGATTTTCACTGTAAGATGTTAATTATGGAAGAATTGAGAATTAAGAAAGACTTGGTCTATATTATTTCTAACAGGAAAATCAAAGTACTTTTAAATATATATATATATATATATATATATATATATATATATATATATATATATATATATATAATATATGTAATGCATATGCATGAATATAGATACATATGTATAATAAATGTATTGTAATATATCTATCAGGTGATTATAATTTTTAAATTTTCTCAAGAAAAAGAATGACTATAAAAAACAGTCTTAAATTTAAATTTCATAGCATACTACTGTTTGTAATGACATGAGAGAAAAATAGATATGGAGGGGAAACCAAAAAGGAAGGGAGAGAAGGGGGAAAATGAGGAAGAAAGTGAGTAAAGAAGAGGGACATGAGTGTATGATGTTAAGATAGAAGTGGAGGGGCTGGGTTTGTGGCTCAGAGGTAAAATGCTTTTCTAGCATGTGTGAGGCACATGGTTCTATTCTCAGCACCACATACAAATAAACAAAATGAAGGTCAATCAACAACTGAAAAAATAAAAAAAGAAAAAAGAAGAAATATTACGAAAATTCCAAGCTTTGATGAATGTTAAATAAAAAAAAATATGTTACATAGCCTTATGTAATTTCTAGACTATCCAAAATAGTCACTAAATGTTAGATTATTAGTGCTATAACTAAAAATCCATTGATCTTTCCTCTACATTCTGTGGCATGCTAGTGCTAAAATAAATTGTATTATTAATTCCCCCCCAAATCCTAATATTTCTACAGTAACTGACCCAGTTGAACATCAATGCAAGTAGACTCTATGAGACATGATGTGTATTTTGACGTTCATTTTTATTCAACACTGGTACATTACTATCTTCAGTTTATGCACATCATAGCATATATGTTTCATCAAAATTTCTCAAATTTATAGGCATTTGTTTCACTTTCAATCACTTCCTGCTTGAGAACACATGTATTCCTCCATGTTTCATAACTGCTCTTTTCATGAGACTTCTTCCCAAAAACATTATTTTCGATTTCCATTATCACATTTGAAGCAAAACGCACAAACCCGTCACAATAAACCATAACACTAATATTACCATTAGATGTGTAACTGGTTGGAATGAATGGTTGTATATCGATATAAGATTTCTTACTTAGTTTCAGATATCAATTCAATCCATTATTTAAAGTGGAACCAGTTATATTATTTATTCACAGTACAGTCTATTCACGAATTATCTCTATATTCATAGACACAGGTACACCTCTTTGTACCCCCAATACTAATTTATACGTCCTCAAAATATAGCTCCCAGAAATGGTGGAAGAAATACCCATGTCACCTGATCTCCATATACATTTTATCACAGTAATATTCTGGACACAAAAAGCAAAGGTCACACTTATGATTGTACAAAACCTAAATGGAAAGTGAACATGGATTACTAAAAACATCCATGTCCAGGTTGCCTAATGCTCTCAAATGAAAATCCTATTGGTGACTACATATTTGTTTCTTCCAAAGATTATATATTCAAACTCAAACATGTTGAAAATGTCTAATCCTGTCACTCACTTTATACTTTGCCTGATTTTGTAATGTCTCTATTGATATCTGCTTTCCTACATATTTTCCCCAGTTAATCATTGTGACTTCCTCATCACATGTGCTGATATTTACATTCACTCTCTTAGCGATACCCTAGTTCTAAAGAACTTTTGTTCCAAATCCTACACTCATTCTTCTTCCTAAACCTACCGACTATCTTCCTAATCCTACCGACTATCACTTTTTGACTGGATGTTCTCTTCTACATTCAATCATCCAAGGTGAAAGGTCCTATGCCATTGTATATCGATTTATCTGAAACATCTGTGCAGAATGTAATTCAATGCTATGTATCCCAATCAAGGGACAAATGAAGTTCTGGGCTTCAAATCTTACTTAGATTTCTGTTTTCGTACATATATTTCACCTCTATATTCTTATAAATATCACAGGTTCCCAATACCACTATTCATTTAGCAGAATGGTTCCTAACCAATATCGAACATGTTAATAACACTAATCATACACTGTTCCCTCAATCTAACTTTACTGAGGAGCAGCGACAGTGTTGGTCTTACAATACAGGAATGTATGGGATCTTCCACCTGCTGAGAACATCAAAGGTACATGCAGAAATGATCTCTGGAGAAGATGTAGGCAGCTATGAAGGACCTGAGAGAGCAAAAGACATCTCCATGGCAAAGAACCTGGTAGGATGAATGAATGTGTCTGAATCAGCCTCACTCTTCTTAATGTAGAGTAGACCAAACCAGGCCTGTGTGGAAAGCTCTTCCCAGGTGCGTATGGTTGATATACCATTCTAACATATGAAAGTGTCACAGGAAGTAGGGGCAGCCTCCATCTCATGGGACCCTTGGAAGCAACTGTTAGGACAAAGTGGTTGCCAAGGCAGTTACCTCATTCAGTTCCTGAAAGAAGTGACCACACCTCACTTCCTTGATGATGAAAGTCTCTGAACTTGGGATCCAGGAAGCCAGGCACCCAGAGCCATTACCAATCCCAGTCCCAGTGGTCTCACTTGTTTTAATTTACCAAAGACAGAGTCAGTCTTTCTTCTTACCTGTTAAGGTCTGTAAACAAGTCAGATTGGCACCTGTTATTTTGCCAGAGAAATGTTAGAGTCTGTAAAAAAAGTCTGGATGGCGCCTGGCAAAATGCCAAAGGGAGTGGTTTGTGAAGTAACAAAAGCGAGCCATTAAGTGTGGAGATTCCTTATTGTTTGACTGCTGTATCTATTTCATGCTAATTAGATAGGCTGTGTAAAATGTACAAATACCGCTCTTATTCAACAATAATTGGCTTCCACTCCTGCTGCATCAGTCTACCCAAGTTGTTCGTCACCCCCCCGGTTATTTTGCCCAGCCAGCCGGGCTGCGGCACTTACCTACAGATGTGAGGATGGCCAAATGCCAGGGAAGCTCTGAAGATAATTCTTTCCTGATAAAGCAGGTATTGGCTCACCGCTGACTCCTGACTACTTCACAGAGTTAGCAAAGGAAAGCAGATTTGAGACAGGACAAGCAATTTTGGGGAACATAGTATGGCCCACCAGTCAGAGGACACTCTGGATAGTCACAGACCAACTTGGAGGAAAGAGTTGCCTTTGTGGGTGTGGTTGTGGGTTTGTGTATTCCACTGTGTCTGTGGTTATAGACATTAGAAAAGAGAATGCATCAATGGAATTGTTCTGTCTAGTAGAAAGCTTCTCAGCATTCATCCTGCCAAATTTATGAATGGACTACGGCTTTCCTTATGAATGGGCAACACCTGCTATCTTCCTAAGTTCCTGTTTTCTTCCTGAATTCTGGCCACTCTCAAGAATAGGCTCATGGTTTTGTGTAAAAGATATGTACCACCTCCAAACTCTATAACATGGCCTTGTACTGGATAGCTGAAGGGAATGGAGAAGAACTCAGAAAACTCAGATATCAGTGTGACCAGTAAAGTGTCAGTGGAGAAACACTGATTTGGGCCTTTTGTTTACCTATTGTTCCGTTGCCCTGAATGTCTGGAAGGTCTTTGCCTCAGTCCACCCCTTTGTGAAACCTGAAGAAAACAGTTGTCTAATGGAAAATAATGAGGATCACCTGTGGCTCTTTGCTTAATTGCCGTGGAAAGGGATGTGTCTGAATCAGCCTCTTGGCCCTGTGTGAGGCTGTGACTTAGATTCTCACCACCTGATGAATCTAAGGAAAGATCTCATGTGTGCATCCAAAACCAAAATGGAAAAAGAGCAGTCTTGTGGATGAAGTCTCTCGCCTTCCTCTGTAAGGTTCCTGACTTCCATCAAGTGAGAATAGGTATCTTTGGTTCAAAAAGTTTTTCAAAGCCCTGCAGAGGCAAGCCCATAGGTGCTTGGATTTTCTCATAACTCCAATTCACATAAAGAATCTAAACCCCACAGACATAAGGCTCAAATTGGAGAAGCAGAGCAGTATTAATGGCAGGCCTAATTGATCACTCCTTGTTCACAGATAGGTTGTCAAGCCACCCTGACATTAGACAAATGAGGGTAGGGAGCATATTTTGGATACTGTCTTCAGCTGCACCCCTCATGGAAACTTCCAGCCAGAGGTTATGATGAGTGTCTATGTGGAAGTAGTTGAGAGCCATGTGGGAGTGTTTTGGTTTTAATTGTGGTCATTTGTTTGGCTGATGGAAGAGATGACTGGGTCCACCTTGGCTTGAACTCTGGTGTGAGTCTTCTTAGAGACTGAGTTCTGGAAATGACTGCAGAGATGTATTGCCATGAATTGTGTTGGGATTTTTGGAGGCCACACATGGTAGTGGCCTTTGGAAACTGAGATCTAGGCCCGGGGGGGTTCCCACAGAGCACTGGGAATCTGAGCCAGAATATCACATGATTTTATTCTGAAAGACTTGACAGCCATAGTTGAGAGTAAAAACACACATGGACCTCACATTGTAGACCTCAATGGGCCTGGCTTCATTTGATCTTTTGGCCACTCTTTGGGAAGTCTTGCCTGTGAGAGTTCTCCAGATCTTTCATTGAAATGGGCTTTCTCACCTTTTAATGTTTCCAGAATGAATTAAATCCCACAGTGCCTCCAACCTCATCCTTGAAAAATGGCTAGATAAACATCATAAAAATTTGAAATTCCCATCACCAGGTGACACTGGAAACACTTTGGATTTCCTGTTGCTCATCATGAGTGTACCAGACAGTGCCTTGATTGACTGGGTTTCATGAAAATGATGTAGAACAATGATGCAAATAAGTTAAAGTCTGCTGAGTAGTGGGCCTAGAGCAGTGTTTTGCAGGTCTGTGATAAAACTTCTGTGGTGGGGTCATGTGGATCTGCCAAAAGGCTTGTAACTGACATGGTGCAGCCAGCAGACCCTTGTATGTAAAGGCATCTTGTTGAATGGAGAGGTTTCAGGGCAATGTTCAGAATCAGGTTGCTATGGTCAAGGTTGCAAGCTATGTGGGCTAGAAGCCTGGTTGGTGCATTCTCCTGCAGACCCTGACGCACAACACGTGACAGATCTCCCTCCAGCACTGTGACCCAGTTGAATTCCTTGTATTTCCTGAAGCCAATACCAAACTCCCAGTGCAGCAGCAAGGACACCATGAAAAGTGGAGGATGACCAAATGGCTTCACAGTCCACACGGGGCCACACTTAGCCTTCAGTGGCAAGAGTTTACTTACAAAGAGAGAATTTAGCCTTGCTGCCTCACGTTCTTTGGAAAATAAGAAACCATGTTCTGCAGGTCACATAGATGGAGACCCAGCTTTGGTGGTCTCACTAGAAAGGAAGCCATAGGTCCTGACTACATCATATACTTCAAGTGGCCAACCTCAGAGGCAGGTTCTCCAGAAGTCTTTAGGCTGGCAGATCTCCATATTTGTGCAGTATTTACCCTGTCCCTTACTTTTGGAAACTCCTCTACCACCTCGAATATTGTGAACTCGTAACCATGTTCCATTCCTGATATGTATTCACAGATTTTCTAAATCTTCTTCTTTTATTTTGTCTTACTTGGGGCAAAGATAGTGTCAAGGTATTGTTGTGAATGAGAGTAGGAAGATTTTGTGTAGCACATATTTGCATACACATTTGATTCATTTTCCTATTTTACATTCAAAGTACTGAATCCCTGACACTAACCCATACCCTACTAGACTCTGACTACTAACCCTAATATGGTGGAGAGAAATAATGCAAACAGAAGTGAAATACAAACAGTTCAGAGGAGGCATGGTGTATAGTTGGATTTGCCTTTTGCATGATAAAGTGTAGGTGTTATAAATCTAGTCAATTTTTAATTAAAATAGTTCACCATGGGTTTTTGTAGTTAACAAATACGTGAATTCCTGTCTCCCTTTCTCTGTAGCCTATTCAGCACATGTATTTTTATATGCCCTTTCTCTGTAGCCTATTCAGCACATGTATTTTTATATGCACATATAGAATCCTACCTGGTATCACACGTACATTTTTGTGACTTGGCTGACTTGGAGATACAAATTGTGAGAAAAGATCACTCCTCCTAAAAGCAGTTGGAACTGAAAATTCAACCTATGTGTGAGCTTCCTAGGAGAACAACATTGTACATAAATCCATGCTCAGTAAAATAAATTATTTTGCATCTGTGAATGTTATATATTTCATGATGAATATTGATTGGCTTATATATTGGTACTTTTTAATATTTCTGTGTGGGTTTTGGGTGTGTGTTTATATATATATATATATATATATATATATATATATATATATATATATATATATATATATAAATATATACACTCTCAAGATTTTTCAAAATATGAAATATATGTGTCTTATATACACTACCGAAATTCATTCATGTTCATGTATGTGGATTTATAATAAAAATTTCACAAGATTATTCTCAGAAGTATTCATTTACCTGAACTACATATTTGTTTTCTAGTACTTAAAACTAACTTCAGTGAATGTGCATACAAATACTAATATTTCTACAGTAATTGACCCAGTTTAACATCAATGCAATTAGATTCCTATGGGACATGGTGTGTATTTTGATGTTCGTTTTTATTCAACATTGGTTCATTAATATTTCTTCAGTTCATGCACATCATAGGATATATATTTCATCCACAAATTCACAAATTTATAGGCATTTGTTTCTCTTTCAATCACTTACTGCTTCAGAACACATGTATTCCTCCAGGTTTCTTGACTGGTCTTTTAATGAGACTTCTTTCCCAACACATTATTTTCGATTTCCATAATCACTTTTGAAGCAAATCTCACACAATCTTTATAATAAAACATAACGCAATTATACAATTAGATGTGTAACTGGTTGGAATGAATGATTGTATATCAATATAAGTTTTTGTGTATATTTTCACATATCAATTCAATCCATTATTTAAAGTGGAAACAGTTATATTATTTATTCACAGTATTGTCAATTCATGCATTAATTCTATATTCATAGACACAGAGTACAAATCTTTGTACCGCCAATAATAATTTATACATCTTCAAAATATTGCTCTCAGAAATGGTATAAGAAATACTTATGTCACCCAATCTACATATACATTTTATCACAGTAATATTCGGGACCCAAAATGCAAAGGTCAAACATATGATTGTACCAAAGCCTAAATTGAAAGTGAGCATGGATTACTAAAAACATCCATGTCCATGTTGCCTAATGTTCTCAAATGTCAATCCTATTTGTGACAACATATTTTTTTCTTCCTTAGATTATATATTCAAACTCAACCCTGTTGAAAATATCTAATCCTATCACTCACTTTATACTTTTCCTGATTTCTTAATGTCTCTATTGATATCTGCTTACCGACATATTTTCCCCAGTTCATCATTGTGACTGACTCTTCACATGTGCTCACATTTAAATTCACTCTCTATCCGAAACCCTATTGCTGGAGAACTTTTGTCCAAAACCTATACTCACTCTTCTTTCTGAAACTGAATATCTTTCTAATAATTTCAACTATCCCTTTTTGACTAGAAGTTCTCTTCAACATTCCATCATCCAACGTACAAGGTCCTATGCCATTGTACTGAATTTATCTGAGACATCTCTGCAGAAAATAATTCAAATCTAAGTATCCCAATCAAGGGCCCAATGCCCTTCTGGGCTTCAAATCTTACCTACATTTCTGTTTTCATACTAATATTTCACCTATATTTTCTTGTAAATATTGCAGCTTCCCAATCATTCCTGCAGAATGATTCCTAATTCATATCGAACATGTTATTAATCCTAACCATACACTGTTCCCTCAATCTAACTTTACAGAAGATTAGAGACAGAGTTGGTCTTTCAATATAGGAATGTAGCAGATCTTCCACATGCTAAGATCCTCAAAGGTCCATACAGAAATGATCCCTGGAGAAGATGTATGCAGCTATGAAGGACCTGAGAGAGAAAAAGTCATCTCCATGTAATGGCTCACCGCTGGCTCCTAATAACCTCACAGAGTTGGCCAAGGAGACCAGATCTGAGACAGGACAGGCCATTTCTGGGAACATAGTATGGCCCACCAGTAAGAGGACACTCCGGATAGTCACAGACCTACTTGGGGGAAGGAGGTGCCTTTGTGGGTTGGGTGTGAGTTTGTGGTCTTGTCTCATTTTCTGAGAATAGGTAGGAAAGGCAGTATGTTCATTTTGGAGTGGATGGTTTCTAGAAAGTCGTTTGACAAGGAGTGTGTTTCTATGTCTGGGTATCCCACTGTGTTCGTGGATGAAGACATTAGAAAGAGCATGCATCAATGGATGTGTTCTGTCTAGTAGAAAGCTTCCCAGCATTCATCCTTCCCAATTTATAGATGGACTTGGCTTGCCTTCTGGATGGGCAACACCTACTGTCTTCCTAAGTTCCTGTTTTCTGCCTGAATTCTGGCCACTAACCATAATAGGCTCATGGTTATGTGTCCAAGATATGTACCACCTCCAAGCTCTGGGACATGGCCATGTACAGGATAGCTGAAGGGAATTGGAGCATCTCAGAAAACTCAGATATCAATGTGACCAGTAAAGTCTCTGTGGAGAAACCCTGCTTTGGGCCTTTTGCATACCTATTCTTCTGTTGCACTGAATAACAGGAAGGTCTTTGATTAGGCCACGCCTTTGTGAAGCCTGAAGAAAACAGTTTTCAAATGGAAATGAATGGGCATCACCTGGGGCTCTTTGCTTAATTGTTTGGAAAGGGATGTGTCTGAATTGGCCACTTGGCCCTGTGTGAGGCTGTGGCTTAGATACTCAGCACCTAATGGACCTAAAGAAAGATCCCATGTGTGCACCCAAATCCAAAATGTCCAAAAAGCATTTATTGTGGACTACGTCTCTCCCCTTCCTCTGTAAGGTTCCTGATCTCCATCAAGTGAGAATAGGGATCCTTTGCATCAAATGAGTACTTCAAAGCCTTGCAGAGTCTAGCCCACTGGTGCTTGTGATTACTCATGACTCCAGTTCACATAAAGAATCTAAATCCCACAGTCAGTAAGCCTCAAATTGGAATTGTGGAGCAGTATTAAAGGCAGGGCTCTATGATCATTCCGTGTTCAAAGGAAGGGTGTCCAGGCAACCCTGACTTGTGACAAATGAGGTGCGAGGGTGCTTATTTTGAACACTGTGTTGGTCTGTGCCCCTCATGAAAACCTCAAGCCAGAGGTTATTATTAGTGTCTATATGGAAGAAGATGAGTGCCATGTGGGAGTCTTTTGTTTTTAATTGTGGTCATTTGTGTGGCGGTTGGAAGAAATGTCTGGTTCCACCTGGGCTTGAACTCTGGTGTGATTCCCCTTAGAGACTGAGTTGTGGAACTGTCCTCAGAGAAGTATTGCCATGAATTGTGTTGAGATTTTAGGAGGCCACACACGAGATTCGCCCTTGGAAACTGAGATCTAGGCCCAGGGTGGCTTTCCACAGAGCATAAGTAATCTCAGCCAGGATATCACACGATTTTATTGTTAAAGACTTGGCAGCCATAGTTGAGAGTCATAACACACATGGAGCTCACATTGTAGACCTCAATGAGCCTGGCTTCATGTGACCTTTTGGCCACACTTTGGGAAGCTTTGCCTGTGATAGTTCTCCATTTCTTTCATTCAAATGAGTTTCCTCGCCATTTAATGGTTCCTGAATGATTGGAAACCCACAGTGCCTCCAACTTCATCCTTAAAAAAATAGCTAGATAAATACCACCAAATTTTTGAAATTCCCTTGACCAAGTGGCACTGGAGAAACTTTGGATTCCTGTTGCTGATTATGAGTATACCAGACAGTGCCTTGATTGACTTGGTTTCACGAAAATGCTGTAGAACAGAGATGCCAGTAATTTGGAGCCTGCTGAGTAGTTGGCCTAGAGCAGTGGTGGGGAGGTGTCTGAAATAACATCTGTGGTGAGGCCATGTTTATCTGCCATTGGCTTCCAAATGGCTTGTGACTGACATTTTGCATCCAGCAGACCCTTGTATGTAAAAGCATCTTGTTATATGGAGAGGTTTCAGGACAATATTCAGAATCAGGTTGCTATGGTCAATGGGGCAAGCTCTGTGGGAAAGAAGCTTGCTTGGTGCATTCTCCTGCAGACCCTGACCCACCACATGTGACAGAATTCCCTCCAGCACTTTGTCCCAGTGGAACTCTTTGTATTTCAAGAAACAGATACCAAACTCCCAGTGCAGCAGCAAGAAACACCACAAAAAGTGGAGGATGAAAAAATGGCTTTACAGTAAAGACGAGGAGACACTTAGCGCGCAGTGGCTACAGTTTACCTACAAAGAAAAAATTCAGCACTGCTGCCTCATGTTCATTGGGAAATAAGAAACAATGTCCTCCAGGTCACATAGATGCAGACCCAGTTATGATGGTCTAACTAGAACGGAAGCTAAATCTCCTGACAGCAACATATATTTCAAGTGCCCAAACTCAGAGGCAGTTTCTCAAAAGTCTTTAGCCCAGCAGAGCTCCATGTTTGTGGAGTGTTTACCCTGTCCCTTACTTTTGGAAACTCCTATACCACCTCCAAGTATATGAACTCCTGAGCATATTCCATTCCAGATATGTATTCACAGATTTTTGTAAATCATGTCCTCTAATTGTGTCTTACTTTAAGCGAAGATGATGTCAAGGCATTGTTCTGGATGAGAGTGGGAACATTTTTTTGTATCACATATTTGCATAAATATTGAATTTATTTTCCTATTTTCAATTCGAAATACTGAATCCCTGACACTAACCCAAAACCTACTAGACTCTGACTACTAATCCTAATATGATGGAGTAAAATAACCCACACAGAATAGAAATACAACCAGTTCAGAGGAGGCATGGTGTATAGTTGTACTTTCCTTTTGCATGATAAAGGGTTGGTGTTATAAATCTTGTCAATTTGTAGTTAAAATAGTTCTCTATGTGTTTTTAAAGTTAACAAATATGTGAATTCCTGTCTCCCTTTCTCTGTAGTTGATTCAGCACATGCATTTTTATATGCACATATAGAATACTACATGGTATCACACGTACATATTTGTTAGGTAACTGACTTTGCAAATACAAATTGTTAGAAGAAAACACTTCTTCTAAATGCTGTTGGAACTGAAAATTCAACTTATGGGTGAGCTTCCTAGTTCAACAACATAAATCCATATTTAGTAAAATCAATATTTTTGGATCTGTGGATGATATATATTTCATCGTGAATTTCGATTGCCATACATAATGCTACTTTGTAATGTCTGTATTTAGGTGTGTGTGTGTGTGTGTGTGTGTGTGTGTGTGTGTATTCACTCTGCTGATTATTCAAAATATAAAATATATGTGTCTTATTATACACTAACTAAATTCATTCATATTCATGTATTTGGATTTATAATCAACGTTTGAGAAGATTATTCTCAGGAATATTTTTCCACCTGAAATACATGTTTGTTTCCTAGTACTTAAAACTAACTTCAGGGGATCATATTATGGCAGCGATGGGAGTTCATTACCCACCTGTACCGCGTCACTTTGCAGGAGAAGGACGAGTTAGAACGGCTAAAATCTATCTTATTAGAAATTTCCAGGAAAATTGGTGTGCTCCAAAACCTACAGGAAGGATTTCCATTGCACAAGGACCAGCTACGGGGACTCAAACACCAGCAATTTGTCCTCACGGAGGGTCACGCTGCTTATTTAGTAAATCGCCCCACGGCTAGTGTCTGCAATGCGCGCTGGGAAACGACGAGAGAGCAACACAAAGATACAGTCTGTGGATTATGCGGGCTCCTGCCATCTGGGCAATCACTGTGCTCAGTGCTGAATTCTGGGTTTGAAATGGGGGAAGGAAGCGGTCCAATTCGGTTTTCCACACCGATGAGACCACAGAGGAAGATAGCGGTCACCATCTTGGAGAGCTGATGTCACCATCCCTGTTTTCGACTGATCACAGCTCATTCAGATACAGAATAGGTAATTTCAGGCTGCCATTCGCCTTCATCTTGCAGACAAATTACTCAGGGTCAGTGCTAAAGAACCCATGAAAATTGCTTCTTGGATCGTTCTCCTATCAGAACATACACCGAGCCCGGAGCGGCTGAATTCCGGGTCCCGGAACTGCTCTGGCCCAGGGCTAAAGAACCTGCGGAAACTGTTTCTTGGTCTGGGTCCTGCTGAATACTGTAGAGGTAAATGCCAACTGAGCCTTCATAGACAGTGGCAACAGGATTGAGACGGGGCTTGTGAGGGCCGGTCAGGACTCACCCGTTGCTTTGGTCACCCGACAAAGGGAATGAAATGCTGCCATTTACATGGGATACCAACATGGCAGACATCTGATGTGATCACAAAGCAGTGGAGGAGATAACTTCATCGATACCAGCGGCGAGTGAAATAGTTGATCTCCTGGTAAAGAAAGTGAGTCACAAACATCTGAGTCTCTCTCATTTTGTCATCAAGCCAGAGGTGCAGAGCAGAGCTGCCGCCTGTGCCTGGAACAGGCCCAGCGACCCACCGGCGTGGTAGTCACGTCACCCCAATTGGAGTAGGGGCAGAGCAGAGCCGACACCCATGCCTGCAATGTAGGCAGACGTACGACCGACCGGCAGAACAGGCCTAGCGGCCGGTCAGCATGGTAGACAGATCACCCCAATTGGAGGAGCAGCACAGCCGCCAACCGCACCTGCAATGGAGACTTTTCCACAATACAAGAGCAATATAAATATACAGGGGAAAAATTACAAAAACACAACAGTTTCACCAAGCAGAAAGAAACGCAAGCTGTATGAAAAGACAAGGAAAGAAAGGACCACAAGCAATGCAGGTCAACTCAACTTTAGAAGAGGTAATAGATGCAGCATATGGAATGTCAGATAAAGAATTCAGGATATACATGCTTCAGGTGATCTGGAATCTCAAGGAAGACATTAGACAGCAAAAATCAGTCAATGAAAGATCACTTCGACAATGAATTACATAAAAAAATCCAAGTAGCAAAGATCAACTATACAGGGAGATAGAGGTTATAAAAAACAAACGAACTGAAATCTTAGAAACGCAGGAAGTAATGAACCATCTTAAAAACTCAATTGAGAATACTACCATCAGAGCAGAATACTTAGAAGATAGAACATCAGACAATGAAGACAAAGTATTTCAACTCAAAAAGAACATATACAGCTCAGCAAGACTGTTAAGAAACCATGAGCAAAACTGCAAGAAATATGGGATAACATAAAGAGAATAAACATAAGAGTCATTGGGATACAGGAAAGTATAGAGGTCCAAACCAAAGGAGTGAGCAATCTATTCAATGAAATAATAGGAGAAAAATTCCTAGACTTGAAGAATGAGACAAAATCCCAAATCCTAAAAGTCTACAGGACGCCAAACGTGCAAAATCATAAGAGATCCACACCTAGACACATTGTAATGAAGATACCCTACATACAGAATAAGGAGAGAATTTTAAAAGCTACAAGAGAAAGGAAGCAGATTATAGTTAGTGGTAAACCAACCAGGATAACAGCTGATCTTTCAACACAGACTCTGAAAGCTAGAAGATCCTTTAATAACATATTTCAAACACTGAAAGAAAATGGGTTCCAACCAATTATCATGTATCCAGCGAAATTAAGCTTCAGATGGAAGATGAAATTAAAACCTTCCACGATAAACAAAAGTGAAAAGAATTTGCAGCTAGAAAACCATCTCTTCAAAACATCCTCGGCAAAACATTACAGGAAGTGGAAATGGAAAATACCAATGAAAACCAACAGTGGGAGGTAGGACATTAAAGGGGGGAAAATAATCAAAGAGGAAAACAAACTATGTTTAGTAACATAAATAAACAAATATGGCTGGAAGAACAACCCATATCTCAATAATAACCAAAAATCTTAATGGCTTAAACTCACTAATTAAGAGACACAGGCTAGTAGAATGGATCACAAAACAAGAACCAACAAAATGCTGCCTACAGGTGACGCATTTTATAGGAAAAGACATACATAGACTGAGGGTGATACTTGGAAAAATCGTATCACTCTTATGAACTTCGGAAACAAGCAGGAGTGTCCATACTCATATCAAATAAAATAGATTTCAAGCCAAAGTTAATCAAAAGGGATAAAGAAGGACACTACATACTAGTCAAGGGAACCATACGCCAACAAGACATAACAATCATAAATATATATGCCACAAACAATGGTGCAGCTTTGTTCATCAAACAAACTCTTCTCAATTTCAAGAGTCTAATAGACCACAATACAGTAATCATGGGAGACATGAACACACCTCTCTCACCACTGGACAGATCTTCCAAACAAAAGTTGAATAAGGAAACTATAGAAATCAATAACACAATTAATAACCTAGACTTAATTGACATATATACAATATACAACCCATCATCAAGAAGTTACACTTTTTTCTCAGCAAAACATGGATCCTTCTCAAAAATACATCATATATTATGTCACAGGGCAATTCTTAGACAATAAAAAGGAGTAGAGATAATACCATGCATTTTATCTGATCATAATGGAATGAAATTAAAAATCAACGATAAAAAAAGGAAGGAAAAATCATTCATCACTTGGAGAATGAACAATAGGTTTCTGAATGATCAATGGGTTATAGAAGACATCAAGGAAGAAATTAAAAAATTCTTAGAGATAAATGAAAACACAGACACAATATATCGGAATCTATGGGACACATTGAAAGCAGTTCCAAGAGGAAAATTCATTGCTTGAGTTCATTCCTTAGAAAAAGAAAAAACCAACAAATAAATGATCTCATACTTCATCTCAAAATCTTAGACAAACAAGAGCAAACAACAGCAAAAGAAGTAGAAGGCAACAAATAATTAAAATCAGAGAAGAAATTAATGAAATCGAAACAAAAGAAACAATTAAAAAAATTGACAAAACAATACATTGGTTTTTTGAAAAAATAAATATAATCGACAGACCCTTAGCCATGCTAACAAAGAGAAGAAGAAAGAGAACTCAAATTACTAGCATATGAAATGAAAAAGGAAATATAACAAGAGACACTTCAGAAATACAGAAGAAAATCAGAAATTATTTTGAATTAATATACTCCAATAAAATAGAATATAGTGAAGGCATTGATAAATTTCTTAAGTCATATGATGTGCCCAGATTGAGTCAGGAGGATATAGACAACTTAAACATTCCAATATCAATTGAGGAAATAGAAGAAACCATCAAAATACTACCAACTAAGGAAAGCCCAGGACCGGATGGGTATAGAGCAGAATTATACAAAACCTTTAAAGAAGAACAAAAACCAATACTTTTCAAGGTATTTCAGGAAAAATGCAAAAATCCTGAAAAAAATTCTGGCGAATCAGACACAAAAACATATATATAAAAAAAATGTGCACCATAATCAAGTAGGATTCATTCCTGGGATGCAAGGCTGGTACAATATACGGAAATCAATAAATGTTATTCATCACATCAATAGACTTAAAAATAAGAACCATATGATCATCTCGAGAGATGCAGAAAAAGCATTTGACAAGGTACAGCATCACTTTACGTTCAAAACTCTAGAAAAACTAGGGATAACAGAATCATACCTCAATATTGTAAAAGCAATCTTTGCTAAGCCTCAGGCTAGCATCATTCTGAATGGAGAACAATTGAAGGCATTCCCCCTAAAATCTGGAGCAAGACAATGATGCCCTCTCTCACCCCTTCTGTTCAACATAGTTATCGAAACACTGGCCAGAGCAATTAGAAAGACTAAAGAAATTAAAGGCATTAAAATAGGAAAAGAAGAACTCCAATTATCGCTATTTGCAAAAGACATGATTCTATACCTAGCAGACCCAAAAGTGTCTACAAAGAAACTATTAGAGGTAATAAATGAATTCAGCAAAGTGGCAGGATATTAAATCACCACGCATAAATCAAAGGCATTTTTGTATATCAGCGACAAATCCTCTGAAATGGAAATGAGGACAATCACTCCATTCACAATATCATCAAAAAAATAAATAAAATACTTGGGAATCAACCTAACAAAAGAGGTGAAAGACATATACAATGAAAACTACAGAACCCTAAAGAGAGAAATAGAAGAAAATCTTAGAAGATGGAAAAATATACCCTGTTCATGGATAAGCATAACTAACATCATCAAAATGACGATATTACCAAAAGTTCTCTATAGGTTTAATGCAATGCCAATCAAAATCTCAAGGTCATTTCTTGTAGAAATAGATAAAACAATTATGAAATTCATATGGAAAAATAAAAGACCCAGAATAGCAAAAACAGCTCTAAGCAGGAAGTGTGAATCAGGCAGTATACCGATACCAGACCTCAAACTATACTACAGATCAATAGTAACAAAAATAGCATGGTACTGGTGACAAAACAGGCGGGTGGACCAGTGATACAGAATAGAGGACACAGAAACCAATCCACAAAACTACAGCTATCTTATATTTGATAAAGGGACTAAAAGCATGCAATGGAGGAAGGATAGCATCTTCAACAAATAGTGCTGGGAAAACTGGAATTCCATATGTAACAAAATGAAACTGAATCCCCTCCTCTCACCATGCACAAGAGTTAACTCAAAATAGATCTAGGAGGTTGATATCAAATCAGAGACACTGCATCTGGTGGAAGAAAACTTTTGCCACCATCTACATACTGTGGTGTCGGGCTCCAAATTTCTCAATAGGACACCCATAGCACCAGAGTTAATCCCTAGAATCAACAAATGGGACTTACTCAAACTAAATACATTTTTCTCAGCAAAAGAAACAATAAGAGAGGTAAATAGGGAGCCTACATCCTTGGAACAAATCTTTACTCCTCACACTTCAGATAGAGCCCTAATATCCAGAGTATACAAAGAACTCAAAAAAATTAAACAATAAGAAAATGAATAACCCAATCAACAAATGGGCCAATGACCTGAACAGACACTTCTCAGAGGAGGACATACAATCAATCAATAAGTACATGAAAAAATGCTCACCATCTCTAGCAGTCAGAGAAAAGCAAAACAAACCCACCCTAAGATACCATCTCACTGCAGTAAGATTGGCAGCCATTATGAAGTCATGTGCTGTCGAGGATGTGGGGAAAAGGGCACACCTGTACATTGCTGGTGGGACTGCAAATTGGTGCAGCCAGTTTGGAAAGCAGTATGGAGATTTCTTGGAAAGCTGGGAATGGAACCACCATTTGACCTATTCCCCTTCTCGGTCTATTCCCTAAAGAACTAAAAAGAGCATGCTACAGAGATACTGATAAATCGATGTTCATAGCAGCACAATTCACAATTGCAAGACTGTGGAACCAACCTAGATTCCCTTCATTAGATGAATGGATTAAAAATATGGCATTTATATAGAATGGCTTGTGACTCACAAGGTGCAGCCAGCAGACCCTTATATGTAAAGGCAAATTGTTATATGGTTTGGTTTCAGGTAAATGTTCAGAATCAGGTTGCTATGGACACGGGGGCAAACTATGAGAGATAGAATATTGGATGGTGCATTCTCCTGCAGAACCTGACCATACACACGTGACAGAACTCCATCCAGCACTGTGTCCCAGTTGAACTCCTTGTATTTCGTGATGCAAATACCAAACTCCCAGTGCAGCAGCAAGAAACACCACGAAAAGTGGAGGATGACCAAATGGCTTCACAGTTCACACGGGGAGACACTTAGGTTCCAGTGTCCACAGTTTACTTAGGAAGAGAGAATTCAGCACTACGGTCTCATGTTCATTGGAAAATAAGAAACCATGTCCTCCAGGTCACATAGATGCAGACCCATCTTTGATGGTCTCACTACAAAGGAAGCTAAAGCTCCATACAACAAAATATATTTCAAGTGCCCAACCTCAGAGGGACTTTCTCAAGAAGTCTTTAGGCCAGCAGAGCTCCATGTGTGTGGACTGTTTAAACTTTCCCTTACTTTTGGAGACTCCTTTACCACCTCCAATTTTTTGAACTACTGAGTATATTTTATTCCACATATGAATTCACAGATTTTCTAACTCTTCTCCTCTAATTGTGTTTTACTAGGGTCGAAGGTAATGACAAGGCATTGTTCTTGATGAGAGTTGGAAGATTTTTGTGTAGCATATGTTTGCGTACACATTGGATTCATTTTCCTATTTTCCATCCAAAATACTGAATCTCTGACACTATCCCATACCCTACTAGACTTTGACGATTAATCCTAATATGGTGAAGAAAAATAACCCAAAGAGAATAGAAATACAAGCAGTTCAGAGGAGGCATGGTGTATACTAGGTCTTGCCTTTTGCATGATAAAGGGTAGGTATTATAAAAATTGTCAATTTTTAATTGAAATAGTTCTACATGTGTTTTTAAAGGTAACGAATATGTGACTTCCTGTTTCCTTTTCTCTGTAGCCTATTCAGCACATGTGTTTTTATACGCACATATAGAATCCTACCTGGTATCACACATAATTTCTTTTGAGGCTACTGACTTGGAAGATAAAAATTGTGAGTAGAGATCATTCCTCCTAAACGCTGTTGAAACTGAAAATTCAACCTATGTCAGCTTCCTAGTAGAACAACATTATACATGAATCCATGTTAAGCAAAATGAATATTTTTCGATATGTGGATTATATATATTTCATGATGAAATGCGATTGGCATATATATTGCTACTTTTAATGTCTGTGCATGTGTCTGTGTGTGTGTGTGTGTGTGTGTGTGTGTGTGACTCTCCAAGTTTTTTAAAATATGAAATATATGTGTATTATATAAACTCCCTAAATTCATTCATGTTCATGTATGTGAATTTATAATCAACTTTTCAGAAGATTATTCTCAGAAATATTCATCCACCTTGAATACATATTTGTTTCCCATTACTGAAATCTGACTTCAGTTAATGGTTCATACAAATCCTAACATTTCTACATTAACTGACCCAGTTTAACATCAATGCAAGTAGATTCCTATGGGACATGATGTCTATTTTGAACTTCATTTCTATTCAACACTGCTACATTACTATTTCTTCACGTTTAGCCCATCATAGCATATATATTTCATCCACAAGTTCACAAATTTAGAGGCATTTGGTTCACTTTAAATCCCTTCCTGCTTTAGAACACATGTATTCCTCCAGGTTTCTTGACTGGATTTTTTGAGACTTCTTTCCAAACACATTATTTTCGATTTCCATAATCCTTTTGAAGAAAATCAGACACACCCTTCATGATAAACCATAACCTAATATTACCATTAGATGTATAACTGGTTGGAATGAATGATTTTATATCAATATTAGATTTCCTGTATATTTTCAGATATCAATTAAATGAATTATTTAAAGTGGAACCAGTTATATTATTTATTCACAGTATGGTCTATTCATGCATTATCTCTATATTCACAGACACAGCATACACCTCTTTGTACCCCCAATACTAATTTATACGTCTTCTCAATATTGCTCCCGGAAATGGTGGAAGAAATACTCATGTCACCTGATCTACATATACATTTTATCACAGTAATATTCTTGACAAAACTGCAAAGGTCACACTTATGATTTTACAAAGCCTAAATGGAAAATGAACATGGATTACTAAAAACATCCATGTACAGGTTGCCTAATGCTCTCAAATGTCATTCTTTGGTGACTACATATTTGTTTCTTCCTAAGATTATATATTCAAACTCAATCCTGTTGAAAATGTCTAATCCTAACAATCACTTTGTACTTTGCCTAATTTCCTATTGTCTTCCTTGATATTTGCTTTCCTACATTTTTTCCCTAGTTCATCATTGTGAATGACTCTTCACATGTGCTGACATTGGCATTCACTCTCTAATCGAAACTCTGTTGCTAAAGAATTTTTTTTTTCCAAATTCTATACTCACATTTCTTCCGAAAACTACCGACTGTCTTTCTAATCTTACCGACTATCCCTTTTGGAGTTGATGTTCCCTTCTAAATTCAATCATCCAAGGTACAAAGTCTTATGCCATTGTATATTGATTTATCCAAGAAATCTCTGCTGAAGGTAATTCAATGCTAAGTATCCCAATCAAGGGCCCAATTCCCTTCTGGGCTTCAAATCTTACCTAGATTTCTGTTTTCATACATATATTTCACCTCTATGTTCTTATAAATATAGCAGATTCCCAATATCATTATTCATCCCTCAGAATAATTCCTAACCCAAATTGAACAAGTTATTAATGCTAACCATACACTGTTCCCTCAATCTAACTTTACAGAAGAGCGGGACAGAGTTGGTCTTACAATACAGGAATATAGGGGACCTTCCACCTGCTGAGAACCTCAAAGGTCCATGCAGATATGACCCCTGGAGAAGATGTAGGCAGATATGAAGGACCAAACAAGGCCTGTGTGGAGAGCTGTTCCCGGGTGCCTATGGTTGATATACCATTCTAACTTGTGAAAGTGTCACATGAAGTAGGGGTAGCCACCAGCACTTGTCCCCGTTGAACACCTTGTATTTAGTTAAGCAAATACCAAACTCCCAGTGCAGCAGCAAGAAACACCACGAAAATGGAGAATGAACAAATGGCTTCACAGTCCACATGGGGAGACACTTAGCCCCCAGTGGCCACAGTTTACCTACAAAGAGGGAATTCAGTACTGCTGCCATATGTTCATTATAAAATAAGATACCATGTCCTCCAGGTCACATAGATGCACACCCAGCTTTGATGGTCTCACTACAAAAGAAGCTATAGCTCCAGACAACAATATAAATTTAAGTGCCCAACCTCTTAGCCAGTTTCTCAAGAAGTCTTTAGGCCAGCAGAGCTCCATGTTTGTGTTGTGTTTACAATGTCCCTTACTTTGAGAAACTCCTCCACCATATCCAAGGTTGTGAACTCCTGAGAATTTCCCATTCCAGATTGGATTTATTTTGCAATTTTCCATTCTACAGTAAATGACCTAGGTTTACATCAATGCAAGTAGATTTCTATGGAACATGATGTGTATTTTGAAGTTCATTTTTATTCAACACTGTTACATTACTATTTCTTCAGTTTATGCACATAATAGGATATATATTTATTCCACAAGTTAGGAAGTTTATAGGCATTTGGTTCACTTTCAATCACTTTCTGCTTCAGAACACATGTATTCCTCCATGTTTCTTGACTGGTCTTCTCATGAGACTTCTTTCCAAACACATTATTTTCTATTTGCGTAATCACTTTTGAAACAAAACTCACACACCCTTCATTATAAACCATAACTCTAAGATTACCATTAGATGTATAACTCTTTGGAATGAATGATTGTATATCAATATAAGATTTCCTATATATTTTCAGATATCAATTCAATCCATTATTTAATTGGAACCAGTTATATTTCTTCCCAGTATGATCTATGTATGCATAATCTCTATATTCATAGACACAGCATACGCCTCTTTGTACCCCCAATACTAATTTATTCGTCTTCACAATATTGCTCCCGGAAATGGTGGAAGAAATACGCATGCCACCTGATCTACATATACATTTTATTACAGTAATATTCTGGACACCAAATGCAAAGGTCACACTTATTATTGTACCAAAGCCTAAATGGAAAGTGAGCATGGATTACTAAAAACATCCATGTCCACATTGCCTAATTCTCTCAAATGTCAATCCTATTCGTGACTACATATGTGTTTCTTCCTAAGATTATATATTCAACCTGAACCCTTTGAAAAAGTCTAATCCTATCACTTTATAGTTTGCCTGATTTTGTAATGTCTCTATTGATATCTGCTTTCCTACATATTTCCCAAGTTCATCATTGTGATTGACTCTTCACATGTGCTGACAAATATTCACTCTCTAACCAAAACCCTATTGCTAAAGAACTTTTGTTTCAAATACTATACTCACTCTTCTTCCTATACCTACCGACTATCTTCCTAATCCTACCGACTATCCCTGTTTGACTCGATGTTCTCTTGTACATTCAATCATCCAAGGTAGAAGATCCTATGCCATTGATTATAGATTCATCTTAGACATCTGTGCATAACATAATTCAATGCTAATTATCCCAGTCAAGGTCCCAATGCCATTCTGGGCTTCGAATCTAAACTAGATTTCTGTTTTCATAATTATATTTCACCTCTATATTCTTTTAAATATTTTAGGTTCCAAATAGCATCATTCATTCAGCAGAATGATTTCTAACCCAAATCAAACATGTTGTTAACCTTAACCATTCACTGTTCCATCAATCTAACTTTACAGAAGAGCAGGGATAGAGTTGTATGAGATCTTTCACCTGATGAAAACCTCAAAGGTACATGCATAAATGATCTCTGAAGAACATGAAGGCAGCTATAAAAGACCTGAGAGAGCAAAAGTCATCTTCAATGGCAAACAACCTGGTCAGGATGAAGGGTTCTGACTGAATCAGCCTCTCTCTTCTTAATGTAGAGAAAATGGACCAAACCCAGCCTGTGTGGGTAGCTGTCCCAGGGCGCCTATGATTGATATACCGTTCTATCTTGTGAAAGTGTAACAGGAAGTAGGGGCAGCCTCCTTCTCATGTGACACTTGGAAGCCACTGGTAGGACAAAGTGGTTGCCAAGGCAGTAACCTCATTCAGTTCCTGAAGGAAGTGACCTCACCTCACTTCCTTGGTGATTAAAATCTCTGAACTTGGGATTCATGAAGCCAGTCACCCATAGCCAGTCCCAGTCCCAGTCCCAGTGGTCACACTTGTTTGGATTTACCAAAGACAGAGTCAGTCTTTCTTGGTAACTACTGATGTGAGGATGGCCAAATGCCAGGAAAGCTTTAAAGAGGAGCCGTTTCTGAGAAAGCAGGTAGTGGCTCACCTCTGGCTCCTGACACCTTCACAGAGTTAGCCAAGGAGACCAGATCTGACACAGGTCAGGCCATTTCAGGGGAACATAGTATGGTCCACCAGTCAGAGGACACTCTGGATATTCACAGACCTACTTGAGTTAAGGAGGTGCCTTTGTCGGTGTGGGTGTGAGTTTGTGGTTTTGTCTCATGTTCTGAGAATAGGTAGGAAAGGCAGTTTGTTTGGATTGGAGTGGACTGTTTCTAGTAAGTCGTTAGACAAGGCGAGTGCTTCTATGTCTGTGTTTCCCACTCTGTCCGTGGTTGTAGACATTAGAAAAGAGAATGCATCAAGGATGTGTCCTGTCTAGTAGAATGCTTCCCAGCATTCTTCCTGCCCGATTTAGGAATGGACTGTGGCTCGCCTTATGCATGGGAAACACCTACTAACTTTCTAAGTTCCTGTTTTCTTCCTGAATTCCGGCAAACCTCAAGAATAGGCCCATGGTTTTGAGTCCAAGATGTGTACCACCTCCAAGCTCTGTGACATGGCCATGTGCTTGATAGCTGTAGGGAATGGGAACATCTTAGAAAACTCAAATATCTGTGTGACCAGTAAACTCTCAGTGGAGAAACCCTGCTTTGGTTCATTTGCATACTTATGGTTATGTTGCCCTGAATGTCAAGAAGGTCTTTGCCTCAGGCCACCCCTTTGTGAAGCCTGAAGAAAACTGTTTTCAAATGGAAATAAATGGGCATAACATGTGGCTCTTTGCTTAATTGCTTTGAAAAGGGACGTGTCCGAATCAGCCTTTTGGGCCTGTGTGAGGTTGTGGCTTAGATTCTCAGCACATGGTAGATCTAAAGATAGATTCCATTTGTGCAATCAAAACCAAAATGGCAAAAAGTCACTCATTGTGGATGAGTCTCTTGCCTTCCTCTGTTAGGTTCTTTACCTCCATCAAGTGTGAATAGGAGTCCTTTAGGTCAAATGAGTTCTTCAAATCCCTGCAGAGGTGCTTGTGTTTTCTCAAGATTCCATATCACATAAAGAAACTATACCTGAGAGTCAGTAGGCCTCAAATTGGAGAAGGAGAGCAGTATTAATTGTAGGCCTATTTGATCACTCCTGGTTCACAGGAAGGGTGTCCATGTCACCCTCACTTTAGGCAAATGAGGGGCAAGCGACATTATTTTGGACACTCTCTTGGGATGCATCCTGCATGGTAACCTCCATCCAGAGGTTAAGATGAATGTCTATATTTAAGAAGATGAGGGCCATGTGGGTGTCTTTTGGTTTTAATTGTGGTCATTCTTGTGGCAGTTGGAAGAGATGACTGGATCCACCTGGGCTTGAACTCTGGTGTCATTCCCCTTAGGGCCTGAGTTCTGGAACACATATCAAAGAAGAATTGCCATAAATTGTGTGGGGATTTTAAGAGGCCACGCATGAGAGTCGCCCTTGGAAACTGAGATCTATGCCCACGGTGGCTTTCCACAGAGCACTGGGAATCTCAGACAGGATATCACATGATTTAATTCTGAAAGACTTGGCAGCCATATTTGATAGTCAAAAAACACATGGACCTTAATTTTAGACCTCAATGGGCGTGGCTTCATGTGACCTTTTGGCCACTCTTTGGGAAGCCTTGCCTGTGAGAGTTCTCCAGAGCTTTCATTGAAATGATCTTCCTCAACATTGAATGATTCCTGAATGAATTGAAATAAACAGTGCCTCCAACTTCATCCTTGAAAATTGGCTAGATAAATACCATGAAATTTTTAAAATTCCAATGACCAGGTGGCACTGAAGAACCTTTGGATGTCCTGTTGCTGATCATGAGTGTACCAGACAGTGCCTTGATTAACAGGCTTTCATGAATATGGTGTAGAACAGAGATGCCAGTAATTTGGAGCCTGCAGAATAGTGGGCCTAGAGCAGAGGTGATTAAGTGTGTGATAAAACATCTGTGGTGGGGTCATGTGGATCTGCCATTGTCTTCCAAATGGCTTGTGACTGACATGGTGCAGCCAGCAGAACATTGTATGTAAACGCATCATGTTATATGGAGAGGTTTAAGGGCAATGTTCAGAATCAGGTTGCTATGGTCACGGAGGCAACCTATGTGGTATACAAGTCCTGTTGGTGCATTCTCCTGCAGTCCCTGACCCACCATATGTGACAGAACTCCCTCCAGGACTGTGGTCAAGTTTAACTCCTTGTATTTCATGAAGCAAATACAAAACTCTCAGTGCAGCAGGAGACACTATAAAAAGTGGAGGATGATGAAATGGCTTCACAGTCCACATGTGGAGACACATAGCCCCCAGTGGCCATAGTTCACCTACAAAGAGAGAATTCAGCACTACTGCTTCATGTTCATTGGAAAATTATAAACCATGTCCTCCAGGTCACAGAGATGCATAAAGACGTTTGATGGTCTTACTAGAAAAAAAGCTAAAGTTCCTGAAAACTACATATATTTCAACTGTCCATCTTAGAGGCAGTTTCTCCAGACGTCTTTAGGCTGGCAAATCTTCATGTTTGTGGAGTTTTTACATTGTCCCTTACTTTTGGAAACTCCTCTACCATCTCCAAGGTTGTGAAATCCGGAGCAGTTTTCATTTCAGGTATGAATTCAAAGATTTTCTAACTCTTTTTCTCTAATTGTGTCTTACTTGGGGTGAAGGTAATGTCAAGTTATTGTTCTAAATGAGAGTGGGAAAATTTTTGTGTAACACTAATTTGCATACACATTGATCCATTTCCAATTTTCCATTCGAAATACTGAATCCCTGACAGTAACTCATACCCTACTATACTCTGACTACTAATCCTAATATGATGAAGAATAATACCCAAATAGAATAAAAATACAAGCAGTACAGAGGAGGCATGCTGTACAGTTGGACTTCCCTTTTGCATGATTAAGGGTAGGTGTTATAAATCTACTCAATTTTTAATTGAAATAGTCCTCCATGTGTTTATAAAGTTCACAAATATGTGAATTCCTGTCTCCCTTTCTCTGTAGCCTACTCAGCACATGTATTTTTATATGCACATACAGAATCCTACCTGGTATCACACGTACATTTTCATGAGTTGGCTGAATTGGCAGATACAAATTGTGAGAAGAGATCAGTCCTCCTAAACGCTGTGGGAACTGAAAATTCAAACTGTGTGTAAGCTTCCCAGTAGAACAATATTATACATAAATCCATGTTCAGTATAATAAATATTTTGCATCTTTGAATGATGTATATTACATGTTGAATTACGATTAGCATATATATTGATACTTTTTAATGTATATTTGTGTTTATTTAAAAAAAAAAAAATATATATATATATATATATATATATATATATATATATACACTCCAGATTTCTCAAAATATGAAAGGTATGTGACTTATACACACTCTGTAAATTCATTCATGTTCATGTATATAAATTTATAATCAACTTTTCAGAAGATAATTCTCAGAAATATTCATCCACCTGAAATACATATTTATTTCCCAGTACTGAAAACTAATTTCAATCAATGGTGTTTACAAATCCTAATATTTCTACAGTAACTGACCCAGTTTAACATCAATGCCAGTAGATTCCTATGGGACATGATGTCTATATTGACCTTCATTTTAATCCAACACTGGTACATTACTATTTCTTCAGTTTTTGCACATCATAGGATATGTATTTCTTCCACAAGTTTAAAATATATAGGAATTTGTTTCACTTTCAAGCACTTCTTGCTTCAGAACACATGTATTCCTCCATGTTATTTGACTGGTCTTTTCATGAGACTTCTTTCCAAATACATTATTTTCAATTTCCATAATCAATTTCGAAGCTAAACTCACACACTCTTCATGATGAACCATAACATTAATATTAACATTAGATGTATAACTGGTTGGAATGAATAATTGTATATCAATATAAGATTTCCTCTATATGTTCACGATTCAATTCAATCCATTATTTAAAGTTGGAACCAGTTATGCTTTTTATTCACAGTATTGTCTATTAATGCATTATCTCTATATTAATAGATACAGTGTACTCTTCTTTGTCCCTTCAATACTAATTTATACGTCTTCAAAATATTGCTCCCAGAAATGGTGGAAGAAATACTCATGTCACCTTATCTATATATAGATTTTATCACAGGAATATTCTGGACACAAAAAACGAAGGTCACACTCATGATTGTATCAAAGCCTAAATGCCAAGGGAGCGTGGATTACTAAAAAGAACCATGTCCAGGTTGCTTAATGCTCTCAAATGTAAATCAAATTGATGACTACATATTTGTTTCTTCCTAAGATTATATATTCAACCTCAACCATGTTGAAAATGTCTAATCCTATCACTCACTTCATACTTTGCCTGATTTGGTAATATCTTTATTGATACCTGCTTTCATACATATTTCCCCCAGTTCATCATTGTGACTGACACTTCACATATGCTGACATTTACATTCACTCTCTACCCGAAACCCTATTGCTAAAGAACTTTTGGTCCAAATCCTATACTCACTCTTCTTTCTAAACCTACTGACTATCTTCCTAATGCTACTGACTATAGTTTTTTGACTCGATGTTCTCTTCGACAATCAATTATCCAAGGTATAAGGTCCTATGCCATTGTATATCAATATATCTGAGACACATGTGCAGAACATAATTCAAACCTAAGTATCCCACTCAAGGGCCCAGTTCCCTTCTGGCTTCCAATCTTACCTAGATTTCTGTTTTTATACTTATATTTTACCTATATATTTTTGTAAATATCACAGGCTCCAAATACCATTATTCATCCGGCAGAAAGATTCCTAACACAAATCAAACATGTTATTAACCCTAAACATACACTTTTCCCTCAATCTAACTTTACAGAAGAGGAGGGACAGATTTGGTCTTACAATACAGGAATGTAGGGGATCTTCCACCTGCTGAGAACATCAAAGGTATATGCAGAAATGATCCCCTGAGATGATGAAGGAAGCTATGAAGGACCTGAGAGAGCAAAAGACATCTTCCATGGCAAACTATCTGGTCAGGATGAAGGGATGTGTCTGAATCAGCCTCTACCTTCTTAATGTAGAGAAGATGGACCAAACCAGGCCTGTGTGGAGAGCTGTTCTCAGGTACCTATGGTTGGTATACCATTCTAACTGTGAAAGTGTGACAGGAAGTAGGGACAGCCTCCATTTCATGGGACCCTTAGAAGTAACTGTTAGGACAAAGTGGTTGCCAAGTCAGTGACCTCTTTCAGTTCCTGAAGGAAATGACCTCACCTCACTGCCTTGGTGATGGAACTCTCTGGACGTTTGATCCTGGAAGACAGGCACCAAGAGCCAGTCACAGTCCCAGTCCCAGTGGTCTCACTTGTTTTGATTTACCAAGAACAGAGTCAGTCTTTCTTAGTACCTACTGATGTGATGATGGCCAAATGACAGGAAAGCTCTGAAGAGGAGCTTTTCCTGGGAAAGGAGGTAGTGGCTCACCCATGGCTCCTAACAACTTCAAAGTGTTGGCCAAGGAGACCAGATCTGATACAGGACAGGCCATTTTGGGGGAACATACAATGGCCCACCATTCTGAGGACACTATGGATAGTCACAGACTTACTTGAGCAAAGGAGGTGCCTTTGAGTGTGTGTGTGTGGGTTTGTGGTTTTGTCTCATGTTCTGAGAATAGGTAGGAAAGGCTCTTTGTTTGGATTGGTGTGGACTGTTTCCAGTAAGTCGTTTGACAAGGCGAGTGCTTCTATGTCTGTGTATCCCACTCTGTCCGTGATTGTAGACATTAGAAAAGAGAATGCATCAATGGATGTGTCCTGTCTAGTAGAAAAATTCCAAGCATTCATCCTGCCCAATTTACAAATGGACTGCAGCTTGTCTTATTGAAGGGCAACATCTGCTCTCAGTAGTTTCTGTTTTCTTCCTGAATTCTGGAAACTCTCCAGAATAGCCTCATGGTTTTGTGTCCAAGATATGTACCACCTCCAAGCTCTGTGAAATGGTGATGTACTGGATAGCTGAAGGGAATGGCGAGAATCTAAGAAAACTCAGATATCAGTGGGACCAGGAAAGTCTCAGTGGAGAAACCCTTCTTTGGGCCCTTTGCTTACCTATTGTTCTGTTGCCCTGAATTTCAGGAAGGTCTTTACCTCAGGACACTAATTTGTGAAGCCTGAAGAAAACTGTTTTCAAATGGAAATTAATGGGCATCACCTGTGGCTCTTTGCTTAATTGCTTTGGAAATGGATGTTTCTGAAACAGCCTCTTGGCCCTGTGTGAGGCTGTGGTTAGTACTCAGCACCTTATACATCCCACGTGTTCATCCAAAACCAAAATGGCCAAAAGAGCAGTTTTTGTGGATGAAGTCTCTCCCTACCTCTGTAAGGTTCCTGACCTCTATCAAGTGAGAATAGGGTGCCTTTGGGTCAAATGAGTTCTTCAAAGCCCTTCAGAGGCTAGCCCATAGGTGATTCCAATGATTCCAATTCACATGAAGAATCTAAACCCCACAGTCAGTAGTCCTCAAATTGGAGAAGCAGAGCAGTATTAACGGCAGGCCTATTTGATAAGTCATGGTTCACAGGAAGGTGTTCAGGCCACCCCAACGTTAAGCAAATGAGGGGCAAGGGAGCTTATTTTGGACACTGTCTTGGGCTGTGCCCCTCATGGAAACCTCCAGCCAGAGGTTAAAATGAGTATCTATATAAAAGAAGATGACGGCCATTTGGAAGTGTTCTGGTTTTAATTGTGGTTATTAGTGTGGTTGTTGAAAAATATGACTGGCTCCACCTGGTCTTGAATTCTAGTGTGATTCCCCTTAGACACTGAGTTCTGGAACTGATCTCAGAGAGGTATTGCCATGAGTTTTGTTGGGATTTTAGGAGGCCATGCATGAGAGTCACCCTTGGAAACTGAGATCTGTGCCCAGGAAGGCTTTCCACAGAGCACAGGGAATCTCAGCCAGGTTATCACATAATTTTTTTCTGAAAGATTTAGCACCCATAGTTGAGAGTCAAAACACGCAAGGATTTTACATTGTAGACCTCAATATGCCTGGCTTTATGTGACCATTTGGCAACTTTTTGGGAAGCCTTGCCTGTGAGAGTCTTCCAGAGCTTTCATTGAAATGGGCTTCCTCACCATTTAATGGTTACTGAATTAAATGAAACCCTCCGTGCCTCCAACTTCAACCTTAAAAAATGGGCTCGATAAATACCATGAAATTTTTGAAATTCCCATTACCAGGTGGCACTGGAAAACCATTGGAGATCCTGTTGCTGATCATGAGTGTACGAGAAAGTGCATTGATTGACTGGGTTTCACAAAAATGGTGTAGAACAGAGATGCCAGTAAGTTGGAACCTGCTGAGTAGTGGGCCTACAGCAAAGGTGGGTAGGTGTGAGATAAACCATCTCTGGTGGTTTCATGTGGATTGGCCATTGGCTTTCAAATGGCTTGTGACTGACATGATGCAGCCAGCAGACCCTTATATGTAAAGGCATCTTGTTATATGGATAGGTTTCTGGGCAATGTTCAGAATCAGGTTGATATGGTCAAGGGGGCAAGCTATGTTGGACATAAGCCTGGTTGGTGCATTCTACTGGAGACCCTGTCCCACCATACGTGACAGAACTCCCTCCAGCACTGTGTCCCAGTTAAACTCCTTGTATTTCATTAAGCCAATACCAAACTCCCAGTGCAGCAGCAAGAATCACCACGAAAAGTAGAGTATGACCAAATGGCTTCACAGTCCACACGGAGAGACACTTATCCCCCAGTTGCCACAGTTTACCCACAAAGTGAGAATTCAGCACTGCTGCCTCATTTTAATTGGAAAATAAGATACCATGTCCTCCAGGTCACATAGATGTTGACCCAGTTTTGATGGTCTCACTACATAGGATGCTAAAGCTACCGACAACAACATACATTTTAAGTGTCCCAACTCAGAGGCAGTATCTCAAGAAGTCTTTAGGCCTGCAGAGCTCCATGTTGTGGAGTGTTTACCTTGTCTTTTACTTTTGGAAACTCATCTACCACCTCCAAGGTTGTGAACTCCTCAGCATATTCCATTCCGGGTATGTATTCACAGATTTTCTAACTCTTATCCTCTAATTGTGTATTTCTTCCAGTGAGGGTAATATCAAGGGATTGTTTTTAATGTGAGTGGGAAGATTTTTGTGTAGCACATATTTGCAAACACATTGGGTTTACTTTCCTATTTTCCATTTGAAATACTGAATCTCTGACACTAACCCATACCCTACTAGACTCTGACTACTAATCCTTATATGATGGAGAATAGTAACCCAAAAAGAATACAAATACCAGCAATTCAGAGAAGGCATGGTATGTAGTTGGACATCCCTTAATGTTTATTGACATAGTTCTCCATGTGTTTTTAAAATTAACAAATATGTGAATTCCTCTCTCCCTTTTTCTGTAGCCTATTAAGCACATGTATTTTTATATGCACAAATAGAATCCTACCTGGTATCACATGTACATTCTTCTGAGGTGGCTGACATGGCAGATAAAAATTGTGAGAAGAGATCACTCCTCCTAACCTCTGTTGGAACAGAAAATTCAACCTATGGGTGAGCTTCCTAGTTGACCAACATTATGCATAAATCCATTTTCAGTAAAATGTATATTTTTGGATAAGTGGATGTTATATATTTAATGATGAATTTCGATTGGCATATATATTGCTACTCTTTAATGTCTCGGTGTGTGTGTTTGTGTGTGTGTGTATATATATATATATATATATATATATATATATATATATATATATATATATACATATATATATATATATATATATATATACTCTCCCGATTTTTCAAAATATGAAATATATGTGTCTTATTATACACTTCCTAAAATTATTCATATTCATGTATGAGGATTTATAATGAACTTTTCACAAGATTATTCTCAGAAATATTCATCCACCTGAAATACATATTTGTTTCCTAATACTGAAAACTAACTTCAGTGAATGGTGCATACAAATCATAATATTTTGACATTGCAAGATGGCCGCGAATAGAGAGCATCATACCCAGTGTACCGTGCCACTGCACAGGTGACTAACGACTAAGAACGACAAAAAACTATCTTGTTAGGAACTTACAGCAAAATGGGGGTGCACTGAAACCTAGAAGAAGGATTTCTAGCACTGAGGTGCGGTAAATGAGTCTCAAACATGAGCCAACTCTGCGACCGGAGATCCTGTCTGACTGATCCGCGCTACCCGTCCAGTGGCTACAGACAGCAGGGCACCACCGAGATGCGATCAATAATCACGGAGAAACGTTGATGCAGATTCTGTGGAATTCTGCCAGTAGAGTCCCCACTGAGCCCTGGGCTGAGTTCAGGGTTTCAGATGGGGAAGGAAGTGGTACAGTTCTAACCCCCACAATAGAAACTCCACGAAGGAAACCAACGGCCACCATCTTGGTGAGCTGAAGTAACGACAGCCACTCCCCTACAGATTGCAACAATAAAATGTTGTTATTCTGTTACTGTTACTCAGTTCATCTCCCATACTTCGGGGAATTTGCATCAAATCTCTCCTAGGCTTTCTGGGGGAGAGATTATCAGAGGGAGCCTGCATAAAGATAGGGGAAAACTAGAGGCACCTGACTTTCAACTCCCCCTCCCATCAGTGGTGAAAAAAACCTGTCTAGCCAGCGCTGAGAGAGGGGCAAGCGGAAAAAAAAAATCAAAACAATAGAGTGCCGGGGTTCCCAATAGCCAACTGTGCAATCAGAGATCCGGGCTGATTGAATCATGCAACCAGGCCTGCTGTTTCAGATGGCGGGGCACCACCGAGAAGTGACCTGAAGTAGGGAGAAATGTTGCTGCGGATTCTGTGGAATCCTGCCGGCTGAGCTCCCACTGATCCCCGGGCTGAGTTTGGGAATTCAGACAGGGAAGAAAGTGGTATAGTTCTATCCCCCACAAAAGAAACTCCACCAAGGAAACAAGCGGCCACCATCTTTGAGATCTGAAGTAACCACCGCCCCTCTCCAATAGACTGCAACAATAAAACAGATGTGTGTTACTCAGCTCATCTCTCATACAGCGGGGAATTCGCATAAAATGTCTCCTAGGCTTTCCGGGGGAGGGTTAATCAGAGCAAGCCTGCATAAAGACGCAAGAAAAACTAGAGACACCTGACTTTCGACTCCCCCTACCATCAGTGGCCATAACGAAACGTGTATAGCCAGTGCTGGGGGAGGGGCAAGTGGAAAAAATCAAAACAATAGAGTGTCTGGGTTCCCAAAAGACACCCTCCACACCCAACAAACGGCAGGCACAGAGTACAGTTTGAACTGCCGAGAGGCATCACTCAGGGGAAATCTGGTCTAGAAAAAGAAACCAGAACAAGCAGGAGAAACCAAAGGACTAGAAGGCAGGCCCTTGTGACTGGGCGGCTGGAGACCGCAGGCCTGCACATGACATTCCACCCACTGCCTGAGTGACTGGGGGGCTGAGGAATGCCCGCCCGCCGGCAACCGAGCGTGAGACTGCGTGGCTAGAGATTGCCAACCCAACGGCGACAGCCCACCTGCTGCCCGCGTGACTGGGCGGCTGGAGACCGCCTGCCCGCTGGCGACCAACCACGCAATTGGGCGGCTGGAGACCGCCCGCCTGCCAGTGACCCAGAGCTGAAACAAACCAGAGACAGTCAAGTCCCACCCCCCGATTCGGACACCTCGGCAAGGAGCCTGGGTCCGGCCAAAGCAGAGAGGTGACATCACTGGAGCTCGGCCTTCGGAATTACTTCCAAGCGGAATCCACTTTAGCAGGCATAGTTTACCAACACAAAGGAGAGACAACAGAGATATACAACACCAAAACAAATCTAAAGAATAAAGCAGAAACACAGCAATCAAATAGAGCTGGAAAGTAACGTGAACATCATGAAAAAACAAGGGCAAAAAAGGAGTACAAACAATGCAGGACAACTTAAATCTACAGGAGGACCTTGAAGCATCAGAAACAGGGATAGGGAAAGAACTCAAGGCATACCGAACTCAGATGGAAAGGAATATTAGAGAAGACATGAGGCAGCAAGTCCAAGCAATTAAAGTATATTTTGAAAATGAATTAAACAAACAAATTCAAATGGCAAAGAATGAGCATTACCAGGAGATAGAGATCTTAAAAAAATATTAAACAGTAATCCTAGAAATGCAGGAAAATATAAACCAAATTAAAAACTCAAACGAGAATATTACAAATAGACTAGATCAAGTAGAAGTCAGAACATCAGATAATGAAGACAAAGTTTATCAACTTGAAAAGAATTGAGTAAACACAGAAAAGATGCTTAAATCCCACCAGGAATTTATTCAAAAGATATGGGATGTCATAAAAAAACAAAAAACAAATTTAAGAGTCATCAGGATAGAAGAAGGCATAGAGATTCAAACCAAAGGAATGGACAACATATTAAATGAAATAATTATATAAAACTTCGCAGAGATGAATGATGGATTGGATTGCCAATTCCTGGAAGCCTACAGGACCCCAAACATTCAAAACCAAAATAGACCAACTCCAAGACATATAATTATGAACATAGCCAACATACAGAACAAGGAGAGAATATTAAAAGCTATAAGAGAAAGGAGGCAGATTACATTCAGGGGTAAACCAATTAGGTTAACAACTGATTTTTCATCACATTCTTTGAAAGTGAGAAGATCCTGGAACAGTGTAATTCAAATGCTAAAAAAAAAAAAAAGAATTCCAACCAAGAATACCATATAAAGAAAAGTTAAGCTTCAGATTTGACAATGAAATTAAAGTCTTTCACGATAAACAAAAGCTAAAACAATTCTCAGCCAGAAAACCAGCACTGCAAAGCATTTTGTGCAAAATACTACAAGAAGAAGAGTTAAAAAATAGTGCCCAAAACTAACATTAGGAAGTATCTCAGTAAAGCGGGAGGAAAGTAACCAAAAAAGTAAAAACTATCCAAACTAAAATATAATAAATAAATAAACATGACTGGAAGTACAAATCATATTTCAATTGTAACCTTAAATGTTAATGGCCTAAATTCACTAATCAACAGACATGTGCTATTAACCTGGATCAAAAAAACAAATCCAACAATATTCTGCCTTCAGGAGACTCATATGATAGGAAAAGACATACACAGGCTGAAGGTAAAAGGTTGGGAAAAATCATAACACTCACATGGCCCTCGGAAGCAAGAAGGATTTGCCATACTCATATGGAATAATATCAACTTCAAACCTAAGTTAATCAAAAGGGATAAAGAATGACACTATATTCTGTTAAAAGGAATCATCCACCAACATGAAAAAAACAATTATCAATTTGTATGCACCAAGCAATGGAGGTGCAACGTTCATAAAACAAACTCTCCTCAAGTTCAAGAGTCAAATAGACTACAACACAATAATTATGGGTGACTTCAACACACCACTCTCGGCATTAGAGAGATCCTCTAGACAAAAACTGAATAAAGAAACTATAGAACTCAACAGCACAATCAATAACCTAGACTTAACCGACATATATAGAATATATCAACCATCAACAAGTGGATACATGTTCTTCTCAGCAGCACATGGATCCTACTCAAAGATACACCATATATTATGCCATAGGGCAATTCTTAGTAAATATAAAGGCATGGAGATTATACCGTGCACCATATATGATCATAATGGAATGAAACTGGATATCAATGAGAAAAGAAGGAAGGAAAAATCCTACATCACATGGAAAATGAACAACATGCTACTGAATGACCAATGGGTTACAGAAGACATAAAGAAGGAGATAAAAAATTCTTAGAGACAAATGACAATACAGACACAACATACCGGAATCTATGGGACACAATGAAAGCAGTTTTAAGAGGGAAATTCATTTCTTGGAGTTCTTTCCTCAAAAAAAAGAAAAAAAACAACAAATAAATGAACTTAAACTACACCACAAAAACCTGGAAAAGGAAGAGCAAAACAACAGCAAATGTAGTAGAAGACAAGAAATAATTAAATTTAGAGCAGAAATCAACGAAATTGAAACAAAAAAAAAGTTGAAAAAATTGATAAAACTAAAAGTTGGTTCTTTGAAAAAATAAATAAGATCAACAGGCCCTTAGCCACGCTAAGGAAGAGAAGAAGAAAGAGAATTCAAATTACTAACATGTGGGATAAAAAAGGCAATATCACCACAGACACTACAGAAATATAGAAGATAATTAGAAAGTATTTTGAAACACTATATTCCAATAAAATAGAATATTGTGAAGATATTGATAAATTTCTCAAGTCATACGATCTGCCCAGATTGAGTCAGGAAGACACAAACAATTTAAACAGGCGAATAACAAAGGAAGACATAGAAGAAGCAATCAAAAGACTGCCAACCCAAAAAAAGCCCTGGACCGGATGGGAATACAGCGGATTTCTACAAAACCTTCAAAGAAGAATTAAAATCAATATTTTTCAAGCTTTTTCAAGAAATAGAAAAAGAAGGAGCTCTTCCAAATTCATTCTATGAGGCCAACATCACCCTCATCCCGAAACCAGACAAAGACACTTCAAAGAAAGAATACTACAGACCAATTTCTCTAATGAACTTGGATGCAAAAATTCTCAATAAAATTCTGACAAATCGAGTACAAAAGCATATCAAAATAATTGTGCACCATCATCAAGGAGGATTCATCCCTGTGATGCAAGGATGGTTCAATATACGAAAATCAATAAATGCCATTCACCACATCAATAGACTTAAAGACAAGAACTATATGATCATCTCGATAGATGCAGAAAAGCATTTGACAAAGTTCTGCATCCATTTATGTTCAAAACTCTATAAAAACTAGGGATAACAGGAACTCACCTCAACATTGTAAAAGCTATATATGCTAAACCTCAGGCTAGCATCATCCTAAATGGAGAAAAAACTGAAGGCATTCCTTCTAAAATCTGGAACAAGACAGGGATGCCCTCTATTACCACTTCTATTCAATTTAGTTCTTGAAATACTAGCCAGAGCAATTAAACAGACAAAAGAAATTAAAGGCATAAAAATAGGAAAAGAAGAATTTAAAGTATCACTATTTGCAGATGACATGATAATATATTTAACAGACACAAAAATGTCTACAAAGAAATGGCTAAAGTTAATAAATGAATTCAGAAAAGTGGCAGGATATATAATTAACACGCATAAATCAAATGCATTCCTGTATAACAGAAAAAAAACTTCTGAAATGGAAATGAGGAAAACCACTCTATTCACAACATCCTCAAATAAAATAAGATACTTGGGAATCAACCTAACAAAAGAGGTGAAAATTTATATAATGAAAAGTACAGAAATCTAAAGAGAGAAATAGAAGAAGATGTCAGAAGATGGAAACATGTGCCCTGTTCATGAATAGGCAGAACTAACATCATAAAAATGGCAATATTACGCAAAGTTCTCTACAGGTTTAATGCAATGCCAATCAAAATTCCAACGGCATTTCTTGTAGAAATAGATAAATCAATCATGAAATTCATATCGAAAAATAAAAGACCCAGAATAGCAAAAGCAACTCTAAGCAGGAAGTGTGAATCTGGAGGTATAGCGATACCAGAGTTCAAACTGTACTACAAAGCAATAATAACAAAAACAGCATGGAACTGGTACCGAAAAATGCAGGTGGACCAGTGGTACAGAAGAGAGGACACAGAAACCAATCCACAAAATTACAACTTTATTATATTTGATAAAGGGGCTAAAAGCATGCAGTGGAGGAAGGATAGCATCTTCAACAAATGGTGCTGGGAAAATTGGAAATCCATATGCAACAAAATGAAACTGAATCCCGTTCTCTCGCCATGCACAAAATTTAACTCAAAATGGATCAAGGATCTAGATATAAAATCAGAGACACTGCGTTTCATAGAAGAAAAAGTTGGCTACGATCTACATACTGTGGGGTCGGGCTCCAAATTTCTTAATAGGACGCTCATAGCCCAAGAGTTCTTAACAAGAATAAAAAAATGAGACTTACTTATACTAAAAAGTTTTTTTTTCTCTGCAAGAGAAACAAAAAGGGAAGTAAATAGATAGCCTACATCCCGGGAACAAATTTTTACCCCTCACACTTCAGATAGAGCCCTAATATCCAGAATATACAAAGAATTCAAAAAAATTATCAATAAGATAACAAATAACCTAATCAACAAATGGGCCAAGGACCTGAAAAGACACTTCACCGAGGAGGACATACAATCAATCAACAAGTATATGAAAAAATGCTCACCATATCTAGCAGTCAGAGAAATGCAAATCAAACCCACCCTAAGATACAATCTCACTCCAGTATGATTGGCAGCCATTATGAAGTCAAACAACAACAAGTGTTTACGTGGATGTGGGGAAAAGGGGACACTTGTACACCGCTGGTGGGACTGCAAATTGGTGAGGCCAACATGGAAAGCAGTATGGGGATTCCTGGGAAAGCTAGGAATGGATCCACCATTTAAACCAGCTATCGCCCTTCTCGGACTATTCCCTGAGGATCTTAAAAGAGTGTACTAAAGGGATACTGCCACATCAATGATCATAGTGGCACAATTCACAATACCTAGACTGTGTAACCAACCTAGATGCAATTCAATAGATGAATGGATAAAAAAAATGTGGCATCTATACACGATGGATGCAGCACTAAAAAATGACAAAATCATAGAATTTGCAGGGAAATGGATGGCATTAGAGCAGATTATGCTAAGAGAAGCTAGCCAATCCTTAAAAAAACAAATGCCAAATGTCTGCTTTGATAAAAATAGGGTAACTAAGAATAGAACAGGGAGGAAGAGCATGAGGAAAAGATTAATATTAAACAAAGACAAGTGGGAGAGAGAAAGGGAGAGAGAAGGGAAAGCATATGGAATTGGTAGGAGACCCTCATTGTTACACAAAATTACATATAAGACGTTGTGAGGGGAAAGGCGGGATCAAGAGAGAGAAGTGAAAAAGCAGATGAGGAAGAGAGGGAAGATAGGATGAAAGGGGAGGGGGGATAGTAGGGGATAATAAAGGTAGCAGAGGACAACAGTCACTAATGTGACATTATGTAAAAATGTGAATGTGTAACTGATGTGATTCTGCAATTCGTATTTGGGGAAAATTGGGAGTTCATAACCCATTTCAGTCAAATGTATGAAAGATGATATATCATGAGCTTTGTAATGTTTTGAAAAACCAATAAAAATAAATAAACAAAGGTTTAAAATTGAGTGGGAAGAAATCAGCTAAAAAGGAGTTGAGATGCATTCATTTTGATAAGCAGAAAGTTTGTTTTGTGTAGTTGTAAATATCACAAATTTATTTTACCAGAAAACTGGCTTTTGAAAATGAACATATATTGAGATTAAAGGATAATCCACCTACCTTCATGAAAAATTCATATCATTTCCTATATTTTTCATATTTCATTTTTTTTTCGTGAATATTTTGTCATGGACCAGGTCTAGTCTTAGGCTACCTCATCTGACAAGTTCGTACAATGTGTTGGATTGTTCTTTTCATCTTTTATTTGATAGTTTGTAGCTGATAATGTGTATTTTTTCTTATCTTTATTTGGACATACATACCCAACTATATCTTTGCATTTTATGTTTTACTGGGGAAGAGACTCATCAAAAGCTCTTTATTATATGTATCAACAATGAAACATTTAGAGCATGCAATTATTCTTAATTTTGCATGAAAATATCTTTGTACCATTTTTCTTATAAAGATGTAGAATTATTACTGTAATAAGTAACTACTTACAAGAAGAATTAAACAATTGACTTTATATCAATCATGAATATGAAAATTAATAAAATAAGTATTTGGCAATAAATATGCAATTGATAGAAATTAAAATCACAAGAAAGCCATTTAAAATGTCAGTGCATATGGTCCTTAAATAAAAGGTTGTTCAAATAAAATTTCACTAATTCATAAGAGTTAATATGCCATATCACAGCTTAATGTAATATAAAAACTTAAATGATAAGTATTGATAAATAAGAATGATACCTGTTTACTTAAATATGTTTATTTGATTTTCACTGTAAGCTGTTAATTCTAGAAGACTTGAAAATTAAGAAAGACTTGGTCTATATTATTTCTAACAGGCTAATCAAAGTACTTTTAAATATATATGTATATATATCATATGTAATACATATGCATGAATATAGATACATATGTATAATAAATGTATTGTAATATATCTATAGGTTATTATAATTATTAAATTTTCTCAAGAAAAAAGAATGACTATAAAAAAATTCTTAAATGTAAATTTCATAGCATATTACTGTTTGTAATGACATGAGAGAAAAACTCCTATGGAGGGAAAATGAAAAAGGAAGAGAGAGAAGGGGGAAAATGAGGAAGAAAGTGAGTAAAGAAGAGGGAGAGGAGTGTTTGATTATAAGATAAATGTGGAGGGTCTGGGTGTCTGGCTCAGTGGTAACATGCTTGGCTAGCATGTGTGAGGCACTGGGTTATATTCTCAGCACCACATATAAATAAATAAAATGAGGTCGATCAACAACTGAAAAAATAAAAAAAAATAAAAAAGTAGAAATATTACCAAAATTCTAAGTTTTTATGAATGCTAAATAAAAAAAAAATGTTACATAGCCTTATGTAATTTCTAGACTCCCCAAAATAGTCATTTAATGATAGATTACTAGTGCGATAACTAAAAATCCATTGCTCTTTCCTCGACATTCTGTGGCATGCTAGTGCTAAAATAAATTGTATTATAACACCAAAAAAAATTCTAATATTTCTACAGTAACTGACCCAGTTTAACATAAATGCAAGAAGATTCCTATGGGATATAATTGTATTTTGACGTTCATTTTTATTCAACACTGGTACATTACTATTTGTCCAGTTTATGCACATCATAGTATGTATATTTCATTCACAATTTAGCAAATTTATACGCATTTGTTTTACTTTCAATCACTTCCTGCTTCAGAACACATGTATTCCTCCACGTTTCTTGACTGCTCCTTTCATGAGACTTTTTTCCAAAGACATTATTTTTGATTTCCATTATCATTTTTGAAGCAAAACTCACACACCCGTCATGATAAACCATAAACCTAATATTACCATTAGATGTAAAACTGGTGGGAATGAATGATTGTATATCAATATAAGATTTCTTGTATACTTTCAAATATCAATTCAATCCATTGTTTAATTTGGAACCAGTTATATTATTTATTCACAGTATGGTCTATTCTTGCATTGTCTCTATATTGATAGACACAGGGTACACCTCTGTGTACCCTCGATAATAATTTGTATATCTTCAAAATTTTGCTCACAGAAATGGTGGAAGAAAGACTCATGTCAACTGATCTACATATACATTTTATCACAGTAATATTCTGGACACAAAATGCAAAGGCCACACTTAGGATTGTCCCGAAGCCTAAATGGAAAGTGAACATGGATTACTAAAAACATCCATGTCTTGGATGCCTAATTCTCTCAAATGTCAATCCTATTGGTGACTACATATTTGTTTCTTCCCAAGATTATATATTCAACCTCAACCATGTTGAAAATGTCTAATCCTATCACTCACTTTATATTTTGTCTGATTTCCTAATGTCTCTATTGATATCTCTTTTCCTACATATTTTCCCCAGTTCATCATAGTGACTGATTCTTCACATGTGCTGACATTTACATTCACTCTTTATCCGAAACCCTATTGCTAAAGAACTTTTTGTCCAAATACTATACTCACTCTTTTTTCTAAAACTACCGACTATCTACCTAATCCTACCGACTGTCCCTTTTTGACTGGATGAACTCTTCAACAATCAATCATCCAAGGTACAAGGTCCTATGCCATTGTATATTGATTTATCTGAGACATCTGTGCAGAACATAATTCAAAGATAAGTATCCCAATCATGGGCCCAATGCCTTTCTGGTATTCAAATCTTACCTAGATTTCAGTTTTCATAATTACATTTCACCTGTATATTCTTATAAATATTGCAGGTTCCCAATACCATTATTCATCCAACAGAATGATTCCTACCACAAATCGAACATGTTATTAATCCTAACTATACACTTTTCCCTCAATCCAACTTTACAGAACAGCAGGGACAGAGTTGGTCTTACAATACAGGGGTGTAGGGAACCTTCCACCTGTTGACAACCTCAAAGGTCCATGCAGATATGATCCCTGGAGAAGATGCAGGCAGCTATGAAAGGCCTGAGAGAGCAAACGTCATCTTCCATGGCAAACAACCCGGTCAGGTTAAAAGCATGTGTCTGAATCATCCTCTCTCTTCTTAATGTAGGGAAGATTGACCAAACTAGGCCTGTGTAAAGAGCTGTTCCCAGGTGCCTATTGTTTCTATACCATTCGAACTTGTGAAAGTGTCACAGGAAGTAGGCGCATCCTCCATATTATGAGACCCTAGGAAGCAAATGTTAGGACAAAGTGGTTGCAAAGGCAGTGACCACATTCAGTTCCTGAAGGAAGTGACCTCACCTCACATCCTTGTTGATGGAACTCTCCGAATTGGGGTTCCAGGAAGCCAGGCATCCAGACCCAGTCCAAGCTCCAGTCACAGTGGTCTCACTTGTTTGGATTTACCAAGGACAGAGTCAGTCTTTTGTGGTACCTAGTGATGTGAGGATGGCCAAATGCCAGGAAAGTTCTGAAGAGGGGCCCTTCCAGAGAAAGAAGTTAGAGGCTCACTGCTGTCTCCTGACAACTTCACAGAGTTGACCCAGGAGACCAGATCTGAGACAGGACAGGCCATTTCTGGGGAACATAGTATTGCCCTCCAGTCAGAGGACACTCTGGATAGTTTCAGACCTACTTGGGGGAAGGAGGTGACTTCGTGGGTGTTTGAGTGGGTTTGTGGTTTTTTCTCATGTTCTGAGAATAGTTGGGAAAGGGGGTTTGTTTGGTTTGGAGAGAACTGTTTCTAGTTAGTCCTTTGACAAGGCGAGTGTTTCTATGTCTGTGTATCCCACTGTGTCCATGGTTGTAGACATTAGAAAAGAGAATGCCTCAATGGGTGTGTCCTGTCAAAGAGAAAACTTCCAAGCATTCATCCTGCCCATTTTATAAATGGACTGTGGCTTGCCTTATCATTGGGCAACACCTATTATTTTCTTACGTTCCTGTATCCTTCCTGAATTCTGGCCACTCTCCAAAATAGGCTCATGGTTTTGTGTACAAGATATGTACCACTTCCAAGCTCTGTGACATGGCCATGTACTGGATAGCTGAAGGGAATGCATCTCAGAAAACTCTGATATCAGTGTGACCAGTAAAGTCTCAGTGGAGAAACCCTGCTTTGGGCCTTTTGATTACCTATTGTTATGTTGCCCTGAATATCAGGAACATCTTTTCCTCAGGCTACTCCTTCCTGAAGCCTGAAGAAAACAGTTTTCACATGGAAATGAATGGGCATTTTACCTTTGTGTTTTACAATAAAACCTTCACAGAGATTAGGCTCTCATTAACTTAAAAATACTTTTAAATTTTATCTAAGTGTAAAAAGTAACATGTAACTGTACATATCTTTTTGATAACAAGTCCAATTATACAACACAAATGATACACATAAATCTCCAACATGTTTTTATTTTAAGCCTAGAATTACCATACCACCTTAGAACATTTCTGTTTTCATACTTATATTTCACTTCTATAGTCTTATAAATATCGCAGGTTCCCAATAACATTATTCATACAGCAGAACAATTCCTAACCCAAATCGAACATGTTATTAACCCTAACCATACACTGTTCCCTCAATCTAACTTTACAGAAGAGCAGGGAAAGAGTTGGTCTTACAATACAGGAATTTAGGGGATCTTACACCCGCTGAGAACCTCAAACGTCCATGCAGAAATGATCCCTGTAGAAGATGTAGGCAGCTATGAAGGAACTGAGAGAGTAAGAGTCACCTTCCATGGCCAACAACCTGGTCAGGATGAAGGGTTGTGTCTGAATCTGCCTCTCTCTTCTTAATGTAGAGAAGATGCACCAAAACAGGCCAGTGTGGAGAGCTGCTCTGGAGTGCCTATGGATGATATACCATTCTAACTTGTGAAAGTGTCACAGGAAGTAGGGGCAGCCTCCATCTCATGGGGCCTTGGAAGCAACAATTAGGACAATGTGTTTGCCAAGGCAGTGACCTCATTCAGTTCCTGAAGGAAGTGACCTCACCTCACTTCCTTGGTGTTCGAAATCTCTGAACATGTGGTCCAGGAAGCCAGGCACCCACAGCCAGTCCCAGTCCCAGTCCCAGTGATCTCACTTGTTTGGATTTACCAAGGACAGAGTCAGTCTTTCTTGCTACCTACTGATGTGAGGATGGCCAAATGCCAGTAAAGCTCTGAAGAGGGCCCTTTCCTGAGAAACCAGGTTGTGGCTCACCGCTGGCTCCTGTCAACTTCACAGAGTTGGACAAGGAGAACAGATCTGAGACAGAACAGGCCATTTCATGGAAACATAGTATGGCCCACCAGTCAGAGGACACTGCGGATAGTCACAGACCAACTTGGGGGAAGGAGGTGCATTTGTGGGTGTGGGTGTGTGTTTGTGGTTTTGTCTCATGTTCTGAGAATAGGTAAGAAAGGCAGTTTGTTTTGTTTGGAGTTAATTGATTCTAGTAAGTCATTTGAAAATTCGAGTGTTTCTAGGTCTGTGTATCCCACTGTGTCAGGGGTTGTAGACATTAGAAAAGAGAATGCTTCAATGGATGTGTCCTGTCAAGTAGAAAGCTTCCCCGGATTCATACTTCCCATTTATGAATGGACTGTGGTTTGCATTATTGATGGGCAACCCCCGATATCTTCCTAAGTTCCTGTTTTCTTTCTGAATTCTGGCCACTTTCCAGAATAGGCTCATGGTTTTGTGTCCAAGATGTATACCACCACCAAGCTCTGTGACATGGCTATGTACTGGATAGCTGAAGGGAATGGCGAGCAACTCAGAAAACTCAGATATCAGTGTAATCAGGAAAGTCTCAGTGGAGAAATACTGCTTTGGTTACCTATTGTTCTGTTGCCCTCAATGTCAGGAAGGTCTTTGCCTCTGGCCACCCCTTTGGGAAGCCTAAAGAAAACAGTTTTCAAATGGAAATCAATGGGCATCACCTGTGACTCTTTGCTTAATTGCATTGGAAAGGGATATGTCTGAATCAGGCTCTAGGTCCTGTGTTAGGCTTTGGCTTAGATTCTCAGCACATGATGGATGTAAAGAAAATCCCATGTTTGCATCCAAAACTAAATTGGCCAAAAGAGCAGTCATTATGGAAGAAGTCTCTCGCCTTCCCCTGTAAGGTTCCTGACCTCCATCAAGTGAGAATAGGAACATTTGGATCAAATGAGTTCTTCAAAGCCCTTTAGAGGCTATCCCATAGGTGCTTGGGTTTTCTCCAGAATCCAAATCACATAAAGAATCTATACCTGACAGTCAGTAGTCCTCAAATTGGAGGAGCAAAGCAATATTAATAGCAGGCCTATTTGATCACTCCTGGTTCCCCGGACGAGTGTCCAGGACACCCTGACTTTAGGCAAATGAGGGGCAATGGAGGTTATTTTGGACACTGTCTTGGGCTGTGCCCCTCATGGAAACCTCAAGCCAGAGGTAATGGTGAGTGTCCATATGGAAGAAGATGAGGGCCATGTGGGAGTGTTTTGGTTTTAATTGTGGTCATGTGTGGCCGTTGGAATAGATGACTGGGTCCACCTTGGCTTTAACTCTGTTGTGATTCCCCTTAGAGACTGAGTTGTGGACCTCACCTCAGAGACGTATTGCCATGAATTGTGTTGGGATTTTAGGAGGATTCACATGAGAGTCACCCTTGTAAAATGAGATCTAGGCCCAGGGTGGCTGTTCACCGAGCACTGGGAATCTCAGCCAGGTTACCACATGATTTTATTCTGAAAGACTTGGCAGCCATATATGAGAGTCAAAACACACTGGATGTCACAATGTAGATCCCAATGGGCCTGGATTCATGTGATCATTTGGCCACTGTTTGGGAAGCCTTGCCTGTGAGACTTCTGCAGAGATTTCATTGAAATGAGCTTCCTAACCATTTAATAGTTCCAGAATGAAATGAAACACACAGTGCCTCCAACTTCAACCTTGAAAAATGGGTAGATAAATACCAAGAAATTTTTAAACTTCCCATGACCAGGTGGCACTGGAGAATCTTTGGATATCCTGTGGCTGATCATGAGATTACAAGACAGTGCTTTGATTGACTGGTTTTCATAAAAATGGTTCAGAACAGAGATACCAGGAAGTTGGAGCCTGCTGAGAGGTGGGCCTACAGCAGTGCTGGGCAGGTGTGCAATAAAACAACTGTGGTGGGGCCATGTGGATCTTCCATTGGCTTCCAAATGACTTGTGACTGACATGGTGCAGCCAGCAGACCCTTGTATGTAAAGGCATCTTGTTATATGGACAGGATTCAGGGCAATGTTTAGAATCAGATTGCTATGGTCAAGGGGGCAAGTCATGTGGGATATAAGCCTGGTTGGTGCATTCTCCTGCAGACCCTGACCTACCAAAAGTGACAGAACTCACTCACGCACCGGGTAACAGTTGAATTCTTTGTATATCATGAAGCAAATACCAAAATCCCAGTGCAGCAGCAAGAAACACGACGAAAAGTGGAGGATGACCAAATGGCCTCACAGTCCACATGTGGATACACTTATCCCCCAGTTGCCACAGTTTACCTACTAAAGAAAATTCAGCACTGCTGCCACATATTCAGTGGAAAATAAGAAACCATGTCCTCGAGGTACCATAGATGCAGACACAGCTTTGATTGTCTCACTACAATGGAAGCTAAATCTCCCGACAACAACATATATTTCAAGTGCCCAAACTCAGAGTGAGTTTCTCAAGAAGGATTTAGGGAACCAGAGCTCCATGTTTGTGGACTGTTTTCCCTGTCCCTTACTTTTGAAATCTCCTCTTCCGTCTTCAAGGTTGTGAACTCCTGAGCATATTCCATTCCAGATATTTATTCACAGATTTTCTAACTCTTCTCCTCTAATTGTGCCTTAGTCTCCGTGATTGTAATGTCAAGGCATCCCTTTCTCTGTATCCTATTCAGCACATGTATTTTTACATGCAATTATAGAATCTTACCTGATACCACACGTACATTCTTGTGAGGTGACTGACTTGGCAGATACAAATTGTAAGAGATCACTCCTCCTAAAAGCTGTTTGAACTGAAAATTCAATCTATGAGTGAGCTTCCTTGTTTAAGAACATTATACATAAATCCATATTCAATAAAATAAATACATTTGGATCTGTAGATGACATATATTTCATGGTGAGTTTCAATTGGAATATATTATGCTATTTTTAATGTCTGTGTGTTTGTGTATGTATATATATATATACACACTCTCCAGATTTTTCAAAATATGAAATATATGTCTTGTTATACACTCCCTAAACTCATTCATATTCAAGTATGTGTATTTATAATCAAATTTTCACAAGAGTATTCTCAAAATTATTCATTCACCTGAAATACATATTTGTTTCCTAGTACTGAAAACTATCTTCAGTGAAAGGTGCATACAAATCCTAATATTTCCACAGTAACTGAACCAGTTTAACATCAATACAAGTAGATTCCTATGGGACATGTTGTGCATTTTGACATTTATTTTATTCAACACTGGTACATTACTATTTCTTCAGTTTATGCTCATCATAGCAAATATATTTCATCCAAAAATTTGCAAATTTATAGGCATTTTGTTCACTTTCAATCACTTTATTCTACAGAACACATGTATTCCTCCATGTTTTTGATGGGTCTTTTCATGAGATTTCTTTCCAAACACATTATTTTCGATTTCCATGATCACTTTTGAAGCAAAACTCAAAGACACTTCGTGATAAACCATAACCCTAATATTACCATTAGATGTATTGCTGGTTGGAATGAATGATGGTATATCGATATAAGATTTCTTATATATTTTCAGATATGAATTCAATCTATTATTTAAAGTGGGACCAGTTATATTATTGATTCACAATGTGGTCTATTCATGCACTATCTCTATATTCATAGACACAGTGTACACCTCTTTGTACCACGAATACTAATTTATAGGACTTCAAAACATTGCTCCCAGAAATGCTGGAAGAAATACTAATGTCACGCCATCTACATATACATTTTATCACAGTAATATTCTGGACACAAAATGCAAAGGTTACACTTATGATTGTACCAAAGCCTAAAAGGAAAGTGAACAGGGATTACTAAAAACATCCATGTCCACATTGCCTAATGCTCTCAAATGTCAATCCTATTGGTGACTACATATTTGTTTCTTCCTAAGATTATATATTCAAACTCAACCCTGTTCAAAATGTCTAATCCTATCACTCACTTTGTACTTTCCCTGATTTTGTAATGTCTCTATTATTATCTGATTTCCTACATATTTTCCAAAGTTCATCATTGTGACTGAATCTTCATATGTGCTGACATTTACCTTCACCCTCTAACAGAAACCCTATTGCTAAAGAAGTTTTTTTTCCAAATCCTATACTCACTCTCCTTCCAAAACCTACCAACTATCTTCCTAATCTTACCTACTATCCCTTTTTGACTGGATGTTCTCTTCCACATTCAATCATCCAATGTACAAGGTCCTATGCCATTGTATATTTATTTATCTGAGACATCTGTGCAGAAAGTAAGTCAACACTAAGTATACCAATGAAGGGCCCAATGCCCTTCAGGGTTTCAAATCTTAGATTTCTGTTTTCATACATATATTTCACCTACATATTCTTATAAATATCGTAGGTTCCCAATAACATTATTCATCCAGCAGAATAGTTCCTAACACAGATTGAACATGTTATTAACCCTAACCATACACTCTTCCCTTAATCTAACTTTACAGAAGAGCAGGGACAGAGTTGGTTTACAAGACAGAAATTAAGGGATCTTTCACCTGCTGAGAACCTCAAAGGTCATTAAAGATGATCCCTGGAGAAGATGTAGGAAGCTATTAAGGACCTCAGAGAGCAAAAGTCATCTTTCATTGCAAACAACCTGGTCAGGATGAAGGGTTGTGTCAGAATCAGCCTCTCTCTTCTTAATGTAAAGAAGATGCAGCAAACCAGGCCTGTGTGGAGAGCTGTTCCTGGGTGCCTACGGTTTTATACCATTCTAACTTGTGAAAATGTCAGAGTAAGTAGGTGCAGCCTCCATCTCATGGGACCCTTGGAAGCAATTGTTAGGACAAAGTGGTTGCCAAGGTATGGACCTCATTCAGTTCCTGAAGGAAGTGACCTCACCTCACTTCCTTGGTGATGGAATTCTCTGAACTTGGGATCCAGAAAGCCAGGCATCCAGAGCCAGTCCCAGTCACAGTCCCAGTGGTCAAAATTTTTCGGATTTACCAAAGACAGAGTCAGTCTTTCTTGGTACCTACTTATGTGAGGATGGCCAAATGCCAGGAAGGTCTGAAGAGGGGCCTTTCCTGAGAAAGCAGATAGTGACTCACCACTGGCTCCTTACAGATTCACAAAGTTGGCCACAGAGACTAGATCTGAGACAGGACAGCCCATTATGAGGGAATTTCTTATGGCCCACCATCAAACGACACTCCGTATTGTCACAGAGGTACTTGGGGGTCTGTGTGGGTGTGGGTGTGGGTATTGGTTTGTGGTTTTGTCTCATGTTCTGAGAATAGGTAAGAAAGTCGGTTTGTTTGGTTTGGTGTGAACTGATTCTAGTAAGTCGTTTGACAAGGCTAGTCTTTCTATATCTGTGTATCCCACTGTGTCCATGGTTGTAGACAATAGAAAAGAGAATGCATAAATACATGTGTCCTTTCTAGTAGAAATCTTCCCAGCATTCATTCTGCCCAATTTATGAATGGTCTGCGGCTTGCCTAATGGATGGGCAACACCTAATATCTTCTTAAGTTCCTGTTCTCTACCTGAATTATGGGCAACCTCCAGAATACGGTCATGGTATTGTGTCCAAGATATGAACCACCTCCACGCTCTGTGATACGGCCATGTACTAGAGAGCTGAAGGAAATGATGAGCATCTCAGAAAACTCAGATATCAGTGTGACCAGGAAAGTCTCAATGGAAAAACCCCGCTTTGGGCCTTTTGCTTACATATCCTTCTGTTGCCCTGAATGTCAGGAAGGTCTTTGCCTCAGGCTATGCCTTTTTGAAGCCTGAAGAAAACAGTTTTCAAATGGAAATGTATAAACATTACCTGTGGCTCTTTCTTAATTGCTTTTGAAAGGGATGTGTCTGAATCAGCCTCTTGGCCCTGTGTGAGGCTGTGGCTAAGATTCTCAGCACCTGATGGATCTAAAGAAAAATCCCATGTGTGCATGCAAATAAAAAAGCCAAAAGAGCAGTCATTTTGGATGAAGTTTCTCACCTTCCTCTGTAAGGTTTCTGACTTCCATCATTGAGAATATGGATCCTTTGGGTCAAATGAGTTCTTCAAAGCCCTGCAGACACTAGACCATAGGTTCTTGGGTTTTCTCATGACTCCAATTAACATAAAGAATCTAAACACCACAGTCAGTAGGCCTCAAAATTGAGAATAAGAGCAATATTAACGGCAGGCCTCTTTGAACACTCCTGGTTCACAGGAAGGATGTCCCGGCCACACTGACTTTAGGCAAATGGATGCAAGGGAGCTTATTTTGGACACTGTCTGGGGCTGTGCCCCTCATGGAAACCTCCAGCCAGAGGTTATGATGAGTGTCTATATGGAAGAAAATGAGGGCCATGTGGGAGTGTCTTGATTTTAATTGCGGTCATTTGTGTGGCGCTTGGAATAGATGACTGGGTCCACCTGGGCTTGAACACTGGTGTGATTCTCCTTAGAGACTGAGTTCTGGAACTTACCTCAAAGAAGTATTGCCTTGTATTGTGTTGGGATTTTAGGAGGCCATGCATGAGAGTCGCCCTTGGAAACTGGGATCTATGCCCAGGTTGGCTTTCCACAGAGCACTGGGAATCTTGGGAAGGATATCACATGATTTTATTCTTAAAGACTTGGCAGCCATAGTTGCAAGTCAAAACACATATGGACCTCAAATTGTAGACCTCAATAGGTCTGGCTTCATGGGACCTTTTGGCCTATCTTTGGGAAGCCTTGCATGTGATAGTTCTCCAGAGCTTTCATTGAAATGAGCTTCCTCTCCATTTAATCATTCCTGAATGAATTGAAACCCACAGTGCCTCCAACTTCACCCTTGAAAAATGGCTAGATAAATACCTTTAAATTTTTGACATTCCCATGACCAGGTGGACCTGGAGAACCTATGGATGTCCTATTGATGACCATCAGTGTACCAGACAGTGCCTTGATTGACTGGGTTTCATGAAAATGGTGTAGAACGGAGATGCCAGTAATTTGGAGCCTGCTGAGTAGTCGGCCTAGAGCAGTGGTGTGCTGGTGTGTGTTAAAAAATCTGTGGTCGGGTCATCTGCATCTGCCCTTCGCTTCCAAATGGTTTGTGACTGACATGGTACAAGCCCCAGATCCTTGTATGTAAAGGCATCTTGTTATATGGAGAGGATTCAGGGCAATGTTTACAATCAGATTGCTATGGTCAAGAGGGCAAGCTATGTGGGATAGAAGCCTTGTTGGTGCATTCTCCTGCAGACCCTTACCCACCACACGTGACAGAACTCCCTCCATCACTGTGTCCCAGTTGAACTTCTTGTATTTTGTGAAGCAAATATCAAACTCCCAGTGCAGCTGCAAGAAACACCACAAAAATTGGAGGATGACCAATGGCTTCACATTCCACCCTGGGAGACACTTAGCCACCAGTGGCCACAGTTTCCCTACAAAGAGAGAATTCAGCACTGCTGCCTCATGTTCATTGGAAAATAAGAAACAATGTCCTCTAGGTCACATAGATGCTGACCCAGCTTTGATCGTCTCACTATAAAGGAAGCTAGAGCTCCTAAAAACAACCTCAGATGAAGTTTCTCAAGAAATATTTAGGCCGGCAGAGCTCCATGTTTGTGGTGTTTTTACCCTGTCCCTGACTTTTGGAAACTCCTATACCACCTCCAAGGTTGTGAACTCCTGAGCATTTTCCATTCCAGATGTGTATTCACAGATTTTCTAACTCTTCTCCTCTAATTGTGTCTTACATGGGATGAAGGTAATGTCAAGGCATTGTTCTGAATACACATTGGATTCTTTTTCCAATTTTCCATTTGAAATACTGAATCCCTGACTGTCAGGCGTAGAAGGAATTCACCTTCAAAGAATAGCCTGACACTTACAAGAAACAGCCCCCATGGAGACATCCTGTCTGGGAGACATCCTGTAGCCAACTGTGTCTCTGAGACATCCTGTTGCCATCTGTATTCCTGAAACATCCTGAGTTTATCTCACCTTGTGAAGACATCCAGGAACTTTGGATAAGAGAGCTTTCCCATCTCCAGCATATAAATGCCCCTGTGTGAAAAATAAAAGTTTGCAGCTTGATCAGAACTCCTGTCTTGCTGTCATCTCTCGTGTCTCTTGTCCCTTCATTCCTCCGCATCTAGGTTCGCTGCCCCTGTTGATGTGTCTTTCCAGCCGTGACTACTGGCACCCACTGACTGGGGCTCGAGCCTTTGACTCATTGGGAACCCCGTCCTCCTGGAAGACTTCATCAAGTGGAGCTCACGATTGCCTCAGCAGACACCACAAAGAGACAGATCCAGGAGGAGAGTGGGGATGACGCACGGTGAGTGACCCACCATGGGACAAGCAGTTTCGTCACATGATTTCTTTTTGTCAGGCCTCAAGGAGTCCTTCAAGACATGAGGGGTGCGTGTTAAGAAAAAGGACTTAAAATTTTTCTTCTAATACATAGGAGAATTGTGTCCATGGTTTCACATTGAAGTGACCATTGATGGCAAAAGATGGCTTAGAGTAAGAGACTGTTTAAAAGATTATTATGAAACCTTTGGCCCAGAAAAAGTGCCAGTTCCCACCTTTTCTTACTGGAACTTAATTAATGAAATTCTTAAAAGTTCACCCTTTGACAATGGTACCTTACAACTTGTCAGGATTGGAGAAGAGACTATGCAAAACACCTCTCGTCTCCCCACGGCATGCCCATCAGTTAGTATAGACATTGACCCTTCTCAGTCTCCCCAGGACCCTGGGAACCTTCCTAGTCCCCCTCAAAATACCACCCTAATGAATAAGGCTCCAATGGTTACCAAACACCTTTATCGAGTTTTAAATCCCAGAGACACATTGACCCCTGGGACGGAGGCTACCTTGGAGAAGGAAGCAGCAAGCTACCATTCAGAAGATGCGCCACCTCTCAGGACCCTGCCACAGCCTGTAGGACTTACACATCTACCTACCTCCTATATCCCTCCTGCCTTTTGTGCTCCAGCCTTTCAGGAGCAAAATGCAACCCAGATATTTTTCCCCACTTCCCTTGCCTAGCCTGGCTCCCTTGTGAGAGTCTCTCCAACATAGACGGGAACAGATCAAACTTTTAAAAGAATTAAGATCCCTAGACTCTGAGCTCTGTTCATTAGCCTTAGGCACGGAGTCAATGCAAGCTGGCCCACGGCGGTCTAATACAAAGGCTAAGCCACTCCATCAGCCTGTTCTCGCCTTCCCAGTCACCCGCAGTCAGATAGATAAGCCTGCCCAGGCTGAGGTCAAAGACTTAGACAAGGATCAAGAGGAGGAAGTGGGGGAAATGGATCAAGGAGATCAGGACTCAGAGGATGAGGAGTTCACCCCTAGGCAGGAAGGAACGCAGAGTGTCTACAAAAAAATTAAGCCTGCGTTTTCTTGAAAAACATAAAAAGACTTGTGCTCACAATGGCCCCACTGTGCCCTACAAGTTGACTTTATTAGAAAGCCACAGTGCACAATGGCTTACTCCCAATGATTGGAAATTTTTAGACCGAGCTACCCTCAGTGCCGGAGATTTCCTGTTATGGAATGCAGATTTCGAGGAGCACTGTCAGGAAACTGCTCAAAAAAAATTAACTAAGGCCTCCTCTAAATCCTGAACTTATGTTAAGCTAGTGGGCTATGCGCCATTTGACACTAAAACTAAATAGGCACGTTTCCCTGCTGGAATTTTGGCGCAGATTCAGATGGCTTGCTTACATGCTTGGAGATGCCTCCCTCAAACTGGCTCGGCTATCACTTCTTTGGCAAAAATTTGACAAGGACCCAACGACCCTTATAGAAACCTTGTTCCCCGGCTTAACCTAGCTGCAGAATGCTTGCTTGGACCAAGCGAAAGCAAAAGAACTTTTGTAAAACATCTTGCCTTTGAAAACGCCAACCCGGCATGTCAGGATGTTCTTCGACCACATAAAGAAAAAGGGAAACTTTCGGACTTTATTAGACTCTGTGCAGGGGTGGGTGCAGCCCATGCCATGGGTCTCGCCCTACATGCCCCCTTTATCAAGGCCTTTCACAATCCTGGCTCATGTACTTGCTTTACTTGTAAACAACCTGGCCATTTTGCACGCAAGTGTCTGAAAGACAAACAAAGCGTAGGAATATCGTCTCCTCAAACTGGGGCTAAACCGCCCCCAGCTACCCTTTGTTCTAGATGTGGTAAATGTCATCACTGGGCCAGTAAGTGTAGATCTAAGACAAATGGCCTCAGACAGCCTATTTCTTCCTGCTTCTCAGGAAACCCCCTGCGGGGCCAGCCCCTGGCCACGACCTCCCCCAGGACAAAACCAGGGGCAATAAGGTTTATTCCCTTCCAAACTCCAAACCTACCACAAAATTCTTCCCCACAATTGCCTCCCTCCAACTAGCCACCCCAGGCAGCGCAGGATTGGACCTCTGTGCCACCACCAATACAATATTAGACTCAATGCAAGGGCACCAGATAATACCCACTAGAATTATGGGTCCCCCTTCATCTCATACGAGTGCCCTTATTCTTGGAAGAGCCTCTGCTACCTTAAATGGTGTTCAGGTCTTCCCTGGCATTAATGATAATGATTTCACTGGAGAAATAAAAATACTAGCAACAGCTATTAATGGAGTTGTGGCCATCCCACCAGGAACAACACTTGCACAATTAATATTCCTTCCCTTGGATTCAGGAGGCACTTCCACCGCCCAAACATAAAATGGGGGACAGCCTCCCTCGGCTCCTCTGATGTATATTGGGTTCAGCCCATTTCTCACAATAGACCCACCCTTACCTTACTTATTGAAAAAAAGGAATTCCAAGGAATTCTAGATACTGGAGCTGATGCCACAATTATTTCTCACAAATACTGGCCATCAGGTTGGCCCATCACCCCATCCTTGAATGACCTAAAAGGGTTAAGAGTCAAAAAATCCCCATGTCAGTTCTAGGGCTCTTAGCTTTACTGATAAAGAGGGTAATAAGGTGACTGTCACTCCTTTCATTGTTCCTGACCTCCCTGTTAACCTATGGGGCCGAGATATTTTGAGTCAAATGGAAGTCATTCTTGCCAGTCCCAATTCCATGGTGACTCATCAAATGCTTCGTATAAATTTTGTCCCTGGTACAGGCCTTGTGAGACTGAGACAAGGACTAGTGGGGACTATAAAACCCATAAAAAAACAAATACATATGGACTTGGGTATTCTGATTTTTAGTGTCGGTTCCTGACCCTCCTGTACCCCATGCAGATAAAATTATTTGGGAGACTCAGACTCTTGTGTGGGTGGATCAGTGGCCCCTTACCCCCCCAAAAAATTGGAGGCTGCCTCCATGTTAGTGCAGGAACAGCTGGCAGCCGGCCATGTAGAGCCCTCAACCTCACCATGGATTACTCCTATTTTTGTTATCAAGAAAAAATCAGACAAGCGGCATCTTTTACAATATTTGTGTGCCAGTAATAAAGTTATGCGCCTGATGGGAGCACTACTGCCTCGAATTCCCACACCAATGGCTATTCCCAAAACTATTGTAAAATGGTTATTGACTTAAAAGTTTGCTTTTTTACCATTCCTTTACATCCTGAGGATAGACCCTATTTTGCCTTTAGTCTCCCTTGCATTAATTTCCACGGCCCTATGCAGAGATTTCAATGGAAGGTTCTTCCCCAAGGTATGGCCAACAGCCCTAGTCTTTGCTAAATATAAGTTGTTCAAGCAGTAGACCCTGTGAGAGAGTGATGACCACAATTTTATGTTTTACATAATATGGATGAATTTTTAATTGCTGCACCTAATTACCATGACCTTAATAATTGTTACTTGGACCTTTAGAAAACCCTCACTACCTTGAGACTACGGATAGCTCCTGATAAGGTTTAAACACAGGACCCTTAACCTATTTGGGCCTTAAACTTCAAGATAATCAGATCCAAATTCATAAAATACAACTGCGTGTGAACCATCTTCACACCCTTAATGATTCTCAAAAATTACTGGGAGATATTCAATGGCTAAGAACATATTTAAAATTATCCACTTGTGTACTTTTGCCCCTTAATGATATTTTGAGAGGTGATTCCTACCCTTCCTCCCCTCAAAAGCTTACTCCCGAGGCATGACAGGCATTAAACCAAGTCACAGAGGCCATTGCCAAACAGTTTGTTACACAAATTTCTTATAACCTTCCTCTGGTTCTGGTTCTTTTACACACTCCTCATATACCCTCAGGAAAATTTTGGCAGTGATATCCATATTTTAAAAATAAAGGCTTCCCCTTGCTTTGGGTCCATTTATCCACCACATCCTCCAAGTTTATTACCGTTTATCTTGCTCAAGTAGCTTCTATTATTATTAAAGGTCGTTTGCTTTCTCAACAACATTTTGGCAAAGACCCTGATAATATTTTAATTCCATATACTAATGACCAAACCCAATTTTTACTACAGAGAGGGGATGAATGGGGTATTGCCCAATCAGGCCATTTGGGAACAATTGATAACCACGTCCCCAATGACACCCTTTTACATTTTGTCCAGATACATCCATTTATTTTTCCCAAAATTACTCAAAAGGCTCCCAGTTCCAAGCCCTTACTGTCTTTACAGACGGTTCCAGTAATGGCTGTGCGGTCTTTGTTGTCAATAACCAGCCTACAACCTTTGATACTGTCTATCATTCAGCACAGTTTATGAAATTGTTTGCCATAACACAAGTTTTTATAACATTTTGTGATAATCCTGTTAATATTCATACAGACAGTGCCTACATTGCTCATTCTGTGCCCCTGCTGGAGATTTCACCCGCCATTAAAGCTTCTTCCAATGCGGCCTTTCTGTTTCACCAGCTTCAGCAGCTAATTCAGGCCAGACAACACCCATTTTTCTTAGGACACATCAGGGCACACTCTGATTTTTCCGACCCTCTAACACAGGTAATGCTCAAGCTGATGCAGCAACTCCTACCATCTTTCCAATTTTTGGTGGCTCCATTCAATAGGCCACGGAGCTAAACAATCTTCACCAACTAAATTCCCAGAGCCTTCGATTACTTTGTAAAATTACCAGGCAACAGAAACGAGAAATAGTAAAAGAATGCCCTGCTTGCGCTCTCTCCCTCCCCATTCAACACTTGGGAGTTAACCCCCGAGGATTACTGCCAAATCAGGTTTGGCAAATGGATGTTACTCATTTTCCTGAATTTGGAAAAACCAAATATATACACGTTTCTATCGATACCTTCAGCAGCTTTATTTTTGCATCACCACATTCTGGAGAGGCTACCAAAGATGTCCTTTCTCATCTTGTTTCAGCCTTTTCCATAATGGGTAAACCAATACATATTAAAACAGATAATTGTCCTCCATATACCAGTGCCAAGTTTAAACAGTTTTGTGCTACCTTGCAATTTTGTCATCCTACTGGAATTCAATACAAACCTCAGGGCCAAGGCATTGTGGAATGTTCCACCTTACCTTAAAGACTTGGCTATTTCGCCTTAAGGCTTCCGCCCTGTATTTACCACTCACAGGCATTGCCGTAACCATGCATTATTTGCCCTTTCTTTTCTTACCCTAGACAGTGAAGGCCTTTCGGCTGCAGACACACACTGGCATCCCTTTTCCAATTCTGATCAGCCACCTGTTATGTGGCGAAATCCCCTTACAAATAAATGGAAATGCCCACATCCTGTCTTCATCTGGGAATGTGGCTCAGCTTGTGTTTTGGACCAAGAGCTAGCAGCCCCAAGATGGTTACCAGAATGCCTGGTTAAACAGGTTAATGACTTACCTCAAACCGGGGACGGAGGCCCTCTCCCTGAGTACAAATTTTCCCCTTTTTCGGATCCATCCAACAATCTGTGTGAGGATCCTGCTTAAGGCACTTCTGCTGAACAGGTTTGTGCACGGAGGCCTGGGCCCTCCACCTTCCAACATCATGGAGTACCTTCCCCCCCTCCCCCCGTGAAGGCAAGGGAGGATCTTGGACTCAGGCTCCCACTAGTTGGAACCAGACTGCTGACTGCATGACTAAGGTGGCTTACCTCCGTGCCGAGGTTGACCATAAATTCAGAGGAGTTCATCAGCCTAAATGGGTATGTGTTAACAAGCCAAAGATTATTCCCCCTAGTACAAGTAAAGCTCTCCAAAATTGTTCTGCAACCCATACGCATACCCAGGCGATGCATGTCTCTTGTTTTGTGTCGGCCTCAATTTGTGTTAACAAGCAGGGAGAATGATTTTTTGAAGCCTCCCTAACTAAAACTCATGAAGCAGGGTGGACCACTATTCATTATACCCCCGTTCTCTTTGACCAGGGAGGAGAAGGCAAATACACCAAGCTACAGTCAGCTTGGTGCCAAGGCACTGTCGGAAAAACTTCCTACTGGCCCATTAAGGACCCTACAGGGGTCTCTGATGGTAGAGGACCCTCTGATGCAGTCAAGCATCCTCAGATAATCAAACTTTTGAAACCCCAAATCCCTGAGCTCACATATCATCCCTTAATGTAGCCGAAATCCCAGTTCCCAGGTTTAGATACCAATACATTAGATATTTTGCAAACTACCTTCTCCTTCCTTAATAATTCCAACCCCACCCTTGCTGGTAATTGCTGGCTCTGCATGACAACAGGGGCAAGCATGCCTATGGCAGTTCCTATTAATTCTACTATGGACAATGATAATACATGCCAACCCGGATTTCCCTTTAAAGTACAGCCTATAGGCACTTTTACATTATGTCTTTTAGGCGTGATGCAGAATAATACCTATGATATGGATTTTGGAATTGCTTCCTTTGGAAATTGCTCAACAGTACAAAATTATTCCTCACCCATCCCATCTCTTTGTCCCCCCAATGGCACAGTTGTTATGTGTGGAGGAAATGTGGCCTTCCCCAGGCTTCCAGCGAATTGGAACAGTGGCTGTGTTCTTGCCTTATTACTCCCTGATATAACTATTGTCCCAGGAGACGAACCTCTAGCCTAGACACCTTAGTCAAAAGACAGAGGCGGGCGATACAGGCCTTATCACTTATTGCCAGCCTTGGAATAACAGCTGCTGTGGTCACAGGTACACTGGCTTAGGCACGGCAATACACCCTTACCATCGCCTGTCTCAACAACTTAAAATGATGTACAAACTCTATCAGAAACCATTAAAGATTTGTAGGACCAAATAGACTTCCTGGCAAAAGTGTTCCTTCAAAACAGACGAGGCTTAGATTTGCTGACTGCTAACCAGGGAGATATTTGATTGGCCTTAGGGGAACAATGCTGCTTTTATGCCAATAAATCAGTCATAGTATGCACTAAATTTAAGCAGCTTCAAGAAGATCTAGAAAAGAGATGAAGGGAACTATTTGAAAATCCCCTCTGGACAAAGCTTAATGGATTTCTACCCTACCTTCTTCCCCTATTAGGCCCTTTGTTGGGTTTACGTTTAATGGTGACCATAGGACCCTGCATTATAAACAGTGTGGTACAATTTATTAAAGAACACATTAATATTATGGCCTCTAAGCCCCTACAAATCCACTATCATCATCTGGAGATGGAAGACCACGTTGTCAACTTTTAAAAGGATGTTCTACCCTTCTCACAGGCTTATTTCTTAAGTTTACATCCCCACAAATCTCTCTTTCTTACATAAAACTATAAGTAACAGCTCTGACAAACCATCTTCTGCCCTTGCCATAAGGGTTCGTCTACATGGGCCCTTCGGCTTGGGGGAAGACGCGCCCATGGAGTGAGGACGTTAGGCCATAATATCGGAGGGTGCAGGAAGGATTGCAAAAGGATGGATCCACGGATCCCCAAACACAAGACCTGTGAGTGACATGCTCTGGTGCATGGCGGTTGGCATGCTTCCGCTTCAAGGCCATCTCCTCCAAAAACATGCCAAGGCCACCACGAAATCTGCTAGTAAAGATGCTCGCTCGGATCAGGAGATATTCTAAGGCCTCCTAGAGAAACAGAGACTCTAACCCCCCCCCCCTAAAAACATGGCCGGTAAGGTAGGTCAAATATTTTATATAAGAAAGGGGGAGATGTCAGGGGCTAAAAGGAAGTTCTCCTTCAAAGAATAGCCTGACACTTACAAGAAACAGCCCCCTGGGAGACATCCTGCCTGGGAGATATCCCACAACCATCTATCTCCCTGAGACATCCTGTCGCCATCTGTCTTCCTGAAATATCCTGAGGTTATCTAACCCTGTGAAGACATCCAGCAACTGCCGATAAGAGAGCTTTCCCATCAGCAGCATATAAACACCCTGTGAGAACAATAAAAGTTTGCAGCTTGATCAGAACTCCTGTCTGGGTGTCATCTGTCCTGTCTCTTGTCCCTTCATTCCTTCCCAACTATGTTCGATGCCCACGTTGATGTGTCCTGCCGGCCGGGACACCTGGCACTAACCCATACCCTACTAGACTATGACTACTAATCCTAATATGATGGAGAAAAATAACCCAAATAGAATAGAAATACAAGCAGTTCAGAGGAGGCATGGTGTATAGTTGGAGTTGCCTTTTGCATGATCTAGGGTAGGTGTTATAAATCTAGCTAATTTTTAAATGAAATAGTTCTCCATGTGTTTTTAAAGTTAAAAAATATGTGAATACCTGTCTCCCTTTCTCTGTAGCCTACTTGCCACATGTATTTTATATGCACATATAGAATCCTACGTGATATCACACGTATATTCTTGTGAGGTGGCTGACTTAGCAGATTCAAATTGTGAGAAGAGATCACTTCTCCTAAACGCTGTTGGAACTGAAAATTCAACCTATGGGGGAGCCTCCTAGTAAAAAAAAAAAAACATTATACATAAATCCATGCTAAGTAAAATTAATATTTTTGCATCAGTGGATGATATATATTTCATGAAGAATTTCGATTGGCATATATATTGCTACTTTTCATTGTCTGTGTTTGTGTTTTGTGTGTGTGTATATATATATATATATATATATATATATATATATATATATATAATACTCTCCAAATTTTTCAAAATATAAAATATATGTGTCCTATATACACTACCTAAATTCATTCATGTTCATGTATGTGGATTCATAATCAACTTTTCACAAGATTATTCTCAGAAATATACATCCACCTGAAATACATATTTGTTTCCTAGTACTGAAAAGTAACTTCAGTAAATGGTGCATACAATCCTAATATTTCTACAGTAACTGACCCAGTTTAACATCAATGCAAATAGATTCCTATGGGACATGATGTGTATTTTGAAGTTCATTTTATTTAACACTGGTACATTACTATTTCTTCAGTTTATGCGCACCATAGGATATATATTTCATCCACAGGTTCACAAATTAATAGGCATTTGTTTCACTTTCAATCATTTCCTGCTTCAGAACACATGTATTCCTCCAGGTTTCTTGACTGTTCTTCTCATGAGACTTCTTTCCAAACACATTGTTTTCGATTTCCATAAAAATTTGAAGCAAAACTCCCACACTCTTCATGATAAACCATAACCCTAATATTACCATTAGATGTATAACTTTTTGGAATGAATGATTGTATATCAATATAAGATTTCCTGTATATTTTCAGATAACAATTCAATCCATTATTTAAAGTTGGTACCAGTTATATAATTTATGTTGAGTGTCTATATGGAAGAAGCTGAAGGCCATTTGAGAGTGTTTTGGTTTTAATTGTGGTCATTTGTTTGTGGTTGGAAGAGATGACTGGGTCCACCTGGGCTTGAACACTGGTGTGATTCCCCATAAGACTGAGTTCTGGAAATGAACTAAGAGAAGTATTGCCATGAAGTCGTATTGGGATTTTAGGAGGCCACGCATGAGAATCGCCCTTGGAAACTGAGTTCTAGGCCCAGGATGGCTTTCCACATCGCCATGGAAATCTCATCCAGGATATTACATGATTTTATTTTTAAAGAGTTGACAGCCATAATTAAGAGACAAAACACACATGGATCTCACATTGTAGACCTCAATGGGCCTGGCTTTATGTGACCTTTTGCCCCCTCTTTGGGAAGCCTTGCCTGTGAGAGTTCTCCAGAGGTTTCATTCAAATGAGCTTCCTCAAAATTTTATGGTTCCTGGATGAATGGGAAACACACAGTGGCTCCAAATTCATCCTTGAAAAATGGCGAGAAAAATACCATGAAATTTTGGACATTCCCTTGACCAGATGGCACTGGAAAACATTTCCATGTCCTATTGCTGATCAGGAGTATACCAGTCAGTGCCTTGATTGACTGGGTTTCATGAAAATGCTGTAGAACAGAGATGCGAGTAAGTTGGAGCCTTCTGAGTAGTGAGCCTAGAGTAGTGGTTAGCAAGTGTGTGATAATACATCTGTGCTGTGGCCATGTAGATCTGCCATTGGCTTCCAAATGTCCTGTGACTGACATGGTGCAGCCAGCAGACAATTATATGAAAAGGCATCTTGGTATATGGAGACGTTTCTGGGCAATGTTCAGAATCAGGTTGCTATGGAAAAGAGTGCAAGCTATGTGGGGTAGAAGCCTAGTTTGTGCGTTCTCCAGCAGACACTGACCAACCACATGTGACAGAATGCCGTGCAGCACTGCGACCAATTTGGACTCCTTGTATTTTGTGAAGCAAATACCAAACTCCCATTGTAGCAGCAAGAAAGACCATTAAAAGTGGAGTATGACCAAAGGGCTTCACAGTCCACACGGGGAGACGCTTAGCCCCAATGGCCATTGTTTACCTACAAAAAGAGAATTCATCACTGCTGCACCATTTTCATTGGAAAATAAGAACACATGTCCTTCAGGTCACATAGATGCATATCTAGCTTTGATGGTCTCAAAACAAAGGAAGCTAAAGCTCCTGACAACAACATATATTTCAAGTGCCCAGCCTTAGAGGCAGTTTCTCAAAATGTCTTTAGGCCAGGAAACCTCTATATTCATAGACACAGGGTACAACTCTTTGTACCCCCAATACTAATTTATACGTCTTCAAAATATTGCTCCCAGAAATGGTACAAGAAATACTCATGTCACCTGATCTACATATACATAGTATCACAGTAATATTCTGAAAACAAAATGCAAAGGTCACACTTATGATTGTACCAAAACCTAAATGGAAAGTGAACCTGCATTACTAAAATCATCCATGTCCACTTGCCTAATGCTCTCAAATGTCAATCCTATTGACGACTACATATTTCTTTTTTCCTTAGATTATATAATTAAAGTCAAACATGTTGAATGTGTAATCCTATCACTAACTTTATGCTTTGCCTGATTTCATAATGTCTCTATTGATATCTGCTTTCCTACATGTTTTCTCCAGTTCATCATTGTGACTGACTCTTCACATGTGCTGACATTTACATTCACTCTCTATATGAAACCCTATTGCTAAAGGACTTTTTTTTCCAAATCCTATATTCACTCTTCTTCCTAAACCTACCAACTATATTCCTAATCTTACTGACTATCCCGTTTTGAATGGATGTTCTTTTCTACATTCAGTCATCCAAGTAAATGTCAGGTGAGCGTCGGAGGAAGAGACCACCCAGAATCTACCTCATGCAACAGCAAAGGGTTTATTGGGGGTCCAGCGTGCTGGTGCTCATAGCTCACTTGAATAGAGCAGAGAGCCCTGAGAACAGCTTAAGCAGAGCTTATATACTTTCCTTGGAGAGGGCAGGGAGGGATTTTTATTAATGGATCAAGGCGAGTGGGCAGTTTGCGTGTAACCTGGTGAGGGAGTGCATTCTGTAGTTTGGCAGTTGGGGACAGCACATTCTGGGAACAAGATTAGCAAACATTTCTCAAGATTTCAACAGTGTTTTGTTAAGCGTACAGAGAAACAGAAAGTGACAAGTGCCTATTTTATTAACCTTTCATTCCCCACTTTTTCTTCTGGCTACTTTTAGTCATAAAAGTGATCATTGGGGGGTGTCACATTTTATGTCTGCTAGTGGGGTATTAACATAAGTTTAACTTGTCCAATTTGAGATTGGAGAAAAGAAATTACATGGTTGAACAAACAGAGTTTATAGTTAGCAATAATATGAGGATTATTATTGGACCAGCCAGGGTTGATAAATACGTAGTTAAACAGGGGGACTGTGTGAACCAAGACTCAAACCACCCTTTTTTGGCCTCTCTCTCTCATTGACACTCTTCAAGTTGTCCTTTTAATTTACTCATAGATTTTTTTACAACTCCATAATGGTCAGCATAAACACAACATTCTTCCATCAATGCAGAACAAAGGCCCCCTTCTCTCATGAAGAGGAGGTTCAACCCTTGACTGTTCTGTAAAACAACTTCAGAGAGAGAGGTTAAAGATTTCTGCAAAGCTGTGATGGAGGTTTCTAATATCTTTAAGTTTTGGTCTATTGCTGCTTCTAATTGTGTCATTTGTTATGTCCCATGGACCAAGGCAGTGGTTCTTGTGCCCACCTCTGCTGCAACTCCTATTTCTAATAGGATGGCTAAAGTGAGGGATATATGTGCCCAGTGGAACCAGGTTTTATTTCCTCCTTTTTGAATTTCAAATGAACATGCATCAGGATAAAGCACTCTGGGAAACATCTGCACCATTACACAATTAATCATATCTGTTGACAACTTCATGAAAACATAAAAAATGTTTAAGTATATAGAATTATACTGCTGTAGGGACAGACAAGGCAAGGCGCCTAAGATAGTACCGAAGACAGGGAAACAGTCCTATTCGTTTGCAACCAGATTCAGAGGGATTTACTTCTGTTGTAATCAATAAATCCCCTGAAACCCAAGTTTAGGTAGTTTCAGAATTTTGTACCCAACATGTAAAGGAAGGGGCGCAGAAGTTCACAGTCTGCAGAAGTTCACAAAAAGCAGTTTATTTTTCTGTTTTTTTTCCTCTGTTCTTGGCAAGTTAACTTTTCAAGGACACCTGGGTTAGGGAGAGCTCTTTCTTCCCTTTAATTTTCACCCTGCCAGCTGTTACCATGGAGCCCGGTTTGTAACTTCTGTATCTTAGAAATGTAGCCATCTCTGTGAATCCCTAGCTCATGGCCAGAGGCCTTGTACACATATTTTGTGAAAAACTAGTAAGGGGGTGTCTACCTTAGGAGTGCAGATTTTTTAGCCAGTGGCCAAGTAGAACAGGGCAACACGTAAAGAGGAATTTTATCTACTCTGAAGTCTTTTATAGGGACTCTTTTGCTGAAAGTCCTAAAGTCAGCCATGATGAAGACTTCTGAAGAAGGTCAGATAAGACTTTTCGGTGGGCCTGGTACAGAGGGGGCAGATGGGGTAGGTGGGGCTGAGAGCAATTCTGAAGATCTGAGAATGAGGAAGGAAAGATGTAAAGGAATAATGGGAAAGGGGTTTGGGATTTTCCTAGCAACAAAAACTTGAGCAGTAGAACAGGTAGAGCAGAGGAGAAGACTGGAGTTAGTATCACTAAAAGCCTGTAAGGGACTTTAAATTCTGAGTAACCTTTTTTTCAGTGATGACAAAGAAACTTTTAAGTCCATTTTCATTACATCTTGGATAGGGGTCTGAGGGCTCTCCTCAGCTGGTTTGAGATTTGGGTTAGCTGGTAAGAGGACCTGGTGGGATCCGGTGCGGACACTGATAGGAGAAGAGAGGAGGGAGTTGGTGGAGGGGTACTTCATTACCTGCTACCTCAGCAATTGGGCAATGGTCTGAGAACTGGCAGAGGTTTGGATTTTTGATCTAGTAATTGGAGGGGAGAAATCATGTTGCTGAGGTGATAGTGACAGCAGAAAGACTGGAGCAGAAGGCTAAGGGTGAGGATCTATTGGAGAAACATAGGTCAGGATGTGAGCGAAGGAGGGAAAAGGCCTCCACATAGGGGAATCTCCTTTCACCCTTTTGAGCATTTGCAGAAGTTAAAAATGTCACGCAGAATTTGAGGACCTAGAGACCCCACTGTGGGCCATCGGTTTTGGTTATCTAATTGGTAATATGGCCAATGCTGTGTACAGAATTTTTTTATTGGTTATTCAAAACATTACAAAGATTGCAGAATCACATTGGTTACACATCCACATTTTTACATAATTCCATAATAGTAACTGTTGTATTCTGCTACCTTTCCTATTCTCTACTATCCCCCCTCCCCTCCCCTTCCATCTTCTCTCTCTACCCCATCTACTGTAATTCATTTCTCTCCTTATTTTTTTCCCATTCCCCTCACAACCTCTTATATGTAATTTTGTATAACAATGAGGGTCTCCTTCCATTTCCATCCAATTTCTCTTTTCTTTCCCTTTTCTCTACAGAATTTGATGAGAAGCTTGAGATCCATCAGGCAGTCCCTGTATGCTCACATCCCCATGACTTAGAGAAGAAGTCAGCTTTCCCCCAACACAGCCGTGATTTCATGTGGCTTTGATAGTCCACCAGGCAATCATAGTAATCTAGGCTAGCCAACCTGCATCTGGCTCACTTCTCCCTACATCCATTAGGTTTGTTTCCATTGTCTATGGTTTGGAAGGGATTTAATGGAATTTTAGTGGCATCCTCTTCATCAGGGATATCCCAATATGAAAGACGTATAGCCAGCTAATAAATGTCTGGGTAGAGAGATGGTCACTAGTTACCTAATTGGGCTGTATACGAGATAGACCATAATTCTTTTCCAGTAGGATTTGTGATCAGCCATCGCTGCTGAACGGGCTGATGAGGGTTAGGACTACTGGTGGTCAAGGGGAGAGTCTATAGCTTTATCCACATGGCGAATACACAATTTGAAAGGGTTACCAGTCTTTTCCAGTTTCCAACCAGAGTCTCAACAGGCCGCAGGCTTGAGATGAGAGGTATGGATCCAGGAAATGATTCTGTCTACCTTTACCGCTGTAGGTGTTATAAGTAGCACCTGGTATGGTCCTTTCAAGCGGGGTTCCAGGGATGACACCTGATGTCGTCTTACATAGAAGAAGTATCTTAATTGATGTTGATTTGGAGTCCTCTCGTCCCCAGGTTGTTAGGCAGTGGCCATCTGTTTTCACAGGTATCCTGAGTTCTTTCAAGAGCTTTAAGTCTGTAAAGCAAATGGGTGTGAAAGAAATCGTTAGGTCTTAGAGTTGGGGTTAGGTCCCTTACTGGAGGAGGGGCACCATAGAAAATTTCATAGGGGGTGAGGTTACACAAAGAAACAGAGGGAGTATTTCTTGCATGAAACAGTTCATAAGGCAGGAGCATAGTCCAATATTTTATGCCGGTCTCTAAGCTTAATTTCGTTATGGTCTCTTTAATGTTTCTATTCATTCATTCTGCCTGTCCTGAACTCGGGGGTCTATAAGCACAATGTAACTTTCAATAAATCCCCAAGGTCCTGGCTAACCCCTGACTTATGTGGGTTATGAATGCCGGTCCATTATCACACCCTATTACTTTAGGCAGGCCGTATCTTGGAAAAATATCTCCCAGGATCTTCTTCACCACAATTTGCACTGTTTCTTTTTTTTTCTTTTTTTTCCTTTTCTTTTTTTCTTTTTTTTTTTTTTTTTGGTGGGAAAGGCTTCAATCCATCCTGAAAATGTATCTACAAAGACTAGGAGATATTTAAGTCCATAACTTGCTGGCTTTATTTCAGTAAAGTACACTTCCCAGAATTGTCCTTGTCTGGTTCCTCATAGGTGCTTTCCTGTAGGAAGCTTGGAAGGATAAGAATTAACCATTTGATGGACCTGACAGGATTTTGTTAACCATTCAGTTATTTCCTTTAACTGTGAGTCGGTTAGTGGAAAACTCTGTTCTTGATCCTTCATAAATGAATGTAGTTTCTTTAAACTAAGGTGAGTGATTTGATGTACATTATCTACTGACATAGTTAGAGCTGTGAATATAGGAGTTTTTACTGAAGGATTTAGAAATTCCACTTGGGGGCCTTCAGGGTTAAAAGTTATTTTGGCCCGGAGCTTGGTGAGCAGAACTCTGCCTATCAATGGGGCCGGGCATTCTGGGATTACTTGGAAGGAGTGATGGATTTTTCCTTTCCCCTGGTCCCAGGTCCTCTTAGTTGTCCAAGCCCGATATTTACTGCAATTAGCCCCTTGAATTAGAGACCTTTTATTTGATAGAGGGCAAAATGGAGCCTTAATGGCTGAGTATATTGCCCCTGTATCCACTTCAATGTTTACTGGGGTGTCCTCCACTTCAAAAGTTAACCTGAGCTCGGGGAGGGGATCTGATCCCCAACTTTCTTAGTCATCCTCCAGAGTCAGGATGGCTGGATGGCGTGGCTGTCTCTTTCTAGGGCTCTCTTTGGCAGAGTGTCCTTTTTCTTTACAATAGGCACATTGATCTGAGGCCAGGGGTGGCCTCTAGTTTGGGCCCAGGTATCCCTTCCTGTCTCCATGTTTCCTATTTCTGGCCTATTTGTTGTTGTGACCAGGACCTGAGTCAATTCCTTAGTCTGTCTTTTGTTTCTTTTATCCACCCTTTGCTTCCTTATCTTCCTCAGTTTCTCTCGTATAGTATACGTTTTTGGCTTCTCTGACTAAATATCTCAAAGTCATATCTTGTAATCCATCTAAGTGTTGTAACTTTCTTTAAATATCCATGGCAGCTTGCCCAATAAAGGCCATCATGACAGATGCCTTTTGAGCCTCTGCCTGAGTATCAAAAGGAGTATATCTCCTATATGCCTCCATAATTCTCTCTAGAAACATAGAGGGAGATACATCAGGCCCTTGAATAAACTCTATTACCTTGGCCAAATTAGTTGGTCGCCTAGCAGCCACTAAGATACCCGCTATTAGAGCCCAGAGATAAGTGGACAGATGCTCCCTACCTTCAAAGGTGTTGGGGTCCCAGTTTTGTCGATTCTAGGGAAAGCCGGGTTGAATATGTTGGGAAGTGGTGTCAGTCACCCATCTGGTCCGAGGATATTATTTTCTAGCTTCCAGGAGGATTCTCTTTTGTTCCTCTGTCATGAAGAGAGTCCCTAGGTGTTGTTGGCAGTCATTCCAAGTAGGCTGGTGTGAAAACATCTATGAATCAACCACACCTGAGACACGAGTGGGGTCCTCTTAAAAGGGGGGATTGTTATTTTTCCAGTTATATAGGTCTGAAGAGGAGAAAGGCCAATACTGGTAGGCTTGCAATTTTTCCCCATGGCCATCATCAATCATTGGCACATAGGGACGGAGGGGGAGCATCACGGGAGTTCCAGGATTTTCAATCTTTCATTGATGGTGAGTTCCTTTAGCCGGGCCAGGTTCCTCCAGGGGAGGAGGGGCTGTGTGTGCCGCAGGGGAGTTTTCTGGAGGGTGCTGGGCTGGCTTAGCTTCCTCCAATGGCGGAGAGGCTGAGTCAGCAGCAGGGGAATCACTTAGAGGGTGTTGGGGGTTGGGAGACCAGGGCAAGGGATAAGGAGAGGGATGAGAGTCCAGTAGAGTTAAATCTTGTGACTTAGGCAGAAAAGAGGGTGGAGGAGGAGGAGGAGCAGAGGGTTTGAGAGATCGTGGGGGAAGGATTAGGAGCGGGGGCAGGGGCAAAGAAAGGCTTCACCCATGGAGGAGATTTGCAGAGGTAATGCCGGGTTAAGATATATGGCTTTTGATCTGGATGGCTATGTGGCCCTTCCTGAAAGACAATATCTCTGACTTTTTAAATTAGTGAGAAGTAGAAAAATCCTTCTAAGGGCCATCCGAATCCAAAGGTGGGCCACTCTGAGGCACAGAGAGTCTGCCAGGTCCAGCGGTTTACTGAAAAAGAAAGATTCTGAGCCCTTAAGCCGAATTTGGTCCAGTGATCAAGGGTCAGGGACAGAGGCATTGAAGTGCTCTTTTCCATAATGAAAAATGCACAAACAGTAAAAGCAACGACACATGACACAGACAAGACAAGACAATAAAGACAGGAAATGGACGTCCAACACTGAGACGAGGACTGAGTAGCCGGCAATACCTGATGGGCTGGCAATACCGAATCTGAAACAAAATATCACTGAGTTGAGGAGACTATTGTTCCTTGATTTTCAGAGTCCTCTGGGGTGTCCCTCAGGGTGGTGGCCTGTGGCTCTGTGACACATCTGTCAGCCACCGTGAGAGAGAGCTCACACTCTTCATTGACAGCCATTTTGCCAAGCTCTAACCTGAAACCTGACACCAGAAAGAGGCGCCTTACAAATCCCTTGAGGAGCCAGTTGGGGTCTCTCGTCCGCTGCTGCCAGAACTCGGTGGAACCTCCATATGTAAAGGTCGGATGAGTGTCAGGCGAAGAGACCTCTAAGAAACTGTCTCATGCAAAAGCAAAGGGTTTATTGGTGGTCCAGCATGCTGGGGCTCAGAGCTCACTTCAATAGAGCAGAGAGTCCTGAGAACAGCTTAAACAGGGCTTATATACTTTCCTTGGGGAGGGCAGGGAGGGAAGTTAAGTATACAGAAAAACATGAAGAGACAACTACCTATTTTACTAACTTTTCACTAACGACTATACTTTGCCAGATTTCCTAATGTATCTATTGATATCTATTTTCCTACATATTTTTCCCAGTTCATCATTGTGGCTGACTCTTCACATGTGCTGACATTTACATTTACTCTATACCCGAAAAGCTATAGCTAAAGAACTTTTGGTGCAAATTCTATACTCACTCTCCTTTCTAAACTACCGACTATCTTCTTAATCTTACCGACTATCACTTTTTGACTGGAAGTTATCTTTGACAATCAATCATCCAAGGCACAAGGTCCAATGCAATTGTATATCGATGTACCTGAGACATCTGTGCAGAAAATAAATCAAAGCTAAGTATCACAATCAAGGTCCTAATACACTTCTGGGTTTTAAATCTTACATAGATTTCTGTTTTCATACTTATATTTTACCTATATATTCTTGTAATTATCGCAGGTCATCAATACCATTATTCATCCAGCTGAATGATTCCTAACCCAAATCAAACCTGTTATTAACCCTAACCATACACTGTTGCCTCAATCTAACTTTACAGAAGAGCAGGGACAGAGATGGTCTTACAATACAAAAATGTAGGATTCCTTCCAACTACTGAGAAACTCAAAGGTCCATGCAAAAATGATCCCTGCTGAAGTTGTAGGCAGCTATGTAGGAACTGAGAGAGCAAAAGTCATCTTTCATTGTAAAAAACTTGGTCAGGATGAAGGAATGTGTCTGAATCAGCCTCTGTCTTCTTAATTTAGAGAAGAAGGACCCAACCAGGCCTGTGTTGAGAGCTGTTCCTGGGTACCTATGGTTGATATACCATTCTAAGTTGTGAAAGTGTCACAGGAAGTAGGGGCAGCCTCCATTTCATGGGACTCTTTGAAGCAACTGTTAGGACAACGTGGTTGCCAAGGCAGTGACCTTATTCACTTTCTGAAGGAAGTGACCTCACCTCACAACCTTGGTGACAGAACTCTCTGAACTTGGGATCCAGGAAGCCAGTCACCAAAATCCAGTCCCAGTCCCACTCCCAGGGGTCTCACTTGCTTGGATTTACCAAGGACAGATTTAGTCTTTCTTGGTACCTACTGATGTGAGGATGGCCAAATGCCAGAAAGCTCTGAAAAGCCACCTTTACTGAGAAAGCAGGTATTGGATCACCGCTGGCTCCTCAGTAGTTCAAAATGTTGACCAAAGAGACCAGATCTGAGACAGGACAGGCCATTTTGTGGGAATAAAATATGGTCCACAATTAGAGAAACTCTGGATAGTCACAGACCTACTTCGGGGAAGGAGGTGCCTTTGTGGGTGTGGGTGTGAGTTTGTGGATTTGTCTCATGTTCTCAGAATAGGTAGGAAAGTCGGTATGTTTGGTTTGGTGTAGACTGTTTCGAGTAAGTCGTTTGACAAGGCGAGTGTTTCTATGTCTGTGTATCCCACGGTGTCCATGGTTGTAGACATTAGAAAAGAGAATGCATCAATTGATATGTCCTGTCTAGTTGAAAGCTTCCCAGCATTCATCCTGCCCAATTTATGAATGGATTTCAGCTTGCCTTATCGATGGGCAACACTTGCTATCTTTCAAAGTTTCTGCTTTCTTCCTGAATTCTGGCCACTCTCCAGAATAGGCTCATGGTTTTGTGTCCAATATATGTAAGACTTCCAAGCCCTGTGACATCGCCATGTACTGGATAGCTGAAGGGAATGGCGAGCATCTCAGAAAACTCAGGTATCAGTGTGATCAGGAGAGTCTCAGTGGAGAAACCCTGCTTTGGGCCTTTTAATTACCAATTGTTCTGCTGCCCTGAATGTCTGAAAGGTCTTTGCCTCAGGCCACCCCTTTTTGAAGCCTGAAAAAAACTGTTTTCACATGGAAATGAATGGGCATCACCTGAGGCTTTTTGCTTAATTCCTTTGCAAAGGATGTGTCTGAATCAGCCTTTTGGCCCTGTGTGAGGCTTAGGCTTAGATTCTCAGCACCTGATGGATCTAAAGAAGGATCCCATGTGTGCATACAAAACCAAAATAGCCAAAAGAGCAGTCCTTCTGGATGAAGTCTCTCCCCTTCCTTTGTGAGGTTCTAGACCTACATCAAGTTAGAATAGGAATGCTTTGGGTCAAATAATTTCTTCAAAGCCCTGCAGAGGCTAGCCCGTAGGAGCTTGGGTTTCCTCATGTCTCCAATTCAGACAAAGAATCTAAACCCCACAGTCAGTAGTCCTCAAATTGGAGAAGCAGAGAAGTATTAACAGCAGACCTATGTGATCACACCAGGTTCACAGGAAGGGTGTCCAAGCCACCCTGTTTTTAGGCACATTAGGGGCAAGGGAGATTATTTTGGAGACTGTCTTGGTCTGCACCCCTCATAGAAACATTCAACCAGAGGTTATGAAGAGTGTTTATATGAAAGATCATGAGGGCCATGTGGGAGTGTCTTGGTTTTAATTGTGGTCATTTGTGTGGTGGTTGGAAGAGATGACTGGGTCCACCTTGACATGAACTCTGGTGTGATTCCCCTAAGAGACTGAGTTCTGGAACTGACCTCAGAGATGTATTGCCATGAATTGTGTTGGGATGTTATGAGTTCACGCATGAGAGTCGTCCTTGGAAACTGAGATGTATGCCCAGGTTGTATTTCCACAAAGCACTGGGAATCACAGCCAAGATATCACATGATTTTATTCTGAAAGACTTGGCAGCCATAGTTGAGAGTCAAAACACACATGGACCTCACATTGTAGACCTCAATGGGCCTGGATTTACGTGACCATTTAGCCAATCTTTGGGAAGCCTTGCCTGTGAGAATTCTCCATAGCTTTCATTGACATGAGCTTCCTCAAAATTTAATGGTTCTAGATTGATTTGAAACGTACAGTGCCTCCAACTTCATCTTTCAAAAATGGCTAGATAAATACCAAGAAATTTTTGAAATTCCCATGACCAGGTGGCACTGGAGAACCTTTGGATGTCCTGTTGCTGATCATGAGTATACCAGACAGTGCCTTGATTGACTGAGTTTCATGAAAATGGTGTAGAACAGAGATGCCAATAAATTGGAGCCTGCTGAGTACTTGGCCTAGAGCAGTAGTGGGCAGGTGTGTGATAAAACATTTGTGGTGGGGCCATGTGGATCTGCCATTAGCTTCCAAATGTCTTGTGATTGACATGGTGCAGCAAGCAGTCCCTTCTATGTAAAGGCATCTTGTAATATTGAGAAGTTTCAGGGAAAGTTTCAGAATTAAGTTGCTATGGTCAATGGGGAAAGCTATGTGGGATAGAAGCATGGTTGGTGCATTGTCCTGCAGAAACTGACCCACCACACGTGACAGAACTCCCTCCAGCACTGTGTCCCAGTTGACCTCTTTGTATTTTGTGAAGCAAATACCAAACTCCCAGTGAAGCCGCAAGAAACACCATGAAAACTTTAGGATCACAAAATGGCTTCACAGTCCACACGGGGAGACACTTAGACCCCAGGGGCCACAGTTTAGCTACAAATAGCAAATTCAGCACTGCTGCTCATGTTCAGTGGAAAATAAGAAACCATGTCCTCCAGATCACATAGATGCAGACCCACCTTTATTGGTCTCACTAGAAACGAAGCTAAAGCACTTGACAACAACATATGTTTCAAGTGCCCAACCTCAGAGGCAGTTCCACAAGAAGTCTTTAGGCCAGAAGAGCTCCAGTTTGTGGAGTGTTTACCCTGTCCCTTACTTTTGGAAACTCCTTAGCATATTCTATTTCAAATATGTATTCACAGATTTTCTAACTCTTCTCCTCTAATTTTTTCTTACTTGGGGACTAGGTAATGTCAAGCCATTTTTCTGGATGACAGTGGGAACAATTTTTTGTAGCACATATTTGTATACACATTGGATTCATTTTATAATTTTCCAGTCAAAATAGTGAATCCCTCACACTAACCCCTATGCTACTAAACTCTGACTAGAATAATAACCCAAACAGAATTGAAATACAAGCAGTTCAGAGGAGGCATCGTGTATAGTTAGACTTGCCTTTTGCATTATATAGGGTAGGAGTTATGAATCTAGTCAATTATTTGGTTGAAAGAATTCTCCATGTTTTTTTAAAGTTAACAAATATGTGAATTCCTGTCTCCCTTTCTCTGTAGCCTATTTAGCACATGTAGTTTTATATGCACATATAGATTCATACCTGGTATCACACGTATATTTTTGGTGAGGTGGCTGACTTGGCATATAGAAATTGTGAGAAGATATCACTCCTTCTAAAAGCTGTTGGAACTGAGAATTCAACCTATGGGTGATCCTCCTATTTAAATAGCATTATACATAAATCCATGTTCAGTAAAATAAATATTTTTGAATCTGTGGATGATATGTATTTCATAATGAATTTCGATTGGCATATATAATGCTACTTTTTAATGTCTCTCTGTGTGTGTCTGTATATATATATATATATCCTCCAGATTTTTCAAAATATGAAATATATGTGTCTTATTATGCACTCCCAAATTTCATTCATATTCATGTATGTGGATTTATAATCTACTTTTCAAAAGATTATTCTCAGAAATATTCATGCACCTGAAATAACATTTTGGTTTACTAGTACTGAAAACTATCTTCAGTAAATGGTGCATAGAAATCCTAATATTTTGACATTGCAAGATGGCCATGAATAGAGTGCATCACACCCTTTGTACTGCGCAATTTCACATGTGAATAAGGAGTTAGAATGACGAAAAAGTATCTTGTTAGGATCTTACAGAAAAATGGGTGTGCCTGGAACCTAGAAGAATGATTTCCACCACCGAGGTCCTGTAATTGAGTCTCAAACAAGAGCCAACTATGCGACCGAAGATCTGGGGTGGCTGATCCGTGCGGCCCATGCCGTGGCTACAGACGGCGGGCCTCCACCGTGAAGCAACCAGCATGCAGCGAGAAACGTTGCTGCGGATTCTGTGGAATCCGGCTGGCTCACCCACCACTGAGCCCGGGGCTGAGTTCGGGATTTCAGATGGGGAAGAAAGTGTTACAGTTCTATGCCCCACAACCGAAACTCCACCGAGGAAACCAACGGCCACCATCTTGGAGAGCTGAAGTATCCACCACCACTCTCCGACAGATTGCAACAACAAAACAGGTGTGTGTTACTCAGCTTATCTCCCATACAGCAGGTAATTCGCAAAAATTCTCTCTTAGGCTTTCCGGGGGAGGGATTACCAGAGAAAGCCTTCATAAAGACGGGGGGAAAACTAGTGGCACCTGACCTTCAACTTCCCCTCCCATCACCGGTGAAAACAAAACTTTTCTAGCCAGCGCAATGGGTGGGGCAAGCGGAAAAATTCAAAACAATAGAGTGCCAGTGTTCCCAATAGACACCCTCCACACCCAAGGAACGGCAGGCAAAGAGTACAGTTTGAGCTGCCAAGAGGCATCACTCAGGGGAAATCTGGTGTAGCAGGGGAAATCAGGACTCGCAGAGGAAACCAGGGGACCAGAGGACAGACACGCGTGACTAGGAGGCTGGAGAACGCCTGCCCACCAGCAACCAATCACCCGCTGGCTGCCTGCGCAATTGGGCAGCTAGAGATCACCCGCCCGCCGGTGACAGCCCATTCGCTGATTACACGACTGGATGGCTGGAGACCGCCCACCCGCCAGCGACCGGGAGGTGAATCCAACCAGAGACAGTCCAGTCCCACCCCCCCATTCAAACACCCCGGCAAGGAGCCTGGGGCCCGCCATAGCAGACAGGTGACATCACTGGAGCTCAGCTGTCGGAATTCCTTCCAAGTGGAATCCACTTTTGCAGGCATAGTCTACAAACACAAAAGAGAGACAACAGAGATATATAAAACCAAAACAAATCTATTGAAGAAAGCAGAAACACAGCAATCAAATTGAGCTGAAAAGTAACGTGAACATCATGAAAAAACAAGGGAAAAAAAGGTGTGCAAAAAATGCAGGACAACTAAATTCTAAAGGAGGACCGTGAAGCATCAGAAATAGGGATAGGGAAAAAACTCAAGGCATACCTAACTCAGATGGAAAGGAATATTAGAGAAGACATGAGGCAGCAAGTCCAAGCAATAAAAGTATATTTTGAAAATCAAATAAACAAACAAATTCAAATGGCAAAGAATGAGCTTTACCAGGAGATAGAGACATTAAAAAGAAATATCAAACAGTAATCCTAGAAATGCAGGAAAGTATAAACCAAATTAAAAACTCAAACGAAGAGTATTACAAATAGACTAGATCAAGTAGAAGTTAGAACGTCAGATAATGAAGACAAAGTTTATCAACTTGAAAAGAATAGAGTAAACACAGAAAAGATGCTTAAATCCCATGAGTAATCTATTCAAGAGATATGGGATGTCATAAAAAAAAAACAAATTTGAGAGTCATCGGGATAGAAAAAGGCATAGAGATTCAAACCAAAGGAATGGACAACATATTAAATGAAATAATTCTAGAAAATTTCCCAGAGATGAAAGATGGAATGGATTGCCAAATCCTGGAAGCCTACAGGACCCCAAGCATTCAAAACCATAATAGACCAACTCCAAGACAAATATTTATGAAGATAGCCAGAACAAGGACATACAGAACAAAGAGAGAATATTAAAAGCTACGAGAGAAAGTAGGCAGGTTACATTCAGGGGTAAACCAATTAAGTTAACGACTGATTTTTTTCATCACAAACTTTGAAAGCAAGAAGATGCTGGAACAAAGTATTTCAAACGCTCAAAAATAATGGATTCCAACCAAGAATACTGTATCCAGCAAAATTAAGCTTCAGATTTGACAATGAAATTTAAGTCTTTCACAATAAACAAAAGCTAAAAGAATTCACAGCCAGAACACCAGCAGTGCAAAGCATTTTGAGCAAAATACTACAAGAAGAGGATTTGAAAAATAATGCCTGAAACTAGCAGCAGGAGGTATCTCAGTAAAGGGAGAGGAAAATAACCAAAAAGTAAAAACTAACCAAAATAAATAAGTAAATGAATAAATAAATAAATAAATAAATAAACAAACAAACAAACATGACTGGAAGTAGAAAAATCATATTTCAATTGTAACCTAAATGTTAATGGCCTAAACTCACCAATCAAGAGACATAGCTAGTAACCTTGATCAAAAAAAAAAAAATCCAACAATATGCTGCATTCAGGAGACTCATATGATAGGTAAAGACATACAGAGGCTGAAATTAAAAGTTTGGGAAAAATCATACCACTCACATGACCCTCGGAAGCAAGCAGGAGTGGCCATACTCATATCGAATAAAATCAACTTCAAACCTACGTTAATGAAAAGGGATAAAGAAGGACACTATATACTGTTAAAAGGAACCTTGCACCAACAATGCATAACCATTATCAATTTGTATGCACCAAACAATTGAGCTGCAACACTCATAAAACAAACTCGCCTCAAGTTCAAGAGTCAAATAAAGTACAACACAATAATTATGGGTGACTTCAACACACCGCTCTAGCCATTAGACAGATCCTCTAGACAAAAACTGAATAAAGAAACTATAGAATTCAACAGCAAAATCAGTAACCTAGACTTCACCGACATATATAGAATATATCAACCATCAAAAAGTGGATACACGTTCTTCTCAGCAGCACATGGATCCTACTCAAAGATAGACCATATATTATGCCATAGGGCAATTCTTAGTAAATATAAAGTCGTGGAGATAATACCATGCAGAATATCTGATCATAATGGAATGAATCTGGAAATCAATGATAAAAGAAGGAAGGAAAAATCCTACATCACATGGAAAATGAACAACATGCTACTGAATGATCAATGGTTTACAGAAGACATAAAGGAGGAGATAAAAAAATTCGTAGAGACAAATGACAATACAGACACAACATACTGGAATCTATGGGACACAATGAAAGCAGTTTTAAGAGGGAAATTCATTTCTTGGAGTTCTTTCCTCAAAAAAAAAAAAAAAAGAAAAATCAGCAAATAAATGAACTCACACTACACCTCAAAAACCTAGAAATGGAAGAGCAAAACAACAGCAAATGTAGTAGAAGACAAGAAATAATTAAAATTAGAGCAGAAATCAACGAAATTGAAACAAAAAAAAATTGAAAATATTGATAAAACTAAAAGTTGGTTCTTTGAAAAAATAAATAAGATTTGCAGGCCCTTAGCCATGCTAAGGAAGAGAAGAAAAGAGAGAACTCAAATTACTAACATACGGGATGAAAAAGGCAATATCACAACAGACACTACAGAAATAAGAAGATAATTAGAAAGTATATGGAAACCCTATGTTCCAATAAAATAGATGATAGTGAAGATATCAATAAATTCTTAAGTCATGCGATCTGCCCAGATTGAGTCAGGAAGACACACACAATTTAAACAGACCAATAACAAAGGAAGAAATAGAAGAAGCCATCAAAATACTACCAACCAAAAAAAGCCATGGACCGAATGGGTATACAGCAGAGATCTACAAAACCTTCAAAAAGGAATTAATACCAATACTTTCCAAGCTATTTCAAGAAATAGAAAAATAAGGAACTCTTCCAAATTCATTCTATGAGGCCAATATCACCCTGATCCCAAAACCAGACAAAGACACTTCAAAGAAAGAAAACTACAGACCAATATCTCTAATAAACTTGGATGCAAAAATTCTCAATAAAATCTTGGTGAATCGAATACAAAAGCATATCAAAAAAATTATGCACCATGATCCTGTAGGATTCATCCCTGGGATGCAAGGCTGGTTCATTATACGGAAATCAATAAATGCTATTCACCACATCAATAGACTTAAAGACTACAACCATATGATCTTATCGATAGATTCAGAAAAAACATTCGACAAAGTTCAGCATCCCTTTATGTTGAAAACACTAGAAAAACTAGGGATAACAGGAACTTACCTCAAGATTGTAAAAGCTATATATGCTAAACCTCAGGCTGGCATCATCCTAAATTGAGAAAAGCTGAAGGCATTTCCTCTAAAATCTGGAACAAGAGGGATGCCCTCTATCACCACTTCTATTTAATTCAGTTCTTGAAATACTAGGCATAGCAATTAGACAGACAAAAGAAATTAAAGGCATAAAACTAGGAAAAGAAGAACTTAAATTATCGCTATTTGCGGATGACATGATAATATATTTAACAGACCCAAAAGGGTCTACAGAGGAACTGCTAGAGTTAATAAATAAATTCAGCAAAGTGGCAAGATATACAATCAACACGCATAAATCAAAGGCATTCCTGTATATCAGCAGCAAAACTTCTGAAATGGAAATGAGGAAAACCACTCCATTCAAAATATCCTCAAAGAAAATAAGATAATTGGAAAAACAATTATATAGTTGGGAATCAACCTAACAAAAGAGGTGAAAGATTTATAAATGAAAACTACAGAAACATAAAGAGATAGAAGAAGATCTTAGAATATGGAAAAATATACCCAATTCATGGATAGGCAGAACTAGCATCATCAAAATGGCGATATTACCCAAATTCTCTACAGGTTTAAATTGATGCCAATCAAAATCCCAACGACATTTCTTGTAGAAAAGATAAAGCAATCATGAAATTCATATGGAAAAACAAAAGACCCAGAATAGCAACAGCAATTCTAAGCAGGATGTTTGAATCTGGAGGTATAGCGATACCAGACTTCAAACTGTACTACAAAGCAATAGTAACAAAAACAGCATGGTACTGGTACCAAAACAGGCAGGTGGACCAATGGTACAGAATAGAGGACACAGAAACCATTCCACAAAATTACAACTTTCTTATATTTGATAAAAGGGGCTAAAAACCTGCAATATACGAAGGACAAATGGTGCTAGAAAAATTGGAAATCGATATGCAACAAAATGACACTGAATCCCTTTCTCTCGCCAAGCAAGGAAGTTAACTCAAAATGGATCAAGGAGCTAGATATCAAATCAGAGACACTGCATCTGATAGAAGAAAAAGTTGGCTACGATCTACATACTGTGGGATCGGGCTCCAAATTCCTTAATAGGACACCCATAGCCCAAGAGTTAATAACAAGAATAAATTAATGGGACTTACTTAAACTAAAAGTTTTTTTTTTTTTTCTCAGCAAGAGAAACAATAAGAGAGGTAAATAGAGAACCTACATCCTGGGAACAAATTTTTACCCCTCTCACTTCAGATAAAGCCCTAATATCCAAAATATACAAAGAACTCAAAAAATTAAAAAGTAAGGTAACAAATAACCCAATCAACAAATGGGCCAAGGACCTGAACAGACACTTCACAGAGGAGGACATACAATCAATCAACAAGTACATGAAAAAATGCTCACAATCTCTAGTAGTCAGAGAAATGCAAATCAAAACCACCCTAGGATACCATCTCACTCCAGTAAGATCGGCAGCCATTAGGAAGTCAAACAACAGTAAGTGTTGGCGAGGATGTGGGGAAAAGGGGACACTTGTACACTGCTGGTGGGACTGCAAATTGGTGCAGCCAATTTGGAAAGCAGTATGGAGATTCCTGGGAAAGCTGGGAATGGATCCACCATTTGACCAAGCTATCACACTTCTTGGACTATTCCCTGAGGATCTTAAAACAGCGTACTATTGGGATACTGCCACATCAATGATCATAGTGGGACAATTCACAACAGCTAGACTGTGGAACCAACTTAGATGCCCTTCAATAGATGAATGGATTAAAAAAAATGTGGAATCTACACACAATGGAGTATTACGCAGCACTAAAAAATTACAAAATCATAGAATTTGCAGTGAAATGTATGGCATTAGAGCAGAATATGCTAAGCAAAGCTAGCCAATCCTTAAAAAACCAAATGCCAAATGTCTTCTTTGATATAAAGAGAGCAACTAAGAACAGAAAGGGAGGAAGAGCATGAGGAAAAGATTAACATTATACAAAGACGTGTGGGGGGAGAGAAAGGGAGAGAGAAGAGAAAGCATATGGAAATGGTAGAATACCCTCAATGATACACAAAATTACACATAATAGGTTGTGAGGGGAAATGGGGCGGAAATAATGGAGAGAATTAAACAACAGCACATGAGGTAGAGAGGGAAGATGGGAGGGCAGGGGAGGGGGGATAGTAGGGGATAGGAAAGGTAGAAGAATACAACAGTCACTAATATGCCATTATGTAAAAATGTGAATGTGTAAGCAATGTGTTTCTGCAATTCTTATTTGGGGAAAAAATGGGAGTTCATAATCCAAATGAGAAAAATGTATCAAAGATGATATATTATGAGCTTTGTAATGTTTTGAACAACCAATAAAAATAAATAAATAAATAAAGGTTTAAAATTGAGTGGGAAGAAATCAGCTAAAAAAGGGTTGAGATGCATTCATTTTGCTAAGCAGAAACTTTGTTTTGTGTAGTTGTAACTATCACAAATTTATTTTACCAGAAATTTGGCTTTTGAAAATGCACATAAAATGAGATTAAAGGATAATTCACCTACCTTCATGAAAAATTCATAGCATTTCCTATATTTTTCATATTTCATTTTTTTAGTTAATATTTTGTCATGGACCATGTCTAGCCTTAGGCTATTCTTCCAGAATACTACCTCATCTGACAAGTTCGTACAGTGTATTGGATTTTTCTTTTCATCTTTTATTTAATTGTTTCTAGCTAATAATGTGTATTTCTTCTTATCTTTATTTGGACATACATACCCAACTATATCTTTGCATTTTATGTTTTACTGGAGAAGAGACTCATCAAAAGCTCTTTGTTATATGTATTAACAATCAAACATTCAGAGAAGGCAATTATTCTTAATTTTGCATGAAAATAACTTTGTACCATTTTTCTTATAAAGATTTAGAATTATTAATAATGTCCCTGCTGTAATAAGTAACTACTTACAAGAAGAATTAAACAATTGACTTTATATCAATTATGAATATGAAAAGTACTAAAATAAATATTTGGCAATTAATACACAATTGATAGAAATTGAAATCACGAGAAAGCCATTTAAATTGTCAGTGCATATGGTCCTTAAATAATAGGTATTTTAAAAAAATTTTTCTCTAATTCATAAGATATATTATGCCATATTATAGCTTAATGTGATATAAAACCTTAAATTATCACAATGATAATAAGAATCCATTGTTCCTTCCTCTACATTCTGTGGCATGCTAGTACTAAAATAAATTGTATTATAACACCAAAAAAAAAGCCAAATCATAATATTTCTACAGTAACTGACACGAGTTTAACATCAATGCAAGTAGATTAGATTCCTATGGGACATGATGTGCATTTTGACGTTCATTTTTATTCAACACTGGAACATTACTATTTCTTCAGTTTATGCACATCAGAGGATATATAAATATTTCATCCACAATTTAGCAAATTTATACGCATTTGTTTAACTTCAAATCACTTCCTGCTTCAGAACCCATGTATTCCTCCATGTTTCTTGACTGCTCTTTTCATGAGACTTCTTTCCAAACACATTATTTTCGATTTCCTTTATCATATTTGAAGCAAAACACCCGTCATGATAAACCATAACCCTAATATTACCTTTAAATGTATAAGTGGTTGGAAAGAATGATTGTATATCAATATAAGATTTCTTACTTAGTTACAGATATCAATTCAATCCATTATTTAAAGTGGAACCAGTTATATTATTTATTCACAGTATGGTCTATTCATGTATTATCTCTATATTCATAGACACAGGGTACACCTCTTTGTACCCCCAATACTAATTTATACGTCTTCAAAATATTGCTCCCAGAAATGGTGGAACAAATACATGTAACCTGATCTACATATACATTTTATCACAGTAATATTCTGAACAGAAAAAGCAAAGTTCTCACTTATGATTGTACCATACCTAAATGGAAAGTGATCCTGGATTACTAAAAACATCCATGTCCAGGTTGCCTAATGATCTCAAATGAAAATCCTATTGGTGACTACATATTTGTTTCTTCCAAAGATTATATATTCAAACTCAACCCTTTGAATACGTCTAAAGCTGTCACTCACTTTACACTTTGAATGATTTTGTAATGTGTCTATTGATATCTGCTTTCCTACATATTTTCCCCAGTTCATCATTGTGACTGAATCTTCACATGTGCTATCACTAACATTCACTCTCTAACCGAAACCCTATTGCTAAAAAACTTTGGTCCAAATCCTATATTCACTCTTCTTCCTAAACCTACCTACTGTCTTCCTAATCCTACCGACTATCCCTTTTTGACTGGATGTTCTCTTCTACTTTCAATCATCCAAGGTACAAGGTCCTATGCCATTGTATATCGATTTATCTGAGACATCTGTGCAGAACGTAATTCAATGCTAAGTATCCCAATCAAGAACCCAATGACCTTCTGGGCTTCAAATCTTACTTAGATTTCTCTTTTCGTTCATATATTTCACCTCTATATTCTTATAAATATCACAGGTTCCTAATACCATTGTTCATCGAGCAGAATGGTTCCTAATCAAAATTGAAAATGTTATTAACACTAACCATACACTGTTCCCTCAATCTAACTTTACAGAAAAGCAATGACAGTGTTGGTCTTACAATACAGGAATGTATGGGATCTTCCACCTGATGAGAACCTCAAAGGTATGTGCAGAAATGATCCCTGGAGAAGATGTAGGCAGCTATGAAGGACCTGAGAGAGCAAAAGTCATCTTCCATGGAAAACAACCTGGTAGGATGAAGTTTGGTGTCTGAATCAGCCTCTGTCTTCTTAATGTAGAGGAGACGGACCAAACCAGGCCTTTTGGAGAGCTGTTCCTGAGAGCCTATGGATTATATCCCATTCTAACTTATGAAAGGGTCACAGGAAGTAGGGGCAGCCTCCATCTAAAGGGACCATAAGAAGCAACTGCTAAAACAAAGTGGTTGCCAAGGCAGTGACCTCATTCAGTTCCTGAAGGAAGTGACCTCACCTCACTTCCTTGGTGTTGGAACTCTCTGAACTTGGGATCCAGGAAGCCAGGCACCCCGAGCCAGTCCCAGTCCCAGTCCCAGTTGTCTCACTTGTTTTGGATTTACCAAGGAGAGGGTCAGTCTTTCTTGGTACCTACTGATTTGAAGATGTCCAAATGCCAGAAGAGCTCTGAAGAGGGGCCTTTCCTGAGAAAGAAGGTAGTGGCTCACCACTGGTTCCTGTCAACTTCACAGAGTTGACCAAGGAGACCAGATCTGAGACAAGACAGGCCATTTCGGAGGAACATAGTATGGCCCAGCAGTCAGAGAACACTCCAAATAGTCACAGACCTACTTGGGGGAAGGAGGTGCCTTTGTGGGTGTGGTTGTGGGTTTGTGATTTGGTCTCATGTTCTGAGAATAAGTTTTTTCAGATATCAGCTCCGGAGCCCAGGAATTAATTCTCATTGGGGCTAAGGTTCCCCACCAGTGAGATTTGAAATTGGCGCTGGCTGCAGAGTTAACAAGGGCGGGGACTTTTAACGCCACTGCAGAAAAGAAGAAGGTACGAAGAAGAAGTCCTTAGGTGCCATGTTGGGGTTTTTCTCTGGGGTATGGCTGCCATTTATACTTTTCCTAACATTCCTCCCTTTTTGTTTTCTTAGAAAGTGGGGCATTGTTTGTCATTTCTGGCTGCTAGCTGCTGTGTGGGGGTGCTGTGGGGCCTAGAAAGGGAAGTGGACAAATGCTCGGGGGCCAGGTCTGGGGATATCATGGCAGCCAGAAATAAAAGCCAGTGGTATAGATAGCTACTTCAGTAGGGGTAAAGTCTATGAAAGTTCCCTGATGCCACAAGTTGTCGATGGCATGAAACCAGTCCTGGATGGAGGAGATTGTTGGTATCAGCTACTGGTCCTGTAACAGAGACTCTAGGAAATACTGGAAGCGTTGCCTGGTCATGGCGTCACCAGCACTTGAAGAAGATCAGAGCGAATAAAAACAGAATGAAGATAAAAATTAAAGCAAAGGTCAATTTTTGTCAGAAGTTCCATGTTGGGGGACTGACATAGAAGAGGCCAAGGGCCATGAGGAAGCTTAGAAGGTCATAAAGACTCATGAATCCAGGATGGCAGATTAAGAGGTTCTCCAAGCTCGTTGCCTCCCGCTGTCTGATGTACGTTGCATTCCATCGTGCCTGGTAGTGAGCTTCATCACTGAGTGAACTGTTCTCTTGGAGATGTTAGGGGTTCATCGGTCATCAGAGGATGGTAGTGCCTAAGCAAAAGCTGGTTGAAATTTTGATTAGAAATTTTTTGCAGTTGGGTTTGAAGGAACTTCATTATGCATGGCAAGAGAGCAAAAAAAGGGAGCATCCCAATAAGGGGCCCCAAGATAGGTAGTAAGTACATGGCAAGATAGGATTGGAAGAACCCTGTTATGGGATTGGAGGAGCTAGGTTTGAGCAATTTGGTCAATAATTTCTGCAATTTAACAACATTTTTTTCTATCAGCCCAGATTCATTAACATAAGAGCAACATTCCTCTCTGAGGAATAGGCATGTACCCACTTTTTCTGCAGTGAGAAGATCAATTGCCCTTTGGTTCTGTAAAGCCACTTGTGCCAATGAAGTAACCTGGCGCTGCAGGGAGCCCAGAGACTCAGCAGTGGTATCGAGTGCTTCCTGCAGTTTTTGTTGCAGGTCTTTGAATGCCCATAGAGCATGACCTATAGCTCCACCAGAGAGTCCGAGACCCGCCACTGAGGTTGTTAAAGTGAGGCCTACCAGAACCGGCAGAAAGACTGCCCTACGGGTTCAGGAAGGTAGGGCCAACTGTCGGAATTCGGTGGGAGTATACAAAGACAGCTGAGGAACTACAGTAACCAAGAAACAGGTGCCAGAGACATTGATCATTGAGGTACTTAAAGACCCATTACACCAGAGGAAATGTCCAGGTTGCATAAATGCAGGGCTCGATTGGGTGCTTAAGCTCAAGGAACAAATGGGTAAAGGATTCATTATTGGCAGGTGGAAACAGATGAAAGCAAATAAAGTATTGGTGAAATAACTTTCCCACAGTGGGATACGTGTCACATGTAGGGGTTGTCCTTTCTTAGAGAAATTGTAGGTTTTTGCTGAAATATTTCCTGCCGCTAATGGGACTAAGTGAAGCACAGAGAAAGCACTGAGAAGGAGGCACAAAAAGAGGGGTGGAGTTTAATAATTGAAGAGATTGGTGTAACAAATTGAGCCATGTGTCAGGGGGACCTGAGGGGGTTGAAGGGTCTGAATCCTTTGTGGATGAGCTATGGATAAGATATAAAAGTTTTGATTCTGACTCCTTAATGTGTTCGACTACCTGGATGGTTGCCTTAGGTGGCATAATCAGGGTGCGGCCAACTGTCATCCACCCTGTGGGTCTGGCTGAGGTTGTCCGAGCATAGACAGCAAACTCAACATAGTCCCAACGTTTGGCCTTGGGGTCAGGTATATCTAAAGTATACCATCCATTGTTATCAGATAAAGAGACTTTATCCCACTTTAGGTAACTAGAAGTCCACACTTTAGGGTAACAAAGTGAGTGGTAAGAATAGCTACCATGTTCATCATGGAACCTGCATGACCAATAGGGGCACCCATTATATATCTCAGGCCACCAATGACAATAGTCTTTTGTTTGATCAAAAAGGAAGCAAATGAAAAGCCAGTTCCAGCTACCAGGGACGAAGGTCCTTGAAGGTGACAATTTTAGGGAAATAGAGGTGCAGTTGTGGATGAAGCAAGTAGTTGCATCCACTGCACGGACCTTCTACATGCCATGTTCTGAGTATCGTTCCTGAAGAGTGAATAAATACATGGTAAGAGAGGAGGGTAAAGACCAGTCCCGATAGAGCACAGAAAATAAGCAGAGCACAAAAAACAAGCAGTTACAGAAGATTAGGGTGTTGAGAGAGCCCATTGTGACTTTTTTAAGAGGAATTGGGCTGCATGGAACACCGTGTGAGCCACAACTTAAATGGGTGAGATGAGTGTGGAGAGCAGGAGTTAATGGGAGGTTCAGGAGGTGATTCTTGGAGTTCCTCTGGGTTGGTCCTGTCGTCAGCAGGTGGGGCCTCCTGATGATATGGCTTCAACCTAGAAATGTGAATCCAGGGAGTTAGACGGTTGTCTGGTAAGGAGAGTTTGGCGGCAGTGGGGGTACAGAGAATGACAGGATAGGGGCCTTCCCATTTTGGGGCAAGAGTCCCTTTCTCCTCTGGGGTATTATAATATACTAGACTCCCAGGTGTTAAGGGAGGAGTGTTTGGAGAGGACACTGGGTCCGGATGAAGCCAGTCCTGATATTTCCAGAGTTCCGAGCGGAGATGATACAAAAGAGGCAAAGACAAATCTCGGGTGAGAGGTCCTTGTGAAATGACCAACCCAGGGGGTATAAGAGGTCTTCCATACATTATCTCAAAGGGAGACAGTAAAGATGGTTTTTAGGGAGAGCTCTGATTCGAAGCAAATCCAAGGGAAGGAGTTTGACCCAGTCTAAGTTTAATTCCATTGTCAATTTGGTAAGGACTTCCTTTAGAGTACAATTTACCCTTTCCACTTTCCCTGAAGCTTGTGGATAATATGGACAGTGGAAATGCCACTTGAAGGAGAGGGCTTGAGAGACCTTTTGTGTGATTCTAGAAATAAACTCAGGGCCATTGTCATATTGTAGAGAAGTGGGCATACCAAACCTGGGGATGATGTCTGTCAGTAAGATTGAAGCTAGAGTGGAAGCCGTTTTATTGGAAGTGGGAAATGCCTCAATCCAACCAGAGAAAGTGTCCACAAAGACAAGGAGGTATTTAGTGCGCCATACTGTGAGCATGTTGGTGAAGTCTACCTGCCAGTCAGCAGTGGGAATGTGTCCCCGGGCTTGGTGGGAAGGAAAAGGTTTGGGCCTTAAAGGAGTATAAGTGTTGGTCCACTGACAGATCTGACAATTAGAGGCTATATTCTGTAGCATGGCTTTGTCAGAGAGGGTGAGCGAGAAGAAGCTCTGTAAAAAGAGGGTCAAAGACTGAGAATTGGAAAGGAATAGAGTATGAAGGAACTTGAAGAGATCCTTGTTCTTACTGGAAGAAGTAGGGGCTTCAGATGAGCTGTCTAAAGTGGCCATTATATGTCCCCCAGGGGGTCCATCATTGGAAGTGGTAGCAGCCATTTGTTCCGCCTGGTCAGCTTTGGCATTGCCCTCAGTGATAAGAGAGACGTCCTTCTAATTAGACCTACAATGGACAACTCCCACCTGGGTGGGTAAGTGGGAGGCCTTTATCAGATTGGTTATAAGAGCTGAATTAGTGATCACATTACCTTTGGTGGTAAGTAGGCCTCGCTCCTTTCATATTGCAGCATGGGATAAGATATGGAAGACATATTTTGAATCAGTATAAAGGGTTAGGGATTTTCCTTGTGCTAGAAGGCAGGCACGAGTGGCTACTATAAGTTCAGACTGCTGGTTGGTAGTTCCTGAAGGCAGAGCTTTGGCCTCTATAATCTCAGTGGCTGAAACTACAGTGTATCCAAAGTAATGAGTGCAATTCTGCCTAAAGGAACTGCCATCAGTAAACCAGATAAGGTCAGGCTTGGCTAGTAGTCTCCCAGAAATGGAAGAATGACAGGGGAGGAAATCATCTAAGGTTTCCAACCAATTATGAGTTGGTGTGTTAGACGTGGGAGTCATTGAGAGCAGTGAGGCAGGGTTCTGTGCAGAGCAGTGGAGGAAAGTAATATTAGGGTTTTCCAGAAAGGAAGTGAGGAGTGACAGAACTCTGGATGGAGGAAGGGTTTGAAAGCCCTTATAAGCTAAAAGATCCTTCAAGTGATGTGGGGAGTGGATAGTTAAAGGGGCCCCAAAAGTAAGCTCAGAGGCTTCTTTGTGTAAAATTTGTCCAGCAGCCAGAGCTCTTAAGCAAGGGGCCCACTCACGGATGGTAGGGTCAATTTGCTTGGACAAATATGCCACAGGTGCAAATGTAGGCCCATAGTTTTGACCTAAGACCCCAAGTTCTTGCCTCCCTTTTTCATGGACATATACATGAAATGGTCTTGAAAGATCAGGAAGGTGAAGGGCAAGTGCCTTTAAGACAAGTTGCTGAAGCCTGCGCAAGTGGTAGTTTGGGGAGGAGGCAAGAGATTCACTAGGGGGTCCCTTTGCTAGTTCATACAGGATTTGTATAGAAGAGAATAATTTGGGATCCAGGCCCTAAAATAACCTGCTAGTCCTAGGAATGATAGTATTTTGGCTTTTGTATGGGGCACTGGAAGATCAGAGAGGAGTTGCCTCCTATCCAGTGTTATTTCCTTTTTTCTGGGTGTAAGGCAAAAACCAAGAAAGGTGACAGAAGACTGGGAAACCTGGGCCTTGTGGGGAGACTTCCTATTTCCCTTGTCTGCTAGGAAATTAAGAAGCTGTGCAGTGTGGGATTGAGAGTATTCCCAGAGGGACTACATAGAAGAAGGTCATCGATATATTGAAGGAGAGTAGAGTCAGGACAGGTCGGGTGAAAGGATGTGAGGTCCTGGGCAAGAACTTGGCCAAAGAGATGGGTGCTATCCCTGAATCCCTGTGAGAGGACAGTCCAGGTAAGCTGATGAGAATGGCGGGTGTGAGAGTCAGTCCAAGTAAAAGCAAAGATATCCTGAGATTCTGAGAACAAGGGAATAGAAAAGAATGCATGTTTCAAATTTAGAACCAAGAAGTGGGTAGTAGTGGCAGGGATCTGAGAGAGGAGGGTGTAAGGGTTGGACACTAGCGGGTGGATGGGGACCACAGAGGAGTAGACAAGGGGAAGGTCTAGAACCAGCCTGTAGGACACGTTAGGTTTCTTAACTGCCAGAATGGGGGTGTTGAAAGGAGAGTGTGTAGGCCTAAGATACCCCTTTCATTATAAATCCTGGATGATGGCTTCTAATCCGAGGAAGGCTGTGGTTGTGAGTGGATATCATGGTTGACTAATATATCTTGAAGGGTCCAGTAAGACAATATGAATAGGACTGCATTTAGCCATAAAGGGTGTAGTTGTGTCCCAAAACTCAGGGTTAACTGGTTTAGATAGTCGTGGGAGAGTGCATGGAGGAGGTGTATCTGCCCCTAGGAACATCATGAGGAAATGAGAGGTAGGAGAGGTGTGGGGTGATATGTGAATGGTGACTTTTAATAGTGAGAGTATGTCCCTTTCCAGAAGGGGAATGGGGCAATGGCTCATAACGAGAAAGGAGTGAGTGAAGGACAAAAGGGATTTTGAGGGAAAATATGTTTACCTCCTACCACGACAATAGGAGTTTTTGAGGGTGTGGTAGAACCCCAATACTCCCTCAAGACCGAAAAAGTGGCACCAGTATCCAAAAGGAAGGTAATGAAGCGTCCATCCACCAGGAAGGTGACCCTAGGTTCTTGATTCTTGATGGTAATAATCTGGAGGGAAGGCCCAGGGCTCCATCATTCCTCCTCTGCCAAGCCCAGGAGAGGCTGGGGTTGCCGGGTGGCTGACCAACCTCCCTTCCGGGTTGTTGGGCAGTCTTCCCCCCAGTGTCTCCTTTGATGGCATGTTGGGCAGGGGTTGTAGGGTGTTCTCGGCGAAGGACAATCCTTACCACATTTGAAGCAAGCTCCAGGGGGTGTCACATTGGGACGGCGTGGTGATGGCCTTCTCTGAATGACCTGGGCCAACATTTGGAATTTGGCATTTTCAGCTCTCTTCCTACGGCATTCACTTTCATCCTCTCTACCATGAAAAACCTTTAAAGAGACAGCGAGGATTTAGGTCTGAGGAGTAGCAGGGCCCTGTTCAAGCCTTTTAAGCTTGGCTTTAATGTCAGAGTATTTTTGGGCCAGAACATATGTCATTAAGAGATGACGGCCATCAGGGGTTTCTGGGTCGAGTTATGTGCAGTGTTGAAGGGCCTTGGTTAGTCTATCCAGGAATTCTGAAGGTGTTTCCTCCTTCCTTTGAATGACCTCCTGCACCTTTTTAAAGTTAACAGCATTGTGGGTCGCCTTTTTCAGGCCCGCCAAGAGGCAGGATGTAAAAAGGTCATGAGTCTGTAAGCCTTCAGGGGTGTTGTAATCCCATACGGTTCCTGCTCTGGGACAGCATGAGAGCCCGTGGGGTGGTCAGGATTGGTCCTATGATTTTCATCAGCATGGGCTTGGGCTAGCTCCCAGACCCATTTCCTTTCCTCGGGGAGAAGTGTATTGGCCAAGAGCATGTATATGTCATGATGAGTGAGGCTATATGCTTGCAGGACCCATTGAAACTCCCGAATGTAAGTGGTGGGTTTAGTGGTGATTGAGCCTAACTTGCTCTCTAGCTGAGTAATGTCTGACCTGGAGAAGGGCACGTGGACTCTGATGACACCCTCGGGACCAGCTACCTCACGAAGGGGTGCGATTGTCTTAGGGGTGGGAAGGAGTCCTTTAGACCTGGTAAAAGGAGGACTGAGAGAGGCAGGCGGAGGACAGGAAGGAGAGGGAGGGGAAGGGAGTGTCTCTTTGGAAGAGGAGGAAGTGGAGCAGGCAGAAGAGGACGGAGGGGAGGGGGATAAAATGGAAGGCTGAGGATCCATGGAATCAGGCAGAGGATGAGGAGGGTATTGCAGAAGAGAAGGGGCAGATGGGGCTGGGGAGAAGGTGGGGGTTCATCTGCTGGGTTGAATGAGGAAGAATCTGTGAAGTCAGAAGTAGAAGTAGGGAAAGAGAGGGGATTGCAAGCAAGGAGGACCTGAGGGGGAGGGCAGGAGGAGCAGAGACAAGGTGCTGTGTGGGAAGGCTAATACCTTCAATGCAGGGAATCTCCCTCCACTTTTCCAGACGCTGGCAGTAGTTAAAAAGGTCCCAGGGGAGGTTTGGATCTAAGGAGCCTTCTGGAGGCCAATGATTGCCATTATCCAGTGGATATGGAGGCCAATCTTGGGTACAGAATTTAATTAAAAGTTTGGGCTTGATGTCTGGTGTGAGGGAGAGTGTGGCCAGATTTTTTATTAAACATTTGAGAGGTGAGGCTTCAGGTACAGATGAAGAGGTGCCCATTGTCACAGGGAGAGATGGAAGAGAGAGAGAGAGAGAGAGAGAGAGAGAGAGAGAGAGAGAGAGAGAGAGAGAGAATAAGAGTAAGCGAGAGAGACAAAGAGAAAACCCGAGCTCGAACAGCTTCCAGGAAATTCAGGGCGAATGGGGGTCACGTGGGTGTCCCCAAAATGACCAGCTGTCGTGAGGAAATACAGAGGGTACTACCTGGTCGTCACCAGTGAAGTGCGATCTGGAAGACCCAATGGGTTTGGAGCCATGGGCAACCTGACGTCAGGAAAGTTTTCGAACGCAGCTGAAGAAGTCAGTAATGAAAACAGAACTCCAGCTCCAGCAGAATGCAGTTCTAGGACGGGAGTTCAGTTTTCCCTGAGCAGAGAGGCAGCTTCAGCCAGACACAGCAGCCCTGCAGGAAACAGCAAATCTAGCCGGCAGCAGCAGTGGCAGCAAAGGAGGAAAAACCACAGAGCCTCTAGTGTAAACTCAGAACCCTCATGCCCCAAAGGGAAACGGATCACTAGAGGGTCCACTGTGACCAGTAAAGGTCTTGGTGGGAGGAATTCCCTCTCCTCTACCGGGCATCTAGAGTGTGCTGGACGATCAGGGTCACAAAACTAGCGGTAGCCCGAAGGAAGTTGGCGAGCCGGGGTCAGGGGAAGCTTACATACATCAGATCAGTGGTGAGTGCAGGAAGCTGGCGTCTGAAAAGAGCGGACCAGGACGGAGTGTCTGGGCGGAACGGGGGACGGGGCTCTTGTTGGAAAGAGCTCACCCATATCCTCAAACGGGGCACCAGAATGAAAGAACTCCCCACTCAAAGGCACTTCGCCGGGAGAATTCCAATTTTATTGCAAAAAGCTGTGTGCTTATATAGAACTAAGGAGGAGATGAAAGGACTTAGATAAATGGCAGGCAACCCGTTTATTGGCAAGTTCTTTCAGATATCAGCTCCGGAGCCCAGGAGTTAGTTCTCATTGGGGCTAAGGTTCCCCGCCAGCGAGATTTGAAATTGGCACCAGTGGGAGAGTTCACCCGGCCGGGAACTTTTCGCGCCACTTCAGAAAAGAAGAAGGTAGGAAGAAGAAGTCCTTAGGCGCCATGTTGGGGTTTTTCTCTGGGGTATGGCTGCCGTTTATACTTTTTCCAACAATGAGTATACCAGACAGTGCCTTGATTGACTGGTTTTCATTAAAATGGTGTTTAACAGAGATGCCAGAAAGTTGGATCCTGCTGAGTAGTGGGCCTAGAGCAATGGTGGGCAGGTGTGTGATAAAACATCTGTGGTGGGGCCATGTGGATCTGCCATTGGCTTCCAAATGGCTTGTCACTGACATGGTCAAACCAGCAGACCCTTATATGTAAAGGCATCTTGTTATATGGAGAGGTTTCAGGACGCTGTTCAAAATCAGGTTGCTATAGTCAAGGGGGCAAGCTATGTGGGATAGAAGCCTGGTTCTTGTATTCTCCTGCAGACCCTGAATCACCACACGTGACAGAACTCCCTCCCATACTGTGTCCCATTTAAACTCCTTGTATTTCGTGAAGCAAGTACCAAACTTCCAGTGCAGCAGCAAAAAACACCACGAAAATAGAGGATGACCATATGGCTTCACAGTCCACATGGGGAGACATTTAGCCCCCAGGGGCCACAGTTTACCTACAAAGGGAGAATTCAGCAATGCTGCCTCATGTTCATTGGGAAAAAAAGAAACAATGTCCACCAGGTCACATAGATGCAGACCCAGCTTTTATGGTCTCACTAGAAAGGAAGCTAAAGCTCCTGACAACAACATATATTTCAAGTGCCCAACCTCACAGAGAGTTTCCCAAGAAGTCTCTAGGCCAGCAGAATTCCATTTTTGTGGAGTGTTTACCCTGTCCCTTACTTTTGAAAACTCCTCTACCACTTCCAAGATTGTGAACTCCTGATTGTTTTCCATTCCAGATATGTATTCACGGAATTTCTAACTCTTTTCCTCTAATTGTTTCTTATTTGGGGCGAAGGTATTGTCAAGACATTGTTCTGGATAAGAGTGGGAAGATTTTTGTGTAGCACATATTTACATACACATTGGATACATTTTGCAATTTTTCATTCGAAATACTGAAACTCTGACACTAACCCATACCCTACTAGACTCTGACTACTAATCCTAATATGATGGAGAAAAATAACCCAAACAGAATAGAAATACAAGCAGTTCAGAGGAGGCATGGTGAATAGTTGGTCTTGCCTTTTGCATGATATAGGGTAGGAGTTATAAATCTTGTCAATTTTTTTCTTGAAATTGTTCTCCATGTGTTTTTAAAGTTAACACACATGTGAATTCCTGTCTCCCATTTTTCTGTAGCCAATTCAGCACATGTATTTTTATATGCACATACAAAATCCTACCTGGAATACATGTACATTTTTGTGAGGTGGCTAACTTGGCAGATACAAAGTATGAGAAGAAATCACTCCTCCTAAATGCTTTTGGAACTGAAAATTCAAACTATGAGTGAGCTTTTTAGTTGAGCAACATTATACATAAATCCATGTTCAGTAAAATTAATATTTTTGGATCTGTGGATGATATATATTTCATGATGATTTTTGATTGGCATATATTTTCTACTTTCCAATGTATTTGTGTGTGTGTGTATATATATATATATATATATATATATATATATATATATATATACACTCTAGATTTTTCAAAATATGAAATACATGTGTCTTATTATACACTCCCTAAATTCACTAATGTTCATGTATGTGGTTTTATAATCAACTTTTCATAAGATTATTTTCAGAAACATTCATCCACCTGAAATACATATTTGTTTTCTAGTACTGAAAACTTACTTCAGTGAATGGTGCAAACAAATCCTTATATTTCTACAGTAACTGACCCACTTTAACATCAATGCTACTAGATTCCTATGGGACATGATGTGTATTTTGACGTTCAATTTTATTCAACACTGGTACATTTCTATTTCTTCAGTTTTTGTACATCATAAAATGTACATTTCATCCACAAGTTCACAAATTTAAAGACATTTGTAACACATTCAATCACTTCCTGCTTCAGAACACATATATTCCTACTTGTTTTTGACTGCTCATTTCATGAGACTTCTTTCCAAATACATTATTTTCGATTTCCATAATCAATTTTGAAGCAAAACTCACACAGAATTTATGATAAACTACAACCCTAATATTACCATTAGATGTATAACTGGTTGGAATGAATGTATGTATATCAATATAAGATTTGCTATGTATTTTGAGATATTAATTTATTCCAATTTGTAAAGTTGGAACAAGTTATATTATTTATTCACAGTATGGTCTATTCAATCATTCTCTCTATATTCATACACACATGGTACACCTATTTGTGCCCCCAATACTAATTTATACCTCTTCAAAATATTGCTCCCAGAAATGGTGCAAGAAATACTCATGTCACCTGATCTACATATACATTTTATCACAGTAATATTCTGGCAAGAAAATGCAAAGTCACACTTACGATTGTACCAAAGCCTAAATGGAATATGAGTATGGATTATAAAAATCACCCGTGTCCAGGTTGGCTAATGCTCTCAAATGTCAATCCTATTGGTGACTACATATGTGTTTCTTCCTAAGATTATATATTCAACTTCAAGCCTGCTGAAAATGTCTAATCCAATCAATCACTTTATCATTTGCCTGATTTCCTATGTCTCTATTGATATCTGCTTTCCTACATATTTTCCCCAATTCATCATTGTGACCAACTCTTCACATGTGCTGACATTTACATTTTCTCTCTACCTGAAACCCTATTGCTAAAGAACTTTTTTTTCAAATCCTATACTCACTCTTTTTTTCTAATTCTACCAAATATCTTCCTAATCCTACCAACTATCCTTTTTAGACTGGATGTTCTCTTCGACATTCAATCATCCAAGTACAAGGTCCTATACCATTGTGTATAGATTTATCTGAGACACATGTGCAGAACATAATTCAAAGCTAAGTATCCCAATCAAGGATCCAATGGCCTTCTGGGCTTCAAATCTTACCTAGATTTCTGTTTTCATACATATATTTCACCTCTATATATACTTACAAATATCGCAGGTTCCCAATACCATTATTCATCCAGCAGAATGATTCCTAACCGAAATCAAACATGTTATTAACCCTAACCATACTCTTTGCCCTCCATCTAACTTTACAGAAGAGCAGGGACAGAGTTGGTCTTACAATACAGGAACATAAGAGATCTTCCACCTGCTGAGAACCTCAAAGGTCCATGCAGAAATGAACCCTGGGGAAGATAGAGGAAGCTATGAAGGACCTGAGAGAGCAAAAGTCATCTTCCACGACAAACAACCTGGTCAGGATGAATGGGTGTGTCTGAAGCAATCTCTCTCTTCTTAATGTAGAGAAGATGGACCAAACCAGGCCTGTGTGGAGAGCTGCTTCCGGGTGCTATGTTTGATATACCATTCTAACTTGTGAAAGTGTCACAGGAAGTAGGGGCAGCGTCCATCTATTGGGACACTTGGAAGCAAATGTTAGGAAAAAGTGATTGCCTAGGCAGTGACCTCATTCAGTTCCAGAAGGAAGTGACCTACATCACTTTCTTGGTGATGGAACTCTCTGAACTTGGGATCCAAAAAGCCAGGCACCCAGAGGCAGTCCCAGTCCCAGTCCCAGTGGTCTCACATGATTGGATTTACCAAGGACAGAGTCAGTCTTTCTTGGTAACTACTGATGTGAAGATGGCCAAATGCCAAGAGAGCTCTGAAGAGGGGCCTTTCCTGAGAAAGCAGGTAGTGGCTCACCACTGGCACCTGACAACTTCACATTGTTGGCAAGGAGACCAAATCTGAGATAGGATAGCCCATTTTGGGGGAACATAGTATGGCCCATCAGTCAGAGGACACTCCGGATAGTTACAGACCTACTTGGGGGAAGGCGGTGACTTTGTGGGTGTGCGTGTGAGTTTGTGGTTTTGTCTCATGATCTGGGAATAGGTAGGAATGTCGCTTTGTTTGGTTTGGATTGGATCGTTTCTAGTAAGTCTTTTGATAAGGCGAGTGTTTTTATGTCTGTTTATCCCACTGTGTCTGTGGTTGTAGATATTAGAAAAGAGAATGCATCAATGGATGTTTCCTGTCTTGTAGAAAGCTTCACAGCATTCATCCTGCCCAATTTATATATGGACTGTGGCTTGCCTTATAGATGGGCAACAACTACTATCTTTCTAAGTTCCTGTTTTCTTCTTGAATTCGGGCCACTCTCCAGAATAGGCTCATGGTTTGGTGTCCACAATATGTACCACCTCCAGGCTCTGTGACATGGCCACGTACTGGATAGCTGAAGGGAATGGGATCATCTCAGAAAACTCAGATATCATTCGAGAAACCCTGCTTTGGGCCATTTGCTTACCTATTGTTCTGTTGCCCTGAATGTCAGAAACGTCTTTGTCTCAGTCCACCCCTTTGTGAAGCCTGAAAAAATGGTTTTCAATGGAAATTAACGGGCATCACCTGTAGCTCTTTGCTTAATTGCTTTGGAAAGGGATGTGTCTGCATCAGACTCGTGGCAATGTGTGAGGCTGTTGCATAGATTCTCAGAACCTGATGGATCTAAAGAAAGATTACATGTGTGCTTCCAAAACCAAAATGGCCAAAAAAGCAGTCATTGTGGACGAAGTCTCTCGCCTTCCTCTGTAAGGTTCCTGACCTCCATCAATTGAAAATAGGGATCCTTTGTGTCAAATGAGTTCTTCAAACGCTGCAGAAGATAGTCCATAGGTGCTTGGGTTTTCTCATGATTCCAATTCACATAAAGAATATATACCCGAGAGTCAGTAGGCCTCAAATTCGGGAAGCAGAGCAGTATTTATGGCAGGCCTATTTGATCACTCCTGGTTCTCAGGAAGGGTGTCCAGGCAACCCTGACTTTAGGCAAATGAGGGGCAAGGGAGGTTATTTTGTACACTGTCTTGGACTGATCCCCTCATGGAAACCTCGAACCACAGGTTATGATGAGTGTCTATATGGAAGAAGATGAGGGCCTTGTGGGAGTGCTTTGGTTTTAATTGTGGTCATTTGTGTGGCGGTTGGAAGTGATGACTGGGTCTACCTGGGCTTGAACTCTGGTGTGATTCCCCTTAAAGTCTGAGTTCTGGAACTGATCTCAGAGAAATATTGCCATGAACTGTGTTCAGATTTTAGGAGGCCACGCATGGGATTCGCCCTTGGAAACTGAGATCAAGGACAGGGTGGCTTTCCACAGAGCCTTGGAATCTCAGCTAGGATATCACATGATTTTATTCTGAAAGATTTGGCAGCCATAGTTGAGAATCAGAACACCCTTGGACGTCACATTGAAGACCTCAATGGGCCTGGCTTCATGCGACCTTTTGAAGACTCTATGGGAAGACTTGCCTGTGAGAGTTCTCCAGAGCTTTCATTGAAATGAGCTTCCTCACCATTTAATGGTTCCTGAATGAACTGAAACCCACAGTGTCTCCAACTTCATCCATGAAAAATGGCTAGATAAATACAATGAAATTTTTGAAATTCCAATAATCAGGTGGCACTAGAGAACCTTTGGATGTCTTGTTGCTGATCATTAGTGTACAAGAGAATGCCATGATTGACCGAATTTCATGAAAATGGTGTAGAACAAAGATGCCAGTAAGTTGGAGCCTGCTGAGTAGTGGGCCTATTGCAGTGGTGGGCAGGTGTGTGATAATACATCTGTGGTGTGGCCATGAGGATTTGCCATTGCCTTCCAAATGGCTTGTGACTGACATTGTGCATCCAGCAGAACCTTCTATGTAAAGGCATCTTGTTACATGGAGAGGTTCCAGGGCAAAGTTCAGAGTCAGATTTCTATGTACAAGGGGGCAAGCTCTGTGAGATATAACCTGGTTGTTGCATTCTCCTGCAGACCCTGACCCACCACAAGTGACAGAACTCCCTCCAAAACTGGGTCCCAGTTGAACTCTTTGTATTTCATGAAGCAAATACCAAACTCCCAGTGCAGCAGCACGAAACACCACGAAAAGTGGAGGATGAAAAAATGGCTTCACAGTCCACACGGGGAGACACTTAGCACCCAGTGGCCATAGTTTACCTACAAAGAGAAAATTCAGCACTGCTGCCTTATGTTCATTAGAATACAAGAAACCATGTCCTCCAGGTCACATAGATTCAAACCCATCTTTGATGGTCTCACTAGAAAGGAAGCTAAAGCTCCTTACAACAACATATATTTCAAGTGCCCAACCTCAGAGGAAGTTCCTCAAGAAGTCTTTAGGCCGTCAGAGCTCCATGTTTTTGGAGTGTTAATTGTTAGACCACGACACAAGAAAAGACCACTGACTCTAATTAAAATCATATTAAATTAATCTTATTATTTCTACCTTTCATGCTGCCTCCCCTCCCAAAACAGCCGGAACAAGACAGCAACCCCAGCTTTCCTACAGCCCAGCTTTATAGCCCAGAAAGTTACACAAAAGGGGTGTTACAGATAACAGAACTCTGACAAGCATCACACTAATGGTAGTTTAGGTTTTTTTTGCTGTCCCTACATCAGAATTCAGAGGACCATTAGAGCCTCAGAGAGTGATGTTGTCTGGCCAGAGAAGGCAAATATTTATGATGTGTCACTAAAGTTTCAGAGAGGGCTGCTATCTGGTCAGAGAGCCGGGCATGCGTGAGTTCAAGGCACGGGCAGGCATTTCAAGCAGGTTCAGAATTTGCAGTAATTTATGGTAAAGCCAAAATTACCTTTTCATGGCTTTGTGGCAAGATGGCTCTCAATTTTAATAAAAGATCAGGTTGGGTCTATCATTTCCCCCTTTTCTCTGTGTCCCTTTCAAATCTTTAATAGATTAGGGCAAGAGCACTGAGGAAATTTTAATCCCTCAGGTAAGATTCTCCAAATTTTTAGAACTTACCCAAAACCGATCTCCCTGATTTTACCAGACTTAATTAATTACTTATATTGATAGTCTACTTATCTTTCTCTCCATTGTTGTAAGAAGAGTGGCGTCAATCATTATTTCTTCTTCTGACCTGAGACAGGGTGAAGTGAGTGGGCATGGCGTGAGGGACATGAGTTGCCTTTTATAAGTCAGTTGGGGGACATGAGTTGCCTTTTAGAAGTCATTTCGGATTGAAGTCTGGTTGGGGAAGAACAGGTTGTAAAGTCATCTGGGGATGGGTTCTTCTATGAGAGAAACAAAAACCATGAGTACTGAATAAATGTTGCAGCAGCCGGAACATGTTAGTGTATAGAAGTTCCCTCACCAGTCTTTAATATCCCCAGTTATCAGGACTATCAAATTAATATTTAACTTTTAGTGTTACAGTTGTCCTTCCCCATAAGATACAGTTTAACAATGTAATGTCATCTGATCTTGTAAAATCCTTTTTCTAGTATGACCTCTGCGTCTAATAGAGAAACCTTTAATTCTGTTACTCAGGGCTGGATAATCGTACTAGCAAACACCAAGCCTACCTGTGTTGGTTAGGAATATCTGCAGGCCTTAAATTAAAAATTTCTGCCTCTGGCAGCTCTTCTTGATAGTCTCTTTTTATAAGTATCAGGCATTCCTGTCTGAGAATCCTTCTTTGTAGCCTCCAGTCTTACTTATTTTGGGAGACTAAAATAAAGTGCATACCTTAAAATATTATTATTATTATTATTATTATTATTATTATTATTTAAAATGCCCAGGAATGGCTGAATTTTCGTCTTAACTGTCTTTCCAAAGTGTTTAAGATGAAGCAGTCAAACGGACTTTTGTTTCTATCTATTGTTAACAGTCAGCTGAGCTTTATGGGAGTCAATTCTGGAAAAATGAGAGCACATTTTCAATTCTGCTAGTGCCATTTGCGCTAGGTGGGTCCAGGTCTTGCTTGACCATTTATCTTCCCTCAGAAGCATCAGGGATATCTCCTTTCTCTGATGACTCTCCTCTTCATAACAAATGCACTGATTGGCTTTCTGTTCTCCAGTGGTCTCATTAATCTCCCTGATCAGGAGGTTATGTGGCTCAGAGTTGCAAAGCTCTTTAGAGAAGTCCCCTGTTCCCTGGATTCAGATTGACTCAGAGGGTAAGAGCCAAATATTGGTTTTCTTGGCCCTTTTCATTTAACTTTAATTTTAAATCCTAATCTTAAACATCCAGCAAATTAATTTTAACAGCCTTATATTAAGAGTACTGGACTTTAATGTCTATAACTTTATAATTATCTTTTTATTAATTGGGATCTGTATTATTCTGTCTGTATTGTAGGTGATGACTTATTATCTTGAATAAACCCATGTTGTGTTCTTAAAGCAACACATTTGTAAAACACTAACAGGGAATCTTTAGATAACTTATAAGAAAATTTCAACTAAAATTAACAAAAGTAAAAATACTTAGTTCGTGTAATAGCTACCCTAAATTTTTTGGCTGAGTATTACATTATATCCCCTGTTTGAGATCCTAGGAATCTTGACATTTTTTATGTTTTTAACATAACTTTAAAGAAATATTATCTGACGTACTTGTTTCATAGTCATTCTCACATATAGTAAGATGGGACACACAGCCTTATCTCAGGTAAGGCAGGGCTCTTTATAAATCTTAAGCATTTTAGTTCTAAAGCTGATCTTTATTTTATTTTTTTTTTTGTTTGGGGGTCTGGGAAGATCTACTCCTTAAGAAACTAATAGTTCATACTCAGGATTGGTTTTTGGTAGGAAAAATTATGATAAACATGGATTATTAGAATTACTTTATAATTTGGAAGGGTTTCTAGAAAACAGTATACCAGATCTGTAAGTTTCTATGTGAGGAGCCTCTAGGTCATTGTGGTGTTTGTGAACTTCCATTTTAGTGTACTGTGGCCAAGGTCAAAATGTACAGACAGTGAAGGTGTAACCCATCAACTTCATCTTCAGACACTTGCAAAATAGTTCCCAATTTCAGGTTTGGCTCTATGAGCAAGTGAATGTGCAGGTTGAGGGCTCAATCATTGGTTTTAAGAAGTATATGAACCTCTCATCAGATGATGCAGAAGAAATTGATTTAAAACAAAGTAAAGAACAGAACTGGGTCACTGTGTACCAAAAGGAGATAATATTACTCTGCTACCAAGTGTCTCTAACTAGAAATGATCAATGAAGTCATGAATTATTGAGAAGGCAGTTTTGTTTTTTTAGGTGTTTTTGTTTAGGAGTATAATCCTAAAGTATTTGTTTATATTGCTTTGATTACCCTTTTGTTATTACCAGATGACAATAATGGTATGGGGTTGTTTTTATTAAAAAGTAAAAATTAAAAGCAACATTGACAAAGTTTACATAAATTGTTTGTGGTCTCATGAACATTAGCTAACACCATATGATATCACATTTAAAACATGAATTAAAGAAAGCCTGAAAGTTTTCAACTTTTACATAGATTAGGCTCTCTTTAACTTAAAAATACATTTAAATTGTTCCACAATGTAAAAAGTAACATAAAACTTTACATATCTTATTGATAACAGGTAAATAAATCTCCAATATATTTTTTTACCATACAACTTCAGAACACCAGCTTGATATAATGCTCTTTTAAAGTTTCTACCTTACAGACTTGCATACCTGTAAGATATGAAAACATTAATAGCATCACAATTACATTGATGTTTCTACATTAACCAAGTTTAGCTTTTAAAGAAATGGCAGTACAATGCTCTAAAATAACAGTTCTGATTTAATAAGTTTTTTAATTTTTATGGTTCCTTGCTCTAGAAAAAATAAAACTTAATAAACACAATGTTATGGGTAAACTTATGTTTCAAAAAATTTTTGTCTCATTAACACATGACTGATTTTTAAAACCTTATATAGAGTTTAGTAAAAACTTATACAGACCTTAGTAAATGAATCAGATTTCTAACAAAAGTACTCACGAATGAGTAATCCCATATCAAATTTACTTATTTATCAAAATATTAGAGAAATGTATTGAACAGTGTAAACCATTTTTATGTTGAAGAAAATGTTCTAGAACCAAGGCACATTAGACGTTTTGTAGATATTAATATTTTATTAGATTTTTGAACACCTAGAAAAATTTGTAAGCTTAAATTTAAAAACATTTATTTTTATCTGTTTATCCGATTTAAATTGAAACATTTAAACCACGTGAACTAAAGATCTTTGGATCCACTTTTTAAAATTTGTTTTTATGAGCGCTTTTTTTAATGAGCGCTCCTTATATATGTTAATTTGTGTATCATATATATGATATACGGATATATGTCTATATAGACAGACAACACATAACAAAATTGTGCACACATAATAATAGTAAAGGCCTTGTAGTTTTTCACAGGTGAAATATCTATTGCAATGTTTCAAAAAGTCCACAGTTGGTCAAAGATAGAACTGATCAGAAAAACATTAACCTAGGTCTGTATGCTCAGAATCATGAGCTCAAAAATAATAAAGTATCTAAGGAAAACAATAAGAGTCCTAGAAAAAATGACTGGCCAGTAATTAGTAAATACCATACAATTTACTTTTTTTTTCCGTTAGGCATCAAATCAGTCTCCTACTAAGCTTGCAGGCTTTTTTCATTTGCATTTCAACATGAGTCATGGCTGAGGTCTGGAAGGAGCAGGAAAAAAACTGCTATTCTGAGCAGACACCTCAGGCCTAAGGCATATTAACCATAATTTTCCGGTTGGGGTGTTGAAAATTATGATACAAGTTCAAGATACAATTCACAAAATTTCATGTCTTTACATCTTATTTTGTCAACAGATACCATACTATGGTTTACTATCCTTGTCCAAATTAATGCACTGGTAGACACAGTGACATTTTCTCTGGCTACCGAATTCAAAATTGGTTAAAAAAAAAAAGTGAATGATTGGGAAGTTACTTGCCAACTTGGAAGTAGAGTTCTTCAGTTTTCCATCCTAAGTATTTAAGTTCTCTGGCATGAATTACCTGAAATCTTAAACTAAACAATGACCTAAACCCGACTTTTAACTGCAAGATTGTGCAATGCTTCAAAAACCCATTCAGATACCAGTTTTTTTATGATAAAACATCATCATTTAAACACACATTCAGCTAAGATCATTCCCAAGAAAAAATTTATAATATCAACACATTATTGCACATGTCTTAAAGGACCAGAAACAAAGACACAAGACAGACAGAAAGGAGGTAGAGACTATGGTTGTCAGACAGAATCCTTTAAACCAGAGCAGATAAGAGAAAAAATCTACTACACCAGTGGCACCACGGGGGGGACCAGATGTTTTAACAGAGGGGCAACCTGAAATGTAAAATAAAGTGTCTATATGGTGACTTTACTGAATTTAGTGTCCCCTTTTTCTTTTTCTCTTTTTTAACAAGACAGAGGTGGCATAATACTTACAGTGCACGGAAGGAAGGAGGGTATTCCCTGAATCAACAGGGCTTTGGCAGCTGCTGGGGGTCCCTCAGTCCCTCCTTTTACTTACAGGATTAGCTCCTCTGGTTCAGTTCCACCCCAAGCAAGCTCCATCTCCTAACATTTCAGTAGACAGCTCTCACAAAGTTCTGGGGCGGAGGGGGGGGTACCAAATTTGTAACTTAAAGTTCGGTTCCTGACCTAGAAGCCAATTTATACCAATTAAATAATGAGGAATGGGTTCTGAGAAAAAGAAAAGGGGAGGCTAATTGCTTTGCTAACAAAGGAGAAACACAGGGGACTCTGCCAAATGTTGTGACTCTCTTGATCTGGAGGGACAAGGGGTTTTAAAGGAGTTTCACTTGTTAACCTGGGAGATACTCAGTTCTTAGGTCCCCAGCAGGCATTGCCCTCTGCAATGGTTGTGCTCCAGGCAGCCAGCTAGGGGCTTCTATCATCCTGCTAAACAAAGGGGGGTAAAGTTCATCGCAGTTCCTTAAAACACAGTTCAAACGGGTGTCAGGCTTACTCTCTTTATTACCCATTTTCACGTCCAATATCCTTAAGTTTTTACAACCAAAATCACACAACAAAATGAACAAAAGCAAACAAACAAAAAAAAATAGAACGCAGAACAAAACACACCACACACACACAAAAAGAAAAACAGAAACCCGGCGCCTAAACAGAAAAACAGTGGTACAGTGCAACATCTTACTAAAGCTCCAGGGTAGGAGCGCGTGCGTGCCCGTCGGCACCTCTCTACACTTCCAGAGGAATTTCCTACAGAACAGAACAGAGGACATAACGATTCCTGTTACTGTCCTGGACAGGAGTATATGTGAGCCTCCCCAGGCCACATCTCTGTCATCAGAAGAGATCTCCCTTAACCGGATATCAGATGTTATAAAGGCGCCACTTACCTATGGAGGCCTCCTCCATCAGGTGCTTGCTAATAGTTTTAGTGCAGAGGTTCACTGCAATGCTCCCGGGACTAAAGGCTCTCTTCCTAATATAGAGAAGATGGACCATACCAGGCCTGAGTGGAGAGCTGTTCCTTGGTGCCTATGGTTTATATACCATCCTAATTTGCAAAAGTGCCACAGAATGTAGGGTCAGCCTCCTTTTCATGGTACTCTTGGAAGCAACTGTTTGGACAAAGTGGTTGCCAAGGCAGTGACCTCATTCAGTTCCTGAAGGATGCGACCTCACCTCACTTCCTTGGTAATGGAACTCTCTGAACTTGGGATCCAGGAAGCCAGGCACACAGAGCCAATCCCAGTCCCAGTCCTAGTGGTCTCACTTGCTTCGATTTAGCAAGGACAGAGTCAGTCTTTCTTGGTACCTACTGATGTGAGGATGGCCAAATGCCAGGAAAACTCTGAAGAGGGGCCTTTTTTGAAAAAGCAGGTAGTGGCTCACAGCTGGCTCCTGACCACTTCACAGAGTTGGACAAGGAGACCAGATCTGAAACAGGACAGGCCATATCGGGGGAACACAGTATGACCCAGCAGTCAGAGGACACTCTGGAGAGTGAGAGACCTGCTTGGGGGAAGGAGGTGACTTTGTGGGTGTGGATGTGTGTTTGTGGTTTTGTCTCATGTTCAGAGAATAGGTAGGAAAGTCGGTTTGTTTGGTTTGGAGTGAACTGTTTCTAGTAAGTTGTTGGACAAGGTGAGTGTTTCTATGTCTGTGTATCCCACTGTGTCCGTGGTTGTAGACATTAGAAAAGAGAATGCATCAATGGATGTTTCCTGTCTATTAGAAAGCTTCCCAGCATTCATCCTGCCCAATTAATGAATACTCTAGGGCTTGCCTTATCAATGGGCAACACCGGCTATCTTCCTAAGTTCCTGTTTTCTTCCTGAATTCTGGCCACTCTCCAGAATAGACTCATGCTTTTGTGTCCACGATATGTAGCACCTCCAAGCACCGTGACATGGACATGTACTGGATAGCTGAAGGAATTGGCAAGAATCTCAGAAAACTCAGATACCAGTGTGACCAGGATAGTCTCAGTGGAGAAACCCTGCAATTGGCCTTTTTATTACCTATTGTTCTGTTGCCCTGAATGTCAGGAAGGTCTTTGCCTCAGGCCACGCCTTCGAAATTCCTGAAGAAAAGAGTTTTCAAACGGAAATGAATGGGCATCACCTGTGGCTGTTTGCTTAATTCCTTTGGAAAGGGATGTGTCTGAATCAGCCCTTTGGCCCTGTGTGAGCCTAGAGCTTAGATTCTCAGCACCTGATGGATCGTAAGAAAGATCCCATGTGTGGATCCAAATCAAAATGGCCAAAAATCAGTCATTGTGGATGACGTCTCTCGCATTCCTCCATAAGGTTCTTAACCTCCCTCAAGTGAGAATAGGGATCCAATGGGTCAAATGAGTTATTCAAAGCCCTGCAGATGCTAGCCCATAGGTTCTTGGGTTTTCTTATGAATCCAATTCAAATAAAGAATCTAAACCGACAGTCAGTAGGCCTCAAATTGGAGAACAGAGCTGTGTTAACGGCAGGCATATTTGATCACTCCTGGTTCACAGGAAGGGTGTCCAGGCCACCCTGACTTTTGGTAAATGAGGGGAAAGGGAGCTTACTTGGGACACTGTCTTGTGCTGCGCCTCTCATGGAATCCTCCTGCCAGAAGTTATGATGAGTGTCTATATGGAAGAAGATGAGTGTCATGTGAGAGTGTTTTGATTTTAACTGCGGTCATTTGTGTGGAAGTTGGAAGAGATAACTGGGTCCAACTTGGCTTGCACTTTGGTGTGATTCCCCTTAGAGACTGTGTTTTGGAACTGACCTCCGAGAAGGTACAAGGTCCTATGACATTGTATATCCATATTTCTGGGACATCTCTACAGAACGTAATTCAATGCTAAGTATACCAATCAAGGGCCAAATGAACTTCTGGACTTCAAATCTTAACTAGATTACTGTTTTCATATTTATATTGAAAGGTTAATAAAATAGATACTTGTCATTTCCTGTTTTTCTGTATGCTTAACAAAACACCATTGAAATCTTGAGAACTGTTTACTATTCTTGTTCCCAGAATGTGCTGTCCCAAACTGCCAAACTGCAGAATGTACTCCGTCAACCAGTTGCTCGCAAACTGACACTCGCCATTACCCATCAATAAATTTCTCTCCCTGCCCTCTCCAAGAAAAATATATAACCATTTCTTAAGCTGTTCTCAGGGCTCTCTGCTCTGTTCAAGTGATCTCTGAGCCCTTCATGCCGGACTCCCAATAAACCCTTTGCTGTTGCATGAGACAGTCTCTTAGTGGTCTCTGCCGCAGATGCTCGCCCAACCTTTACATCTGGTGGCCCTAGCAAGATCCGGAAGCTGCAGACAAAATACCCCCAACGGGCTCCTCTGGGGGTAAATAAGGCCCATCTTTCTCGTTTCAGGCTTCAGGTTAGGGTATGGCAAAACGGCTATTGGTAAAGAGCGTGAGCTCTCTCCCATGGTGGCTGACACACATGTCACAGAGCCACAGGCCATGTCCCTGGGGGATAGACTCGGGAAATCGTGGAACAATAGTCTCCTCAACTCAGTGATATTTTGTTTCTGATTCGGTATTGCCAGCCCTTCAGGTTTTGCCGACTAGTCAGTCCTGGTCTCAGTATTGGACGTCCATTGCCTGTCTTTATTGTCTTGTCTTGTCTGTGTTGTGTGTTGTTGCTTTCGGTGTCTGTGTATATTTCATTATGGGACAGATCATTTCAATGCCTCTGTCCCTGACCCTTAATCACTGGACCAAAATCTGCTTAAGGGCTCAGAATCTTTCTTTTTCAGTAAAACGCCAGACCTGGCAGATTCTGTGTCTCAGAATGACCCACCATTGCAGTCGGATGGCTCCTAGAAGGATCTTTCAACTTCGCACTTATTTGAAAAGTCCGAGATATTGTCTTTCAGCAGGTGCCACATAGACATCCAGATCAACAGCCATATATCTTAACTTGTCAGTACCTCTACAAATCTCCTCCTCCATGGGTCAAGCCTTTCCTTGTCCCTGCACCTGCTCCTACTCCTTCCCCCATGATTCTATCTCAACCTCTCTGCTCCTCCTCCTCCACCCTCTGTTCTCCCTGAGTCTCAAGACTCTACTGGACTCACCACCCCCTCCTTATCATCTGCCCTGGTCTCCCAACCCCTAACACCCTCTAAGTGATTCCCCTTCTGCTGACTCAGCCTCTCCACCATTCGAGGAAGCTAGGCTGGCCCAGCGTCATCCAGATGACTGTCCCGTGGCACACACAGCCCCTCCTTCCCTGGAGGAAGCTGGCCCGGCTAAAAGAACTCAGAGAACTCACCGACGTTTTCACACCTGCCTACTTGAGGTGACTGCCAACACCACCTAGCGACTCTCTTCATGACAGAGCAATGAGAGTAAAATCTCCTGGAATGTAGAAAAAAATATCCTCAGACCTGATGGGCGACCAACACAACTTCCCAACATAATCAAAGCTGGCTTCTCCTTAAACCCACCCAACTGGGACCCCAACACCTTTGAAGATAGGGAGCATCTGTTCAATTATTGCCAGGCTCTAACAGCGGGTCTCCAAGGGGCCGCTGGGTGACCAACTAATTTGGCCATGGTAAGAGAAATTATTCAAAGGCCTGATGAATCTCCATTTATGTTTCTAGAGAGAATCATGGAGGCATATAAGAGATATACTCCTTTCGATCCTCAGGCAGCAGATTAAAAGGCATCTGTCACGATGGCCTTAATTGAGCAAGCTGCCATGGATATTAAAAAAAAAAAAAATTAAAAGAGAGATTTTGTCAAAGAAGCCAAGAAAGTATACTATAAGAGAGAAACAGGGAGAAAGAAAGGGAGCAAAGGGAGGATGAGAGAACCAAAAGACAGACTAAGGCATTGACTAAGGTCCTGATCACAACAAGAAAGAGGCCAGAAATTAAGACATAGGGTGACAGGAAGGGCCCATGCCAGAGGCGACCCCTGGCCTCAGATCAGTGTGCTTACTCTAAAGAAAAAGGATACTGGGCCATAGAGTTCCCTATAAAGAGACAGCCACGCCAGCTGGCCATTCTGACTCTGGAGGATGACTAAGAAAGTCAGGGCTCAGAACCCATCCCCTAGCTCAGGGTAACTTTTGAAGTGGAGGGGACTCCAGTAAACTTTGAAGTGAATACAGGAGCAGTATACTCAGCCCTTAAGGCCCCATTGGGCCCTCTATCAAATAAAAGGTCTCTAGTTCAAAGGGATGATGACAGTAAATATCAGGCTTAGACAACTAAGAGGACCATGGACCTGGGGAAAGGAAAAATCCATCACTCCTTCCTAGGAATCCCAGAATGCCTGGACCCATTGATGGGCAGAGATCTGCTCATCAAGCTCCGGGCCAAAGTAACTTTTAACCATGAAGGCCCCCAAATGAAATTTCTAAATACTTCAGCAAAAACTCCTATAGTCACGGCTTTAACTATATTAGTAGAAGATGAACATCCACCATTCACATGCCCCAAGTCTGATCAAACAGGCAAGCTACCCCAAAAATGGATAACAGATTACCCAGATGCCTGGGCAAAAACTGCTGGGTTAGGCCTGGCCGTGAAACAATCTCCAATAACAGTGGAGTTAAAAACCTCAGTCTCCCCAGTCAATGTCAAATAATATCCTCTAAGCAAAAAACTAAAGGTGGGATAAGGCCCCATATTCAGAAATATCTGGCATTAGGGGTCCTAAGGCCCTGTCAATCGGCCTGGAACACTCCCCTGCTACTAGAAAAAAAAACCCAGGGACGGGGAACTATCGCCCCATTAAAGAGCTAAGAGAGATCAACAAAAGAGGGCAGGACATTCACCCCACGGTACCTAATCCGTACAATCTGCTTAGCACTCTGAACCCTGAGGGGAAATTATATACTGTTCTGAACTTAAAAGATGCTTTCTTTTGCTTGCCTCTGCATAAAGATAGTCAGTTGCTGTTTGCTTTCTGGTGGGTAGACCCAGAAACCAAAACGTCTGGTCAACTAACTTGGACTAGACTCCCACAGGGGTTCAAAAACTCCCCCACTCTCTTTGATGAAGCCCTCCACAGAGATCTCAACAACTTCAGAACTACGCACCCTGAATTTACCCAGCTTCAATACGTGGATGTCCTGCTACTGGCAGCCAACACCAAGGAAAACTGTGAGTCTGGGACCCAAGCACTATTATATGAGCTTGCTCAACTCGGGTACAGAGTTTCGACCAAAAAGGCCCAAATTTGCTAGCATGAAGTAATCTTCCTGGGCTATTCCCTTAGGGGCAGTAAACGATGGCTCACTGAGCCCAGAAAAAAAACCATTATGTAGATACCACCCCCATCTTACAGCAGACAACTCAGAGAATTTCTTGGGACTGCTGGCTTTTGCAGGTTATGGATGCCTGGGTTTGCGTCCTTAGCTGCTCCATTATACCCGCTGTTAAAGGAAGATGCCCAATTCCAATGAAACCCTGAGGACCAGGAAGTTTTTGATAACATCTAAGGACACTGACACTGAACGCCTCAACTTCACTGAGCTCAGCCTGCAATTAGAGCAAGCCCTACACTACGTTAAAAATGTACATCAACTCACTCACCTTGGTTCAAAGAAACTGCAGGCATTACTGTAAGATTAAGAACAGAGTTTTCCACTAACCAACTCACAGTGAAAGGAAATAACTGAACGGGTAACAAAAGCCTGTCGGGTCCGTCAATTGGGTAATGCTTACCCTTCCAAGTTTCCTAGAGGAAAGCACCTATGAGAAACCAGACCAGGACAATTCTGGGAAGTGGACATTACTAAAATTAAGCCAGCAAGGTATGGATTTAAATATCTCCTAGTCTTTGTAGATACATTTTCAGGATGGATTGAAGCCTTACACACACACACACACACAAAAAAAAAAAAAAAAAAAAAAAAAAAAAAAAAAAAAACGGCGCAAATGGTTTTCAAGAAGATCCTGAAAGATATTTTTCCAAGATACGATCTGCCTAATGGACTGATAATAGACTGGTTTTCATGGCCCAGGTAAGTCAGGTGTTAACCAGGACCCTGTGGATTAATTGGAAGTTACATTATGCTTATATACCCCAGAACTCAGGACAGGTAGAAAAAATAAATAGAACCATTAAAGAGACCTTAACGGCCCCCTTAGGGACCTGGTGACTATCTCTCCACCCAGATATTTTTCAGCTCGGTATAGGTCTTTCCTATTGAGACATGCCTGATGAAGAGGATCTCACTAAAATTCCATTAAATCCCTTCCGTACCATAGATAATTGAAACAAACATTATGGATGCAGGGACACGCGAGCCAGATGCAGGTTGGCTAGCCTATATTACTATGTATGCCCGGCAGACTATCAAAGCGTCAAACAGCCATGGCTGTGTGGGGGAAAAGCCGACTTCTTGTGTAAGTCATGGGGATGTGAGCATACAGGGGCTGCCTGGTGGAACCCAAACTCCTCATCAAATTCAGTACACAGCATTGGCCATATTACCAATTAGACAACCAAAAACTATGGCCCCCAGAGGGTTCTCTAGATCCTCAAATTCTGCATGACATTTTTAACTTCGGCAAGTGCTCAAAAGGGGGAAATTCCCCTATGTGGAATCCTTTTTCCTCCTTCGCTCACATCCTGTACTATGCTTCCCCAATAGTTCCTCACCCTCAGCCTTCTGCTCTAGACTCTCTGCTTTCACTCCCACCTCAGCAACCTGATTTCTCCCTTCCAATTACTAGATCAAAAACCCAAACCTCTGCTGGATCTCAGAACATTGCCCCCTTGCTGAGGAAGCAGGTACCGAGGTACCCCTCCACCCACTCCTCTCTTTTCCTGTCAGTGTCTGCACTAGGTCCCACCAAGTCCTCTAGCAAGCTTAGCCAAAGCTCAAACCAGCTGAGAAGAGCCCTCAGACCCCTATCCAAGATGTAATGAAAATGACCTTTAAAGTTGATTTGTCATCACTGAAAACAGGTTTCTAAGAATTTAAAGTCCCTCACAGGCTTTTTGGAATACTCACTCCCGTCTTCCCCTCTGCTCTACCTGTTCTACTGCTCAAGTTTTTGTTCTAGGAAAATCCCAAACCCCTTTCCCATTATTCTTTGGCATCTCTCCTTCCTCATTCTCAGATCCACGGAGCTGCACACAGCATCGCCTTCCCTGTCATCCCCCTCTGTACCAGGTCCACAGAAATGTCTTAAATGACCTTCTCCAGAAGTCTTTACCAAGGCTTACTTTAGGGCTTTCAGCAAAAGAGTCCCTCTGAAAAAGTTCAATGGAGATAAACTTCCACTCTTCATGTTGCCCTGTTCTACTTGGCCACTGGCTGGAAAAATCACCACCCCTAAGCTAGACATCGCCTTACCAGTTTTTCACAAAATATGTGAACAAGGACTCTGGCCTTGAGCTGGGGCTTCAGAGAGATTGCTACATTTCTAAGATAAAAAAGTTACCAACTGGGCTCCATGGTGACAGCTGGCAAGGAGGAAAAAAAAGAGACAAAAAAGCTCTTCCATTCCAAGGTGTGATTGAAAAGTTAACGTGCACAGAACAGAGGAAAAAAAACAGAAACAGAAACTGATTTGTGTGAATTTCTGCAGACTGTGAACTTCTGAGCCCCTTCCCTTACATGTTGGGTACAAATACTAAAACTACCAAAACTTGGGGTTCAGGGGATTAATTGATTACAACAGAAGCAATGCCCTCTCAATACGGATGCAAACAAATAAAACTCCTTTCCTGTCTTTGGTGCTATCTTAGGTGCCTTTCCTTGTCCGTCTCTACAACAGTATAATTCTATACACTTTAACATTATTTATGTTTTCATAAAGTGGTCAATAGTTGCGATTAATTATGTAATGATGCAGATGTTTTCCAGAGTGCTCTATCAGGACGCAGGTTCATTTAAAGATCAAATAGGGGGGGCATACAACCCGGTTCCACCGGGAACCTGTATCCCTCACTTTAGCCATCCTATTAGGAATAAGAGTTGCTGAAGGGGTGGGCACAGGAACAACTGCCCTAGTCCATGAGACACAACAAAGACACAATTAGAAGCAGAAATAGACCAAAGCTTAAAGACATTAAAAACCGACATCACAGCTTTACAGGAATTTTAACCTCTCTCTCTCTGAAGTTGTTTACAGAGCAGGCGAGTGTTGGACCTCCTCTTCATGAGAGAAGGGTGCCTTTTTGCTTGCATTGAGGAAAGAATGATGTTTTTTATGCCGACAATACTGGAGTTGTAAAAGAATCTATGAGTAAATTAAGAAAATTACTTGAAGAGTGTCAAAGAAAGACAGAGGCCCCCAAAGGGAGGTTTGAGTCTTGGTTCACATAGTCCACCTAGTTAACTACACTTTTATCCACCCAGGCTGGTCCATTAATAATTCTCATATTATTGTTAACTGTAGGACCCTGTTTGCTCAACCATGTAGTTTCTTTTCTCACCCAAATTGAACCTGTTATTAACCCTAACCATACACTGTTCTCTCAATCTAATTTTACAGAAGAGCGGGGACAGAGTTGGTCTTAAAATACAGGAATATAGAGGATCTTCCACCTGCTGAGAACCTCAAAGGTCCTTGAAGAAATGATCCCTGGAGAAGATGTAGTCAACTATGAAGGACCTGAGAGAGCAAAAGTCTTCCATGGCAAACAACCTGCTCATGATGAAGGGATGTGTCTGAATCAGCTACTCTCTTCTTAATGTAGAGAAGATGGACCAAAGCAGGGATGTGTTGAGAGCTGCTCCTGCGTGCCAATGGGTGACATACCATTCTAATTTGTGAAAGTGTCACAGAAAGTAGGGGCAGCCTCCTTCTCATGGGAACCTTGGAAGCAACTGTTAGGACAAAGTTGTTGTCAAGGCAGTGACCTTATTCAGTTCCTAAAGAAAGTGACCTCACCTAACTTCTATGGTGATGTAACTCTCTGAACTTGGAATCCAGGAAGCCTGGCACCCAGAGCCAGTCCCAGTCCCAGTCCCAGTTGTCAAACTTATTTTGATTTACCAAGGACAGACTCAGTCTTTCTTGGGACCTACTGATGTGAGGATGGCCAAATGCAAGAAAAGCTATGAAGAGGGGGCTTTCCTGAGAAAGCAGGCATTGGCTCACCACTGGATCCTAAAAACTTCACAGAGTTGGCCAAAAAGACCAGATTTGAGAAAGAACAGGCCATTTCCTGGAACATAGTATGGCCCACCAGTCAGAGGACTCTCCGGATAGTCACAGACCTACATGGGGGAAGGAGGTGCCTTTGTGATGTGGGTGTGAGTTTGTGGTTTTGTCTCATGTTCTGAGAATAGGTATGAAAGAAGGTTTGTTTTTTTTTTGGAGTGAACGGTTTCTAGTAAGTCGTTTGACAACGCGAGTGTTTCTATGTCAGTGTATCCCACTGTGCCCGTGGTTGTAGACATTAGAAGAGAGAATGCATCAATGAATATGTCCTGTCAGCTAGAAAGCTTCCCAGCATTCATCCTTCCCAATTTATTAATGGACTGCAGCTTGCCTTATTGATGGGCAACACTTACTATCTTTCTAAGATCCTGTTTTCTTCCTGAATTCTGGCCACTCTCCAGAATAGGTTCATGGTTTTGTGTTTAAGATATGTACAACCACGAAGCTCATTGAAATGACCATGTACTAGATAGCTAAAGGGAATGGCGAGCATCTCAGAAAACTCAGATATCAGTGTTACCAGTAAAGTCTCAGTGGAGAAACCCTTCTTGGGGCCTCTTGATTACCTAATCTTCTGTTGCCCTGAATGTCAGGAAGGTCTTTTCCTCAGGCCACCACTTTGTGAAGCCTGAAGAAAACAGTTTTCAAATGGAAATGAATGGGTATTACCTGTGCTTCTTTGCTTAATTGCTTTGGAGAGGATGTGTCTGAATCAGCCTATTTGCCCTGTGTGAGGCTGTGACTTAGATTCTCACTTTCTGATGGATATAAAGAAATATCCCATGTGTACATCCAAGACCAAAATGGCCACAGAGCAGTCCTTGTGGATGAAGTCTCTCGCCTTCCTCTGTAACTTTCCTGAACTCCATCAAGTCAGTATAGGGATCCTTTGGGTCAAATGAGATCTTCAAAGCCCTGCAGAGGCTAGCCCATGGTTGCTTGGGTTTTCTCAAGACTCCAGTTTACATAAAGAATCCAAACCCCACAGTCAGTTGACCTCAAATTGAAGAAGTGGAGCAGTATTAATGGGAGGCCTATTTGACCTCTCCTGGTTCACAAGAAGGGTGTCCATGCCACCCTGAATTAGGCAATTTAGGTGAAAGAGAGCTTATTTTGGACACGGACTTGAGCTGTGCCCCTCATGGAAAACTCTAGCCACAGGTTATTATGTGTGTCTATATGGAAGAAGATGAGCGCCACGTTGGAGTGTTTTGGTTTAAATTGTGGTCATTTGGGTGGCGGTTAGAAGAGATGACTTGGTCCACATGTGCTTGAACTCTGGTGTGATTTCCTTAGAGACTGAGTTCTGCAACTGAACTCAGAGAAGTATTGCCATGAATAGGGTTGAGATTTTAGGAAGCCAGGCATGAGTGTCGCCCTTGGAAACTGAGTTCTAGGCCCAGGGTGGCTTTCCACAGAGCACTGGGCCTCTCAGCCAGGATACCACATGATTTTATTCTGAAAGACTTGGCACCCATCGTTGAGAGTCAAAACTCATATGAACCTCACATTGTAGAGCTAAATGAGCTAAACATCATGTGATCTTTTCACCATTCTTTGGGAAGCCTTACCTGTGAGTGTTCTCAAGAGCTTTCATTGAAATGAGCTTCCTAACCATTTAATGGTTCCTGAATGAATTGAAACTCACAGTGCCTCCAACTTCATCCTTGAAAAATGGCTAGATAAATGCCATGAAATTTTTGAAATTCCCATCACCAGGTGGCACTGGAGAACCTTTGGATGACCTGTTGCTGGTCATGAATATTTCAGTGTCTTGTTTTACTGGGTTTCATGTAAATGGTGTAGAACAGAGATGTCAGTAAGTTGGACTCTGTTGAGTAGTGGGCCTAGAGCAGTGTTGGGCAGGTATGTGATAAAACATCTGTGGTGGGGCCATGTGGATCTGCCATTGGCTTCCAAATGGCTTGTGACTGACATGGCACAGCCAGCAGAACCTTCTGTGTAAAGGCAACTTGTTATATGGAGCGATTTCAGGATATTGTTCAGAATCAGGTTGCTATGGTCAAGGGGTCAAGCTATGTGGGATAGAACCCTGGTTCTTGTATCATCCTGCAGACCCTGATCCACCACACGTGACAGAACTCCCTCTTGCACTTTGTTGCAGCTGAACTCCTTGTATTTCGTGAAGCAAATACCAAACTCCCAGTGCAGCAGGAAGAAACACCACGAAATGGAGGATGACCATATGGCTTCACAGTCCACACTTGGAGACACTAAGCCACAGTGGCCACAGTTTACCTACAAAGAGAGAATTCAGCACTGCTGCCTCGTGTTCATTGTAAAATAAGAAACTTTGTCCTCCTGGTCACATAGATGCAGACCCAGCTTTGAGGGTCTCACTACAAAGGAAGCTTAACTCGTGACAACAACCTATATTTCAGTGCCCAACCTCAGTGGCAGTTTCTCAAAAAGTTTTAGGCAAGCAGAGCTCCATGTTTGTGGAGTGTGTACCCTGTCCTTATTTTTGGAAACTCCTATTCCACCTCCAAGTTTGTGCACTCTTGAGCATTTTCCATTCCAAAAATGTAATCACAGATTTTGTAACTCTTCTCCTCTAATTGTGTCTTACTTGGGGCGAAGGTAATGTCAAGGCATGGTTCTGGATGAGACTGGGAAGATTTGTTGTAGCACATATTTGCATACACATTGGATTAATTTTCCTATTTTCCATTCGAAATTCTGAATCCCTGACACTAACCCATATTCTACTAGACTCTGACTACTAATCCTAATATGATGGAGAAAAATAACCCAAACAGTACATAAGTACATGCAGTTCAGAGTTCGACTTGCCATTTGCATGATAAAGGGTAGGTGTTATAAATTTAGTCAATTTTTAATTGAAATAGTTTTCCATGTGTTTTCAAAGTTAACAAATATGTGAATTACTGTCTCCCATTCTCTGGAGCCTATTCAGCACATGTATTTTTATATGCACAAATAGAATCCTGCGTGATATCACACGTACATTCTTGTGAGTTACATGACTTAGCAGATACAAAGTGTGAGAAGTGACCACTCCTCCTAAACCCTGTTGGAACTGAAAATTCAACCTATGGGTGAGCTTCCCAGTAGAACAACATTATACATAAACCCATGTTCAGTAAAATGAATGTTTTTGCATCTTTATGATATATATTTCATGATGAATTTCGATTGGCATATATATTGCTACTTATTAATGTCTCTGTTCGTGTGTGTGTGTGTGTGTGTGTGTGTGTGTGTGTATATATATATATATTCTCCAGATTTTTAAAAATATGAAATATATGTGTCTTATATACAATCCCTAAATTCATTCATGTTCATGTATGTGGATTAATAATCAACTTTTCACAAGATTATTCTTAGAAATATTCATCCACCCGAAATACATATTTGTTTCCTAGTACTGAAAACTAACTTCAGTGAAAGGTGCATACAAATCCTAATATGTCTACATTAACTGACCCAGTTTAACATCAATGCATGTAGGTTACTATGGAACATGATGTGTATTTTGACGTTAATTTTTATTCCACACTGGTACATTACTATTCCTTCAGTTTATGTACATCATAGAATATATATTTTATTCACTAGTTAACAAATTTATAGGCATTTGTTTCACTTTCAATAACTTCCTGCTCCAGAACACATGAATTTCTCTACCTTTCTTCAGTGGTCTATTCATGAGACTTTTTTTCCAAATACATTTTTTTCGATTTCCATAATCAATTTTGAAACAAAACTCACAAACCCTTCATGATAAACCATAACCCTAAGATGATCATTAGATATATAACTGGTTGGAATGAATGATTGTATATCAATATAACATTTCTTATATATTTTCAGATATCTATTCAATCCATTATTTAAAGTGGATCCAGTTATATTATTTATTCACAGTATGGTCTATTCATGCATTATGTGTATATTCATAGAAACAGGGTACACATCTTTGTACGACTATACTAATTTATAAGTCTTCAAAATATTGCTCCAAGAAATGGTGGAAGAAATACTCATGTCACCTGATCTACATACACATTTTATCACAGAAATATTCTGGACACCAAAAGCAAAGGTCACACTTACAATTGTACCAAAGCCTAAATAGAAAGTGAGCATGGATTACTAAAAACATCCATGTCCAGGTTGCCTAATGCTCTCAAATATCAATCCTATTGGTGACTACATATTTGTTTCTTCCTAAGATTATCTATTCAACCTCAAACCTGTTGAAAATGTCTAACCCTATCACACAATTTATACTTTGCTTGATTTCCTAATGTCTCTATTGATATCTGCTTTCCTACATGATTTCCCCAGTTCATCATTGTGACTGACTCTTCACATGTACTGACATTTACATACACTCTCTACCCGAAACCCTATTGCTAAAGAACTTTTGGTCCAAATCCTATACTCACTCTTCTTTCTAAACCTACAGACTACCTTCCTAATCCTACCGACTATCGCTTTTTGACTGGATGTTCTTTTCAACATTCAATCATCCAAAGTACAAGGTCCGATGCCAGTGTATATTGATTTATTTGAGACATCTGTGGAGCACATAACTCAAAGCTAAGTATCCCACTCAAGTCCCCAGTGCCCTTCTGGACTTCAAATCTTACCTAGATTTCTGCTTTCATAGTTATATTTCACATATATACTCTTATAAATATCACAGGTTGCCAATGCCATTATTCATCCCGCAGAATGATTCGTAACCCAAATCAAACCTATTATTAACCTTAACTATACACTGTTCCTTCAATATAACGTACAGAAGAGCAGGGACAGAGTGGGTCTTACAATATAGGAATGTAGATGATCTTCCACCTGCTGAGAACCTAAAAGATCCATGGAGAAATGATCCTTGGAGAATATATAGGCAGCTATGTAGGACCTGAGAGAGCAATAGTCATCTTCCATGGCAAACAACCTGGTCAGGGTGAATTGATGTGTCTGAATCAGCCTCTGTCTTCTTAAAGTAGAGAAGATGGACCAATCCAGGCCTGTGTGGAGAGCTGTTCCCGGGTGCCTATGGTTGATATACCATTCTAACTTCTGAATGTGTCACAGGATGTTGGGGCAGCCTCCATCTCATGGGAACCTTGGAAGCAACTGTTAGGACAAAGTGGTTACCGAGGCAGTGACCATATTCAGTTCCTGAAAGAAGTGACCTCACTTCACTTCCTTGGTGATGTAATTCTCTGAACTTGGGATCCAGGAAGCCAGGCACCCAGAGTCAGTCTCACTCTGAGTCCCAGTGGGCTAACTTGTTTGCTTTTCCCAAAGACATAGTCAGTCTTTCTTGGTACCTACTGATGTGAGGATGGCCAAATTCCAGCAGAGCTCTGAAGAGGGGCCTTTCCTGAGAAAGTAGGTAGTGGCGAACCACTGGCTCCTGACAACTTCACAGAATTGGCCAAGGAGACCAGAACTGAAACAGGACAGGACATTTTTGGGGAACATAATATGGCCCACCAGTCAGAAGACACTCCGGATAATCACAGACCTACTTGGGGGAAAGAATTGCCTTTGCCATTGTAGGTGTGAGTTTGTGTTTTTTTCTGATGTTCTGAGAATAGCTAGGAAAGGTGGTTTGTTTGGTTTGGAGTGGACTATTTCTAGTAAGTCGTTTGACATGGTGAGTGTTTCTATGTCTGTGTATTCCACTGTATCCGTTGTTGTAGACATTAGAAAAGACAATGCATCAATGGATGTGTTGTCTCTAGTTGAAAGCTTCCCCGCATTCTTACTGCCCAATTGATGAATGGACTGCAGCTTGCCTTATGGATGGGCAACATCTACTATCTTCTTAAGTTCCTGTTTTCTTCGTGTTTTCCAGCCACTCTCCAGAATAGGCTCATGGTTTTGAGTCCCAGATATGTAACACCACAAGGCTCTGTGACATGGCCATGTACTGGATAGCTTAAGGGAATGGGAGCATCTCAGAAAAATCAGATATCAGTGTGACCAGTAAAGTCTCAGTGGAGAAACCCTTCTTTGGGCCATTTGCTTACTTCTGTTTCTATTACCCTGAATGTCAGGAAAGTCTTTGCCTCAGGCCACCCTGTTGTGTAGCCTTAAGAAGACTGTTTTCATATGGAAATGAATGGACATCACCTGTGGCTCTTTGCTTAATTGCTTTGGAATGGAATGTGTCTGATTCAGCCTCTTGTCCTTGAATGAGGTTGTGGCTTAGATTCTCAGCACCTGATGGATCTAAAGAAAGATCCCATGTGATTTCAAAACCAAAATGACAAAAGAGAAGTCATTGTGGATGGATATTTTTGCCTTCTTGTTTTATGTTCCTGACCTCCATCAAGTGAGAATAGGGATCCTTTGGGTCAAATGAGTCTTTGAAATCCCTGCAGAGGCTAGCCCATATGTGCTTGGGTTTTCTCATGACTCCAAATCACATCAAGAATTTATAGGCTTCAGCCAGTAGGCCTCAAATTGGAGAAGCGGAACACTTTAACAGCAGCAATATTTGATCACTCCTGGTTCACAGGAATAGTGTTCAGGCCACCATGTTTTTAGGCAAATGAGGGGCAAGTGAGCTTATTTTGGACACTACCTTGTGCTCATTGAAACCTCCAGCTAGAGGTTATGATGAGTGTCTACAAGGAAGAAGATTATGGCCCTGTGGGAGTGATTTCATTTTAATTTTGGTCATTTTTGTGGCAGTTGAAAGGGATGACTGGGTCCACCTGGGCTTGAACTCTGGTATGATTTAACCTTAGAGACTGAGTTCTGGAACTGACCTCAGAGAAGTATTGCCATGAATTGTGTTGGGATTTTAGGAGGCCACGCATGAGACTCACTCTTGGAAACTGAGATCTAGGCCCAGGGTGGCTTTCCACAGAGGCCTGGGAATCTCACCCAGAATATCACATGATTTTATTCTGAAAGACTTGGTAGCCATAGTTGAGAGTCAAAACACACATGGACCTCACATTGTAGACGTCAATTGGCCTGGCTTCATGTGACCTGTTGGCAACTCTTTGAGAAGCCTTGACTTTAGAGTTCTCCAGAGCATTCATTGAAATGAGCTTTCTCAACACTTAACGGTTCCTGAATGAATTGAAACCCACAGTGCCTCTAAATTCATCCTTGAAAACTTGCTAGATAAATACCATAAAATTTTGGAAATTCCCATGACCAGGTGGCACTGCAGAAACGTTGGATGTCCTGTTGCTGATCATGTGTATACCAGAAAGTGCCTTGTTTGACTGGGTTTCATGAAAATGGTGTAGAATACGAGATGCCAGGAATTTGGAGCCTGCTGAGTAGTGGGCCTAGAGCAGTGGTGGGCAGGTGTGTGATGAAACATCATGGTGGGGCCATGTGGATTGGCTATCAGCTTACAAATGGCTTGTGACTGATATGGCGCAGCCCCCATTCCCTTGTATGTAAAGGCATCTTGTTATATGGAGAGGTTTCAGGGCAATGTTCATAATCAGGTTGCTATGGTTATTGGGACAAGCTATGTGGGATAGAAGCCTGGTTGGTACATTCTCCTGCAGACGCTAACCCACCCCACGTGACAGAACACCCTCCAGCACTGTATCCCAGATGAACTTCTTATATTGTGTGAAGCAAGTACCAAATTCCCAGTGTAGCAGCAAGAAACACCACGAAAATTGGAGGATGATCAAATGTCTTCACTGTCCCCACCGGGAGACACTTAGCCTCCAGTGGACACAGTTTACCTACAAAGAGAAAATTGAGCACTGCTGCCACATGTTCATTGAAATATAAGAAATCATGTCTTCCAGGTCACATAGATGCAGACCCAGCTTTTATGGTCTCACGACAAAGGAAGCCAAAGCTCATGACAACAACATATATTTCAAGTGCCCAACCTCAGAAGCCGTATTCCAAGAAGTCTTAGGCCAGCAGAGCTCTTTGTTTGTGGAGTGTTTACCCTGTCCTTTACCTTTGGAAACGCCTCTACCACCTCCAAGGTTGTGAACTCCCGAACATATTCCATTAAATATATGTATTCATAGATTTTCACACTTTTCTACTATAATTGTGTCTTACTTGGGTGAAGGTAATGTCAAGGCATTGTTCTGGATGTGAGTGGGAAGATTTTTGTGTAGCACATATTTACACACACACTGGATTCATTTTTCAATTTTTATTTTGAAATACTGAATCCCTGACACTAACCCATACCCTACTAGACTCTGAATTATGATCCTAATATGATGGTGAAAAATAACCCAAAAAGAATAGAAATACAAGCAGTTCAGAGGAGGCATGGTGTATAGTTGGAATTGCCTTTTGCATTATATTTTGTAGGAGTTATAAATCTAGTCAATTTTTTGTTGAAATAGTTCTACATGTGTTTTTAAAATTAACAAATATATGAATCCCTGTCTCCCTTTCTCTGTAGCCTATTCAGCACATGTATTTTTATATGCACATATAGAATCCTACCTGATATCACTCGTATACACTTGTGAGGTGGCTGAATTTGCAGATGCAAATTGAGAGAAGAGATCACTCCTCCTAAACGCTGTTGGAACTGAAAATTCAACCTATGGGTGAGCTTCCTAGTTGAATAACATTATTCATAATTTCATGTTCAGTAAAATTAATATTTTTCAATCTGTTGATTATATATATTTCATGATAAATTTCTATTGGCATATATATCACTACTTTTTTTATTGGTTGCTCAAAACATTACAAAGCTCTTGACATATCATATTTCATACATTAGATTGAAGTGGGTTATGAACTCCCATTTTTACTCCAAATACAGATTGCAGAATCACATCAGTTACACATCCATATTTTTACATAATGCCCTATTAGTTAATGTTGTATTCTGCTACCTTTCCTATACTCTACTATACCCCCTCCCTTCTCTTCCCATCTTTTCTCTCTACCATACCTACTCTAATTCATTTCTCTCGTTGTTTATTTTCCCACAACCTCTTATATGTAATTTTGTGTAACAATAAGGGTCTCTCTCCATTACCATGCAATTTCCCTCTTCTCTCCCTTTCCCTCCCACCTCATGTTTCTGCTTAATGTTAATCTTTTCTTCATGCTCTTCCTCCCTGCTCTGTTCTTAGTTGCTCTCATTATATCAAAGAAGATATTTGGTATTTGTTTTTTAGGGATTGGCTAGCTTCACTAAGCATAATCTTCTCTATTGCCATGCATTTCCCTGCAAATTCCATGATTTTGTCATATTTTAGTGCTGCGTAATCCTCCATAGTATACAAAGGTCACATTTTTTTTTATCCATTCATCTATTGAAGGGCATCTGGGTTGGTTCCACAGTGTAGCAATTGTGAATTGTGCTGCTATGAAAATCGATGTGGCAGTATCACTGTAGTACGCTCTTTTAAGGTCTTCAGGGAATAGTCCAAGAAGGGCAATAGCTGGGTCAAATGGTGCTTCCATTCCAAGCTTTCACAGGAGTCTCCATACTCCTTTCCAAATTGGCTGCACCAGTTTCAGTCCCACGAGCAATGTACAAGAGTACCCTTTTCCTCACATCCTCGCCAGCACTTGTTGTTGTTTGACTTCATTATGGCTGCCAATCTCACTGGATTGAGATGGTATTTTAGGGTGGTTTTTATTTGCATTTCTCTTACTGCTAGAAATGGAGAGCATTTTTTCATGTACTTTTTAATTGATTCTATGTCCTCCTCTGAGAAGTTTCTGTTCAGGTCCTTGGCCCATTGGGTTATTGGTTATATTATTGTCTAATTTTCTGAGTTCTTTGTATACTTTGTATACTCTAGATTTTAGGGCTCCATGTGAAGGGTGAGGACTAAAAATTTTTTCCCATGATGTAGGCTCCATATTTACCTCTCTTATTGTTTCTCTTTCTGAGAAAAAAAAAATTCAGTTTAAGTAAGTCCCATTTCTTGATTATTGTTATTAACTCTTGTTCTATGGGTGTCCTATTAAGGAATTTGGAGCCTGACCACACAATATGTAGATCGGAGCCAACTTTTTCTTCTATCAGACGCAGAGACTCTGATTTGAATCTAGCTCCTTGATCCACTTTGAGTTAACTTTTGTGCAGGGGGAGAGGAGGGGATTCAGTTTCATTTTGTTGCATATGGATTTCCAGTTTACCCAACACAATTTGATGAAGATGCCATCCTTCCTCCATTGCAGGCCATTAGCTCTTTTATCAAATATAAGATAGTTGTAGCTTTTTGGATTAGTCTCTGTGTCCTCCATTCTGTACCATTGGTCCACCCGCCTGTTTTGGTACCAGTACCATGCTGTTTTTATTATAATTGCTCTGTAATATAGTTTGAAATCTGGTATTGCTATACTGCCTGATTCACACTTCCTGCTTAGAATTGCTTTTGCTATTCTGAGTCTTTTATTTTTCCATTTGAATTTCATAATTGCTTTATCTATTTCTACAAAAAATTCCTTTGGGATTTTGATTGGCATTGCATTAAACCTGTAGAGAACTTTTGGTAATATAGCCATATTTATGATGTTAGTTCTTCCTATCCATGAACGGAGTATATTTTTCCATCTTCTAAGATCTTATTCTATTTCTCTTTTTAGGGTTCTGTAGTTTGCATTATATAAATCTTTCACCTCTTTTGGTAGGTTGATTCCCAAGTATTTAATTATTTTGAGGAAATTGGGAATGCAGTGTTTTGACTCATTTTTGTTTCAGAAGTTTTGTCGCTAATATACAGAAATGCCTTTGATTTATGCATGTTGATTTTCTATCCTGCCACATTGCTGCATTCATTTATTAGTTCTAGTAGTTTTTTCTGTAGACCCTTTTGGGTCTTCTATGTATAGAATCATGTCATCTGCAAATAGTGATAAGTTAAGTTCTTCTTTTCCTATTTTTATGCCTTTAATGTCTTTCATCTCTCTAATTGCTCTGGCCAGTTTTTCGAGAACTATATTGAATAGAAGTGGTGATAGAGGACATCCCTGTCTTGTTCCAGATTTTAAAGGGAATGCCTTCAATTTTTCTCCATTCAGAATGATGCTAACCTGAGGCTTAACATAGATAGCTTTTACAATGTCGAGGTAAGTTCCTGTTATCACTAGTTTTTAAAATGTTTTGAACATAAAGGAATGCTCTACTTTGTTGAATGTTTTTTTCTGCGTCTATCGAGATGATCATATGGTTCTTATCTTTAAGTCCAATGATGTTGTGAATAACATTTATTAATTTCCATATATTGAACCAGCCTTGCATCCCAGGGATGAATCCTAGTTGATCATGGTGCACAATTTTTTTGATGTGCCTTTGTATCCAATTCGCCAGAATTTTAATGAGGATTTTTGCATCTAGGTTCATCAGAGATATTTGTCTGTAGTTTTCATTCTTTGAGGTGTCTTTGTCTGGTTTCAGAATCAGGGTGATGTTGTCCTCATAGAACGAATTTGTCAGAGCTCCCAGTTTTTCTATTTCCTGAATAACTTGAAAAGTAATGGTATTAATTCTTCTTTAAAGGTTTTGTAAAACTCTGCTGTATACCCATCCGGTCCTGGGCTTTTCTTGGTTGGTAGTCTTTTGATTGCTTCTTCTACTTCATCCTTTGATATTGGTCTGTTTAAATTGTGTGTTCCCTTATGACTCAGTGTGCGCAAATCATATGACTTAAGAAATTTATCAATGTCTTCACTATTTTTTATTTTATTGGAATACAGGTTTCCAAATAATTTCTAATTTTCTTCTGTATTTATGTTGCATCTGTTGTGATATTGCCTTTTTCATCCCGTATGTTAGTAATTTGAGTTCTCTCTCTTCTTCTCTTCATTAGCATGGCTAAGGGTCTGTGGATCTTATTTATCTTTTTGAAGAACCAACTTTTAGTTTTGTTAATTTTTTCAATAGTTTCTTTTGTTTCAATTTCGCTCTGATTTTAATTATTTCTTGCCTTCTGCTACATTTGCTGTTGTTTTGCACTTCCTTTTCTAGGGCTTTGAGATAAAGTGTGAGCTCATTTATTTGTTGTTTTTTTTTCTTTCTTTTTTTGAGGAATGACCTCCAGGAGATGAATTTACCTCTTAAAACTTCTTTCATTTTGTCCCATAGAATCTGATATGTTGTGTCTGTATTTTCATTTATCTCTAAGAATTTTTTGATTTCCTCCTTTATGTCTTCTGTAACCCATTGATCATTCAGTAACATATTGTTCATTTTGCATGTAATGTATGATTTTTTCTTTTTTCTTTTATCATTGGTTTCCAGTTTCATTCCATTATGATCACAAAAAATTCATGGTATTATCTCCTCCCCTTTATATTTACTGAGGGTTGCCCTATGGCAAAACATATGGTCTATTTTTGAGAAGGATCCCTGTGCTGCTGAGAAAAAAGTATATCCACTTCATGATGGTTGATATATTCTATATATGTCACTTAAGTCTAGGGTATTGATTGTGATATTGAGTTCTATAGTTTCTTTATTCAACTTTTGTTTGGAGGATCTGTCCAATGGTGAGAGACGTGAGTTGAAGTCACCCATAATTATTGTACTGTGGTCTATTTGATTCTTGAACTTGAGGAGAATTTGTTTAATGAACGTCGCAGCACCATTATTTGCTGCGTGAATATTGATAATTGTTATGTCTTGTCAGTGAATGGTTTCTTTTAACAGTATATAATATCCTTCCTTTTTCCCTTTTGATTAAATTAGTCTTGAGGTCGATTTTATTCTATAGGAGGATGGCCACCCCTGCTTGGTTACGAGGACTGTGTGCATGGTATAAATTTTCCCAATCTTTCACCTTCAGCTTGTGTATGTCTTTTCCATTCAGATGTGTCCCCTGGAGGCAACATATTGTTGGATTTGTTTTTTTTAATTCAAGTTACAAGCCTATGTCACTTTATTGGAGAGTTTAAGCCATTAACGTTTAGAGTTACTATTAATATATGGTTTGTACTGCCACCCATGTTTTCTTATATCTTTTTTTTAAATTAGTTTGTTTCTCCATGATTAGCTTTTCCCGCCCTCTGTCATTACTGAGGCACTTCCCACTGATGGTTTACATTGTTGATTTTCATTTCTTCCTCGTGTAGTGTTTTGCTCAAGATGCTTTCCAATGCTGGTTTTCTGGCTGCAAATTCTTTTAGCTTTTGTTTATCATGAAATATTTTTATTTTGTTGTCTTACATTAAGCTTAATTTTGCTGGATACATAATTCTTGGTTGGCATCCATTGTCTTTCAGTGTTTGAAGTACGTTGTTCCAGGATCTTCTCACTTCCAGCATCTGTGATAAAAAAAAAAAAAAAAAAAAAAGAAAAAAAAAAAAAAAAAAAAAAAACCATTGTTAACCTTTTTGTTTTACCCCTGATTGTAATCTGCCTCCTTTCTCTGGTAGGTTTTAATATTTTCTCTTTGTTTTGTATATTGGATATCTTCATAACAATGTATCTTGGCATTGGTCTACTGTGATTTTGTGTGCTCAGTGTCCTGTAAGCATCTACAATTTGTTTATCTGTTTCCATTTTTATTTTTGGAAAATTTTCTCTAATTATTTCATTCAGCAGGTTACTCATTCCCTTGGTTTGAATCTCTGTACCTTCCTCTTTCGGGATGACTCATAAGTTTGTTTTTTTAATGTTATCCCATATCTCTTGGATGTTTTCTCATAATTTTTTACAGCATTTCTTTCTTGGATAGAGTTTTTTCAAGATGATATATTTTGTCTTCATTATCTGACATTCTGTCTTCTACTTGCTCCACTCTGTTAGTGATACTCTCAATTGACTTTTTAATTTGGTTTATCATTTCCTTCATTTCTAGAATTATTGTTTGATTTTTCTAATAATCTCTATCTCCTGATAAAGATGCTTAATTTCTTATTTTATCTGTTTATGTAATTCATTTTCAATGCGTTCTTTCACTCTTTGTTTTTGTTGTCTCGTATTCTCTTTAATGTTCCATTACATCTGTCTAAGGTATTCCTTGAGTTCTTTATATGACCATTTTTCTGATGACTCCAGATGCTCTTGAATATTTAGGCTGTCCTTCATTGTTTGTACTTTTTTTCTTCCTTGCTTTTTTATGCTGCTCATGTTACTTCTTGTTCTGTTTGACTACTGAGTTACTGCTTACTCTTATAAATTTATTTGATGCTTGGAAGGAAAGATATTAGAAGGGAAGGGAAGAAGTCACTAAAGAGAATGAGAGTAGCCAGGTAGAATTCAAGGAAGGGGGTATAATAAAATTGAAAAGAAATGAAAAGACAAAAGAAAAAAATAGAAAATAAAGAAAGAAAATTTTAAGTAATAATGATAATTAAAAAATGAAAATTAAAATTTAAAATAATAATAATAATGAAATAAAAAATTAAAAAAATAAAAAACATTAAAAAAGTTAAAGAACAACAACAAAAATGAAAATGAAAGAAAAAGAAAAACATACAAATAATATAATAATAATAATACATGCAGTACTAGAGTTCAATTAACTTCTCTTCCAGTAGGTGGAGCTGTGTGCACTGGGCCAAGCTTCTCCTCTAAATAAGTGGGAACAAATCACTGTGCAGCAGCTCTTCCTCCCAGACTCGGTGGGTCTCCAATCCTGAGTGCCTAGGGCCTTCTCTTGTGCTTCCTCAAGCCAGGCCCCGCTCACCTTTGACGCTCACCACAATACTGGTTACACGCCAGGCCTCTGCTCCTGGTAGCCCTGTTTTAATGAACGCCTGGGCACACTCCCCTGTTTGCCTCCCTCAGACCCTAAGTTTGTACAGCTTTGTCCTGAGAACCGCCAGCGAATTTTCCTGTCTTCCGGGAGCCATGCCCCTGGTAGGTGGTGTAAGAGACCTCAATTGTCAGCACTGGTGGGAGTGGTAGCCGGGAATTCCACGCCGCAAGTCCCGAGCCAATCCTGTTTCCCTAGGTCTGGCTATCGTGCTCCTGGGAGAGCTGGGAGGGGCCCTTGAGGTTTCCCCGTGGTGTTGAGAGAGATGGCAATGGGATTACACACTTGTCGCGTTGGTTTCAATGAAGTTATCTCCTCCGCCTGTAATGTCAGTTCTATGCCATGGTGGTATCCCATTAAAATGGTGACCGTTCGTTCCCTTTGCTGGGTGACCAATGCAATGGGTGGGTCCTGACTATCTCTCCCAAGCCACATTTCAATCCTGTGGCCACTGCCTATGAAGGCTCAGTTGTCTTTTAACTCTGTCAATTCAGAAAGCCCAACCAGTTATTTCAGCGGGAATGTTAGTGCTGAGTCACAAAAACCAGACGAATCTAAGCTTGAATGCAGCCAATCCGGGCTCTGTGTGTGTTCTGAGGGGCCCAGACTGTTCGCCCCAGATTCACAACAGGTCAACATTGCCTAGTGATTCTGAGCAAACAGCATTTAGACAGTTTATGACTTCCTATGCCCGTGCAGCTGAAGAGATCAGAGACTTGATTTCTCCATGCCTGCCTTCATAATGGATCTCCTGTATTGCTACTTTTTAATATCTGTGCATGTGCGTGTTTGTATATATATATACATATATATATATATATATATATATATATATATATATATATATATATATATATATTTATATATATACACACTCTTCAGATTTTTCAAAATATGAAATATATGTGTCTTATTATACACTCCCTAAATTCATTCATATTCATATCTGTGGATTTATAATCAACTTTCCACAAGATTATTCTCATAATAATCATCCACCTGCAATACATATTGTTTCCTAGTACTGAAAACTAAATTCAGTGAATGGTGCATACAAACCCTATTATTTCTACATTTACTTAGCCAGTTTAAAATCAATGCAAGTAGATTCCTAGGGGACATGATGTGTATTTTGACTTTCATTTTTATTCAACATTTGTACGTTACTATGTCTTCAGTTTATCCACATCATAGGATATATATTTCAGTCACAAATTAGAAAATTTATAGGCATTTGTTTCACGATCAATCACTTCCTGATTCAGAACACATGCATTCCTCCATGTTTCTTGACTGGTCTTTTCATGAGACTTCTTTCCAAACACATTATTTTCGTTTAACATCATCACTTATAAAGCAAAACTCAAACACCATTCATCATAAATCATAATCCTAATATTACCATTAGATATATAACTGGTTGGAATGAATGATTGTATATCAACATAAGATTTCTTATATATTTTCACATGTCAATTCAATCCATTATTTAAAGTGGAATCAGTTATGTTATTTATTCATAGTATGGTCTATTCATGCATTATCTCTATATTCATAGACAGAGGTTACACCTCTTTGTGCCCCTAATACTAATGTATGCGTCTTCAAATTATTGCTCCCAGAAATGGTGAAAGAAATACTCATGTCACCTGATCTACATATACATTTTATCACAGTAATATTCTGAACAACAAAAAAATAAAATATCACACTTATGATTGTACCAAAGCCTAAAAGGAAAGTGAATGTTGATAACTAATAGCATCCATGTCCAGGTTGCCTAATGCTCTCAAATGTCATTCCCATTCATGACGGCATATTTGTTTTTTCCTATGATTATATATTCAAACTCAAGCCTGTTGAAAATGTCTAATCCTATCCCTCACTTTATACTTTGCCTGATTTAGTAATGTCTCTATTGACACCTGCTTTCCTACATATTTTCCCCAGTTCATCATTTTGGCTTACTCTTCACATGTGCTGACATTTACATTCACTCTCTAAACGAAACCCTATTGCTAAAGAAGCTTTTTTTTCCAAATCATATACTCACTCTTCTTCCTAAACCTACTGACTATCTTCCTAATCCTACCAACTATCCCTTTTTGACTGGATGTTCTCTTCTACATTCAATCATCCAAGGTACAAGGTCCTATGCCATTGTATTTCGATTTAACTGAGACAATTGTACAGAACATTATGCAACACTAAGTATCCAAACCAAGGGCCCAATGCCCTTCTGGGCTTCAAATCTTTCTTAGATTCCCGTTATTATACATATATTTCACCTATATATTCTTAGAAATATCACAGGTTCCCAATCCCATTATTCATCCTGCAGAATGATTCCTAACCCAAATCGAAAATATTATTAACCCTAACCATACACTAACTTTGCAGGAGAGCAGGAACAGTGTGGGTATTAAACTACAGGAATCTAGGGGATCTTCACCTGCTGAGAAACTCAAATGTTCATGCAGAAATAATCCCTGGTGAAGATGAAGGCAGCTATGAAGTACCTCAGAAAGCAAAAGTCAACTTCCATGGCAATCATCCTGGTCAGGATGAAGGGTTGTGTCTGAATCATTCTCTCTCTTCTTAATGTATAGAACATGGACCAAACCAGTCCTGTGTGGAAGGTGTTCCCGGGTGCTTATGGTTGATATAACATTCTTACTAGAGAAAGTGCCACATGAAAATCGGGGCAGCCTCCACCTCATGGTACTTTTGGAAGCAACAAAGTGGTTGCCAAGGCAGTGACATCATTCAGATCCTGAAGAAAGTGATCTCACCTCACTTCCTTGGTGAGGGAACTCTCTGAACTTGGGATCCAGGAAGCCAGGCACCCAGAGACAGTCCCTGTTCTAGTCCCAGTGGTATCACATGTTTGGAATTACCAAGGACAGAGTCAGTCTTTCTTGGTACCTACAGATGTGAGGATGGCCAAATGCCAGGAAACCTCTGAAGAGGGGCTTTCCCTGAGAAAGCAGGTAGTGGATCATTTTCTGAGAATAGGTAGGAAAGGCGGTTTGTTTGGTATGGTGTGGAATATTTCTATTAAGTCCTTTGACAAGGTGAGTGTTTCTCTGTGTGTGTATCCCACTGAGTCCATTGTTGTAGACATTAAAAAAGACAATGCATCAATGGATGTGTCCTGTCTAGTAGAAAGCTTCCCAGCATTCATCCTGCCCAATTCATGAGTGGACTCTGGCTTGCCTTATGGATGGGCAACACCTACAAGCTTCCTAATTTCCTGTTTTCTCTCTCAATTCAGCCCACTCTCCAGAATAGTATCATGGTTTTGTGTCCAAGATTTGTACCACCTCCAAGATCTGTGACATGGCTATGTACTGGATAGCTGAAGGAAATGGCTAGCATCTCAGAAATCTCAGATATCTGTTGACCAGGAAAGTCTCAGTGGAGAAACCCTGCTTTGGTCCTGTTGCTTAACTATTGCTCTGTTGAATGTCAGGAAGTTTTTTGCCTCAAGCCACCACTTTGTGAACCCTGAAGAAAACAGTTTTCAAATGGAAATGAATGGGCATCACCTGTGGCTCTTTGCTTAATTGCTTAGGATTGGGATATGTCTGAATCAGCCTGTTGGCCCTGTGTGAGGCTGTGGCTTAGATTCTCATCACCTGATGGATCTAAAGATAGATCCCATGCGTGCATCCAAAACCAAAATGGCAAAAAGATCAGATATTGTTGATGAACTCTCTTGCCTTCCTCTGGTAGGTTCCAGATATCCATCAAGTGAGAATAGGGATTCTTTGGGTCAAATGAGTTCTTCAAAGCCCTGCAGAGGCTAGGCCATAGGTGCTTGATTATCATGACTCCAATTCACTTAAAGAATCTAAACCCCAAAGCTAGAAGGCCTCAAGTTGGAGAAGCCAAGCAATATTAAAGGTAGGCCTATTTGATCACTCCTGGTTCACAGGAAGAGAGTCCAGGCCACCCTTACTTTAGGCAAATGCGGTGCAAGGAGCTTATTTTGGACACTGTCGTGGGCTGCGTCCCTTATGGAAACCTCCAGCCAGAGGATATAATGAGTGTCTATATGGAAGAAGATTAGGGCCATGTGAGAGTGTTTTGGTTTTAATTGTGGACAATTGTCTGTCGGTTGGAAGAGATCACTGGGTCCACCTAGGCTTGCACTCTGGTGTGATTCCCCTTAGAGACTGAGTTCTTTTACTGATCTCAGAGAATTATTGCCAGGAATTGTGTTGGAATTTTAGATGGCCATGGATGAGAGTTGCCCTTGGAAAGTGACATCAAGGCCCTAGTTGACTTTCCACAGAGCACAGGGAATCTCAGCCAGGATAACACATGATATTATTCTTAAAGACTTGGCAGCCATATTTGAGAGTCAAAACACACATGGACCATACATTGTAGACCTCAATGGGCCTGGCTTAATCTGACTTTTGGCCACTTTTGGAAGCCTTGCCTGTAAGAATTCTCCAGAGTTTTCATTTAATGGTTTCTGAGTGAATTGAAATCCACAGTGCCTCCAACTTCATCCTTGAAAATTGGCTATATCAATATCATGAAATTTTTGAAATTCCCATGACCGGGTAGCACTGGAGAACATTTGGATGTCTGCCGCAGTCTGGCTGGGCACAATTCAGGAGCCACTTGTCAAAAGAAACTAACTTTATTTTTAGAACCACACAAGATAAACAAAGCAGCTCCTCAGGAAAAAACCCTCAGAGCCCAACTGCCTCCACCGGCTTCCCACAAGCCACACACACCCAACAACCTCTTCCTCCCACAATCCTCCTGCTCTTGAGGCCGATTGGCTGGGTCGCATGGGCGGAGCCAAAAAAGTCCCCCAATGAGCAGCTCCGTGGTCTGAAAGGGCAGGGAAACAGCCCAATGAGCATCACCGCAGAGGAGCCAATCAGCTAGATGTTGCTGGGGCCGCTGTGAGCCAATCATCAGCTGGCAGTCTGAAAGTTTGCTGGGGCCCCTTCACCTCATCAGCTGGCAGTCTGAAAGTTTGCTGGGGCCCCTTCGGCTGTGGCTCTCAACATCTCCCCCTCTCTGTTTAAACAAGAAGCATGTGGCTTAGGGACCGTGTCTGCCTTAGGTTGTCCAATAGTACATATGGTCCTTACCCGTTATTGGATGAGCTGACCTCAAGGCGTCAGCCTCCTGTCTTAGGTTGGTACCATAGTAATTGGATCTTACCCGTCATTGACTACCAGTCCAGTATACAGCCACACCTGTGTAGAGGTCTTCGTACCAGCGAGGGGGTGAGGTTCTTTGCCTCACCTCTGTTGGCCCCCAAATTTTAGCTGAACGATCATGATAAACAGAAGGGAGGAAGATACACCAAGCCAGCTGACGGCTCCTTTTGGAAAAATTGTACCACCGATGACACCATCAGCATAAATACCCCAACACTACCAGAAGTTGCTGCACCAACAGATAGTTCACAATGCATACAAGTGAGTTCACAATGCATATAAGTGATACATAGTCCAGGCAAGTTCTGCAAGCAGTTCAGTGATGGCTACTGCAGAAGCTGTAGATTGGTTTTATCTTTGTCTTCATGCACTGGGATGAAGATAGGAATTCTGACAATAATGGCTAAAGAAAAATTATGTAACGTTCCAGAAGGCATTAAAAGAAAACAATTTTCTTAACAATTTACATTGTCTTCACCGGCACTGGGATGAAGATAGGAATTTTGGCAATAATGGCTAAAGAAAAAATTATGTAACATTCCAGAAGGCACTAAAAGAAAACAATTTTCTTAACAATTTACATTATCTTTAAGAGAATTATAAAATATAATGAAAAGGAAAGGTGAAAGTAAACAAACAGATCTGTTAACCTCCTTATTTGTTCACATTTTAAAACAATCTTCAACAGCTGTTTACCCAATTTAAATTAAACCATTTAAATCACGTGAATAAAAAAAAATTATTTGGATCCATTTTTTCATGAGCGCTCATCATATATGACATATGGACATATGTACATTCAAACACAAAACACAAGTGTGCACACATAATACATATGACACATAACATAATAGTAAAGGCCTTATAACTTTTTACAGGTGAAATCTCCATTGCAATGTTTAAAAACTCTATAGTCAAAAAATAGGACTGATCAGCAAAACATTAACCTAGGTCTGTATGAGCTCAAAAAAAAAAAATATGGGAAAGGGCAATAATAAAATAGATATTGAAAAAAGCATTCTGGTTCTGTCGCAGATGTAAGAATAACCAAACTGGAGTTCTGGATATCACATCTTCTTTTTGGTCTGTAGAAATCACTTTAGTTAATCTGTCTGGAATCCAAATCAGCTGCTGTTCTCCCTGTGGAAACACATAAACAGACCCCCGATTCCAGGCAATCACTGGGTCAGGACCTTAGTTAATCTCTCTGGAATCCAAATCGGCTGCTGTTCTCCCTGTGGAAACACACAAACAGACCCCCGACTCCAGACAATTACTGGGTCAGGACTTTTCCATTGTCCTGTTAGAATATCCTTCCAAAGTACCTTGGGCTTATATACATTTTTTGGACACATATGCCTTTCCGCAGCACTAAGCCCTGATGAATCCAAATTTAAAAAGTTTAGAGTAAAAAGGGTTATTTTAAGTTTATCTTTGGGGAATATATACCCCTTCCCAATTCCTTCTTTTTGCTTTAATAAGTACATTTTAATAGTTTGATGAGCTCTTTCAACTATGCCTTGTCCCTGTGGATTGTATGGGATTCCTGTTATATGAGTAATGCCAAATGATGAGCAAAATTGTTTAAAAGAGGTAGAAGTATAACCAGGGGCATTATCTGTTTTTAACTGTTTTGGAACGCCCACAGTGGCAAAATTTTGTAAGCAATGAGCTATAACATCTTTAGTTTTTTCTCCGGCATGAAGGGAGCCCATCAAAAATCCAGAAGAAGTATCAACTGTAACATGCAAATATTTTAATTTTCCAAATTCTGGCAAGTGTGTGACGTCCATCTGCCAAATATGGTTAGGTATCAATCCTTTAGGATTGACTCCAAGATTAACTTGTGGTAAAAAGGTCACACAATTTTGACATTGTTTTATTATTTGTCTAGCTTGTTCCTTAGTTATTTTAAAACGCTTTTGTAAAGTATTAGCATTGACATGGAACTTTTTATGAAAATTTATAGCTTCTTCTAGTGTAGAGAAAATATTTATGTCATGTGTAGTTTTATCTGCTAAATCATTGCCCAAACTAAGGGCTCCAGGCAATCCTGTATGTGCCCTGATATGTCCTATAAAGAATGGATCTTTTCTGTCCCAGATTAGACTTTGTATAGTGGAAAACAAAGAGAAAATAGTAGAGGAAGGGGAAATCCTACCAGCATCTTCAAGGGATACTATAGCATTAACTATATACTGACTATCGGAAAATAAATTAAATACAGAATTTTTAAACATCACAAAAGCCTGTAATACTGCCTTAAGCTCTACCTTTTGAGCTGATTGTTTGGGTACTAAAAATGTAAAAGTTTGATCAGGTGTAACTATTGCTGCTGTACCATTATTTGATCCATCAGTGAATATATTTGGAGCATTCCCGATAGGTGTTTTTCTTGTCATTTTTGGAAAAATTACAGGATGCGATGACCAAAAAGACAATAAAGGATTAGATGGTAAGTGGTTATCAAATGAAACATTAGATTTGCACATGATTATTGCCCAAGTATTTAACTCATTAGCTAACTCATCAATTTGATTCATAGTATATGGAGTAATACTTTTATTGGGAGAAATTCCAAACACTCCCTTTGCTGCTTTTATTCCTTTGAGTATTAATTGTCCTACAGCCTCAGGATACCTAGTAAGAATAGTGTTAGGAGAATAAGATAAATGTATCCATAATAATGGGCCTTCTTGCCAAAATACTCCTGTAGGAATATTTTTTGTTGGTAGTACAATAAATAATAAAGGCAAACTTATATCAATTCTATCCAAATGCATATTTTCCATATATGTTTCAATGATTTTTAATGCCTTTCTTGCTTCAGGCGTTAACATTCGGGGTGAATTTGGATCTGATGGACCTTTTAGGATATCAAATAAAGGTCCCAACTCTCCTGTTGGTATACCTAGATAAGGCCTTATCCAATTTATGTCTCCTAATAACTTTTGAAAGTCATTAAGTGATTTGAGTTGATCTACTCGTATTTGAATTTTTGGTGGACTGACCATGGTTGAGGATAATAGAACTCCTAAATAATTAATTGGAAAATTTAATTGTACTTTATCTATTGCTATCTCTAGATTATAATTTTTTAATAAGTTTGTAAGTGTGGCATAACAGTCTAGCAATGTGTTTTTAGCTTTGTGTGCTAATAATACATCATCCATATAGTGAAATATTTGTAGTTCAGGATTTTGATTTCTAAGTGGCTGGATTGCTTTGTTAACATAAATTTGACACATTGTTGGGCTGTTAGCCATCCCTTGAGGGAGTACTTTCCATTCATATCTCTGATCAGGACCTTCATGATTCAGTGCAGGGATAGTAAATGCAAAACGTGGACTATCCTCAGGATGAATTGGAATTGAAAAAAAACAATCTTTAATATCTATAACTAAAACATACCAAGTTTTTGGCAAAGCAGACAATTGAGGAATCTCCGATTGAGCAGGTCCCATAATAACCATCTCATTATTAATGGCTCTTAAATCTTGCAATAATCTCCATTTACCAGATTTCTTTTTGATGACAAAAATGGGAGTATTATGGGGAGATACAGAAGGTTGTATATGTCCTTCTGCTAATTGTTGTTTGACCAGATCATGGGCTGCTAGTATCTTTTCTTTAGTCAGGGGCCACTGAGGAACCCATACTGGTCTTTCTGATTTCCAAGTAATTTTTATTGTCTCAGTGGCCCTTTCTGAAAATCCAACCCATGTCTGTCTGTTCCTTGATCTATTTGTATTGGTACTGCTATACCTTGTTCTTGTTTTCCTAATCTTTTTCCTTTCCTAAAACCTTGTCTAGTCATAATAGTGGGTGCATTTTGGTTGATGTTATTTGTTAATGTCAAACCTAATTGATCTAGGACATCTCGTCCCCATAAATTTATAGGAAGATGATCCAATACATATGGCTGTAGAGTTCCTTCACATCCTTCAGGATCCTTCCAATCTAATACCATTGCACTTCTATGGGGATTAGTCGCCACTCCTAGGCCTCGAAGCGTTTGAGTGGCTTGTTGTAATGGCCAATGTTTTGGCCATTCTTGACGAGAGATGATGCTAAGGTCTGCACCTGTATCCAGTAGCCCATTAAATTCATGTCCTTGAATATTTAGTTTTAGCATGGGGCGAGAATCTAAATTTAAAGACAGCATAGCCCAATCTACACCTGTGGAGCCTAATCCCTTGGAACCTCTTTCTATAGCACGACTGGAAAATTTATCATGTAGGCTTGGTATTATTAGTAACTGTGCTATTCTATCTCCTGGTGAAATTAGTGATATACCATTTGGAGAACTGGCTATAATTTTTATTTCACCTTCATAATCGGGATCAATTACCCCAGGACTTATCATAAGTCCTTTTAGAGTAGAAGAGCTGCGTCCCAATAATAAGCCTACTGTTCCTTTGGGAAGAGGTCCTTTCACCCCTGTGGGAATGATTTGAACTCCCATCTCTGGAGTTAGTACTGATCTGGCGGAGGCGCAGATGTCCAACCCTGCGCTCCCTCTGGTTTGTCTGATGAGGGATCTGATGGACAATGTGTCCTGGGCACTACCCTGATGGGGTTGCTGGGTTCCTCCAGTGCTCCGTATATTTGTGGTTTTGGGCCCCGGAGCATTGGGCCCCCCTGTCCATTTTTTGGCAATGGAGCCCAATGCCTTTCTCCACGATATCGTGGATAAACACTTGGTCCTTGTTCGTTTTTTGATAATGGAGTACCCTCTACGGTGGTTTGAGAACGGCATTCATTAGCCTAATGTCTCCCTCTACGGCATCGTGGGCAAATACCCGGTATTCTACTCCTTTGATACCTAGTTTTGTTAAACCCTCCTCCTATGGGGCAATTCCTTTTAAAATGTCCTGTTTGTTCACAATTGTAGCATGTTCTTGGCCTGGAATCTAAAGCCTGTTTTACTGCAGCTGCCACAATTTGCCCTTGTTCATTAATGTCTCTGGCATCTAAAGCCTGTTTTACTGCAGCTGCCACAATTTTCCCTTGTTCATTAATGTCTCTGGCATCTAAAGCCTGTTTTACTGCAGCTGCCATGACTTGCTCTTGTTCATTAATGTCTCTACATAATTTAATATATGTGTTTAAATCTTCATGTTTCCATGGTCTAATGATATCTCTGCACCAACGATTCGCTTGGTCATAAGCCAGTTGTTTTATTAATGGCATTGCTTGTTCTGTATTCCCAAAAACTCTGGTAGCTGTTTGAATAAGCCTATCTACAAATTCAGCATAAGATTCATTAGTTCCTTGTATTATCTTAGATAATTGACCTTGTAAACCTCCATGTCCTTGTAAAGTCTTCCATGCCTTAACTGCATCTACAGCAATTTGTAAATATACACCAGGATCATATGCAATTTGTTGCTGCTGATCCTCATAAGGTCCCTTTCCTAACAACATATCTACATTTCTCTGAGGATAACCAGCTGCTGCATTTCGCCTAGCCGTCTCCTTGCAAAATTCCTCATTGGCAACCTTCCATAACAGGTATTGTCCTCCATTTAGCACAGCTTTACACATATTAGCCCAATCTGCTGGCGTCATGTTCAAGTTGGTAATGGATTCGACCAAGCTTACAGTGAAGGGTGCTTGAGGACCATAGGTTGTCACAGCCTCTTTTAGCTGCTTCACTGTTTTGAAATTTAAAGTATGGTAAACTCGCTGCCCTCCTACCTCAAATACAGGGCATGTTAATACTTGAGATCCTGTCTCAGGATCTGAACTATCCACTGCGGGGGTTGGGGGCCTCTCAGCATATGAAGGTGGCCTTGTCAGTTGGACACTTACGTCCTCTGGTGATAGAAAGGTGTTAGTAGCAGTCTCCTGTAGAGGTGGTGCTGTTGGTTGGACACGTAAGCCCTCTGGTGATAGAAAGGTTTTAGTAGCAGTCTCCTTTTGTAACGTTCCCCCTGATGGCTTTTTCTGCTCTAAACTTTCTTTCTCTGTCTGATTAGCTCGAAAGACCTTCTCTTTTACTTGAATCTTTTCCTCTTTCTGACTAACTTGAGAGACCTCCTCATTTACTTGAATCAATATGTCTTCTCCTTCCTCTACCTTTGTCTGAATTGAAGGTTTTGGACTAAGAAAACCAGATACCAACGCCCACAATGCCAATGTGCCAGCTGGCAGAGTTTCTGGGCTGTTCTTTTCTATTCTTTTTAAATCTTCACCATGATGGTTCCATTGTGCTATATTTAATAACTCCTCCTTAAAAAGCCATGGGCTACATTTTTGCATTGTATCAACGTATGCCCTGACTGCTCTTGATTTTACTGGGATGCCTTCTTCCTCTAAAAATTTACTTAACACTCTTTCAGTTTGTTTTTTACTAGTTTCTGATCCCGTATTTCTACTATAATACAACCCAACAAGATGACGCCAAACAAAACCGAGACAGAATGAAATAAAAATGGAACCACACAAAATCATTATAACCTTTCTATCCTCCTTACATGTGCATCCGTCCTTTCTCCCTATCTGTTCCTCAGACATAAATAGTTTTTCCTCAGAAGTGAGCGGTTTTTCTTCTGTCTCACTCATCTCCAGGGACAGGCAACTTAAAACAAAAATGAAGCAAAACAAAAGAGGAATCTTAAAATGGCTCCCCATCCTCTCACCCTGCCCTCAGGGGCAAGCGGTTTACTTACCCTCAGTCGCTCCCCGTGCGAGCCACCAAATGCCGCAGTCTGGCTGGGCACAATTCAGGAGCCACTTGTCAAAAGAAACTAACTTTATTTTTAGAACCACACAAGATAAACAAAGCAGCTCCTCAGGAAAAAACCATCAGAGCCCAACTGCCTCCACCGGCTTCCCACAAGCCACACACACCCAACAACCTCTTCCTCCCACAATCCTCCTGCTCTTGAGGCCGATTGGCTGGGTCGCATGGGCGGAGCCAAAAAAGTCCCCCAATGAGCAGCTCCGTGGTCTGAAAGGGCAGGGAAACAGCCCAATGAGCATCACCGCAGAGGAGCCAATCAGCTAGATGTTGCTGGGGCCACTGTGAGCCAATCATCAGCTGGCAGTCTGAAAGTTTGCTGGGGCCCCTTCACCTCATCAGCTGGCAGTCTGAAAGTTTGCTGGGGCCCCTTCGGCTGTGGCTCTCAACAGATGTCCTCTTGCTGATCATGAGTATACAGGACAGTGCCTTGATTGACTGGGTTTTATGAAAATGGTGTAGAACAGAGATTCCAGTAAGTTGGATCTTGCTGAGTAGTTGTTCTAGAGCAGTGGTTGGCAGGTGTGTGATAAAACATCTGTGGTGGGGGCATGTGGATCTGCCATTGGCTTCCAAATGGATTGTGACTGACATTTTGCAGTCAGTAGAACCTTATATGTAAAAGCATATTGTTATATGGAGAGGTTTCAGGGCAATGTTCAGAATCAGGATGCTATGGTCAATAGGGCAAGTTATGTGGGATAGAAGCCTGGTTGGTGCATTCTCCTGCAGAACTCGACGCACCACACTTGACAGAACTCACTTCAGCACTGTGTCCCAGGTGAACCCTTGTATTTAATGAAGCAAATACCAAACTCCCAGTGCAGCAGCAAGAAACACCACGAAAGTGGAGGATGACCAAATGAATTTACAGTCCACACGGGGAGACACCTAGAATCCAGTGGCCACAGTATACCTACAAATAGAAAATTCAGCACTGCTGCCTCATGTTTATTGGAAAATAAGAAACCATGTCATCCAGGTCACATAGATGCAGAACCAGATTTGATGGTCTCACTACATATGAAGCTAATGCTTCTGACAACAGCATATATTTCATTGCCCAACCTCACAGGTAGTTTCTTCAGATGTTAGGCTGGCAGAACTTCATGTTTTTGGAGTGATTACCCTGTCCCTTACTTTTGGAAACTCCTCTACCAACTCCAAATTTGTGAACTTCTGAGCATTTTCCATTCCACATATGTATTCACAGATTTTCTAAATGTTCTCCTCTAATTGTGTCTTATGTAGGGCGAAGGTAATGTCAAGGCATTATTCTGAATGAGAGTGGGAAGATTTTTGTGTAGCACATATTTGCATACACATTGGATACATTTTCCAATTTTCCATTCGAAATACTGAATCCCTGACACTAACACATGCCCTACTAGACTTTGACTTCTTATCCTAATTTGATGGAGAATAATAACCCAAACAGAATACAAATACAAGAGGTTCACAGGAGGCATGGTGTATAATTGGACTTGCCTTTCGTATGATAAATTGTAGGTGTTATAAATCTAGCGAATTTTAATTGAAATAGTTCTCCATGTGTTTTCAAAGTTAACAAATATGTGAATAACTGTCTCCCTTTCTCTGTAGCCTATTCATCACATGTATTTTTATAAGCACATACAGAATTCTACCTGGTATCAGTCGTACATTTGGTGAGGTGGCTGGCTTGGCAGATACAAATTGTGAGAAGAGATCACTCCTACTTAACGCTGTTGGAACTGAAAATTCAACATATGGGTGAGCTTTTTAGTTAAACAACATGAATCCATGTACATTAAAATGAATATTTTTGGATCTGTGGATGATATATATTTCATGGTGAATTTCAATTCACATACATAATGCTACTTTTTAATGTCTGTGTGTGTGTGTGTCTGTGTGTGTATATATATATATATATATATATATATATATATATATATATATATATATATTCACTCTCCAGATTTTTCAAAATATTTAGTGTATTTTTCTTTTTATACCCTCCCTAAATTCATTCATATTCATGTATGTGGATTTATAATCAACTTTTCACAAGATTATTCTCAGAAATATTCCTCCACCTGAAATACATATTTTTTTCCTTCTACTGAAAACTAACTTTGGGGGATCACATGATGGCGGCGAATGGAGTGCATTACCCCCATGTACCGCGTCACTGTGCGGGAAAATGACGAGTTAGAACGGCTAAAACCTATCTTGTTAGGAATTTCCAGCAAATTTGGGGTGCTCCAAAACCTAGTGGACATATATCCATCTCACGAGGATCAGCTACTGGGGCTCAAACGCGAGTGATTTTTCCGCACGGAGGGTCATGCTGCTTATTCAGCAAATTGCCCTGCAGCTAGAGTGTGTGGCGCGCACTGGGAAAAGACGAGATAGCATCGCAAATATACAGTGGTGCGGATTCTATGGGCTCCTGCCTGCTATGCAATTACTGTGCTCAGTGCTGAATTCTGGGATTGAGACGGGGATGGATGTGGTCCAATTCCATTCTCCATACCGGTCAGACCACAGAGGAAGCCAGCGTCCACCATCTTGAAGAGCTGACGTCACCATCCCTGTTTTCGACTGATCGCAGCTCATTCAGCTATAGAACAGGTAATTTCAGGATTCCATTCACCTTTGCTTCGCAGACAAATTACTCAGGCTCAGTGCTAAAGAACCCGCAGAAACTGCGTCTTGGAGCCTGCTCCTATTAGAACATACACTGAGCCCAGAGCGGCCAAATATGGCCTCCCTGAACTGATCTGGCCCAGGGCTCAAGAACCCGTGGAAACTGCTTCCCGGTCCGGGTCTTGCTGAATAATGTGGAGGTAAATATCAACCGAGCCTTCATAGGCAGTGGCAACAGGATTGAGACGAGGCTTGTGAGGGCAAGTCAGGACTCACCCATTGCTTTGGTCACCCAGCAAAGGGAACGAAATGTTGCCTTTTGCATGGGATACCAACATGGCAGAGATCTGATGTCATCAGAAAGCAGCGGAGGAGATAACTTCATTAATACCAGCAGTGACAGAAACAGTTGGTCTCCTGGTAAAGAAAGTGAGTCAGAAACACCCGAGTCTCTCTCACTTTGTCATCAAGCCAGAGGGGCAGAGCAGAGCCGCTGCCCATGCCTGGAACAGGCCCAGCGACACACCTGCATGATACTCACTTCACTCCAATTGGAATAGAGGCAGAGCAGAGCCACCACAGGTGCCCAGAACAGGCCTAGCGACCAGCAGGCATGGTAGTCACGTCACCTCAATTGGAGTAATTGCAGAGCAGAGCCTTCTCCAGCACCTAGTACAATCCAAGTGGCCCACCGGCATGGTAGTCACATAACCCCAATAGGAGTAGGCGCAGAGCAGAGCCTTTGCCCATGGTGCCCGGAACAGGCCCAGCAACCTGCCGGCTTCGTAGTCACGACACCCCAATTGGAGTAGCGACAGAGCAGAGCCACCACCCGCGCCCTCAAGGTAGACAAATCTGCACCCGACCAGCAGAAGAGGCCCAGCGGCCTGCCAGCGCGGCAGACACTTCACCCCATTTGGAGTAGGGGCAGAGCAGATCCATCGCCCATGCCCGTAAGGTAGGCAGACCTGCGACCGACGGCAGAACAGGCCCACCCACCCGCCGGCATGGTAGTCACGTCACCCCAATTGGAGTAGGGGCAGAGCAGAGCCGCCGCCCGCGCCTCTAAGGTAGGCAGACCTGAGACCGACTGGCAGAACACCCCAGGGGTCCATGGGTGTGGTACACACGTCACACCAATTAGAGGAGGGGCTTAGCAGAGGCGCTTCCCGCGCCTGCAGGGTAGGCAGACCTGCGACTGATCAGGAGAACAGGCCCAGCGGCCCATCAGCATGGTAGATAGATCACCCCAATTGGAAGAGCACAACAGCCATCCCCCGCCCCTGCAAGGAAGACTTTTCAAATATACAAGAGCAATATAAATATATAGGGGGAAAATTTCAAAATCACAACAGTTTCACCAAGCAGAAAGAAACGCGAGCCGTATGAAAAGACAAAGAAAAAAGGACCACAAGCAATGCAGGTCAACACAACTTTAGAAGAGGTAATAGCTGCAGCAGATGGAATGTCAGATAAAAAACTCAGGATATACATGCTTCAGATAATCTGGAGTCTCAAGGAAGACATTAGACAGCAAAATCAGACAATGAAAGATCACTTCGACAATGAATTACACAAACAAATCCAAGAAGCAAAAGATCAATTATACAGGGAGATAGAAGTTGTAAAAAATGACAAACAGAAATCCTAGAAATGCAGGAAGCAATAAAACAACTTAAAAACTCAATTGAGAACACTACCATCAGAGTAGAACACTTAGAAGATAGAACATCAGACAATGAAGACAAAGTATTTCAACTTGAAAAGAACATAGACAGCTCAGCAAGACTGTTAAGAAACCATGAACAGAACATCCGAGAAATATGGGATAACATAAAGAGACCAAACTTAAGAGTCATTGGGATACAGGAAGGTATAGAGGTCCAAACCAAAAGAATGAGCAATTTATTTAATGAAATAATACGAGAAAACTTTCCAGACTTGAAGAATGAGACAGACTCCCAAGTCCTAGAAGCCAACAGGACGCCGAATGTGCAAAATCATAAGAGATCCACACCTAGACGCATTATAATGAAGATACCCAACGTACAGAATAAAGAGAGAATTTTAAAAGCTACAATTGAAAGGAAGCAGATTACATTTAGGGGTAAAGCAATCAGGATAACAGCTGATATTTCAACACAGACTCTGAAAGCTAGAAGATCCTTGAAATATATGTTTTTGTCAGGAGCTTTAGCTTCATTTCTAGTGAAAGCATCAAAGCTGTGTCTGCATCTATGTAACCTGGAGAACATGGTTTCTTATTTTCCAAAAGACATGAGGCGGCAGTGCTGAATTCACTCTGTGTAGGTAAACTGTGGCCACTGAAGGCTAAGTGTCTCCCCGTGTGGACTGTGAAGCCATTTGTTCATCCTCCACTTTTCATGGTGTTTCTTGCCGCTGCACTGGGAGTTTGGTATTTGTTTCACTAAATAAAATGAGTTCAACTGAGACCCAGTGCTGGAGGGAGTTCTGTCATGTATGGTGGGTCAGGGTCTGCAGGAGAATTCACCAACCAGGATTCTATCCCACATAGATTGCCCCCTTGATCATAGCAACCTGATTCTGAACATTGCCCTGAAAATCTCCATATAAAAAGATGCCTTTACATGGAGAGGTTTCAGACATATAAGGTTCTGCTGGATGCATCATGTCAGTCTCAAGCCCTTTGGAAGTAATGGCAGATCCACATGGCCCCACAAGAGATGTTTTATCACACACCTGCACACCACCTGCACACACACCACTATTCAGTAGGCTACAAGTTACTGGCATTTCTGTTCTACACCATTTTCATGAAACCCAGACAATCAAGGCACTATCTGGTACACTCACGATGAGCAAAAGGACATCAAAGGTTCTCCAGTGCCACCTGGTCATTGGAATGGCAAAAATTTCATGGTATTTATGTAGCCACTTTTCAACGATGAAGTTGGAAGCACTGTGGGTTTCAATTCATTCAGGAACCATTAAATGGTGAGGAAGCTCATTTCAATAAAAGATCTGGAGAACTCTCACAGGCAATTTTTCCCAAGGAGTGAGCTAGATCTCAGTTTAGAAGGGCGAATCTCATTAGTGGCCTATTCCACTGCCACACAAATGACCGCAATTGAAACCAAAACACTCCCACATGACCCTCATCTTCTGCCATAGAGACACTCATCATAACCTCTTGCTGCAGGTTTTCATGAGGGATGCAGCCCAAGACAGTGTCCAAAATAAGCTCACTTACCCCTCAATTGCCTAAAGTCAGGGTGGCCTGGACACCCTTCCTGTGAACCAGGAGTGATCAAATAGGCCTGCCCTTAATACTGCTCTGCTTCTCCATTTTGACTGTTACTGATTGTTGAGTATAAATTCTTTGTGTGAATTGGAGTCATGAGAAAATCCAAGCACCTATGCATTAGCCTCTTCAGGGCTTTGAAAAACTCATTTAACCCAAATGATATCTATTCTCACTTGATAGAGGTCAGGACTTACAGAGGAAGGCAAGAGACTTCATCCACATTGACTGCTCTTATGGCCATTTTGGTTTTGGATTCAGAGATGGGATCTTTCTGTAGATCCGTCAGGTGCCGAGAATCTAAGCCCCAGCCTCACATAGGGCCAAGGGGCTGATTCAGACACATCCCTTTTGAAGCAATTAAGCAAACAGCCACAGGTGATGCCCATACATTTTCATTTGAAAACTGTTTTCTTCAGGCTTTACAAAGGGGTTGCCTGAGGCAAAGAAATTCCTGACATTCAGGGCAACAGAACAATAGGTTAGCAAAAGGCCGAAAGCAAGGTTTCTCCACTGAGACTTTACTGGTCACACTGATATCTGAGTTTTCTGAGATGCTCCCATTGCCTTCAGCTATCCAGTACATGGCCATGTAACAAAGCTTGGAGGCGGTACATATCTTGGACACCAAACCATGAGACTATTCCGGAGAGTGGCCAGAATTCAGGAAGAAAACTGGAGCTTAGGAAGATAGTAGGTGTTGTCCATTCATAAGGCAAGCTGCAGTCCATTCATCAATTGCGCAGGATGAATGCTGGGTAGCTTTCTACTAGACAGGGCACTTCAATTGATGCATTCTCTTTTCAAATGTCAACAACCACGGACACAGTGGGATACACTTTTAGAAACCCTCGCCATGTCAAACGACTTTCTAGAAACAATCCACTCAAAAACAAACAATCCACCATCCCTACCTATTCTCAGAACATGAGACAAAACCACAAACTCACACCCACACCCACAAAGCACCTCCTTCCCAGAAGTAGGTCTTTGATTATCCGGAGTTTCCTCTGACTGGTGGGCCATACCATGTTCCCCCGAAATGGCCTGTACTTTCTCAGATTTGGTGTCTTTGCCAGAACAACTACCTGCTTTCTCAGGAAACACCTGTCTTCATAGCTTTCCTGGCATTTGGCCATCCTCACATCAGTTGGTACCAATAAAGACTGACTCTGTCCTTGGTAAATCCAATCAAGTGTGCCAACTGGGACTGGCACTGGCTCTGGGGGCCTAGCTTCCTGGTTCCCAAGTTAAGAGAGTTCCACTACAAAGGAAGTGAGGTGAGGTCACTTTTTTCAGGAACTGAATGAGGTCACTGCCTTGGCAACTACTTTGCCCTAACAGTTGCTTCCAAGGGTCCCATGAGATGGATGCTGCCCCAATTCCTGTGACATTTTTACAAGTTAGAATGGTATATCAACCATAGTCACCCAGGAACAGCTCTCCACACAGGCTTGGTTTGGTCCATCTTCTCTACATTAAGAAGAGAGAGGCTGATTCAGACACAACCCTTCATCCTGACCAGGCTGTTTGCCATGGAAGATGACCTTTGCTCTCTCAGGTCCTTCATACCTGCCTACATGTTTTCCAGGGATAATTTCTGCATGGACCATTGAGGTTTTAAGTAGGTGGAAGATCCCCTCCATCCCTGCATTGTAAGACCAACTCTGTTCCAGTTCTTCTGTAATGTTATATTGAGGGAACAGTGTATGGTTATGCTTAATAACCAGTTCGATTTGGGTTAGGAATCATTCTACGGGATGTATAATGGTATTGGGTAACTGCAATACTTACAAGAATATATAGGTGAAATATAAGTATGAAAACAGAAATCCAGGTAAGATTTGAAGTCCAGAAAGTCATTGGGTCCTTGATTGGAATACTTAGCTTGAATTACGTTCTGCACAGGTATCTCAGATAAATTGATATACAATGGCATAGGAACTTGTACCTTGGATGATTGAATGTAGAAGAGAACATCCCCTCAAACAGAGATAGTCAGTAGGATCAGGAAGATAGTCGGTAAGTATCGGAAGAACAATGAGTATAGGATTTGGACCAAAAGTTATTTAGCAATAGGGTTTCGGTTAGAGAGTGAATTTCAATAACAGCACATGTGAAGGGTCTCTAACAATGATGAAGTGGGGAAAATATGTAGGAATGCAGATATCAATAGAGACATTAGGAAATCAGGCAAAGTATAAAGTGAGTGATAGGATTAGATATTTTCAACAGGGTTGAGGTTGAACATATAATCTTAGGAAGAAACAAATATGTAGTCACCAATCGGATTGACATTTGAGAGCATAAGGCACCCTGGACATGGATGTTTTTAGTAATCCATGTTCACTTTCTATTTAGGATTTGGTAGAATCATAAGTGTGACCTTTGAATTTTGTGTCTAGAATATTACTGTGATGAAATGTATATGTAGATCAGGTGACATGAGTATTTCTTCCACCATTTCTGGAAGCAATATTTTGAAGATGTATAAATTTGTATTGGGGCTACAAAAAGGTGCACCCTGTGTCTATGAATACAGAGGAAATGCATGAATAGACCATACTGTGAATAAATAATAAAACTGGTTTCAACTTGAAATAATAGATTGAAATAAATTTGAAAACAAATAAGAAATCTTATTTTAATATACAATCATTCATTCCAACCCATTATACATCTAATGGAAATATGAGGATTTTGGTTTATCATGAAAAGTGTGTGACTTTGCTTCAAATTGATTATGAAAATCAAAAATAATTTGTTTGGAAAGAAGTCTCATGAAAAGACCAGTCAAGAAACCTGGAGGAATACATGTGTTCTGAAGCAGGAAGCGATTGAAAGTGAAACAAATGCCTATAAATTTGCGAAATTGTTGATGAAATATATGTCCTATGATGTCCATAAACTTAAGAAAGAGTAATGTACCAGTGTGGAATAAAAACGAACGTCAAAATAAACAACACGTCCAATAGAATTCTACATGCATTGATGTTAAACTGGTTCAGTTACTGTAGAAATATTAGGATTTGAAGGCACCAATCACTGTAGTTAGTTTTCAGTACTAGGAAACAAATATGTACTTCAGGTGGATGAATATTTCTGAGAATAATCTTGTGAAAATTTTATTATAAATCCACATACATGAACATGAATGAATTTTGGGACTCTAAATAAGATACAAATATTTCATATTTTGAAAAATATGGAGAATATATATATATATATATATATATATATATATATATATACACACACACACACACACACACACACACAAAACACACACACAGACTTTAAAATGTAGTAATATATGCCAATCGAAATCCATCATGAAATATATATCATCCACAAATGCAAAAATATATATTTTACAGAATATGGATTTATGTATAATTTTGTTCAACTAGGAAGCTCACCCATAGGTTGAATATTCAGTTCCAAAGCGTTTAGGAGGAGTGATCTCTTCTCACAATTTGTATTTGCTGAGGAAGCCACCTCACAAAAATGTAGGTGTGATACCAGGTAGCTTTCGGTATGTGCATATAAAAATACATATGTTGAATAGGCTACAGAGAAAGGGAGTCAGTAATACACATATTTTGAACTTTAAAAACACATGGAGAACTATTTAATTAAAAATTGACTAGATTTATAACACATAAACTTTATCATGTAAAAGGCAAGTCCAAATATACATCATGCCTCCTTTGAACTGCTTGTATTTATATTCTGTTTGTGTTATTTTTCTCCATCATATTAGGATTAGTAGCCAGAGTCAAGTAGGGTATGGGATAGTGTCAGGGATTCTGTATTTTGAATGGAAAATTGGAAATTGTATCAAATGTGTGTGCAAATATGTGCAACCCAAAACTTCCCACTCTGATCCAGAACAATGCCTTGACATTACCTTCGCTCCAAGGAAGACACAATTAGAGGAGAAGAGTTAGAAAATTTGTGAATACATGTCTGGAATGGAAAATGCTCAGGAGTTCACAAACTTCGAGATGGTAGAGGAGTTTCCAAAAGCAAGGGACATGGTAAACACAACACCAACATGGAGCTCTTCTGGCCTAAAGACTGTTTGAGAAACTGCATGTGAGATTGGGCACTTGAAATATAAGTTGTTGTCAGAAGTTTTAGCTTTCTTTCTAGTGAGACCATCAAAGATGGGTCTGCATCTATGTGACCTGGACGACATGTTTTCTTATTTTCCAATGAACATGGGGCAGCAGTGCTGAATTCTCTCTTTGTAGGTAAACTGTGGCCACTGGGGGCTTAGTGTCTCCCCGTGTCGCTGTGAAGACATTTGGTCATCCTCCACTTTTCGTGGTGTTTCTTGCTGCTGCACAGTGAGTTTGATATTTGCTTTACAAAATACAAGGAGTTCAACTGGGACACAATGCTGCAGGGAGTTCTGTCACTTGTGGTGGGTTAGAGTCTGCAGGAGAATGCACCATCCAGGCTTCTATCACTCATTGCTTGCTACATTGCCCCCTTTTCCATTGCAACCCAATTCTGAACATTGCCCTGAAACCTCTCTATATAACAAGATGCCTTTACATAAATGGGTCTGCTGGCTGCTGCAAGTCAATCACATGCTATTTGGAAGCCAATGGCAGATCCACATGGCCCCACCACAGATGTTTTGTCACACACCTGCCCACAACTGCTCAAGGCGCACTACTCAGAAGGTTCCAACTTACTGGCATCTCTGTTCTATGCCATTTTCATGAAACCCAGTAAATCAAGGCCCAGTCTGGTACACTCATGATGAGCATCAGGAGATCTAACTGTTCTCCAGTGCCACCTGGTCATGGGAATTTAAAAAATTTCATGGTATTTATCTAGCCATTTTTCAAAGAGGAATTTGGAGCCACAGTGGGTTTCAATTCATTCATGAACCATTAAATGTTGTGGAAGCTCATTTCAATGAAAGATCTGGAGAACTCTCACAGGCAATGCTTCCCAAAGAGTGGCCTAAAGGTCACAAGAGGCCAGGCCCATTGAGGTCTACAATGTGAGGTCCATGGGTGTTTTGACTCTCAAATATGCCTGCCAAGTCTTTCAGAATAAAATCCGGGTATATCCTGGCTGACATTCTCAGTGCTTTGTGGAAAGCCACCCTGGGCTTAGATCTCAGTTTCAAAGGGCAAGTCTAATGCGTGGCCTCCTAAAATCCCAACACAATTCATGTGAATACTTCTCTGAGGTCAGTTCCAGAACTCAGTCTCTAAGGTGAATCAAACCCGAGTTAAAGCCCAGGTGGACCCAGTCTTATCTTCCAACAGCCAAATAAATGACCACAATTAAATCCAAAACACTCCCACATTGCCCTCATCTTCTTCCATATAGACACTCATCATTACCTCTGGCTGGAGGTTTCCATGAGGGGTAAAGCACAAGACAGAGTCTGAAATAATCTAACTTGCCCTCATTTGCCTAAAGTCAGTGTGACCTGGACACCCTTCCTGTAAACAAGGAGTGATTTAATAGGCCTTTCACTAATACTGCTCTGCTTCTCCAATTTGAGGCCTACTGACTGTCATGTATAGATTCTTTATGTGATTTGGATTCATTAGAAAACCCAAGCACATATGGGCTAGCCTCTGCAGGGCTTTGAAGTACTCGATTAATTCAAAGGATCCCCAAATTCACTTGTTGGAGGTCAGGAACCTAACAGAGAAAGGCAATAAACTTCATCTACAATGACTGATTTTTTAGACATTTTGGTTTTGGATGAACACATGGGATCTTTCTTAAGATCCATTAGGCGCTGAATATCTAAGACACAGCCTCACACACGGCCAAGAGGCTGATTCACACACATATCTCTCAAAGCATTTTAGCAAACAGCCACAGGTGATGCCCATTCATTTCCATTTCAAAACTGTTTTCTTCAGGATTCACAAAGGGGTGGCCTGAGGCAAAGACCTTCCTGACATTCAGGGCAACAGAGGAATAGGGAAGCAAAAGGCCCAAAGCCGGTTTTCTCCACTGAGACTTTCCTTGTCACACTGATATCTGAGTTTTCTGAGATGCTCCCTTTCCTTTCAGCTATAGAATACATTGGCCATGTCACAGAGGTTGGAGGTGGTACATAACTTGGACAAAAAACCATGAGCCTACTCTGGAGAGTGGCCAGATTCAGAAAGAAAACAGGAACTTAGGAAGATAGTACGTGTTGCCCATTGATAAGGCAAGTCACAGTCCATTCATAAATTAGGCAGGATAAATGCTGGAATTCTTTCTACTAGACAGGACACATCCATAGATGAATTCTCTTTTCTAATGAATACAACCACGGACACAGAGAGTTACACAGACATAGAAACACTCACATTGTCAAAGGAATTACTAGACACAGTCCACTCCAAACCCAACAAACTGCCTTTCCTACTTATTCTCAGAACATGAGAAAAAACCACAAACTCACTCCCACACCCACAAAGACACCTCCTTCCCCCAAGTAATTCTGTGACTATCCTGAGTGTCGTCTGACTGGTAGGCCATACTATGTACCCCAAATGGCCTGTCCTGTCTCAGATATGGTCTCCTTGGCCAAATCTGTGATGTTGTCAGGAGCCAGAAATGGGAAAGTACCTTTTTCTCAGGAAAGGCCCCTCTACAAAGCTCTCCTGGCATTTGGCCATCCTCACATCAGTAGGTTCCAGGAAACACTGATTCTGTCCTTGGTAAATCCAAACAAGTGACCTCAATGGGACTGGGACTGGGACTGGCTCTGGTTGCCTGGCTTCTGCACACAAGTTCAGAGAGTTCCATCACCAAGGAAGAGAGGTGAGATCACTTACTTCAGGTAGTGAATGAGGACACTGCCTTGGCAATCACTTTGTCCTAACAGTTGCTTCCAAGGGTCCCATGAGATAGAGGCTGCCCCTACTTCCTGTGACACTTTCACAAGTTAGAATGGTGAATCAACCATAGGCACCCAGGAACAGCTCTCCACACAGGCCTGGTTTGGTCCATTTTCTCTACATTGAGAACAGAGAGGCTCATTAAGATACAACCCTTCATCCTGACCAGGTTGTTTGCAATGGAAGATGAGTTTTGCTCTTTAAGGTCCTTCATAGCTGCCTATATCTTCTCCAGGGATCACATCTGCATGGACCTTTGAGTTTTTCAGCATATGGAATATCCCCTACATTCCTGTATTGTAAGACCAACACTGTCCCTGGTCTTTTGTTAAGTGAGATTGTGGGAACAGTGTATGTTTAGGGTTTAATAACATGTTTGATTTGGGTTAGGAATCATTCTGCTGGATGAATAATGGTATTGGGAACCTGTGATATTTATTAAAACATAGACATAAAATATAAGTATGAAAACAGAAATCTAGGTAAGATTTGAAGCTCAGAAGGGCATTGAGCTGTTGATTGTGATACTTAGCTTTGAATTATGTTCCGCATATATGTCTCAGATAAATCGATAATCAATGGCATAGGACCTTGTACCTTGGATGATTGAATGGAAAAGAGAACTTCCACTCAAACAGGGAAACTCAGTAAGATTAGGAAGATAGTCAGTAGCTTTCAGAAGAAGAGTGAGTACAGGATTTGGACCAAAAATTCTTTATCAATAAGGTTTCGCTTACAGAGTGAAAGTAAATATCATCACATGTGAAGAGTCACTCACATGGTGAACTGGGGAAAATATTTAGGAAAACAGACATCAATAGAGACATTAGGAAATCAGGCAAAGTATAGAGTGAGTGATAGGATTAGACATTATTAACTGCATTTAGGTTGAATATATAATTTTAGGAAGAAACAAATACGTAGTCACCAATAGGATTGATATTTGAGACTATTAGGCAAACTGGACCTGGATGTTTTTAGGAATCCATGTTCAGTTTCCATTTAGGCTTTGGTACAATCATAAGTGTGACTTTTGCTTTTTGTGTCCAGAATATTACTGTGATACAATGTATATGTAGATAAGGTGACCTGAGTATTTCTTCCACCATTTCTGGGAGCAATATTTTGAAGGTGTATAAATTAGTATTTGGGGTACAAACAGGTGCACTCTTTGTCTTTGAATATGGAGAATATGCATGTATAGACCATACTGTGAATAAATAATATAACTGGTTCCAACTTCAAATAATGGATTGAATTGAAATGTGAAAATATACAGGAAATCTTATATTGATATACAACCATTCATTCCAACCCGTTTTACATCTAATGGTAATATGAGGATTATGGTTTATCATGAAGAGTGTGTGAGTTTTGCTTAAAATTGATTATGGAAATTGAAAATATTTTTTTTGGAAAAAAGTCTCATAAAAAGACCAGTCAAGAAACCTGGAGAAATACATGTGTTCTGAAGCAGGAAGTGACTGAAAGTAAAACAAATGCTTATAAATTTGTGAAATTGTAGATGAAATACATATCCTCTGATGTGCATTAACTGAAGGAATAGTAATGTACCAGTGTTGAGTAAAAATGAACGTCAAAATAAACATCATGTCCCATAGGAATCTTCTTGCATTGATGTTAAACTGAGTCAGTTAATGTAGAAATATTAGGATTTGAATGCACCATTCACTGAATTTAGTTTTCAGTCCTAAGAAACAAATATGTATTTCAGGTGGATGAATATTTCTGAGAATAATCTTGTGAAAAATTGATTATAATTCCACATACATGAACATGAATGAATTTTGGGACTGTACATAAGACACATCTATTTCATATTTTGAAATATATGGAGAGTGTGCATATATATATATATAATATATATATATATATATATATATATATATATATATATATATATATATACAAGAGTGTGTATACACACACACACACACACACACAAAACAGACATTAAAAAGTAGCAATATATATGCCAATTGAAATTCTTCATGAAATATATATCATCTACAGATCCAAAAATCTTCATTTTACTGAGCGTGGATTTATGTGTAATATTGTTTAACTAGGAAGCTCACCCATAGCTTAAATTTTCAGTTACAACATCGTTTAGAAGGAGTGATCTCTTCTCATAATTTGTATCTGCCAAGTCAGCAACCTCACAAAAATGTACGTGTGATACCAGGTAGGATTCTATATGTGCATATAAAAATACATGTGCTGAATATGCTACAGAGAAAGGGAGACAGGAATTCACATATTTGTCAACTTTAAAAACACATTGAGAGAGGGAGGGGCAGATCTGCCAATCGCTCCTTCAAGGTAGGCGGACCTGCGACCCAACGGCTGAACAGGACCAGTGGCCCGCCACCGTGGAAAACACATCGCCCTGGTTGGGGGAGGGGCAATGCCGCCGGGCCTGCAAGGTAGGCAGACCTGTGACCCACAGCAGGACAGGCCCAGCAATCTGCGGAGGGGCAGAGACGCCCTCTGCGCCTGCAAGGTAGGTGGACCTGCAAACAACGACAGACCAGGCCTATGGCCTGCCAGCATGGTAGACACATCGTCCCAGTTGGGGGAGGGGCGGAGCAGCCACAGGCGCCTGCAAGGTAGACAGACCTGCAAGGGACAGACAAAACAGACCCAGTGGCCCGCGGATGGTCAAAGCTGCCGCCCACGCCTGCAAAGTAGCCCGACTTGCGACCCACTGGCAGAACAGGCCCAGTGCCTGCAGAGGGGCAGAGCTGCTGCTCGCACCTTCAAGGTAGGCGGACCAGCTACCGACTTACAGAACAGGCCCAGCAGCCTGCTGGTGTGGTAGGCACATTGTCCCAATTGTAGGAGGGGCAGAGCCACCACCCGTGCCTGCGAGGGAGACTTTGAAACTATACAAGAGCAATATAAATATATAGGGGAAAAATTCAATAACACAACAGTTTCACCAAGCAGAAAGAAATATGAACAGTATGAAAAGACAAGGAAAGAAAGGACCATAAGCAATGCAGGTAAAGTCAACGTTAGAAGAGGTAATATCTGCAGCAGATGGAATGTCAGATAAAGAACTCAGGATATACATACTTCAGATGATCTGGAGTCTCAAGGAAGACATTAGAGAGCAAAATCAGACAATGAAAGATCACCTTGATAATGAATTACATAAAAAAATCCAAGAAGCATAAGATCAACTATACAGGGAGATAAAGATTATAAAATCAAACAAACAGAAATCCTAGGAATGCAGGAATCAATAAACCAAATTAAAAACTCAATTGAGAATACTACCAGCAGAGTAGAACACTTAGAAGATAGAACATCAGACAATGAAGACAAATTATTTCAACTTGAAAAGAACACAGACAGCTCAGCAAGACTTTTAAGAAACCATGAGCAGAACATCCAAGAAATATGGGATAACATAAAAAGACCAAACTTAAGAGTCATTGGGATACAGGAAGGTATAGAGGTCCAAACAAAAGGAATGAGCAATATATTCAATGAAATAAAGGAGAAAACTTCCCAGACTTGTAGAATGAGACAGAATCGCAAATCCTAGAAGCTTACAGGATGCCAAATGTGCAAAATCATAAGAGATCCACACCTAGACATATTATAATGAAGATGCCCAACATACAGAAAAAGGAGAGAATTTTAAAAGCTACAAGATAAAGGAAGCAGATTACATTTAGTGGTAAACCAATCAGGATAACAGCTGATCTTTCAACACAGATTCTGAAAGCTAGAAGATCCTGCAATAACATTTTTCAAACACTGAAAGAAAATGGGTTCCATCCAAGAATTGTGTATCCAGCGAAATTAAGCTTCAGGATAGAAGATGAAATTAAAACTTTCCACGATAAACAAAAGTTAAAAGAATTTGCAGCTAGAAAACGATTTCTTAAAAACATCCTTGGCAAAACATCACAGGAAGGGGAAATGGAAAATAACAATGAAAACCAACAGTGGGAGGTAGAGGAGTAAAGGGGGGAAAATAATCAAGGAGGAAAACAAACCATGTTTAGTAACATAAATATACAAATATGGCTGGAAGAACAACCCATATCTCAATAATAACCCTAAATGTTAATGGCTTAAACTCACCAATTAAGGGACACAGGCTAGTAGAATGGATCATAAAACAAGACCCAACAATATGCTGCCTACTGGAGACACATTTGTTAGGAAAAGATATACATAGACTGAAGGTGAAAAGTTGGGAAAAATCATATCACTCATATGGACTTCGGAAACAAGCAGAAGTGTCCATACTCATATCAAATAAAATAGATTTCAAGCCAAAGTTAATCAAAAGGGATAAAGAGGGACACTACATACTGCTCAAGGAAACCATACACCAACAAGACAAAACAATCATAAATATATATGCCCCAAACATTGGTGCAGCTATGTTCATCAAACAAATTCTTCTCAAGTTCAAGATTCTAATAAACCAATATACAATACTCATTGGAGACTCAAACACACCTCTCTCACTACTGGACTGATCTTCCAAACAAAAGTTGAATAATGAAACTATAGAACTCAATAACACAATTAATAACCCAGACTTATGATATATATATAGAATATACCACCCAACATCAAGCAGTTACACTTTTTTCTCAGCAGCACATGGATACTTCTCAAAAAATAAATCATATATTATGTCACAGAGCTACTCTTAGACAATATAAAGGAGTAGATATAATACCAGGCATCTTATCTGATCATAAGGAAATAAAACTGAAAATCAACAATGAAAGAAAGAAGGAAAAATCATGTATCACATGGAGAATGAAAAATAGGTTACTGAATGATCAATGTGTTATAGAAGACATCAAGGAGGAAATTAAAAAATTCTTATAGATAAATGAAAACACAGACATTACATATCAGAATCTATGGGACACATTGAAAGCAGTTCTAAGAACAAAATTCATTGCTTGGATTTCATTCCTTAAAAAAAGGAAAAAAAAAAGACAAATAAATGATCTCATACTTCATCTCAGAATCCAAGAAAAAGAAGAGCAAAACAACAGCAAAAGAAGTAGAAGCCAAGAAATAATTAAAATCAGAGCTGAAATTAATGAAATCGAAACAAAGAAACAATTGAAAAAATTGACAAAACTAAAAGATGGTTCTTTGAAAAAATAAATAAAATCGACCGACCCTTAGCCAAGCTAACAAAGAAAAGAATAGGGAGAATTCAGTATCACAACAGATAGTTCAGAAATACAGAAGATAATCCGAAATTATTTTGAATTCTTATTCTTCAATAAAATAGAAGATAGTGAAGGCATCAATAAATTTCTCAAGTCATATAATCTGCCCAGATTGAGTCAGGAGGATATAGGCAACCTAAACAGACCCATAACAATTGAGGAAATAGAATAAACCATCAAAAGACTACCAACTAAGAAAAGCCCAGGACCGGATGGGTATACAGCAGAGTTTTACAAAACCTTTAAAGAGGAACTAATACCAATACTTTTCAAGCTATTTCAGGAAAAATGCAAAAATCCTCAATAAAATTGTGGCGAATCGGATACAAAAACATATTAAAAAAATTGTGCACCATGATCAAGTAGAATTCATCCCTGGGATGCAAGGCTGGTTCAATATACAGAAATCAATAAATGTTATTCATCACATCAATAGACTTAAAAATAAGAACCATTTGATCATCTCGATAGATGCAGAAAAAGCATTCGACAATGTACAGCATCCCTTTATGTTAAAAACTCTGGAAAAACTAGGGATAACAGGAACATACCTCAATAATGTAAAAGCAATCTATGCTAAGCCTCAGGCTAGCATCATTCTGAATGGAGAAAAATTGAAGGCATTCCCTCTAAAATCTGGAAGAAGATAGGGATGCCCTCTCTCACTCCTTCTGTTCAACATAGTTCTCGAAACACTGGCCAGAGCAATTAGAGAGATTAAAGAAATCAAAGGCATAAAAATAGGAAAAGAAGAACGTAAATTATCACTATTTGAAGATGACATGATTCTATACTTAGCAGACCCAAAAAGGTATACAAAGAAACTATTAGAGCTAATAAATGAATTCACCAAAGTGGCAGGATATAAAATCAATACGCATAAATCAAAGGCATTCCTGTATATCAGCAACAAATCCTCTGAAATAGAAATGAGGACAACCACTCCATTCAAAATATCCACACACACACACAAAAAAAAAAAAAATACTTGGGAATCAACCTAACAAAAGAGGTGAAAGACTTATAAAATGAAAACTACAGAACCCAAAAGAGAGAAATAGAAGAAGATCTTAGAAGATGGAAAAATATACTATGTTCATGGATAGGCAGAACTAACATCATCAAAATGGCAATATAACCAAAATTCTCTATATGTTAAATGCAATGCAAATCGGGTCTAAAAGCATGCAATGGAGGAAGGATAGCATCTTCAACAAATGGTTCTGGGAAAACTGGAAATTCATATGCAACAAAATGAAACTGAATCCATTTCTCTCGTCATGCACAAAAGTTAACTCAAAATGGATCAAGGAGCTTGATATCAAATCAGAGACACTGCATCTGATACAAGAAAAAGTTGGCTATGATCTACATACTGTGGGGTTGGGCTCCTAATTCCTCAATAGGACACCCATAGCACACGAGTTAATAACTAGAATTAACAAATGGGACTTACTCAAACTAAAAAGTTTTTTCTCATCAAAAGAAAAAATAAGAGAGGAAAATAAGTAGTCTACATCCTGGGAACAAATCTTTACTCCTCACACTTCAGATAGAGCCCTAATATCCAGAGTATACAAAGAACTCAAAAAATTAAACAATAAGAAAACGAATAACCCAATCAACAAATGGTCCAAGGACCTGAACAGACACTTCTCAGATGAGGACATACAATCAATCAATAAGTACATGAAAAAATGCTCACCATCTCTTGCAGTCAGAAAAATGGAAAACAAACCCACCCTAAGATACCATCTCACTCCAGTATGATTGGCAGCCATTATGAAGTCAAACAACAAGTGCTGCCGACGATGTGGGGAAAAGGGTACACCTGTACATTGCTGGTGGGACTGCAAATTGGTGCAGCCAATTTGAAAGAAGTATGGAGATTTCTTGGAAGCTAGGAATGGAACCACCATTTGACCCAGCTATTCCCCTTCTCAGTGTATTCCCTAAGACCTAAAAAGTGCATGCTGCATTGACACTGCTACATTGATGTTCATAGCAGCACAATTCAAAATAGCAAGAGTGTGGAACCAACTTAGATGCCCTTCAATAGACGAAGGAAAAAAATGTGGCATTTATACACAATGGAGTAATACTCTGCATTAAAAAATGTCAAAATCATAGAATTTGCCGGGAAATAGATGGCATTAGAACAGATTATGCTAATTGAAGCTAGCCAATCCCTAAAAAAAAAACAAATGCCCATAGTTTTATTTGATATAAGGAGAGTAACTAAGAACAGAGTTGGGAGGAAGAGCATGAGAAGAAAATTAACATTAAACGGGGGTGAGAGGTGGAAGAGAAAAGGAAAGAGAAGGAAAATTGCATGGAAATGGAAGGAGACCCTCATGGTTATACAAAATTACATACAAGAGGAAGTGAGGGGAAAGGGGGGAAAAAACCAAGGGGGAGAAATGAATTCCAGTAGATGGAGTAGAGAGAGAAGATGGGAGGGGAGGGGATGGGGGATAGTAGAGGATAGGAAAGACAGCCGACTACAACAGACACTACTATTGCAATACGTAAAACAGTGGATGTGTAACAGATGTGATGCTGAAACCTGTATACGGAGTAAAAATGGGAGTTCATAACCCACTTGAATCAAAGTGTGAAATATGATATGTCAAGCAATAGGTAAAGTTTTTAACAACCAACAATAAAAATTAAAGGAAAAAAACACATAGAGAACTATTTCAATGAAAAATGGACTAGATATATAACACCTACCCTTTATCATGCAAAAGGCAAGTCCAACTTTACACCATGCTTCCTCTGAACGGCTTGTATTTCTATTCTGTTTGTGTTATTATTCTCCATCATAGTAGGATTAGTAGTCAGAGTCTAGTAGGGTATGGGTTAGTGTCAGGGATTCAGTATTTTGAATGGAAAAAAGGAAAATGAATCCAATGTGCATGCAAATATGGGCTACACAATAAATTTCCCACTCTCATCCAGAACAATGGCTTCAAATTACCTTCGCCCCAAATAAGACGCAATTAGAGGAGAAGAGTTGGAAAATCTGTGAATATATATCTGGAATGGAAAATTCAAAGGAGTTCACAACCTTGGATGTGGTAGAGAAGTTTCCAAATGTAAGGGACAAGGTAAACACTCCACATACTTGTAGCTCTTCTGGCCTAAAGACTTCTTGAGAAACTGCCTCTGATGTTGGGAACTCAAAATATATGTTGTTGTCAGGAGCTTTAGCTTTCTTTCTAGTGAGACCATCAGAGCTGGGTCTACATCTATGTGACCTGGAGGACGTGGTTTCTTATTTTCCAATGAACACTAGGCTACAGTACTGAATTCTCTCTTTGTAAGTAAACTGTGACCACTGGGGTCTAAGAGTCTCCCCGTGTGGACTGTGAAGGCATTTGGTCATTCTCCACTTTTCGTGGTGTTTCTTGCTGCTACACTGGGAGATTGGTATTTTCTACACGAAATACAAGGAGTTGAACTGGGACACAGTGCTGAAGGGAGTTCTGTCATGTGTAGTGGGTCATGGTCTGCAGGAGAATGCACCAACCAGGCTTCTAGCCCACATAGATTGTCCCCTTGTCCATAGCAACTTGATTATGAACATTGCCCTAAAAATTCTCCATATACCAATATGCCTTTACATATAAGGGTTTCCTGGCTGCACCACGTCAGTCACATGCCATTTGGAAGCAATGGCAGATCCACATGGCCCCACCACGGATGTTTTATCACAAACCTGCACACCAAATCTTGCGCCTACAATTGAGGAGTATCCAACTTACTTGCATCTCTGTTCTACACCATTTTAATGAAACTCAGTCAATAAAGGCACTCATGATCAGCAATAGGGCATACAAAGGTTCTCCAGTGCAACCTGGTCATAGGAATTTCAAAAATTTTATGGTATTTATCTAGCCATTTTTTAAGGTGGAAGTTGGAGGCACTGTGGGTTTCAATTCATTTAGGAACCATTAAATTGTGAGGAAGCTCATTTCAATGAAATCTCTGGAGGACACTCAAAGGCAAGTCTTCCCAAAGAGTCGCCAAAAGGTCACATGAAGCCAGGCCCATTGAGGTCTACAGTGTGAGGTCTATGTGTGTTTTCACTATGGCTGCCAAGTCTTTCAGAATAAAATCTTGTGATATCCTGGGTGAGACTCCCAGTGCTCTGTGGAAAGCCAGCCTGGGCCTAGGTCTCAGTTTCCAAGAGCGAGTCTCATGTGTGGCCTCCTAAAAACTCAACACAATTCATGCCAATACTTCTCTGAGTTCAGTTCCATAACTCAGTCTCTAAGGGGAATCACACCAGATTTCAAGTCCTGGTTTACCTACTCATCTCTTCCAACCCCAACACAAATGACCAAAATTAAACCAAAACATTCCCACATTACCCTCATCTTATTGCATATAGACACTCATCTTAACCTCTGGCTGGAAGTTTCCATGAAGGACACAGCCCAAGACAGTGTCCAAAATAGGCTTCCTTGCCCCTTATTTTCCTAATGTCAGGGTGGCCTGGACACCCTTCCTGTAACCCAGGAGTGATCAAATAGGCCTGCTGTAATACTGCTCCGCTTCTCCAATTTGAGGCCTACTGACAGTGGGGTTTAGAATCTTTATGTGAATTGGAGTCATAAGAAAACACAAACACCACTGGGCTAGCATGTGCAGGGCTTTGAAGAAATCATTTGACCCAAAGGATCCCTATTCTCACTTGATGGAGTTCAGGAACCTTACAGTGGAAGGCAAGAGACTTTATCCTAAATGACTCCTCTTTTGGGCATGTTGGTTTTGGATTCACACATGGGATCTTTCTTTATATCAATCAGGTGCTAAGAATCTAAGCCACAGCCTCACACAGGGCCAAGAGGCTGATTCAGACACACCCCTTTCTAAAGCAATTAGGCAAAGAGCCACAGGTGAGGCCCATTCATTTCCATTTGAAAAGTGTTTTGTTCTGGCTTCACGAAGGTGTGGCCTGAGGCAAAGAAATTCCTGACATACAGGGGAATAGAACAAAAGGTAAGCAAAAGGCCCAAAGCACGGTTTTTCCACTGAGACTTTACTGGTCACACTGATATCTGAGTTTTCTTAGTTGCTCGCCATTCCCTTCAGCTATCCAGTACATGGCCATGTCACAGAGCTTGAAGGTGGTACTTCTCTTGGACACAAAACCATGAGCCTATTCTGGAGAGTGGCCAGAATTCAAAAATAAAACCAGAACTTAGGAAAATAGCAGGTGTTGCCCATCGATAAGGGAAGCCGCAGTGAATTCATATATTCGGCTGGATGAATGCTGGGAAGCTTTCTACCAGACAGGACACATCCATTCATGCATTCTCTTTTCTAATGTCTACAACCAAGGACACAATGGGATACACAGACATAGAAACACTTGCTTTATCAAATCACTTATTAGAAACAGTTCACTCCAAACCAAACAAACCGCCATTCCTACCTATTCTGAGAACATGAGACAAAAGCACAAACACACACCCACACCCACAAAGCACCTTCTTCCCCCAAGTAGGTCTCTGACTAACCGGAGTGTCCTCTGACTATTGGGCCAAACTATGTTCCCCCGAAATTGCCTGTCCTGTTTCAGATCTGGTTTCCTTGGCCAACTCTGTAAAGTTGTCAGGAGGCAGCGGTGATCCACTACCTGCTTTCTCAGGAAAGGCCACTCTTCAGAGCTTTCCTGGCTTTTGGCAATCCTCATATCAGTAGGTACCAACAAAGACTGATTCTGTCCTTGCTAAATCCAAAGAAGTGAGACCACTGCTACTGGGACTGGAATGGGATTTGGGTGCCTGGATTCCTTGATCCCAAATTCAGAGAGTTCTATCACCAAGGATGTGAGGTGAGGTCTGAGGTCACTTCCTTCAGGAACTGAATGAGCTCACACCATTTGCAACCACTTTGTCCTAACAGTTGCTTCCAAGGGTCCCCTGAAATGAAGGCTGCCCCTGCTTCCTGTTACAGTTTCACGAGTTTGAATGGTATATTAACCATAGGCAACCGGGAACAGCTCTCCACACAGCCTGGTTTGGTTCTTCTTCTCTACATTAAGAAGAGAGAGGCTGATTCAGACATATCCCTTCATCCTGACCAGGTTGTTTGCAAGAGAAGATGACTTTTGCTCACTCAGTTCCTTCATAGCTGCCTACAACTTCTCCAGGGATCATTTTTACATGTACCTTTGAGTTTCTTAGCAATAGGAAGTTCCCCTACATTCCTATATTGTAAGACCTACTCTGTCCCTGCTCTTCTGTAAAGTTATATTGAGGGAACAGTGTATGGTTAGGGTTAATAACAGGTTCAATTTGCATTAGGAATCATTCTGCTGGATGAATAATGGTATTGGAAACCTGCGATATTTACAAGAATATATAGGTGAAACATAAGTATGAAAACAGAAATCTATTTAAGATTTGAAGCCCAGAAGAGCATTGGGACCTTGATTGTGATACTGAGCTTTGATTTATTTTCTGCACAGATGTCTCAGATACATCAATATACAATGGCAAAGTTCCATGTATTTTGGATGATTGATTGTCAAAGAGAACTTCCAGTCAAAAAGGGATAATCAGTAGGATTAGGAAGATAGTCAGTAGGTTTAGAAAGGAGAGTGAGCATAGGATTTGGACCAAAAGTTCTTTAGCTATAGGGTTTCGGGTATAGACTGAATGTAAATGTCAGCACATGTGAAGAGTCAGTCACAATGATGAACTGGGGAAAATATGTAGGAAAGCAGATATCAATAGAGACATTAGGAAATCTGGCAAAGTGTAGTCGGTAGCGAAAGGTTAATATAATAGGTACTTATCACTTCCTGTTTTCTGTATGCTTAATAAAACATTGTTGAAATCTTGAGAACTGTTTGCTAATCTTGTTCCCAGAATGTTCTGTCCTCAACTGCCAAACTGCAGAAAGTACTTCCTCACCCAGTTGCCCACAAACAGCTCACTCGCCCGGACCCATCAATAAACATCCTGCCCTGCCCTCTCAAAGGAAAGTATATAAGCTCTGCTTAAGCTGTTCTCAGGGCTCTCTGCTCTATTCAAGTGAACTCTGAGCCCCAGCATGCTGGACCCATAATAAACCCTTTGCTTTTGCATGAGACAGTCTCTTGGTGGTTTCTTCTCCGGACGCTCGCCCGACCTTTACATATGGAGGTTCCACCGAGATCCAGCAGCGGCAGATGAGAGACCCCAACGGGCTCCTCTCGGGGTATGTAAGGCGCCTCTTTCTGGTTTCAGGTTTCAGGTTAGGGCTTGGCAAAATGGCTGTTGATGAAGAGTGTGAGCTCTCTCCGACGATGGCTGACAGACATGTCATAGAGCCACATGCCACGTCACTGGGGGACTCCCCAGAGAACTCGGGAAATCGAGGAACAATAGTCTCCTCGACTCAGTGATATTTTGTTTCAGATTCGGCATATCCAGCCCATCAGGTTTTGCCGGCTACTCAGTCCCGGTCTCAGTGTTGGACGTCCATTGCCTGTCTTTATTGTATTGTCTTGTCTGTGTCGTGTGTCGTTGCTTTTACTGATTGTTTATCTTTCATAATGGGATAGAGCACTTCAATGCCTCTTTCCCTGACCCTTGATCATTGCACCAAAGTCCACTTAAGGGCTCAGAATCTTTCTTTTTCAGTAAAACGCTGGACCTGGCAGACTCTCTGTGCCTCAGAATGGCCCACCTTTGGATTCAGATAGCCCCTAGAAGGATCTTTCTACTTCCCACTAATTTAAAAAATCAGAGATATTGACTTTCAGCCAGCACCACATAGACATCAGGATCAAGAGACATATATCTTAACTTTTCAGGACATCTGCAATTCTCCTCCTCCATGTGTGAAGCTTTTCCTTGCCCCTGCCCCCACTCCTACTCCTTCCCTCATGCTCTCTCAAACCTTCTGCTCCTCCTCCTCCTTCAACCTCTGTTCTCCCTGAGTCACAAGATTTGACTCTACTGGACTCTCGTCCTACTACTTATTCCCTGCCCTCGTCCCCCAACCCCCAACACCCTCTAAGTAATTCCCCTGCTGCTGACTCAGCCTGTCCGCCATTGGAGGAAGCTAAGCGAGCCCAGCGCACTCCAAATAACTCCCCTGCAGCAAACACACCACCTCCTCCCCTGGAGGATGCTGGCCCGGCTATAGGAATTTGCCGGCGTTGAATGATTGAAATCCCTGGAACTTCCGTGATGCTCCCTCTCCATTTCTAAGGAACAATGATTGATGACAACCATGGGGGAAAAGTGCAAGCCTACCAGTTTTTACCTTTCTCCTCTTCAGACCTAAATAACTGGAAAAATAAAAATCCCCCTTTTACTGAGGACCCCACCTGGGTCTCAGGTGTGGTTGAATCATTGATGTTTTCACACCAGCCTACTTGGGATGACTGCCAACAACTCCTAGGGACTCTCTTCATGACAGAGGAACAAAAGAGAATCTTCCTGGATTCTAGAAAAAAATATTCTCGGACCAGATGGGTGACCGACAAAACTTCCCAACATATGCAAAGCCGCCTTTCCCTTGCACAGACCCAACTGGGACCCCAAAACCTGTGAAGGTAATGAGCATCCTTCCTCTTATTGCCGGGCTCTAATAGTGGGTATCTTAGTGGCCGCTAGGCGATCAACTATTTTGGCCAAGGTAAGAGAGATTATTCAAGGGACTGATGAATGTCCCTCCATGTTCCTACAGGGAATTATGGAGGCATATAAGAGATTTACTCCTTTCGATCCTCAGGCAGAGAATCAAAAGGCATCTATCATGGTGGCCTTTATTGGGCAAGCTGTTCTGGATATTAAAAGACAGTTACAATGCTTAGATGGATTACAAGATATGACTTTGAGAGGTTTAGTCAGAGAAGCCAAGAAGGTATACTAAGAGAGAAACTGAGGAAGAGTATGGAGCAAAGGGAGGATAAAAGAAACAAAAGACAGACTAAGGCATTGACTAAGGTCCTGGTCACAACAACAAATAGACCAGAAATTAAGAAACATGGAGACAGGAAGGGACACTGGGGACCACACTAGAGGCCACCCCTGGCCTCAATTCAATGTGCCTACTCTAAAAAAAAAGGACACTGGGCTAAAGAGTGCCCTAGAAAGAGACAGCCAGGCCAGCTGGACATTCTGACTCTGTAGGATTACTAAGAAAGTCGGGGCTCAGATCCTCTCCTCGAGCTCAGGTTAACTTTTGAAGTGGAGGGGACCCCAGTATACATTGAAGTGGATACAGGGGCAATATATTCTGCCTTTAAGGCCCCATTGGAACCTCTATCAAATAAAAGGTCTCTAATTCAAGGGGCTAATGGCAGTAAATATCAGGCTTGGACAACTAAGAGGACCATGGACCAGGGGAAAGGAAAAATCCATCACTCCTTCCTAGTAATCCCAGAATGCATGGCCCCATTGATTGGCAGAGATCTGCTCACAAAGCTCTGGGCCAAAATAACTTTTAACCCTGAAGGCCCCCAAGTGGAATTTCTAAATCCTTCAGTAAAAACTCCTATAATCACGGCTCTAACTATGTCAGTAGAAAATGTACATCAAATCACTCACCTTGGTTCAAAGAAACTGCATTCATTTTTGAAGGATCAAAAACAGTTTTCCACTAACCGACTCACAGTGAAAGGAAACAACTGAATGGATAACAAAAGCCTGTTGGGTCCATCAATTGGTTAATTCTTACCCTTCCAAGCTTCCTGCAGGAAAGCACCTACGAGGAACCAGACCAGGACAATTCTGGGAAGTGGACTTTACTGAAATTAAGCCAGCAAGGAATGGACTTAAATATCTCCTAGTCTTTGTAGATACATTTTCAGGATGGATTGAAGCTTTCCCCCCCAAAAAAAAAGAAAAGAAAAAAAAATGAAACAGCGCAAATTGTGGTCAAGAAGATCCTGGAAGATATTTTTCCAAGGTATGGCCTGCCTAAAGTAATAGGGTCTGATAATGGACCGGCGATCGTGGCCCAGGTAACTCAGAGGTTAGCAAGGACCCTGGGGATTAATTGGAAATTACATTGTGTTTACAGACCCCCGAGTTCAGGACAGGTAGAAAGAATGAATAGAACCATTAAAGAGACCATAACGAAATTAAGCTTAGAGACCGGCATAAAAGATTGGACTATGCTCCTGCTTTATGTACTGTTTCATGCAAGAAATACTCAATCTATTTCTTTGTGTAACCTCACACCCTGTGAAATTCTCTATGGTGTCCCTCCTCCAGTAAGGGTCCTACCCCAACTCTAAGACCTAACGATTCCTTCCACACCCCCTTGCTTAACAGACTTAAAGCTCTTGAAAGAACTCAGAGACACCTGTGAAAACAGATGGCCACTGCCTACCAACCTGGGGATGAGGGGACTCTACAGCGATATCAAATAGAGACTTCATCTATGTAAGACGACATCTGGTGTCATCCCTGGAACTCCCCTGAAAAGGACCATACCAGGTGCTACTTATAACACCTACAGGGTAAAGGTAGTCAAAATCACTTCCTGGATCCCTACCTCTCATCTCAAGCCTGTGCCCTGTCCAGACTCTGGCTGGAAACTGGAAAAGACTGGAAACCCTTTCAAATTGTGGATTCGCTGTGTGGATAAGGCTATAGACTCTCCCCTTGACCACCAGTAGTCCTAACCCTCATAAGCCTGTTCAGCAGCGATGTCTGATCACAAATCCTACTGGAAAGGAAGTATGGTCTATCTTGCATACAGCCCGCTTAGGGACCTGGTGGCCATCTCTCCAGCCAGACATTTGTCAGCTGGGTATAGGTCTTCCCTATTGGGATATCCCTAATGAAGAGGATCCCACTAAAATTCCATTAAATTCCTTCCATACCATAGATAATGGAAACAAACATTATTGATGTAGGGACACGCGAGCCAGATGCTGGTTGGCTAGCCTAGATTACTATGTTTGCCCAGTGTACTATCAAAGCCACAAACAGTCAAGGCTGTGTGCTGGAAACGCCGACATCTGTAAGTCATGGGGATGTGAGCATACAGGGACTGCCACATGGAACCCAAACTCCTCATCAAATTCTGTACACAGCATTGGCCATATTACCAATTAGACAACCAAAACTGATGGCCCCCTGAGGGGTCTCTAGATCTTCAAATTCTGTGTGACCTTTTTAACTTCTGCAAGTGCTCAAAAGGGTGAAAGGAGATTCCTCTATGTGGAGGCCTTTTCTCTCCTTTGCTCACATCGTGAACTATGCTTCTCCAATACATGCTCACCCTCAGCCTTCTGCTCTAGACTCTCTGTTGTCACTCCCACATCATCAACTTGATTTCTCCCCTCCAATTACTATATTAAAAACCCAAACCTCCACCGTTTCTCAGACCATTGCCCCCTTGCTGAGGTAGCAGGTACTGAGGTAACCCTCCACTCACTCACTCCTCTCTTCTCCTGTCAGTGCCCACACTAGGTCCCACCAGGTCCTCTTACCAGCTAACCCAAAGCTCAAACCAGCTGAGAAGAGCCCTCAGACCCCTATCCAAGATGTAATGAAAATGGCCTTTAAAGTTGCTTTGTCATCACTGAAAACAGGTTACTAAGAATTTAAAGTCCCTTACAGGCTTTTTGGGATACTCACTCCCATCTCCCCCTCTGTTCTACCCGTTCTACTACTCATGTTTTTGGTGCTAGGAAGATCTCAAAACCCTTTTCCATTATTCTTTAACATCTCTCCTTCCTCATTCTCAGATCCAAAGAGCTGCGCTCAGCCCTGCATTCCCCGTCTTCCCCCTCTGTACCAGGCCCACAGAAAAGTCTTAACTGACCTTATCCAGAAGTTTTCACCATGGCTAACTTTAGGACTTTCAGCAAAAGAGTCCCTATAAAAGAGTTCAGTGTAGATAAACTTCCTCTTTTTGTGTTGCCCTGGTCTACCTGGCAACTGGCTGAAAAAAATCAGCACTCCTGAGCTAGACACACCCTTACTAGTTTTTCACAACATATGTGATCAAGGCCTCTGGCCTTGAGCTGGGGCTTCATAGAGATGGCTACATTTGTAAGATGGATAAGTTGCAAACTGGGCTCCGTGGAAACAGCTGGCAGAGGGAAAAAAGGGGAAAAAAAAGCTCTCCCCCACCCAGGTGTCCTTGAAAATTTAACTTGCCCAGAACTGAGGAAAAATCAGAAACAAAAACTGCTCTTTGTGAACTTCTGCAGACTGTGAACTTCAGAGCCCCTTCCCTTACATGTTGGGTACAAAATTCTGAAACTACCTAAACTTGGGTTTCAGGGGATTAATTGATTACAACAGAAGCAATGCCCTCTGAATCTGGTTGCAACCAAATATGACTGTTTCCTTGTCTTTGGTGCTATCTTAGGTGCCTTGCCTTTTCCGTCCCTACAACAATATAATTCTATATACTTAAACGTTGTTTATGTTTTTATGAAATGGTCAACAGAAGTGATTAATTGTGTAATGGTGCAGATGTTTCCCAGAGTGCTCTATTATGACGCAGGTTCATTTGAAGATCAAATAGAGGGGCTTACAACCCGGTTCAGGTGGGAACATATATCTCTCACCTTAGCCATTATATTATGAATAGGAGTTGCTGCCCGGGTTCGCACAGGAACCACTGCCCTGGTCCATGGGACACAACAAATGACCCAATTAGAAGCAGCAATAGATCAAAACTTAAAGATATTAGAAAATTCCATCACAGCTTTGCAGGAATCTTTTACCTCTCTCTTTGAAGTTTGCTGGGAGCCATCAGCCAAGTAGGTATGACAAATTCCTTGCCAGCTTACTCCCATGCTGTCTAGTGGAAGGACTTCTGAAAGGTGACCTTGCTCAAGGACCAGGGCAGGATCCGTGTTTAGGGTGTTCCCCCTTTAGAATAGGGCAGTTTAGCATAATAGGAGATTAGGGTGTTCCCCCTTTAGAATAGGGCGTATCCTGCTGCTGAGTTCCTCTTGAGTGCTTAGGGTCAGACAGTATATTTTGGGAGACAGAAGCCCATGCAGAGTGGATTTGGGAGAGAGTGGATTTGGGCAGAGAACGTGGATTCCCCCAGAGCGTGTTTGTAGACGGCCGGTGTGAGTTCGGGAATAAAGAATTGCTGTTTGAATCTACAAGCTGTGTGGAGACTCGTGATTTGTGCCCAGCCAAAGACTGCGGCAGAAGTTGTTTTACAGAAAAGTCGAGGGTTGGACCTCCATTTCATGAGAGAAGGGAGCCTTTGTGCTGCATTGAGGAAAGAATGTTTTTGTTTTTTTTTTTATGTCGACCATACTGGAGTTGTAACAAACTCTATGAGTAAATTAAAAAGATGCCTTGAAGAGCATCAAAGAGAGATAGAGACCCAAAATTGGTGGTTTGAGTCTTGGTTTACACAGTCCCCCTGGTTAACTACATTTTAATCAACCCTGGCCGGTCCAATAATAATTCTCATTTTATTGCTTACTATAAAACCCTGTTTCTCAACCATGTAATTTCTTTTCTCCAAGCTCAAATTGGACAAGTTAAACTTTTGTTAATACCCCACTAGCATACATAAAATGTGACACCCCCCAACAATCACTTTTATGATTAAAAGTAGCCAGAAGAAGAAGTGGGGAATGAAATGTTAATAAAATATGTACTTGTCACTTCCTGTTTTTCTGTACGCTTAACAAAACACTGTTGAAATGTTGAGAAATGTTTCCTAATCTTGTTCCCAGAATGTGCTGTCCCCAACTGCCAAACTGCAGAATGTACTCCCTCACGCGTTTACACACAAACCGCTTACTCGCCCTGACCCATCAATAAACTTCCCTCCCTGCCCTCTCCAAGAAAATTATATAAGCTCTGCTTAAGATGTTCTCAGGGCTCTCTGCTCTATTCAAGTGAGCTCTGAGCCCCAGCATGCTGGACCCCAAATAAACCCTTTCTGTTGCATGAGATAGTCTCTTGGTGGTCTCATCCTCTGACACTCGCCCTACATTTACTTGGATGATTGAATGTAGATGAGAACATCCATTCAAAAGTGATAGTCGGTAAAATTAGGAAGATAGTCAGTAGGTTTAGGAAGAAGAGTTAGTATAAAATTTGGAACAAAAGTTCTTTAGCAATAGGGTTTCGGTTACAGAGTGAATGTAAATGTCAAGACAAGTGAAGAGTCAGTCACAATGATGAATTGGAGAAAATATGTTGGAAAGCAGATATCAATACAGACATTACAAAATCAGGCAAAGTATAAAGTCAGTGATAGGATTAGACATTTTCAACAGGGTTGAGTTTGAATATATAATCTTAGGAAGAAACGAATATGTAGTCATCAATAGGATTGATATTTGAAAGCATTAGGCAAATTGGAAATTGATGATTTTAGTAATCCATGTTCACTTTCCATTTAGGCTTTGGTACAAATATAAGTTTGACCTTTGAATTTTGTGTCCAGAATATTACTGTGATAAAATGTATATATAGATCGGGTGACATAAGAATTTCTTCCACCATTTTTGGGAGCAATATTTTGAAGACTTATAAATTAGTATTTGGGGTACAAACAGGTGTACCCTGTGTCTATGAATACAGAGATAATGCATGAATAGACCAACTGTGAATAAGTAATATAACTGGTTCCACTTTAAATGGTGGATTGAATTGATATCTGAAAATATGAAAAATCTTATATTGATATACAATCATTCATTCCAACAAGTTATACATCAATGTTAATATTAGGGTTATGGTTTATCATGAAGGGTGTGTGAGTTTTGCTTCAATGTGATTATGAAAATCGAAAATAATGTGTTTGGAAAAAAGAATCTTGAGAAGACCAGTTAAGAAATATGGAAGAATACATGTGTTCTAAAGTAGGAAGTGATTGAAAGTGAAAAAATGCCTATAATTTTGTCATCTTTTTGATGAAATATATATCCTATGATGTGCATAAACTGAAGAAATAGTAATGTACCAGTGTTGAATTAAAATGAACATCAAAATACACATCATGTTCCATTTGAATCTTCTTGCATTGAGGTTAAACTGGGTCAGTTACTCTAGATATATTAGGATTTGTATGCAACATTCACTGAAGTTAGTTTTCAGTACAAAAAACAAAGAAGTATTTCAGGTGGATGAATATTTCTGAGAATAATATTTAGAAAAGATCATCATAAATCCACATACATGAATATGAATGAATTAAGGGAGTGTATATTAAGATACAAATATTTCATATTTTGAAAAATCTGAAGAATGTGTGTATGTATATATATACACATATATATACATACACACAAACACATTAAAAACTCGCAATATATATGCTATTCGAAATTCATCATGAAATATATATCATTCACAGATCTAAAATATTCATTTTACTGAACATGGATTTATGTATAATGTTGTAAAACTAGGAAGCTCATCCATTGGTTATATTTTCAGTTCCAACGGTGTTTAGGAGGAGTGATCTTCTCTCACAATTTGTATCTGCCAAGTCGTTCACCTCACAAGAATGTAGGTGTGGTACCAGGTAGGATTCTATATGTGTTTATTGCTGTTGCATTTGGAGTTTAGTAATTGCTTCATGGAATCCAAGGAGTTCAACTGGGACACAGTGCTGGAGCGAGTTCTGTCAGGCGTGGTGGGTCAGGGTATGCAGGAGAATGCACCAACCAGGCTTCTATCCCACATTGCTTGCCCCCTTAAACATAGCAACCTGATTGTAAACATTGCCCTGAAACCTCACCATATAACAAGATGCCTTTGCATAGGAGGGTCTGCTGACTGCACCAGGTCAGTCACAAGCCATTTGGAAGCCAATGGCAGATCCACATGGCCCCACCACAGATGTTTTTCACACACCTGCCAACCACTACTCTAGGACAACTACTCAGCAGGCTCCAACTTATTTTCATGAAACCCAATCAATCAAGGCACTGTCTGGTACACTCATGATCAGCAACAGAATATCCAATGGTTCTCCAGTGCCACCTGGTCATGGGAAATTGAAAATTTTCATGGTATTTATCTAGCCATTTTTCAAGGATGAAGTTGGATGCACTGTGGGTTTCAATTCATTCAGGAACCATTAAATGTTGAGGAAGCTCATTTCAATGAAAGTTCTGGAGAATTCTCACAGGCAAGGCTTCCCAAAGAATGGCCAAAAGGTCACATGAAGCCAGGGCCATTGAGGTCTAAAATGTGATGTCATTGTCTGTTTTGACTCTCAACAATGGCTTCAAAGTCTTTCAGAATAAAATCATGTGATATCCTGGTTGAGATCAGAGTGCCCTGTGGAAAGCTACCCTGGGCCTTGATCTCAGTTTCCAAAGATGACTCTCATGCGTGGCTTCCTCAAATCCCAACACAATTCATGGCAATACTTCTCTGAGGTGAGTTCCAGAACTCAGTCTCTAAGGGGAATCACACCAGAGTTCAAGCCCAGGTGGACCCAGTCATCTCTTCCAACTGCCACACATATGACCACAATAAAACCGATATTCTCCCACATGGCCCTCATCTTCTTCCATATTGACACTCATCATAACCTCTGGCTGGAGGTGTCCATGAGGGACGCAGCCCAAGACAGTGTCCAAAATAAGCTCCATTGCTCCCCATTTGCCTAAATTCGGGGTGGCCTGGACACCCTTCCTTTGTACCAGGAGTGATCAAAAAGGCCTGCCCGTAATACTGCACCACTTTTCCCATTTGAGGCCTATTGAGTGTCGGTTAAAGATACTTTATGTGAATTGCAGTGATGAGAAAACCTAAGCACCTACGGGATAGCCTCTGAAGGGCTTTGATGAACTCATCTGACCCAAATGATCCCTATTCTCACTTGATGGAATTCAGGAACCTTACAGAGGAAGGCAAGAGACTTCATCCACAATGACAGCTCTTTTTGCCATTTTTGATTTGGATGCACACATGGGATCTTTCTTTAGATCCATCAGGTGCTGAGAATCTAAGTCAAAGAATCACACTGGGCCAAGAGGCTGATTCAGACACAACTCTTTCCAAATCAATTAACGAAAGAGCCAAAGGTGAAGCCTATTTATTTCCATTTGAAAACTATTTTGTTCAGGATTCACAAAGGGGTGGCTTGAGACAAAGACTTCCTGACTCTCAGGGCAACAGAACAATAGGTAAGCAAATGGCCCAAAGCAGGGTTTCTCCACTGAGACTTTCCTGGTCAACTGATATCTGAGTTTTCTCAGATGCTCGTCATTTCCTTCAGCTATCCAGAACATTGCCTTGTCACAGAGCTTGGAGGTTGTACATAACTTAGACACAAAACCATGAGCCTATTCTGGAGAGTGTCCAGAATTCTGGAAGAAAACAGCAAATTAGGAAGGTAGCAGGTATTGCCCATTAATAAGGCAATCCACAGTCCATTCATAAAATGGGCAGGATGAATGCTGGGAAGCTTTCTACTAGACAGGACATATCCATTGATGCATTCTCTTTTCTAATGTCTACAACCACGGACACAGTGTGATACACAGACCCAGAAACACTTGCCTTGTCAAACGACTTACTAAAAACAGTTCACTCCAAACCAAACAAACTGACTTTCCTTCCTATTCTCAGAACATGAGACAAAACCACAAACCCACACCCACACTGACAATGACACCTTCTTCCCCCAAATAGGTATGAGACTATCCGGAGTATCCTCCGACTGGTGGGCCATACTATGTTCCCCCAAAATGTCCTGTTCTGTCTCAGATCTGGTCTCCTTGGCCAACTCTGTGAAGTTGTCAGGAACCAGGAGTGAGCCGCTACCTGCTTTTCCAGGAAAAGCCCATCTTCCGAGCTTTCCAGGCATTTGGCCTCCTCACCTTAGGAGGAACCTAGAAAGACTGATTCTGTCCTTGGTAAATCCAAACAAGTGAGACCACTGGGACTGGGACTGGGACTGGATCTGGGTGCCTGGCGTCCTGGATCCCATGTTCAGAGAGTTCCATCAATAAGGAAGTGAGTTGAGGTCACTTTTTTCAGGAACTGAATGAGATCACTGCCTCGGCAACCACTTTGTCCTAAGAGTTTCTTTCAACGGTCCCATGAGATGGAGGCTGCCCCTACTTCCTGTGACACTTTCACAAATTAGAATGGTATATCAACCATAGGGAACCAGGAACAGCTCTCCACACAGTCTTGGTTTGGTCCATATTCTCTACATTAAGATGAGAGAGGCTGATTCAGAAACATCCCTTCATCCTGACCAGGTTGTTTGCGATGGAAGATGACTTTTGCTCTCTCAGGTCTTTCATACCTGCCTACATCTTCTCCAGGGATCATTTCTGCATGGCGCTTTGAGGTTCTCAGCAGATGGAAGATCCACTACATTCCTGTATTGTAAGATCAACACTGTCCCTGCTCTTCTGTGAACATGTTATTAACACAAACAGTGTATGGTTAGTGTTAATAACATGTTCCATTTGGGTTAGGAATTATTCTGCTGCATGAATAATGGTATTGGAAACTTGTGATTATTTTAAGAATATAGAGATGAAATATATGTATGAAAAAAGAAATCTAAGTAAGATTTGAAGCCCAGAAGGGCATTGGGCCCTTGATCGTGATACTTAGCGTTGAATTACATTCTGCACCGATGTCTCAGATAAATCAATACACAATAGCATAAGACCTTGTTACTTGAATGATTGAATGTAGAAGAGAACATCCAGTCAAAAAGGGATACTCGGTAGGATTAAGAAGATAGTTAGTATGTTTAGGAAGAAGAGTGAGTATAGGATTTGGAACAAAAGTTCTTTAGCAATAGGTTATTTATTAGAGTGTGAAAGTAAATGTCAGCACATGTGAAGAGTCAGTCACAATGATGAACTGGGGAATATATGTAGGAAAGCAGATAGCAATAGAGACATTATGAAATCAGGCAAATTATAAAGTGAGGGATAGGATTAGACATTTTCCATTGGGTTGAGTTTGAATATATAATTTTAAGAAGAAACACATGTGTAGTCACCAATAGGATTGACATTTGAGAGCATTAGGGAACCTGGACATGGATGTTTTTAGTAATCCATGTTTTCTTTCCATTTGGGCTTTTATACAATCATAAGTGTGACCTTTGCATTTTGTGTCCAGAATATTTCTGTGATTAAATGTATATGAAGATCAGGTGACATGAGTCCACTTCCACCATTTCAGGGAGCAATATTTTGAAGACGTATAAATTAGTATTGGGGGTACAAAGAGGTGTACACTGTGTCTATGAATATAGAGATAATTCATGAATAGACCATAGTGTGAATAAATAATATAACTGGTTCCACTTTAAATAATGGATAGAATTGATATCTGAAAAGATATAAGAAATCTTATATTGACATACAATCATTCATTCAAACCAGTTATACATCTAATGGTAATATCAGAGTGATAATTAATATGAATGGTATGTGAGTTTTGCTTCCAAAGTGATTATGGAAATCAAAATTAATGTGTTTGGTATGAAATCTCATGAAAAGACCAGTCAAGAAACTTAGAGGAATACATGTGTTCTGAAGCAGGACGTGATTAAAAGTGAAACAAATGCCTATAAATTTTTGAACTTGTGGATGAAATCATATATCCTATGATGTCCATAAACTGAAAAAATAATAATGTACCAATATTGAATAAAAATGAACTTCAAAATACACATCATGTCCCGTAGGATTCTACTTGCATTGATGTTTAACTGATTCAGTTACTGTAAAAATATTAGGATTTGTAAGCTCCAATCACTGAAGTTAGTTTTCAGTACTAGGAAATAATTATGTATTTCAGGCAGATGAATATTTCTGAGAATTATCTTGTGAAAAGTTGATTATTAACCACATATAGAAACATGAGTGAATTTAGGGAGTGTATAATAAGAAACATATATTTCACATTTTGAAAAATCTGGACAGTATATATATATATATATATATATATATATATATATATATATATATATATAGATAGATAGACAGACGCACACAGACATTATAATGTAGCAATCTATATGCTAATCGAAATTCACCATGTAATACATATCATCCACATATCCAAAAATATTCATTTTACTGAACATCGATTTATATATAATGTTGTTCATCTAGGAAATTCACCAATAGGTTTAATTTTCAGTTCCATCATGATTTAGGGGGATTGATATCTTATCAAAATATGTATCTTTCAAAATCAGTGAGCTTACAAAAATGTACTTGTGATACCAGGTAGGATTCTAAATATGCATAAAAAATACATGTGATGAATAGGCTACAGAGAATGGGAGACAGAAATTTACATATGTGTTAACTTTAAAAACTCATTGAGAACTATTACAATGAAAAGTTGACTAGATTTATAACACATACCCTTGATAAAGCAGAAGGGAAGTCCAAGTATACACCATGCCTCCTATGAACGGCCTGTATTTCTATTCTGTTAGGTTTCTTGTTCTCCATCATATTAGGATTAGTAGTCAGAGTCTAGTAGGTTATGGGTTAATGTCAGGGATTCAGTATTTCAAATGGAAAATATGAAAATGAATCTAATGTGTATGCAAATATGTGCTACACAAAAATCATCCCACTCTCATCCAGAACAATGCCTTGACATAACCTTCGCCCCAATTAAGACACAATTAGTGGAGAAGAGTTAGAAAATCTGTGAATACATATGTGGAAATGAAAATGCTCAGGAGTTCACAGCCTTGGAGGCGGTAGAGGAATTTCCAAAAGTATGGGATAGGGTAAATACTCCACAAATATGGAGTTCTGCTGGCCTAATGACTCTTTGAGAAACTGCCTTTGAGGTTGGGCCCTTGTAATATATGTTGTTGTCAAGAACTTCAGCTTCCTTTGTAGTGAGACAATCAAAGCTGGATCTGCATATATGTGACCTGAAGGACATGGTTTCTTCTTTTCTAGTGAACATGAGGTAGCAGTTCTAAATTCCCTCATTGTAGGTAAACTGTGGTCACTGGGAGCTAAGTGTCTCCTCGTGTGGACTGAGAAGCCATTTGGTCATTCTCCACTTTTCCTGGTGATTCTTACTGCTGCACTGGGAGTTTGGTATTGGCTTCAGTAAATACCATGAGTTCAACGGGGACACAGTGCTGGAGGGAGTACTCTCAAGTGTGGTGGGTCAGGGTGTGCAGGAGAACGCCCCAACCAGGCTTCTATTCAACAAAGCTTGCCCCCTTGTCTGTAGCAACCCAATTCTGAACATTGCCCTAAAACCTCTCAATGTAACAAGATGCCTTTACATATAAGGGTCTGCTGGCTGCACCATGTCAGTCAAAAGGCATTTGGAAGCCAATGGCAGATCCATGTGGCCCCATCACAGATGTTTTATCATACACCTGCAAACCACTGCTCTAGGCCCACTACTAAGCAGGTTCCAACGTACTGGCATCTTTGTTCTACACCATTTTCATGAAACCCAGTAAATCAAGGCACTGTCTGGTACACTCATGATCAGCAACAGAACATCCAATGATTCTCCAGTGCCACCTGCTCTTGGGAATTATTCCATGGTATTTATCTAGCCATTTTTTAAGGATGAAGTTGGTGTCACTGTGGATTTCAATTCATTCAGGAACCATTAAATGGTGAGGAAGCTCATTTCAATGAAAGCTCAGGAGAACTCTCACAGGCAAGTCTTCCCAAAGAGTGGCCAAAAGGTCAAATGAAGCCTGGCCCATTGAGGTCTACAATGTGAGTTCCATGTGTGATTTGACTCTCAAGTATGGCTGCCAAGTTTTTCAGAATGAAATCATGTGATATCCTATCTGAGATTCCCAGTGCTCTGTGGAAAGTCATCCTGGGCCTAAATCTCAGTCTCCAAGGGCAACTCTCCTGCATGGCCTTCTAAAATCCCAACAAAATTCATGGTAATACTTCTCTGAGTTCAGTTCCAAAACTCAGTCTCTAAGGGGAATCACACCATAGTTCAAGCCCAGGTTGATCCAGGAATCTCTTCCTACTGCCACACAACTGACCACAATTAATACCAAAACACTCCCACATGGCCCTCATCTTCTTTTATATAGACACTCATCATAACCTCTGGGTTGAGGTTTCCATGAGGGGTGCATACCAAGACAGTGTCCAAAATAATCTCCCTTGCCTCTAATTTGCCTAAAGTCAGGGTGGCCTGGAAACCCTTCCTGTTAACCAGGAATGATCAAATAGGCCTGCCATTAATACTGATGTACTTCTCCAAATAATCACACTGGGCCAAGTGGCTGATTCAGACACATCTCTTTACAAAGCAATAAAACAAAGAGCCACAGGTGATGCCTATTCATTTCCATTTGAAAACTCTTTTCTTCAGGATTCACAAAGGGGTGGCCTAAGGCAAAGACCTTCTAGATATTCATAGCACCAGAACCATAGGTAAGCAAAATTCCCAAAGCAGGGTTTCTCCACATAGACTTTACTGGTCACACTGATATCTGAGTTTCCTGAGATGCTCCCATTTCCTTCAGCTCTCCAGTACATGGCCATGTCACAGTATCTTGAATAGAAAACCATGAGCCTATTCCGGAGAGTGAACAGAATTCAGGAATAAAACAGGAAATTAGGAAGATAGTAATTGCTACCCATCCATAAGGAAAGCTGCAGTCCAATCATAAATTGGGCAGTATGAATTCTGGGAAGCATTATACTAGACAGGACACATTCATTGATGCATTATGTTTTCTAATGTCTACAACTACAAACACAGTGGATACATAGACATAGAAACACTTGCCTTGTCAAACGACTTACTAGAAACAGTCCACTTCAAATCAAACAAACTGCCTTTCCTACCAATTCTCAGAACATGAGAAAAAACAACAAACTCACACCCACAACAACCTAGGACTTTCTTCCCCCAAGTAGGTCTTTGACTCTCCGGAATTACCTCTGATTGTTGTACCATACTATGTTCCCCCAAAATGCCCTGTACTGTCTCAGATCTGGACTCCTTGGCAAACTCTTTGAAGTTGTCAGGAGCCAGCTTTGAGCCACTACCTTCTTTCTCAGGAAAGGCCACTCTCCAAAGCTCTCCTGGCATTTGGCCATTCTCAAATCAGTAGGTACCAAGAAAGACTGATTCTGTCCTTGGTAAAACCAAACAAGTGAGCCCAGTGGGACTGGGTCTGGGACTGGTTCTGTGTGCCTGGCTTCTGGGATTCCAAGTTCAGAGTGTTCCAAGACCAAGGAAGTGAGATAGGTCACTTCCGTTCGGAACTGAATGAGGTCACTGGTTTGGCAACCACTTTGTCCTAACAGTTCCTTCAAAGGGTCCCATGAGATGGAGGCTGCCCCTACTTTCTGTGACACTTTCACAACTTAGAACGATATATCAACCATAGGCACCCTCTAACAGCTCTCACACAGACCTGGTTTGGTCCATCTTCTCTACATTAAGAAGAGAGAGGCTGATTCATAAACATCCCTTCATCCTAACCAGGTTGTTTGCCTTACATGATGACTTTTGCCCTCTCAGGTCCTTTATAGCTGCCTTCATCTTCCCCAGGGATAATTTCTGCATGGACCTTTGAGGTTCTCAGCGGGTGGAAGATCCCCTATATTCCTCTATATTAAGACCAACTCTGTCCCTGTTCTTCTATAAAGTTAGATTGACGGAACAATGTATGGTTAGGGTTAATAACATGTTGTATTTAAGTTAGGAATCATTCTGCTGGATGAATAATGGTATTGGGAACCTGGGATATTTATAAGAATATAGATGTGAAATATATGTATGAAAACAGAAATCTAGGTAAGATTTTAAGCCCAGAAGGGCATTGGGTCCTTGATTGGAATACTTAGCATTGAATTTCGTTTGCACAGATGTCTCTGATAAATCAATATACAATGGCATATCATCTTGTACCCTGGATGATTGAATGTAGAAGAGTTCATCCAGTCAAAAAGGGATAGTTGTTAGGATTAGGAAGATAGTCGGTCTGTTTCGGAAGAAGAGTGAGTATAGGATTTGGACCAAAAGTTCAATAGCCCTAGGTTTTCGGTTAGAGAGTGAAGGTAAATTTCAGCACATGTGGAGAGTCAGTCACAATGATGAACTGGGAAAATTATGTAGGAAATCAGATATCAATACACACATTATGAAATCAGGCAAAGTATAAAGTGAATGATAGGATTAGACATTATCAACAAGGTTGAGTTTCAATATATAATCTTAGGAAGAAACAAATATGTAGTCAAGAATATGATTGACATTGGAGAGCATTAGGAAACCTGGACATGGATGTTTTTAGTAATCCAGGATCACTTTCCATCTAGGATTTGCTACATCAGAAGTGTGACCTTTGTATTTTGTGATCAGAATATTACTGTGATAAAATGTATATGTAGATCAGGTGACATGAGTATTTCTTCTAACATTTTGGGAGCAATATTTTGAAGAGGTATAAATTAGTATTGGGGGTACACAGAGTTGTACCCTGTGTCTATGAATGTAGAAGAAATGAATGAATTGACAATACTGTGAATAAATAATATACTGTTTCCACTTTAAATCATGGATTGAATTGATATCTGAAAATATATAAAAATCTTATATTGATATACAATCATTCATTCCAACGAGTTATACATCTAATGGTAATATTAGGGTTATGTTTTATCATGAAGGGTGTGTGAGTTTAGCTTCAAAAGTTATTATGGAAATGGAAAATAATGTGTTTGGAAAGAAATCTCATGAAAAGATGAGTCAAGAAATATAGAGGAATTCATATGTTCTGAAGCAGGATTTGATTGTAAGTATAAAAAAAGCCTATAAATTTCCTAACTTGTGGATGAAATATATATCCAATGATGTGCAAAAACTGAAAAAATAGTAATGCACCAGTTTTGAATGAAAATGAACGTCAAAATACACATCATATCCCATAGGAATCTACTTGCATTGATGCTAAACTGGCTCAGTTACTGTAGAAATATTATGATTTGTATGCACTATTCACTGAAGTTAGTTTTCAGTACTAGGAAACGAATACGTATTTCAAGTGGATGAATTTTTATGAGAATAATCTTGTGAAATGTTGACTATAAATTTACACATATGAACACGAATGAATTTAGGGAGTGTATAATAAGAAACATATATTTCATATTTTGAAAAATCTTGAGAGTTTATATATATATATATAGATAGATAGATAGATATAGATATGTGTGTGTGCATTTATGTATTTATATATATATATATATACACACACACACACACACACACACACACAGACACTAAAATGTATCAATATGCATGCCAATCGAAATTCACTATGAATCATATATCATCCACAGATCCAAAAATAATCATTTTACTGAACATGGATTTATGTATAATATTGTTCAACTAGGAAGTTCACCCATAGGTTGAAGTTTCAGTTCCAACAGCGTTTAGGAGGAGTGATCTCTTCCCACAATTTGTATCTCCCAAGACAGCCAAACTCACAAGGATATACGTGTGATACCAGTTATGTTTCTATATTTGCATATAAAAATACATGTGCTGAACAGGCTGCAGAGAAAGGGAGACAGGAATTCACATATTTGTTAACTTTAAAAACACATGGAGATCAATTTCAATTAAAAATTGACTAGATTTATAACACCTACCCTTTATCATTCAAAAGGAAAGTCCAACTATACACCATGCCTTCTCTGAACTGCTTTCATTTCCATTCTGTTTGGTTATTTTTCTCCATCATTTTAGGATTAGTAGTCAGAGTCTATTAGGGTATGGGTTAGTGTCAGGAATTCAGTAATTCGAATGGAAAATAGGAAAATGAATCCAATGTGAATGCAAATATGTGCTACACAAAAATATTCCCACTCACATCCAGAACATTGCCTTTACATTACCTTTGCCCCAAATAAACACAATTAGAGAAGAAGAGTTAGGAAATCTGTGAATACATATCGGAAATGGAAAATATTCAGGAGTTCACAATCTTGGATGTGGTGGAGGAGTTTCCAAAAGTGAGGGACAGGGTAAACACTCCACAAACATGGAGCTCATTGGGCCTAAAGACTCTTGAGAAACTGCCTCTGAGGTTGGGCACTTGAAATATATGTTGTTGTCAGGAATTTTAGCATCCTTTCTAGTGAGACCAACAAAGCTGGGTCTGATCTCTGTGACCTGGAAGATATGGTTTTTTATTTTCCAATGAACATGAGGAAGCAGTGCTGAATTCTCTCTTTGTAGGTAAACTGTGGCCACTGGGGTCTAAGTGTCTTCCCATGTGGACTGTGAAGCCATTTGATCATCTTCCACTTTTCGAGGTGTTTCTTGCTGCTGCACTGTGAATTTGGTATTTGCTTCAGGAAATACAAGGAGTTCAACAGGTACCATTGATGGAGGGAGTTCTGTCACATGTGGTGGGTCAAGGTCTGCAGGAAAATGCACCAACCAGGCTTCTACCCCACATAGCTTGCCCGCTTGTCCATAGCAATCTGATTCTGAACATTGCCCGGAAGCCTCTCCATATAACAAGATGCTTTTATATAATAGGGTCTGCTGACTTCACCATGTCAGTCTCAAGCCATTCGGAATCCAAGGGCAGATCCACATGGTACCACCACAGATGTTTTATCACATACCTGCACACCACTGCTCTAGGCCCACTACTCAGCAGTCTCCAACTTACAGGGATCTCTTTTCTACACTGTTTTCATGAAACCAAGTAAATCCAAGCACAGTCTGGTACACTCATGACCAGCAACAAGTCATCCAAAGTTTCTCCATTGCCACCTGGTCATTGAAATTTCAAAAAAATTCATGGTATGTATTTAGCTATTTTTCAAGATGAAGTTGGAGGCACTGTGGGTTTCAAATTATTTAGGAAACATTAAATGGTGAGGAAGCTCATTTCAAAGAAATCTCTGGAGAACTCTCACAGGCAAGGCTTCCCAAAGAGTGGCCAATATTTCACATGAATCCAGGCCCATTGAGGTCTAAAATGTGAGGTCTATGTGTGTTTTGACTCTCAATTATGGCTGCCAAGACTTTCAGAATAAAATCACGTGAAATCCTGGCTGAGATTCCCAGTGCTCTGTGGAAGCCACCTTGGCCAGGATCTCAGTTTTCAGGATGACTCTCATGTGTTGCCTCCTAAAATTCCAACACAATTTATGGCAATACTTCTCTGAGGACAGTTCCAGAATTCAGTCTCTAATAACACCAGAGTTCAAGCCCAGGTGAACTAAGTCATCTCTTCCAACCGCCACACAAATGACCAGAATTAAAACCAAAACACTCCCACATGGCCCTCAACATTCTCCATATAGACACTTATCATAACCTCTGGCTGGAAATTTCCATGAGTGGCACAGACAAAGACAGTATCCAAATAAGTTCCCTTGCCCCTCATTTGCCTAAAGTCAGGGTGGCCTGGACACCCTTCCTGAGAACCAAGAGTGATTAAATAGGCCTGCACTTAATACTGCTCTGCATCTCCAATTTGGGGCCTACTTACTTTCAGGTGTAGATTCTTTATGTGATTTGGAGTCATGAGAAAAGCCAAGCACCTCTGGGCTAGTCTCTGCAGGGTTTGAAGAACTCATTTGACCCAAAAGATCCCTATTCTCACTTGATGGATTTCAGGAACCTAACAGAGGAAAGCAAAAGACTTAATCCACAATGACTCCTCATTTGGCCATTTTGGTTTTGGATGCACACATGGTATCTTTCTTTAGATCCATCAGGTGCTAAGAATCTAAGCCACAGCATCACACAGGGTCATGAGGCTGATTCAGACACATCCCTTTCCAAAGCAATCAAGCAAAGAGCCACAGGTGATGCCCATTCATTTGCATTTGAATACTCTTTTCTTCAGGCTTCACAAAGGAGTAGTCTGAGGCAAAAAGCTTTCTGAAATTCAGGGCAACAGAACAATAGGTAAGCAAATGGCCCAAAGCAGGATTTCTCCACTGAGACTTTCCTGGTCACACTGATATCTGAGTTTTCTGAGATGCTCGCCATTCCCTTTAGCTATCCAGTACATGGCCATGTCACAGAGCTTGGAGGTGGTATATATATTGGACACATAACCATGAGCCTATTTTGGAGAGTTTAGTGAATTCAGGAACAAAATAGAAACTTAGGAAGATAGTAGGTGTTGCCCATTCATAAGGCAAGCCACAGTCCATTCATAAATTGGCAGGATGAATGTTGGGAAGATTTCTACTAGACAGGAGTCATCCATTGATGCATTCTCTTTTCTGATGTCTAGAACCACGGACACAGTGGGATACACAGACTTAGAAACACTCGCCTTTTCATAAGACTTATTAGAAACAATTCACTTCAAACCAAAAAACCGCCTTTATTACCTATTCTCAGAACATGAGACCAAACCACAAACCAACAGCCACATCCACAAAGACAATTTCTTCCCCCAAGTCAGTCTGAGAGTATCCATAGTGTCCTCTGATTGGTGGGCCATACTATGTTACCCCAAAATATCCTGTCCTGTCTCAGATCTGGTCTCCTTGGTCAACACTGTGAAGTTCTCAGGAGCCAGCGGTGATCCACTAACTGCTTTCTCAGGAAAGGCCACTCTTCAGAGCTTTCCTGGCATTTGGGCATCCTCACCTCCGTAGGTACCAAGAAAGACTGACTCTGTCCTTGGTAAATCCGAACAATTGAGACCACTTGGACTGGGACTGGGACTGAGACAGGATTTGGGTGCCTAGCTTCCTGGATCCCAAGTTCAGAGTGTTCCATCACAAAGGATGTTAGGTGAGGTCACTTCCTTCAAGATCTGAATGAGGTCACTGCCTTGGCAACCACTTTGTTCTAACAGTTGCTTCAAAGTGTCCCATGAAATGGAGGCTGCCCCTACATCCTGTGACACTTTCAAAAGTTCGAATGGTATATCAACCATAGGCACCCGGGAAGTGCTCTCCACACTGGCCTGGTTTCGTCCTTCTTCTCCATATTAAGAAGAGAGAGGCTGATTCAGACACATCCCTTCATCCTGACCAGGTTGTTTTCAATGGAAGATGACTTTTGCTCTCTCAGTTCCTACATATGTGCCTACAACTTCTCCAGAGATCATTTTGCGTGGACCTTTGAGTTTCTCAGCAGTTGGAAGAAACCGTACATTCCTGTATTGTAAGATCAACTCTGTCCCTGCTCTTCTGTAAAGTTAGATTGAGGGAAGAGTGTATGGTTAGGGTTAATAACAGTTTCGATTGGGGTTAGGAATCATTCTGCTGAATGAATAATGGTATGGCGAACCTTCGATATTTTCAAGAATATATAGGTAAAATATAAGTACGAAAACAGAAATAAAGGTAATATTTGAAGCCCAGAAGGGCATTGGGTCTTTGATTGCAATATTTAGCTTTGATTTATTTTCTGCACAGATGTCTCAGATAAATCAATATACAAAGGCATAGGACCTTGTACTTTGAATGATTGATTGTCAAAAAGAACTTCCAGTCAAAAATGGATAGTCGGGGGGCTGGGGATGTGGCTCAAGTGGTAGCGCGCTCGCCTGGCATGCGTGCGGCCCGAGTTCGATCCTCAGCACCACGTACAAACAAAGATGTTGTGTCTGCCAAGTACTAAAAAAACTAAAGGTTAAAAAATTCTCTCTCTCTCTCCCTCTCTCTCTAGCTCTTTCTTTAAGAAAAAAAATTAAAAAAAGGATAGTCGGTAGGATTAGGACGATAGTTGGTAAGTTTAGAACGGAGAGTAAGTATAGGATTTGCACCAAAAGTTCTTTAGCTATGGGGTTTCGGGTATAGAGTGAATGTAAATGTCAGCACTTGTGAAGAGTCAGTCACAATGATGTACTGGGGAAAATATGTAGGAAAGCAGATTTCAATAGAGACATTAGGAAATCTGGCAAAGTATATTCGGTAATGAAAATTTAGTAAAATAGGTAAATGTCGCTTGCTGTTTTTCTGTATGCTTAACAAAACACTATTGAAATCTTGAGAACTGTTTGCTAATCTTGTTCCCAGAATGTGCTGTCCCCAACTGCCAACCTACAGAATGTACTCATTCACCCGGTTGCACGCAAACTGCTCACTCGCCCAGACCAAACAATAAAGTTCCCTCTCTGCCCTCTCCAAGGAAAGTATATAAGCTCTGCTTAAGCTGTTCTCAGGGCTCTCTGCTCTATTCAAGTGAGCTCTGAGCCCCAACATGCTGAATCCCCAATAAACCCTTTGCTTTTGCATGAGACAGTCTCTTGGTGGGCTCTTCACCCGATGCTCGCCTGACCTTTACATATGGAGGTTCCACTGAGATCCGGCAGCGGCGAACGAGAGACCCCAACAGGCTCCTCTTGGGGTATGTATGGTGCCTCTTTCTGGTTTCAGGTTTCAGGTTAGGGCTTCGCAAAATGGCTGTCAATGAAGAGTGTGAGCTCTCTCTGACGGTGGCTGACATATGTGTCACAGAGCCACAGGCCACATCCCTGGGGGATGCTCCAGAGTATTCGGGAAATCGAGGAGCAATAGTCTCCTCAATTCAGTGATATTTTGTTTCAGATTCAGTATCGCCAGCCCATCGGGTTGGGCCAGATACTTAGTCCTGGTCTCAGTGTTCGAAGTTCCATTGTCTGTCTTTATTTCCTTGTCTTGTCTGTGTCGTGTGTCGTTGCTTTTACTGTTTGTGTATCTTTCATTATGGGACAGAGCACTTCAATGCCTGTGTCCCTGACCCTCGATCACTGGACCAAAGTACCCTTAAGGGCTCAGAATCTTTCTTTTTCAGTAAAATTCTGGACCTGGCAGACTCTCTGTGCCTCAGAATGGCCCACCTTTGTATTCGGATGGCCCCTAGAAGGATCTTTCTACTTCCCACTAATTTAAAAAGTCAGACGATATTGTCTTTCAGCCAGGGCCACATAGCCATCTGGATCAACAGCCATATATCTTAACTTGGCAGGACCTCTGCAAATCTCCTTCATGGGTGAAGCATTTCCTTGCCCCTACCCCCACTCCTACTGCTTCCCCCATGATCTCTCAAACCCTCTGCTCCTCCTCCTCCTCCAACCTCTGTTCTCCCTGAGACACAAGATTTGACTCTACTGGACTCTCGTCCCCCTCCTTATCTCCTGCCCACGTCCCCCAAAGACCAACACCCTCTAAGTGATTCCCCTGCTGCTGACTCAACCTCTCCACCATTGGAGAAAGCTAAGCCAGCCCAGCGCCCTCCAGATAATTTCCCCGCGGCACACACAGCCCCTCATCTTCTGGAGGAAGCTAGCCCGGCTAAAGGTACTCACCAGCGGTGAATGATTGAAAAACCTGGAACTCGAATGATGCTCCCCCTCCATCCCTAGGGGCCAATGATTGACAACGGCCTTGGGGGAAAAATGCAAGCCTACCAGTATTTACCTTTCTCCTCTTCAGAGCAATATAACTGGAAAAATAAAAATCCCCGTTTTACCGAGGACCCCAACCGGCTCCTAGGTGTGGTTGAGTCATTGATGTTTTCACACCAGCCTACTTGGGATGACTGCCAACAACACCTAGGGTTGTCTCTTCATGACAGAGAAACAAAAGAGAATCCTCCTGGATGCTAGAGAAAAATATCCTCTGACCAGATGTGTGACCGACAAAACTTCCCAACATATTTAACCCGGCTTTCCCTTGAATCGACGAAACTGGGACCCCAACACCTTTGAAGGTAGGGAGCATCTGTCCACTTATCACTGGGCTCTAATTGTGGGTATCTTAGTGGCCGCTAGGCGACTTACAAATTTTGCCAAGTTAAGAGAGATTATTCAAGGGCCTGATGAATCTCCCTCTATGTTTTTAGAGAGAATTATGGAGGCATATAGGAGATATACTCTTTCGATCCTCAGGCAGAGGATCAAAAGTCATCTGTCAAGATGGCCTTTATGGGCAAGCTGCCCTGGATATTAAAAGAAAGTTACAATGCTTAGATGGATTACAAGATATGACTTTGAGAGATTTAGTCAGAGTAGCCGAGAAGGTATACTATAAGAGAGAAAGTGAGGAAGAGTAGGGAGCAAAGGAAGGATAAAAGAAACAAAAGACAGACTAAGGCATTGACTAAGGTCCTGGTCACAACAACAAATAGGCCAGAAATAAGAAACATGGAGACAGGAAGGGATACCGGGGCCCAGACTAGAGGCCACCCCTGGCCTCAATTTAATGTGCCTACTTTAAAGAAAAAGGACACTGCTTCAAAGAGTGCCATTGAAAGAGACAGCCACTCTAGCCAGCCATTCTGACTCTGGAGGATGACTAAGAATGTTGGGTCTCAGATCCCCTCCGAGAGCTCAGGGTAAATTTTGAAGTGGAGGGGACCCTAGCAAACTTTGAAGTGGATACAGGGGCAATATACTCTGCCCTTATGACCCCATTGGTCTCTCTATCAAATAAAAAGGTCTCTAATTCAAGGGGCTAATGGCAGAAAATATCGGTTTTGGACAACTAAGAGGACCATGGACCAGGGGAAAGGAAAAATCCATCACTCGTTCTTAGTAATCCCAGAATGCCCGGCCCCATTGATGGGCAGAGATCTGCTCACCAAGCTCCGGGCCAAAATAACTTTTAACCCTGAAGGCCCACAAGTGGAATTTCTAAATCCTTCAATAAAAACTCCTATAGTCACGGCTCTAAATATGTCAGTAGAAAATGTATATCAACTCACTCACCTTGGTTCAAAGAAATTGCATTCATTCCTGAAGGATGAAGAACAGAGTTTTTTACTAACCGACTCAAAGCAAAAGGAAATAACTGAATGGGTAACAAAAGCCTGTCAGGTCTGTCATGGTTAATGCTTACCCTTCCAAGCTTCCTGCAAAAAAGCACCTACGAGGAACCAGACCAGGACAATTCTGGGAAGTGGACTTTACTAAAATTAAGCGAGCAAGGTTTGAAATTAAATATCGCCTAGTCTTTGTAGATATATTTTGAGGATGGATTGAAGCCTTTTCCAGGAAAAAAGAAAAAAAACGAAACAGCGCAAATGGTCGTCAAGAAGATCCTGAAAGATATTTTTACAAGATACGGCCTGCCTAAAGTAATAAGGTCTGATAATGGACTGGCGTTTGTAGCCCAAGTAAGTCAGGGGTTAGGCAAGACCCTGGGGATTAATTAAAAGTTACATTGTGCTTATAAACCACCGAGTTCAGGACAGGTAGAAAGAATGAATAGAACCATTAAAGAGACCATAACTAAATTAAGCTTAGAAACCTGCATAATAGATTGTACTATGCTCCTTCCTTATGCACTATTTCATGGAAGAAACACTCCCTCTGTTTCTTTGTGTAACCTCACCCCCTATGAAATTGTCCATGGTTCCCCTCCTTCAGTAAGGGACCTAACCCCAACTCTAAGACCTAACGATTCCTTCCACACCCCATTGCTTGACTGAATTAAAGCTCTTGAAAGAACTCAGGGATACCTGTGAAAACAGATGGCCAATGCCTATCAACCTGGGGACGAATGGACTCTACATCAATATCAAGTAAGAGACTTCATCTACATAAGTCGACATCAGGTGTCATCCCTGAAACCCCACTGGAAATGACGATACAAGGTGCTACTTATAACACCTACAGCGGTAAAGGAAGACAGAATCACTTCCTGGATCCATACCTCTCATCTCAAGCCTGCGCCCTGTCCAGACTCTGGCTGGAAAATGGAAAAGATTGGTAAAACTTTCAAATTGTGTATTTACCCTGTGTCTAAGGCTATAGACTCTTCCCTTGACCACCAGTAGTCCTAAACCTATTAAACCCGTTCAGCAGCGATGGCTGATCACAAATCCTACTGGTAAAGAAGTATGATCTATCTCGCATGCAGCCCACTTAGGGACTTGGTGGACATCTATCCACCCAGACATTTGTCAGCTGGCTATAGGTCTTTCCTATTGGGATATACCTGATGAAGAGGATCCCACTAAATTTCCATTAAATCCATTCTGCACCATTGATAATGGAAACAATCATTATGGATGTAGGGACACGCGAGCCAGATGCAGGTTGGCTAGCCTAGATTACTATGTTTGCCCGGTGGACTACCAAAGCCACAAACAGTCACGGTTGTGTGGGGGGAATGCCGACTTCTTCTGTATGTCTAGGGATGTGATCATACAGGCAGTGCATGATGGAACCCAAACTCCTCATCAAATTCTGTACACAGCATTGGCCCTATTACCAATTAGATCACCCAAACTGTTGGCCCCTAGAGGGGTCTCTAGATCCTCAAATTCTGCATGACCTTTTTAACTTCTGAATGTCCTCAAAAGGGTGAAAGGAGATTTCCTTATGTGGAGGCCTTTTCCCTCCTTCGCTCACATCCTGAACTATGCTTCTCCAATAGGTCCTCACACTCAGCCTTCCGCTCCAGACTCTCTGCTGTCACTCTCACCTCAGCAACATGATTTCTCCCCTCCAATTACTAGATCAAAAACCCAAACCTCCGCCGGATCTCAGACCATTTCCCCCTTTCTGAGGTAGCAGGTACTGAGGTAACCCTCCACCGAATCACTCCTCTCTTCTCCAGTCAGTGCCCACATTGGGTCCCACCAGTTCCTGTTACCAGCTAACCCAAAGCTCAAACCAGCTGAGGAGAACCCTCAGACCCCTATCCAAGATGTAGTGAAAATGGCCTTAAAAGTTTCTTTGTCATTAGTGAAAACAGGTTACTAAGAATTTAAAGTCCCTCACAGGCTTTTAGGGATACTAACTCCTATCTTCTCCTCTGTTCTACCTGTTCTACTGCTCACCTTTTTGTTGCTAGGAAAATCACAAACACCTTTGCCAGTATTCTTTCACATCTCTGCTACCTCATTCTCAGATCCACGGAGCTGCTCACAGCCATGCCTTCCCCATCTCCCCCCTCTGTTCCAGGCCCACAGAAAAACATTAATTGACCTTCTACGGAAGTCTTCAGCATGGCTGACTTTAGGACTTTCAGGAAAAGAGTCCCCATGAAAGACTTCAAAGTAGGTAAACTTCCTCTTTTCATGTTGCCCTGTTGTACTTGGTCACTGGCTAAAAATATCAGCACTCCTAAGTTAGACACCCCCTTACTAGTTTTTCACAAAATATGTGAACAAGGCCTTTGGCATTGATCTGGGGCTTCACAGAGATGGCTACATTTCAAAGATAAAGAAGTTACCAACTGGGCTCCATGGTAACAGCTGGAAGGGGGAAAAATAAAGGGAAAAAAAAGCTCTCCTTCACCCAGGTGTTCTTGAAAAGTTAACTTGCCCAGAACAGAGGAATAAAACAGAAAAAAATCTGGTTTTTGTGAACTTCTGCAGGCTGTGAACTTCTGCGCCCCTTCCCTTATATGTTGGGTACAAAATTCTGAAACTACCTAAACGTGAGTTTCAGGGAATTAATTGATTATAACAGAAGTAATGCCCTCTGAATCCGGTTGCTAATAAAATGGAAAGTTTCCCTGTTTTTGGTAGTATCTTAGGTGCCGTGCCTTGTCCGTCTCTACAACAGTATAATTCTATAGACTTAAACATTGTTTATGTTTTCATGAAATTGTCAAGACGATGTGATTAAATGTGTAAAGGTGCAGATGTTTCCCAGAGTGCTTTATCATAATGCAGGTTCATTTGAAGTTCAAATAGGGGGGCATAAAACTCGGTTCCACTGAGAACATATATCCATCACTTTAGCCATCCTATTAGGAATAGGAGTTGCTGCAGGCGTGAGCACAAGAACCACTGCCTTGGTCCATGGGATACAACAAATGACACAATTAGAAGCAGCAATAGACCAAAACTTAAAGATATTAGAATCCTCCATCTTGGCTTTGCAGGAATCTTTAACCTCTCTCTCTGAAGTTATTTTACAGAAAAGGCGAGGGTTGAACCTCCTCTTCATGAAAGAAGGGGGCCTTTGTTCTGCATTAATGGAGAATGTTGTGTTTTTGCCGACCATACTGGAGTTGTAAAAAAATCTAGGAGTAAATTAAAAAGATGACTTGAAGAGTGTCAATGAGAGAGAGAGGCCCAAAAAGTGTGGTTTGAGTCTTGGTTCACACAGTCCCCCTGGTTAACTACGCATTTATCAACCCTGGACAGTTCAATAATAATCCTCATAATATTGCTAACTATAAAACCCTGTTTGCTCAACCATGTAATTTCTTTTTTCCAAGCTCAAATTGGATGAGTTAAACTTATGGTAATACCCCACTAGCAAACATAGAATGTGACACCCCGCAATGATCACTTTTATGATTAAAAGTAGCCAGAAGAAGTAGTGGGGAATGAAAGGTTAATTAAATAGGCACTTTTCACTTCCTTTTTTCCTGTATGCTTAACAAAACACTGTTGAAATCTTGAGAAATGTTTGCTAATCTTGTTCCCAGAATGTGCTGTCCCCAACTGACTAACTGCAGAATGTGCTCCCTCACTGGGTTGCATGCAAACTGACCACTCGCCCTGACCTATCAATAAACTTCCTTCCCTGCCGTCACCAAGGAAAGTGTATAAGCTCTGCTTAAGCTGTTCTAAGGGCTCTCTACTCTATTCAAGTGAGCTCTGAGCATCAGCATGCTGGACCCCCAATAAACACTGCGCTGTTGCATGAGATAGTCTCTTGGTGGTCTCTTCTTTCGACCTCATCCGACCTTTACTTGGATAATTAAATGTAGAAGAGAACATCCATTCAAAAAGGGATAGTCGGTAGGATTAGGAATATAGTTGGTAGGTTTAGGAAGAAGACTGTGTATAGGATTTGGAACAAAAGTTCCTTAGCAATAGGGTTTCGGTTAGAGAGTGAATGTAAATGTCAGCACATGTGAAGAGTCAGTCACAATGATGAACTGGAGAAAATATGTAGGAAATCAGATATCAATACACACATTATGAAATCAGGCAAAGTATAAAGTGAATGATAGGATTAGACATTAACAACAAGGTTTAGTTTCAATGTATAATCTTAGGAAGAAACAAATATGTAGTCAGCAATATGATTGACATTTGAGAGCATTAGGCAACCTGGACATGGATGTTTTTAGTAATCCAGGATCACTTTCCATTTAGGATTTGCTACAATCATAAGTTTGACCTTTGCATTTTGTGATCAGAATATTACAGTGATAAAATGTATATGTAGATCAGGTGACATGAGTATTTTTTCTAACATTTCTGGGAGCAATATTTTGAAGACGTATAAATTAGTGTTGGGGGTACACAGAGTTGTACCCTGTGTCTATGAATATAGAAGTAATGCATGAATTGACAATACTGTGAATAAATAATATAACTGTTTCCACTTTAAATCATGGATTGAATTGATATCTGAAAATATATAAGAAATTTATATTGATATACAATCATTCATTCCAACGAGTTATGCATCTAATGGTAATATTAGGGTTATATTTTATCATGAAAGGTGTGTGAGTTTAGCTTCAAAAGTGATTATGGAAATGGAAAATTATGTGTTTGGAAAGAAGTCTCATGAAAAGACGAATCAAGAAACATAGAGGAATACATGTGTTCTGAAGCAGGAAGTGATTGTAAGTATAAAAAAACGTATAAATTTCCTAACTTGTGGATGAAATATATATCCTATGATGTGCAAAAACTGAAAAAAATAGTAATGTACCAGTGTTGAATGAAAATGAATGTCAAAATACATATCATGTCCCATAGGAATCTACTTGCATTGATGTTAAACTGGGTCAGTTACTGTAGAAACATTAGGATTTGAAAGGACCATTTACTAAAGTTAGTTTTCAGTACTAGGAATCAAATATATATTTCAGGTGGATGAATATATCTGAGCATAATCTTGTGAACATTTTATTATAAATCCACATTCATGACATGAATGAATTTAGGGAGTGTATATAAGACACATATATTTCATATTTTGAAAAATCAGGAGGGTGTAAAAAAAAAAAAAAATATATATATATATATATATATATATATATATATATATATATATCACAGATACATTAAAAAGTAGCAATATATAAATATATATGGGTATCAAAATTTATCTTGAAATATATATCATCCACAGATTAAAAAGTATTCATTTTAGTGAACATGGATTTATGTATAATGTTGTTCAACTAGGAACCTCACCCATAGGTGGAATTTTAAGATCCAAAAGCGTTTAGGAGGAGTGATCTCTTCTCACAATTTGTATCTGCAAAGTTAGCCACCTCACAAAAATGTACGTGTGATACCAGGTAGGATTCTATATGTGCATATAAAAATACATGTGCTGAATAGGCTCCAGAGAAATGGAGACAGAAATTCAGAAATAAGTTAACATTAAAAAGAATGGAGAACTATTTCAATTAACAATTGACTATATTTTTAACACCTACCATTTATCATGCAAATAACAAGTCCAACTATACACCATGCCTCCTCTGAACTGCTTGTGTTTCTATAATGTTTCGGTTACTTTCCTCCATTATATTAGGATTAGTAATCAGAGTCTAGTAGGGTGTGAGTTAGTGTCAGGGAATCAGTATATTGAATGGAAAATAGAAAAATGAATCCAATGTGTATGCAAATATGTGGTACACAAAAATCTTCCCACTCTCATCAAGAACAACACCTAGATATCACTTACGCCCCAAGTAACACACAATTAGAGGAGAAGAGTTAGAAAATCCATGACTACATATCTGGAATGGAATACGATCAGGAGTTCACAACCTTGGAAGTGGTAGAGGAGTTTCCAAAAGTAAGGGACAGGGTAAACACTCCACAAACATGGACCTCTGCCTGCCTAAAGACTTCTTGAGAAACTGTCTCTGAGGTTGGGCACTTAAAACATATGTTGTTGTCAGGAGCTTTAGCTTCCTTTCTAGGGAGACCATCAAAGCTGGGTCTTCATCTCTGTGACCTTGTTGATATGGTTTCTTATTTTCCAATGAACATGAGGCAGCAGTGCTGAATTCTGTCTTTGTAGGTAAACTGTGGCCACGGGGGGCTAAGTGTATCCAAATGTTGGCTGTGTATCCATTTGGTCATCCTCCACATTTCGTCGTGATTCTTGGTGCTGCACTGGGAATTTAATATTTGCTTCATGGAATACAAGGAGCTCAACTGGAACACAGTGCTGGAGGGAGTTCTGTCATGTGTGGTGGGTCAGGGTCAGCAGGAGAATGCACCAACCAGGTTTCTATCCAACACAGTTTGCCCCCTTGACCATAATAACCTGATTGTTAAGATTTCCCTTAAACCTCTACTTATAAAAAGATGCCTTTACATATAAGGGTCTGCTGGATGCACCATGTCAGCCACAAGCCATTTGGAAGTCAAAGGCAGATCCACAAGGCCCCACGACAGAAGTTTTATCACAAAACTGCACATCTCTGCTGTAGGCCCACTAATCAGCAGGCTTGAACTTACTGGCATCTCTGTTCTACACCATTTTCATGAAACCCAGTCAATCAAGGAACTGTCTGATACACTCATCGTCAGCAACAGTATATCCAAAGGTTCTCCTGTGCAACCTGGTCAAGGGAATTTTAAGAATTTCATGGTATTTATCTAGCCATTATTCAAGCATGAGGTTGGAGGCACTGTGGGTTTCAATTTTTTCAGGAAACATTAAATGGTGAGGAAGCTCATTTCAATGAAACCTCTGGAAAACTCTCACAGGCAAGTCTTCCCAAGGAGTGGCCAAAAGGTCACCGAAATCCAGGACTATTGAGGTCTACAATGTGAGGTCCATGTGTGTTTTGACGCTCAAGTATGCCTGCCAGGTGTTTTAGAAAAAATCATGTGATATCCAGGCTGTGATTCTCAGTGCTCTGTGGAAAGCCACCCTGGACCTAGATCTCAGTTTATAAGGGGGACTCTCATGTGTGGCCTGCGAAAATCCCAACACAATTCATGGCAATACTTCTCTGAGTTCAGTTCCAGAACTCAGTCTCTAAGTCCCCTTGAACTCACACCAGAGTTCAAGACCAGTTGGACCCATTCATTTCTTCCAACCGCCACCCAAATGACCAAAATTAAAACCTAAACACTCCCACAAGGCCCTCATGTTCTCCATATAGACACTCATCATAACCTCTGGCTGAATTTTTCCATGAGGGGCGCAGCCCAAGACAGTGACCAAAATGAGCACCTTTGGCCCTCATTTGCCTAAAGTCAGGGTGGCCTGGACACCATTCCTGTGAACCAGGAGTGATTAAAAAGACCTGCCGTTAATACTGCTCTGCTTCTCCATTTTGAGGCCTACTGAATGTCAGGTATAGATTCTTTATGTGGTTTGGAGTCATGAGAAAACCCAAGCACTTCTGCAGGGCTTTGAATAACTCATTTGACCCAAAGGATCCCTATTCTCACTTGATGGAGTCAGGAACATCACAGAAGAAGGCTAGAGACTTCAGCCACAATGACTGATCTTTTTGCCATTTTGGTTTTGGATGCACACATGGGATCTTTCTTTAGATCCATCAGGTGCTGAGAATCTAAGCTGGAGCCTCACACAGGGCCAAGTGGCTGATTCAGACACCTCCCTTTCCAAAGCAATTATGCCAAGAGCCACAGGTGATCCTCATTCATTTCCATTTGATAACTGTTTTTTTCAGTCTTCACAAAGGGGTGGCCAGAGGCAAATACCTTCCTGACATTCAGGGCAACAGAACAAAATGTAAGCAAAAGGCCCAAAGCAGGGTATCTCCACTGAGAGTTTCCTAGCCACACTGATATCTGAGTTTTTTGAGATGCTCGCCATGCCAATTCCTTCAGCTATTCAGTACATGGTCATGTCACAGTGATTGGAGGTGGTACATATCATGGATAAAAAACAATGAGCATATTCTGGCTAGTGGCCAGAATTCTGGAAGAAAACAGGAACTTAGGAAGGTTGTAGGTGTTTCCCATTGGTAAGGCAAGCCGCAGTCCTTTCATAAATTGGACAGGTTGATTGCTGGGAGGCATTCTACTACACAGGACATATTCATTGATGCATTCTCTTTTCTAATGTCTACAACCACGGACACAGTGGCATACACAGAAATAGAAACACTCACCATGTCAAATGACTTATTAGAAACAGTCCATTCCAAAAGAAATAAATCACGTTTTTTCTACCTATTCTCAGAAAATGAGACAAAACCACAAACTGACATCCACACACCCAGGCACCTCCTTCCCCCAAGTAGGTCTGTGACTCTTCTGAGTGTCCTCTGACTGGTAGGCCATACGATGTTCCTCTGAAATGGCCTTTCCTGTCTCAGATCTGGTGTCATTCACCAACTCTGTGAAGTTGTCAGGAGGCAGTGGTGAGCCAATTCCAGTCTTGTCAGGAAAGGCCCCTCTTCAGAGCTTTCTTGGAATTTGGCCACCGTCACATGAAGAGGTACCTAGAAAGACTGATTCTATAATTGGTAAATCCAAACAAGTGAGACCACTGGGACTTGGACGGGTAATGGCTTTGGGTGCCTGGCTTCCTGGATCCCAAATTCAGAGAATTCCATCACCAAGGAAGTAGGTGAGGTCACTTCCTTCAGGAACTGAATGAGGTCACTGACTTGGCCACCAATATGTCCTAACAGTTGCTTCCTAGGTTCTCATAAGATGGAGGCGGCCCCTACTTCTTGTGACACATTCACAAATTAGAATGGTATAGAAACCATAGGCACCTGGGAACAGCTCTCCACAAAGGCCTGGTTTGATCCGACTTCTCTACATTAAGAAGAGAGAGGCTGATTCAGAAACATCCCTTCATCCTGACTAGGTTGTTTGCCATGGAAGATGACTTTTCCTCTCTCAGGTCCTAAATAGCTGCCTAAATCTTCTCCATCGATCATTTCTGCATGGACTTTTGAGGTTCTCAGCAGGTGGAAGATCCCCTACCTTCCTGTATTGTGAGACCAACTCGGTCCCTCCTCTTCTGTAAAGTTAGATTGACGGAATATTGTATGGTTAGGGTTAATAGCATGTTCGATTTTGGTTAGGAATCATTCTGCTGGATGAATAATGGTTTGGGAACCTCTGATACTTATAAGAATATAGACGTGAAATATAAGTACGAAAAAAGAAATCTAGGTAAGATTTGAAGCCCAGAAGGGCATTTGGCGATTGATTGGCATACTAAGCTTGAATTATGTTCTGCACCGAGGTCTCAGATAAATTCATTTACAATGGCATAGGTTGCTGTACCTCAGATGACTGAATTTAGAAGAGATCATCCAGTCCAAAAGGGATAGTCCATAGGATTAGGAAGATTGTCTGTAGGATTAGGAAGAAGAGTGAGTCTAGGAGTTGGACCAAAAGTTCTTTAGCAATAGGGTTTCAGTTAGAGAGTGAATGTAAATGTCAGCACATGTGAAGAGTCAGTCACAATGATGAACTGGGGAAAATATGTAGGAAAGAGAGTAAATATGTATCAATAGAGACATTAGGAAATCAGGCAACGTATAAAGTGAGTGATAGGATTAGATATTTTCAACAGGGTTGAGGTTGAATATATAATCTTAGGAAGAAACAATTATTTAGTCACCAATAGGATTGACATTTGAGCGCATTAGGGAACCTAGACATGGAGGTTTTTAGTAATCCATGCTCACTTTAAATTTAGGCTTTAGTACAATCATAAGTGTGACCTTTGCATTTTGTGTCAAGAATATTACTGTGGTAAAATATATATGTAGATCAGATGACATGAGTATTTCTTCCACCAATATGAGGAGCAATATTTTGAAAACTTATAAATTAGTATTGCGGATAAAATAGGCGTACCCTGTGTTGATGAATAAGAGATGATGCATGAATAGACCATATTGTGAATAAATTATATAACTGGTTCCAACTTTAAATAATGCATTGAAATTATATTTGAAAATATATAGTAAATCTTATATTGATATATATACATTCATTCCAACCAGTTATACATCTAATGGTAATATTAGGGTTACGGTTTATCATGAAGAGTGTGTGAGTTTTGCTTCAAAAATGAGTATAGAATCAAAAATAATGTTTTTAGAAAGAAGTCTAGTGAAAAGACCACTAAAGAATCATAGAGGAATACATGTTTTCTGAAAGAGGAAGTGATTGAAAGTGAACCACATGCCTATAAATTTGTGAATTTGTGGATGAAAGGATATATCCTATGATGTCCATAAAATGAAGAAATAGTAATGTACCACTGTGGAATAAAAATGAACTTAAAAATACATATCATGTCCCATAGGAATCTAACTGCATTGATGTTAAACTTGGTCAGTTACTATAGGAATATTAGGATATATAAGGACCATTCACTGAAGTTAGTTTTCAGTACTAGGAAACAAATATGTATGTCAGGTGGTTGAATATTTCTGAGAATAATCTGTTGAGAGCCACAGCCAAAGGAGCCCCAGCAAACTTGCAGCTGCCAGCAAACTTCCATCTGCCGGCTGATGATTGGCTCACAGCGGCCCCAGCATCATCTAGCTGATTTGCTTGTCTGTGGTGATGCTCATTGAGATGCTCAATGAGCGGTTTCCCCGACCTTTCAGACTGCCAGCGGATGATTGGCTCACAGCGGCCCCAGCAACATCTAGCTGATTGGCTCCTCTGTGGTGATGCACATTGGGCTGGTTCCCTGCCCTTTCAGACCATGGAACTGCTCATTGGGGGACTTTTTGGCTTCGCCCACGTGACCCAGGCAATCGGCCTCAAGAGGAGGAGACTTGTGTTTGAGGGAGAGGCTTGTGGGAAGCCTGTGGTGGCAGTTGGGCTCTGACGGCTTTTCCTGAGGAGCTGTTTTGTTTGGTGTCATCTTGTTGGGTTGTATTATAGTAGAAATACGGGATCAGAAATTAGTAAAAAAAAAAAAAAACTGAAAGAGTGTTCAGTAAATTGTTAGAAAAAGGAGGCATCTCAGTAAAATCAAGAAAAGTCAGGGCATACGTTGATACAATACAAAAATGTAGCCCATGGCTTTTTCAGGAGGAGTTGTTAAATATATCACAATGGAACCATCATGGTAAAGATTTAAAAAGAATAGGAAAGAAAAGCCCAGGGACTCTGCCAGTTGGCACATTGCTATTGTGGACGTTTGTACCTTGTTTGCTTAGTGGAAAGCCTTCAGTTCAGACAATGGTAGAGGAAGGAGAAGACATATTGATTCAAGTAAAACAGAAGGTCTCTCAAGTTAGTCAGATAGAGGAAAAAATTCAAGTAAAAGAAAAGGTCTCTCTAACTAGTCAGACAGAGGAAAAAAATCAAGTAAAAGAGAAGGCCTTTCAAGCCAGTCAGACAGAGGAAGAAAGTGTAAAACAGAAAAAGCCATCAGGGGGAAAGTTACAACAGGAGACTACTACTAACACCTTTCTATCACCAGAGGGTGTAAGTGTCCAACCAACAGCACAACCTCTACAGGAGACTGCTACTAACACCTTTCTATCACCAGAGGAAGTAAGTGTCCAACTAACAAGGCCACCTCCATATGCTGGGAGGCCCCCAACCCCCACAGTTGATAGTTGGAATCCTGAGACAAGATCTCAAATATTAACATGCCCAGTATTTGAGGCAGGAGGGCAGTGAGATTACCATGCTTTAAATTTCAAAACAGTGAAGCAGCTAACAGAGGCTGTAACAACCTATGGTCCTCAAGCACCCTTCACTGTAAGCATTATCAAATCCATTAACAACATGAACATGAAGCCAGCAGATTGGGCTAATATGTGTAAAGCTGTGCTAAATGGAGGAAATACCTGTTATGGAAGATTGCCAATGAGGAATTTTGCAAGGAGACGGCTAGGCAAAATGCAGCAGCTAGTTATCCTCAGAGAAATCTAGATATATTGTTAGGAAAGGGACCTTATGAGGATCAGCAGCAGCAATGTGCATATGATCCTGGTGTATATGCACAGATTGCTATAGATGCAATTAAGGCATGGAAGACTTTTCAAGGAAATGGAGGTTTACAAGGTCAGTTATCTAAGGTAATACAAGGAGCTAATGAACCTTATGCTAAATTTGTAGATAGGCTTATTCAAACAGCTACCAGAGTTTTTGGAAATACACAACAAGCAATGCCATTACTAAAACAACTGGCTTATGAGCAAGCGAATCGTTGGTGCAAAGATATCATTAGACCATGGAAACATGAAGATTTAAACACATATATTAAATTATGTAGAGACATTAAAGAACAAGAGCAAGTCGTGGAAGCTGCAGTAAAACAGGCTTTAGATGCCAGAGACATTAATGAACAAGGGCAAATTGTGGCAGCTGCAGTAAAACAGGCTTTAGATGCCAGGCCAAGAACATGCTACAATTGTGAAAAAACAGGACATTTTAAAAGGAATTGTCCCATAGGAGGAGGGTTTAACAAAACTAGGTATCAAAGGAGTAGAATACCAGGTATTTGTCCATGATGCCGTAGAGGGAGACTTTGGGCTAATGAATGCTGTTCTCAAACCACCATAGAGGGTACACCATTATCAAAAAACGAACAAGGACCAGGTGTTTATCCACAATATCGTGGACAAAAACATGGAGCTCCTTTGCCAAAAAATGGACAAGGGGGCTCAATTCTCCGGGGCCCAAAACCACAAATATACGCAGCACTGGAGAAACCCATCAACCACATCAGGGTAGTGCCCAGGACACATTGTCCATCAGATCCCTCATCAGACAAACCAGAGGGAGCGCAGGGTTAGACATCTGTGACTCTGCCAGAGCAGTACTAACTGCAGAGATGGGAGTTCAATTCATTTCCACAGGGGTAAAAGGACCTCTTCCCAAAGGAACAGTAGGCTTATTATTGGGACGCAGCTCTTCTACTCTAAAAGGACTTATGATAAGTCCTGGGGTAATTGATCTCGACTACGAAGGTGAAATAAAAATTATAGCCAGTTCTCCAAAGGGTATATTAGTAATTTCACCAGGAGATAGAATAGCACAGTTACTAATAATACCCAGCCTTCGTGAAAAATTTTCCAGTCGTACTGTAGAAAGAGGTTCCAAGTGATTAGGCTCCACAGGTGTAGATTGGGCTATGCTTTCTTTAAATTTAGATTCTGGCCCCATGCTAAAACTAAATATTCAAGGGCATGAATTTAATGGGCTACTGGATACAGACGCAGACCTTAGCATCATTTCTCGTCAAGAATGGCCAAAACATTGGCCATTACAACAAGCCACTCAAACGCTTCGAGGCCTAGGAGTAGCGTATAATCCCCATAGAAGTGCAATGGTATTAGATTGGAAGGATCCTGAAGGATGTGAAGGAACTCTACAGCCATATGTATTGGATCATCTTCCTGTAAATTTATGGGGACGAGATAGTCTCCTGGACTCATTGATATTTTTTTTCGGATTCGGTATTGCCAGTCAATCGGGTTTTGCCGGCTCCTCAGTCCTGGTCTCAGTGTTGGACGTCCATTGCCTGTCTTCATTGCCTTGTCTTGTCTGTGTCATGTTTCATTGCTTTAACTGTTTGTGTATCTTTCATTATGGGACAGAGCACTTCAATGCCTCTGTCCCTGATACTTGATCACTGGACCAAAGTCCACTTAAGGGCTCAGAATCTTTGTTTTTCAGTGAAGCGCCGGATGTGGCAGACTCTCTGTGCTTCAGAATGGCCCACCTTTGGATTTGGATTACCCCTAGAAGGATCTTTCTACTTCCCACTAATTTAAAAATGTCAGAGATATTGTCTTTCAGCCGGTGCTACATAGCCATCTGGATCAACAGCCATATATCTTAACTCGGCGGGAACTCTGCATATCTCCTCCTCCATGGGTGAAGCCTTTCCTTGTCGCTGCCCCCACTCTGACTCCTTCCCCCAGGAACTCTCAAATCCTCTGATCCTCCTCCTCCTACACCCTCTGTTCTCCCTGAGTCACCAGATTTTACTCTACTGGAGTCTCCTTCCCCTCCTTATCCCCTGCCCTTGTCCCCCAAAATCCAACACCCTCTAAGTGATTCCCCTGCTGCTGACTCAGCCTCTCCTCCATTGGAGGAAGCTATGCCGGCCCAGCGCCCTCCAGATAATTCCTTTGCGGCACACACAGCACCTCTTCTCTTGGAGGAAGCTGTACCATCTAAAGGAACTCGCTGGCGGTGAATGATTGAAAACCCTGGAACTCTTGGGATGCTCCCCCTCCATCCCTATGGGCCAATGATTGACGATGGCCACGGGGAAAAAATGCAAGCCTACCAGTATTAGCCTTTCTCCTCGTCAGACCTATATAACTTAAAAAAATTATAATCCCCCTTTTTCTGAGGACCCCACCAGGCTCTCAGGTCTGGTTGAGTCATTGACGTTTTCACACCAGCCTACTTCGGATGACTGCCAAAAACTCCTAGGGATTCTCTTCATGACAGAGGAACAACAGTGAATCCTCCAGGAAGCTATAAAAAAAATCCCTCAAACAAGATCTGCGTCTGACACAACTTCCCAAGATAATCAAAGGCGGCTTTCTCTTGAACCCACCCAACTGAGACCCCAAAATCTTTGAAGGTAGGGAGCATCTGTCCCCTTATCACCGGGCTCTAATAGTGTGTCTCCAACAGCCGCTAGCGACAAAGTAATTTGGCCAAGGTAAGAGAGATTATTCAAGGGCCTGATGATTCTCCCACTATGTTTCTAGAGAGAATTATGGAGGCATATTGGAGATATACTCCTTTTGATTGTCAGGCAGAGAATCAAAGGCATCTGTCACGATGGCCTTTATTGGGCAAACTGGCTTGGATATTAAAACAAAGTTACAAAACTAGATTGATTACAAGATATGACTTTCAGAGATTTAGTCAGAGAAGCCAAGAACGTATACTATAAGAGAGAAACTGAGGAAGAGAAGGGAGCAAGGGGAGGATAAAAGAAACAAAAGGCAGACTAAGGCGTTGACTAAGGTCCTGGTCACAAAAACAAATAGGCCAGAAATTAAGAAACAGGTAGACAAGAAGGGATAACATTGGCCCATGCCAGAGGCCACCCTGGCCTCAGATCAATGTGCCTACTCTAAAGAAAAAAGGACACTGGGCCAAAATTGCCCTAAAAAGCGACAGCCACACCAGCCAGCCATTCTGACTCTGGAGGATGACTAAGAAAGTCGGGGCTCAGATTCCCTCCCCAAGCTCAAGGTAACTTTTGAAGTGTTTCAAAAGTGATTATGGAAATCGAAAATAATGTGTTTGGAAAGAAGTCTCATGAAAAGATCAGTCAAGAAACATGGATGAGTACATGTGTTCTGAAGCACGAAGTGAATGAATGTCAGACAAATGCGTATAAATTTGCTAACTTGTGGATGAAATATATATCCTATGATGTGCATAAAGTGAATAAATAGTAATGTAGAAGTGTTGAATAAAATTGAACATCAAAATACACATCATGTCCCATAGTAATCTACTTGAATTGATGTTAAACAGGGTCAGTTACTGTAGAAATGTTAGGATATGTTTGCACCATTCAAAGAAGTTAGTTTTCAGTACTAGGAAACAAATATGTATTTCAGGTGGATGAATATTACTGAGAATAATCTTGTGAAAAGTTGATTAAAAATCCAAATACATCAATATGAATGAATTTAGGGAGTGCATAATAAGACACATGTTTTATATATATATATATATATATATATATATATATATATATATATATATATATATATATATTAAAAATAGCAATATATATGCCAATTGAAATTCATCATGAAATATATATCATCATCATATCCGAAAATATTCATTTTAATGAATATGAATTTTTATATAAGTTTGTTCAAATAGGAAGCTCACCCATGGGTTGAATTTTCAGTTCCAACATTGTTTAGGAGGAGTGATCACTTCTCACAATTTGTATGTGCCATGTCAGCCACCTCACGAGAATGTACGTGTGACACCAGGTAGGATTCTATATGTGCATATTAAAACACATGTGCTGAATGGGCTACTGAGAAAGGAAAACAGTAATTCATATATTTGTTAACTTTAAAAACACATGTAGAACTATTTCAATTAAAAATTGACTAGATTTATAACTCCTACCCTATATATTTCAAAAGGCATGTCCAACTATACACCATGCCTCCTCTGAAATGCTTGTATTTCTATTCTGTTTGGGTTATGTTTCTCCATCATATTAGGATTAGTAGTCAGAGTCTAGTAGGGAATGGGTTAGTGTCAGGGATTTAGTATTTCAAATATATGCTGCACAAAAATCTTCCCACTCTCATTCAGAACAATGCCTAGACATTACCCTCGTCCCAAGTAAGACACAATTAGAGGAGAAGAGTTAAAAATTCTGTGAATACATATCTGGAAATGAATATTCTCATGAGTTCACAACCTTGGAGGTCGTAGAGGAGTTTCCAAAAGTATGGGACAGGGTAAGCACTCCACAAACATGGAGCTCTGCTGCCCTAAAGACTTCTTGAGAAACTGCCTCTGAGGTTGGGCACTTGAAATATATGTTTTCGTAAGGAGCTTTCTTTGTACTGAGACCATCAAAGCTGGGTGTGCATCTATGCGACCTGGAGGACATGGTTTCATATTTTCCAATGAACATGAGGCAGCAGTGCTGAATTCTCTCTATGTAGGTAAACTGTGTCCACTGGGGCCTAAGTGTCTCTGCGTGTGGACTGTGAAGCCATTTGGTCATCCTCTACTTTTCCTGGTGTTTCTTGCTGCTGCACTGGGAGTTTGGTATTTGCTTATGAAGTAAAAAAAGATCACCTGGGACACAGTGCTTGAGGGAGTTCTGTCACGTGTGGTGGGTCAGGGTCTGCAAGAGAATATACCAACAATGCTTCTATTCCACAAAGTTTTCCCCTTGACCATAGCAACATAATTCTCAACATTTTCCTGAAACCTCTATATATAACAAGATGCCGTTACATATAAGGGTCTGGTGGTTGTACCATGTCAGTCACAAGGCATTTCGGAGCCAATGGAAGATCAACATGGCCCCACCACAGATGTTTCATCACACACCCCCCCTCCACTGCTCTAGGCCCACTACTCAGCAGGCTCCAATTTACTGACATCTCTGTTCTACACCATTTTGATGAAACCTAGTCAATCAAGGTGCTGTCTGGTATACTCATGATCAGCAACCGGTTTTCCAAATTTTCTACAGTGCCACCTGGTCATGGAAATTTCAATAATTTTATTGTATTTATCTAGCCATTTTTCACGGATGAAGTTGGAGGCACTGTGGATTTCAATTCGTACAGGAACCATTAAATGATGAGAAACCTCATTTCAATGAAAGCTCTGTAGAACTGTTACAGACAAGGCTTCCCAGGGAGTGGCCAAAATGTCACATAAAATCAGACCCATTGAGGTCTACAATGTGAGGTCCATGTGTGTTTTGACTGTCACCCGTGCCTGCCAAGTCTTTCAGAAAAAAAAAATCATGTGATATCCTGGCTGAGATTCCCAGTGCTCTGTGGAAAGCCACCCTGGGCCTAGATCTCAGTTTCCAAGGGAGACTCTCATGCGTGCCCTCCTAGAATCCCAACACAATACATGGCACAAGTTCTCTGAGATCAGATCCAGAATGCACTCTCTAAGTGTAATCACACCAGAGTTCAAGCCCATGTGGACCCAGGCATCTCCTTTAACTGCCACACAATGACCACAATTAAAACCAAAACACTCCCACATGGCCCTCATCTGTTTCCATATAGATACTCATCATAACCTCTGGCTGGAGGTTTCCATGAGGGGCGCAGTCCAAGACAGTGTCCAAAATAAGCTCCCTTGCCCCTCATTTGCCTAAAGTCAGGGTGGCCTGGACATACTTCCTGTGAACCAGGAGTGATCAAATAGGCATGCCGTTAATACTGCAGCGCTTCTTCAATTTGAGGCCTACTGAGTTAGAGGTATAGATTGTTTATGTGAATTAGAGTCATGAGAAAACCCAAGCACCTCTGCAGGGCTTTGAAGAACTCAATTGACACAAAGGATCCCTATTCTCACTTGATAGAGGTCAGAAACCTCACAGAGGAAAGCGAGACTTTATCCACAATGACTGGTCTATTTGCCATTTTGGTTTTAGATGCACACATGGGATCTTTCTTTAGATCCATCTGGTGCTGAGAATCTAAGCCACAAACTCACACAGGGCCAAGATGCTAATTCAGACACATCCCTTTCCAAAGCAATTAAGCAAAGAGCCACAGGTGATGCCCATTCATTTCCATTTGAAAACTGTTTACTTCAGGCTTCACAAAGGGGTGGCCAGAGCAAGAACTTCCTGACATTCAGTTCAACAGAACAATATATAAGCAAAATGCCCAAAGCAGGGTTTTTCCACTGAGAATTTCCTGGTCACACTGATATCTGAGTTTCTTGAGATGCTCGCCATTCCCTTCAGCTATCCAGTACATGACCATGTCACAGAGCTTGGAGGTGGTACATATGTTAGACACAAAACCATGAGCCTATCCTGGAGAGTGAACAGAATTCATGAAGAAACCTGGAAATTAGGAATGTAGTAGGTTATGCCCATCTTTAAGTAAAGCCTCAATCCATTCATAAATTGGGCAGGATGAAATGGGAAGCTTTCTACTAGACAGGACACATCCATTGATGCACTCTCTTTTCTAATGTCTACAACCACGGACACCATGGGATACACAGACATAGAATCACTCGCCTTTTCAAACGACTTACAAGAAACAGTTCACTCCAAACCATACAAACCACCTTTCCTTCCTATTCTCACAACATGAGACAAAATCACAAACTCACAACCACACCCACAAAGGCACCTCCTTACCCTAAGTAGGTCTGTGACTCTATGGAGTGTCCTCTGACTGGTGGGCCACACAATGTTCCCCCGAAATGTCCTGTCCTGTCTCAAATATGGTCTCCTTGGCCAACTCTATGAAGTTGTCAGGAGCCAGCAGTGGGCCACTACCTGCTTTTTCAGGAAAGGCCCCTCTTCAGAGCTTTCCTGGCTTTTGGCCATTCTAACATCAGTAGGTACAAAGAAAGACTGACTCTGTCCTTGGTAATTCCAAACAAGTGAACCCACTGGGACTGGTACTGGGACTGGCTCTGTGTGCCTGGCTTCCAGGATCCCAAGTTCAGAGAGTTCCATCACCAAGGGAGTAAGGTGAGGTCACTTCCTTCAGGAACTGAATTAGGTCACTGCCTTGGCAACCACTTTATCCTAACAGTTGCTTCCAAGTGTCTCATTAAATGGAGGCTTCCCCTACTTCCTGTGAAACATTCACAAGTTAGAATGGTATATCAACCATAGGAACCCGGTAATAGCTCTCCACACAGGCCTGGTTTGGTCCATCTCCTCTACATTGAGAAGAGAGGTTCTGATTCAGACACATCCCGTCATCCTGACCAGGTATTTTGCCATGGAAGATTACTTTTGCTTTCTCAGGTCCTCCATAGCTGACTACATATTCTCCAGGGATCATTTCTGCATTGAACTTGTGGTTCTAAACAGGTGAAAGATCCCCTACATTCCTGTATTGTAAGACCAACTCTGTCCCTGCTCTTCATTAAATTTACATTGAGGGAACAGTGTATTGTTAGGGTTAATAAAATGTTTGATGTTAGAAATCATTCTGCTGGATGTATAATGGTACTGGGAACCTGGGATATTTTTAAAAATATAGAGGTGAAATATATAAATGAAAAAAGGATGTCTAGGTAATTTTGAAGCCCAGAGAGGCAATGGGCCCTTCATTGGGATACTTAGCTTTGATTTATGTTGTGCACAGATATCTCAGATAAATCGATATGCAATGGCATATCTTGTACCTTGTACCTTGTGTGATTAAAATTCGAAGAGAACATCCAGTCAAAAAGGGATAGTCGGTAGGATTAGATAGATATTCGGTAGGTTAACAAAGAGTGAGTATAGGATTTGGAACAAAAGTTCTTTAGCAATAGGGTTTGGGTTAAAGTGTGAAAGTAAATATCAGCCCACTTGAAGGGTCAGTCACAATGATGAACAGGGGAAAATATGTAGGAAAGCAGATATCAATAGAGATATTACAAAATCAACAAGTGGGCCAAGGACCTGAACAGACACTTCTCAGAAGAAGACATACAATCAATTAATAAGTACATGAAAAAATTCTCACCTTCTCTAGCAGTCAGAGAAATGCAAATCAAAACCACCCTAAGATACCATCTCACTCCAGTAAGATTGGCAGCCATTAGGATGTCAAACAATAATAAGTGGTGGCAAGGATGTGGGGAAAAGGGTACACTTGTACATTGCTGGTGGGACTGCAAAATGGTGCGGCCATTATGGAAAGCAGTATGGAGATTCCTGGAAAAGCTGGGAATGGAACCACCATTTGACCCAGCTATCGCCCTCCTTGGACTATTCCCTGAGGACCATAAAAGAGAATGCTATAGGGATACTGCCACATCAATGATCATAGCAGCACAATTCACAATAGCCAGACTGTGGAACCAACCTAGATGCCCTTCAATAGATGAATGGATAAAAAAAATGTGGCATCTATACACAATGGAGTATTATGCAGCACTAAAAAATCACAAAATCATGGAATTTGCAGGGAAATGGATGGCATTAGAGCAGATTATGCTAAGTGAAGCTAGCCAATCCTTAAAAAACAAATGCCAAATGTCTTCTTTGATTTAAGGATAGCAACTAAGAACTGAACAGAGGGAAAGAGCATGAGGAAAATATTAACATTAAACTGAGACAAGTGATGGGAGGGAAAGGGAGAGAGAAGGGAAATTGCATGGAAACGGAAGGAAACCCTCATCGTTATACGAAATCACATATACAAGGTTGTGAGGGGAAAGGGGGGGGAAGGGAGAGAACGGAACAATAACAGATGAGGTAGAGAGGGAAAATGAAAGGGGAGGGGAGGGGGGATAGTAGGGGATAGGAAAGTCAGCAGAATACAACAGTCACTAATATGGCATTATGTAAACATTGTGAATGTGTAACTGATGTGATTCTGCAATCTGTATTTGGGGTAAAAATGGAAATGCATAACTCACTTGAATCAAATTTATGAAAGATGAAAAAAATAAAAATTTTAAAAAGCACTAAATTGGCTCATCCTAACATTAAAAAAAGAGATATTACAAAATCAGGCAAAGTATAAAGTGAGTGATATGATTAGATATTTTCAACAGGGTTGATTTTGAATATATAATCTTAGGAAGAAACAAATATGTAGTCACCAATAGGATTGATATTTGAGAGCATTAGGCAACCTGAACATGGAAGTAATCCATGTTCACTTTCCATTTAGGCTTTAGTACAATAATAAGTGTGAACTTTGCATTTTGTGTCCAGAATATTACTGTGATAAAATGTATATGTAGATTAGGTGACATCAGTATTTCTTTCACCATTTCTGTGAGTAATATTTTGAAGACATATACATAAGTATTGGTTGTACAAAAAGCTGTACCCTGTGTCTATGTATATACAGATAATGCATGAATAGACCATACTGTGAATAAATAGTATAGCTGGTTCCACTTTAAATAATGGATTGAATTCATATTCACAAAGGAGTGGTCTGAGGCAAAAACCTTCCTGAAATTCAGGGCAACAGAACAATAGGTAAACAAAATGCACAAAGCAGGGTTTCTCCACTGAGACTTTCCTGGTCACACTGATATCTGAGTTTTCCTAGATGCTCGCCTTTCCCTTCAGCTATCCAGTACATAGCCATATCACATAGCTTTGAGGTAGTACATATCTTGGTCACAAAACAATGAGGCAATTCTGGAGAGTGTCCAGAATTGAGGATGTAAACAGAAACTTTGGAAGATAGCAGGTTTTGCCCTTCAATAAGGAAAGCCGCAGTCCATTAATAAATCGGGCAGGATGAATGTTGCGAAGCTTTCTCCTAGACAGGACACATCCATTGATGCATTTTCTTTTCTAATGTCTACAACCACGGACAGAGTGGGATACACAGACATAGAAGCACTCGCCTTGTCAAAGGACTTACTAGAAACAGTCCACGCCAATTCAAACAAACAGCCTTTCTTACATCTTCTCAGAACCTGAGAAAAAAACCATACACACACCTACACCCACAAAGGCACCTCCTTTGTGGAGTGTCCTCTGAATGGTGGGCCATACTATATTCGCCAAAAATGGCCTGTTGTATCTCAAATCTGGTCTCCTTGGCCAACTCTGTGCAGTTGTCAGGAGCCAGCGGTGAACCAATACCTGCTTTCTCAGGAAAGGCCTTTCTTCAGAGCTTTCCTGGCATTTGGCCATCCTCACATCTGTTGGTACTAAGAAAGACTGACTCTGTCCTTGGTAAATTGAAACAAGTGAGACCACAGGGACTGGGACTGCAACTGGCTCTGGGTGCCTCTCTTCCTGGATCCCAAGTTCAGAGAGTTCCATCACCAAGGAAGTGCAGTGAGGTTACTTCCTTCAGGAACTGAATGAGGTCACTGCCTTGGCAACCTCTTTGTCCTAACAGTTACTTCTAAGGGTCCCATGAGATGGAGTCTGTCCCTACTTTCTGTCACACTTTCACAAGTTAGAATGGTATATCAACCATTGGCACCTGGGAAGAGCTCTCCACACAGGCCTGATTTGGTCCATCTTCTCTACATTTAGAAGATAGAGGTTGATTCAGACACATCCATTCATCCTTATCAGGTTGTTTACCATAAAAGATGACTTTTCCTCTATCAGGTCCTTCATAGCTGCCTACATCTTCTCCAGGGATCATTTCTGCATGGACCTTTGATGTTCTCAGAAGGTGGAAGATCCCCTACATTCCTGTATTGTAAGACTAACTCTGTCCCTCCTCTTTTGTAAAGTTAGATTGAGGGAAGAGTGTATGTTTAGGGTTAATAACATGTTTGATTTGGGTTAGGAATCTCTCTGCCGCATGAATAATGGTATTGGGAACCTGTGATATTTACAAGAATATATAGGTGAAATGTAAGTATGAAAACAGAAATCTAGGTAAGATTCGAAGTCAGAAGGGCATTGGGTCCTTGAGTGGGATTCTTAGGTTTGAATTATGTTCTGCATATATGTCTCCAATAAATTGAAATACAATGGTTTAGGACCTTATACCTTGGATGATTAATTGTCGAAGAGAACATCGAGTCAAAAAGCAATAATCAGTAAGATTAGGAAGATAGTCAGTAGGTTTAGAAATAAAAGTGAGTATAGGATTTAGACCAAAATTTCTTTAGCAATAGGGTCTCGGGTAGACATTGAATGTAAATGTCAGCATATGTGAAGTGTCAGACACAATGATGAACTGCGGAATATATGTAGGAAAGCAGATATCAATAGAGATATAAGGAAATCAGGCAAAGTATAAACTGAGTGATAGAATTAGACATTTTCAACAGCCTTGAAGTTGAATATATAATCTTAGAAAGAAACAAATATGTAGTCACCAATAGGATTTACATTTGAGAGCATTAGGCAACCTGGACATGGTTGTTTTTAGTAATTCATGCTCACTTTCCATTTAGGCTTTGATACAATCATGAGTGTGACCTTTGTTTTTTGTGTCCAGAATATTACTGTGATAAAAAAAAGAAATATATATATACACACACACACATATATAGATAGATAAGGTGACATGAATATTTCTTCTACCATTTCTGGGAGCAATGTTTTGAAGAGGTATAAATTAGTATTGGGGGAACAAAGAGGTGTACACTGTGTCTATGAATATAGAGATAATGCATTAATAGACCATACTGTGAATAAATAACATACCTGGTTCCAACTTTAATAATGGATTGAATTGAAATGTGAAAATGTACAGGAAATCTTATATTGATATACACACATTCATTCCAACCACTTATACATCTAATGGTAATATTAATGTTATGGTTTATCTTGAAGAGTGTGTGGGTTTAGCTTCAAAATTGATTATGGAAATCGAAAATAATGTGTTTGGAAAGAAGTCTCATGAAAAGACCAGTCAAGTAACATGGAGGAATACATGTGTTCTGAAGCAGAAAGTGATTAAAAGTGAAACAAATTCCTATAAATTTGTGAACTTGTGAATGAAATATATATCCTATGATGTGCAAAAACTGAAGAAATAGTAATGTACCAGTGTTGAATTAAAATGAACGTCAAAATAGACATCATGTCCCCTAGGAATCTATTTGCATTGATGTTAAACTGGGTCAGTTACTGCAGAAATATTAGGATTTGTAAGCACCATTGATTGAAGTTAGTTTTCAGCACTGGGAAACAAATATGTATTTCAGGTAGATGATTATTTCTGAGAATAATCTTGTGAAATGTTGATTATAAATCCACATACATGAACATGAATGAATTTATGGAGTGTATATAAGACACATATATTTCATATTTTATAAAATCTGTAGAGTGTATATATATATATATATATATATATATATATATATATATATATACAAAAAAAACCACAAAAATTCATTAAAAAGTATCAATATATATATGCCAATCGTATTTCATCATGTAATATATATCATCCACAGAAGCAAAAATATTTATTTTACTAAACATGGGTTTATGTATAATATTGTTCTAATAGGAAGCTCACCCATAGTTTGAATTTTCAGTTCCAACAGCGTTTAGGAGCACTGATCTCTTCTTACAATTTGTTTCTGCCAAGTCAGCCAACTCATAAAAATATACGTGTGATACCAAGTAGGAATCTATATGTCCATATAAAAAGTACAAGTGCTGAGTAGGCTACAGAGAAAGGGAGACAGGAATTCACATATTTGTTAACTTTAAAAACGCATGGAGAGAGCTGGGGATGTGGCTCAAGTGGTAGCGTGCTCGCCTGGCATGCGTGCGGCATGGGTTCGATTCTCAGCACCACGTGAAAACAAAGATGTTGTGTCCGCCGATAACTAAAAAATAAATATTATAGAATTCTCTCTCTCCTCTCTCACTCTCTCTTTAAAAAAAACACATGGAGGACTATTTCAATTAAAAATTGAGTAGATTTATAAAACCGACCCTTTATCATGCAAGAGGGAAGTCCAACTATACACCATGCTTCCTCTGAACTGCTTGTATTTTCATTCTTTTGGGGTATTTTTCTCCATCATATTAGGATTAGTAGTCAGAGTCTAGTAGGGTATGAGTTAGTGTCAGGGATTCAGTATTTCGAATGGAAAATTGGAAAATGGATCAATGTGTATGCAAATGTGTACTACAAAAAAATTTTCCCACTCTCATTCAGAACAATGCCTTGACATTACCTTCACCCCAAGTAAGACACAATTAGAGGAGAAGAGTTAGAAAATCTTTGAATACATATCTGAAATTGAAAATGCTTAGGGTTCACAACCTTGGAGATTGTAGAGGAGTTTCCAAAAGTAAGGGACAGTGTAAAAACTCTACAAACATGGAGATTTGCCTGCCTAAAGACGTCTGGAGAAACTGCCTTTAGGTTGGGCACTTGAAATATATGTTGCTGTCAGGAGCTTTAGCTTCCTTTCTAGTGAGACCATCAAAGCTGGGTCTTCATCTCTGTGATCTGGAGGACATGGTTTATAATTTTCCAATAAACATGAAGCAGCAGTGCTGAATTCTTGCTTTGTAGGTAATCTGTGGCCACTGGGGGCTAAGTGTCTCCCCATGTGGACTGCGAAGCCATTTCATCATCCTCCACTTTTCATAATGTTTCTTCCTGCTGCACTCGGAGTTTGGTATTTGCTTCACGAAATACAAGGAGTTCAACTGGGACACAGTGCTGCAGCGAGTTCTGTCACGTGTGGTGGATCAGGGTCTGCAGGAGAATGCACCAACAGGGCTTGTATACCACATAGGATGCCCCCTTGACCATAGCAACCTGATTCTGAACATTGCCCTGAAACCTCTCAATATAACAAGTTGCCTTTACATATAAGGGTCTGCTCGCTGCACCATGTCAGTCACAAGCCATTTGGAAGCCAATGGCAGATACACATGGCCCCACCTCAGATGTTTTATCACACATTTGCTCACTACTGCTCTAGGCCCACTACTCAGCAGGATCTAAATTACTGAGATCTCTGTTTTACACCATTTTCATCAAAACCAGTCAATCAAGGCACTGTCTGGTACACTCGTGATCAGCAACAGGACATCCAAAGGTTCTTCATTGCCACCTGGTCATTGGAATTTCAAAAATTTCATGGTATTTATCTAGCAAATTTTCAATTATGAAGTTGGAAGCACTATGGCTTTCAAATCATTCAGGAATCATTCAATGGTGAGGAAGCTCATTTCAATGAAAGCTTTGGAGAACTCTCACAGGCAAGGCTTCCCAAAGAGTGGCCTAAAGGTCACATGAATCCAGGCCCATCGAGGTCTACAATTGAGGTCCATGTGTGTTTTGACTAGCAAATATGGCTTCCAAGTCTTTCAGAATAAAATAATGTGATATCCTGGCTGAGATTCCCAGTGCTCTGTGGAAAGCCACCCTAGGACTAGATCTCAGTTTCCAACGGAGACTCTCATGTGTGGCCTCCTAAATTCCCAACACAATTCATGGCAATACTTCTTTGATGATTGATCCAGAACTCAGTGTTTAAGGGGAATGACACCAGAGTTCAAGCCCAGGTGGATCCAGTCATCTCTTCCAACTGCCACATGAATGACTACACTTAAAACCAAAACATTCCCACATGGTCCTTACCTTCTTCCATATAGACACTCATCATTACGTCTGGCTAGAGTTTTTCATGTGGGACGCATCCCAAGAGAGTGTCCAAAATAATCTTCCTTGCCCCTCATTTGCCTAAAGTCAGGGTGGCATTGTCACCCTTCCTGTGAACCTGGAGTGATCCAATAGGCCTGCCATGAATACTGCTCTGCTTCTTCAATTTGAGTCCTACTGACTCTCAGGGATAGATTCTTTAAGTGATTTGGAGTCACAAGAAAACACAAGCACCTCTGCAGTTCTTCAAAGAACTCATTTGACTTAAAGGATCCCTATTCTCACTTGACAGAGGTCAGAATCCTAACAGAGGAAGGCAAGAGACTCATCAACAATGACAGATTTTTGGCCATTTTGGTTTTGATTGCACACATGGAATCTATCCTTAGATCCATCATGTGCTGAGAATCTAAGCCACAACCTCATACAGGGCCAAGAGGCTGATTTAGACACATCCTTTTACAAGCAATTAAGCAAAGAACCACAGGTGATGCCCATTCATTTCCATTTGAAAATTGTTTTCTTCAGGCTTCACAAAGGGGTGGCCTGAGGCAAAGACCTTCCCGACATTCAGGACAACAGAACCATAGGTAAGCAAATGAACCAAAGCAGGATTTCTCCACTGAAAATTTACTGGTCACACTGATATCTGAGTTTTCTAAGATGTTCCCATTCTCTACAGCTATCAAGTATATAGACATGTCTCAGAGCTTGGAGGTGGTACATATCTTGGAAACAAAACCATGAGCCTATTCTGGAGAGTGGCCAGAATTCAGGAAGAAAACAGGAACTTAGGAATTTAGTAGGTGTTGCCCATCCATAAGGCAAACCACAGTCCATTCTTTAATTAGGCAGGATGAATGCTGGGAAGTTTTCTACTAGACAGGACACATCCTTTGATGCCTTCTCTTTTCTAATGTCTACAACCACGGACACAGTGGGATACTCAGACATAGAAACACTAGCCTTGTCAAACGACTTACTAGAAACAGGCCACTCCAACCCAAACAAACAGCCTTTCCTACCTATTCTCAGAACATGAGAGAAAACCACAAACTCACTCCACACCCACAAAGGCACCTCCTTAACCCAAGTAGGTCTGTGACTATCCGGAGTGTCCTCTAACTGGTGGGCCATACTATGTTCCCCTGAAATGGCCTGCCCTTTCTCAGATCTGGTCTCCTTTGCCAACTCTGTGAAGTTGTCAGGAGCCAGCGGTGAACCAATACCTGCTTTCTCAGGAAAGGCCCCTCTTCAGAGATCTTCTGCCATTTGACAATGCTCATATCAGTCGGTACCAAGGAAGACTGACTCTGTCCTTGGTAAATCCAAACAAGTGAGACCACTGGGACTGGGACTGGGACTGGCTCTGGGTGCCTGGCTTCCTGCATCACAATTTCAGATTTTTTGATGACCAAGGAAGAGAGGTGAGGTCACTTCCTTCAGGAACTGAATGAGGTCACTACCTTGGCCACCACTTTGTCCTAACAGTTGCTTCGAAAGGTCCCATGAAATGGAGGCTGCCCCTACATCCTTTGACACTTTCACAAGTTAGAATGGTATATCAACCATAGGCACCTGGAAACAGCTCTCCACACAGGCATGGTTTGATCAGTTCTCTACATTAAGAAAGGAGAGGCTGATTCAAACACATCTCTTCATACTGACCCGGTTGTTTGCCATGGAATATGACTTTTTCCCTCTTAGGTCCTTCATAGCTGCCTGCTACTTCTTAAGGGTATAATTTCTGCATGGTCCTTTGATGTTCTCAGCAGGTGGGAGATCCCCTACATTACTGTATTGTAAGACAAACTCTGTCTCGGCTCTTCTGTAAAGTTAGTTTGAGGGAACAATGTATGGTTAGGCTTAATAACATGTTTGATTTGAATTAGGAATCATTCTGCTTAATGAATAATGGTATTGGGAACTTGCGATATTTACAAGAATATATTGGTGAAATATAAGTTTGAAAACAGAAATCTAGATAAGATTTGAATCCAGGAAGGGCATTGGGCTGTTGATTGGGATACTTAGCTTTGAATTATGTTCTGCAAAGATGTCTCAGATAAATCAATATACAATGGCATAGGACCTTGTACCTTGGATGATTGATTGTCGAAGTGATCATCCAGTCAAAAAGGGATAGTCTTTAGGATTAGGAAGATAGTCGGTATGTTAGAAAAAAGAGTAATATAGGATTTGGACCAAAAGTTCTTTAGCAATAGGGTTTTGGATAGAGAGTGAATGTAAATGTCAGCACATGTGAAGAGTCAGTCACAATGATGAACTGGGGAAAATATGTAGGAAAGCAGATATCAATAGACATTAGGAAATCAGACAAAATATAAAGTGACTGATAGGATTAGTCATTTTCAACAGGGTTGAGGTTGAATATATTATCTTAAGAAGAAACAAATATGTAGTCACCAATAGGATTGATTTGAGAGCATTAGGCAACCTGGACATGGATGTGTTTAGTAATCCATGCTCACCTTCCATTTAGGCTTTGGTGAAAGGTTAATAAAATAGGTACTTGTTACTTACTGTTTTTCTGTATGCTTAACAAAACACTGTTGAAGTCTTGAGGACTGTTTGCTAATCTTGTTTCCAGAATGTGCTGTCCCCAACTGCCAAACTGCAAATGTATACCCTCACCCGTTTGCACGCAAACCACCCACTTGCCCTGACCCATCAATAAACTTCCCTCCCTGCCCTCTCCAAGGAAAGCATATAAGCTCTGCTTAAGCTGTTCTCATTGCTCTCTGCTCTATTCAAGTGAGCTCTGAGCCCCAGAATGCTGGACCCATAATAAACCATTTACTGTTGAAGGAGACATTCTCTTGGTGGTCTCTTCCTCCGATGCTTGCCCGACCTTTACATCTGGAGGCACCAGCAAGATCCGACAGCGGCGGATGAAAGATCCAAAAGGGGCTCCTTTCAGGGTAAGTAAGGGAACTCTTTTTGGTTTTAGGTTTCAGGTTAGGGCTTGGCAAAATGGCTATGGGTGATGAGCGTGAGCTCTCTCTGACAGAGGCTGACATACGTGTCACAGAGCCACAGGCCACGTCCCTGGGGGATGCCCCAGAGGACTCAGGAAATCGAGGAACAATAGTCTCCTTGACTCAGTGATATTTTGCTTCGGATTCGGTATTGCCAGCCCATCAGGTTTTGCCGGCTACTCAGGCCTGGCCTCAGTATTGGACGTCCAATGCCTGACTTTATTGTCTTGTCTTGTCAGTGTAGTGTGTCGTTGCTTTCACTGTTTGTGTATCTCTCATTTTGGGACAGAGAACTTCAACACCTCTCTTCCTGACCCTTGATCACTGGAACAAAGTCCGCTTAAGGGCCCAGAATCTTTCTTTTTCAGTAAATCGCTGGACCTGGCAGACCCTCTGTGCCTCAGAATGACCCACCTTTGGAGTTGGATAGCCCCTAGAAACATCTACGTCCCACTAATTCGAAAAGTCAGAGATTTTGTATTTCAACCGGGGCCACATGGACATCCAGATCAACAGCCATATATCTCAACTTTGCAGGACCTCTGCAAATCTCCTCCTCCATGGGTGAAGCTTTTCCTTGTCTCTGCCCCCGCTCCTACTCCTTCCACCATGATTCTATCTCTCAAACCCTCTGCTCCTCCTCCTCCACCCTCTCTTCTCCCTGAGTCTCAAGACTCTACTGGACTCTCCTCGCCTTCTTATCCACTGCCCTCGTCCACCAACCCCCAACAACCTCTAAGTGATTCCCCTGCTGCTGACTCAGCCTCTCCGCCACTGGAGGAAGCTAGGCCAGCCCAGCGCCCACCAAATGACTCCCCCTTGTCACACACACAGCCCCTCCTTCCCTGGAGGAAGCTGGCCTGGCAAAAAGAACTCAAAGAACTCCCTGGCGTTTTCAAACCTGCCTACTTGGGATGACTGCCAACAAATCCTAGGGATTCTCTTCATGACAGAGGAATGAGAGAGAAACTTCCTGGAAGCTAGAAAAAAAAATATCCTCGGACCAGATGGGTGACCAACACAACTTCCCAACATAATCAAAGCCGGCTTCCCCTTGAACTTACCCAACTGGGACCCCGACACCTTTGAAGGTAGGGAGCATCTGTCCACTTATTGCCGGGCCCTAATAGTGGGTTTCCAACCGGCCGCTAGGCAACCAAATAATTTGGCCAAGGTAAGAGAGATTATTCAAGGGCCTGATGAACATCCCTCTATGTTTCTAGAGAGAATTATGGAGGCATATAGGAGATATACTCCTTTCGATCTTCAGGCAGAGGATCAAAAGGCATATGCCATGATGGCCTTCATTGGGCAAGCTGATCTGGATATTAAAAGAAAGTTACAATACTTAGATGGATTACAAGATATGACTTTGAGAGATTTAGTCAGAGTAGCCGAGAAAGTATCCTATAAGAGAGAAACAGAGAGAACAAAAGGCAGCAAAGGGAGGATGAGAGATGAAAAAGACAGATGAAGGTATTAACTAATGTCCTGGTCACAACAATAAATAGGCCAGAAATTAAGAAACAGGGAGACAAGAAGTGATACCTGGGTCCCCTCCAGAGGCCACCCTTGGCCTCAGATCAATGTGCCTACTGTAAAGAAAAAGGACACTGAGCCAAAGAGTGCCCTAGAAAGAGAAAGCCACGCCAGACAGCCTTTCTGACTCTGGAGGTTGATTAAGAATGTCGGGGCTCAGATCCCTTCCCCGAGCTCAGGGTAACTTTTGAAGTGAAGGGGACCCCATAAACTTTGAAGTGGATACAGCAGCAGTATACTCAGCCCTTAAGGCCCCACTGGGCCCTCTATCAAATAAAAGATCTCTAGTTCAAAGGGCTAACAGCAGTAAATATCAGACTTAGACAACTAAGAGGACCATGGACATGGGGAAAGACAAAATCCAACATTCCTTCCTAGTAATCCCAGAATGCCTGGCCCCATTGATGGGCAGAGATCTGCTCAGTAAGCTCCGGGCCAAAACAACTTTTAACCCCGAAGGCCCCAAAATGAAATTTCTAAATCCTTCATTAAAAACTCCTATAGTCATGGCTTTATAAATGTCAGTCGAAGATGAACATCCACTTTTCACACACCCCAAGACTGATCAAACAGGCAAGCTACCCCAGAAATGGATAACAGATTACCCAGATGCCTGGGCAAAATTGTTGGGTTAGGCCTAGCCATGAAACAACCTCCAATAACAGTGGAGTTAAAAACCTCAGCCTCCCCAATCAATGTCAAACAACATCCTCTGAGCAAAAAAGGTAAAGATGGGATAGGCCCCATATTCAGAAATATCTGGCCTTAGGGTCCTAAGGCCCTGTCAATCGGCCTGGAACACTCCCCTGCTACCGGTAAAAAATCCAGGAACTGGGGACTATCCCCCATACAAGACCTAAGAGAGATCAACAACAGAGTGCAGGACATTCACCCCATGGTAAATAATTCGTACAATCTGCTTATCACTCTGAACCCTGAGTAGAAATGGTATGGACATAAAGATGCTATCAATTGCATGCCTCTGCATAAAGACAGTCAGTTGCTCTTTGCTTTTGAGTGGGTAGACCCAGAAACCAGAACGTATGGTAAACTAACATGGACTAGACTCCCACAGGGGTTCAAAAACTCCCCCACTCTCTTTGATGAAGCCCTCCACAGAGATGTCAACAACTTCAGACCTATGCACCCTGAAGTCACCCAGCTTCAATACGTGGATGACCTGCTACTGCAGCCAACACCAAGGAAAACTGTGAGTCTGGGAACCAAGCACTATTATATAAGCTTGCTCAACTCGCGTATAGAGCTTCTTCCAAAAAACCCCAAATTTGCCAGCAAGAAGTAGTCTTCCTGGGCTATTCCCTTAGGGGTGGTAAACGATGGCTCACTGAGCCCAGAAAACAAACGGTTGTGCAGATACACCCCCCCCCCCAGCAGCAGACAACACAGAGAGTTTCTTGGGACTACTGGGTTTTGCAGGTTATGGATTCCTGTGTTTGCGTCCTTAACTTCTCCTTTATACCCGCTGTTAAAGGGAGATGCCCAATTCCAATGGACCCCTGAGCACCAGCAAGCTTTTCATAACATCTAACAACACTGGCACTGAACTCCTCAAGTTCACTGAGCCAAGCCTGCAATTTCAGAAATCCCTACACTACGTTAAAAATGTACATCAATTCACACACCTTGGTTCAAAGAAACTGCAGGCATTCCTGAAGGATCAAGAACAGAGTTTTCCACTAACCGACTCACAGCGAAAGGACATAACTGAACGGGTAACAAAACCCTGTCCGTTCTGTCAATAGGTTAATGCTTACCCTTCCAAGCTTCCTGCAAAAAAGCACCTATGAACAACGAGACCAGGACAATTCTGGGAAGTGGACTTTACTGAAATTAAGCCAGCGAGGTATGGACTTCAATATCTCCTAGTGTTTGTAGATATATTTTCAGGATGGATTGAAGCCTTCCACACAAAAAAAGGCACAAATGGTGGTAAAAAATCCTGAAAGATATTTTTCCATGATACGGCCTACCTAAGGGTATATTGTCTGATAATGGACCGGCGTTCATGGCCCAGGTAAGTAAGGTGTTAGCCAGGACCCTGGGAATAAATTGGAAGTTACATTGTGCTTATAGACCCCAGAGCTCAGGACAGGTTAAAAAAAAATTAATAGAACCATTAAAGAGACCTTAACAAAATTAAGCTTAGAGAGGGCATCAAAGGTTGGACTATGCTCCTGCCTTATGCACTGTTTCATGCAAGAAATACTCCCTCTGTTTCTTTGAGTAACCTCACCTCCTATGAAATTCTCTATGGGGCCCCTCCTCCAGTAAGGACCTAACCCCAACTCTAAGACCTACCGATCCCTTCCACACCCCCTTGCTTGACAAACTTAAAGCTCTTGAAAGAACTCAGCGATACCTGTCAAACCAGCTGGCCACTGCCTACCAACTTGGTGAAGAGGAGACTCCACATCGATATCAAATAAGAGACTTCGTCTACATAAGATGACTTCAGGTGTCATCCCTGGAACCCCGATGGACAGGACCATACCAGGTGCTACTTATAAAACCTACAGTGGTAAAGGTAGACGGAATCACTTCCTGGATCCTAATTCTCATCTCAAGCCTGCGCCCTGTCCAGACTCTGGCTTGAAAGTGGAAAAGACTGGTAACCCTTTCAAATTGCATATTGTCCATGTGGATAAGGCTATAGACTCTCCCCTTGGCTACCACTAGTCCTAACCATCATCAGCCCATTCAGCAGCGATGGCTGATCACAAATCCTATTAGACAAGAAGTATGGTCTGTCTTGCATACAGCCCCCTTAGGGACCTGGTGGGCATCTTTCCACCCAGATATTTGTCAGCTGAGTATACGTCTTTCCAATTGGGATATCTCTGATGAAGAGGATCCCATTAAAATTCCATTAAATTTCTTCCGTACCATAGATAATGGAAACAAACATTATGGATGTAGGGACATGCAAGCCTGATGCAGGTTGGCTAGCCTAGAATACTATGTTTGCCCGGTGGACTATCAAAGCCACAAACAACCACGGCTGTGTGGGGGAAAAGCCGTCTTCTTCCGTAAGTCATGGGGATGTGAGCATACAGGGGCTGCCTGGTGGAACCCAAACTCCTCATCAAATTCAGTTCACAGCATTGGCCATATTACCAATTAGACAACCAAAACCGATGGCCCGCAGAGGGGTGTCTAGATCCTCAAATTCTGTGTGACTTTTTCAACTTCGGCAAGTGCTCAAAAGGATGGAAGAAAATTCCCCTATGTGTATGCCTTTTCCCTCCTTTGCTCAGATCATGAACTATGTTTCTCCAATAGATCCTTCTGCTCCAGACTCTCTGCTGTCACTCTCACATCAACAACCTGATTTCTCCCCTCCAATTACTAGATCAAAAACCCAAACCTCCGCTGGTTCTCAGACCATTGCCCCCTTGCTGAGGTAGCAGGTACTGAGGTACCCTTCCACCCACTCACTCCTCTCTTCTCCTGTCAGTGCCCACACCGGGTCCCACCAGGTCCTCTTACCAGCTAACCCAAAGCTCAAACCAGCTGAGGAGTGCCCTCAGACGCCTATCCAAGTTGTAATGAAAATGGCCTTTAAAGTTGCTTTGTCATCACTAAAAACAGGTTACTAAGAATTTAATGTCCCTCACAGGCTTTTTGGGATACTCACTCCTGTCTTCCCATCTGCTCTACCTGTTCTACTGCTCACGTTTTGTTGCCAGGAAAATTCCAAACCCTTTTCCCATTATTCTTTTATATCTCTTTTTCCTCATTCTCAGAACCACAGAACTGCTCTCACCCCCCGCCTTCCCCGTCTTCCCCTCTGCACCAGGCCCACAGAAAAATCTTAAATGGCCTTCTCCAGAAGTCTTCATCGTGGCTGACTTTAGGACTTTCAGCAACAAAGTCCCTATAAAAGACTTCAGTGTACATAAACTTCCTCTTTTCGTGTTGCTCTGTTATACTTGGCCACTGGCTGGAAAAATCAGCACTTCTAAGCTAGACACCCCCTTACTAGTTTTTCACAAAATATGTGAACAAGGCCTCTGGCCTTGAGCTCAGGCTTCCAGAGATGGCTACATTTCCAAGATAAAGAAGTTACCAACTGGGCTCCATGGTAACAGCTGGCAGGGAGAAAATAAAAGAGAAGAAAAAAGCTCTCCCCTTCCCAGATGTCCTTAAAAAGTTATCTTTCCCAGAGAAGAGGAAAATAAAAACAGAACCAAAAACTGCTTTTTGTGAACTTCTGCAGACTGTAAATTTCTGAGTCTTTTCTCTTACATGTTGGGTACAAAATTCTGAAACTACCTAAACTTGGGATTCAGGGGATTAATTGATTACAATAGAAGCAATGCCCTCTATATCCGGTTGCAGCCAAATAGGACTGTTTCCCTGTCTTCGGTGCTATCTTAGGTGCCTTGCCTTGTCCATACCTACAACAGTATAATTCTATATACTTAAACATTGTTTATTCATAGAATTATCAACAGATGTGATTAATTATGTAATGGTGCAGATGTTTCCCCGAGTGCTCTATCATGAGGCAGGATCATTTAAATTTCAAATAGGGGGGCATACAACCCGGTTCTGCTGGCAACCTGTATCTTTCACTTTAGCCATCCTATGAGGAATAGTAGTTGCTGCAGAGGTGGGCACAGGTACCACTGCCCTAATCCATGGGACACAACAAATGACCCAATTAGAAGCAGCAATACACCAAAACTTAAAGATATTAAAAAACCACCATCACAGCTTTACAAGAATTTTTAACCTCTCTCTCTGAAGTTGTTTTACAGAACAGGCGAGGGTTCGACCTCCTCTTCATGAGAAAAGAGGCCTTTGTCCTGCATTGAGGGAAGAATGTTGTTATTATGCCTACCATACTGGAGTTGTAAAAGAATCTATGATTAAATTAAGAAGACGCATTGAAGAGCATCAACAAGAGAGAGAGGCCCAAAAAGGGTGGTTTGAGTCTTGGTTCACAGAGTCCCCCTGGTTAACTACGCTTTTATCAACCCTGGCCGGTCCCTTAATAATCCTCACATTATTGCTAACTGTAGGACCCTGTTTGCTCAACCGTGTAATTTCCTTTCTCCAAGCTCAAATTGGACAAGTTAAACTTATGGTAATCAGAAATCAATATACCACACTAGCAGACATAAAATGTGACATCCCCAATGATCACTATTATGATTTAATGTAACCAAAAGAAAGTGGGGAATGAAAGATAAATAAAATAGGTAATTGTCACTTCCAGTTTTACGGTATGCTTAACAAAACACTGTTGATATCTTGAGAACTGTTTGCTAATCTTGTTCCCTGAATGTGCTGTACCAACTGCAAAACTGCAGAATGTACTCCCTCACCCATTTGCACGCAAACTACCCACTCGCCCTGACCCATCAATAATCTTCCCTCCCTGCCCTCTCCAAGGAAAGTATATAAGCTCTGCTTAAGCTGTTCTCAGGGCTCTCTCCTCTATTCAAGGGAGCTCTGAGCCCCAGCATGCTGGACCCCCATAAACTTTTGGCTGTTGCATTAGACAGTCCCTGGTAGTCTCTTCCTCCGATGCTCGCCTGACATTTACATTGGTAAAATAATAAGTGTGACCATTGCTTCTGTGTCCAAATGTACAAATTAATATTGGGGGTACAAATAGGTGTACCCTGTGATATGAATATAGAGATAATGCAAGAATAGGCAATACTGTGAATAAATAATAAAATGGGTTCCAAATTTAATAATGGATTCAATTGATATCTGAAAATATACAGGAAATCTTATATTGATACACATACATTCATTCCAACCAGTTATACATCTAAACGTTATATTAGGATTATGGTTTGTCATGAAAAGTGTGTGAGTTTTGCTTCAAAACTGATTATGAAAGTTGAAAATAATGTGTTTGGAAAGAAGTCTCATGAAAAGACCAGACAAGAAACCTGGAGGAATCCATGTGTTCTGAAGCAGGAAGTTATTGAAAGTGAAACAAATGCCTATAAGTTTGCTAATTTGTGGATGAAATATATATCCTATGATGTGCATAAATTGAAGAAATAATAATGTACCAGTGTTGAATAAAAATGAACGTCAAAATACACATCATGTCCCATAGTAATCTACTTGCATTGATGTTAAACTGGGTCAGTTACTGTACAAATATTAGTATTTGTATGCAACATTAACTGAAGTTAGTTTTCAGTACTGGAAACAAATATGTATTTCATGTGGATGAATATTTCTGAGAATAATCTTGTGAATACTTGATTATAAATCCATATACATGAACATGAATGAATTTAGGGAGTGTATATAAGACACATATATTTCATATTTTGAAAAATCTGGAGAATATATATATATATATATACAAAAAACCACACACAGAGACATTAAATTACCAATATATATGCCAATCGAAATTTATCATGAAATATATATCATCAACAGATGCAAAAATATTTCTTTTACTGAACATGGATTTATGTTTAATGTTGTTCAACTAGGAAGCTCACCCATAGGTTGAATTTTAAGATCCAACAGGGTTTAGGAGGAGTGATTTCTTCTCATAATTTGTATCTGCCAAGTCAGCCACCTCACAAGAATGTACATGTGATACCAGGTAGGATTCTATATGTGCATATAAAATTACATGTTCTGAATAGGCTACAGAGAAAGGGAGACAGGAATTTATATATTTATTAACTTTAAAAACACAAGGAGAACTATTTCAATTAAAAATTAACCAGATTTATAACACCTACCCTTCATAATGCAAATGGCAAGTCCAACTATACACCATGCCTTTTTTGAACTGCTTGTATTTCTATTCTGTTTGGATTAGTTTTCTCCATCATATTAGGATTAGCAGTCAGAGTCTAGTAGTTTATGAGTTACTGTCAGGGATTAAGTATTTTGAATGGAAAATTGGAAAATGAATCTAATGTGTATGCATATATGTGCTACACAAAAATCTTCCCACTCTCATCCACAACAATGCCTTGACATTAACTTCGTCCCAAGTAAGACACAATTAGAGGAGAAAAGTTAGAAAATCTGTGAATGCATATGTGGAATAGAATATACTCAGGAGTTCACAACCTTGGAAGTGGTAGAGCAGTTTCCAAAAGTAAGGCACATGGTAAACACTCCACAAACATGGAGCTCTGCTGGCCTAAAGACTTCTTGATAAACTGCCTCTGAGGTTGGGCACTTGAAATATATGTTGTTGTCAGTAGCTTTAGCTTACTTTCTAGTGAGACCATCAAAGCTGGGTCTGCATCTATGTGACCTGGAGGACATTGTTTCTAATTTTCCAATGAACATGAGGCAGCAGTGCGAATACTCTCTTTGTAGTTAAACTATGGCCACTGGGAGCTAAGTGACTCACCGTGTGAACTGTGAAGCCATTTGGTCCTCCTCCACTTTTCGTGGTGTTTCTTGCTGCTGCACTGGGACTTTGGTATTTTCTTCATGAAATACAAGGAGATCAACTGGGACACAGTGCTGGAGGGAGTTCTGTCACATGTGGAGCTCACGGTCTGCATGTGAATGCACCAACCAGGATTTTATCCCACATGGGTTGCCCCTTTGTCCATAGCAACCTGATTCTGAACATTGCCTTGAAATCTCCCTATATAAAAAGATGCCTTTACATGGAAGGTTCTGCTGGCTGTACCATGTCAGTCACAAGCCATTTGGAAGCAAATGGCAGATCCACATAGCCCCACCACACATATTTTATCACACACCTTCACACCACTGCTCTAGGCCCACTAATTTGCAGGTTCCAACTTACTGGCATCTCTGTTCTACACAATATTCATGAAACCCAGTCAGTCAAGGCACTGTCTGATACACTCATGATCAGCAATAGGACATCCAAAGATTCTCCAGTGCCACCTGGTCATGGGAATTTCAAAAATTTCATGGTGTTTATCTAGCCATTTTTCGAGGATGAAGTTGGAGGAACTTTGGGTTTCAAAAACCATTAAATGTTGAGGAAGCTCATTTCAATGAAACTCTGGAGAACTCTCATAGGCAAGGCCTCCCAAAGAGTGGACAAAAGGTCACATGAAGCCAGTCCAATTGAAGTCTACAATGTGAGGTACATGTGTGTTTTAACTCTCAACTATGGCTGCCAAGACTTTAAGAAGAAAATCATGGATTATCTTGGCTGAGATTCCCAGTGCTCTGTGGCCTTGATCTAAGTTTATAAGGGCTACTTTCATGCGTGGCCTCCTAAAATCCCAACAAAACTCATGGCAATTCTTCTCTGAGGTCAGTTCCAGAACTCAGTCTCTATGTGGATTCACACCAGAGTTCAAGCCCAGGTGGACCCAGTGATTTCTTCCAATCGCCACACAAATGACCAAAATTTAAACGAAAACACTCCCATATGGCCCTCATCTTTTCCACATAGACACTCATCATAACCTCTAGCTGGAGGTTTCTATGAGGGGCGCTGGACAAGACAGTGTCCAAAATAAGCTCCCTTGCCCGTCATTTGCCTAAAGTCAGGGTGGCCTGGAAACCCTTCCTGTGAACCAGGAGTGATCAAATAGGCCTACCATTATTACTGTTCCACTTCTCCAATTTGAGGCCTACTGACTGTGGGGTTTAGATTCTTCATGTGGATTGGGGTCATGAGAAAACCCAAGCACCAATGGGCTAGACTCCGAAGGGCTTTGAAGAACTCATTTGACCCAAAGGATTCCTATTCTCACCTTATGGAGGTCAGGAAACTTACAGAGGAAGGCGAGAGACTTCATCCATAATGAATGCTCTTTTGGCCATTTTGGTTTTGGATGCACACATGGCATCTTTCTTTAGATCCATCAGGTGCTGAGAATCTAAGCCACAGCCTCACACAGGGCCAACAGGCTGATTCTGACACATCCCTTTCGAAATCAATTACTCAAAGAGGGACAGGTGATGCCAATTCATTTGCATTAGAGAACTGTTTTATTCAGGCTTCACAACGGGGTGGCCTTGGCAAAGACCTTCCTGACATTTAGTGCTATAGAACAATAGGTAAGCAAAAGTCCCAAAGCAGGGTTTCTCCACTGAGACTTTTCCTGGTAACACTGATATCTGAGTTTTCTGAGATTCTTGCCATTCCCTTCAGCTATCCAGTACATGGCCAAGTCACAGAGCTTGGAGGTGGTACCTATCTTGGTCACAAAATCATGAGCCTATTCTGGAGAGTGGCCAGAATTCAGGAAGAAAAGAGGAACTTAGGAAGATTGCAGGTCTTGCCCACAAATAAGGCAATCCATTGTCCTTTTATAAATTGGGCAGCGTGAATGTTGGGAAGCTTTCTCCTAGACAGGACACATCCATTGTTGCATTTTCTTTTGTAATGTCTACACCCACGGACAAAGTGGGATACACAGACATAGAAACACTTGCCTTGTCAAATGACTTAATAGAAACAGTCCACTCCAAAACAAACAAACCAACTTTCCTACGTATTCTCAGAACATGAGACAAAACCACAAACCCACACTCATTCCCACAAATGCACCTCCTTCCCCCAAGAAGGTCTGTTACTAACCGGAGTGTCCTCTGCCTGGTGAGCCATTCTTTGTTCACCCGAAATGGCCTGTCTGTTATCAAATCTGGACTCCTTGGCCCACTCTGTGAAGTTGTCAGGAGCCAGCTTTGAGCCGCCACTACCTGCTTTCTCAGGAAAGACACCTCTTCAGATTTTTTCTGGCATTTGGCCATCTTCACATCTGTAGGTACCAAGAAAGACTGACTCTTTCCATGATAAATCCAAACAAGTGAGATCTCTGTGACTGTTACTGGGCCTGGCCCTGGGTGCCTGGTTTCCGGGATCCCAAGTTCAGAGAGTTCCATCCCAAAGAAGTGAGGTAGGTCACTTCCTTCATGAACTGAATGAGCTCACAGCCTTGGCAAACACTTTGTCCTAACAGTTTCTTCCTAGGGTCCCATGAGATGGAGGCTGCCCCTACTTCCTGTGACACTTCCACAAGTTAGAATGATATATCAACCATAGGTACTGGGGGAGAGATCTCCACACAGGCTTGGTTTTGTCCATTTTGTCTACATTAAATTGCGAGAGGCTTATTCAGACACATCTCTTCATCCTGACAAGGTTATTTGCCATGGAAAATGACTTTTGGTCTCTCAGGTCCTTCATAACATTCTATATCTTCTTCAGGGATAATTTCTGCATGGATCTTTGAGATTCTCAGCAGGTGGAAGATCCCCTATATTCCTGTATTGTAAGACCAACTCTATCCCTGCACTGCTGTAAAGTTAGATTGAGGGAACAGTGTATGGTTAGTGTTAATATCATGTTCTATTTGGGTTAGGAATCATTCTGCTGGATGAATAATGGTATTGGGAACCTGAGATATTTACAAGAATATATAGGTGAAATATAAGTATGGAAACAGAAATCTAGGGAAGACTTGAAGCCAAGTAGGACATTGGGCCCTTGAGTAGCATACTTTGCTTTGAATTATATTCTGCACAGATGTCTCAGATAAATCGATATACAAAGAAATAGGATCTTATACACTGGATGATTGAATAACATACAGAATATCCAATAAAAAAGGGATAGTCTGTAGGATTAGCAAGATAGTCAGTAGATTTAGAAAGAAGAGTTAGTATAGCATTTGTACCAAAAGTTCTTTACAAATAAGGTTTCGGGTAGAGAGTGAATGTAAATGTCAGCACAATGACGAATTGGGGAAAATATGTAGGAAAGCAGATATAAATAGAGACATTAGGAAGTCAGTAAAAGTATAAAGTGTGTAATTTGTTTAGACATTTTCAACGGTTTGAGTCTGAATATATAATCTTAGGCAGAAACTAATATGTTGTCACAAATTGGATTGACTTTTGAGAGCATTAGGTAACCAGGACATGGATGTTTTTATTAATCCATGCTCACTTTTTATTTAGGCTTTGGTAAAATCATAAGTGTGACCTTTGCATTTTGTGTCCAGAATATTATTGTGATAAAATGTATATGTAGATCAGGTGACATGAGTATTCCTTCCACCATTTCTGGGAGCACTATTTTGAAGAAATATAAATTAGTATTGGGGGTACAAAGGGGTATACCCTGTGTCATAGAATATATTGATAATGCATCAATTGACCATCATGTGAATAAATAATATAACTGGTTCCACTTTAAATAATGGATTGAATTGATATCTGAAAATATAAAAGAAATCTCACATTGATATACAATCATTCACTGCAACCAGTTATACATCTAATGGTAATATTATGGTTGTGGTTTATCCTGAAAGGTGTGTGAGTTTTGTTTCAAAAGTGATTATGGAAATCAAAAATAATGTGCTTGGAAAGAAGTCTCATGAAAAGAATAGTCAAGAAACCTGTAAGAATACATGTGTTCTCAAGCAGGAAGTGATTGAACATTATATATCATACTATATATAATGTGCATAAACTGCAGAAATAGTAATGTACCGGTGATGAATAAAAATGAACATCAAAATACACATCATGTCCCATAGGAATCTACTTGCATTGATGTTAATCTGGGTCAGTTACTGTGGAAATATTAGGATTTTTATGCACCATTCACTGAAGTTACTTTTCAGTACTAGGAAAAAAGTATGTATTTAAGTTGGATGAATATTTCTGAGAACAATCTTGTGAAAATTTGATTATAAATCCACATAAATCACAAAAAATTATGAACACAAAAGTCACATGGACATTAAAATGTAGCAATATATATGCCAATTTAAATCCATCTTGAAATATATATCATCCGCTGATCCAAAACTATTTATTTAATGAACTTGAATTTATGTATAATGTTGTTCAGCTAGGAAGCTCCCCCATAGATTGAATTTTCTGTTCCAACAGTGTTTAGGAGGAGTGATCTCCTAAATGTGTATGCAAATATGTGCTACACAAAAATCTTCCCACTCTCATCCAGAACAATGCCTTGATATTACCTTCACCCCAAGTAAAACACAGTTGGAGGACAAGAGTTAGAAAATCTGTGAATACATATCTGGAATGTAAAATGGTCAGGAGTTCACAACCTTGCAGGTTGTAGAGGAGTTTCCAAAAGTAAAGGACAGGCTTGATAGACCCAACCTGATCTTTTATTAGAATTGGGAGCCATCTTGCCAGAAAGCCGTGAAAAGATAATTTGGGCTTTACTATAAATTACTGCAAATTCTGAACCTGCTTGGAATGAGTGCCCGTGCCTTGAACTCATCCATGCCTGGCTCTCTGACCAGATAACAGTGCTCTCTGAAACATTAGTGACACCTAATAAATATTGGCCTTCCCAGGCCAGACAACGACCCTCTCTGAGTCTCTAATGGTCCTCATAATTTCTGATGTTGGGGCCAGCAAAAAAAATGTAAACTACCATTAGTGTGATGCTTTCAAAGTTCTGTTATCTGTAACCCCCTTTTTGTGTAACTTTCTGGGCTATATAGCTGGGCTGTAGGAAAGGTGGTGTTGCTGTCTTGTTCCCGCTATTTTTGGAGGGAGAGGCAGCCTGGCCGGTTTTAATAATAAGCTTGCCTTAATTTGATTTTAATTGGAGTCAGTGGTCTTTTCTTGCATCCTAGTCCAACATTTTGGAGTTCCCCAGTGAGATGACTCTGCCCGACCAGATCACAAGGCCAGACTGCTGAAAATTCTGAAGCTGGCCTTCCCTCCAGGGCTACGGGCTGGGGAGCCACTCTAGGGGGTGCACAACTTGAGATGTTCCAAGGCCTTGGAGTGAGCCGTCGGTCTGGGGAGCACTGCAGTGAACCACCGCACTGAAACTATTAGCAAGCACCTGGTGGAGGAGGCCTCCATAGGTAAGTGGCACCTTGATAACGTCTTATATCTGGTTAAGGGAGATCTCTTCTAATGACAGAGAGGTGGCCTGGGGAGGCTCACATACACTCCTGTCCAGGACAGTAATGAGAATCGTTCTGTCCTCTGTTCTGTTCTGTAGGGAATTCCTTTCAAGGTTAGAGAGGTGCCGAGGGACACGCACGTGCTCCTACCCCAGAGCTTTAGCAAGACGTTGAATTGCTCCTCTGTTTTTCTGTTTTGGCACCGGGATTCTGTTTTTTTTTTGTGTGTGGTGTGTGTGTGTCTGTGTGTGTGTGTGTGTGTGTTTTGTTCTGTGTTCTATATTTTTTTTTTATGTTTTTTGTTTTTGTGCATTTTGTTTTGTGATTTCTGTGATAAAATCTTAAGGATATTGAACGTGAAAATGGGTAACAAAGCAAGTAAGCCTGACACCCCTTTGGACTGTGTTTTAAGGAACTGTGATGAACTTTACCACCATTTGTTAAGCAGAATGAGAGAAGCCCCTAGCTGGCTGCCTGGAGCACACCCAGTGCAGATGGCAATGCCTGCTGGGGAATGAAGAACTGAGTATCTCCCAGCATCTGCCAAAGCCCCTGTTTCTTCAGGGAATTCCCTCCTTCGTTCCCTGCACTGTAAGGATAATGCCGCCTCTGTCTTCTTAAAAAAAGAGAAAAACAAAAAGGGGACACTAAATGCAGTAAAAGTCACCATGGAGACACTTTATTTACATTTCAGGTTGCTCCTCTGTGAAAACATTTGGTCCCCTTGTGGGGACATCTTTGGTGCCACTGGGGAAGGAGATTTTTCTCTTATTTGCTCTGTTTTAAAGGGTTCTGTCTGTCAGCCATTGTCTGGAGTTCATTTCTGCCTGTCTTGTGCCTTTTTTCTGGCCCTTTAAGACATGTGCAATAATGTGTTAATATTATAAATTGTTTCTTGGAAATGATCTTAGCTGAATTTGTGTCTAAATGATGATGTTTCATTGTACCAATCTGGTATCTGAATGGGTTTTTGAAGCATTTCACAATCTTGCAGTTAAAAGTCGGGTTTAGGTAATTGTTTAGTTTATGGTTTCAGATAATTCATGCCAGAGAACATAAATACTTAGGATGGAAAACTAAAGAACTCTACTTCCAAGTTGGCAAGTAACTTCCCAATCATTCAGTCTTTTTTTCACCAATTTTAAATTAGGTAGCCTGGGAAATGTCACTGTGTGTACCAGTGCATTAATTTGGACAAGGATACTAAATCATAGTATGATATCTGTTGACAAAACAACTTGTAAAGATATAAAATTTTGTGAATTGTATCTTAAACTTGTATCATAATTTTCAACATCCTAACCTGAAAATAATGGTTAAAATACCTTAGGCCTAAGGTTTCTGCTCAGAATAGCCATTTTTTCCTGCTTCTTCCAGACCTCAGCCAGGGATTATTTTGAAATGCAAATGAAAGAAGCCTGTAAGCTTAGTAGGAGACTTATTTGAGGCCTAAGGAAAAAAAAAGTAAAATGTATGGTATTTACTTATTACTGGCCAGTCATTTTTTCTAGGACTCATATTTTTTTCCTTAGATTCTTTATTTATTTTTTGAGCTCATGATTTTGCTCCTACAGACCTAGGTTAATGTTTTTCTGATCAGTAATATCTTTGACCAACTGTGGAATTTTTAAATCATTGCAGTGGAGATTTCACCTGTGAAAAGCTACAAGGCCTTCACTTTTATTATGTGTGCACAATTTGTTATGTGTTGTATGTCTATATATGTATACATATGTCCGTATATCATATATATGATACACAAATTAACATATATAAGGAGCACTCATATTAAAAAGCACTCATAAAAACAATTTTAAAAAGTGGATCCAAAGATCTTTAATTCACGTGATTTAAATGTTTCAATTTAAATTGGGTAAACTGATAAATATAAATTTCTTTAAATTTAAGCTTACAAGTTTTTCTAGGTGTTCAAAAATCTAATAAAGTATTAATGTCTACAAAAGGTCTAATATGCCTATGTTCCAGGACTTTTCTTTCAATCAAAAAAATGGCTTACACTGTTCAAAACATTTGTCTAATATTTTGATAAATAAGTAAAGTAAATTTGATATGGGATTACTCATTCATGAGTACTTTTGTTTGATATCTGATTGATATACTAAGGTCTGTATAAGTTTGTACTAAAGTCTGTATAAGATTGTAAAAATCAGTCATGTGTTAAAGAGACAAAAATTTCTTAAACATAAGTTTACCCATAACATTTAGTTTATTAAGATTTAAATTTTCTAGAGCAGGCAACCATAAAAATTAAACAACTGTTTAATTAAGAACTGTTATTTTAGAGCACTGTACTGCCATTTCTTTAAAAGCTAAACTTGGTTAATGTAGAAACATCAATGTAATTGTGATGCTATTAATGTGCTCATATCTTCCAGTTATAAAACTCTATAAGGTAGAAACTTTAAAAGAGCATTATATCAAGCAGGTGTTCTGAAGTTTTATGGTAAATAAAATATATATTGGGGATTTATTTACCTGTTAT